>NC_138540.1:87630789-89049524 GCF_964234715.1 Podarcis melisellensis
ACTCCCTGCCTATTGAAATTTGTGCAGTTGCCTTCACTGTACAGTGGTACCTCAGGTTACATACGCTTCAGGTTACATATGCTTCAGGTTACAGACTCCGCTAACCCAGAAATACTGCTTCAGGTTAAGAACTTTGCTTCAGGATGAGAACAGAAATCGGGCTCCGGCGGCGCGGCAGCAGCAGGAGGCCCCATTAGCTAAAGTGGTGCTTCAGGTTAAGAACAGTTTCAGGTTAAGAACAGACCTCCAGAATGAATTAAGTACTTAACCAGAGGTACCACTGTAAAGGTAAAAGTAAAGGGACCCCTGACCATTAGGTCCAGTTGCAGACAACTCTGGGGTTGCAGCGCTCATCTCGCTTTACTGGCCGAGGGAGCTGGCATACAGCTTCCGGGTCATGTGGTCAGCAGGACTAAGTCGCTTCTGGCGAACCAGAGCAGCGCATGGAAATGCCGTTTACCTTCCCGCCGGAGTGGTACCTATTTATCTATTTGCACTGGTATGCTTTCGAACTGCTAGGCAGGAGCTGAGACCGAGCAATGGGAGCTCACTCCGTCGTGGGGATCCGAACCGCCGACCTTCTGATCGGCAAGTCCTAGGCTCTGTGGTTTAACCCACAGCGCCACCCATGTCCCAGGCTCGGAGTCTACATATGTGTAAATAAAGGTATACATCCTGAAAGATATATTCTGTTCTCACAGTGGCCAACCAGATGCCCGTATGGGAAGCAGGACCTGAGAGCCCCCAGGGAACGAAGAGCTGGCTCTGTTTTCAAGAAGGGTGTTTAACGGACAAGGAAATTCATCCCACCCCAATGGATCACAGCTAAGGTGTGTGACCGCATGTGTCTGTGAGAGCCATGGAGGGGGAGGTCTTGAATGGAGGAGGCGAGTTTTCCACACGGTGGACAGGATCCACTAGGTCACTGGAAGCAGGCGGGGGCGGGGCGGAGATGGATGGATGGCTGGATGCAGAAGACAATAATAGACAGACGGGGCGATGGGAAACTGAAGAATGCCGTGAGAGAGTCGGATAGAGGAAATAACAGATAGAGGGGCAAGGGTGAAAAGCTGAGCGGCCAGCTCATTATGGGATGGATGGAGCAAACTCTGCCAGCAATGAGCAAGGCCACCAGCCCTGTCCCTCATCCCGTCTGGTGAGAGACACAGCCTGTCAGCCCAGCGCCATGATTCTGTCCCTCCACCTGCAACGATGAAGGGTATTTAGCAACACAGCTGCATCAGGCCAGGCCCCATGGCCCTCCCCACAGAGCGTCCCGCTCCGTCCGTCCACAAATTGTGACTCTCTCTCTTCTGTCTGGTAATTGGGACGCCCCTCTGTGGATTTCATAGGGAGACAGGCTTGTCAGCACACATTAGCCTTGATAACAAATGGAACCCCTCAACAGTTATGTAATAAACAAAAATCTGCCCTTATTCCCTTATGGGGAACACAAGAGCCCTTACAGAGTCCTTTGCAGGTTCTCCATCGGTCAGAGAAAATAACAGAGGCCAAGCAGAGAATATTGAGGAGCAAAGCAGCTAGTAAGCCTGATCTTTATTAACTGTTGCAACAGGGTGCTCCCCTCACACGCAGGAAAGGAGGAGGACCCAGAACCCAGGTGTGCCCACTAAATTGCCCACCCTGGAGTCCAAGACCACCCCCAGAAATATCATACCTACATCACAGAAGGGGTGTAGCCCAAGACCAACCCCCAGATACATCATACCTACATCACAGAAAAGGCAGTCTTCAACAGAAATCTGAATGCGTTGTTTTTCTCCTGTCTGGCAGGTGACCTGTTAACGCTCACTTGATTGGATACCCTGGGGAGCCTGCCAGTCTTTTGTAATGACAAATACTTAGTTCCTGAGCCAGGTCACAGGCTCACCCAATTCATGCACAGACATACCCTTAAGACAGGATTTGTGAATGAAAGATAATGGGGAAGTGTTTCCATTTTCCTTTGACTTTGCAGAGAAGACATTTGGTCAGTTTGGGAGTCAGGGCTGTTTTCCTGTGCTGCTTCAGACATGTAGTTTATATATATTTATGTACGTGTTTGCTTGCTACATTTATGAACATTTATTATATATAAGGTAAAGGTAAAGGGACCACTGACCATTAGGTCCAGTCATGGCCAACTCTGGGGTTGGGGAGCTCATCTCGCTTTACTGGCCGAGGGAGCCGGCGTACAGTTTCCGGGTCATGTGGCCAGCAGGACTAAGCCGCTTCTGGCGAACCAGAGCAGCGCACGGAAACGCCGTTTACCTTCCCGCTGGAGCGGTACCTATTTATCTACTTGCACTTTGACGTGCTTTCGAACTGCTAGGTTGGCAGGAGCAGGGACCGAGCAACGGGAGCTCACCCCGTCACGGGGATTCGAACCGCCGACCTTCTGATTGGCAAGCCCTAGGCTCTGTGGTTTAACCCACAGCGCCACCCGCGCCCCTTATATGAGACCTTAATTTATTATTATTATTATTTCAGTTAGAAGCAGTGTACCTCTCCCGTCGAAGCTCAGAAGCTGAACTTTGCAAGGAGTTTGGTCTATGAAAGGTGCATTATCACAATAGAAAACTGAGGAATCGCGGTGGGAAAAGGGTGAGGCTAACAGAAAAGCTTTGCAGATGGATTTCAGACCAAATGCCTTCTCAGCAAAGCATCCTGTTTCCCACAGTAGGGCGACCAGATGCCTCTGGGAAGCAGGACACAATGGGCTCAGTCATCGCATCTCCCCACCTGGAGCTCCAAGCAAGGAGGATTCAGAGGAGATATTCCTGGAGGGAGCTGACAGCCATCATTAGAACAGCAATAAATAGAGGAGAGGGCTATCGGTTGGCTTCTAGCCAGTGCCGGGTTTACGTACAGTGGTACCTCGGGTTACATATGTTTCAGGTTACATACGCTTCAGGTTACAGACTCTGCAAACCCAGAAATAGTACCTCAGGTTAATAACTTTGCTTCAGGATGAGAACAGAAATCGTGCTCCAGCGGCGCGGCGGCAGCAGGAGGCCCCATTAGCTAAAGTGGTGCTTCAGGTTAAGAACAGTTTCAGGTTAAGAACGGACCTTCGGAACTACTGTATAAGCTAAATAAGCTATCGCTTAGGGCTCCACTCTCTTGGGGGCCCAAAAAAAATTAAAGGAAAAAACTGGATGTACATTTCCAAAATATTAGATAAAAAACAAATAAAATAAAACCTACATACAGCAACAGTGTTTTGTCTTGTGATGCTTTTGAATTCTGGTGCTGGAGGAGACTCTTGAGAGTCCCATGGACTGCAAGAAGATCCAACCTCTCCATTCTGAAGGAAATCAGCCCTGAGTGCTCCCTGGAAGGACAGCTCCTGAAGCTGCGGCTCCAAGACTTTGGCCACCTCATGAGAAGAGAAGACTCCCTGGAAAAGACCCTGATGTTGGGAAAGATGGAGGGCACAAGGAGAAGGGGACGACAGAGGACGAGATGGTGGGACAGCCTTTCTCGAAGCTACCAGCATGAGTTTGACCAAACTGTGGGAGGCAGTGGAAGACAGGAGTGCCTGGCGTGCTCTGGTCCAGGGGGTCACGAAGAGCCGGACACGACTAAACAATCTGTAACATTTAACAGTTTTAAAGCTGTGCAACCCCCCGTAATTTCCATAACAAGGTAATTCACACTGTTCCCTGCAAGGATCCATTCTGTGGGCTTCCGTGCACTGCAGACAGTTATAGACTACAGAAACCAAAGCAACAGCTGGAAAAGCTGGCATTTCCCTCTCAGCAAAAATCTCCAGTAACAACAACACCATCAGGCCAGCCCAGAAATTGCTCCCCTCAGCTGATTGCTGCTATTCAGCACCCTTCCTGTGTAGCCCAGATGGGGCCTGTCTGAAAGCCAGTAAGACCAGCATGTGGGGGTCAGAGGGTTCAAGGTCCCGATTCTTTGGGAGGTGGTACAGGGGTGTTTGCAAATGGGGCACAACCCTTGGACCATGTACAACTCCCTTCCCCACCCCAACACTCTCGCCAGCATGTTTTGCAACACTAGAAGGAGGTCCTGCGATTTTCCTTCCCTGGTGTTCGGTTCCATAGCAAAATATTCTGGATTATTTGTCGCTGGAATCAGGAAACCTCCTGCTATTTTATAAAGTTAATTGCGCCATCTAGTGGCCACGGTCCTCTCTGCAAGCCGCATGCTAAACTCAACTCTGGTTTTTATTTTATTTTATTTTTAAAAAAAGAAATCAGTCACACAGATACTGCAAAATGAGGCAACCCATCAGGATAGGACTTTAGGGCAAATGTCCAGGGCCCTCCTTCAAGAAGATGAGGTGGGGGTAGCTGGGCTGGGAAACCACATTTTGAAAGGAACACTCACAACACGAGAATTTGTAGGCATGCAAAGCTTTGGGTTAAGACACAGAGACTAGGGCTTGCCGATCAGAAGGTCGGCGGTTCGAATCCCCGTGACAGGGTGAGCTCCCGTTGCTCGGTCCCTGCTCCTGCCAACCTAGCAGTTCAAAAGCACGTCTCAGTGCAAGTAGATAAATAGGTACCACTCCAGTGGGAAGTTAAACGGCGTTTCCATGCGCTGCTCTGGTTCACCAGAAGCGGCTTAGTCCTGCTGGCCACATGACCTGGAAGCTGTACGCTGGCTCCCTTGGCCAGTAAAGCGAGATGAGCGCCGGAACCCCAGAGTCGGCCACGACTGGACCTAATGGTCAGGGGTCCCTTTACCTTTTAAAAGCAGATGAATGTTGGAAAATTCAGGACAGATAAAAGAGAGTTTCTTGATTTTTTTGATGTTTCAGTTATTTAATTTATTTACCGCTTGATATATTTAAACTACATTTTGTATTATTTTATTGTTGCTAGCCCCCCTGAGCCCGGCTTCGGCTAGGGAGGGCAGGATATAAAAAAAGATGTATTATTATTTATTACATCTAAGCGGTTGTACGGAAAACGGAAGCAGCAACAGAGAGAACTTCAACAAAACGTTGCAAAGGCACAGTTACATACAAAAACGTTATATTAATGCAAAGTTACTAATAGGGACTGCCTTGTTTTCATAATCCACCTATAAGCCAAGCAATACTTGGAGGGGTGGCCCTTAAGACTACTATTTCCAGAGTCTAAAGTTACCTAATTACGCCACTGGGTAGCTTAAATTTCACAGGAACCTAAGAGCTGCCGTGTGCTGGGTCAGGGCGAGGAAAACACTCTGTACCAAGTAGAGCCAAGCAAATGCCTCTGGAAACTCCGAAGGAAACTCCCTTCTTGTTTGTCCCCCCCCCCCCAGGAACCTGGTCACGCAGAGGTAGACTGCACCTGTCCATGGAGGTTCTGCTTTTCTGGCATGCAGTATACCACAGTGGCCACAGTGATCCACGCAACGGTCACCTCCAGGCTTGATTATTGTAACTCGCTCTACGCGGGGCTGCCCTTGAAGCTGACCCAGAAACTCCAGCGGGTGCAGAATGCTGCAGCGAGACTCCTTATAGGGTCTCTGCCATGGGAGCATATTCACCCAGTGCTTTACCAACTGCACTGGCTCCCGGTGGAGTACAGAGTCAGGTTCAAAGTGCTGGTTTTGACCTTTAAAGCCCTATGCGGCCTAGGACCCTCGTACCTACGGGACCGCCTCTCCCGGTATGCCCCACGGAGGACCTTAAGGTCCACAAATGACAACACTTTGGAGGTCCCAGATCGCAAGGTGGTTAGGCTGGCCTCAACTAGGGCCAGGGCCTTTTCAGTACTGGCCCCGACTTGGTGGAACGCTCTGTCACAAGAGACTAGGGCCCTGCGGGACTTGACATCTTTCTGCAGGGCCTGCAAGACAGAGCTGTTCGGCCTGGCCTTTGGTTTGGACTCAGTCTGACCCTTATGTTTCCCTCTCCTTATGGTTTTGATGAAGCTGTATTTTAAATTGCATGTTAACCTGTATTTTTAAATCCCCCCATTATGTTTTTACTGTTGTTAGCTGCCCTGAGCTGGCTGGGGAGGGCAGGGTATAAATAAAATTTATTATTATTATTATTATTATTATTATTATTATTATTATTATTATACACTTGCTGCGTCTACACCTCCCCAGCTCTGACAGTAAGCTTTTGATGGCAGGGCATCTCAGAAAATCATCTCCGAGCCAGCACTACGGGGCTCTTTGCTAGGTTGGAGAGGTCTCTGGACAAATTTTGGGGTAGGGAGAAGACTTGTGGGAGGGGGCAAATTAAGGCCAAAGTAAGAAGAGCTCTGTGGGGGGGGGGTCTGTATATCTGGAAGGACAGTGCCGGCCCTGTCATGAGGCTGGATGATGAAGCTGACTCAGGCGGCAGATTCTGGGAGGGACAAGGACAGTGACCAGATTTTGGAGGGCAGAACTGAAAGGGCTGTGCAAATGGAGCCTCCAGAAGCAGAGGCAGTTTACCTTATTTTCTGGGGGCAAAGGCCTTCCCATAGAGTGGGATCAGGCACCAATATGTCTTAGAATAGAATCCTAGAGTTGGAAGAGACCACCAGGGCCATCGAGTCCAACCCCCTGCCAAGCAGGAAACACCATCAGAGCACTCCTGACATATGGTTGTCAAGCCTCTGCTTAAAGACCTCCAAAGAAGGAGACTCCACCACACTCCTTGGCAGCAAATTCCACTGTCGAACAGCTCTTAATGTCAGGAAGTTCTTCCTAATGTTTAGGTGGAATCTTCTTTCTTGTAGTTTGGATCCATTGCTCCGTGTCCGCTTCTCTGGAGCAGCAGAAAACAACCTTTCTCCCTCCTCTATGTGACATCCTTTGATATATTTGAACATGGCTATCATATCACCCCTTAACCTCCTCTTCTCCAGGCTAAACATGCCCAGCTCCCTTAGCCGTTCCTCACAAGGCATCGTTTCCAGGCCTTTGACCATTTGGGTTGCCCTCCTCTGGGCACATTCCAGTTTGTCAGTGTCCTTCTTGAACTGTGGTGCCCAGAACTGGACACAGTACTCCAGGTGAGGTCTGACCAGAGCAGAATACAGTGGCACTATTACTTCCCTTGATCTAGTCCTATTGATGCAGCCCAGAATTGCATTGGCTTTTTTAGCTGCCACGTCACACTGTTGGCTCATGTCAAGTTTGTGGTCAACCAAGACTCCTAGATCCTTTTCACATGTACTGCTCTCAAGCCAGGTGTCACCCATCTTGTATTTGTGCCTCTCATTTTTTTTGCCCAAGTGCAATACTTTACATTTCTCCCTGTTAAAATTCATCTTGTTTGTTTTGGCCCAGTTCTCTAATCTGTCAAGGTCGTTTTGAAGTGTGACTCTGTCCTCTGGGGTGTTAGCCACCCCTCCCAGTTTGGTGTCTTGAGCTTTCTGTGTCCAGTTCTGGGCACCACAATTTAAAAAGGGTGTTGACAAGCTGGAAGGTGTGCAGAGGAGGGCAACCGAGACGATCACGGAACTGGAGACGAAACCCGATGAGGAACGGTTGAAGGAGCTGGGTCTGTTTAGCCTGGGAAAGAGGAGACTGAGAGAAGAAGAAGAGAAGAGTTTGGATTTGACATCCCGCCTTTCACTCCCTTTAAGGAGTCTCAAAGCGGCTAACATTCTCCTTTCCCTTCCTCCCCCACAACAAACACTCTGTGAGGTGAGTGGGGCTGAGAGACTTCAGAGAAGTGTGACTGGCCCAAGGTCACCCAGCAGCTGCATGTGGAGGAGCGGGGAAGCAAACCCGGTTCCCCAGATTACGAGACTACCACTCTTAACCACTACACCACACTGGTGATGTGATCGCCATCTGTCATACGGAAGAGGAAACACGGCCTAAGACCCTTGTACCTACGGGACCGCGTCTCCCGGTCTGCCCCACGGAGGACCTTAAGGTCCATAAATAGCAACACCCTAGAGGTCCCGGGTCCTAAGGAAGTCAGATTAGCCTCAACCAGAACCAGGGCCTTCTCAGTGATGGCTCCAGCTGGTGGAACGCTCTGTCTCATGAGACCAGGGCCCTGCAGGATCTGATTTCTTTCCGCAGGGCCTGCAAGACAGAGTTGTTCCGCCTGGCCTTTGGCTTGGAATCAACTTGATCCCCTCCCCCTCTTTCCTTTTTCCTTTCACCTTTTGTGATGGAACTCCTATTTGGGGACTTCCCTGGTTTTTTCCTGGCCCACGTAGGACCAGTCTGGATATTTGGCCTTGGTGAAGACTTGACGTTTTCATCCCCCAAAAGCTTTTGATTTGAGCTTCTACTGAAAGGAGTTTTAATGTCCTATTTTAATCTTGTTTTAAAGTTGTATTTTAATCAATTGTTTTTATACCTGGCGTTAGCCGCCCTGAACCAGGTCTTGGCTGGGGAGGGTGGGTTATAAATAAAATTTTTATTATTCTTCTTCTTCTTATTATTATTATTATCATCATCTCCTGTTCTGGAGGGTAGGATTCGAACCCATGGCTTCAAGTTACAAGAAAGGAGATTCCGACTAAACATCAGGAAGAACCTTCTGAGGGTAAGAGCTGTTTGACAGTGAAAAGGTTTTCCTTGGGAGGTTGTGGACTCCCTTCCTTAGAGGTCTTTAAGCAGAGATTGGATGGATATCTGTCAGGGATGCTTTAGCTGAGATTCCTGCGTTGCAGGGGGTTGGACTGGATGACCTCAGGGGTCCCCCTTCCAATTCTACGATTCTATGATTTAATTCGCTTCACCTTCCCTGAAACGGCTAATTCCTCCTCCTTTTCCTCCACCTGCAGAGCCTGCCTGTCTTTTCCCTTCCCAGTGACTCATCCTCTCCGTCCCAGCCCGGGAGGCGCGTTCTGCGCGTCACTTGTGAATCCGCCCTCGGGGAGGCGGAGGGCTTGTCCCGCAAGAACGCGCATGATGTCAAGCAGGAGCGCGCCGAGAAAAGCCTGGAAAGGGAGAGAAGGATGGAGCCCGAGCGGACTGGCCGGCCAGCCTGGCTGCCTGCCTGCCTGCGTGCGGGTCCCCGGGCGGGCAAGCGCGCAAGGCGCGGCAGCTAAGAATAGCGCGGCTGACGCGCGGCGCTCAAGGGGGCACCTGCGCACCGGCCCCCGCGCTATTTTTAGCGCCGGGTGAGCTATAAATAGCCGCAGGAGCCAGAGGCCAGGCCGAGATGACGCGGGCCGGAGCGAGCGAGCGAGGGGCAGGGGCTGATTCAGAGGCGGCGCGCGCGGCCGAAGGCAGTAGGGCACAATGGTTACGGCTTGGAAGAGAGCCTCCTCCAGCATCGCCAGCATCCCTCGGGAACCGTGCTCCGAGGCCAGGGGGAGCCCGGACTCCTGGGTCCCTGATGGAGAGGCCTGGGCTCCTTTTACGCACCGGCAAGCTCGGCGCGCGTGGGCTGGATGTGCGCCGCAGTCCCGCTGGTTTCTGGGCTTCTTCCCAGTGGGTCATCTGGGGGGGCTACTGGGTGAACTGGAGACTGGGTACGATACCCCCCTCCGATTATTTAGACCTGACCCTGCTCCACCCATTGAACTTCGTGGCAAAGGCGGGGTGTAGGCGGGGGACTCAGATATCCTGGATCCTGGCAACAGGTTTCCCACGACAGCCCCCTGGTTTCTTACTCACCCCAGGCAAGGTGAGGGCAGTGGGGTTCCCATTAAGGGCAGCAGCACCAGCGAACGGGTCAGAGCCACAAGGGGGCGCTGCCGCGCGGGAAATGCTCCTGCGCAAGCCGCTGGATGGCTCTTGCGAAGGAGAAGTGCCCCTTGGACTGGGTTGTCTCCCGAGAGAGGGAGGGAGGTCCCGCTTTGGGGGCTTCAATCCCAAAGGTTGCTTAGGATTTTCACTCAGGCCTCTGGGTCCTTGGAAGCAGTGGCGTAGCGTGGGTTGTCAGCACCCAGAGCAAGGCAAGTAATTTGCGCCCCCTAACCCGTGGATTTGCGCCCCCTAACCCTAACCCCCAGATGCTGCGCCCGGTGCGCCCGGCCCCCCCCCTGCACCCCCCACGCTACGCCACTGCTTGGAAGGTGTAAACAATCTGGGTTAGGGAAGATCCCTAATTGTATTATTTTTCTGCTGTTAGTTTTGATAGGTTAAGGACACCAGAAGAGCAAAATGAGGCCCAAATAGCTCAGCATCCTGTTCTCAGAGAGGCCAAATACCCATAAGAACCTAGGAACCTAGATAGACTGCCCCTGGACCTGGAGGTTCCATAAGAACCTAAGAAAAGTCCAGCATCCTGTACTCACAAGAGCAACACTTTCTCCTCCTCTGTTGTTGTTGAGTCGTTTAGTTGTGTCTGACTCTTCGTGACCCCCTGGACCAGAGCACGCCAGGCACTCCTGTCTTCCTCTGCCTCCCGCAGTTTGGTCAGACTCATGTTTGTGGCTTCGAGAACACTGTCCCACCATCTCGTCCTCTGTCGTCCCCTTCTCCTTGCGCCCTCTATCTTTCCCAACATCAGGGTCTTTTCCAGGGAGTCTTCTCTTCTCATGAGGTGGCCAAAGTCTTGGAGCCTCAGCTTCAGGGTCTGTCCTTCCAGTGAGCACGCAGGGCTGATTTCCTTCAGAATGGAGAGGTCTGATTTTCTTGCAGTCCATGGGACTCTCAAGAGTCTCCTCCAGCACCATAATTCAAAAGCATCCATTATTCGGCGATCAGCCTTCTTTATGGTCCAGCTCTCACTTCCATACATCACGACTGGGAAAACCAGAGCTTTTACTATAGGGACCTTCCCCTCCTCTAGTTTCCAGCAACTGGTATTAGAAAAGGATGCTCTCTTTGGACCCATCACTACCTCTCCGTCTAACCTACTTGCAGGGTTGTCGTGGGGATTAAACAAGGAGGAAGAGGACCATGTATGCCACCTTGAACACCTTCCAGAAAAAGGTGGGGTGTAAATGCAAATAAATAAAGAAATAATAATAAATAGGGGTTCAGGTGTCCGACTGCTGCTGCTCTTAAATGAATTTGGATGTTCTAAATGTTTTTAAGCAGTAATTCTTTTTTAGTACAAGTTAAAAGGACCCCTGACCATTAGGTCCAGTGGTGGCCGACTCTGGGGTTGCAGCGCTCATCTCGCTTTATTGGCCAAGGGAGCCGGCGTACAGCTTCCGGGTCATGTGGCCAGCATGACTAAGCCGCTTCTGGCGAACCAGAGCAGTGCACGGAAACGCCATTTACCTTCCTGCCGGAGTGGTACCTATTTATCTACTTGCACTTTGACGTGCTTTCGAACTGCTAGGTTGGCAGGAGCAGGGACCGAGCAACAGGAGCTCGCCCCGTCGCGGGGATTCGAACTGCCGACCTTCTGATCGGCAAGCCCTAGGCTCTTTGGCTTAACCCACAGCACCACCCGCGTCCCCCCAATTCTTTTTTAAAATTCTTAAATATTGTTTATTACTCTCTTCAACAAGAGCAAAACACCAAAGTCGTGGACCACTTCGGTTACAGTGGAGGACTACAGAATTACATAAAATATCAAGTCCGTTATACATCTAAAAGTTGAAACTACATTGATTATATTTTCAAATAGCTCCGCCGTGAAGATGTAAACCTGCGCCCTCCACGACATCTTTTGTAACCTCAGTTAGTTGTTTGTCTGTTTGTTTTACTTGATGGATGGCAGCTGCCCCCTCCGGTTATGCCAACGGCACTTGTCTCCAATGCACTAACCATTACACCACACTGCCTTCAGTCTCCCCTTGGATTAGTGGGCAGTGAGTTAGATGTTCCAAGAGAACTAGACCCCCATATCTTTTGGGATAGGCTCTTGAGATTTCTAGTGGGGTGCTATTATGCACCCCAGTGATCTTCACAGATGTGTGGGGCTTTGAACCCTGGTCTCCAGGGGCCCCTTTTGACACCCTGAAATACTTGCAATGCGTAATAGCAGGGATACCAAAGCCTTCTGGCACACAGCAGGATTAAATGGGTTTTCATCTATTTTAAATTGCACTGTTTTAACATTTCGATGCTTTCTGTTTTGGAAGAAAGGGCAAGATAGAGATTTACTGAACGGTTAAATAAAAGAATATTACTAACCGCCCATTCAGTGATTTGCTGTTGTGTGTTTTAATTGATTTTTTGTATGTGTGTGTGTTCTTATTTATTTGTTTTTATTGTAAGCTGCCAGCAGCTTGTGCCAAGGGAAGCATCTGAATCATCCAAATAATTGAACAAATTTCCTTTTCAGGCCTCGGAGTGGAGTTGTGGGGGATTTTAGCAAAGCCTGATCATCACAGATTGGGATTTGACAAAAGGAGGGAATGTGTGCGCAGAGGAAGGCGAGCGAGATGATCAAGGGTCTGGAAAGAAAGCCTTTTGAGGAATGGTTCAGGGAGCTAGGTAGGTTTAGCCTGGGTGAGGGTGGAGACTGAGATGTGATAGCAGTCCATGTGTAAAAGGGATCTAGGCGTCTTGGTCGACCACAAGCCTTCCAGGAGCCAAGAGTCTGATGCAGCAGGAGGAGGGGAACTGATGCAGTGCTAGGCTGTATAAACAGAAGTCTCAGGTCCAGATCAAGTGAAATGATAAAAAAGGTAAAGGACCCCTGACAGTTAAGTCCAGTCGCAGACGACTCTGGGGTTGCGGCACTCATCTCACTCTATAGGCCGAGGGAGCTTGGCCAGCACGACTAAGCCGCTTCTGGTGAACCAGAGAGGCACGGAAATGCCGTTTACCTTCCCGCCGGAGTGGTACCTATTTATCTACTTGCACTTTGACGTGCTTTCGAACTGCTAGGTGGGCAGGAGCGGGGACCGAGCAACGGGAGCTCACCCCATCGCAGGGATTCGAACCGCCGACCTTCTGATCAGCGTTTGTCCACAGACAGCTTCCGGGTCATGTGGCCAGCATGACTAAGCCGCTTCTGGCAAACCAGAGCAGCGCATGGAAATGGCGTTTACCTTCCCGCCAGAGCGGTACCTATTTATCTACTTGCACTTGACGTGCTTTTGAACTGCTAGGTTGGCAGGAGCAGGGACCGAGCAACGGGAGCTCACCCCATCGCTGGGATTTGAACCGCCGACCTTCTGACCAGCAAGCCCAAGAGGCTTAGTGGTTTAGACCACAGCGCCACCCACATCCCCATAGTGAAATGCTTTACTCTGCCTTGGTCAGAGCACACCTGGAGTCCTGTGTCAAGTTTCGGACACCAGTTTAAGAAGGATATTGACAAGCTGGAAGGTGTTGCAGAGGAAGGTGACCAAGATGAAACCGAGGGTCTGGAAACCAAGCCCTGTGAGGAATGGTTGAAGGAGCTGGGAATGTTTAGCCTGGAGAAGAGGAGACGGAGAGGAGATACGATAGCCATCTTCAAATTTCTAAAGGTTTATATGGAGCAGACTGGCTTTCTCCTGTTCCAGAGGGGAGGACCCGGACCCATGGATTCAAGTAAAAGAAAGGAGATTCTCACTAAACTTTTGGAAGAACTTTCTGACGGTAATTCGAATGTGGAATGGACTCCCTCAGAAAGTGGGGGGCTCTCCATCTTCGGCAGTTTTTAAGTAGAGGCTGGAGGGCCATCTGCCAGAGATTCTTCAGCAGCAATTCCTAGGTCCCTACCAACTCTACAATTCTATAATTCTATGATTTCATGCTCCTGAGCTTGTTCCCTCTTCCGTGTGACAGCCCTTTAGATATTTGAAGATGGCGGGGTGGTGCTGTGGTCTAAACCACAGAGCCTAGGGCTTGCCAATCAGAAGGTCAGCGGTTCAAATCCCCGCGACAGGGTGAGCTCCCCTTGCTCAGTCCCTGCTCCTGCCAACCTAGCAGTTCAAAAGCACAAAGTGCAAGTAGATAAATAGGTACCACTCCGGCGGGAAGGTAAATGCCGTTTCCATGCGCTGCTCTGGTTCGCCAGAAGCGGCTTAGTCCTGCTGGCCACATGACCTGGAAGCTCCCTCGGCCAATAAAGTGAGATGAGCGCCGCAACCCCAGAGTCGGTCACAACTGGACCTAATGGTCAGGGGTCCCTTTACCTTTATTCTATCACCTCTCAAGTCTCCTTTTTTCCAGGCTAAACAAACCCAACTCCTTCAACCGCTCCTCATAAGGCTTGGTTTCCAGACCCTCAATCATCTGGATTGCCCTCCTCTGTTCCAGTTTGTCAATATCCTTCTTTAACTGGTGCCCCAAACTGGATACTCCAGGTACCCTACCTAGGTCCCTCAACTGTTTCTCACTGGTCTGTATGTGCTGCGCGTGCATGCACGGGGGTCCGCTCTGGGTCTCCCCTGCCCGCCAATAGTTCGCACTTATTAGAATTAAATCTGAATTATTTTCAGGGGTGAGAATGTTCTCTCTACAGTGGTACCTCAGGTTAAGAACTTATTTGTTCCGGAGGTCCGTTCTTAACCTGAAACTGTTCTTAACCTGACGCACCACTTTAGCTAATGGGGTCTCCCGCTGCCGCCGGAGCACGATTTCTGCTCTCATCCTGAAACAAAGTTCTTAACCCGAGGTACTATTTCTGGGTTAGCCGAGTCTGTAACCTGAAGCGTCTGTATCCTGAAGCGTCTGTAATCCGAGGTACCACTGTAGTACTCGAGAGCCACAAATCGTTGCTCCTGCAGAGAGCGGCCACCAAAGGGCAGCAGAGAGCCGCGCGAAGAGCAGCGGGAGAGCGCGCGTTGGCTAACCCGCTTGGCATGCAGAACGGTCCATCAGTTCCCCCCTGCTACTAGGTTGGTATCTGGGTCCTGGGTCGTCGTCGCAGATTCTCCTGGGGATCTTCTAGGCGCGCGTCCCGTGCGGATCAAGCCCAGCTCCTTCTTCGCAGAGGAAGGAAGGAAGGAAGGAAGGAAGGAAGGATTCATCCATCCCCTTGGTCTTTGCACCCAAGAGCGCTTTGGAGCAGGCGAGCACCTCGGAGGGTTGGCGGGGGGGGGCACGGAGGTCTGGCCTGGGTGGTGGTGCCCAAGGCCAATTTGGGGGCTCAGAGCTCTGCAGCTCCCTTTATTCAAGATGTGCCCCCCCCCCAGCGTGGGAATAAGGGACCCAGAAGCCCCCCCCCCCCCCCGCTAAGAAGGGACCAGGTTCCTTCTCTGCATCCATCCATCCAGGTTCTGGGTGCACCTAAGGTGTCCCATCCTCGCCTGGCCCTCCCCTTCCCTCCCCGCAATCCGCTGCGCGCTCCTTTGGGCAGCTCAGGAGAGCATCTTCCATTTTTACCCTGCGGCTGCTATAAATAGCCCCTCTCCTCACTCGCTCGGCAGCGCCGCAGCCCGAAATAGCCGCGCGCCTCTATATGGAGCAGCCCGGCGGCGAGGCGCGCGGGCTTCCGGCGGCCACCGCTGGCGTGCGCGCCCGCGCATCTGCGTGCGTCTGCGGGGACAGTCAGCCGGAGAGGCATTCCACCAGCGCACACCCCAGCATTGCGCGCGCGCAGCCCAACCCCCGTCTCGGGAGAGATCTACCCGGGGGCACCCCTTAGGAAGGTGCATTGCTCAGAGAGGATGCTCAGGCGCAGCCGCTTCGAAGGGGAGGGGGCAGAGATGGGGGGTCTGTTTGCTTGCTGCGTTTTTGCGCATCCTTCCTCTGAGGTGGCGCCCCGTGCGCACTGCGATTTGGCGACGCCCAAGGCATCGCAAGGCTGAGGCCAGAGTGCTGCGTGGGTCCACCTGCCGCGCTCAGGATCCCGCCCCCTCTACAAGCCCGTAGCTTGCCCAAAAGCTCACCCCTCTGGCCTGGCGCTCTGGGGTCCCAGATACGTGGGGCCGGCTGTGTGTGCGCATTGCTTTGAAGGTGTTGAAGGTTGGCGCAAGAACGCAAGGAGACGCTGGCTGGCTGCTGGATCGGGCCAGGGGTCCAGCTAAACAACAGGAAGAACTTTCTGACATCAGTAAGAGCTGTTCGACAGCGGAACGGTCTCCCACTTGACGTGGTAGAATCGCCTTTCTTGGGAGGTTTTTAAGCAGAGGCTGGGCGCCCATCTGTCTTGGGTGCTTTAGCTGAGATTCCTGCATTGGGCGGGGGGGGGGAGGTTGGACTAGATGAGCCTTGGGGGTCCCTATCAACGCTACAATTCTATGGTTCTCTAATTAGATTCTCTAATTCAGCATCGCTCACCTTGCCAACAAAGGTCCCGTATAGTAAAAGCTATGGTTTTCCCAGTAGTGATGTACAGAACTGAGAGCTGGACCATAAAGAAGGCTGATCGCCGAAGAATGGATGCTTTGGGATTCTGGTGCTGGAGGAGACTCTTGAGAGTCCCATGGACTGCAATAAGATCAGACCTCTCCATTCTGAAGGAAATCAGCCCTGAGTGCTCACTGGAAGGACAGATCCTGAAGCTGAGGCTCCAAGACTTTGGCCACCTCCTGAGAAGAGAAGACTCCCTGGGAAAGAACCTGATGTTGGGAAAGATGGAGGGCACAAGGAGAAGGGGACGACAGAGGACGAGATGGTGGGACAGTGTTCTCGAAGCTACAAACATGAGTCTGACCCAACTGCGGGAGGCAGTGGAAGACAGGAGGGCCTGGCGTGCTCTGGTCCAGGGGGTCACGAAGAGGCGGACACAACTAAATGACTAAACAACAACAACAATTCAGCATCGCAGTGGTCAGTCAGGTGCCCCCCCCAAAGGAAACCCACAAGCAAGACCGAGCGCAACAGCAAGTGATATTCAGATGCATTGCAGTCTCCGACTGTGGAGGCGGCAGAGTGCGGCCATCCATCGTGGCTAGCAGCCAACGCCATTGATAGCCCTCTCCTCCAGCAGAGGCGGATTTAGGACAGAGTGACTGGATGGCGAGCCGAGAGGGACCTGCAGGGAGCGCTGCAACAGTGATGGAGAGCGGAAGGCCAGAGGTTGGGTGCCTCTGAAATTTGAAATTTTAAAGTCCGCCACTGGGTCCTCCATAAGGAATATTGGGAGCAGTGGGAGGCGATGGGACATAGATGTTCTTGCGGGGACCCCTCATCCATCATTTAGGGGGCGGGCACCGCTGCAGAGTCCTGGTCTTCAAACCTAACCTGGAGGTCTCTCTCACTGACGATGAGCCCAGCGCTCTCTGTAGACAGGACCAGAACTAAGGCTAAGCCTGAAACGCCCTCGTGGTACGTGCTGTTCCAGAGCGGGACAGACGTGCCTCCGGAAATGGGCTCTGCTCGCTTGGAATGTGTCCAGGCAGCTGGTAGGGCAGTAGTCAGGGAGCCCGACAGTAGGGGGCGCCAGAGCCAAATGACAAGGAATTCTGCTCTAGCCTTCTCCCTGCTGAGCTCTACTAGGGGCAACAAGGAGGAGGCCGGCAGCTTAAGCCTAGGAAGGAGGACGGGGAGAAGTGATATTGGGAGGGGTCAACCTGGGACGGGTCCAGGAGAGATGCATTCAGCTCCTGGGCCTGAAGATCTCCATCTTTCCCATCTGACATCGCATGCCTTGAACTGGACAAGGGGGGACCTCCCAGTGGGCAGAGAAAAGTTCTTCTCTGGAGTGCGTGGACCTCCAACGAAGATGGAAGGTTTGGGACGGATAAAAGGAAGGACATCTTCAGGCAGCGCTGAGCTAAACTGTGGAACTCACTGCTGCAGGGAAGATAGGCAGCCAAAGGAGGATCACACAAATTGGTGGAGGAAAGGGCTACTGATGGCTACTGAGGTCAGGACAGCTGTGCCCTGCCTCTGCTGGCAAATACCTGCTGGTGGAAAACACAGGAGGGGAGAGTTGGTCTCGCACTCGGGTCCCGCTTGCGGGATTCCCGGAATGGGCATCTGACTGGACACCGTGAGAAGGGGACGCTGGACTTGATGCACCGCTGGCCTCCTCCGGGGGGCTGTTCTTATGTTATTTTAAGACACCCTCCAACTCTGTGCGTGGGACCCGACCCAAAGGACAAGAAAACACATTCCAGCTATACACCGGGAATAATTTTTGCTAAGACCGTAGAAGGGACTCCCTGGGAAGGTGGAGGACTCCCATTTGCTGGAGGTTTCTCAACAAGGGGTGGAAGGCCACCTGTCGGGGGATTCCTCCGCTGCGATTCCTGCCTTGCGGGAGCGGGTTGGCCTGGATGACCTCTGGGTATCCCGTCCCACTCTACAATTCTATTATTCTTTAGGGGAGAAGGGCAAAAACACACAGAAGCATGGGGCGAAGGAAGCAGGGGGAGGCTGGCTTTGGGACAACAGTGTGTATATAAATATATAGGCGAGGCCTGCTATGCAACACCCCCCCAAAAAACTCCTTAGCGACCCAATAGTTCTAGGCAGGCAGGCGAGCAAACAAACAGAGCCGTGGAGGGGCCTCCAGCAAATGCTGTTTATGTAAGCAACAGGACTTCCAGGAGGGAGGGAGCAGGCGCAGGCTCTTGCCAGCCCCTCGGAGGAATGCGCCCAGCCTGCCAAAATTCTCCGTAGAACCCCCTGGCTAACCCAGAGCAGGTACACACCTTACGGCGGGGGTGGGGAGGGTGAGTGCAGCCTGGGTGACTGGCAAGGGCTGGGCTGGGCAGCTAAGGGAAAGGAGCAGGCGGGCAGAACTTTGGAGAGGGAGGTGCAGAGATTCTGGGTTCACACACACCACACACACACACACACACACACACACACACACACACACACACGGCACTCCTCCTGAATCTGTTTTGCAGATGAGGCAAAACAGAGAGAGAGAGAGAGAGAGAGAGAGAGAGAGAGAGAGAGAGAGAGAGAGAGAGAGTGTTTGACCGGGTGAACTGCAACTAGAATCAGGCCTCTGTCTCCCTGATCTCAGTGGGTGGCCTTGGGTAAGACACGGCCTTCCCCGCCTCAGTATTCCCATGTGTGAAATGGGACCAAGCACGGCCAGGCTCAAAAGGGGTTGATGCAAGGAGGGGTGAAATAAGGGTTGCAAAGATCTGGGAAGCCAGACAGGTTGTAGCGAGTAATTGGGAAAATGCAGAAGAGCTAGGGGGTGAACCAATGGAGGGGAAAATTGAAAAATACAATGGTACCTCGGGTTACAGACGCTTCAGGTTACAGACTCCGCTAACGAAATATTACCTCAGGTTAAGAACTTTGCTTCAGGATGAGAACAGAAATCATGCGGTGGCAGCAGGAGGCCCCATTAGCTAAAGTGGTGCCTCAGGTTAAGAACAGTTTCAAGTTAAGAACGGAGCTCCGGAACAAATTAAGTACGTAACCAGAGGTACCACTGTATTATAATCTTAGAATATCTGTGAAGATACATAAAATGAAAGGGTTTAAGGTCAGTGTCCGACTGTGACCCCCTGGACCAGAGCACGCCGGGCACTCCTGTCTTCCACTGCCTCCCGCAGTTTGGTCAAACTCAGGCTGGCAGCTTAGAGAACACTGTCCCACCATCTCGTCCTCTGTCGTCCCCTTCTCCTTGTGCCCTCCATCTTTCCCAATATCAGGGTCTTTTCCAGGGAGTCTTCTCTTCTCCTGAGGTGGCCAAAGTCTTGGAGCCTCAGCTTCAGGATCTGTCCTTCCAGTGAGCACTCAGGGCTGATTTCCTTCAGAATGGAGAGGTTTGATCTTCTTGCAGTCCATGGGACTCTCAAGAGTCTCCTCCAGCACCAGAATTCAAAAGCATCCATTCTTCGGCGATCAGCCTTCTTTGTGGCCCAGCTCTCACTTCCATACATCACTACTGGGAAAACCAGAGCTTTAACTAGGCGGACCTTTGTTGGCAAGGTGATGTCTCTGCTTTTTAAGATGCTGTCCAGGTTTGCCATCGCCTTTCTCCCAAGAAGCAGGCGTCTTTTAATTTTGTGACTGCTGTCACCATCTGCAGTGATCATGGAGCCCAAGAAAGTAAAATCTCTCACTGCCTCCATTTTGGATTAGACAAATTCACAGAGGAGGAGAGGGCTATCAATGGTTATTTCTAGCCTCAATGGCTAGGCTCTGCCTCCACAGCTGGCAGCACCGATGCTTCTGGATACCAGTTGCTGGAAACCACTGCTGGCTGCAGTACCCCACCAAAAAGAAATGAAGTTATACTTCCGCTGAGTTGCGCTAGATAACCTTTGGGGGACCCTTCCAATGCTATGATTCTGTGGTCCCCGTTCCCCCCCTCTTCCTCCCTCTGTCCCTGTTCCCAGGCTCCTCTGCCCGCCTCCCTGCCAGACTGGAGGCCCCAGCTTTGCCGGAGCAAAACATTGGTCTCTTAGCAACAAGTTTCGCCTTCCAATTCTGGCTGTTGTTATTTACTGAGGCCACCAGCCAAATTCCCCTGGTCCGGGGCCAGAAGCCACAGCTGAGGAGGGATAGGCTGAGCTCCTACCGCTGCCAGAGGCCGCTGGCACGCAATGCGCTGGGAGTGCGCTGCTGGGCTGGAGTCACCTTTCGCACACAAAACCTCCCTGGCACACTCACCCAGATAAGGCAGCTCTGCCTCTGCAACACACACACACACACACACACACACCCCTTGTGTGATTGTGTCTCTGCACAATCACAGGCCAGGAGATGCAGCCAGGCTTTCACCCCAGCTGGTTCAAACGTCTCCGTTTACACACATGCATTCCCACAAACACACACACACAGCGTTACTCGCACAGCTGCACGATCCCTTGCATGAATGTTCACACATGCACGAGCACCAAAACAGAACTGTGGAATTGTCGAGTTGGAAGGGACACCCCCCCACCCACAGGGCCCAACCCCCTGCAATGCAGGAATCACATCAAAAGAATCCCAAAATAATAATTATAGGAATAATAGGAATAATTTATTATTTATACCCTGCCCATCTGGCTGGGTCTCCCCAGCCACCCTGGGCGGCTTCCAACACAATATTAAAATACAGTGGTCTGTTAAACATTAAAAGCTTCCCTCAACAGGGCTGCCTTCAGATGTCTTCTACAAGTCTGGTAGTTGTTTTACTCTTTGACATCTGATGGGAGGGCATTTCGCAGGGCGGGCGCCACCACCGAGAAGGCCCTCTGCCTGCTTCCCTGTAACTTGGCTTCTTGCACGGAGGGAACCACCAGAAGGCCCTCGGAGCTGGACCTCAGTGTCCGGGCAGAACGATGGGGGTGGAGACGCTCCTTCAGGTATACTGGACCGATGCCGTTTAGGGCTTTCAAGGTCAGCACCAACACTTTGAATTGTGCCCAGAAACGTACTTGCCTGCCCAAGCTCTGTTTTAAAAACCTGCAGAAAGGAGAGCCTGCCTTAATCGGGGTCACCAATAAAACAAAGCCTAAATATTCCACTAGTAGTTAATACGTGTGGTAGACTCTCCTTTGTCAGAGATCTAGAGGATTGTGCTGTTCTCAGAGAATTCCATTTCTAGGGAAACTCTGGGTTAGATTACTGCAATGTCTTATATTTGGGGACACTGGCGGAGGAAGTGGGGTGCGGGAGGTGGAGTTTGCTCCGGGTGTCATCCCTGAGGGGGGTGACATCGCCACCCCGCCCCCTGGGACACTCTCCGTGCTGCCCCCTGTAAGTCACTCACCACGGAGCAAGAAGAATTACCGACAAAAGAAGAATGGAGGATGAAATTGATGGACTAGGCAGAACTTGATAAATTAACTGGAAGGATTCGAAACCTGCGGGATCAGAGATTCTCAGAAGACTGGAGTAAATATACAAAGTATTTGGAAATTGTACTGAACAGATTACGCTAGTAGGACTGCAAGCAGTGGCGTAGCGTGGGGGTGCAGGGGGGGCCGGTGGCACCGGGCGCAACATCTGGGGGTTAGGATTAGGGGGCGCAAATCCACGGGTTAGGGGGCGCAAATTACTTGCCTTGCCCCGGGTGCTGACAACCCACGCTACGCCACTGCGTTTGAGAACCAATTAAGAGTAATAGTGAAACTAAGAAATGCAGAATAAGTGATAAAGAATGAAAAATCATCAGAAGTCTAAAATATTGTATAAGATGAAAAGTTATGTTATATGACTGTTGGAAATGATATGTTTAAAAAACCAATAAAAATGTTTGTTTGTGTGTGTGTGTAGACGCTCACCACAGACAGCGCCCTGTGGGACGTTCGCTGTGGGTGGCGCCACCCCCATGCTTGCTGCCCTGCCCCGTGGGACACTTACCGTGCTGCCCCGTGGGTGGCCCGCCCCACCCCTGGGTGCAAAGCATGTGTGCTACTCTGGGATCCAGAGCAGCTAGCTCTGCCTCTGCATGGGGCTGCTTTTGAAAACAGTTCGGAAATATCAGCCAGTGCAGAATTTGGCAGCCAGGTCGCTCACCAGAGCAAGACGGTTTGAGCCTATTGTACTGTTATGTACTGAGTTGAAAAGGATCCAAAATGCAGCAGTCTGATTGGTCCTAGAACAATAGGATCCAAAATGCAGCAGTCTGATTGGTCCTGGAACAATAGGATTCAGAATGCAGCAGTCTGATTGGTCCGCAGGAGCCACCCAATCCGGCTCCAGATGGAAGTGAATCCACAACCTGATTGGCCTACAGGAGAATTCCGGAATTAGCCAATCACGTGCAGCCCATTGTGCAAATAATGTATATAAAGCAGATACTTTGAGGGGACATTCATTCCTCCTCACCACTATGAGCTGAATAAAGAGCATGAAATCCACTCTCGACTTAGAGTATATTTCATGCACCCAACCTGGCCCGACTATGCTAGCTGCCAGTCAGTTCCCAGGCCCAATTCAAAGTGCTTTTCTTGTCTTATAAAGTCTTTTTTTCCAATTTTTTTGTTGATTTTCCAAATTTTTTAAACAAACAAACATACCTCTTAATTGTACTTAATCCAATCTTAGTAACATTGTTAAGTGACTTCCTCAAATCCCCCTGGCTGAATTTCAGTGTATATCACTGTAACACTTTTCCAAAACCAATTTTCTCGTAGAATTAACTTAATCACTTAATATCTTCCTTTCTTTTCCTTTGAACTTTAAACATGTTATTCCCTAACATTTCATATTTAAATCCTATGCCTATCTGGTATTTGCAGGTTTTTCCAATTAAGTTATCTTAACATATTTAACGAAATAGTCTTTGAATTTCATCCATTCCTCCTGGTACACCTCCTCCTTCTGGTCGCGGACTCTTCCGGTTAGGTCGGCTAGCTCCAAAAAGTCCATCATCTTCATCTGCCATTCCTTCTTGACTTATAAAGTCTTAAATGGCTCAGGACTGCAGTACCTCAAGGACCACCTCTCACCATAGGAACTGACCCTGACCCTCTGATAATCTTCCAAAGTTCTTATTTTTGTGTCTCCTCCACAAGAGGTTCCCCATTTGTGGAACGCTCTCCCCAGGGAGACTGACCTGGCCCCTGCACTGAACAGATGAAAACGTACCTCTTATCCCAGGTCTTTGGCCGATTAAGCAATCTAGACACCCTGTGGGAGGCAGGGGGCTATGGGTTCTTTTGTTCTTATTTTTATTATGTATTCTGCATTTTTATATTTTTATGCTGTGAACTGCCCTGAGGTCTACAGGTGAAGAATGGTATACAGCTTTAATAAATACCGTAATATCTCAACCAGAGCCAGGGCCTTCTCAGTGATGGCTCCGGCCTGGTGGAACGCTCTGTCTCATGAGACCAGGGCCCTGCAGGATCTGATTTCTTTCCGCAGGGCCTGTAAGACAAAGTTGTTCTGCCTGGCCTTTGGCTTGGAGTCAATTTGATCCCCTTCCCCTCTTTCCTTTTTCCTTTCTCTTTCTGTGATGGAACTCCTATTTGGGGACTTCCCTGGCTTTTTTCTGGCCCACGTAGGACCAGTCTGGATAGTTGGCCTTGGTGAAGACGACGTTTTGATTCCCCAAAAAGTTTTTGATTTGAGTTTCTACTGAAAGGAGGCTGCGTTTTAATGTTGTATTTTAATCTTGTTTTTTAAGTTGTATTTCAATCGTTTTTGTATCTGGTGTTAGCCGCCCTGAGCCCAGTCTTGGCTGGGGAGGGCGGGGTATAAATAAATTATTATTATTATTATTATTATTATTATTATTATTATTATTAAAAGAAAAGGGCTTGCAGGTGCCTTATTATGAGATGTCCAAAGGTGCCCAGTCCAGAAAGAAGACTGACTGGCCTTTATTCTGCCAGAGACGACAGCTCTGACTGTCCTTTGGGAAAGAATATCAATAGTTGCTGTTCATAAATTCATAGAATTGTAGAGTCGGAAGGGACCCCACAGGGTCATCTAGTCCAACCTCCTGCAATGCAATGTTGTTTTCCCTCTTGAAAAAATGTTTTGGAGATTGGAGCTAGACTGGCGCTGTGGCTAAAGTGCTGGCCTAGGACCTGGGTTCGAATCCTACCACTTGGCCAGGAAGCTCACTAGGTGACCTTGGGGGGGGGGCAGTCATTGCCCCTCTCAGCCTATCCTACCTCGCAGGGTTGCTGCGGGGATTAAATAAGGAGTTGGAAGAAGCATATGTACACCGCCTTCAGCTGCTTGGAGGAAATGGGGGTGGGACATAGAAACGCCATAAATAAAATATTCAAATGCCTTCGAAAATGAGGTTGAATCCTGACAAGACAGAAGTACTGTTTTTGGGGGACAGGGGATGGGCGGGTGTGGGGGATTCCCTGGTCCTGAATGGGGCAACTGTGCCCCTCAAGGACCAGGTGCGCAGCCTGGGAGTCATTCTGGACTCACAGCTGTCCATGGAGGCGCAGGTCCATTCTGTGTCCAGGGCAGCTGTCTGCCAGTTCCATCTGGTACGCAGGATGAGACCCTCCCTGCCCACAGACTGTCTCGCCAGAGTGGTGCATGCTCCGGTTATCTCTCGCTTGGATTACTGCAATGAGCTCTACGTGGGGATACCTTTGAAGGTGACCCGGAAACTCCCAACTAATCCAGAATGCGGCAGCTAGGCTGGTGACTGGGAGCGGCCGCATAACACTGGTCTTGAAAGACCTACATTGGCTCCCAGGATGTTTCCAAGCACAATTCAAAGTGTTGGTGCTGACCTTGAAAGCCCTAAACGGCTTCGGTCCAGTATACCTGAAGGAGCATCTCCACCCCCATCATTCTGCCCGGACGCTGAGGTCCAGCGTCAACATTTGTCCACAGACAGCATTCTGGGTCATGTGGCCAGCACCATGATGGAAACCAGAGCGCATGAAAATGCCACTTACCTTCCCGCCGGAGCGGTACCTATTTATCTACTTGCACTTTGACGTGCTCTCGAACTGCTAGGTTGGCAGGAGCTGGGACAGAGCGACGGGAGCTCAGCCCGTCGTGCGGATTCGAACTGCCGACCTTCCGATCAGCAAGCCCAAGTGGCTCAGTGGTTTAGACCACAGCGCCACCCGCATCATTGGTCGTTCAGTGGAAGAATTCTCACCTGCCACGCGGGAGGCCTGGGTTTGATTCCCTGCCAATGCAACGGTGAATTCCGACGAGGATGCGATTATTAACAAGTCACTACAATTCTTGTTAATGCACCCCAAATATCACTGGATTTATCCATACACAAGCAAACGATTCCTAGGTTGCAAGGGGGGTCCTGACATCTATCCCACAGATCAGAGGGGGCCATGGCATTATATTTCTCAGTGAATCAATATCAGTACAGTATTTTGTTTTTTAAAAAAAATATATTTATTTGTTTTTGCAAAGAAAGAAAAAAACATCACAAAATACATACCAACACACACCGACACAAGCACACATAAAACAGATAAAAGAAGCAAAATAAAAGTTCCAATTTTTAAATTCATGTTTACAAAGCTTTCATTCTTGACTTCCTCGCACCTCCTTTTTTTGTGTTCCTCTTTGTCCAATCAGATACAGCAAATCCTTACCCCCTTTAGAAACTCATTTCTAATTATTAAAATCAATTCTATTATGTCTCCAATCTTTCCTCCTTATATTTAAACACCTTTAGCCTGTTATTTACTTTCGACATAATAAGACTTTAGTCTTTCACCCTTTTTCTATTACACTTTTACATACTTTTTAACACTGTATCACTAATGCCATATTATTTTCAAATCCAACATCATTTTAACATTCATAAATGTTAAAGAGGCTCTACGACAAATCCATCGTGAGCCCCACTTCCTTTCAATGGGGCGCGGTGGGGAGAGCGAGCGAGTAGCCCCCCCTCCCTCGAGGCTGCCTCGCCGAGCGCCGGCAGCCGACTGGCTCCGCCTCCGGAGGGTTCGCTTCTGCCGTTGGCGCTGCCCTCGGGAAGCCCCGCCCCGCCTGCTCCCCCTCCCGCCGTCGCCAAGGCAGCGGCGCCGTTGCCGGGCAACGTCAACAAAGCCCCGAACGGCAAGCGTGATGACGCACGCGGGGAATGGAACGCCGTTGCCGGGGAGACGGGCGGGTTGTTTGTTCTCGGCCGGGATGCCAGCCACGTGGGGCGGCCGGGCGCTCGCACAGCGAGGAGAGGATCGCCGAGGCGAGCCGGGACGCCGGAGCAGGACGGGGCCGGCGGAGAAGGAAGGGAAGGAAGGCAGAGGGAGAGGGAAAGGGATCAGCTGCGGTTCCTGCACTGCAGGGATGGGGTTGGGCTGGATGACCTCTGGGGGTACCTTCCAACTCCGGAACCCGGGGAGGATCGGAAAGGAGAGGCAAAAGGTTGAGCTGCGGCTCCTGCATTGCAGGGGGTTGGGAGAGGCGGGGGTTAGACTGGATGACCTCTGGGGGTCCCTTCCAACTCCGGAACCCGGGGAGGATCGGAAAGGAGAGGCAAAAGGTTGAGCTGCGGCTCCTGCATTGCAGGGGGTTGGGAGAGGCGGGGGTTAGACTGGATGACCTCTGGGGGTCCCTTCCAACTCCGGAACCCGGAGAGGATCGGAAGGGAGAGGCAAAAGGTTTAGCTGCGGTTCCTGCACCGCAGGGATTGGGGTTGGGCTGGATGACCTTTGGGGGTCCCTTCCAACTCTGGAACCCGGAGAAGATCGGAAGGGAAAGGGAAAGGGCTTAGCTGCGGTTCCTGCATTGCAGGGGGTTGGGGGTCAGACTGGATGACCCCGGGGGATCCCTTCCAAATAAACCGTTCTATGAAAGCCCCCGAGGCTTGAACGGAACATCTGCTGCGCTCCCGTAGCCCGCCTGCTCGCACGGGCTTCCTCCTCGTTCCTTTTCCTTCCCTGGGACATCCTGGGACTCTTTCTGCCTTCCGCCGGTCCTTTTGGGGTTCCCCCCATCTCCCAACCCCAGAAGACCCCTTTGTGCATCGCTTCCTGCCTGCGCTGGGTCTCCCGCGCCTCCTGCTCCAAATCCAGTCCCCGCCCGCCCTCACAAAAACTGAGCCCCCTCCCCCGCTTACCAGCTCGCCCCTCCTGACATGGACGGCACCATAGGTGGGGGGCAGACCATCTTCTCCCCAAGTAAAGAGCTCGCCCACCCCCATTCCTCTTCCATTCCTGGAGCCCAGTCATTAACCCACACTGCTCTTTCGGAGAGCTGAACATGGACGCAACTAGAATGATGCCTTGCCCCTCTTGTGCCCCCAGCCTTCCTCCCCCCCCCCGTTTCTCTCCTCCTGCTGCCCCCCCCACATCATCTGCAGCCTCCTGCCTCACATCGCCTCTGCCTCTTCTAATCCCAACTATGATGGATGATTTGGCCACCCTGGGGGGAGCTTCCTTGCCCACCAGGCCTAGCCGGGGCCTGCCAGGTATGTAACTGGGCTTACCAGAGTAGTGCATGCTCTAGTTATCTCTCACTTGGACTACTGCCATGCGCTCTATGTGGGGCTCCCTTTGAAGGTGACCCGGAAACTGCAACTAATCCAGAATGCAGCATCTCGACGGGTGACTGGGAGTGGCCGCCGGGACCACATAACACCGGTCTTGAAAGACCTACGTTGGCTCCCAGTACATTTCCGAGCACAATTCAAAGTGTTGGTGTTGACCTTTAAAGCCCTAACCGGCCTTGGTCCAGTAGACCTGAAGGAGCGTCTCCACCCCCATCGTTCTGCTGGACACTGAGGTCCAGCTCCGAGGGCCTTCTGGTGGTTCCCTTGCTGCAAGAAAGTTACAGAGAACCAGACAGAGGGCCTTCTTGGTGGTGGTGCCCGCCCTGTGGAACTCCCTCCCACCAGATATCAAAGAGAAGAACAACTACCAGACTTTTAGAAGATATCTGAAGGCAGCCCTGTTTAGGGAAGCTTTTAATGTTTAATAGACTACTGTGTTTTAATGCTTTGTTGGAAGCCGCCCAGAGTGGCTGGGGAAACCCAGATGGGTGGGGTATAAATAATAAATTCTATTCTATTCTATTCTATTCTTGGCTGGGGAGGGCGGGGTATAAATAAAATTTATTATTATTATTATTATTATTATTATTATTATTATTATTATTATCATCATCACATAGGCTGCTTCTTCCAGACATCCCATTCTCAGTCCTTCCCCCCCCCCCCCCCCCAGTCTCCACAGCAGCCAGATTCTGCTCCAGGAACTCCAAGCCGTCCTCACGGGTCTCTTATTGCTGGTAGGATTATTATTTCCACAGGGCGAGCCAATTCCTCCCTGCCCCGCCACAAACACCCACCCCCTCTCCCTTCTGCCCAGCCTTTTCCTTCCAGCTCACATGACCAGCCGCAGTCCTGAGGGACATGTGTGTTTTTGTCAGCTGAGGAAGGAAGGAAGGGGAACCCGAGACACAGTGTGCCGCCAACAGAGCTGGTGGTCCAAATTCTGCACATTTCTCACACTGGCAGCCCTGCTGTAGTCCCTCTGGACTGTGGCTGGTCATGTGAGTGCAGGAGAGAGGGGAAGAAACATGCACACAAAGTTCTGGGCCAGGGGTAGCCAATGTGTTGCCCTCACGGTGCTGCAGACACAGCCTGCATGGCCTAAATCCAGAGGTTATGGTGGCAGCAGTCACGAAATTAAAAGACGCCTGCTTCTTGGGAGAAAGGCGATGGCAAACCTAGACAGCATCTTAAAAAGCAGAGACATCACCTTGCCAACAAAGGTCCCTATAGTTAAAGCCATGGTTTTCGCAGTAGTGATGTATGGAAGTGAGAGCTGGACCATAAAGAAGGCTGATCGCTGAAGAATGGGTGCTTTTGAATTCTGGTGCTGGAGGAGACTCTTGAGAGTCCCATGGACTGCAAGAAGATCAAACCTCTCCATTCTGAAGGAAATCAGCTCTGAGTGCTCACTGGAAGGACAGATCCTGAAGCTGAGGCTCCAAGACCTTGGCCACCTCCTGAGAAGAGAAGACTCCCTGGAAAAGATCCTGATGTTGGGAAAGATGGAGGGCACAAGGAGAAGGGGACGACAGAGGACCAGATGGTGGGACAGTGTTCTCAAAGCTAGCAGCATGAGTCTCACCAAACTGTGGGAGGCAGTGGAAGACAGGAGTGCCTGGCGTGCTCTGGTTCAAGGGCTCATGAAGAGTCAGACACGACTAAACGACTAAACAACAACATGGGCCTCCTAGATGCCAACATGTGGAGGGCACCATGTTGGTGGCCCTTGTTCTGAGCAGTCCAAAAGAGTATCAAATTTACATCTCAGCCTTCCTGCCAAAGGAGCAATTGTTTCTTTTCTAAACTGAGAGGTGGAGGGGAACAAGGACTTTGTCTTGCTCCAGATGTTTCAAGGCCGGGAGCCATTCCTTAATTCAGCGCTGACTGGGGCTGATGGGAGTTGTAGTTTCCAAAACCTGGATGGCACACCAGGTGGGGAAGGCTGCTTTCGTTTAATTTTGGACTGAGAGCCAAGCAGCAAGGGCGTTGCCACAATCGGAGCATCACTAATTTGTCTTAATGCCTTCGCTTTCAAAAGCACATCTTAAGTCTGCATTCCCAAACGTACCTTGCGAGGGATATATAACTCTGGGACTTCTTTCTGAGTAAACATGCAAAGTATTGCACTGAGGGTTTTTTTAATATATTTGTTTATTTAAACTCTTTGCCCTTTGAAATGCAGATTTTTCGGTTGTAAGCTCACAGGCAGGAACTTGCCTCTGAAGAATTCCCCGCTGCCAGTTAGTTATAAACGCTTCATTAAAAACGCAATGAAAACAAAAAACGGTGTGCAAGGGAAATTTTCTTCTGGGTGGTGGTGTTGGTGCCTCCCCTCATTTAACCACGAAGAAAAACAGAGAACCTCCCACAGATCTTAATGAATGGGATGAGAGAGTTTGTGTCTGCATGTGCCTGCTCCTGTGACGAAGAGAAAAGCACTCTGTCCATGCTTAGAGGCACTCTTTCCTAGGGCCACCATTCCAGGTCTAACTGGTGGCTTAAGTTTCACAAGTTACAGCTTGATCTCTAAGGGCCTGCGCCGCTAAATAAGGTCACTTTTGTCACAAAGATCCCTATTAATCTTTGCGGCCAGAGAAAGGAAGGCCAGAGAAGACTTAAGGAAGCCCAGATCCCATCAGAAGTCCATCTAGTCCAGCCCTCTGCTACCCCCGCTGCCCAGGTAGATACCCCAATGGGAAGCCAGCAAAGCAGGAGTCAAGGCGCTTAACTGAGATTCCTGCATTGCAGGGGGTTGGTCTAGATGACCGCTGGGTGCCTCCCAGCTCTATGATTCTAAGTCAATTGCCCCCTCCTCTTGTTCCTCCCTGGCAGCTGATACCAAATTCTTCCAAGAGCTAGAACCTGGGGGTGGCATTGAGAGAGTGGAGGGTAGGGCCCAGGCAACCTGCCTCCTGAAAGTCTCAGCCCACATTTCCTCTTGCACAGGTGAGCCAACTTGAATTAAATATTTTTTTGAGGGGGTGAGGGGAGGACAGGTAAGCCCCACCCTGCATAATCGATCACAAGACACGGGGCACACAAACACAACTTGAATGGCAATGCCCGTTGAATGGGGGGGGGGGTTCCCCTCTAATATTTTATTGGGGTGGGTGCCGAAGGGACCTCAGCTCCTAGGAGATGCTCTTGCAGCCTCTCAAAGTACAGAGCCAAGCAACCTCTCCCAGTACACCCCATAAAAACAAACACTCCCACCACCCCATTTTCATCCTCAGGGTGGGTGGTTGGGGTATGGCAATCCGCTCCTTTCTCAGAAAACCTGGCCTCATACTGTTACTGAATATTTCAGACATTACCAACGTAGTTGTATTGTCATAAGAACTGGTCTGATATAGGATACGGAAATCGTATCACAGCACTGTAGAGATAAGGGACGCGGGTGGCGCTGTGGTGGTGTCCGAGATGGGAGACCCTCTGAGAAGCTGCTGAACTCCCATCAAATCCAGCGAGGATGGGAGTTGTAGTCCTGCAATATCGCTGTGGGTTAAACCACAGAGCCTAGGACTTGCCGATCAGAAGGTCGGCGGTTCGAATCCCCGCAACAGGGTGAGCTCCCGTTGCTCGGTCCCGGCTCCTGCCAACCTAGCAGTTCGAAAGCACATCAAAGTGCAAGTAGATAAATAGGTACCGCTCCAGCAGGAAGGTAAACAGCATTTCCGTGCGCTGCTCTGGTTCGCCAGAAGTGGCTTAGTCCTGCTGGCCACATGACCGGCTCCCTCGGCCAGTAAAGCGAGATGAGCGCCAAAACTCCAGAGTCATCCGCGACTGGACCTAATGGTCAGGGGTCCCTTTACCTTTACCTTACTGTAGAGATGGAAGGCAACCCCAAGGGTTCCTGCAATGCAGGAATCTCAACTAAAGCATTTGTGTGTAATTGCAGCTCAATGGGAAACAGCCCTAAATTTTACACCGGGTGTTTGGTACTGCTTCATCTGGAATATAGCTGTCTTGGGGTGGGGTGGAATCGTGCATAATTAGAAGTTTTCCTTTTTGAATTTCCATCCATCGCTACAGCAGCTCTCCTAGTTTTTATACACATTATAAAATGAATTTCTTAGAATCTTTAGGAAAGAAGAAAGCTGGCCGCGTGGCTTTCTTCTTGCTCTGACCATTGCACCTTACTGCCTAGAGACAGAAACCGCGGGCGGTGCTGCTTCCCACCACCCTGACCCCCCAATTAACCCCTGCTTTCCCTGTTGAGAAATAAATGCACGCCTTGCGGGTGGGGGGGACGCAGTTTCTAATTTCCCCCGCTTTCCTCATTGGGTTACAACGTGAGCCTTAACAGCTGGAAGGATGAATGAATGAATGAATGAATGAATGAATGAATGAACGGAGCAATGGCGAGGCGCCTGTGTCAGCAGCCGGCGAAAGCGCCCAATTGGAGGCTCGGCCCCCAAACCGTGACTCAGAGCCCAGGAATGGCTGGAGCGTTCTTGGCCGGTGACATCAAAGTGCTGTGTCAGACACGTCGCAGGATTCCACCTCCCTCCCGGGCCAGACAGCCAGAAATGTCTCTGGTGTCCGTCTCCCCTGTCCAGCCGACCCGATCCATCCCCCGGATCCTGGATCTGAATCACCTCTGGATCTGTCTGAAGGGCTGAGGTTTCCTAACGAGGCTTCTCCCCTCCAAAGGGGCGCGATCCGTTCTCCTTTCTCTTTCTCTTTGTGCATCATAAGGGAGGTGACTCAGCAGCAGACACAGAAATAGGCTTTGCTGGGTTGAAATGGCCCCTCCACCTTATGGGGGTGTTGAGTAAGGCCTCCCTGCTAAGGGAAGGCAGCTATTTATGACTAAGCAAAATATATCTCCGAGGAAAGGGGGGGGGGAGTAGATTCAGAGAGCAGGAGGTCTGGGTTTGACCCCCCCCCTTGCTTTCTATAGGGGCGCAGTGGGAGTAAAAACCTTTAGAGCCATGCTTCCCAAATTTGGGGGAGCCACTAAACTCATCCACCCCAGTGCCCCCCTATAAAAAGAAATGTTCAGAATAGCGATTTGCACGATCCCCTATGGAAGATGGCAAAATTAAATTGGAAACAGCGACAATTACTGTATTTTTCCATCTATAAGACGCCTCCATGTATAAGATGACCCCTATGTATAAGACTGGTCCCATCACCTCCTGGCAAATAGAAGGGGAAGAAATGGAGGTAGTGAGAGATTTTACTTTCTTGGGCTCAATGATCACTGCAGATGGTGACAGCAGCCACGAAATTAAAAGACGCCTGCTTCTTGGGAGAAGGGCAATGACAGGCCTAGACAGCATCTTGAGAAGTAGAGACATCACCTTGCCAACAAAGGTTCGTATAGTTAAAGCTATGGTTTTCCCAGTAGTGATGTATGGAAGTGAGAGCTGGACCATAAAGAAGGCTGATTGCCGAAGAATTGATGCTTTTGAATTATGGTGCTGGAGGAGACTCTTGAGAGTCCCATGGACTGCAAGAAGATCAAACCTCTCCATACTGAAGGAAATCAACCCTGAGTGCTCACTGGAAGGACAGATTGTGAAGCTGAGGCTCCAGTACTTTGGCCACCTCATGAGAAGAGAAGACTCCCTGGAGAAGACCCTGATGTTGGGAAAGATGGAGGGCACAAGGAGAAGGGGACGGCAGAGGACGAGATGGTTGGATAGTGTTTTCGAGGCTACCAGCATGAGTTTGACCAAACTGCGGGAGGCAGTGGAGGACAGAGGTGCCTGGCGTTCTCTGGTCCATGGGGTCACGAAGAGTCGGACACGACTAAACGACTAAACAACAACAACAAATGTATAAGACGACCCCGGGGGTAGTGCCACCCCTTTGGGAACCACTAGATTAGATGATGATGATGATGATGATTATGGTGATGATGATGATGATGATGATAGTATACTGCCCTCCAGCCATAGATCAAAGGGTGGTTCAAAGCAAATATACAAGATAAAAAACCACAAAGTACGTAATAGGAACAAGAACACAAGAACAAACCAATTACCCACTGGACCCACCCCTACATATTTAATAATAATAATATAATAATAATTTATTATTTATATGGCTGAGTTTCCCCAGCCACTCTGGGCGTCTCCCAATCGAGTGTTAAAAACAATACAGCATCAGACATTAAAAACTTCCCTAACCAGGGCTGCCTTCAGATGTCTTTTAAAAATAAGATAGCAGCTTATTTCCTTGACATCTGAAGGGAGGGCGTTCCACAGGGCGGGTGCCACCACTGAGAAGGCCCTCTGCCTGGTTCCCTGTAACCTCACTTCTTGCAATGAGGGAACCACCAGAAGACCCTCGGAGCTGGACCTCAGTGTTCAGGCTGAACGATGGGGGTGGAGACGCACCTTCAGCTATACTGGACCGAGGCCGTTTAGGGCTTTCAAGGTCAGCACCAAAACTTTGAATTGTGCTCAGAAATGTACTGGGAGCCAATGCAGATCTCTCAAGACCGGTGTTATGTGGTCTCGGCGGCCACTCCCAGTCCCCAGTCTAGCTGCCGCATTCTGGATTAGTTGCAGTTTCTGGGTCACCTTCAAAGGTAGCCCCACGTAGAGCGCATTGCAGTAGTCCAAGCAGGAGATAACCAGAGCATGCACCACTCTGGCGAGACAGTCCACGGGTAGGTAGGGTCTCAGCCTGCGTATCAGATGGAGCTGGTGGACAGCTGCCCTGGACACAGAATTGACCTGCGCCTCCATGGACAGCTGTGAGTCCAAAATGACTCCCAGGCTGCGCACCTAGTCCTTCAAGGGCACAGTTGCCCCATTCAGGACCAGGGAGTCCTCCACACCGGCCCGCCTCCTGTCCCCCCAAAACAGTACTTCTGTCTTGTCAGGATTCAGCCTCAATCTGTTATACGCCATCCATCCTCCAACTGCCTCCAGGCACCCTCACAGGACCTTCACCGCCTTCACTGGTTCTGATTTAAAACAAACAAACCAACCAAACAAAGAACAACAAACAAGCCCCTCTCTGACTGGCTATGCCCACCGTCTTCCGAGCGATTCCGTTCCACCACCAAACAGCTCTCACCCTCAGAACACCCTTCCTAAGGTTTAGATGGGATCTATTTTCTTGCTGTTTGAAGACGCTGGTTTGGGCCCTACCCTCCAGAGCAGCAGAAAACGAGCTTGCTCCTTCTTCAATGTGACAGCCCTTCAGATATTTGAAGATGGCAATCATATCTAATAATAATAATAATAAATTTTATTTATACCCCGCCCTCCCCAGCCAAGACCGGGCTCAGGGCAGCTAACACCAGGTATAAAAACAACTGATTGAAATACAACTTAAAAAACAAGATTAAAATACAACATTAAAATGCAGCCTCCTTTCAGCAGAAACTCAAAAACTTTTTGGGGGATGAAAACGTCAAGTCTTCACCAAGGCTAACTATCCAGACTGGTCCTACGTGGGCCAGAAAAATCCAGGGAAGTCCCCAAATAGGAGTTCCATCACAGAAGGAGAAAGGAAAAAGGAAAGAGGGGAAGGGGATCAAGTTGATTCCAAGCCAAAGGCCAGGCGGAACAACTCTGTCTTACAGGCTCTGAGGAAAGAAATCAGATCCTGCAGGGCCCTGGTCTCATGAGACAGAGTGTCCCACCAGGTTGGGGCCATCACTGAAAAGGCCCTGGCTCTGCGTGAGGCTAATCTGACTTCCTTAGGACCCGGGACCTCTAAGGTGTTGCTATTTATGGACCTTAAGGTCCTCCGTGGGGCAGACCGGGAGAGGCCATTCCGTAGGAAGTATTTAGAGGAAGCAGTTCTGTCCTGCCCTGTACCGTTGGACTAGTGATGAACCACAGACCATATTTGCTTCCCAATGGAGTAATCCAGAACCCCTAAATTTGCAGCTGCGCCTGGAGTTGCCACTGGGGCTTGAACCCGGGGCATTCAGCATGTGAAGTAGAGGCCACGGAGCTATGGTGGCCCTTCCTCACTTAGGCTTCCCCACGGGAGGAAGGGACTTTGTTGGGAAGAGGGGCAGCCCCTCTGTCTAGTCACCGTCCCTCGTCTTGGGCGGTGGGGATCAGACAGCAATGAGATGGCAGCAGCAGTGGGCAGACAGACAGGGGGTGGCACAGTGGGGCAAGGCAGGGGGTGAAAACCAGCTACTCAGAATAGCCAAGCCTCGCCAGGGTCCTGTCTGATTGCTGGTGGGGCAGGCTGGCGGGGTCTATATTTGGTACCCAGGCAGAAACGGCCAGGCCAGGCTCCACCTTGTCATTATTTGTGTCTCGCCTGCTGGTCACTGTCCCCGGGAAGATCAGTTTGTGGCAGCGGCGGGAAAGCCTTTTGCCCTGTGGTTATGAGCCTTACCCAGAGGAATGCAAACAGCCAACCGAGTCAAGAGGTTCCTTGCCTCTAAAGAGAAACTCACGCCCAGCGCAAACTGGAGCAAGAGACATTCCTCTGCAACAGGGAATTCAGTATTGCCTCATCTTTCCAAACTTTTCATGTTGGTGACACACTTTTTTAGACGTGCATCATTTTGTGACACACTAATTCAGTTTCACTAGCAAACCGGAGGTCTAACTAACCCCTTATGAGAGATACGGACACATATCGAGGAATGCATCTACACACTGCAGCCGACACACTAATGAATTAGGAAATGAATAGAATAGAATAGAATAGAATAGAACTAGAATTTATTATTTACACCCTGCCCATCTGGCTGGGTTTCCCCAACCACTCTGGGCGGCTTCCGACAAAGTATTAAAATACAGTAGACTGTTAAACATTAAAAGCTTCCCTAAAGAGGGCTGCCTTCAGATGTCTTCTAAAAATCTGGTAGTTGTTGTTCTCTTTGACATCTGGTGGGAGGGCGTTCCAGAGGACGGGTGCCACTACAAAGAAGGCCCTCTGCCTTGTTCCCTGTAACTTGGCTTCTTGCAGGGAGGGAACCACCAGAAGGCCCTTAGCGCTGGATCTCATTGTCCGGGCAGAACAATGGGGGTGGAGACGCTCCTTCAGGTATAGTGGAAAGCTCTGATTTACATCTTTAATCAACTGTAATTGGTTTGGCAGCTACAGCCATTCCTGGACCAGGAAAGCCTAGCCAGAGTAGTGTTTATGCACCAGTTACTTCAAGACTGGATTCCTGCAAGGTGTCCCTCCAGAAGCTGCAGTCTGTGAAGAATGCTGCAGCACAATTGCTGGCAGGAGAGATGCCTGGTCAGCATGTAATGCCTGCGTTCAGAGATCTGCACTGGTTGCTGATTTTCTACAGGGTCAAGTTCAAGGTGTTGCTCTTTGTGTATAAAAAGCCCTTAACAACTTGGGACCAGTTCACCTGCGAGATCACCTTATCCCATATATGGCCACTTGGCCACTTCGATCGGGGGAATTGGCACTGCGACAGGGGCCACATAACGAAATAATAAACACATGCCAAGTGTGTGTGAAAATGCACTCTGCACATGCACAAGAGGGGCTAGACTCCAAACCTGCCTGCGATACACTGCCTAATAGGGAGAACCCCACCTGCTAATCCGAGACGTGTGAGAGGAAGGAGCTGGCTACAGTTCCAGCCGGCACTGAGGGACTCTGCGTATGCTCAGAGTCACACTCTGTCCTTTATTATTGCTTCTCAGAGTCCATGAATCTTCCTTGGCATTGAAAGCAGCTTCTGAGGCTAAGCTAGGTCTAAAAGCCAGGCTGTGCTGCCCCTGGGGTTAGGGGTGGGATCATGAGCTGGTACATGTTTAGAAGAAGAAGAAGAGTTTCGATTTGATATCCCGCCTTTCACTCCCTTTAAGGAGTCTCAAAGTGGCTAACCATCTCCTTTCCCTTCCTCCCCCACAACAAACACTTGTGAGGTGAGTGGGGCTGAGAGACTTCAGAGAAGTGTGACTGGCCCAAAGTCACCCAGCAGCTGCATGTGGAGGAGCGGAGACGTGAACCCGGTTCCCCAGATTACGAGACTACCGCTCTTAACCACTACACCACACTGGCTCTCTGGTTTACACTGGTTTACGCTGCAGAACAACTTTCTGAGTTCAGTGGGCCTTACTCCTACGTAGATGTGCCCAGGTCTGAAATCACAGAATCATACAATTGTCATGTTGGAAGGGACCCACCAATCTGGTCCAACCCCCTGCAATGCAGAATCACAGCAAAATAATCCCTGACCGATGGCCATCCAGCCTCGCTTAAAAACCCTCAACAGAGTCCACTGCCTTCTAAGGTTCCACGGTCAAACAATTCTAAGTTTCACGCACAGAGGGGGACGTACACACAGCCTCTCAATGGTCCTACTCTCAGGCTTCTGTGACTAAATAAAGTGGTACCTCGGGTTACAGACACTTCAGGTTACCGACGCTTCAGGTTAAAGACTCCGCTAACCCAGAAATAGTGCTTCAGGTTAAGAACTTTGCTTCAGGATGAGAACAGAAATCGTGCGGCGGCAGCAGTGGGAGGCCTCATTAGCTAAAGTGGTGCTTCAGGTAAAGAACAGTTTCAGGTTAAAAACGGACCTCCGGAACAAATTACTGTATTTTTCGCTCTATAAGACGCACCAGACCACAAGTTTTTGGAGGAGGAAAACAAGAAAAAAAATATTCTGAATCTCAGAAGCCAGAACAGCAAGAGGGATCTCTGCGCAGTGAAAGCAGCAATCCCTCTTGCTGTTCTGGCTTCTGGGATAGCTGCGCAGCCTGCATTCGCTCCATAAGGCGCACACACATTTCCCCTTACTTTTTAGGAGGGAAAAAGTGAGTCTTATAGAGCAAAAAATACGGTAAGTTCTTAACCCGAGGTACCACTGTAGTAGCCAGCTGCCAGGAAGAATAAATTCCTCATGCACCCAGGCAATTAACAGCAACAAAGGGAGCTTAATTGAGAGGCGATTTGCCATTCGTTCTTCCACTCTGTCCAAGCTGACCTTAGACCCTCTCGGACCACACTGCCACACTGCTGCTCCTTTTGGATTTCTAGCAAGCGCTGAATGGCGCCCAGTGCATTTGATGAATTGTTTTGGGTGCTACTCCAGTGGGTTTCTCCCCCTTATGCCTGAAGAAAAAGGCTGTCAGAACAATCTGGGCGCCAAGTCCGGCCTGCCCCTTCAACTGCCACCCAATTGAGGGGCACGAACAAAGCCAGTGGAAGAGGCATTGCTGCTCAGACCAGGAACTGCGGTTCCGGATCTGGAGGCCGTTTCCCATCCCTTTGTCCCAGCCTTGTTGGCATGATCCTGGCAGGGTGCCCACCCGTTTCCTTCTCGGTTCACGCCCATCGAGAACACAAGAGTCGCCTCGCTGAATCAGGCAAAGCAGATCCAGGCTTGCAGGTTTATAGCCACCCTGAAGAACCTTTAATTTCAGCTTATTTCATTTGTTTAAGGGTGTTTATATCCCGCCCTTCTAGTGTAAACACACCGCTCAGGGCGGCTTATAATATTCGTGTCGAATTGGAAAGTGATGTTATATACGACTTTATTTCGTTTCACACAATCGACACACTGCTTGATTTAAGAAACTTAAAGCTGTTTACAAAAAGGATGAAACAATGAAATAATAAATAAAGGGAAAAAATTGAAAATTCAAATCAACATTCAGCTAAGAACATGCATCAACATACGCCTCTCAAAGCCAAAAGTTTCTTCGCAGATGCCAAAAAGAATGCAGCGAAGACTGCTGCCTGGTGTCAATAGGCAGGGAGTTCCGAAGTTTGGTACAGCTGCACTGAAAGACTGAGTTTTTATAAATGTAGAAGAGATTTTACTTTCTTGGGCTCCATGATCACTTCAGATGGTGACAGCAGTCACAAAATTAAAAGAAGCCTGCTTCTTGGGAGAAAAACAATGACAAACCTAGACAGCATCTTAAAAAGCAGAGACATCACCTTGCCAACAAAGGTCCATATAGTTAAAACTCTGGTTTTCCCAGTAGTGATGTATGGAAGTGAGAGCTGGACCATAAAGAAGGCTGATCGCCGAAGAATTGATGCTTTTGAATTCCGGTTGCTGGAGGAGACTCTTGAGAGTCCCATGGACTGCAAGAAGATCAAACCTCTCCATTCTGAAGGAAATCAGCCCTGAGCGCTCACTGGAAGGACAGATCCTGAAGCTGAGGCTCCAAGACTTTGGCCACCTCATGAGAAGAGAAGACTCCCTGGAAAAGACCCTGATGTTGGGAAAGATGGAGGGCACAAGGAGAAGGGGACGACAGAGGACGAGATGGTGGGACAGTGTTCTCAAAGCTACCAGCATGAGTTTGACCAAACTGCAGGAGGCAGTGGAAGACAGAAGTGCCTGGCGTGCTCTGGTCCAGGGGGTCACAAAGAGTCGGACACGACTAAACGATGTCATCGATTTAACATACATTTCTACTAGATTGCAAATCGCTTCAAGATTCATTGAAGGAGGTGAGTTATGAATGAAATAGATATGCAAAATGAATAATAAAAGGCAATTTCCTTTTTTTATTAAAAAAAGCCTGCTGGAAATAAAAAGGTCTTTGGTATCCAGTAAGAATATAAAAGGCCTTCTGGATCAGGCCAGTGGACCACCTAGCCCAAAGTTCTGTCCCCAAAGTAGCCAAACTGATGCCCATCTTGGGAAACCTGCAAACAAAGCCTGAGAGCAACTCTCCCTTACTGCAGTTTCCAGAATTGCTGCCTCCTCCAGCTGTGGAGGCAGAGATTAGGCAACTTGGCTAGTAGCCATCCATATTATCCTCCACCAATTTGACTAACTAACCCTCTTTTAAAGCCATCCGTATTGGCATCCGTAAGCCATCCTGTGGGAGGGAGTTCCGCAGGTTATGCACTCCATGAATAAGTCCTTTTGTTTATCTGTTCAATCTTCCACTCCTTTGGTTCCTTGTGTCAGTAAATCACAAACAGAGCATGCACACGAGAGCAACTCTCTTCTCCTGCAGTTTCCAGAAGCCGGTACTCGGTGGAAGGAGAACATATTCACGGTTAAAAGGTAAAGGGACCCCTGACCATTAGGTCCAGTCGTGGCCGACTCTGGGGTTGCGGTGCTCATCTCGCTTTACTGGCCAAGGGAGCCGGCGTACAGCTTCCAGGTCATGTGGCCAGCAGGACTAAGCCGCTTCTGGCGAACCAGAGCAGTGCACGGAAACACTGTTTACCTTCCCGCTGGAGTGGTACCTATTTATCTACTTGTATTTTGTCATGCTTTCAAACTGCTAGGTTGGCAGGAGCAGAGATGGAGCAACGGGAGCTCACCCTGTCACAGGGATTTGAACCGCCAACCTTCTGATCGGCAAGCCCTAGGCTCTGTGGTTTAACCCACAGCACCACCCGTGTCCAGGGTTAGTTAATGGGAAAATGAGGGAAGCGGGACAGACCTCAGTTTTCATGGGGTCATGCATAGATTGCATGTGGAGGCAGCCACCCTCTCAGGTTCCCACACTGTACACAGTGCTTGGCTGAAGCTGATGGCAATTCTAGTCTGGGCTGTCAAAGTTCTGTCTTAATCCGCTCCAAATACTATTAAAGGCAGCTAGGGGATTGTGCAAGCAGGAACTGCAATCTTGCTAAGACTACATTTTAAATGATAAGGGGGGGGGGCAGCCTAGCCCAGGCATGTCCAACCAGTAGATCGCGATCTACCAGTAGATCCCTGGCTGATCCTGGTGGAACGCGGGAACCTAATAATAATAATAATAAATGTTATTTATACCCCGCCCTCCCTGGCCAGAGCTGGGCTCAGGGCGGCTAACACCAATAAAATTTCAGTAAAAACATAATAAGAAAAAAAGAAAAAGAAAAAGAAACAATTTAAAATACAGGTTAAAATGCAATTTAAAATGCAGCCTCATTTTAAAAGTCAAAGCCATAAGGGGAGGGAAACATAAGGGTCAGACTGAGTCCAAACCAAAGGCCAGGCGGAACAGCTCTGTCTTGCAGGCCCTGTGGAAATATGTCAATTCATGTAGGGCCCTAGTCTCCTGTGACAGAGCGTTCCACCAAGTCGGGGCCAGTACTGAAAAGGCCCTGGCCCTACTTGAGACCAACCTAACCACCTTGCGACCTGGGACCTCCAAAATGTTGTTATTTGTGGACCTTAAGGTCCTCCGCGGGGCAGACCAGGAGAAGTGGTCCTGTAGGTACGTGGGTCCTAGGCCGCATAGAGCTTTAAAGGTCAAAATCGATCGTGGGATTAAATAAAGTTTATCGAAAGTTAACAAATAAAAGCTGAAGAACTCTGGGCTCAACAACTCTGGGCAATCCACCCACCCTCCATGAATGCTCCTCACCCCTCCGATGACAATGGATAGATTTTACTGTATTTTTGGTTTTTATGGAAGCCGCCCAGAGTGGCTGGAGAGGCCCAGCCAGATGGGCGGGGTATAAATAATAAATTATTATTATTATTATTATTATTATTATTATTATTATTATTATTATTATTATTATTATAGATCACTGCATGTTGTTTTATACTGGGAGTAGATTGCAGTCTCTTGGGAGAAAATCAATGACAAACCTAGACAGCATCTTAAAAAGCAGAGACATCACCTTGCCAACAAAGGTCTGTATAGTTCAAGCTATGGTTTTCCCAGTAGTGATGTATGGAAGCGAGAGCTGGACCATCAAGAAGGCTGATCGCCAAAGAATGGATGCTTTTGAATTCTGGTGCTGGAGGAGACTCTTGAGAGTCCCATGGACTGCAAGAAGATCCAACCTCTCCATTCTGAAGGAAATCAGCCCTGAGTGCTCACTGGAAGGACAGATCCTGAAGCTGAGGCTCCAAGACTTTGGCCACCTCAGGAGAAGAGAAGACTCCCTGGAAAAGACCTTGATGTTGGGAAAGATGGAGGGTGCAAGGAGAAGGGGACGACAGAGGACGAGATGATGGGACAGTGTTCTCGAAGCTACCAGCATGAGTTTGACCCAACTGCAGGAGGCAGTGGAAGACAGGAGGGCCTGGCGTGCTCTGGTCCAGGGGGTCACGAAGAGTCGGACACAACTAAACGACTAAACAACAACAAGATTGCAATCTCTTGGGAATTGGACATGCCTGGCCCAGCCGATCCCAGTCTCGCAGGATCATCTTAGAAGTCAGGCCCACAACCATGAGCAGTAAAAATAAAAAGGGAAGCTCTTCCTCAACACCAGCTGTTTAGAGCACATCTGGAGCTGATCAGGAGGCACTGGCTAAGGGAGAGGGGGGAAGACTGTGGAATAATCATATGGCAAACGAAGCAGTCGGGCTGGCACAGAGAGGCGTTCCCTTTTCACCTGCAGGTTACATAAATCCCTGCCTTGGCCTCAGTATCAGCTCCTCGCTGGGTGGAGCATTAGAAAGCTATTAGTGTGGGATGGCCAGATTAGCCTTCCCTGGAAACACCTGTTAAAACCTCCCCGGAAGCCAGGGAGGGGCTCCAGGAAGGTGACATCTTGGCTTATTCCCCTGAGATCAAAGCGGAGCTGGTTCAGCCTGGCAGGGCAGATAGGACCACCCCCCTTTGTTAAGAGTCAACTCAGCCTTCCCCAACTTGGGGTCCCTCCGGAACGAATTAAGTACAGTGGTACCTCTGGTTAAGAACTTAATTCGTTCCGGAGGTCCGTTCTTAACCTGAAACTGTTCTTAACCTGAAGCACCACTTTAGCTAATGGGGCCTCCCGCTACCGCTGCACCGCCAGAGCACAATTTCTGTTCTCATCCTGAAGCAAAGTTCTTTACCCGAGGTACTATTTCTGGATTAGCAGAGTCTGTAAACTGAAGCGTCTGTAACCCGAGGTACCACTGTACTGTGAACAGTTCAGGTTGCCTCAGCTCAGAAAGGGTGTTGCAGAGTTGGAAAAGGTTCAGCAAAGGGCAAACAAGATAAAAAATTGGGGTGGAGCAACTCCCCCCTATGGAAATAGGCTTCAGCATTTGGGGCTTTGTAGTTTAGAGAGTCCCATGGACTGCAAGAAGATCCAACCTCTCCATTCTGAAGGAAATCAGCCCTGAGTGCTCACTGGAAGGACAGATCCTGAAGCTGGGGCTCCAGTACTTTGGCCACCTCAGGAGAAGAGAAGACTCCCTGGAGAAGACCCTGATGTTGGGAAAGATGGGAGGGCACAAGGAGAAGGGGACGACAGAGGACGAGATAGTGGGACAGTCTTTTCGAAGCTACCAGCATGAGTTTGACCAAACTGTGGGAGGCAGTGGAAGACAGGAGGGCCTGGCGTGCTCCATTCCAGGGGGTCACCAAGAGTCACGACTACGCAGCTCATTCTCTGGGAGGTGAGAGGTTGCATCTCACAACTGCTCATTAGTTTGTGTTCAGTTTCTAACAAGAGGCCAGCCTGGGCATAAAGGTAAAGGGACCCCTGACCATTAGGTCCAGTTGTGGCCGACTCTGGGGTTGTGGAGCTCATCTCGCTTTATTGGCCGAGGGAGCTGGCGTACAGTTTCCGGGTCATGTGGCCAACATGACTAAGCCGCTTCTGGCGAACCAGAGCAGCGCACGGAAACACCGTTTACGTTCCCGCCAGAGCGGTACCTATTTATCTACTTGCACTTTGATGTGCTTTCGAACTGCTAGGTTGGCAGGAGCAGGGACTGAGCAATGGGAGCTCACCCCGTCGCGGGGATTTGAACCACCGACCTTCTGATCGCCAAGCCCTAGGCTCTGTGGTTTAGATCACAGTGCCACCCATGTCCCTCATAGCCCCTTCTAAAAGACAAGCCCTCTGAACACGAAACTCACCCCAAACTGTTTGTGGATACTCAAGCGATATGTAAAGGCCAATCTGCACATGTTCAGAGGCAATTTTCCATTTGGTGGGGCAGGGGGATCATGGTTTGCTATGTTCCTGGTTCTGTGCTATATTTCTGGATGTGCTCAGAGGAACTGCTATCTTGTTTTTACGACTTCATTGTCCTTTATCGACCACTTCATAGCATCTTAGCACTTCAAATAGCATCTCCAAGAGTCAGGAGAGACTCTCTGCGCAGAATCCTGGCAAGACACTGACAATTAGTGTAATCAATAATAAATCAGGTCCGCCCAGTGGTCTGATTCAGTATAAAACTGCTTATTATGTTTCATACATGCTATCAGCACACTTGAAGATGTTACCACTGTCAAACCCTTTAATCTAGGTGTTGCAATGGAACCTGGGGAACTCCCAGCCTCTACATGAAAGGGGATTTTAGCAAGACGGCAATACAAACCCTTGGGAAGGGTGTGTCTGTCTTGCACTTACATAAGCTACGGAAAGGTCAGGTGAAGCCTGCGTGGGAGTGGCAATATTTCGGTTCATCCACAGAGGATATTTGCACCTCTGAATTCGCTCTCTAGCAGAGGCTCCACCCCTCTGAAACTGAGAGACGCTGCATGCAGGCTGTCTCGAACCCAGAGCCGCTCTGATTAGAACTGGACTCTTGTTTGGGTCAGGGAGGCGCAGGGGTGCCAAGGATTGAACCTTGGGCATTCTGCATTCAAAGCAGGTGTTCCACCACTGAGCCGCAGCTCTGGGGCTTTTAGTGAGGCATCTGAATGAAGGGTGATGATGATTAGTTTGCAAATTCATCATAAAAACAGGGGGTGGGGATAGAGGGAGAGAAGAAAGCCTGCCAAAGAATGGATTCATTACAGGCATTTTTCGTGCCGTCCTTCAGACATACTCCCATGCAGGGGCCGGGGCAGCGCCACCATGTTCCCAGGATGGTGCGAATGTTCCTTATTGATGCAGGGCGTTTTTATCCTGCTCTTCAGCCAAATGAAGCTGTCGAGGAGGGGCTTAGCAAACGTCAGTGAAAACCCCTGCCCACAGCACAAAAGGAAAAAGGGATTGTGAGGGAAGAGGAAAAAAGAAAACTCAGGCAGATTTATGGGTCACAAGCAGAATGGCTCCTGAAGACCTTTCCAAAATAGGAGACTATAAGAGTTGTAAGCTTTAATTAGTGGGATCAATCAACTCATTTGTGAACTGATGTGGGGGGAGGGGCAGTAACCCGTGAGGCTCAGAGTTTAGAGCAATTTAGGTTACATCCAATGTGATACAACAATTCAGAATGTGCGTGTATGTATGTATATATATATGTGTGTGTGTGTGTGTGTGTCTGTGTCTGTGTATGATTCTCTTACCTTCAAACAAGGAATGTTAGGCTGTGAATGTGTATTGTACAATTCATTCCACATACCTTTTTATTTCTTGGTAATAAGCAAAAATTAAACAAATGTCAACCGTAAATAAATGTCTACCTTTGAACCAAGCGGGTTATTGGCTGTAGACTGCTGGAGCTTGTCTGAATTATTTTTCCCTTCTCCTCGCTCTTTCCCTAAAAGGGTCATCCTCACATCTTGTGGCAATGAGTCCCGTGAGTGAACTGTTACTGTGATATATATATTTTTGGCGGGGAGGTGGGGCTAAGTGCCGACCCTCCTGGCAATAATACAAATCTACTCCTTGGCAGGTATTTAAAAGCATCCCCCGGAGTTTCCCCCCCTAATGTGGGGTGGGGGGGGGCTTGATTTCTAGAGGGGGGGCGAGAAGAAAGGCGCCCCCCTCGCCTTCCCCTCCGCGCGCCTCCCGCTCCCAATGCCATTTCTAGAACGGTAGTAAAAGTTTCTATTAATAAAAAGCCGCGGCGGCAAACACGAAAGCTCTCCAGCGCCGCCGCCGTCGCCGAATCCGCGAGGCCTGTGAGAAAGGGATTCCCTCTGACGTCATTGCTAGGATACCAAACAAACACAGCCGAGACAAGGCCATATATGGCTAATTGCGTCACAGGAACTCCGGCGGGGCGGAGCGAGGGATCCCCGCTGAAATAGCCCTTTGGCGGCCCCGCACGGAGACCCCTTTGGGCAAGCGGGGAGGTCCGGGAGAGAGGGAGCCGCGGGCCGAGTTTCGGGGTCGGCGGGGTCCGGGATCGCCGGGGATCCGCGTTTGGGGGGCCGGATCGGCGCGCTTCCTGGTTGACGTCACGAGGGGCACGGCCCCCCTCTTGTATAAATAGGAGGCGAGGCAGAGCGTGGTTCATTCATAAGATTTCGGGCCCGGGAAGGAAGACCGGCGGCGGGCAGCGGAGACAGAAGCAAGCGCCGGAGGGGAGATCCCGACGCTACTGCTCGGAAACCGACCGATCGCTTCGGATTGCTGGCTGCTTGTTTGGGGGGAGGGGGGAGGCTTTTCTCCCGGGCGCGCGTTGGGGTTGGAGTTGGCTCGACCGGTGGAACTTCGGCCTGCCGCTGCCTCCGGGACCATGCTGTTGCTTTGAAAGGAGAGCGAAGGGGGGGACCCGAGGGAGCCGTCTCCCCCTCCGCCAGGCGACCCGGAGAAGAGCAACTCTCGGAGGCGCGCCCCGAGCCTCCTGCCTCGGATCCGGCGGCGGCGGCGGCGACCACGGCAGCGGCGGCGGCAGCAGCGGCGGGAGGGTCGGCCGGCTGGCTGTGCTCGGCGCTCACCTTGGCTTCCAGGCGCCCCCGGCGAGGCCGCGGCCTTTCCCCGGCGCCCCCGAGGGAGATGTATCAGGGCTTCCCCGGAGACTACGACTCCACCTCCCGGTGCAGCTCGTCCCCTTCGGCCGAGTCCCAGTACCTCTCCTCGGTGGATTCTTTCGGGAGCCCCACGGCCGCCGCTGCCGCCTCCTCGCAGGTAAGAGAGCCGCCGATCGCGGGGTGTGTGTGTGTGTGTGAAGGGACAAACACTTGCTTGACGGGTTCTTTCGTCCAGCCATAGGAGGGGGGGGGGGCTGCGTCCTTTGCACCGGACTCTCCCGGGCGCCGGGATCCAGGAGATCGGAGGGATCCAGGAGATCGGAGGCGTGGACGGGGCTCCCTTCTTACTCCCCTTGCAACTCCCTGCACCCCCAGTCCCTGATCCAAGCGCTGGTCCCCTGGGGGTCTCCGGTGCTTGCCTGCCTGCCTGCCTGTCTGCCTATCGGGGGACTCTCACGCCCCCCCCACCGCAATTGCATGTGCTTTTTGCTTTCCTCTTCCCTCCCCGCCGTCTTTCCTTTTTTGCCCCACCTGCCCACTTCGGCCGATCCCCTCCCAAATTGATCCCGATTGCGGTCCAGATCCCCCCCTTCCCTATTTTATTTCTTTTTTTAAAACACGCGGAAATTAATTCTCCGGATCGGGTGTCCGACCCGCCATTGGAAAGCAAAATATAAGTAAAAAATATTCCGGCAGTAGCAATTGAAACGGATCTCCCGCAAAACTCTCTCCCCGCGCGCGCGAGAGAGTCTCCCCTGCGGTCCGCATTCCTCAACTCTCTCTCTCCGCTTCCCGCACCCCGCTTCCCTTCGGGGTTTCGAACGCGCATGCGCGGAGAGGAGGAGGGGGGAGTGGAGGAGGCGAGCGCGAAGACGAAAGGGGGGAAAGGGGGGCGGGGTTGTGCGTAACGCATGACGTGCTGGAACCCTCCGTGCTGACGTGAAGCACGCACGGCGCGTTGCTCCTCCACCTCCTCCTCCTCCCCGAGGCGCGCGGGTTATTTTGGAACGCTGGTCCACCCCCGTTGCTAAGGGGCGGGGCGGGCGGGAGGAGCGCGCGGATTGGCCGGGGCTGGGAAGGGGAGGCCACGCCCCCTCCAGCCTCTGCTGCTGCTGCTGCTGCTGCTTCTATCTTGGTGCAAGTCAGCAGAGAAAAATAGGAAATGCTAAAAATAATCCCCTCCAACTGTGGAAGGAGCAGGAGTGCAATGCTTTGCGTCCCGTATTTCGGGGAGCAGCTGCCAGCTCCCCACTCCATAATGCCCCCTTTAGCTGGAAGAGAGAAATGGGCCTTGCTCCAGCCCATAATAAGCACCCATCTCTTTCCTTCCCTTCTTAAATTGGGAGAGGAAGATGCATGCCTGCTCGCCCTCCCAATGTTGTCCCTGGTCCTCTGGGAGCTCTAGGGGCGCGCGCCCCCCTCTGCAATTCAGAGGGGGCTGCAATGAAGGGGTGGAGGAGCCCCACAGCTTGCTCTGACCCACTGGTGAGCGGGGGAAATGGGTAATAATATTAGGTATAAATGTGCTTGCTTCTGACACTACAGCCAGGAATGGCAGCCAGCCCCCCCCCCGACCCATTTGGAAGTGTGGGGCGGAAGGCAAGATAAAGTGGCTTGGAGGTAGCTTGGCTTTCCTGTGAATTGCATAGCAGCACTTGGGTGAAACCTTTTCCCTTTGCTTTTGAGGGAAGAAGCAGCAAATTTTAGGGACAAGCCTCATTTTGCCCTCCGATTCACAGCTTTTCCCACCTGGAGCTGAGTTGCTTTACAGCTCCTTGTCTAAGATTTATTTCTGAGCTGCAGGGGAATCTCCGGCAGCTTTCTTCCCCTCAAATCTTACTGTACTTGGGTCTCTTATTATATCACACCTTCTGGTAGCTTGTGTGCTTTGAGGTTTCGTCCTAAAAAAAGACGAGAAAAAAGCCAAGGTTTCAAACCAGAGACTATTATTCCCAGTATAGGTGCAGAACACAATATATACACACATGCATATATATTTTCCCTCTGAAAAGCAATAAAAAGAATTCTGGTATCTTGCCCTAAAAGTGTCCATCGTGGTGGCAGTCGGTGATGGCTGATTCTTCCCCTTCATTTGATCTTGGGATATTTGTTAATATTTCTTGATGTCACTTATTCAAGGAATGAGAGGTTAGCCTTCAGTTTTCAAGCTGGAGAGGGAACAGTGTTTGCCACAAGCTTCCACCAACTCTTTTAACAGAAATCCACGCTCACTGACAGAATATCTGTGTTGCATCTCCACTGCAGTTGGCAATTCCTCTCTCATAACCCAGATGGCAGGCAGGACTAGATGACAGAGGCAGCTGTGGTGGCTCATTTCACAGAGTTGCCAAGGGGCCATAAGGGTCATCTGGTCCAACCCCGTTTGGTCTTAGCTAGGTGACACTTTGGCTTAGATATGGGGTTGGTGCTCCAGGTGTCATTGGGACTAAAGCTGAAGTTGATGGGATTTGACAGCGGCTGAAGCTGATGAGATTTGTAGTTCAGCAATGCAGGGGGTTGGACTAGATGACTCTCGGATCCCCTTCCAACTCTACAGTTCTGTGAACACCTGGAGGGCAGCAGGCTATTACTCATCACTTTTCTCTCCCCCCCCCAAATGAACTCAAAGCGACTTACAAACATTAAAGAATAATAATTTGTTACTTATACCCCACCCATCTGGCTGGGTTTCCCCAGCCACTCTGGGAGGCTTCCAACAAAGTATTAAAAAACAGTAGTCTCCCCTAAAGCTTCCCTAAACAGGGCTGCCTTCAGATGTCTTCTAAAAGTCTGGTAGTTGTTCTTCTCTTTGATATCTGGTGGGAGAGTATTCCACAGGGTAGGTGCCACTACCAAGAAGGCCCTCTCGGTAGTGGCCAAGGTTGCTTTTTAAAAACCGTAATAACAAATGAGGTTGAGAAGAAACCAACTGCACACACTAGCTTCCACAAACATTTTATTGATAAAGCAAAACACTTCATTTGTTAGGCATTCGCCTTGGGGGCCAGTTTATGTCACCTGGATCAGGTACGCCACAGTTGCCCGCAAAGGTGCTTCATGAAGAAGGAACATGGAAGCCTTATTTCAGCTGTCTTCTGAGCATGCATGCCTCCTTCTCTCTCTCCCTCTCCAGGAGTGCAGTGGCCTTGGGGAAATGCCCGGATCCTTTGTGCCAACAGTGACTGCCATATCGACTAGCCAAGAACTGCAGTGGTTGGTGCAGCCCACCTTGATTTCTTCCATGGCCCAGTCTCAGCAGCCTCCGGGCCAGCAAATGCCTCAACAACAGCAGCAGCAGCAACCGCCACCCACTGTGGACCCCTACGACCTGCCGGGGACCAGCTACTCCACCCCAGGACTGAGCGCTGCCTACGGTGCCGGCCCCTCGGGGCTGCCTGCCACCCAGCCACGCTCCACCAGGGCCCGGCCCCGAAGGACTCGGGAGGAAACGGTGAGCGGGGAGGATTGTAGGGCCCTGCTTCTCCTGTGGAACTTCCTCTGGGGAGCCGGCGACGAGGTTATTAACTCTTGCACCCTTGATTTGACCCTGCTTGACAGATTCCCCAAGCAGTCTTAACGGCTGCATTTGGTATATATATTTTTGGGGTGGGATGTTGGCTGGTTGCCTTCTCTGCCCTCTTGGTAGCTTGGGGGAAAGTATAGGTGACTTATCCAGATTGCAGCGACGGATTTGCCAGTCCACTGTAGCCAGAACCACTTTGGCTGGACAGCGTCCATCTAAGGTGGGCTGCTTGATCCCCCCCAAATCTGGTGCTCCGACGTTGCTGCATCTTTTCCTAGACTTGCAGAGTTGCAAAGGAACCATTAGTCATCTAGTCCAACCAATTGACCAATGCGAGACTCAAACCCACAACCTCTGGATTAAGAGTCTCACATGGTTACTTGAATGTATTCTCCTGGGTTGAATACTGGGGTGTAAAACCCAGGATGTCCATTTGCCCCAGCAGAATGAGCAAAGATAGTGTTGGCAGGAAGGGTCGGTTGTGTGGATCCCAGGATTCTTGACAGCCAGAGCTGGTTTGCCCTGCAGGAGAGAGGTGGTAGCAAAGTCCTTTGGGACGATGCCATGTCCAGAAAGGGAGAATTGTCTCTAGCCTTCATCCATGGACTGACCGCCTCTTTCTCTCCCGCCCTTGCAGCTGACACCGGAGGAGGAAGAGAAACGCCGTGTCCGCAGGGAGAGGAACAAGCTTGCCGCGGCCAAGTGCAGGAATCGCCGCCGTGAACTGACAGACCGACTTCAAGCGGTGAGTGGAGAACGGGGACTTCCTGGCCATGAGCTTTTTGGTGCCACTGGCCCTGCCCTTGGGTGGGGGGAAACCCACAAGCTTTGAGAGAGGTGGAGCTGCCTCAGAGCCCTGTTCTGCCTGGCTCAATGCCCAATTTCTATCTATTGCATTTATATCCCACCTCCCTCACATTTCACCTCCACAACAACCCTGCGAAGTAGGTCAGGCTGAGAGATAGGGACTGTGACCGGAGGCTCATGGTGAGCTTCACGGCCAAGTGGGGGTTTGAATCCTGGTGTCTCTCAGGCTCTAACCACTACCCCATGTTGTCTCCTCATGGCCGGTATTACCATTTTAAGGGGCCACAAACGACCGATTATTTCATTCCCTATGACCATGGGGTAAAGCCAGGTTTTTCAGGGCAAAGAGTTTGAAATGTTTTTTCTTCCCTCGGGATATTTGAAAACGGTGTTGGGTTGTTTTTTTTAAAAAGACTGCAACCGCTGATTTTTAATGCCCTTCTCCTTGTGGCTTGTTCTAAGCTGTTTTGGGCTCCCCTATTTAAGATAACAAGCTTTATTTACAAATCTTCAAGAACGGACAGCTCATCTCCATCTTTTGGGGACCAGGCAAACCCCAGTTCCTCCCTCCTGAGCTTCAAGCTGAGAGGGGGTTGTCTCCTGTTGCTTTCCCTCCACTTTCCCTGCAGTGTAGATAACAGCTCTAGGCCGCCATCTTGGAGGAATGGGCACCATAGTTTGTTGGCCGGAGCAGTTCTCGCCCAGCAGTGGCCCCTCTGGTTCTGCAGACGCCATTTTGAAAGAGGGCGAAGGGTCTCTTGCTTTGCTAGAACAGGAGAAATGGCAGACTCCCTGACTGCAGTGCCCACCAAAACTGGGATGCCCCCCCCAAAAAAAAAACCCTAGGAGCAGGCAGCGAAGCAAGATGGCAGATGCAGACTACCCACAGGCGTCCCTGGGTTGGTTTGAACCACCAACCTTCTGGTGATGATGGTTGTTGTTACAGTATTATTTGAATTTATATACTGCCCTATACCCGGGGGGTCTCCAGGCGATTCACAGAATAAAATCAAGATATAAAACCACAAAAGACCTAATAAAAATAAAAGCAACAACCCAATAGCCACCCCCACAAAAAAATAGACATAGGACATAGGATGCCAATCAGATCAACCAAAGGCCTGGAACATTTTTGCCTGGCGCCTGTATGATGAAGGCGCCAGGTGGCCTTCCTTAGGGAGAGCATTTCACCAACAGGGAGCCACTGCAGAGAAGGCCCTGTTCTTGTGTTGCCACCCTCTGCACCTCTTGAGGAGGCGGCACATGAAGGAGGGCCTCAGAAGATGATCTCAGGGTCTGGGTTGGTTCATATAGAAACAGGCAGTCCTTAAGGTATTGCGGTCCTGAGTTTCTGGGGAATTTTGGCCAGACGCACCACCCAAGGGAACAGGTGGTTTCCCTCCCAGCTCCCCAATTCCACAGCATCTCACCTCCCCTTCCTTGCCCCCCCTGGCTTCCTTGCTGAATCCGCTGATGTCCCCGCTCCTTCCCCAGGAGACCGACCAGCTGGAGGAGGAGAAGGCTGAGCTGGAGTCGGAGATCGCGGAGCTTCAGAAGGAACGCGAACGGCTGGAGTTTGTCCTGGTGGCTCACAAGCCCAGCTGCAAGATCCCTTACGAGGACGTGCCAGAACTGATCGGGCAGCCGGGCACCTCGGGCGAGGTGAGCGCTTTAGCCCTGGCGGTCAAGGAGGACCCCTTTGGCCCCACGGCCTACTCGTCGCTGCCCCTCCACTACCAGCAGACCCTTGGCGGAGTGCAGGCCTTGTCTCCCGCGGAGGTAGCGTTTTCTAGTTCTTACTTTTCACATGGTGAACAGCTGACCGACCCGTACCCGGCTAACCCTTCCTATACGTCTTCGTTTGTCTTCACCTACCCAGAGGGAGCCAGCTGCGGAGCCACACACCAGCGGAACAGCAGCAGCGACCAGTCCTCGGACTCCCTGAACTCTCCCTCGCTCCTTGCCTTGTGAAACTCAAAAAACCAAAAAAAACGCGCAAAAACAAAACGCAAAAGCCCAACCGCCTCCCAATCTCGAAACCTTTTCTCTGCCTGACCTCCATTGGAAAAACAACAACACCAAAACGACCCACGTGCGCAAACTTCTGCGTTAAGCGAAGGGGGGCACAAGAGAGAGAGAAATGGCAAATGCGCACCCCCCAACTTGGGAGCATCGAACCTTTAAAACACCAATATCTATCTATAAAGAGACCAAGTCACCCGCCAGCCCTCGCTACACCAGCACCCACAATCACAAGCTCTGTGACCATGTTGTTGTTGATGTTCAGACTGCCGGGGTGCAGTGAGTGGAACGCCTTTTTGTGTGTCGACGGTCGCTTTCAACATTTCCTTGTTTTTTGGGCTTTGCAATTTCCAAATGGGGGAGCGAAGGAGGATGGATGTTTCTGGGCTGCCGCGATGGATGATCTACCCTCCGCCTCGGAAGAACTCTGAGCCTAATACTTGCTTTCTGGGGGGGAAACGGGGCCCTTGCCTTTTGCTGAACGTGGACTTTTTGGCTGAGAGTGGACTGTGATGATGGTTCTCTGATTCTTGCTGCCTTTTGTTCATGGAATCATAGAATTGTAGACTTGGAAGAAGCCGAGCAAAAGGGGATGACCTGTCAGTAGGGGGAATGAGGAGGAATGAGGGTGGGCTCTCCCCCCCCCCCCTGTTCTAGCAGACCCAACATTGCCTGGCTGCTTGTGAATCTTCTGCCAGCTGCATGGTTAGAAATGGGCACTCTCAAGGCACTTTTCCAAGTTATCAGCCTGCACTATGAAACGTGGTTGAGAGATTGACCGGCCAGCAACCATCCTTTCCCAAATTATTTTGGCAGGTGCCTACTGTCAACCTCAAAAAAAAAAAAAGTCTAGAATATGGCGCAGGAGGTGCTTAAAAGCTCTTGTTTTCTGTGTGCTTTAAGCTTGCTGCTTGACCAGCGCAACAGAATTCAGTTCCTTATGAGTTGCACCCTTAACGCACAGAGGAGCAAGTCTACTTTAATAGGCTTGCAAGCAGAAATTATTCCAGTTCACACGATTACCAGTTTAGGCGCTTTGGTGAATGTCCTGGGAATATAATCTAAAGGGCAGTAGAAAAGTATTTGGTCTTAACAAAGTATGAAGAAAAAGAAGTTATATGCTTTTTTCCCTTCATACTTTGTTAATATATATATTGAGTTCAATACAAAATCAGAAACTTAATTAATGAGAACCTCGGCTGCAAAACTCACCAGATTTTTAACTTGGGCAATAGTTTGGCAGCCCTGGTGTGCCTGTCAGAAAACATGGAAGCCTTTTAGAGGATGCTAGGAATTTGCACAGTGGGCTGTCTGGAACGCCACGTCTCTTATTTTTGTCCAGCTGGTTGGGGGGCCAGCTCTACGTTGGGTCTACCCAATGCCTTTTAAACTTGGCCACATCCCCCCCACCCCCCGAATGAATCCTCTTCCCACTAGGGACTTCTGCCTTTGCTCGGTTTCCCGTGGGTGGCTGGCTGGCAACCGTTTTGCCGGGATGTTGGGGAGCTGCGCTTGGTGATATACTGTGAACGGACCTCTCTCCCCCCTCCTTGTATAGATGCTTTCCTTCCCCGACCCTCGATATTGTGACACTATGTACTTTAAGCTGCCTGTTTCCTTTTGCTTGATGTATCCGTGGTTTTTGAAGCTGGCTCTTCTCCCCCACCACCCTTTTCTCCCTTGGTGACACTGTTGGTGAGGAAAAAAACCCTCTGGATATTTAGCTGACTTCCATCCCCGGCTGCGGCCTTTCCTAATTTCTGGGCTTCTGGCTTCCTTCCTGCCTAGCTGCACCTTGGTGGATATCACTTTAGGGTTCCCAGATCCTCAATGTCCCAGCATTTCAATCGGTTTGCAGCCGTGTTGCTTGTGAAGTGGCCCCCCCACCCCAGGGTCTCCTTGCGCCCTGTTGCTTCGGTTGCCAATGCCAAGCGGCGCTTGTGTATCTTTTGTGCGTGATCATGTTCAACAGCGCTGCCTCTTATTAACCTGCCACACGAGTGTGTTTATGGACTGGGGCAAAATGGAAAAAAGCTGCCTTGTTGCTTTTATGGAGCTCTAGAGCACGCCGTTCAGGATGTTTCCAAAAAACTTTCCTCGTGACCAAGCTTTCAATGTTGTGTTTAATTTTTTTTTAAAAAAACCAGAATTATTTTTAATCTTATGGACTTTTATTTTAACCGGCTTTTATTTTTAATTGCTTATTATACACTTGCTGGGGAAACGGGGGAATATTTTTAATTTTTTAACTATTATAATAATATATTATTTTTACCCCCTTGTGCTGTAATATTATTTTTGTGTGTGATGTTGTTTTGTTAAGCAGCAGGGGGGATGCCGTCGGACGGGAAGGAGGGGAGAGAACTCTGGACCCGGCTGGCGACTCTTTCCCTGCACTTAACCTTGGCTAGCAAAAATAGCAAATAAAGACAGCTTTGAAAAATGCACTTTTTAACGATGGATATAAGATCTCTATTTTTTCAAACTCCTGTAAAGTTCACATTAAGGTGCAATAAAAAAAAGAAAAACCTCGAGCCGTAGAGCTGCCTGGCTTTCTCCGCACCGAAACCCCCATCACCTTGTGCCTTAACCCTTCACGTTCAGGGCGGGGCAGACCCTGGGGTGGCCCGGGTAGCAGGAAGCTGCTATTGAGGGTGGTTGCCATGTTTATGCGCTGGGACCTTGTTTGGCGTTGGAGTGCCCTCTGCAGCATGCTAAGTGAAAGCACACATGGTGAGATCTCATGGAAAGCAGATTTTGGGGTTTATGTGTGTAGTTACAACCCTTAAATCCCATGATCAAAGTGTTGGTGCTGACCTTTAAAGCCCTAAACGGCCCCAGTCATGTATACCTGAAGGAACGTCTCCACCCCCATCGTTCTGCCCGGACACTGAGGTCCAGCACCGAGGGCCTTCTGGCAGTTCCCTCATTGCGAGAAGTGAGATTACAGGGAACCAGGCAGAGGGCCTTCTCGGTGGTGGCACCCGCCCTGTGGAACGCCCTCCCACCAGATGTCAAAGAGAGCAACAACTACCAGACATTTAGAAGACATCTGAAGGCAGCCCTCTTTAGGGAAGCTTTTAATGTTTAACAGACCGTTGTATTTTAATATTTTGTTGGAAGCCGCTCAGAGTGGCTGGGGAAGCCCAGTCAGATGGGCGGGGTATAAAAAATAAAGGGTGATGATGATGATCAGGCTAAAGGGGCCCATCTAGTCCAGCCATCATGTTCTCACAGGGCCAGCCATGATGGGAAACCTGCAAGCAGGATCTGAACACAAGAGCAGCTCTCCTGCGGTTCTGGCAACTCGGATTCAGCAGCCTTGCTGCCTCTGACTGACTGTAGAGGGCAAAACATAGTCCTTGTGGCTGGTAGCAATTGGTAGCCTTCTTCTCTTCCACAAATTTCCTAGGTGGCACTTCTGCATGGAAGGAATCTTGTAGCCTATTCCCAGCATTCCATTGTAATAAACGAAAATCTTCCCTTATGGGGGGACACAAGAGCCCTTAGAGTCCTTTGCAGGGGGGGCCGTCAGACGGGAAGGAGAGAACTCTGGACCCGGCTGGCGACTCTTCCCTGCGCTTAACCTTGGCTAGCAAAAATAGCAAAGACGGTTTTGCAAGAGGAGGAAGCTTTGATGCTCCTCCGTCTGGATCTCAATTACATGTCACCCCCCCCCCCCGGAATTCCAGCCAACGTTTGGTTTGAACCTTCCAACCCTGCTTTTCGCTGAATTCCAAAGATTTAAGAGTTTGGAACTAGAATGAACTACCGTTTCACGCAGCACATAGTTAAAACTGTGGAACTCCCTGCCGCAGTGTGCTGGGCCCGGGGATAAGCCGTGAAACACGGTCCAGGACCCGAAGGTTCTGCTGGGAGTCAGTCCGACAGGGGCATCATTTGGCCTGATCAGATCCTGAGGCTCCAAGACTTTGGCCACCTCCTGAGAAGAGAAGACTCCCTGGAAAAGACCCTGATGCTGGGAAAGATGGAGGGCACAAGGAGAAGGGGACGACAGAGGAAGAGATGGCTGGACAGTGTTCTCGAAGCTACCAGCATGAGTTTGACCAAATTGTGGGAGGCAGCGGAAGACAGGAGGGCCTGGCGTGCTCTGGTCCAGGGGGTCACGAAGAGGCGGACACGACTAAACAACAACAATGGGCCTGGTGGGTGCCTTGCGGTTCACTCACTGGAAAAGGTTGTGTCCCTCCCCTCGGTGGTTTTCACTTGCTGGTGGAAGGACAGCAAGGAGAGAAGCAGCCTGGCATCCCTAGGCAGGGAGTTCCAAAGTTGCCTGGGAGCAGCCACCACCGAGAAGGCCCTTTCCTGCATCCTCACCATGGGGTCCTGAGAGGGTGGGGGCCTGAGAGAAGGGTCTCTCCTGAAGACCTAGGGCCTGGGCAGGTTCATATTGGAGCGGGCCGCAGGATACGGCGCTTCAGACAGCCTGGGACGAAGGGGGCTTGCGCAGGAGAAATCCCCAGGGATGAGTTACGGTGTGCTTGAATTCGTGTGCTATAGGGCTCCCTGGAAAAGACCCTGATGTTGGGAAAGATGGAGGGCACAAGGAGAAGGGGACGACAGAGGCCGAGATGGTGGGACAGTGTTCTCGAAGCTACCAGCATGAGTCTGACCAAACTGCGGGAGGCAGTGGAAGACAGGAGGGCCTGGCGTGCTCTGGTCCAGGGGGTCACGAAGAGGCGGACATGACTAAACAACAACAAACAGCCAGGCTCTTCTTAGCCTCTTATGGAACCTCCAGGCCCAGAGGCAGTCTACCTGGATTCCTAGGTTCTTTGGGACATTTGGCTACTGTGAGAGTAGGATGCTAGTCTGACCCAACAGGATAGTCTTACATTTCCAAATGTGAATGCCTCCAATGCCGTCTGTTACCTTCCCTCTTTAAAGCTGCACCCGTAGCGTTTGAAGGCACTTAATGTTTTGTGAAGGACGCATTATTTTTGGGAGACCGCCCCCCCCCCGGCCAGCAATGCAGAGGGGAGACTGGGCACGCTCTGCCCCTTTTACAAACTGTGCGGAAAGGGGAGTGGGTGATTTGGGCAAATGCAGGCATTCTCACGTGACCCCCCCAACCTGCCCACCCCCCAGCAGCCCATCCGTACATGAGCCCAAACCCCAACGATGCAGGAATCACAGCCAGGAGGCCACACGTCAGACACTTCTTGTTGTTTTTTTCCCCAACAACCATTTTTATTAAAGTGTAAATCCAGGCAAATGTTGAGAACCGGCTCGCGCCAACCCCGTCGTTGGCCGGGATGGGTATGGCAGAAAGTGGAGCGTCCCGGGAGAAAGAAAGAAACATAAAAAGGTGCGTGGAGGTCGATTGTGTGCTCTGGCCAGCGTTGGGCACCTGTTTAAGACGGAGCCTTTCTCCTGGAGAAAGAAGGTGTTGCTCCAAGGCTGGCGGGTCCGTGTCAACTTTCCCTTAAGAAATAAATTCAGCAGGCAGGGAGGGAGACCGGGGAGGGTGGCACTAGGGTAAGAAAGGGGCCTTTGCCCACCCCCCAAACAGGCACAGCTTCCTGGAATTTCCTTGGGGGGCGCTGAGGAGGGTGCCCCACTCCAAGCTGTGCCAACTCTGCTCAAGGACGGCAGCCGCCCAGAGGACTACGCTGGGAGAACGGACGTCTCCGGCACGCAGTTAGCCCAGGGGGGTGGACTGGAGAAGGCGAGCGGCTTTCTGTCGTGTCCAAGCCATGGCGGGGGGGGGGGGAAGGATGTGAGAGGGCAGGAAGGTCTCTTTGGGAAGGCGTGGGTGGGCAGCTGGAGGGAAGGAAAGGGGCAGGAGGAGGAGGAGGTATGTGTGGGTGTATATATATCTCTGTGTGTGTACGGGGGTCAGAGCAGGAGGGGGGGGGGAGTCATTCATTCGGCTTTTGCTTTGGCTGTCGGCAGTTTGGACAGCATCCTAGGAGGAAAGTAGAGAGAGAAGAAATTAAGCCAGTAGCGAGTGGAAAGAGTTTCTTGCTTTTAAAAAAATTATCTGCAGGACATCGTCTAGAATAAAATACCGTATTTTCGCTCTATAAGACGCACCAGACCACAAGACGCACCTAGTTTTTGGAGGAGGAAAACAAGAAAAATAAATAAATCTGAATCTCAGAAGCCAGAACAGCAAGAGGGATCACTACGCAGCGAAAGCAGCAATCCCTCTTGCTGTTCTGGCTTCTGGGATAGCTGTGCAGCCTGCATTCGCTCCATAAGACGCACACACATTTCCCCTTACTTTTTAGGAGGGAAAAAGTGAGTCTTATAGAGCAAAAAATATGGTAGCTTACTAGGGAAATGCTGAAGTTGCCCTTTGGGGCGCCTCAGGGTCAATTTTTTATGGTAGCCCAAATCTCAGTTGTACGGGAGTGTGTACAGTGGTACCTCTGGATGCGAACGGGATCTGTTCCGGAGCCCCGTTCGCATCCAGAAGCGAAGGCAACCCGCTTCTGCAGGGAAAACCCACAAGCAGGATCCGCACACAACACTCTCCCTTCCTGCCGTTTCCAGCAACTGATGTTCAGAAGCATCGCTGCCTCCAACTGTGGAGGGCAGCACAGAGCCATCACAGCTAGTAGCCATGAAAAGCCCTCTCTTCCTCCATGAAATTGTTCAATCCTCTTTCAAGCCAATCAGAGTTGGTAGCTGTCACTGTTTCCTGTGGCAGGGAGTTCCGCAGTCTATTTCCCCCTATTGGCCCACCCAACAACACAGAGTACACATTTATGCAGGTTTAATCCACGAATGAATCAAGTCGATGCACATTCCAAGAGCTCTGCAAACAGGTGACAGCCCTGAGTTTAAGCCGGTGAGCTCATTCCCTTTGCAGCAGCCCAGTCCCCACACCTAAAGCGAAATGCACATTAAGGTCTTAATCCAAATGTGAAATTCTGGGGGACGAACAAGAGAGGAAACTCAAACACTTTCGCATCTCCTTTTCTGTGTGTGCAAGTTTCTTAGAGGCTTGTGGTTGAAAACAGGATGCGAGGCCAGACGAACTTGTGCTTTGGGGGCAGCGAGGCCAGTTCTTCTTAAATATTTCTAAACTTCCTCACGGCAGGTGGGCGCTAAAGGCGACGGGTGGTCCCCCCCCACCCTCAAATTCGAGAGCACACTGGTGCCCGCTCCAGAAGCTTTGAACTGCAACTTCCACCAGTCCCAACTTTGCCCGCGGCCTGCAGGGCAATCAATTAACGTGGAAACATCAAACTATGGTCTTCTGCAACCTGGTGCCCTCTCGAGGTGTGCTGATTGGGGGCTGGGGGGCGTTGTCATCCAAAACATCTGGAGAGGGCACCAGGTTGGCATTCTGTTCTGGAGATTGCAGGAGGGTTAGGAGAGCTGCTTCCCTTGCCAATGCTCATCGGAAGGGTCTGCCTCCATAATTTCTATAGGTCCCGAACAAGCACTGGTTGCAGTGGCCCAGTGTGCCAGCAGGAGGTGCTGTGGGGCTAGGGTATATACACAGAAACCCCATACACTATTCAGTTTCTGAAAATTCATAGCACCCACGGGTGACGCTCTCTTTTCCAAACAGCAGTGAAATAGGAGCCAATGTCGTGCAGTGCTTGGAGTGTTAGGCCAGGTAGAGGTAAAGGTAAAGGGACCCCTGACCATTAGGTCCAGCCGTGGCCGACTCTGGGGTTGCGGTGCTCATCTCGCTTTACTGGCCGAGGGAGCCGGCGTACAGCTTCTGGGTCATGTGGCCAGCAGGACTAAGCCGCTTTTGGCAAACCAGAGCAGTGCACGGACATGCCGTTTACCTTCCCGCCAGAGTGGTACCTATTTATCTACTTGCACTTTGACGTGCTTTCAAACTGCTAGGTTGGCAGGAGCAGGGACCGAGCAATGGGAGCTCACCCCGTCACGGGGATTCGAACTGCCGACCTTCTGATCGGCAAGCCCTAGGGTCTGTGGTTTAACCCCCAGCACCACCCACGTCCCAACCCCTGTCTACCCCTCCCCTTGTGTGACATGTCAGTGATGTAGCAATGGTGCTGTACAAACTGTATTCTGGGATAATATATAATAATGAAAACAATAATTTATTATTTATACCCCGCCCATCTGGCTGAGTTTCCCCAGCCACTCTGGGCGGCCCCCGATCAAGTGTTAAAAACAGTACAGCGTTAAATATTAAAAACTATGGTGGAAAAGTTTTAAAAGTCCTTGTCACCCCATCCTCGGGGTTCAAAATTCCTCTTTGAACCTGTTGTGCAATAAACATTGGTCTACATCTATTTGCTCCGGTTGGCTGGACTCCTTCCTTTATTCCGCAGGGACCCGCGGGCTCTGCCCGACCAGCTGGGGGACTGAGCAGCCTCGCACCTAGATTTTTCCGTAACAGGGGCAATGGAAGGATGTGGTGGCCCCCTCCCCACGTGAGGAAGAAGCAAGGAAAAGAGGCAGGGGGCAAAGGAGAGACAATAACTCCCCCCCAAAAAACCACAACTTACTTTGCTCTGAGGTTACTCAACTGATTCCTCACCAGCCCCACATACTGGTCAATCTGTGCCTGGAAAAAGGAAAAAGGTAAAGGGTCTGTGGTGAGCGGAGATTTGCTGGAAATGCCAGGAAGACGTACAGGTTCCAGAATACGTCTGTGTATGCTTTAAAGAGGCTGCTTCCTTCAGATGTCACTCCATACATGCTCAGAGGCACTCTGGCCTTTCAAACATTCCACCGGTATGTTTGAAAAGCTGCTTTCCAGAGAAATTGAAAGGCACTTGGCACCTGCTTAAAGGGTTCCTAGGCTTGCATGCAATCCATGCCAAACATCGGAAGCACACGGCTTTCTCCAAAGAATCCTGGGAACTGTAGTTTGCACACCTGGGAACTGTAGTTTGCACACTCCTGGAGCACCTTTAGCGAACTACAGCTCCCAGGGTTCTTTGCGCAGCGAGAGAGGGCAAAACCAGGAATATGGGGGCATGGCAAGAACATGTCAGGGATGGGCAGGTCTGAACCCAGTGGGTCTTGGTGCGGACCTTAGCCAATCAGGTCATAACAAGGATGGGGGGCAGCTGACCCGGCTCCCAAATGCTGTTGGCCCCCAGCTCCACAATGGTCAGTAATTATGGGAGTTGTAGTTCAGCAATATATGGACTACCACTGTGGGGCAAAAACTTACAGCCAACCTGAGAAAACAAGTATTATCCAACTTAAAGACCACTAATTTCTACAGTGATATACCGAAAATTTATAATGAAATCTTCCAAATGTTCGTAGAGCTTAGTACTCCACCTAAAGTTTGGGTACTTAAACATAGCGCTAGCCCTTGGTTTGATGATGAATGTTTCCAGCTAAAAAGAAAACTGCGCCAAACATTTAAAAATAATCGCACTAAACTAGAGCCCTCTTATCTTGATGAAAAAAGAAAATATCATTACATTCTGGCCGAAAAGAAACAGAAATACGCAACCCAAAAATGGCTACAATTATTCGACTCAATTCAGAGTAAAAACAACAAAGCGTTCTGGAACTTAGTGTACGGAGGATTGAAAGCCGAAAATCAACTAACTCTACCACCAATTGCAGAATCCAAATGGTCCCAATATTTCACATCTGTATTTAACAATCTACACAGTGAACTTAAAGGAAATGAAACCACTAAAAATAAAATTAATAAACTCCAGGAGTGGCCAAGGGTAAAGGAAGAGGAAATTAGAGAGATAGTTAAAAATTTCAAATCGGGGAAATCTCCTGGGCCAGACGGTCTACCAATAGAATTATTTAAGACCTATATAGATTGGTGGGCAGAACCCTTAGCTCAACTGTTTACTCTCATAGATAAATATGGGATCATACCTGAGATATGGTTAAGATCAATAATTATTCCAATCTTTAAAAATGGCGACCCAAAAGAACCAAGGAATTATAGACCGATAAGCCTATTATCAGTTATAGGGAAAATCTACGCCAAGCACCTCTTATCTAAACTCCTTACCTGGATGAAAAATCTAAATTTACCAGGGAAAGAACAAATAGGTTTCTCCAAAGGTTGCTCTACACTAGACCACTGTCTTATACTTATGCATTTGGTTGAAAAATACAGATCCCAAAGGCAATCTAAGATATATGCTGCTTTTGTAGATTTTCGTGGTGCATTCGACTCAATTGACCGCCCAAAGTTGTGGAGGAAACTCGCAGAATTAAAAATTGATCAGCGCTTATTGATTCTAATGCAAAATCTGCACTCTTCTAATACCTGTCAAGTCAAACTTAACACCAAAGGTCACCTTTCATCAGACATCCCTAACTCGAAAGGGGTAAAACAAGGGTGTATTCTTGCCCCCTTCCTATTTAATTTATTTTTATCAGACTTGCCAGATTACCTTCAAAAAATAGAATCACATGCCCCTAAACTTAATCAGAAACCAGTTCCTCTCTTATTATACGCAGACGATGCTGTCCTACTATCATTAACGAGCTTGGGTCTGAAACATCTTATATCTTTACTGATCCTTTACTGCGAATGCAACAAACTCTCTATAAATTATGAGAAGACAAAAATTTTGGTCTTCTCGAATGGTTGGAAATTAGAGAAATGGCAAATAAGAGGGCAAGAAATCCAACAAGTGAAAATCTATAGGTATCTGGGAATTTTATTCCAGAGCAATTTAGGGTGGGCAACCCATCGCACAAATGCCATAAAACAGGCAAAGTGCACCTCATCAGCAGTTGCCCGTTTTTATTATCAGAAAGGTAATCAATTTGTTCCTGCGGCCAATCAGATATTTCAAACAAAAGTGCAATCCCAGATACTCTATGGAATCCCGCTATGGGTCCAAGCATATAACAGTGATCTAAAAAAGATCCACTCCAGCTTTCTGAGACGTATTCTTGGACTCCCAGCTATGATCAAATATGAAACAATGTGTGCAGAAATAGGCATACACACAATGGAATATTGGGCATGGTCCACCTCAATAAAGTACTGGTTACGCTGCCATTTTCGCTGCCCTCCATCAAGTCTGCTCGCTGATTTGCTCAATGACTCCTATAAATCAAGATGGTATCAGCACCTCGAAAAAAAGATTGAATCTTTAGGTATCGAGCTGGAGCCCCTGTACAATTCTAATGAGCAATACATTTTCCATAATATCCTAACTAGACTAAAGGATGTCGAGAGACAAAATATTATGGCAGCTGTAAACAAAATTTGCTCCCCCATATTCTATGATTTAAATATCTTAGATAGCAGAGCCAATTACGTCACTAAATTGATAATCCCAGCCCAACGTAGGGCTTTTATGCTGGCCCGTTTGAATGTTTTTCCCTCAGCATTTGTCAGGGGAAGATATCAAAACATTCCTAGAAACAAGAGATTCTGCAGATGTTCTATGAATGTCCCGGACACTATAGAGCATATTCTCTTTCATTGCCCATTGTACAGTACGCTCCGTCAACGCGTGCTGTCCCCTCTCTTGGGTGGTCTGGAACCCCAGCAAGGTGAATGTGTGGGACTCTACCTATCCGACGTTGACCAAAGGGTAACGGCGGGGGTAGCCGAGTTTTTGGTAGCAGTCCTCCAAGGAGCAGGTTAACAAAGAAAAACATTGATTCTATATGTATATATATATATATGTATGTAGCCAACTGCTGCCCTTTTACATATATTTCAAGGCCTTTATATGCTATTTTCTCTTCTATGGTTTTATTCGCATAATGCCTAATAAAGGTTTGATAAGTAGTAGACTACCACTGCTTTAAAAACCACCATCTTATTCATAGAATCATAGAATCACAGAGTTGGAAGAGACCACAAGGGCCATCGAGTCCAACCCCCTGCCAAGCAGGAAACACCATCAGAGCACTCCTGACATATGGTTGTCAAGCCTCTGCTTAAAGACCTCCAAAGAAGGAGACTCCACCACACTCCTTGGCAGCAAATTCCACTGTCAAACAGCTCTTACTGTCAGGAAGTTCTTCCTAATGTTTAGGTGGAATCTTCTTTCTTGTAGTTTGGATCCATTGCTCCGTGTCTGCTTCTCTGGAGCAGCAGAAAACAACCTTTCTCCCTCCTCTATGTGACATCCTTTTATATATTTGAACATGGCTATCATATCACCCCTTAACCTCCTCTTCTCCAGGCTAAACATGCCCAGCTCCCTTAGCCGTTCCTCATAAGGCATCATTTCCAGGCCTTTGAGCATTTTGGTTGCCCTCCTCTGGACACGTTCCAGTTTGTCAGTGTCCTCCTTGAACTGTGGTGCCCAGAACTGGACACAGTACTCCAGGTGAGGTCTGACCAGAGCAGAATACAGTGGCACTATTACTTCCCTTCATCTAGATGCTATACTCCTATTGATGCAGCCCAGAATTGCATTGGCTTTTTTAGCTGCCGAGTCACACTGTTGGCTCATGTCAAGTTTGTGGTCAACCAAGACTCCTAGATCCTTTTCACATGTACTGCTCTCAAGCCAGGTGTCACCCATCTTGTATTTGTGCCTCTCATTTTTTTTGCCCAAGTGCAATACTTTACATTTCTCCCTGTTAAAATTCATCTTGTTTGTTTTGGCCCAGTTCTCTAATCTGTCAAGGTCGTTTTGAAGTGTGATCCTGTCCTCTGGGGTGTTAGCCACCCCTCCCAGTTTGGGGTCATCTGCAAATTTGATCAGGATACACAGCGGGGGACCTCCCAGATGTGCCCCGCTTCTCTAAGAATATGACTCTCATCCTTGTCTTCAACAGGTCCTTAACCCTGAGTAGCCTCCAGCCAGACATGTGGGATGAGGAGGGCTTTGATATCAGCAGAAGGGGCTTGAGCCCCCGTACCTTAAAGGAACTGAATGCTCCCTTGGGTAAAGTCTCCCAATTCCAGCTACACCCCCCTCCAATGCCCAAGTCACCCACCTGATGTTGCCTGTACAGCAGAGGGAAGGTAAATGCACTTATCACACCTGCAGGAAGGAGAATAAAGGAAAATGAGAGTGAAAATCTGCTGCGCTGCTCTCTGCTTTTCTTAATAATATTAATGACCCTCCCTGCCCGTGGACTGTCTTGCCAGAGTGGTGCTTGCTCTAGTTATCTCCCGCTTGGACTACTGCAATGTGCTCTCCGTGGGGCTACCTTTGAAGGTGACCCAGAAACTACAACTAATCCAGAATGTGGCAGCTAGACTGGGGACTGGGAGCGGCCGCAGAGACCACATAACACCGGTCCTGAAAGACATACATTGGCTCCCAGTACATTTCCGGGCAAAATTCAAAGTGTTGGTGCTGACCTTGAAAGCCCTCAACGGCCTCAAAGGCCCAGTAGACCTGAACGATAATCTTGGTCATTTGATTGCTCTTTTTACCCATTGCTGTCTTTTTTATTTGTATATATTTTATTTGTATATATTGTGTGTTTTATGTTGCTATGGCCGTTGGCTAATGCGAATAAATTTTATCTTATCTTAATGTTACGTTCTTTCAAGTTACATCCCATGGCAACCCGGGAGTACCAGAAAGAGTTACTTCCGGGTTCGCTGCTCGTGCATGTGCAGAAGCACTAAATTGTGCTTCATGCATGCGCACAAGCGTCAAATTGCACCGCGCACCTGCGCAGATACGGAACTTCAGGTTGCGCTCTTTTCATGTTGCGAACGGGCCTCCGGAACAAATCCCGTTCGCAACCAGAGGTGGCACTGTATATATCTGGCAGGGCACCTGTGTCATAAATCCAACAGGTGGTGTTTGGTGACAAAGCTTCACCAGCTGAACCAGCGGCTCTTAAAGGCGCAGGAGACTTTTCTCCCTGACTTCTTCTGCCTTTTTTTTTTTTTTTAAATAATTTTTATTAAGGTTTTCCAAATTAAAACAAATAAAATCCAATTCATAAACTTTTTCCAATATCCAGGACTTCCCCTCCCCACCCCCTCTTGTGTTCCAAATCTTCCAAAAAAGCAATGATATTCAACAAATTCTTATTCCCAAAATACACTCATCATCAATAACTCAATTTATCCAAATTTCCATCCCCTAAGGTCGACCTATTCCCTTCCACGAGTTCCCCCCTTTCAGATATAATACAGATGAAAATAGAATAAAAACAAACAATAATTTTACAACCTTTGGATTCCAAATTTCCCTCCCCTCTTTCCCTGTTGCGTTCCCCCTATCCCTCCACTTCTAGTGTCTTCCTGATGAACCCGCCTTTCACTAAACCCACATCCCTCTGGTTCTTTACCGGTCTTCTTTTTTTTTTTTAAATGGCATATATTAAACTTCTGGCATTTTTAAAATTACAGATGTCCAATCATAGAAGGAGTCTATCAAAGGGGGCCCATTTCTTCTATCCAGATTTTTATATCCAGGAGTATAAACTCCAATTTTATATCCATAAGCTTGTCAAATCTGGATATCCCAAATGTTCCCACATTCTGTTCAGTTCTTGTTGTTTCCTTGTTCTTGTCAATCACTCTCCTCCTTTTTACTTCCCTGTTCCCTCACAGAAATGTTCTTTTTCCAAAGGCTTCTAGTGTCTCTACAGAGGCTTGTTATTCAGGAGCAAAACATTACATCATGTTCCTTTCATTTTTCAACAGATTAATCCATTGTTTCCAGTAAAGTGTAGGCCTCTGTAGACAAAATAATGTTCCATTTCTGCAGTTTCCCAGGAGATTAAAAGTTCTATCCAACTGTTCAAGTTTCCCGTCGAAAACACATGCAATGTCCCTCAGCTCCTCTAGGTGGATTACAATAACAAAGTTCCCTTCCAGATCACATCCGCCAGTCCAAATAACTTATAAATCCTTATTTGAAACAATTTATCTCCAATTTATAACAAATGTAACCGGCAAAGTCCTCATAACAAAGTCTCAGTTTCATTCTTCCGTTTTGACAGCTCTTTGACAGCTGTCAAAACCTCCGTTGTTCTTCTCCAGGCATTTTCACGAATCGCTCCAGGGATTCCGGGGGGGTTACTTTTTAATACAAATTCCACTTTTCTCCTCCAGCTCAATCTTATAAATTTCCCTCGCGAAGTTGCTAGTTCGGCAAGATAAGGTTCTTCTCGATCTTAGTTATCCAGTCCTTTGTTTTGGCTCTTCTACAATTCGGGGGGGGGCTGACTTCCTTTTTTCCACCTCCCCCGTTCGCTCCAAATTCTAAAAATTTATCCCTCTTTTTAGTCCATATTCCAATTACTCACGGGTTCTTCTTTTGGGTCCAAATTTTCAATAGAAGAAGTCAGCGCTCTCCGCCGGATGGCATGCGGCTGCGCTCGGCAGGGATAGCAGAGGACTCAAAGCACCACGCTCCTCCCCGGCACCCGATCCGTAGCCTTTAAAAAGGCTCCTTCACGAATCGAGAGGGCGCTGACGGTGCCAGCCGAGTCTCCATGTCCACGGCCTCCGTGGCCGTGGTTTTTAAGGGTCCCCGCATCGCCGGTGCGGTAGGACCCAGCCCCTGCCGAGCAGGCTCCCTCCGGAGTTCGGAGGGAGCCCGCCATTCGGCGATGGCGCCGACCCGGAAGTCCCTCCCTGACTTCTTCTGCCTAGTCCAAGGTGGCGCAGTGAATTTCGACTGAACCACTGAGACCGCCTGCAAGGCTGTTGTTCCTTGTTCCCCCAGTTGGTGGGCTCCTCTTCTCTCTGCCCCAGCCCTGAGATGTGTCGCTCCTTGCCCAGCCCACGGCCTTACCCAGTATCAGCAAAGTCAGCCCATTGAAGACAGCGCCCACGTAGGTGAGGATGTAGAACAGGAAAGCAAACTGAGAAGCAACGGGGGAGAAAAGAAAAGGGGTCAGGAGGTTATATTTTCTGAGAATCCTCCGGAAAAACAATCTCTCAAAGGACCTGTTGATGGCATTTTACCATCATACTGTTGAGAGTGTATTAACTTATGGTCTCTCTGTGTGGTTTGGGAGCTGCACGGCCAGGGGAAAAACAACGCTGTCCAGGGTTGTAAAGACTGCGGAGAGAATAACTGGGTGCACTCTTCCCACCTTGGATCAAATCTATGCTTCCAGGTGTCATAAGAAACCTGCAGAGATAGAGTAGGATAGTGCGCACCCCGGAAATGATCTCTTTCAGCTTCTGCCTTCTGGAAGAAGGTCCAGGGTTATAAAGACCAGGACTAGCTGCTTGAGAAACAGTTTCTACGCAAATGCAATTCTGGTTCTAAATGCAGCATAAGGAGTCTCTATAGTATATTGTATTTTAAAATGGGGTTTCAGAGATTTTAGGGGTTTTTGAATATTTTATGTAGATTTTCAATTTCATTGTTCCGTATGGGACAATGACAATAAAGATATCATATATTGTGTATATATATATTGTTAGGCTCAGAAGAAGTTCCGAGACCAGCTGGAGTATATTCTTGGGAGCCCCGCCCCCCCGGTCCTGCTGTGTCCCTGGAGAGATTGGAACCCGTTCCCCTCTCCAAACACACACACACACACACCCAGCATCTGCCACAGACGATGTAGTGTTTAGAGGGTCAGACTAGGAACTGGAAGAGCAGAGTTCGAATCCCCCCACTAGGCCACGAAGCTTGCTGGGTGACCTTGGGGGCCAGTAATTTGGCTTGCTCTCGTTCTGACCTACCCCACAGGGTTGTTGTGAGGATAAAATAGGGAGGAGTAGAACCATGGACACCCCCTTCAGCTCCCTGGATGAAAGGTATGATAATATTTATTGTCATTGTCCCATACAGAACACCGAAATTGAAAAATCTACATAAGATATTCAAAAACCAACAAGCCTGCTATCCCAGCTATCCCAACCTGGTTAGCCCCCTAAAAACTCTGATACCCCATTTTAAAATACAATATACTCCCATAGAGACTCCTTAGGTAAAGGGACCCCTGACCATTAGATCCAGTCGTGGCCGACTCTGGGGTTGCGGCGCTCATCTCGCTTTATTGGCCGAGGGAGCCGGCGTACAGCTTCTGGGTCATGTGGCCAGCATGACTAAACCGCTTCTGGCGAACCAGAGCAGCACACGGAAACGCCGTTTACCTTCTCGCCGGAGTGGTAACTATTTATCTCCTTGCACTCTGATGTCCTTTCGAACTGCTAGGTTGGCAGGAGCAGGGACTGAGCAACGGGAGCTCACTCCGTCGCGGGGATTCGAACTGCCGACCTTCTGATCGGCAAATCCTTACACTGCGTTTCAAACCAGGTGGGATGTAGATGGAACAACAGCGCGAAATATAAAATAAATATATGTGACACCCCTGGCTAATTGCACCTTCAGGCTGTGGACAACAACTGGTGGTGCTTGGAGCAAGTCTGTTGACATCAGCACACATGGCCATCTTAGGGTGTATTCATGTCAGTGGGTCTACTCTTGAGTTGGATTTAGTCGGATGTATCTCTCGGCCAACTGGGCCCTGCTCCGTGACAGCTGAGCGGAACCTCCACATCCAGGGGCAGTTGAGCCCGACTCCTCCTTACCTTAATGGACTCCACCAAGTCGTCCACCAGGAAGAGGCGCTGGAGGGACTTGGTGCCCGACGTGACGTAGAAGACGACCCGCTCCGTGAGGCGCTCCAGCTGCTCCTTCGACAGCCCCAAGTCGGCGTCCAGCTGGGCCCTGGCAAAGATGGGATAGGTGGGTGAGCAAACGCCAGGCGACCTCGTCAAAGGCAACCTTAAGAAGCACCCCTTGGCACATCCCCAGCTGCACAGCTCAAATTATGCTCCTCCAAAGTGGTATGGGAGCGGGTTGGGCTAGATGACCGCTGGGGGTCCCTTCCAAGTCTATGATCCTGTGGTATGCTTTTGCAGATGCTCTCCTGGAGAGAGGGGGATTTACTGGGAAGCAAGGTGCAGGGGGATTTTTGGGGTGCCATTCAAGGATGGAAGGCTGAGCCCCAGGCAGAAGGCGGTAAAGGTCCTGTGTGAGTGTCTGGAGGCGGTTGGAGGATGGATGGCAGCTAACAGATTGAGGTTGAATCCTGACAAGACAGAAGGACTGTTTGGGGGGGCAGGAGGCGGGCAGTTGTGGAAGACTCCCTGGTCCTGAATGGGACAACTGTGCCCCTGAAGGACCAGGTGCGCAGCCTGGGAGTCATTTTGGACTCACAGGTGTCCATGGAGGCGCAGGTCAATTCTGTATCCAGGGCAGCTGTCCACCAGCTCCATCTGGTATGCAGGCTGAGGCCCTACTTGCCTGCAGACAGTCTTGCCAGAGTGGTGAATGCTCTAGTTTTCTCCCACTTGGACTACTGCAATGCGCTCTACGTGGGGCTACCTTTGAAGGTGACCCGGAAACTACAACTAATCCAAAATGCGGCAGCTAGACTGGGGACTGGGAGCGGCCGCCGAGACTATATAATACCAGACTTGAAAGACCTACATTGGTTCCCAGTACATTTCCGAGCTCAATTCAAAGTGTTGGTGCTGACCTTTAAAGCACTAAATGGCCTCGGTCCAGTATACCCGAAGGAGCGTCTCCACCCCCATCGTTCTGCCCGGATACTGAATTCCAGCTCCGAGGGCCTTCTGGCGGTTCCCTCATTGCAAGAAGTGAGGTTACAGGGAACCAGGCAGAGGGCCTTCTCGGTGGTGGCGCCCGCCCTGTGGAACACCCTCCCACCAGATGTCAAAGAGAACAACTACCACACTTTTAGAAGACATCTGAAGGCAGCCCTGTTCAGGGAAGCTTAGGGAAGCATACCTAAGCCAGACCATTGCTCTGACGGTGGAAGGGACAGGATGGAGGGCAGGGAGGCTGACAGCAGGGGGCGCCAGAGCCAAGGACTGGTGGAACCAAGTATTTCTAGGTTGTGTATTTACAGCTTCTATGCCAAGCAGAGACATCACCTTGCTGACAAAAGTCCCTATAGTTAAAGCTATGGTTTTCCCAGTAGTGATGTATGGAAGTGAGAGCTGGACCACAAAGAAGGCTGATCGCCGAAGAATGGATGCATTTGAATTCTTGTGCTGGAGGAGATTCTTGAGAGTCCCATGGACTGCAAGAAGATCAAACCTCTCCATTCTGTAGGAAATCAGCCCTGAGTGCTCACTGGAAGGACAGATCCTGAAGCTGAGGCTCCAAGACTTTGGCCACCTCATGAGAAGAGAAGACTCCCTGGAAAAGACCCTGATGTTGGGAAAGATGGAGGGCCCAAGGAGAAGGGGACAGCAGAGGATGAGATGGTGGGACAGTGTTCTCGAAGAGACCAGCATGAGTTTGACCAAATTGTGGGAGGCAGTGGAAGACAGGAGGGCCTGGCGTGCTCTGGTCCAGGGGGTCACGAAGAGTCGGACACGACTAAACAACAACAATGGGGCTGGTGTGTGCTTTGTGGTTCACTCACTGGAAAGGGTTGTGTCCCTCCCCTCGGTGGATGGCGAGTAGTATTTTGCTGTAAACCCTGAGAGAGATGGTGACGCTGAGGGCCGCCAGGGAGACGTAGGAGGCCACGCTGATGATGCTGAAGTGCAGCAGGCACAGCAGGGCCACCATCAAGGCGGTGAAGACGAACGCCGACTTGCGGGTGTCGCGCCAGTAGACCAAGTCTGCCACTGCAAGCAAAAGAGAAAAACAGCTGCATGACGCTGCAGAGAGAGAGAAATAAAAACCGCCCATCTCGCTTGTCCTCATGACCAGTGCCGGATTTACGTATAAGCTAAGCAAGCTCTAGCTTAGGGCCCCACGCTCTTGGGGGTCCCCCCAAAAATGTAAAGGAGAAACAACAACTGGATGTACATTTCCAAAGTATAAGATAAGAAAACAAATAAATTAAAACCTACATACAGCAACCGTGTTTGGTGTTTTGTAGGGGAAGCAGGTGGCGCTGTGGGTTAAACCACAGAGCCTAGGGCTTGCCGATCAAAAGGTTGGCGGTTCATATCCCCGTGGCGGGGTGAGCTCCCGTTGCTCGGTCCCTGCTCCTGACAACCTAGCAGTTCGAAAGCACGTCAAAGTGCATGTAGATAAATAGGTACCACTCCGGCGGGAAGGTAAACGGCGTTTCCATGCGCTGCTCTGGTTCGACAGAAACGGCTTAGTCATGCTGGCCACATGACCCGGAAGCTGTACACCGGCTCCCACGGCCAGTAAAGTGAGATGAGCACCACAACCCCAGAGTCGGTCACGACTGGACCTAACGGTCAGGGGTCCCTTTACCTTTACCTTTACCTAGGCCCCTGTGATGTAAGTCATGGGCCCCGACTGCTAGCCTGCTCCCTAAAATATCGCTGGTTTGCTCCTTTCTATATATAGTGTGCCTACATTCTGCATGGACAACATGTGCAAATGGCTTGTGATACGTATAATGTTCATAAATCACCATTTGGCATATATTCAACATGAAAAACAGCAGCAATTTGTTGTTGACAAAGGACAGCTGGACATATAAAGGGCCCCACTACCTTCAGTAGCTTAGGGCCTCATCAAACCTAAATCCAGCCCTGCTTATGACACTAAATCCCTGCCACCCCAGGGAGAAAGCGAAGCAAGCAGCAGCAACTTCATTGTGCTGTAGAGAGAACCACCCGTGTCGCTAGACCTCATGAAGGTTCAGGGATTTGCAACATAGCAGGCAAGAGAAGGCACTAAAACAGGTGGGCAAACTTTTTCAGCAGGGGGCCGGTCCACTGTCCCTCAGACCATGTGGTGGGTTGGACTATGTTTTGAAAATTAATAACGAACGAATTCCTATGCCCCACAAATAACCCAGAGATGCATTTTAAATAAAAGGACACATTCTACTCATGTAAAAACACGCTGATTCCCAGACCGTCCATGGGCCAGATTTTGAAGGCGATTGGGCCGCATCTGGCCCCCAGGCCTTAGTTTGCCTACCCATGCACTAAAAGTTTCAGATGCACCAGGAGGGATTGAGCAACATCATCTCAGGTCTGAAATTTAACGCACTGGCTTTTTAACGCACTACAAAACTATTCTAGTCACTGCCTGCTTGGTTCCTTAAACTCGCCCTCGTGCCCCCTACCCGGCCCTCTAAAAAGCATTATTCAGAATAGCAGTTTGGAAGACCCGCTGATAAAAGCAATAACATAATCTGATTCAAAATAGTGGTAGACTGATTGCACATTTGTTCCAAATCCAATTGAATCTATTTGATTTGAGTAATTCCACAAAGCTGAGGAACTTGCAGCATGAATACTGTACGCCCAAAAATGGGAAGAAGGATAAGTTCCAACCCAGGAAAAGGAAGGTGGAGTATGCAGAACTGGCAAGACGAACAGGCAAGATTAGAGACCAAAACGACGAAAAGTTCCTTGAGGACTGGAGACTGAGTTTTTAAAGAACTAAAATAGGATGAAAACACGAGCAGGGTTCGAATTATGAGCAACTGCATTAATTAGTGAGATAAATAGGTTAAAATGAATGAATGGAATAGCATTTCCGAAGGGAAATAGGGCAAGCGTGGAAGGAGAGGGGGGGAAGTGAGTGGATAAAGTAAAGGTAAAGGTGAAGGGACCCCTGACCATTAGGTCCAGTTGTGACTGACTCTGGGGTTGTGGCGCTCATCTCGCTTTATTGGCCGAGGGAGCCGGCGTACAGCTTCCGGGTCATGTGGCCAGCATGAATAAGCCGCTTCTGGTGAACCAGAGCAGCACATGGAAACGCCGTTTACCTTTCTGCCAGAGCGGTGCCTATTTATCTACTTGCACTTTGACGTGCTTTCGAACTGCTAGGTTGGCAGGAGCAGGGACCGAGCAACGGGAGCTCACCCCGTCGTGGGGATTCGAACCGCCAACCTTCTGATTGGCAAGCCCTAGGCTCTGTGGCTTAACCCACAGCGCCACCTGTGTCCCGAGTGGATAAAGTAATTCACAGTAAAAACAAGAAAACCGAGGCACTTGATCCAGTGATAGCAGCTTTTCTTCTGTGACCGGGGAGGCAGAGCACAGCCATGGCGTCTAGGAGCCATCGACAGCCCTTTCCTCCTCTGTGAATTTGTCTAGTCCTCTTTGAAAGCCACCAAACTCGGTGGCCATCCCTGTGTCCTGCGGGAGAGATGCCCCGGCCTCTGTCCAGCTTTATACAACCAGCAGATTCTATATATAATTCTTTATTCATTTTTCTTTTTAATTCATTACATACATCTCAAATTATTAACGTTTACTATATATTCCTCCCTCCCTCCCCTCCAAGGCTCCCCCAACTTCCGCTTCTAATTTCTTTCTATTTTCACCCGCTTTGCTACCTCTCAACAGAAAAGGTTATTAATAACCTAAAAACATAAAAATAAAATTAAACACACCATCCTATTTCACTATCTTCTAAACATTTTCCGATGCTAATAATGTGGATGCTTATTTAAATCCTGCCATCAAGTCTATTGACTTATATTTGTTTCTGCAAATATAATATGAATGGTTCCCAGTCTTTTTCAAAGTCTCTGTTGCCTTTTTCTCTTCGTCTTTCTGTCGTTTTTACCAGTTCTGCATACTTCAGCAACTACTCTTGCCGTTCTTTAGTTGGTGTTTCTCCAGCCTCCCAATTCTGTGCTATCAACATTCTTGCTGCTATAGTGGCAGACATAAATAAATTCCTCATTTCTTTTGGTTTGTCTTGACCTAAAATACCTAATACAGTGGTGCCTCGCAAGACGAAATTAATTCGTTCCGCAAGTTTTTTCTTCTTGCGAGTTTTTCGTCTTGCGAAGCACGGTTTCCCATAGGAATGCATTGAAAAAAACGCTGTCCCCGGACCTGTTTTAAAGCAAGGGAAGGGGCAGCGGGGAGAATTGCTTCGCACCTTCCCCTCTGTCCCCGGAGATTGCGGGGCTGGCAACGGGGAGAAGCGATCTTCTCCCCGTTGCCGCCCCTTGCTTCAAAAGAGGTCCGGGGACAGCGAGGAAGACGCGCTACGCTTCCCCGCTACCCCCAGAGCTTGCGGGTCAAGCTTCGTTTTGCGAAGCAAGCCCATAGGGAAATGCGTCTTGCGAAGCGGCTAAGAAAACGAAAAACTGCTTCGTCTAGCGAGTGTTTCGTCTTCCGAGGCGTTCGTCTTGCGGGGTACCACTGTACAGAACCAGGAGGTTCTGTGGCCGCAGGAGATCCCGTGACGCAGAGGTGAGAGGTCTCTGATCTCCCCGGGCACTCACCCCCTGACTCAGGGTTAAGATGGGTCACGCTGGCTAAGGGGTGGAACTCAGCACTCCAGGAGAAGAAATCAATCCTCTTCTGACCGCCCCACCCACTCCAGTGTAACGGTCGCATCCTGCACTTAACTTTCGAAGGAGGGAGCTGCCAGCTGGAAGCTGCTCTTTTGGACCCGGGAGACCCTGCTTCCTCTCCCCAGAGGCTGCCGCTACACCCCAGCAATGGGGAAAGCACTCTGCACATGGTCAGGGGCACCCTTGCTTTCCTCCCTAATCATTGCCGTTGTTGCAGTTGGTTATATCCCAGACAAATGTGCTCACAGCACAGAAAGCTAAAAAAAACAATAAGGCTGAAAACTAATTTAATAGAATTAAAGCAACGTGTTGTGTGAAAATTCAGATCTGGAAAAAAAAACCACAACTTCTCAAAGGCCTGTTGGAATAAATAAAGCTGTTTTCCACCTGCCAGGGGAAGGACAGCAAAAAGGGAGCCAGCCTGCCGTCCCTAGGCAGGGAGTTCCAAAGTTGCCTGGGAGCTGCTACCACAAAGAAGGCCCTTTCCCGCATTGCCAGGAGCCCCCCGCCCCATGAAGAAGCCTGAGGCTTGGATTTGGACACGGATCTGAACTCAGGGCTCCAAAGCCCAACCAATCCTCACTATGGCTTTGCGATGGCCCTTCCTCCCTCTTCCGCCTGCCCTCCAAGCTCAAGGGGAGCTGGCCCTGCTACGGTTCCACCTGTCTCACATTTGTAAGCACTCGGGTCTTTTATTGCAGCAGAACCTACCCTTTGGAACTCCCTGCCAAGTGATATCTGGCAGGCAGCCTTCAGCACCCTCTTTCCGGCACCTGCTAAAAGAATCCTTGTTTGGATAACCCAGGTGCCTGAGAAGCCAGTGTGAGTTTTCTGTTAACTGTTATTTTAACGTTCCAAAAGAATTAGAATCATAGAATCATAGAGTTGGAAGAGACCACAAGGGCCATCGAGTCCAACCCCCTGCCAAGCAGGAAACACCATCAGAGCACTCCTGACATATGGTTGTCAAGCCTCTGCTTAAAGACCTCCAAAGAAGGAGACTCCACCACACTCCTTGGCAGCAAATCCCACTGTCGAACAGCTCTTACTGTCAGGAAGTTCTTCCTAATGTTTAGGTGGAATCTTCTTTCTTGTAGTTTGGATCCATTGCTCCGTGTCCGCTTCTCTGGAGCAGCAGAAAACAACCTTTCTCCCTCCTCTATGTGACATCCTTTTATATATTTGAACATGGCTATCATATCACCCCTTAACCTCCTCTTCTCCAGGCTAAACATGCCCAGCTCCCTTAGCCGTTCCTCATAAGGCATCGTTTCCAGGCCTTTGACCATTTGGGTTGCCCTCCTCTGGACACGTTCCAGTTTGTAAGTGTCCTTCTTGAACTGTGGTGCCCAGAACTGGACACAGTACTCCAGGTGAGGTCTGACCAGAGCAGAATACAGTGGCACTATTACTTCCCTTGATCTAGATGCTATACTTTTGTTGCCGTTCATTCTTCTGGCCGATCCTTTCATTGCATTGTCTTCTCTGCAAACTGCTCTGAGGGTTGCTTTCGTTTCACAATCCGGCTGTGTGTACGTTTGGTGGAATAAATCCATAAATAAGGGGAGGCCACGCCCTTCTGGCAGGATGAATCGGGGAGCCCGTGCTGGGCTGAAAGGTTTGGGTGAGTTTGCAAGCCTGCAGGTAGGCAGCTGCTGCCAGTCTGAGCAGGCAACGCTGGACCCAAGGCTCCTCTAGCATCAAGCATCTTCCTGTATGTGCTCAGGTATGGATTTGGGAACAAAGGAAAGATCAGGTTATCTGTCTTTTCCATCCAGCTTAGCCTTGTCTACTCTGACTGACAGCTGCTCTCCAGGGTCTTGACCAGAGGGTTAAACCACTCGCTATCTATTCTCCTTTAGAATAAATAATAATAAATTTTATTTATACCCCGCCCTCCCTGGCCAGAGCCAGGCTCAGGGCAGCTAATGCCAATAAAATCTCAGTAAAAACATAATAGGGGGGAAAGGGAAGAAAAGGAAAAACAACCCAATTTAAAATACAGGTCAAAATGCAATTTAAAATGCAGCCTCATTTTAAAACAGCTGATAAATCAAGCCTCGCCCAACCCCGTGCCCTCCAGACTACAACTCCCAGGTATAGAATTGGGAGGTTCTTTTTCAAAAATCCTTTCCCTTTAGTTCTCTTTTAAAGAAAATGAAAAAACCAACAACTCATGCATATATAAAGGGGTAACCAGTCAACCAAGCGTTGTAAGCCCTGCCAGTTTAATTAACTGGTGGTGTTTGAAGCAGCAAGGATTGGAATATATATGTTTACATGTTACACATTGTCTGTTATGTGTGTTGTCTGTTAAGTGTATGCGAGTCTCTTCCTTCTGTCTCTGTCATTTTAGAAATGTTTAAGGGGTTTGTGTTTAAAATTGGCCACAACATCCACAGACTGCCTTTCTTCAGTGTGCATAGTTTAAAAATGCAAGCTTGCTTCAAATTTTAGTTAAAAGAAACCATGTTGGACCTGATCAACGTAAACATGGCATGTTTTAACACTGGGAGCTGCCCAGAGTGGCTGGGGAAAGTCAGCCCGATAGGCAGGGTATAAATAATAAATAATAATAATTATTATTATTATTATTATTATTATTATTATTATTATTATTATTGAGATGGGAGTTGTAGTTTGGGACACCCGGAGGGCGCAGGGTTGGGGAAGGGAATCCTTGCGGTTGGCCCCAGCGATCCCGGAGGACGGCGGAGGAGGATGGAAAAAGAACCCAAATGCCTGCAGCTGTCAGAAACATCACACACACACACACCCTCCCTGCTCAAACCCTATAACTGACAGCCCCAAATGCCAGGCAGGCAACTCAGCGAGGAAGGAGAGGCTGCAACAGGAGGGGGGGGGGTCGGAAAAAGGCAGGCCCCAACTGCACGGATTTGGGGGGGGGTCCCACCTACCTACCCACCCACCTCCTATGGCGCCCGCATCACACCCCAAAATGTTGCCTCCCCTGATCTCAACACCCCCCCCATGCCATACAGGATGCCCCTGCCCGTCCAAACAGCCGCACACAGCTTCAAAGGATTGGGTCCATCTCCCTCCCGGATCTTCCCTCCTCCCGTGTCGAGGTAGCCCAATTGCAGACCCTCGGTTGACACAGACCCCCCCCCCACTTTCTCCCTGGCAAGAAATCCCCCTTTTCAGAGGTCCTTCCACCCATCTTTTAAAATCCACCCAGCTCTGAGCCCCATTGGGGGGTATAGATATATTTTTAAGTGTGTGTGTTTTTTTGGGGGGGGTGTTTCCTACCTCTGTTAGCCATGGCGAGCCCCTTTTTCTCGCAGATCCAAGACTCGTCGCGGCTCTGCGGGAACCTCTCACGAGCGTCTGGCTGGAGGAGGGGCGCCCAGTCCTGGGAGGGGGGTGTGGGGGCAGAGGAGGGGGGGCTATTTATAGCTGACGAATCCCAGCTGCCATTGACCGTCACAGAATCTCCTGCCTTGGCTCGCTTAGAGCGGGTTCGGATCACCCGGAGGTGGGGGCGGGGAGGCCAAAGGGAAGGAGGCGAGCACCCAAATTCAGGGGTGGCGGCTGGGAGATGGTCATTTTGGGGTGTTGCAGGAATTTATGTATAGGTTGGGGGGGTTTCCCCTCCAGTAGATATCATGCACATGCAGCCCACTACCAAGATCAGCCCAATCGCTTTTGTGACTTGTCCCCACAAAACACTTCATCGCAGTTTCTTCCTGTCTATTCCAAGGGCCTCTGCTGCACGATACCAAATGTAAGAATTCAATGATAAATGCATCTCTGTACTGGCTCACTGGGAAAACTTCAGAAATTCATATAGACCTGTGAGCTCAGCTCCTCAGCAGCCCCTCTGCCTGAGTGATAATCCCTGGCCTCCTGATACCTGAGTGCCAGACAGGTAGCCAGTCCAGAAAGAACAAACCCAGATGAAGACAAAAGGGTGTGATGAACTTGGCTGGGAAACAGAAAAATGTAAATATCTCTTTTGTTACACTTGATGGGTGTTTGGTGGAGGGCAAGGAGAAGGGTCCAGGATGCTCAGATTACTGCCGCCAGACCTCCCCTTTCATGATGTATGAGTGATGTAGTTTGGGAGGTGTAACATGGGGATTCAGCAGCTAATAAAAGTTTGGGGGCTCTTTTGTTTGGGGCTTCCATCTTGTTCCACCTGGTGGCAGGTGGGAGTCCTGTGGCGACAGTCTTCAATCAAGACCAAGCCTACTGGCTGCTGTTTTGCTCTGGTATTCCTGGCTGGTGTCCTTGTTTTTTGTCCAAGGGAGTCCTCAGATTTCTCCGTTAACCGGGGGGGGGGGGGCAATCCTGGCTTCCATCTGCAGCCAAACATGGGGTGAGTTTTCCCTCTCTCCTGAAACATCCAATGAAGCTGTATGTTGGAAGGTTCAGGGCAGATTTTTAAAAAGTTCTTCTTCATGCAGCGCAGATTAGACTGTGGAACTCCCTGCCACTTGGAGGTTAGGGATGTCCACCAACCTGGATGGCTTTAAAAGAGGACTGGCCAAATTTGGGGAGGCAGCAATGCTTCTGAATGTCAGTTTCTGGGAACTGCAGGGCGAGAGAGGGCTCTTGTGTTCGAATCATGCTTGGGAGTTTTCCACCGGGGCATCTGGAGGACAAAGATGCTGGACTGGGTGGGCCCTTGACCTGACCCAGCAACCAGGATTTTCTTACGTTCTGATGGAACCTCCAGCTCCAGAGGCAGTCTACCCAGAATCTTAGGTTTTGTGAAAACAGTAAAACAGGTTGCTGGACTCGATGGGACATTTCTTGACCCAGACCAAGCTCCTCTTAAACAGCTGCTTTCCTGCAACACACTTTTAACGCACGATGTCAGAGGAATTAGAGACCCGGAAACTACAACTAATCCAGAATGCGGCAGCTAGACTGGGAGCAGCTGCCGAGACTACATAACACCGGTCTTGAAAGACCTACATTGGCTCCCAGTATGTTTCCGAGCACAATTCAAAGTGTTGGTGCTGACCTTGAAAGCCCTAAACGGCCTCAAAGGCCCAGTATACCTGAAGGAGCGTCTCCACCCCCATCGTTCAGCCTGGACACTGAGGTCCAGCTCCAAGGGCCTTCTGGTGGTTCCCTCGCTGCGAGAAGCCAAGTTACAGGGAACCAGGCAGAGGGCCTTCTTGGTGGTGGCACCTGCCCTGTGGAACACCCTCCCATCAGATGTCAAAAAGAACAACTACCAGACTTTTAGAAGACATCTGAAGGCAGCCCTGTTTAGGGAAGCTTTTAATGTTTAACAGACCACTGTATTTTAGTACTTTGTTGGAAGCCGCCCAGGGTGGCTGGGGAAACTCAGCCAGATGGGTGGGGTATAAATAATAATAATAATAATAATAATAATAATAATAATAATAATAATAATTATTATTATTATTATTATTATTATTATTATTATTATTATTATTATCATGCCAACAAAGGTCCGTATAGTTCAAGCTATGGTTTTCCCATTAGTGATGTATGGAAGCGAGAGCTGGACCATAAAGAAGGCTGATCGCTGAAGAATGGATGCTTTTGAATTCTGGTGCTGGAGGAGACTCATGAGAGTCCCATGGACTGCAAGAAGATCAAACCTCTCCATTCTGAAGGAAATCAGCCCTGAGTGCTCACTGGAAGGACAGATCCTGAAGCTGAGGCTCCAAGACTTTGGCCACCTCATGAGAAGAGAAGACTCCCTGGAAAAGACCCTGATGCTGGGAAAGATGGAGGGCCCAAGGAGAAGGGGACGACAGAGGACGAGATGGTGGGACAGTGTTCTCGAAGCTACCAGCATGAGTTTGACCAAACTGCGGGAGGCAGTGGAAGACAGGAGTGCCAGGCGTGCTCTGGTCCAGGGGGTCACAAAGAGGAGGACACGACTAAATGACTAAACAACAACAACTATTATTATTATTATTACTACTACTACTACTACTACTACTACTTCCGGGTTAAACACAAAACTGGGCTTTTGTGCCCCCAAATAGACTCTGGGTGTGCACACATCACCAGGAGATTATATTCTCTCCGCAATGCTTCAGTTCCTCATTAATGTTGCTTTGTGCAGCTCTGTTTAAAGGGACTGGGAGCTGGGAGACAGGAACTGGGAGCCAACGCCAGCCTTGCAGAGCAGGCTGCGTGTGTGAGAGAGGAAAACAAAGAGCGTTCCTTCTCAGGTGCTCTGCTCGGCCGCAGAGTCAGCTGCCGTCCGAGGGGGGTGGTGAAGGGGGAGAGAGGAATATTTGGGAGTCACACGCAGGAGACCCTCCTGGCTTCAATTCCTGCTCCGCTCAGCACAGAAGCTATTTTTACTCGCTGACTTGACTCGGCTACCATCCCGGTCCGGGCAAGTTGCCAGGGGGGGTGAGTAGGGATGTTTTCTGGGCAAAGAAGGCCTTACTAGGCCAACGCCATGAAAGCTCAGGCATGGCGGGGGGGGGAGGGGAGATGCTAGAAAGCCATAGATGCCCCCTCCCCCCTAATATCCTTTTATATATATATAAAAAAAAGCTTTTTATTGATTTTTCATTTAATATCTCCCCACTAATATCCATGGGCGGCAGCTCACGAGTTGCAGAATAAGGCCTCTAGCTAAGCAGACAACTTGGAGGTTTCCCTTCCTTTCATTTTAATATGCAAGTTTGTAGTCCTCATGGAGGCAGCCAGTAAAAAAAAAAAAGCAACACCCTGCAAAAAGCTATTAAGGAACGGCACCTCATCATTCTCCGTTCGCATTCACAGCATACAGGGCTGCGCTACAGTCACAGTTTTCCCGTCTCCTAAAGAATTCTGGGAGTTATAGTTTGGGGCGCCGAACGTTCTTTGGCAGCGCCCCTTACCCCCCTCGCAGCGCTACCATTCCCAGAGCTCCCTGGGGAGAGGAGCCGACTGTTTTTGCCGCTCTGGGAATTGTAGCGCAGCCTACGCCTTGTCTGAACCAGCCGCCTGCGGGTCGCTCACCTACGGGGCATTTTTCCAGAGTGTTCCCTGATTGGTCCGCCTCTGCTTGACGCTGCTCTGAGATGGGCTCCCGGTCTTCTTCCTCCTCCTCCTCCTCTTCCTCCCTCTGCTCCACCTCTTCGTCCCACAACGGGTGCTGGCAGAACTCGGATGAGGTCAGTGATGGGTGCTGGATGGTGTCAGCACCGCAGGGGGCGCCCGGTTCCGGGTGGGGCGCTAAGGCGTCGGGTGGCGGCATGTCCTCCAGGGAAGTTTCTGGGGGGAAGTGGACAGCACCAGAAGGGTCACAACACTTTTTATTCCTCTTAGAATTGTAGAATTCCCAAATGACAGACCTGATAAGAAACCACTCAGGCGATAAGTTAAAAAAAGGATGGGACCGCTTCCAAAACTACCTGATAAAATGTGACTCCCAAAACAATACTTCGTTTTGCCCAGATTAATTTCACAGTTCTATGGGAGAAATTGGTGTTAACCAGGGGTCAGCAAACTTTTTCAGCGGGGGGCCGGTCCACTGTCCCTCAGACCTTGTGGGGGGCCGGACTATATTTTGGGTGAAAAAATGAACAAATTCCTATGCCCCACAAATAACCCAGAGATGCATTTTGAATAAAAGGACACATTCTACTCATGTAAAATCACGCTGATTCCCAGAATGTCTGTGGGCCGGATTGAGAAGGCTATTGGGCCTGATCCGGCCCCTGGGCCTTAGTTTGGCTACCCATGATGTTAACAAATGAATATAGAATATTCACTACTTAAGGAAAATATTAAAACCACAAAGAGATAGAAGGAAGTTAACCAAAATAGAAGGGATTCAAACCAGTTTTCTGGAAAAGAAAGAAAGAAAGAAAGAAAGAAAGAAAGAAAGAAAGAAAGAAAGAAAGAAAGAAAGAAAGAAAGAATACAAACGTAATCTCTTTCTGGGAACTTGGCGTATAGAATAATCAAATCACTGTTAGTATCCTTTGAATAATTTGGTGTATTTGATCAATTCACCCCCGCCGTGCCTTTCTCTTTCTTCTTTTTATATTCCTTTTATATCTTTATTTTTCTTTGTTTTGTATTTTTTCTTTTTAGTTTGAATATTGGGATGTTATGTTTAATATATGCTTTCTTTGTAAATTTTTAAAATGCAATAGAATCGTAGAATTCTATTTTCTATTCCACGCCCCAGCCATCCAGGAATTACATGGTATGGATGAATTGATCTGGAATCAATACCTTGCCTCCTAGTTGTTTATAATATCACACTTTTACACAGATAGAGATAGATATGCTACAAATCTCTGTAACGTTTCTATGGTTGAGATCTGTATATGGGGCAAATCTTCGTTCTCAGTGCCTCAGATTTGGTGGTTAACACATTTATACAAACCATTGGTCACCTGCAATTTATCTCTCTATCTCTTTAATAGGAATACTCACAAATAAAATATCAGAGCAGTTTGCAACAGCTGCACGTAAAAACCAGTAGGTATCCAAACAAACCCCTGTGTTGCAAAAGAGAACGTCAACAATGTTTAGGCAACATGATGACCGTATATATATATATACGTAATAGACAATCTTTATATAATTCCTTCAAACAATAACAAGTTCAAAATGAAATCTCAGACTCAAAGTCTCTGAAAGTCTTTAAACGAAGAGGGGTACCAAATCTTTGTACGATGAAAGACAAGCTGTGAAGCTTTGTGTATTCAGCAAATATAATGTCCAGCACTGAACAGAGATTCCAGATATTGACTGCTGTTTCACAAGAGCACTGCTCCACAGCATTTGATATTTTCGTTCACATATATTCATTCAAAATAAGATGGGTTTATGAAACAATTAGGGATGCAGGTGGCGCTGTGCGTTAAACCACAGAGCCTAGGGCTTGCCGATCAGAAGGTCGGTGGTTCGAATCCCCGCGACGGGGTGAGCTCCTGTTGCTCGGTCCCTGCTCCTGCCAACCTAGCAGTTCAAAAGCGTACCAGTGCAAATAGATAAATAGGTACCACTCCGGCGGGAAGGTAAACGGAGTTTCCGTGCCCTGCTCTGGTTCGCCAGAAGCGGTTTAGTCATGCTGGCCACATGACCTGGAAGCTGGACGCTGGCTCCCTCGGCCAGTGAAGCGAGATGAGCGCCGCAACCCCAGAGTCGGTCACGACTGGACCTAATGGTCAGGGGTCCCTTTACCTTTACAGTGCTACCTCGGGTTAAGTACTTAATATGTTCCGGAGGTCCGTTCTTAACCTGAAACTATTCTTAACCTGAAGCACCACTTTAGCTAAAGGGGCCTCCTGCTGCTGCCGCGCCGCCAGAGCACAATTTCTGTTCTCATCCTGAAGCAAAGTTATGAACCCGAGGTACTATTTCTGGGTTAGCGGAGTCTGTAACCTGAAGCGTATGTAACCTGAGGTACCACTGTACCTTTATGAAACAATTCCATATTCTCCCACCACGCTGACGAAGATCTACGAAACAGCTTATCTTTCATCGTACAAATTAGAAGGAATTCTATAAGGACTGCCTAAACATGCGTAAACATTGCACGTAAAAACCATACGGTAAAGGCCATGCTTAAAAGGGTTTTTAAAAAAACAATTACAGATAGGTAGCCGTGTTGGTCTGCCATAGTCAAAACAAAACAAAAAATCCTTCCAGTAGCACCTTAAAGACCAACTAAGTTAGTTCTTGGTATGAGCTTTCGTGTGCATGCACACTTCTTCAGATACCTTGAAACAGAAGTCACCAGACCCTTCTATATAGTGAGAAGGTGGGGAGGGGTATTACTCAGAAGGGTGGTGGGAATGGGTGATTGGCAGATAGCTGTGATGAGCCTGTTGACGACTCTTAACGACTGCAATAGGTCTTACAGGAAAAAGCAAGGGGTGAGAAGGTGAAAAATGGCTTTGTCATGTATAATGAGATAAGAATCCAATGTCTTTGTTCAGACCAGGTCTCTCCATGGTTTTAAGTTTGGTGATAAGTTGCAATTCAGCAGCTTCTCTTTCCAGTCTATTTCTGAAATTCCTTTGTAGTAAAACTGCTACTTTGAGATCTTGTATAGAATGTCCTGAGAGATTGAAGTGTTCTCCTACTGGTTTCTCTGTCTTGTGATTCCTGATGTCCGATTTATTTCCGTTTATTCTTTGGCGTAAGGTCAGACAGGACATTCTATACAAGATCTCAAAGTAGCAGTTTTACTACAAAGGAATTTCAGAAATAGACTGGAAAGAGAAGCTGCTGAATTGCAACTTATCACCAAACTTAAAACCATGGAGAGACCTGGTCTGAACAAAGACATTGGATTCTTATCTCATTATACATGACAAAGCCACTTTTCACCTTCTTACCCCTTGCTTTTTCCTGTAAGACCTATTGCAGTCGTTAAGAGTCGTCAACAGGCTCATCACAGCTATCTGCCAATCACGCATTCCCACCACCCTTCTGAGTAATACCCCTCCCCACCTTCTCACTATATAGAAGGGTCTGGAAACTTCTGTTTCAGTGTATCTGAAGAAGTGTGCATGCACACGAAAGCTCATACCAAGAACTAATTTAGTTGGTCTTTAAGGTGCTACTGGAAGGAATTTTTTTTGTTTTAAAAAACCAACATTGTTTTTAAAGACACCAGAGGCGTTTTCTTCCCCTGGGCAAAGAAGCAAAGGCGAGAGTCATGTTTCGTGATCACAATTCCGTCCCACGGTATCCCCTCGCGCTTCCCCTGGGGTGCCCATTTCTGGGTACCCCTCCCCGTACCTGAGGACGACTCGCTGCTTCTGCTGCTGCTGCTGCTCTGGTCCCCCACCAGTGCCTGCGCCAGGGGGCTGTGCCTCTGAGACCCTGGCGCCCCCTCTCCTTCCCCTCGGTCTGCTTCCTCCATGGAGCCTGCATGGGCTTCCCATCCGAAGAAAGGGTCCAGTCCTTGGCCGTCAACCGGAGGGGGCGCCCCCTCTCCCTCGGGGGACGGGCAGAGGCTGGGGATATTCTCCAAACTGTCCCCCAGCGCCGGCACAAAGGTCTCGCAGGTGTCCGTACGCGGCAGCGGGGCCCGCGCCCGGCGGGTCTGGGAGTCGCGCCTGCCCCGGGGGGCGTGCTCCCCCAGCGTCGGGCTGCTGTTGAGGGGCCCCGCGATGGTGATGTAGGAAAAAGTCAGCTCCCGGGGGGTCCCCCACTCCAGAGACACCTCCTCGTCTTCCTCGTCCTCCGAGAACTCCCTCGCCGTCTGCAGCTCAGGGAAGTCGGATTCATCGTTGCCACCTGGGGAGGGAAAAACGTCACGGGTGTCCCTTGCAGGTACAAGATAACCTCCATCTGGATGCAATTGCCCCCCCCATCACTTCTCTTCCCCCCATTACTTCTCTTCCCTCTGTGTTGGTGGTCACAGTGTGTGTGTGTGTGTGTGTGTGTGTGTGTGTGTGTTTTGTCTCCGAAAAAATTTACACATCACTTGGGAAGATAGGTGAACAAATGCCAGTGTACTGGAAGAAGCAAAGATCACCAGTGTCGAAGCAATGATTCTTCAACATCAACTTCGTTGGACTGGTCATGTTGTGCAGATGCCTGATGATCGTCTTCCAAGGCAACTACTCTATTCTGAACTTTAAAATGGGAAGCGCAATGCTGGTGGTCAACAAAAGAGGTTCAAAGACTGTCTCAAGGCAAATCTAAAAAAAGTAGTATAAACACTGACAACTGGGAAACACTGGCCTGTGAGCGCTCCAGTTGGAGAACAGCCTTGACCAAAGGCTTTGAAGACACTCGAACTCAGGACAAAAGGGGGAAAGGCGCTAAGAGGAAGGCACGCTTGGCAAATCCTCCCCGTGATCAACTCCCACCCGGAAACCAATGTCCCCACTGTGGAAGGAGGTGTGGATCCGGAATTGGCCTCCACAGTCACTTATGGACTCATTGTTAAAGCCATGTTTTTTTTGTTTGTGTGTGTGTGTGTGTTTATAATTTATTTTTACTGACTTTTTTAATAATACAAAAAGAAAAAAGAAAATACATCCTGCAAATACAACAATACACAAAAATAAATTACTATTTACACAAACATAAATCCTTCCCACCCCCTTTACATCCCCACCACCACACTCCTCAACTTTCCTCCACCACACCACAACTTCCTTATCTTTTAAATTCGATACTATCATTGCACTCTTTGGGTTTTGATCATCTAGTCCAAGGCAGGAATATGCACCAAACGGGGATCAAACCTGCAACCTTGGCCTTATCAGCACCGCGCTCTAACGAATTGAGCTCTAATACTTCATTATCTCTTTGCAGCTGCACTTTGCCCTTTTGTCCTTGCAGCCTGTGACACTTTATGATTTACATATTGCACCGTTTGTTTTCTTCCTCTAAGAAACCTGGGACCCTCTCAACCAGGGTCTTAACCAGGGTTTCCGAGCTCACAGTCTTGGCATAGCTGTCAACTTTCCCCCTTTTTTAAAGGAAATCCCCTTATTCCGAATAGGATTCCTCTCAAGAAAGGGGAAAAGTTGGCAGCTATGAGTCTTGGGCAGCTGTGCAAAATGTCCCGGGGTTACTCACCATCTGTGGAGTCAGGTGTGGTAGAAGCGGTAGACGGAGACTCTTCTGCAAGAGACAGAAGGAAGACCTTAGAACCCAGAGCCACTAACACACACACACACACACACACACACACACTTTTAGTAATGCACGACAGGGAGGCTGACAATGGACCCTGATTCGAATCTCGGCAACGCCATGAATTCATCACGTGGCTCCAAGAAGCCAGTCCTTCTCTCCTGGCTACAACCAGGAATGAAGAATCCTATAGGGCTTTTTGTGCAATGATTATGGAGATGATGTAGTCAAAAGGATCAGAAGCCTGGACATTAGAAGATTAGGAAGACACGGGTTCAAATCCCACTCAACCAAGAGGAGGCTTACTGGCTGCCTGTTGTCCTACCTCACAGAGTTGCTCTGAGGATGAGACAGCAAACTGTGTACTCATTTTTTCTTTGTCTTAAGATCCTTGGAGGATTGTCTAATAATAATAATAATAATAATAATAATAATAATAATAATAATAATAATAATAAATTTATTTATATCCCGCGCTCCCCAGCCAAAGCCGGGCTCAGGGCGGCTAACAACAATAAAATAATACAACATTCTAAAACCATTTCATTATAAAATTAATTCAAATCAAATTGATGGCAACCATTGGGCTAGAGTTCTGTGAAGATTGCCAAACATTATAAATGTTGAGTCAAATCATTGGCCCCATTTACTATCATCGGCCTATTATTAAGGGACGCGGGTGGCGCTGTGGGTTAAAACCACTGAGCCTCTTGGGCTTGCCGATCAGAAGTTCGGCAGTTCGAATCCCCGCAACAGGATAAGCTCCCGTTGCTCGGTCCCTGCTCCTGCCAACCTAGCAGTTCGAAAGCATGTCAAAGTGGAAGTAGATAAGTAGGTACCGCTCCGGCGGGAAGGTAAACGGCGTTTCCATGTGCTGCTCTGGTTCGCCAGAAGTGGCTTAGTCATGCTGGCCACATGACCCAGAAAAACTGTCAGCGGACAAACGCCGGCTCCCTTGGCCAGTAAAGGGAGATGAGCACTGTAACTCCAGAGTCAGCCACAACTGGACCTAATGGTCAGGGGTCCCTTTACAGTGGTACCTTGCAAGACGAATGCCTCGCAAGACGAAAAACGTGCAAGACAAAAGGGTTTTTCGTTATTTGAGTTGCTTCGCAAGACGAAAACGTCTTGCGATTTTGTTTCCTTTTTCTTAAAGCCGTTAATACCCAGGGAATCCACGCTCCGCAAAACGAAAAAATCGCAAGACGAAACAACTCGCAGAACAAATTAATTTCGTCTTGCGAGGCACCACTGTACTCTTATCGGCCAGGGCTTTTTTCAAGAGACCCTTGAACTGGAGTTGGTGGAGTTGAACCTCTGGTCCCTACGCAGGTAAAATGCACGCTCTGCCGATGAGCTATGACATCGGCTCCCAAACCTGTGGAGACCCCGGCCCCCTGGGTTCCACGAACTCATCCCCAGTGCTCCCACCCTACCCTCTAAAAAGCATTATTCAGAATTGCAGTTTGCGCAATTCACCAAGGAAGAGAGCAACACAATAAAATTCCTAACAGAAGCAATGGACTAATCACACATTTATTCAGCGTCCAATTAAAACCACTTGGTTCAATTAACAAAACTGATGAACTGATCCATTGATCCTTTCAAAGTCTGAGTCGTTCACACCTCCTGCTTCATCCTAAGACCCCTTTGCCTTTGAGTCCTCCCCTAAGGAATCCCACCTCCCCCAAGGGGGCCGTACCACTCGCTTTGGGAACCTCTGATGTCCAACTGAATTGCATGTTGCTGCTGCCCTGGGTCTTAAATGACTGCCTACGATTGCTCTAGAACACTATATACCTTTTATTATCATTACATAATGATTTGGCAGCTGATCTGCTGGCAGGGCAAGGAGGATGAGCTGCAGCTATTTGCTTTGGCGAGGCCATCTGGGCAGGCCATGCCCCCCCCTCCATGCACACAGGAAATCAAGCAGGAGATCTGGGAAATGACCTCAGCTCACCCCACCCAGGCCTGGGTGTTCTACGCATTACACATGCAATGCACCATCTGGAGGTTTGCCAGCGGCCTGCGCAGGTAAACAACCCTCGCCCCACAGTCATCGGTCGGATTCTGCCTTCCAACTGTTGCAGGAATTTATGTATAGGTTGGGGGGTGGGGTTGCCCCTCCAGCAGATATCATGCACATGCAGCCCACTACCAAAACCAGCACAATCACTTTTGTGACGTCCCCACAAAGCACTTCATCACAGTTTCTTCCTATCTGTTCAAAGGGCCTTTGCTGCAGAATACCAAATGTAAGAATTCACTGATAAAATGTTCCTATGTACTGGCTCACTGGGAAAACTTCAGGAATTCATATAGACCTGTGAGCTCAGGTACTCAGCAGCCCCTCTGCCTGAGTGATAATTCCTGGCGTCCTGATACCTGAGTGCCAGACAGGTAGCCATTCCAGAAAGAACAAACCCAGATGAAGACAAAAGGGTGTGATGAACTTGGCTGGGAAACAGGGAAATATAAAGATCTCTTTTGTTACACTTGATGGGTGTTTGGTGGAGGGCAAGAGGAACCATGGGGCAGGGTCCAGGGTGCTCAGATTACTGCCACCAGACCTCCCCTTTCATGATGTAACAGTGATGTAGTTTGGGGGGTGTAACATGGGGATTAGCAGCTAATAAAAGTTTGGGTTCTCTCTTGTTTGGGGCTTCCATCTTGTTCCACCTGGTGGCAGGTGGGAGTTCTGTCGCGACAGTCTTCAATCAAGAGCTAGCCTCCTGGCTGCTGTTTGGCTCTGGTATTCCTGGCTGGGGTCCTTGTTTTTTGTCCAAGGGAGCCCTCAGATTTCTCCATTAACACAACCAACATTAGTCTCTCACCAGCAGCAAGAAACATCAGGAAGCGATTGAAAGAATGGGGCTGGATTTGCAGGACTGGAGTCACTAGGGGGCACTGTGGCACCATGTCCCTGCTTCCTCCACACCCATCCACTAGGGGGCATCACTCAGGGTAGGCGCCCCGAGACAGGAGTGGGGTTGATTGCCAGGAGTTTCTCTGTACAGTCGTACCTTGGTTCTCAAACAGAATGCGTTCCGGGAGTCTAATAGACTCCCAGAACCGTTCAAAAACCAAAGTGCGGCTTCCGATTGGCTGCAGGAACATCCTGCAGCCAATCGGAAGCCACGCCAGAGACGTTTGGTTTCCGAAAATTGTTGACTTCCGGGTTTTGATCGTTCTGGAGCCGATTTGTTCGGGAGCCAAGGCGTTTGGCTTCCAAGGTAAGACTGTATTAGACTGAAGTCCGCTCAAAATTAAAATTCTCCAACTACAGCCATGCATTGGGGATTGTTCAAACCATTCAATACTCCAATAAATAAGTAAGTAAGTAAGTACAGTCGACGCTCGGGTTGCGAACGTGATCTGTGCGGGAGGCACATTTGCAACCCACAGTGCCGTGTTTGCGCATGCGATTCGGTGCTTCTGCGCATGCGCAAGCGCTGAAACCCAGAAGTAACCCGTTCCAGTACTTCTGAGTTCATTGCAGTGCGCAACCCAAAAACGCGTAACCTGAAGCGTCTGTAACCCGAGGTATGACTGAAAGTAAGTATAACTATCACAGTGTGGCGCTTTACATAACCAAGGGCAAAGGGACAGATCCCTGCCCCAAGGAGATTACAATACAAGACTGAACAACTCCAATATGAAGAAGGGTTGCGGTGTTTGAGACTTTTCAGTTTAGAGAAAGCTGAGTAAAGAGGGGGCATGATAAGTTTTCAAAATTATGCAGGGCATAGAGAAAGTGGATAGATAAAAGAAGAAGATTCAGGACACATCAAAGAAGAATTTATTCACTGCAGTGCATAGTTAGACTTTGGAACTCCCTGCCACAGGAGGCAGTGATGGCCACCAGCCTAGATGGATTTAAAAGCAGATTGGACAAATTCATGGAGGAGGAGAGAGCATTCGTCGGGCTACTAGCCAGGACGGCTGTTCTCTGCCTCCAGGGTTGGAAGCTGGCAATGCCTCTGAATCCCAGTTGCTGCAAACTACTGGAGGGAAGAGGATTCTTGGAGTCAGATCCCGCTTGTGGGTTTTCTCATCTTATTGGCCACTGGGAGAACAGGATGCTAGCCAGAAGGGCCATTGGCCGGATCCAGCAAACTCCAAAATATATGTAAGAATCAAGGAGCCCAGGAAGCTGGCTGGCTTCTGCAAAGACAGACTATTGATCCGCCCAGCTCCACGGGATCTGCGCTGAGCTAATGGCTCTCTGGGGTTGCAGGCAGGTGTCCATCTTTGCACTGCCTGGTGATGTGGGGCTTGAGTTCAGGACCTTTCGCACTCACTCTGCGATTGACCTGAGGCTCTTCTTCAAAGAGGCATAGCGTGTTGTTGTTTTTTATGTAAAGGAAGCCTGGATACCCAGGATGTGTGAATGGGCGCCCACCTTATGGACCAACCTATCACGGGTGGCGCTGTGGTCTAAACCACGGAGCCTCTTGGGCTTGCCGATCTGAAGGTCGGAGGTTCGAATCCCCGTGACGGGGTGAGTTCCCATTGCTCGTTCCCAGCTCCTGCCAACCTAGCAGTTCGAAAGCACACCAGTGCAAGTAGATAAATAGGTACCGCTCCGGCGGGAAGATAAATGGTGTTTCTGTGTACTCTGGCACTCATCACGGTGTGCCAGAAGCGGTTTAGTCCTGCTGGCCACATGACCCAGAAAGCTGTCTGTGGACAAACGCCGGCTCCCTCGGCCTGAAAGCAAGATGAGTGCCACAACCCCATAGTCGCCTTTGACTGGACGTAACCGTCTAGGGGTCCTTTACCTTCGACCTATTTTTACCCAGAATGCTCTTGGGCCAGACAGGTAAGCATGCCCAGTCACAAGGAGGAAACATCTCAGGTGTGTGGAATTTCTCCTGCTCACTCCCTTTCTTTGCTTCCACTGTGTAAGCACAAAGGCCCTTTTATTTTTGGATTTTGTTTGGTTTTTTAATTCTACCTTTTAATTTTTGGCAAGAAAATGAGTTTTGCTTGTTCTGTTAAAAAACAGAAGAGTTTAGCCAGGGGATTACTGGAAGAGTAATCCATTAAGTTGCTTCCCATCTCTTTGAGCCAACTCCCACAGCAACATTTCAACCAGGACTCAACCCCTATGCTTCACTGCCAGTATTTAAATACTTCTGCCAAGCAAGGGAACACAACCCATTGTGCAAAGCTGGCTCTTGTCAGCTTGTGGTTTGATGCTGTTATGGACTGAAGTTCTCACCCTAGGCCAGCAGGGGGGGATACTGTAGATAGTTTTCACTCAGGTCCACATATGCAAATAAGGAATTGAAAGTGACGTTCAGTGATTGGATAGTTACAGAAAGTTGTTACTGTTGCATTGTAGTGGAGCTCTATATAAGCAGGCTGGCTGAACCCTTCAGTTCAGTTCTGTTCTGGCCTGCGAATAAGCTGTCTGTCTGATATGTGTTGTCTGATATGTTCACCCACAAATTAACAGATGCGCTTTCTGTTTCCTGTGCAACTGTGTCACCCTCTGCTTCTCATGTTCCACCATGCAGGCCTTGAAGCTCTTCACCTCGCATCGCATAGTGGAAAGAGGCGCAACTGGTGCAGGAGATCATTTTGTCGAAGGGATCTTCCTCTTCCTCCTCTGCTTTTAGTTTCCGGTTCCAGTTGTGACCCGAGGGGTTGGAACTTGACATCCTGGTGGATTCGGGAGTCTGGGGCGAGATGCTCTGCGGGGAAGGCCAAACCCGCGAGATACGTGGAAATGGTGCCGCCATCCGGGCCGCTGGTCTGGTCTCCCACCCAAAAGCTGTCCGGGGCTGAGCCTGCTTAGCTTCCTGTGTGCGCCAGGCACTCTGCCCACTGAGCTATGCAGGCAAAAAAGAAGACCGCCTGCCCAAAGAAGACCGCCCGCCCATGCCCAACTCTCCCACGCCTGGCTCCCCTTGGCCTTCGGCTCCCCTGAGGCCTCACGCCTCTCCTGGGTCATGTCAAGAAATCCTCTGAGTGGCCCAAGCTCGGCTCTTCCGTTTTAGACCTTGAAAATTCAAGGAGATACAGCTTCCCTAAAGAATCAATATCCAAGTGGGTCAGCTTATGGGGAAAGGGCTGTAGCAGAAGGTCCCTGAGTGCATAGAATCATAGAGTTGGAAGAGACCACAAGGGCCATGGAGTCCAACCCCCTGCCAAGCAGGAAACACCATCAGAGCACTCCTGACATATGGTTGTCAAGCCTCTGCTTAAAGACCTCCAAAGAAGGAGACTCCACCACACTCCTGGGCAGCAAATCCCACTGTCGAACAGCTCTTACTGTCAGGAAGTTCTTCCTAATGTTTAGCTGGAATCTTCTTTCTTGTAGTTTGGATCCATTGTTCCGTGTCCGCTTCTCTGGAGCAGCAGAAAACAACCTTTCTCCCTCCTCTATGTGACATCCTTTGATATATTTGAACATGGCTATCATATCACCCCTTAACCTCCTCTTCTCCAGGCTAAACATGCCCAGCTCCCTTAGCCGTTGCTCATAAGGAATCGTTTCCAGGCCTTTGACCATTTTGGTTGCCCTCCTCTGGACACGTTCCAGTTTGTCAGTGTCCTTCTTGAACTGTGGTGCCCAGAACTGGACACAGTACTCCAGGTGAGGTCTGACCAGAGCAGAATACAGTGGCACTATTACTTCCCTTGATCTAGATGCTATACTCCTATTGATGCAGCCCAGAATTGCATGGGCTTTTTTAGCTGCCGCGTCACACTGTTGGCTCATGTCAAGTTTGTGGTCAACCAAGACTCCTAGATCCTTTTCACATGTACTGCTCTCAAGCCAGGTGTCACCCATCTTGTATTTGTGCCTCTCATTTTTTTTTGCCCAAGTGCAATACTTTACATTTCTCCCTGTTAAAATTCATCTTGTTTGTTTTGGCCCAGTTCTCTAATCTGTCAAGGTCGTTTTGAAGTGTGACCCTGTCCTCTGGGGTGTTAGCCACCCCTCCCAGTTTGGTGTCATCTGCAAATTTGATCAGGATGCCCTTGAGTCCATCATTCAAGTCGTTGATAAAGATGTTGAAAAAGACTGGGCCCAAGACAGAACCCTGTGGCACCCCACTAGTCACTCGTCTCCAGGATGAAAAGGAACCATCTTCAGGTAGGGTGGAGAGCACCCTCTGCCTGAAACCTTGCTGAGTCTGTGTAGACAATTCTCAGCTCGGTAGAGCCAAGGGCCCAGATAAAGCGGTTTCCTATGTCCCCCGGTCCATTTTCAGCTGCAAACATGCTGGAGATGGCAGCTTAGTAGAGCAGAAGCCCCACACCTCCAGAAAGTCCACTGAAAAGACACTTTGCTCCCATGCCAATGTCCGAGCGGCGTGCTAGGAGCTGCACACAAAAACACTTTCACAGCTCCAAACGCTGGAGAATTCTGCTCTGGGTGCTTAGTTGTGTATCCCCTGAAAAAAGTCCACCAGCTGTCAGCAGCCCAAGCTTTAATTCACACAATGTACGTTTCCGAGCACAATTCAAAGTGTTGGTGCTGACCTTTAAAGCCCTAAACGGCCTCAGTCCAGTATATCTGAAGGAGCGTCTCCACCCCCATTGTTCTGCCCGGACACTGAGGTCCAGTGCTGAGGGCCTTCTGGCGGTTCCCTCATTGCGAGAAGTGAGGTTACAGGGAACCAGGCAGAGGGCCTTCTCGGTGGTGGCGCCCGCCCTGTGGAACGCCCTCCCACCAGATGTCAAAGAGAACAACAACTACCAGACTTTTAGAAGACATCTGAAGGCAGCCCTCTTTAGGGAAGCTTTTAATATTTGATGCATTACTGTATTTTAATATTTTGTTGGAAGCCGCCCAGAGTGGCTGGGGAAGCCCAGTCAGATGGGCGGAGTATAAATAATAAATTATTATTATTATTATTATTATTATTATTATTATTACAATGTCTTGCAAGCCTCACTTCCTACAAAAGGTTAATGGAGGGGGAAGAGAGCAATTTCTTCTTGCGCCATCGGAGCCCCTGCCAGCAGGTTTTCGACTTTGCCAGAGACTTCAGCCCAGTTCCCCATCCGCTGTGGGAATCCACGGCCTGCCCTGCTTTGAGCAGAGACACCAGTGAGGTGCCGTGGTTCAAGTCTCTGGCCAGGACCTGGGAGAGACCAGAGTGCGAATCCCACCACTCAGCCCCACAATGCTGTCTGGGTGTGATCTTGCTGGCCGCCTTACTGCCCCTTTCAGACTACTAACCTGCCTCGCCAGGGTTGTTGTGGGTGTTAAATGAGGACCAGGATCTGGGAGACGGGGGTTCAAATCCACACTCGGCCGCATGACCTTGGGGTGGGGGCATCCCTTAGTCTAACTTGCCCCACATGGGGAGGGAGAAAAAGTTGCAACAAATAAATAATATAGACACTCCTAACGCCAGCTGTCCCGTGAATCCATGTAAATGCTTTGCTGTGATTTGGTCCATGTCCGGCTGTTACCTTGCAATACAATCCTCTGCACACCTAGTTGTGTCCGCCTCTTCGTGACCCCCTGGACCACGCCAGGCCCTCCTGTCTTCCACTGCCTCCCGCAGTTTGGTCAAACTCATGCCCGTAGCTTCGAAAACACTGTCCCACCATCTCGTCCTCTGTCGTCCCCTTCTCCTTGCGCCCTCCATCTTTCCCAGCATCAGGGTCTTTTCCAGGGAGTCTTCTCTTCTCATGAGGTGGCCAAAGTCTTGGAGCCTCAGCTTCAGGATCTGTCCTTCCAGTGAGCACTCAGGGCTGGTTTCCTTCAGAATGGAGAGGTTGGATCTTCTTGCAGTCCACGGGACTCTCAAGAGTCTCCTCCAGCACCATAATTCAAAAGCATAAATCAGCCTTCCTTATGGTCCAGCTCTCACTTCCATACATCACGACTGGGAAAACCATAGCTTTAACTATATGGGCCTTTGTTGGCAAGGTGTTGTCTCTGCACACCTACACGAAAGTAAGTCTCCATGGGCCTTACTCCTTATTAAACTTATCTGGCATCGCAGTCTTGCCCAGAAATTTCTCCCCACAGCCCTCTCCTTTATCCTTCCAGAAAAACACAACAAATGACCTCTACTCCCCTAGCCTTGCACCAAACACTTGCTTCTATGCACCCTTTTTTTAATCAAAGAGAATCTCTCGCGGCTGCTGTCCCCCCCCCCCGCCTCTTTTAATCTCTGGAAAAGCCCTCTAGTTACATCTTTGGGTGGGGTAGCGTGGGTTTATCTCCCAGAAGCTGCAGGGGGTTCAACCTTGGGACGCACCAAACAGCAGCCAAGAGCGCGTGCAGAGTGCAGTTTGAACCGGCCCCTTTCCACATCTGCTTTCACGAACGCAAACACAATTAAGCGCCCCCTCCACACATTCGCACCTGAAAACTGTGAGGTCTCTCTGTGTGTGTGCATGACGGGGGGGGAGCAGGAGTCACAAACGATGGGTAAACATGTCTATAAATAAATATTTCAGAAATGAGCATGGCTCTCAGGACCAGCTGAACACCAGGTGCAGGAGATGCATTGGGAGGGGCAACGAAAGTGGGGTTTTTTTGGGGGGGGGAGCGCTGGCAAACCCTTCCCACCCTCCACTAGGGAGTGGTACTCCCCTGTCCTCCCCCCTTGGAAAGTCATCACCCCCCCCAAAGAAAATACGGTGTTGTTTCCCCATTTTGAATGGATGCTTTTGTTTTTTTATCTTCCCCACCTGCCTAGGAAGAAATGGGCGATGCTTTGAAAAATCGATGACTAGAGAAAGGGCGTCCAAAATGGGCGGTGGGTTTTTGGGGGGGGGGGTTGGAGGAGGGGGGAGAGAAATAAGGAGCCTTGCCCGCCCTCCCGCCCTCTCTCCCTGCCCCACAAGATACCTACTGCAATGGGCGAATCCCAGGACCTGCCCCATCGCCCGCCTCGTGGTCCATGCGGGATGCGCGCTGCGGCCGCGCTGCCCCCCTGCGCCTCCGCCGCCGCCTCCCGCCGCTGCTCATCTCCCCCGCGGCCCCATCCTGCCCCCCGCCGCGGCCCGCCGCCTGGAGGGCAGGCAGGCAGGGGGCCGGGGCCGGCCGGAGCCTCGCGGGCCGCCTGGGCGAGGGCGCAAAGGCGAGGAGACAAAGAAGCGATGCAGACAAAGGATGCAGGAAAAGATGCAGGAGAGAGAGGGATGGAGTCGGAGGAGCCTACCTTGCAGGGAGGGAGGGGCAGGTAAGGAGGGAGGGAGGGAGGAAGTAGGGTGGGGGGTGAGGTCGCCTGGGGGGGGTCTTTAGGGTGGGGTGAGGGAGGAGGGGTGGTCGTGGAGAGGGAGAGGTCTGGCTCGCCTTAGGAGGGAGAAGGCCCGCCCAGGCAGGAGGGAGGAAGGATGGATGGGAGGGTGGGTTGCCTGCCTGCCACTCAACATGTAGTCCCGCCCTCCTGCTTTCGCTGCAGAGCAGAATTGGGGACGGGCGAGGGGGGGGCGAATCATCACATGCTGGGAGGGCTGAACACCACCAGGTCAACAGGGTGGATATAGGGATCCAAGGGTCATCTAGCCCAATGCAGGAATCACAGGAAACAATCCCTGGCAAATGGCAATAATAATAATAATAATAATAATGAAGATGAAGTTAGACAACAGATCAACAGAGCCAGACTGATACCCAGAGAGAACTTGCTGCAAGACAGACCCAAAAAAGAAAATAACAGAACACCTCTAGTCATCACATACAGTTCCCAAGTTAAAACAGTACAACGCATCATCAGAGATCAACAACCTCTCCTGGACAATGACAGTTCTCTTTCTCAAGCTCTGGGAGGAAGACCTTTCATTGCCTACAGACAGCCACCCAATCTTAAACAGCTCCTAACCCACAATAATGCTACAACCAGACTTAACACGGACACTGGCACCAGAGCCTGCAATAAACCCAGATGCCAACTTTGCTGCCACATACACCCGGACAACACCATTACTGGCCCCAACAACATCACACATACCATCTCGGGACTATTTAATTGCTCATCGTCTAACATTGTGTATGCCATCAAATGCCAACAGTGTCCTTCAGCTCTCTATATTGGACAAACAGGCCAAACCTTACGCCAAAGAATAAACAGACATAAATCTGACATCAGGAATCACAAGACAGAGAAACCAGTAGGAGAACACTTCAATCGCCCAGGACATTCTATACAAGATCTCAAAGTAGCTGTTTTACTACAAAGGAATTTCAGAAATAGACTGGAAAGAGAAGCTGCTGAATTGCAACTTATTACCAAACTTAAAACCATGGAGAGACCTGGTCTGAACAAAGACATTGGATTCTTATCTCATTATACATGACAAAGTCATTTTTCACCTTCTCACCCCTTGCTTTTTCCTGTAAGACCTATTGCAGTCGTTAAGAGTCGTCAACAGGCTCATCACAGCTATCTGCCAATCACCCATTCCCACCACCCTTCTGAGTAATACCCCTCCCCACCTTCTCACTATATAGAAGGGTCTGGTGACTTCTGTTTCAAGGTATCTGAAGAAGTGTGCATGCACACGAAAGCTCATACCAAGAACTAACTTAGTTGGTCTTTAAGGTGCTACTGGAAGGAATTTTTTTTGTTTTGACTATGGCAGACCAACACGGCTACCTATCTGTAATAATAATAATAATAATAATAATAATAATAATAATAATAATATTTATACCCCCGCCCATCTGGCTGGGTTTCTCCAGCCACTCTGGACCTAACAGAATACTAAAAACATGATAAAACACGGGTCGGCAAACTTTTTCAGCCGTGGTGGGCCGGTCCTCAGACCTTGTGGGGGGCTGGACTATATTTTGTGGGGGGGATGGACCAATTCCTATGCCCCACAAATAACCCAGAGATGCATTTTAAATAAAAGCACACGTTCTACTCATGTCAAAACACGCTGATTCCTGGACCGTCCGTGGGCCGGATTGAGAAGGCGATTGGGCCACATCCGGCCCCTGGGCCTTAGTTTGCCTACCCATGTGATAAAACATCCGACATTAAAAGCTTCCCTAAACAGGGCTGCCTTCAGATGTCTTCTGAATGTCAGATAGTTGTTTATTTCCTTGACATCTGGTAGGAGGGCGTTCCTCAGGGCAGGTGCCACCACCGAGAAGGCCCTCTGCCTGGTTTCCTGTAGCTTTGCTTCTTGAAATGAGGGAACCGCCCGAAGGCCCTCGGTGCTTGACCTCAGTATCCGGGCAGTACAATGGGGGTGGAGATGCTCCTTCAGGTATACTGGGCCACTCTCCTCTCCTGTGGCTTCCAGCAACTGGTATTCAGAGGCATTTAAAGCCCCCGACTGTGGCTTTTAAAAATGTAGTATAAACACCAACAATTGGGAAACACTGGCCTGCGAGCGCTCCAGTTGGAGAACAGCCTTGACCAAAGGTGTCGTGGGCTTTGAAGACACTCGAACTCAGGACAAAAGGGAGAAGAGCGCTAAGAGGAAGGCACGCTTGGCAAACCCTCCCCGTGATCAACTCCTGCCCAGAAACCAATGTCCCCACTGTGGAAGGACCTGTGGGTCCAGAATTGGCCTCCACAGTCACTTACGGACTCATTGTTAAAACCGTGTTTATGGAAGACAATCGTACTCGGCTACAAGGGATCGCCACAGAAGAAGAAGCAGCAGCTCTGGCCTACGCAGTCAGAGGCACAGTCTGAAAACCAGTTGATGGAAACCACAGGAGGGGATGGGGACCTTGTTTGGTCAGATCCTGCTTCCAGGTTTCCCAATATGGCATCTGGTTGGCTTCTGTGAGAAAACAATGCTGGACTAGGTGGGCTTCTCTTGTGTTCTCATGTGCTGGGATTTCTTTTATCTGCGCCTGCTTGCACTGGGAGTGGGTGAGGAGAGCTGTGGCTCATCCGAGTCGAGTCATCCGCCCTCACCTCCTTCTCTCCCACAGCACCATAACTCAGTTCTGCCCCATGAGGTCACACCAGGCCACACACAAGCATCATGGGCTGTGTCATAATAAGGGCTAGAGAAGAGCTTTCCAAACTGTGCGTCGCCAGAAAGGGGTTATCTTAACCTCCTGTTCGCTTGTGAAACTGAATTACTGTGTCACGAAATGATGCATGTCTAAAAAGCACAACATGGAAAGTGGGTGGGCTGGAGGCTTGCGTTAAAAATGAAATGGAATGAAAGAATGAAGACTACGGTTCTGAAGAGGTGAGGTTCCTGCAGCCCAGCTGGCCTATGAGTCGTTCTGGAACATGCAGAGCTGCCCGGATAAAGGTGGTTGCTAAAGATTTTGTTTTTCATTTTATAATGTATATGAAAGAGAGGGTGAAAATTAAACAGGTGAAAATTAGAAACTGAAAAGCAAAGCTGTAAAATAGGCGCATAGAATATGTACGGGTTAAAACAGGGGTCAACAAACTCCTATGCCCCACAAATAACCCAGAGATGCATTTGAATAAAAGGACACGTTCTACTCATGTAAAAACACGCTGATTCCCAGACTGTCCGTGGGCTGGATTTAGAAGGTGATTGGGCTGGATCCGGGCCCCGGGCCTTAGTTTGCCTACCCATGGGTTAAAATAACAAAGTCCAAGTAAGGGAATATCAGCCTTATCTAATTATCAGGTATCAGTCCAGATTTGTAAGATTTGGGACTGTTTCCCATCGACTCGCAAAGACTATCTGAGCTGCCAATATCATACAGAAGAATGGTTCTTTTGACAATATGTCTACATTGGTGTCATCGAAAACATTCGGTAACATTCACCTTGGGCAAAGTTTTCTTATTAGTTCCGTCAAAATGAAATCCCAAAACGTCTTGCACCGGTTTATGTTCCCCAATTCAATTCACCAATTTACAATTAGGTGATGCAGAAGGAAACATATTTGGGCCATTTGCAAAGGAGTGCAATACCAGGATAAAGGTTGCGACCTTCTGGGTTCTGTTTCGTAACCGGCCCTAAGAGGCGCCTGGCTTTAAAAACAGAACTCTCCAGCTGTCTGCTATGAAAGGCACCATCTGGCGGCCAGAGTGTGGGGCAGGTGAATCCCGAGTGGGAGTCCCTGCAAAGGCCGCCTCCGACACAGGCGAGGATTAGGGGTTTTTAAACCCCATATTTAGCGCTGGATGAAGAGATTACGAGCCGCTGGGCTAATGCTGAAGCCGAGAGCCAATTGGGAACGGCTTTCCCGGAGGGTGGGGACAGATGGGTGCAGGGCAGGGGGGGGGAAAGCTGCGGGAGTGACCCAGAGACAATGCTGGAAGCAGCCGGGAGCAGAGCAGGAACATTAGGGGTGAACAGCTGATGCTATTTTCGGAAGAGGGGGCGATGTGTGGACCGTCTAAAGAGGAAGGACTTTAGCGAAGACCACCTGGGCTGCCACGGTGGTCCCATGGGCAAACCACCATCAGCAACGGAGGCTGCAACGCTGTAACGACTCTCCTCGGCTAACGTGCAGCACCCATCGCACAACGGGCGTCAAAAGCTCAGGGACTGCCAGGCGCCAAATTGTGCAGCCTTCTGGAAGAGGGTAGGCGATGCGAGCCACCGGCGACTGAGAGCAGGTGGTCGCCAGTGACAAGAGAGATCCCTAGTGCATCTTTCAAGATGTCGGTCTGAGTCGTCACTCAAAGAGAGCACTCAAAACCTGGTTGGGACTTGTGGTTGCCTCTGCAAAGAGCAGATGTTGGACTAGATGGGCCCTTGGCCTGACGCAAAAGGCTCTCCCATTCTTCTGCTCTTCAAGGACAGCAGCAACGCAGGATCCCCAGGGGAGGCCACAGCCCCTTGACATTTCGGGGAACACGTTGCACTTTATGGCCAAGCTCCTGAGCATGGCCACCTTTGTGAGGCTCCTGGTGGCCGAAGCCGAGAGAAGGGTCTCGTTGTTCTTCAAAGCGGAGGAGGCCCAGGAAGTGCCCAGTTTTTTCTTGGACAAGCCCCAGACGGAGAAACTCCTGGAGGAAGGAGAGGTGGGTGGCTTGAGGTACGGCCTGGGCTCCATGCAAGGCTGGCGGGCACACATGGAAGATGCCCACACCGCTCAGCCCCAGCTGCCCGGAGCCCTGGCTGGCTGGGCCTTCTTTGCCGTGTACGACGGGCACGCGGGCAGCACGGTGGCTCAGTTCTGCGCCAGGCACTTGCTCGGGCACGTGCTGGAGGCCGAGGCCCTGTCCGGCCAGGAGGAGGACCCCGCAGCCGTCAAGGAGGCCGTGCGGGAGGCCTTCCTGGCCATCGACAGGCGCATGCAGGACCTGTCGCGGGCCGAGGCCTGGGAGCACGCGGGCACTACCGCCGTGGCCGTGCTGGTGTCACCCCGGCACCTCTACTTCATCAACCTGGGCGACTCGAGGGCTCTCCTCTGCCGCTCGGCCGCCGTCACCTTCTACACCGACGACCACAAGCCCACCAAGCCGAGGGAGCGGCGGCGCATCGAGAACGCCGGCGGCACGGTGGTGCTGCAGAGGGTCAACGGGTCGCTGGCCGTCTCCCGGGCCCTGGGCGACTTCGGCTACAAGGCCGTGTCTTGGCGTGGCCCCACCGAGCAGCCGGTGTCCCCCGAGCCCGAGGTGTACCAGCTGGAGCGCTGTCCTGACGAAGACGAGTTCCTGGTGCTGGCCTGCGACGGGGTTTGGGACACCTTTGACAACGCGGGGCTGTGCGCCTTCGTGCGCTCGCGACTCTGCCTCACCGGCAGCCCGCGGGACGTCTGCGAGTGCGTGCTGGACTCCTGCCTCTACAAGGTGAGGGGGGAGGATAGAGGCAGGGGGTTCTCACTTTGAGTTGGAAGGTGCACCCAGGGGTCATCTAGTCCAACCCGCTGCAATGCAGGGATCTCAGTTGAAGCATCCATGACAGATGCCCATCCAACCTCGGCTTCAGAACCTTCCCAGGGGCTTTCAGTATCGTGGAAATTGCGGCCAACTAGATTTCTAGAAGGAACGCGGGTGGCGCTGTGGGTTAAACCACAGAGCCTAGGGTTTGCCGATCAGAAGGTCGGCGGTTCGAATCCCCATGACGGGGTGAACTCCCGTTGCTCGGTCCTTGCTCCTGCCAACCTAGCAGTTCGAAAGCACGCCAAAGTGCAAGCAGAGAAATAGGTACCATTCCAGTGGGAAGGTAAACGGCATTTCCCTGCGCTGCTCTGGTTCGCCAGAAGCGGCTTAGTCATGCTGGCCACATGACCCGGAAACTGTACGCCGGCTCACTCGGCCAATAAAGCGAGATGAGCAGCACATTTCTAGATTTCTCAGATTATTGAGAATGAAGCCTATAGGAAGGAAGTTGAACAGTTGGGGGAGTGGTGCAGGAAAAACAACATACTCCTTAACTTAAAGAAAACAAAAGAGATTATTATGGACTTTTGGGAATGTAAATTGAATATTCAGCCACTCATTATTGAGGGCAAGTGTGTGGAACAGGTCTCAGTGTTTCAATTTCTGGGAATGGAGTTGAGAGATGACCTAACCTGGGGAGAAAACAGTAAAGACCTGATGAAGAGAGCACAGCAGAGGTTATATTTTCTGAGAATCCTCCAGAAAAATAATCTCTCAAAGGACCTGTTGATGGCATTTTACCATTGTACTGTGGCGAGTATATTAACTTATGGTCTGTGTGTGTGGTTTGGGAGCTGCATGGTCAGGGAAAAAACAATGTTGTCCAGGGTTGTAAAGACTGCAGAGAGAATAATTGGGTGCACTCTTCCCAACTTAGATCAAATCTACGCTTCCAGGTGTCATAAGAAAGCTGCAGAGATAGCGCAGGATAGTGCGCACCCGGGAAATGATCTCTTTCGGCTTCTGCCTTCTGGAAGAAGGTCCAGGGTTATAAAGACTAGGACTAGCCACATGAGAAACAGTTTCTACCCAAATGCGATTTTGGTTTTAAACGCAGTGTAAAGTAGTCTCTATGGGAGTACCGTATATTGTGTTTAATTATGGGGTATCAGAGTTTTTAGGGGGCTAACCAGGCTGGGATAGCAGGCTTGTTATTTTGAATGTCCCATGTAGATTTTTTCAACTTCATTGTTCTGTATGGAACAATGGCAATAAAGATTATCGTATCGTATTGATTCCTGCATTGAAGGACCTCAGGGTCCTTTCCAGCAATACAGTTCTTTGATTCTAATGACAGCGTTGGAAGGGGCACCCAGTGCCCATCTAGTCCAACCCGTATTATTATTGATGCCTTTGCAAAACACAAAATAAATAAAACGCATCACATGGTTAAAATAATTATTAAAACCAGACAAGCGTTTGCTCCCCTGAAAAATTGTAACTTACCTTCCCTTACAAATTTTTCTGTGGTGGTGATAACGCCAGGGCTGCAGGTTCGAACCCTGTACGGGACAACATTTCAGGGGGTTGGACTAGATCAGGGACCCCTTCCAACTCCACAATTCTATGATTTTATGAGTCCTTAAAATTGCCACCCTAAAGGCAAAAGAGGCCCCTTTCTCAGAGGTCTAGGGAGACCTGTCCTTTAATGAAAAGTCGGATATCCAATCAACCTCCCAGCTGGGAGATGTAAATCATTGAACAAGGCTGCACCTAAGTTTTTGTAGTTTGAGCAAACCAGTAAGTAAGGTAAATCATAAGGCATGCTACCTCCGAATGGGAGGACTCTGGAATCCGGAAATAGCATCCTTCAGCTAGGGCAAGTTGCATGGAATGGAACCGATGAACTTGCAAAGGCTTTTCTTCATTCCCTGACAATATTGCAGGGATCACAGCTAAAGCATCCCTGACAGATGGCCTTCCAACCTCTGCTTAAAAAGCTCCAATGATGGGAGAGCCCTCTGGCTGAACTTTCGAAGAGTTCGTTCCACTGTCAAATAGCTCTTGCAGCCAGACAGTTCTTCCCGAAATAGTGACAGGAGGTGCGTCTTTTTAGAGCCACCTTATTTTGACGATGGCAAGATGTTCTAAATTTTGTTTAATATTGTGATTTGATCCCATAACCCACCCTAGGACCTTAGGGGGAAGGGCAAGTAACCACAGAAATGTTGTTGTTGTTTAGTCGTTTAGTCGTGTCCGCCTCTTCGTGACCCCCTGGACCAGAGCACGCCAGGCACTCCTGTCTTCCACTGCCTCCCGCAGTTTGGTCAAACTCATGCTGGTAGCTTCGAGAACACTGTCCCACCATCTCGTCCTCTGTCGTCCCCTTCTCCTTGTGCCCTCCATCTTTCCCAACATCAGGGTCTTTTCCAGGGAGTTTTCTCTTCTCATGAGGGGGCCAAAGTCTTGGAGCCTCAGCTTCAGGATCTGTCCTTCCAGTGAGCACTCAGGGCTGATTCCCTTCAGAATGGAGAGGTTGGATCTTCTTGCAGTCCATGGGACTCTCCAGAGTCTCCTCCAGCACCAGAATTCAAAAGCATCCATTCTTTGGCGATCAGCCTTCTTTATGGTCCAGCTCTCACTTCCATACATCACTACTGGGAAAACCAGAGCTTGAGCTATACGGACCTTTGTTGGCAAGGTGATGTCTCTGCTTTTTAAGATGCTGTCTAGGTTTGTCATTGCTTTTCTCCCAAGGAGCAGGCGTCTTTTCATTTTGTGACTGCTGTCACCATCTGCAGTGATCATGGAGCCCAAGAAAGTAAAATCTCTCACTGCCTCCATTTCATAGAATTACAGAGTGGGAAGGGAACCCCAGGGATCATCCAGTCCAGCCCGCTGCAATGCAGGAATCGCAACTCCTTGAAAGGAAAGGAAAAACTACTCCCCTTCCCCAGAATGAAAATTAAAGCATTAAGCAGGCTTAATAATTACATTAATTATAATAATTATATTATATTTTCTATTATTTTTTTATTTTTTATTTCTTATTTTTATAATATATAATATATTATATTATATTTATTATAATTTTATATTTTATAATTTTAGATTTATATTATTTTTTATATTATATTATATTACATTATATTATTAATTATAATAATAATTATTATATTATATTATATTATATTATATTATATTATATTATATTATATTATATTGAAATAATAATAATAAATTAATTTAATATTTATACCCCACCCATCTGGCTGAATTTCCCCGGCAAGCTGGGGGTTACACCAACCAGCCCAAGTTTAGAGGAACCTGAGATCTTCCTGGCTTAACTGGATCTGTGGGACTCTCTGCATTCAGTTTTATGATTGCTGCTGCCCTTTTCCTTCTCCTGCTGAGCATTTATCTCCATTCCTGGGCCCAGCCACGTAATTAACACACATCAGCCTGCTCCCCCAAGGGCTTAAGGAAGCAGCTGCCAACTGAGGGCACTGGAGGTCCAGGATTAGCGAAGCAGGACAGTGGAGCATCAAGAAGTCCTTTAGGAGGGGCAGGAAAGGTGAATTCCAGAAGAGTTTGTTAAAGAGCTGCGCTCCGTTGGAGCATCTTGAAGGAGGTTCAAGCAGCAGGTGAGGGGAACAGGTGTCCCTCCGAATTTCACTGGGCTCCAGGGAACTGTCCTGCCCCTGCTCTAAAGAAAACAGAAAGGATAAGCTATAGAATCTCATAATTGTAAAGTTAGGAGGGCCCTCCAAAGGTCATCCAGTCCAACCCCTGCAATGCAGGAGTCACAGTTCCACAGGCACGGCGTTCCACAGGGCAGGTGCCACCACCGAGAAGGCCCTCTGCCTGGTTCCCTGTAACTTGGCTTCTTGCAGCAAGGGAACCGCCAGAAGGCCCTCGGAGCTGGACCTCAGCGTCCGGGCAGAACAATGGGGGTGGAGACGCTCCCTCAGGTATACTGGATCAAAGCCGTTTAGGGCTTTCAAGGTCAGCACCAACACTGATGCTATTGAAAATGCTATTTAAAAAGCTGCACATTCTCACTTTCTTTGCACCATACATAACTGCGCACACCTCTAACATGCTGTCTGCACCCCCAAAATACGTGCCCTTTTTCTCTGCCAAAAAACCCCCAGATATTGCAACTTTTCCTCCTATAAGGATTGCCTGTAAACGGACTGGGCTGGCTCTGTCTCGTGCATATGGGAGTAAGGAAACGGATCTGGCCCCTGACATGTTTGTCTAGGGAGAATAAGGTTGAAGGAGATGGCCTTGTTGTTGTTTAGTTGTTTAGTTTTGTCCGACTCTTCGTGACCCCCTGGACCAGAGCATGCCAGGCACTCCTGTCTTCCACTGCCTCCCGCAGTTTGGTCAAACTCAGGCTGGCAGCTTCGAGAACACTGTCCCAACATCTCGTCCTCTGTCCTCCCCTTCTCCTTGGGCCCTCCATCTTTCCCAACATCAGGGTCTTTTCCAGGGAGTCTTCTCTTCTCATGAGGTGGCCAAAGTATTGGAGCCTCAGCTTCAGGATCTGTCCTTCCAGTGAGCACTCACGGCTGATTTCCTTAAGATGGCCCTTGCAAAAAAATTTTGCTTTGCTAAGCAGGCAGGAGGACACAATCCTCAGATGACTCTACGCTCTCCCTGCAGGGCAGCCGTGACAACATGACCTGCATCGTGGTTTGTTTCCCAGCTGCCCCGGGCGTCTCCGAGGAGGCCTTGCAGAAGGAGCAGGAGCTGGACGCTTCCCTGGAGAAGAGGGTGGCAGGTGCGTACACCGTTTGTGCTGCGACGGAGCGGGGCCTGGGAGGCCTCATTGGCCGCTGGCAAAAGGGAGGAGTGGGATTTTGGAAACGGGGAGGAAAAATAACAGAAGGGAAAGTAGTGCTGTGAGGGGTTTTGGGGGGTCAGTTTGGATGATGCCCTGGGTCCCTTCCTGTTCTTGGGTACCCAAGTGAAAAAAAATGAGGGGCAAAAAAAAATGAGAGGCACAAATACAAGATGGGTGACACCTGGCTTGAGAGCAGTACATGTGAAAAGGATCTAGGAGTCTTGGTTGACCACAAACTTGACATGAGCCAACAGTGTGACGCGGCAGCTAAAAAAGCCAATGCAATTCTGGGCTGCATCAATAGGAGTATAGCATCTAGATCAAGGGAAGTAATAGTGCCACTGTATTCTGCTCTGGTCAGACCTCACCTGGAGTACTGTGTCCAGTTCTGGGCACCACAGTTCAAGAAGGACACGGACAAACTGGAACGTGTCCAGAGGAGGGCAACCAAAATGGTCAAAGGCTTGGAAACGATGCCTTATGAGGAACGGCTAAGGGAGCTGGGCATGTTTAGCCTGGAGAAGAGGAGGTTCAGGGGTGATATGATAGCCATGTTCAAATATATCAAAGGATGTCACATAGAGGAGGGAGAAAGGTTGTTTTCTGCTGCTCCAGAGAAGCGGACACGGAGCAATGGATCCAAACTACAAGAAAGAAGATTCCACCTAAACATTAGGAAGAACTTCCTGACAGTAAGAACTGTTCGACAGTGGAATTTGCTGCCAAGGAGTGTGGTGGAGTCTCCTTCTTTGGAGGTCTTTAAGCAGAGGCTTGACAACCATATGTCAGGAGTGCTCTGATGGTGTTTCCTGCTTGGCAGGGGGTTGGACTCGATGGCCCTTGTGGTCTCTTCCAACTCTATGATTCTATGATTCTAGAATCTAACAGAGGATTCTGTGGATGAGCTACTCAGACAGGTTTCTTTGCACAACAATGAGCTAAAGCATGGGTAGGCAAACTAAGGCCCGGGGGCCGGATCCGGCCCAATCGCCTTCTAAACTGGCACATGGACAGTCTGGGAATCAGCGTGTTTTTACGTGAGTAGAATGTGTGCTTTTATTTAAAAGGCATCTCTGGGTTATTTGTGGGGCCTGCCTGGTGTTTTGACATGAGTAGAATGTGTGCTTTTATTTATAATGCATCTCTGAATTATTTGTGGGGCATAGGAATTTGTTTATTTCCCCCCCCCCAAAAAAAAATAGTCTGCCCCCCCACGGTCTGAGGGACAGGGGACTGGCCCACGGCTGAAAAAGGTTGCTGACCCCTAGCATAGTCCATCACAGGAGTCAGCAAACTTTTTCACCAATCGCCTTCTAAATTTGGTCCACAGACAGTCCAGGAATCAGTGTGTTTTTACATGAGTAGAATGTGTGCTTTTATTTAAAATGCATCTATTGGGCTGCGAATGCCATGAGCCCTCCAGACTAGACTCAAGTTGTGCATATGGATAAATGAAACCATATATACTAAAGACACCACAGTTTCCGCTGTCCTTTCTGCCAAGGTGAAATATACTCGGAGTCGAGAGTGGATTTCATGCTCATTATTCAGCTCATAGTGGTGAGGAGGAATGGAAGTTCCCCCAGAATGTCTGCTTTATATACATTATTTACACAATGGGCCCCACGTGATTGGCTAATTCCGGGATTCTCCTGTAGGTCAATCAGGTTGCGGATTCACTTCCACGTGGAGCTGGATTGGGTGGCTCCTGTGGACCATTCAGACTGCTTCATTCTAGATCCTATTGTTCTAGGACCAATCAGACTGCTGCATTCTGGATCCTATTGTTCTAGGACCAATCAGACTGCTGCCTTTTGGATCCCAGTCAACTCAGTACATAACACAAGGACACCGTTTTGTTTGGCTTCGTGGTCTACATGCAGTGCTATAGATCTGAGAAGCCGAGCTCGGGGCTTAGGCATGAAAAAGTCTTGCAAAGTTACACAGGTCTTGCAAAGGTGCAGCTCAGGTTCTGCAAGGATCGCGCCAAACAGCAGGTGTAGGAGCTGAGCTCTTTTGCATAGCGCTCTGTTTTGATCATTCGAACTCTCGTCCTTCGGTGCCTGTTCTGCAGATAATAATAATAATAATAATAATAATAATAATAAAAAATTATTATTTATACTCCACCCTTTCCAGTTCAGGGCAGCTAACAACAAATTTAAAACACTTAATTGATGCAACAAAAAACAGCATAAAATATCATATAAAACGTTAATAACAATAAATCAATTTAGTGGGGAAACCCATCCAGTAAACATTAGATGATCACCAGGGCTAGCTGGCTAAGTTAGTCCTATTTGGGCCAGCAAGGAGACCAGGGGAGAATTAGCTGTGGGATCCCAGAGCGGGTAATCTTCATAAAAAGGGGAGGGGGAGGGAAGGAAGGGGAATGAAAGATCAGGCTAAGTTCAAATTGAAAGCCAGGTGGAATAGCTCTGTCTTACAGGCCCTGCGGAAGGAAGTTAAATCCTGCAGGGCCCTGGTCTCATGGGACAGAGCATTCCACCAGGTTGGAGCCATCACTGAGAAGGCCCTGGCCCTGGTGGAGGATAGTCTGACTTCCTTAGGGCCCGGGACCTCTAAACTATGATTATTCATGGACCTGTTTGTGTCTGGGTGGGGATCTAGAAGCCACTCGTGGGGCAATTATCCGCCAGCGCCATCGAGGTAACCAGCCCCTCCACTTCTCTCACCCCACCCCAAATCTCACCCCAGAGCTTTACAATGAACTACTGGAACAGGAAGGAGGTCCCAACCTTGTCTCCGTCTTCCAACGTCTGGCTACAGAGGCGAACCCTAACCTTCCCCCTGGGGGAGGCCTGGCTAGCAAGTAAGTATGATGATCTGCTTCCCCATTCCCTGGGAATCACGCACCCCCACCCCGCTCTCATATCTGCAGGGGGGTCTGTTTCTTCTAAAAGGATCGCCAGCTTTCGAAACCTAAAGGATTCCGGGGCCTGGGCGGGGCTTCTGGGCCAGTGGGTGGAGCCTAGTACAGACCTGTGGGTGGAGTTTAGGGCGGGGTCCAGATGATGATGATGATGATTTATTGAATTTATATACAGTGGTACCTTGGGTTACATACGCTTCAGGTTACATAGGCTTCAGGTTACAGACTCTGCTAACCCAGAAATTGTACCCCGGGTTAAGAACTTTGCTTCAGGATGAGAACAGAAATTGTGCACCGGCAGCGCAGCAGCAGTGGGAGGCCCCATTAGCTAAAGTGGTGCTTCAGGTTAAGAACAGTTTCAGGTTAAGAACAGACCTCTGAAAGGAATTAAGTACTTAAGCCAAGGTACCACTGTACCGCCCTATATCCGGAGGTCTCAGGGCAGTTCACAGAAAAGATCAACATAAAAACCAATATATATATAAAACCAAAATAAAAGCAAGAACCCAATAACCAGCTCCAGCGGGTACGCAGGATGAGACCCTCCCTGCCTGCAGACTGTCTGGCCAGAGTGGTGCATGCTCTGGTTATCTCCCGTTTGGACTACTGCAATGCTCTCTACGTGGGGCTACCTTTGAAGGTGACTCGGAAACTACAACTAATCCAGAATGCGGCAGCCAGACTAGGAACTGGGAGCAGCCGCCGGGACCATGTAACACCAGTTCTGAAAGGCCTACATTGGCTCCCAGTACGTTTCCGAGCACAATTCAAAGTGTTGGTGCTGACCTTTAAAGCCCTAAACGGCCTTGGTCCAGTATACCTGAAGGAGCGTCTCCACCCCCATCGTTCTGCCCGGACGCTGTGGTCCAGCGCCGAGGGCCTTCTGGTGGTTCCCTCATTGCGAGAAGCGAAGCTACAGGGAACCAGGCAGAGGGCCTTCTCGGTAGTGGCCCCCGCCCTGTGGAACACCCTCCCATCAGATGTCAAAGAGATAAACAAGTATCTGACATTTAGAAGACATCTGAAGGCTGTTCAGGAAGGTTTTTAATGACTGATGTTTTATTGTATTTTTAATCTTTGTTGGAAGCTGCCCAGAGTGGCTGGGGAAACCCAGCCAGATGGGTAGGGTACAAATAAATTATTATTATTATTATTATTATTATTATTACACCCCCCAAAAAAGAACCACATTTTAAAAGGGCATGGACTACATCTAATTCGTCAAGAAAGGCCATTTTCAGGCTTAGCCTAAATTGAGAAATGTAGGTGCCCCCTAATCCCAGACCTGTGGCCGTGTTTGCTCGGTGGTTGTATGAAAAGCACTCTGTTTATGCTCAGAAGCTTTTCTTTCTGCGAAGAAAGGAGGGCCAAGCGGCTTGGGGTATCAGAAGCTAGTGACCGCCTTGTTCCTCTCGCAGGAGAGCTGTGATCATGGAGGCTTATCAGCGGGCGAAGCAGAGTCGCGAGGAGCAAGAAATGCCGGTAAGAACCCCCGGATCTTATTGAACTGTCTGTAGGAGTCGGAAGGGAGTCCAGAGGGTCGTTGAGGGCAACCCCTTATTCTCCTCATGGCACCGCCACACCAGACAACTAGGCTCTGAAGCCTGGGAAATTCGGGGCAGGTAAAAGATCATCGTGTAGCAGAGTTGAACTATGGAACTCCCTGCCACTTGAGGCAGTGATAGCCACTGACTTGGATGGCTTTAAAAGAGGATGGGGCAAATCCATGGAGGAGGAGAGGCTCTTGGTGGTTCATAGCCAGGATGGCTCTGCTCTCAGTTCCCAAAACCTGGAGAGAAAACAGCAAAGACCTGATGATAAGAGCACAGCAGAGGTTATATTTTCTGAGACTCCTCCGGAAAATAATCTCTCAAAGGACCTGTTGATGGCATTTTACCATTGTACTGTGGAGAGTGTCTTAACTTATGGTCTGTGTGTGTGGTTTGGGAGCTGCATGGTCAGGGAAAAACAACACTATCCAGGGTTGTAAAGACTGTGGAGAGAATAATTGGGTGCACTCTTCTCACCTTGGATCAAATCTACGCTTCCAGGTGCCATAAGAAAGCTGCAGAGATAGCGCAGGATAGTGCCCACCCCAGAAATGATCTCTTTCAGCTTCTGCCTTCTGGAAGAAGGTACAGGGTTATAAAGACTAGGACTAGCCACCTGAGAAACAGTTTCTATCCAAATGCGATTTTGGTTTTAAACACAGCGTAAGGAGTCTCTATGGGAGTATATTGTATTTTTAAAATGGGGTATCAGAGTTTTTAGGGGGCTAACCAGGTTGGGATAGCTGGGTTTGTTGTTGGTTTTTGAATGTCTTGTGTAGATTTTTCAGTTTCGCTGTTCTGTATGGGACAATGACAACAAAGATTATTGTATTGTCTCATAAAGGGACGCGGGTGGCGCTGTGGGTAAAACCTCAGCGCCTAGGACTTGCCGATCGCATGGTCGGCAGTTCGAATCCCCGCAGCGGGGTGCGCTCCCGTCGTTCGGTCCCAGCGCCTGCCAACCTAGCAGTTCGAAAGCACCCCTAAAGTGCAAGTAAATAAATAGGGACCGCTTACCAGCAGGAAGGTAAACGGCGTTCCGTGTGCTGCGCTGGCTCGCCAGATACAGCTTTTCACGCTGGCCACGTGACCCGGAAGTGTCTCTGGACAGCGCTGGCTCCTGGCCTGTAGAGTGAGATGAGCGCACAACCCTAGAGTCTGGCAAGACTGGCCCGAACGGGCAGGGGTACCTTTACCTTTATTGTCTCATATAGTGAGAGGCAGCAATGCTTCTGAATCCCATTTGCTGGAAGCCCTGGGGGGGGGGGGGAGTTTGCTCTTGGGGTCAGATCCTGCCTGTTGGTTTCCTGCAGATATCTGGTTGGCCATTTTAAGAACAGGCTGCTGGGACCATTGGCCTGATCCAGCAGCTGCTCTTCCGATATTCTTCTGCTCTGTGCCTTCCTGCCTCCTGGTTATCGATTCTACAAGCTGAAAGCAGTTTCAGAACAGCCTAACCACCTGCTAAGCTGCCCCAAATAAACTTCTGGGAACTTGTGAAAAGTGTGGCGGAGGCTGCTTTTCAGCTGGACTGGCTGGTTCATTTGATTCAACTTTATTTAAATAGTTAATTTGTATATTGCTCAACGCCACCGATTCCCGAGTTTCCAGAAAATGCGATCGATTGAAACGAACTTTGGCTGCTCGCATTCCCACACTGTTTCTGCTCATGGTGCTCCAACCAAGTTCTTATTTCTCCCTGCCCTTCTTCGTTTCAGGCCCCCAGTGCGAATTCTGCCTCGGATTGAACGCTCTGCTGTGCAGGTTGGACCACGGATGCCAAGACATCATTTTTGCAAAAGAGAGCCAGCTGGGGAAGCAAATCTGACCAGGATTTCTGGGCAAACTTAGGAAGCTGGATGGCAATGGAAGGTGTGGGGCGAGTTGGATTGGGGCCACCACAGTCCCCTTTCCCCACCGCCCCCAGGGTGGAAAACAACATCTGGACTGAGCAGAACAGCTGGCACTCAAGACAAAGGCAGTCCATGTTAGAACAGATCATGTGTTTTGTTTCTTGCCTGGACATAATTTTTGCTTCTTTTTTGAATTTGCATTTTATTTATTTGTTAACATTCTTATATTACATCGGCAAACGTTGTCATATTACGTTACAGGACTTACTATAATTTCCAACATGTATACAAAAATTATATACAAATTTTATATACCTAGAAAGAAAATGAAACAAGAAAAGGAAGAACAAAGAGAAAAAACAAAAACAAAATTCCCCCCCCAAATCATATGTATTCCAACACTCTAGACTTCCTGTCTATACCGTTGTATATTCCTTTTTTACATGAATGTACTCTTACTATTGTATATTTCTTTACATTTTATCTAATACATTCCTATATCAATATGTCTTATTTCTCAACTCAGTCTCACTCCCACGTCAATCAAATGCTAGCATAGATAGCAAACCTTTACTGTTTTATATCTGTCCCTCTTTTCCATAAATTTTTGTTTTGGATTGCCTCTCAGGGTATTTGTTAACTGCTTTTAAAGTTTTGCTTCTTTAACACTGCATTCCAACAGTAGAGACTTGCAAGAGTCATCCCCACCCCTGGAATATATCAGACGGGGAAATGCAGCCTGTATAATCCAGTGCCTCTCAAACTTGGATCTCCAGCGGTTGTTGACTACAAATCCCATCATCCCTGAGCACTGGTCATGCTAGCTATGGATGATGGGAGTTGTAGTCCAGCAACAGCTGAAGACCCAAGTTTGAGAAGCACTGTGTAGACCAGAGGTCTGCAACCTAAGGCCCATGGGCCACAAGCAGCCCACGGGGGTCGTTTAACCGTCCCACTTTTGTTGTTTAGTTGTTTAGTCGTGTCCGCCTCTTTGTGATCCCCTGGACCAGAGCACGCCAGGCACTCCTGTCTTCCACTGCCTCCCGCAGTTTGGTCAAACTCATGCTGGTAGCTTCGAGAACACTGTCCCACCATCTCGTCCTCTGTCGTCCCCTTCTCCTTCTGCCCTCCATTTTTCCCAACATCAGGGTCTTTTCCAGGGAGTCTTCTCTTCTCCTGAGGTGGCCAAAGTCTTGGAGCCTCAGCTTCAGGATCTGTCCTTCCAGTGAGCACTCAGGGCTGATTTCCTTCAGAATGGAGAGGTTTGATCTTCTTGCAGTCCATGGGACTCTCCAGAGTCTCCTCCAGCACCAGAATTCAAAAGCATCAATCTTCAGCGATCAGTCTTCTTGATGGTCCAGCTCTCGTTTCCATGCATCACTACTGGGAAAACCATAGCTTTTACTATACGGACCTTTGTTGGCAAGGTGATGTCTCTGCTTTTTAAGATGCTGTCTAGGTTTCTCATTGCTTTTCTTTCAAGAAGCAGGCGTCACCATCTGCAGTGATCGTGGAGCCCAAGAAGTAAAATCTCTCACTGCCTCCATTTCTTCCCCTTCTATTTGCCAGGAAGTCCCCAAACCGAGCCGCCCACTCGGCAAGTCCCGGTGCGCTGCGCTAAACCGGTGCAACGCAGCACAGGGACTTGCTTCTGCAGTGCTGAAAATTGCGCCTGATGCCAGAAAACGTGGGTGTGGGCTCAATCCGGCCCACGGAGGGATATCCGCTGGAGTGAACCGGTCCAGGCAAGGTAAACCTTGCTGACCCCTGGAGCAGATGATGTCAACACAAGTCTTTGGGTCGCTAATACGGTCCTTGGCTGGGCAAGTTTCTAATATTTTTGCTCCATTCTGCAAAATTTGCACCGGCCTTTGTTTCTTTGTTTATTATTTCACAAGATTCATACATTGCTTGGTTGCAGGGATGCGGAAGGGACACCTAAAAGCAGTTTACAAAGAGAATGAAACAACAGCATTGTCAGTAAGAGCAACTCTTTAAAACATTCAGAAGATAAAACCAGCAAGAAACTAAAAGCAGATCAAAACATGCATTGACGTTCTACACATCTGGAGAGGCTTGCCCTAAACAGGTGCCAAAAACACGACAGCGACAGTTCCTGCCTGATGCAAGAGGCAGGGAGTTCCAACTTTGCTGCCACAAAAAATGTCAATTTCTTACAAATCTGGAACAGGTGTTACACGTGGCACTTGGAATAGCGCCGGTTCCAGAGATCGTAGCGGTTGAGTGGCCGTATTTCAGGTAAGGCGAAATATCTTGAGAACATCCCCTTTGTGAAGAAGGCCTGTCATTCTTCCCCCTTTCACAGCCAGGGGGCACTACAACCAAGAGCAAAGCCCTTCCCTAAAGTTATAACAGGCATCCTGAAACTTGGCCCTCCAGCTGTTTTTGACCTACAATTCCCATCATCCCTGGCTACCGGTCCTGTTAGCTAGGGATGATGGGAGTTGTAGTCCCAAAACAGCTGGAGGGCCGAGTTTGGGGATGCCTGAGGTATAACATGCCATGGTTAGGCAAACTAAGGCCCAGGGGCCGGATCCGGCCCAATCACCTTCTAAATCTGGCCTGCGGGTGGGTGAGGGCACTCTGCACATGTTCAGAGACACTTCGCTTATCTGTGCACCCAGGGCACTGAAAACAGATTCAGAATTTAGTTCTTCTGGGATCCCTGTGGCTCTCTCATATGATCACCTGCACAGATATCCTTTCCTCTTGCGCAAGGAAGTGGTATTCACAAATATCCAAATATTTAATGTTCTGGAACCTCACAAGTTGTCTCTGAGGCTTCCTTTTTTATTATTATTGTACCATATAAGTTTTGTGCTTCCAGGCCTCCACATGACAATTTCTGTGGCGTAATTGGTGAGAGCCTGTCTCAGCTTCTCACATTTCACTACTGTGTGATTGCATGCGAGATTGCATCGCACTGGTCTGAAATCTTCACCCCCTTGTCCGCTTGGATTTCTTCATCCAATATGTTTGTTTCTTACTTCGAGCTCATGACTGTGTACGCAGCACAACGCAGTGTCTTCGGGGACAATTACACGTTGCTTTTGCTAACGAACCGCCGTTTGTTTGCAAATGTTAACACACGGGCAGAAAATGGGGAAGAAACCCAGGTGCCAAACGAGGAAAGAGAAAAGGCTATGCGCCGAAAAATACAAATGAGGTTATTGGGCTTGACCTTGTTCCTTAAGGAAATATATTTATTTTAGGACACAGAGCAAAAACACTCCAATGCACGTCTTTTGAGACTGACAGCTGACTTATAAACTCAGTTTTCTGCACAGACTGACCTTTGAATACATTGCTGTGGGCTGTTCAGAATGTGCGAGGAAAATTCAACCCCCAACATTCTTTTAACGGCGCACTTGCTTTTCCCCGTATCAGTCCTACGTCAACAATGATAAGTCCTGGTGGACTGACTCGCCAATGCATTATTAAGGCTGCTCCCGCTCTTTGCGATGGACAGAGACTCGCAGTGACGGTACTTCTGTGATGTCACAAAATTCACAATTCGCCACCAGCCCAGCTGCCTCTGAAGTTCCTTCCTGGTTATAATTGCGCAGCTCGAGAAATGAAGGACTCAGCAGCATGTCATTCCCCCCACAAATTATTTATCATAGTTTTCACAGGGATGCTTTTATTTAAAAAAAATTTAAAAATAACGTTTAAGTAACAGATGCGAGAAAAAGGTTCCGCAGCTCAGTAACATGACAATATGAGCAACAGGAAATTAGCAACAGTTGCCGGAGTCGTCATTTGCCAAACAGATGAATGCAATAATAATAATTACGGGTTTTATGCAGAGCGAAATTGAAAGAGACATAAGAAGCCTTAGAACAGAAAACCGTCAGCCGTCACTGGAGGCTGATTTTCATCAAATGAGAGCATGGCTCTTTCAAGGTCAGGTCTGTCCACCCTGTAGACCCTGGCTTAAAATTTACAGATTGTTCCCTATTGAAGGAGAATTACATGAAGATGATGTACAGATGGTACACGACACCAGTGCAGTTAGGGAAAATGTACAAAACTAGTTCAAATATATGTTGGAAGTGTAAGGAAAAGGAGGGGACATTTTATCATATGTGGTGGGATTGTAAGGTAATTGAAAAATTTTGGGAAATGATTTACAACAAATTGAAGAAAATGTTCCATTTAACATTTGTTAAAATACCCGAGGCATTTTTGTTGGGAATTGTAGGGAAAGACCTGCCAAAAAAACATCTTCATGTATGCGACAACAGCTGCGAGAGTTCTGGTAGCACAAGGATGGAAGACTGAAGAAACCCCAACAAGAATCATGGCAAGAAAAATTGATGAACTATGCAGAACTGGCAAAACTGGCATATAAACTATGGCACAAGGATAACTGTGACTTTAAGGATGAATGGGAACCCTTTACAAAGTATCTGAAGACGCAACAAAGTGAACTGGACTCCTTGGCTGGTTTTGAATAAACACTCACAAATCTTTTATTGATAATAATCAGCTAAATAGTTTGAGGATCTATACAACTTTGTAACATGCAGAAAACAGCAGTCTCAGAGAAACCAAAGACTGGAACTGAGGGAAGTTGGGGTGGGGGGGGAGGGAGGAAAAACGGGGGAGGAGTGACGAAGGATGATATGTTTTTGGATAATATGTCTTGTTATAATTTTGAATTAATTTTTTTAAAAAAATCATCCAGCAAAATAATAATAATAATAATAATAATAATAATAATAATAATAATAATAATAATAATGGGTTTTATACAAACATAAAAGAGACATAAGCAGCCTCAGAACAGAAAACCGTCAGCCGTCACTGGAGGCTGCTGTTCATCAAGTCAGTGCATCAAGGTCAGGTCTGTCCACCCTGTATGCCTGACTCGGACTGGCAGCAGCTCTCCAGGGTTTTGGGATGGAGATATTCTCGGGCCTATCTGGAGATGCTGCCAGCCAGAGTCAGGTCTACAGGGTGGACAAACCTGAATCGATATTGAATATTGATATTGAATCGAGCACCACCTGCATGCAAGGAAAATGTGCTTCTCCTAAACCACAGCCCTATTTCATATTTTAAAAATGCACCTCTATTGGTCTGTCACCCCCCCAACTGTATTACTTGGGTTCTGAAGGCGCCCAAAAGATGTTAAAGCAAAGATTATGGGATAATGCACACAGTAACTTGCGATCTCGATCACACGCAGTCTGTAGTCCGCTGGCAATAGGGATACAATATGGGCATGTCTTTAAGTTAACATCTTACATTAAAAACCTGACAGTACCAAACTATCGAAGGCTTTTCACCAAAGCCAGACTAAACGTCTTTCCTCCTGCAGTGTTGGATGGCAGGTTGAGAGGAGTTCCCTGCCAGGCCAGACTTTGCTCGTGTGCTCAAGACATCGATTCCATAAAACATATTTTGTTGCACTGTGCAAAATATGAGCAGGCCAGGGCTGAACTGATACTATCCTTGCTGGTACCCTTCCCGGGAAAATCAGAGGCTCACTATGTCAGGTTCCTATTTGAAGACCAGACAAACGCTAGAACATTAGCAGTGGCAAATTTTTATCGGTGGTTGCAAGAACCAATGATCCCTATATTCTGAACAAAATGCTTGTTTAACCTGGAGGCAGGCTGTATGAATTGTGTATTGCTTTGTAACGATTTGTTGGGTCTCTGGACCGTTATAAAGATTGTTGTTGTTTAAAAATATGGAACAAACTGTGGGGGATAGAATCGTAGAGTTGCGAGAGACACCCGAGGGTCATCCAGACCAACCCCAACAATGCAAGAGTCACAGCTAAAGAATCTCTGACAGACGACCGCCCAATCTCTGGTTAAAAACCTCCAGGGGAGGAGGGTCCACCCTTTCCTGAGGGCCGCTGCTAAACAGCTCTTACCATCAGAAACGTCTTGCTCACAAGCTTGCAAAAATCTATCATTTGCCCGATAATAAATGCTGGAAATGTAATGAGATTGAAGGTACATTCTCTCACCTTTGGTGGACATGCCCAAGGATTAAGGCTTTCTGGGAGATGATCTATAATGAAATGAAAAAAGTATTTAAATATACTTTCCTGAAAAAACCAAAAGCCTTTCTCCTGGGCATGGTCGGCCAATTGGTGCGAAGGGGGGATAGAACTTTTGTTATGTACACCACAACAGCAGCAAGAATACTCATCGCAAAGTATTGGAAGACACAAGATCTACCCACCCGGGAAGAATGGCAGACGAAGGTGATGGAATACATGGAATTGGCTGAGATGACTGGCAGAATCTGGGACCTAGGAGAACAGTTGGTGGAAGAAGATTGGAAAAAATTTAAGGTATATCTTCAAAAATATTGTAAAATTAAGGATTGTTAGAAAGATGTTGGGAAAAGAAAATTATATGGCTTTGGTAGAAATGATATAAAGGATTAAGTAAAAATGAATTGACGAAAGAGTGAACGTAAAACTACAATATATTAAATCAAATTATTAAGATAAAAGCAAGGTTGGAAGGATTTGCTGAAATAACCATTTGAATTGGAATACAAAAATGGGAGGTGTGAGGAGGTCAAGGAAATAAGTAAAGGAAGAAAGTTATGTAAAGGTTTAATCTGTTTTTTTTCCTTTTTTAAAATGTACTTTTTCTGTCTTTTTTTCTTTTTTTCTTTTTTCTTTTTGTAATCTTCAAAATTCTGAATAAATATTATCTAAAAAAAAAAAGAAAGAAACGTCTTGCTCACGTTTTGTTGGAATCTCCATGTCATTTGAAGCCATTGATTCTGGCCCTCTCCTACAGAGCAGTAGGAAACAACCTGGCTCCGTCTTCCACGTGGGAGCCCTTGAGATATGTGGAGATATCCTATCTCCTCTCAGCCAACTCTTTTCCAGGTGAAACATACCCAGCTCCTTCAACCGTTCCTCACCAGGCTTGGTTTCCAGACTCTTGAATGTGTGCGTGCGTCAAAGTTTGGCATTGCAAGGACTGAATTGTTGAAGTCTCACGTGAAGGACTTGGGCGGATGCTTTTCCTAAACCCTGCCTCATTTAATCCCCCACAGCAACCCTGTGAGGTAGACCAGGCTGACAGGAAGTTGGGCTGGAAATAATAATAATAATAATAATAATAATAATAATAATAATAATAATAATTTATTTATACCCTGCCCATCTGGCTGGGCTTCCCCAGCCACTCTGGGCGGCTTCCAACAAAATACAGTGGTACCTCGGGTTAAGTACTGTACTTAATTTGTTTTGGAGGTCCGTTCTTAACCTAAAACTGTTCTCAACCTGAAGCACCACTTTAGCTAATGGGGCCTCCCGCTGCTGCCACTGCGCCACCAGCGCACAATTTCTGTTCTCATCCTGAAGCAAAGTTCTTAACCCAAAGTGATATTTCTGGGTTAGCAGGGTCTGTAACCTGAAGCGTCTGTAACCTGAAGCGTATATAACTGAGAAGGCCCTCTGCCTGGTTCCCTGTAACTTGGCTTCTCGCAGTGAGGGAACTGCCAGAAGGCCCTTGGCGCTGGACCTCAGTGTCCGGGCAGAACGATGGGGTGGACACGCTCCTTCAGGTATACTTCAGAAAGTCTCGGTGCTTCTGCGAAATCCACATTTCGCAGTGGAGGGTTAACAGCCCTCCTTGCCCCCCCACCCGGAATCTGGCATTCAGAGATATATTGCCCCTAAACATGGGTGCTCGTTTTGTTACTGTGTCTCCCTCAACCGTTCCTCAAACGACTGCTTTCAATACGCCTGCTTGGAGCAGGACTTAAACGGACATCATCCGATAGCTGGAAGTGATTTAGACCCAAAAGAACCAGAATTCTGGCAAATAAGCCAAGAGACCATGCTGTCTGCAATTTATTTTGGGAAGATTTCAAATTACCGTATATTTCGCTCTATAAGACGCACCAGACCACAAGACGCACCTAGTTTTTGGAGGAGGAAAACAAGAAAAAAAATATTCTGAATCTCAGAAGCCAGAACAGCAAGAGGGATTGCTGCGCAGTGAAAACAGCGATCCCTCTTGCTGTTCTGGCTTCTGGGATAGCTGCGCAGCCTGCATTCGCTCCATAAGACGCACACACATTCCCCCTTACTTTTTAGGAGGGGAAAAGTGAGTCTCATAGAGCAAAAAAGACGGTCATTAAAAATCTTCCCAAAATAAATTGCAGGCAGCATGGTCTCTTGGCTTATTTGTACATTTTACGAACTGGCTCGCTGGGGGTGGGGAGCTGCAAAAGCCCTCCCCATCTTCTGGCTTTTGATCTTTGGACCAAGTGGGTCTTCAGAGAGAGGACTGCTCCCTGTTGGCCGTTGGACCACCCAAAAAAGAGTCTTGAGAGCTGGAAAGGAACAAGGTGAGGCAAAGGGGCCTTTCCTCCCGCTTGCACAGCTGACGAAATATTGCCAACCCCCTCCTAATGGTTCACAAGGACCTGGGAGCTCCCAGCCAGCCCCCTCCCCTCCGTCCAGGACACTGGATGCAAGAGATATCTGGGGAGAGACTTCACCCACTCCTGCCTTCTTCCCAGCCCACCAGAGTCCGGGAAGGAAAGGAGGAGACCCAAAGAGACGGGCCTGTTACTCTCTTTTGTTACTCTCATTCAGCACACACACCCTGCCCTCCTTTGCGAGAAGAGAAGAGAACACGGTAAGAGCGACGCCTGTTTTGCAGGACCATTTCATTGCAATATTTGGCAAAGCAGCCAGTGTTTTCCAAAATGTGATGGCCTCTGTATAGCCGTCACAACGACCCTGTAAGGTCGGCCTCGTTTATAATTCCCCCATTTTGCAGCTTTTGGGATGGCACAGAGAGGGGGGGTTCGGCAGGGTGAAGGGCAGCGTGCCTTATACATTTTAATGTATTTTTAATCTTTGTTGGAAGCTGCCCAGAGTGGGGAGACCCAGCCAGATGGGCGGGGTACAAATAAATTATTATTATTATTATTATTATTATTATTATTATTATTATTATTACGCCACCCGGCGAATCCCCAGTTTAGCATCTGCATCCTGAACGGCAGGCGGTTTCTGGGGGCTTCTTTCTCAAGCCACCCCTTTTTTTCCTGGGAAAAAAATTATGCAAGGGACGTGTTAATCTGTCCTTTTTGGGTTTCTCCTTTTCCCAGTCTTAAATTCCACGCTGCATGTTTCCAAATCGGTTTGAGGATTTTACTTTAAGGCCTTCCGACAGTTCGTCAGCATTTTCGTGCAAAGTTCTCCTGATACACACCTTTTCGTATGCAGTTGTATGCCTAATAAACACAATTTTTGCAAAGCAATTTCCCTTAATGCAATGCGTTTCTGCGTGTTATTTGCCCGGACAAATGCATTTCTGTGCACAATTCAGGTCGTGGTATATGTAATTTTGTACATGAGACTTGGCTGAGGAACTACGTTGAAAAATTCAGAGAAGGGTGAATTGTGATGGTTGGTTTGGCTTTGGTTTGTGATTTTTTTCCAGAAAGGGTCAATTGGGCAGGTCCACCTTTAATGCAAACTGATTTTAATTTTGCCCCCATTGTTACTGGATCCAGAGACTGGAAATGACCACATTTCCCCTGTATATGAAACATCTTGTTCCATAGACAGCCAGGGCCTGGGTTCAAATCCCCACGAAACTCCCTCTCTGCCTCACCTACCTCTACATGGCTGTTGTGGGGGGAGAACCAGGAATGCCACTTTTAATTCCTTGGAGAAAAGTTGGGATATACAGTCATACCTCAGGTTACAGCCGCTCCAGGTCGTATTTTTTAGGGTTACGGACCGCCGAAAAACGGAAGTACTGGAATGGGTTACTTTTGGGTTTCGGCGGTCGCACCTGCACAAAAGTGCTAAATCGCGCTTTGCACATGCGCAGAAACACTGAATCGCAACCCGCGTGTGGGCAATGCTGGTTGCGAACGCTGCAGGTTGCGAACATGCATCCCGCAAGGATCATGTTCACAACACGAGTGTCCACTGTAAATGCAATTTCATCCACAGCCTGCCGTATCCACTGCAACACAAGCATTTTTCAGACTGGCCATCAGCATTGCTCAGCAGAGAGCTCCAAAATGAGGAACAGATTGTAAGAAAAGTACCTACTAGGATGTGTTAGAATTTAGCCATTTTGTTTTCAGCAAAAACCCACTAGACCGGGGTCAGCAACCTTTTCCAGCCGTGGGCCGGTCCACTGTCCCTCAGACCATGGGGGGGCGGACTATATTTTTTGGGGGGGGGATGAACGAATTTCTGTGCCCCACAAATAACCCAGAGATGCATTTTAAATAAAAGGACACATTCTACGGTTTAATAAAAGGATACATTCTACTCATCACGATTTAAATCACTAGTCAGTAAAACTTGATTTAAATCTTTTTTTTACAGAAAGACCTGCTGTACAGCATTTTTATACAACCCACTGTACAATACCAAGTCAGCTCAGGAATACCAACAGTATGTTAGGTGCCACGTTGTAATCGATTATAGCATGTTAGATTTCATATTGTACACAAGAGCAGATTATCCTTATTGTAAAAAACAACAACACTCCCATTTTGGAACTCTTGCTTGAATTGTACAACCGAATTTGCAGGTCTGTGACTGAATCCTGCCCCCAAACAGTGACTTTCTGGAAGTGCTCTTAAAGGTAAAGGTAAAGGGACCCCTGAGCATTAGGTCCAGTCGTGGCCGACTCTGGGGTTGCGGCGCTCATCTCGCTTTACTGGCCGAGGGAGCCGGCGTACAGCTTCCGGGTCATGTGGCCAGCAGGACTAAGCCGCTTCTGGCGAACCAGAGCAGCACATGGAAACGCCGTTTACCTTCCCACCGCAGTGGTATCTATTTATCTACTTGCACTTTGAAGTGCTTTCGAACTGCTAGGTTGGCAGAAGCAGGGACCGAGCAACGGGAGCTCACCCTGTCACAGGGATTCGAGCCGCCGACCTTCTGATCAGCAAGTCCTAGGCTCTGTGGTTTAACTCACAGTGCCACCCGCGTCCCATGGAAGCTCTCTTACTTCTGTGTAAAAGTGCATAGGATTGGGAGGGGAGAGGTTATCATGGCTCCATCTTAGCAAAACCCTGAGGAATGTATCATGTCGGTGGCAGATCTTTTTTTGTAACACAGATATGGAAGGAGAGGCGTTGTCTCTCTGCATAGCAGCACAAAGCCAGGCCTGGGCTGATTCTGAAACGGCGCTGCAATGCTAGTCACAGCTCTCAGAACATAGTCCAAGAACGCAGTACTCGAAGCACCCCCTATAAATAAGTGGCAGTATAATCACTGTTGTCGTCCCTGACTCTTTTTTAATGCTCAGGATAGGAGTTGGAAGATGCAGGTCAGAGAAAAAGAAGGATTTCTTTTCTTCATTTATTCATTATTAATGTTACAATACATATATAAGGGACGCGGGTGGCGCTGTGGGTTAAACCACAGAGCCTAGGACTTGCCGATCAGAAGGTCGGCGGCTCAAATCCCCTCGACGGGGTGAGCTCCCGTTGCTCTGTCCCTGCTCCTGCCAACCTAGCAGTTCGAAAGCACATCAAAGTGCAAGTAGATAAATAGGTACCACTCCGGCGGGAAGGTAAACGGTGTTTCTGTGCGCTGCTCTGGTTCGCCAGAAGTGGCTTAGTCATGCTGGCCACATGACCCGGAAGCTGTACGCCGGCTCCCTCGGCCAGTAAAGCGAGATGAGCACCGCAACTCCAGAGTTGGTCACGACTGGACCTAATGGTCAGGGCTTTACCTTTACATATATGAAATCTTTACATAATGATACATATACATTATATTCGTAAATTCACATTTTCACATTTCATTATGTACCAACATTTATCCATTTCTTATTTTTTGCCCTGTGTCTTCCCTCCGCCCGTTGAAGAATTATTATTATTATTATTATTATTATTATTATTATTATTATTACTGTCATGGATGCTTTAGCAGCGGTCCCTACATTGCAGGGGGTTGGACTAGATGACCCCTGGGTCCCTGCTGTGCTTCTATGATCCTTCCTGGAAGGAAGCACGACTGCTCGTTCTTATCAGCTTAAGGAAGGGATCTGAGCCGAGAGATAGCTGGAGGTATCAGAACTGGAACAAGGGTGAAGGAGGCCTTGGAGACGGCCCCTCTCGTGGATTTCTTCACAAAGGCAGACAAGGGAGCAAAGAGAGGCGTGTGTGACTTTGGAATGCTGCCTTGATTTTCCCGAAGATCATTAACAGCTGAATTCCTGCTACCTCCGCCTCTTCCCTGAGACGGGGCAGGATTGCCACATAGTCCCCGCATCCTTTGCAAGAAGCATTTTGCAAGACGCCTTTTCGCAACGCCCACCTTTACAGCGGCAGGGGGGATGGCATTATTGTTGTGATATGCTGGGAGCCTTCAGAGTTCGGGTGCAGCAGCTACCCATTCATTTTCTCATATGTGTGTGTGTGTGTAAAGGGACCCCTGACCATTAGGTCCAGTCGTGGCCGACTCTGGGGTTGCGGCGCTCATCTCGCTTTACTGGCCGAGCATACAGCTTCCGGGTCATGTGGCCAGCATGACTAAGCTGCTTCTGGTGAAACCAGAGCAGCGCATGGAAACGCCATTTACCTTCCCACCGCAGTGGTATCTATTTATCTACTTACACTTACTTACACTTACTTACTTATCTACTTACACTTTGACGTGCTTTTGAACTGCTAGGTTGGCAGGAGCAGGGACCGAGCAACGGGAGCTCACCATGTTGCAGGGATTCGAACCGCCGACCTTCTGATCGGCAAGCCCTAGACCACAGCACACACACACACACACACACACACACATATATATAGTATTTTTTCTCTTTTACAATTTAGAATACAGTGGACGCTAAGGTTGCGAACGTGATCGGTGTGGGAGGCACGTTCGCAACCTGCAGCCTTCGCAACCTGCAGCACCGCGTCTGCATACGTGCGGGTTTCAATTCGGCTCTTCTGCGCATGCGCAATTTAGCGCTTTTAACACTTCTGCGCATGCGCGACCACCAAAACCCAGAACTAACCCGTTCCGGTACGGGTCCGTAACCCAAAAAAACGCAACCTGAAGCGTCTGTAACCCACAGTATGACTGTATTCATTTAGACAACCTTAAAATATCAATGACTTCCCTTCTTCTCTTTCCATGGTTCATTTTGCAAAGCATAAATCCCTGCATATTTTATATAATAATAATAATAATAATAATAATAATAATAATAATAATAATAATAATAATTTTTATTTGTACCCCGCCCTCCCCGGCCAGAGCTGAGCTCAGGGCGGCTAACATCATAAAACTAACACAGTATACAAAGAACATAAGGACAGGCAATCAGTTAATTAAAATAAATCTTAAAATTAGTTCAGAGCAAATTGAAATCTGGACAGATGGCCGTCCACGGGTAAAATTGAGAGTGGTTAATATTCTCCAGGGCCAACTGTTACCTCTGGTCTTATAAAGGACCTGTGAGCGGGCTAGAAGGCTTGTTCTTATACAGAAAGAAAAGAATCAGACTGAAAACTCTGACCAAAGGCCTAAACTAAATCATTCGGTATTCCATTATTACTTCCATCAGAACTTATTTACACTGTTGATTTTATCTTAATGCTGCCAATGTTTTCAAGTATACACAATTTCCCCTTGTATATTCAGTATACATCTTCCGATCTTCTTTAAATGAATGTTTTTCTTGTTCTCTTATTCTGTAAGTTAGATCCGCAAGCTGCGCGTATTCCATCAGTTTAAGTTGCCATTCTCCTTTGGTTGGGACCTCGCTTGAGCTCCACGTTCATTCTTCTGGGTCTTGTGGGCGGGAGAATTCTATGATCCTACAATTCATCTGTCAGAATCAGGTGGATAAAAAGCAATGTTTTTTATTTTGTTTTATTTTGTTTTTTTTAATCAGTTTTTTTATTTAAATCGGATTTTAAAAATAAAATGCTTTCGGAGGAAAAATCTTTCTAAAGATAGTTTTCTATTTAGGTTACATTACAGCCCAAAGGCTATTCATCAGGAAGTAAGGATTTGTTGTAAGTTTTTCATGTGTGCTAAAACTTAGTCTGTTTTTTGTTTTTTTTAATCGTTTAACCACATCAGTTAACTAACATGGATACATATGCTATAATGTTATTGTTTTAGTTGAATAAATTGTTATTAAGGAAATGATTATTTTTCTCCGTCCAATAAAGCCCAGCAGAAATGTTGTTGAAATGTAAACAATAATTTCATAATTCCCTGTCTTTGTATTTCTAACAGTATAACCAAATCAGCAATTTTTGATATAACTGTAAAAACTACTCTGGAAATTTATTATTCCAAAAATGAAACCTTCATCTGGTTGCAAATACCAAGATTATACAGTGGAATCTCGGGTTGCGAACGTGATCCGTGCGGGAGGCACATTTGCAACCTGCAGTGCCCCAATTCAGCACTTCTGCGCATGCACAAAGTGCAAATTAGTGCTTCTGCGCATGCACCGAAACCCGGAAGTAACCCATTCCGGTACTTCTGGGTTTGGTGCATCCATAACCCGAAAACACACAACCCACAGCAATCGCAAGCCGAGGTATGACTGTACCAGCAAGAATGAGTCTTTCTGTAAAAAAATGATTGAAATCACGTCTTCCTGACTAGTGACTGAAATCGTGATTGAAATTGATTTGATTTAAATCAAATCCACGCTGGTCAGAATCAAACACACTGTTAAGTTGTGGGTGAACATATCAGACAACACAGCAATTCTTCAGAACAGCTCTTGTTTATTCACAGGCCAGAACAGAACTGAACTGAAGGGTTCAGCCAGCCTGCTTATACAGAGCTCCACTAGAACACAACAGTAACCGCTTTCTGTAACTATCCAATCACTGAACGTCACTTTCGATCCCTTATTTGCATATGTGGACCTGAGTGAAAACTATCTACAGTATCCCCCTGCTGGCCCAGGGTGAGAACTTCAGTACATAACACACACACACCCAAATACTGCTCTGACTTGCGTTATCCCCTCTTTCCAACTCTGTCTTTGACCCCTTGCAGCTCTGCGGGCAAAGGAATAGAGGATGGGCAAAGCGGAAGACGTGGTCCTCACCTCCCAGGTGCCCAGCGAGAGCATCCCTTTACTGGGCCACGCCCTGCCCAGCCCCACCTACCTGAGCCAGGAGGAGGTGGTCCAGCAGGCGGGGTCTGCCCCCTGGCCGGGCGTCCGCAAGGCCCTGCTCTGCCTCCTGGGGGCGCTGTTTGCCTGCCTGCTCGCCCTGGCCGTCCTCCTCTTGGTCACGATGCCACGGCCGCGGCCACCTTTGGTCTGGTGGCAGAAAGCGTCCTTCTACCACCTGCCCCTGGCCTCCTTCCCAGATTCCGACGGCGATGGGCAAGGGGACCTGGAAGGTAAGGAGGTCAGGAGGGTTGTGGTTTTTATTTTTAAAAATTGCATTTTCAAAAGTAGGAACGGAGAGCATATTTAACCTCCTGTCCCACTTAAAACTTCGTAGCAAATACAGAATGTATACATATATCATATGATTTCCCTTCCGCCCTATTCCTGGTTCCTTTGCTTTTCTGCTACTCCGCGTAATCCACATCTTTTTAATCATCCAATTTGTTACCTTTTAAATACCCTCTTTCAGCTCTGCTGGATTTACTGGAGACCTGCTAAGCTATGTATTTGTCTAGATTGGTTCTTAAAATAGTCAATTGCCCATTCCGCCTTATATTCCTTATCTTCATTTTCTCTTACCCTGTTTGTCAGACCAGCCAGTTCAGCATATTCGAACATTTCACACTGCCAGTTCTTCCTTAGCGGGCACTAGACTTGTTCTCCGCCTTTGTGCCAATAAGGCTCTAGCTGAGGAGGTGGCGTATCGGAATAAACTCTTGCTTTTTTCGGACCCAGGAGGAAAACCTCAGGTGTTTTGGGATAGTTTTTTTTTTTTTTTTAATTCATTCTACATGGTTTCCCAATATTCCTTAATTACTTTACAGGACTACCACATGTGGAAAAGGGATCCCTCAATTTCATTAAACTTCCAAAATAGACCTTTCCCCTTTTTTAAAGACATTTTCGCCAATCTAAAAGGTAAAAGTAAAGGTAAAGGGACCCCTGACTATTAGGTCCAGTCATGACCAACTCTGGGGTTGCAGCGCTCATCTTGCTTTATTGCCCAAGGGAGCCAGCGTACAGCTTCCAGGTCAGTGGCCAGCAGGACTAAGCCGCTTCTGGCGAACAAGAGCAGCGCACGGAAATGCCGTTTAACTTCCTGCCGGAGCGGTACCTATCTATCTACTTGCACCGGTGTGCTTTCGAACTGTTAGGTTGGCAGGAGCAGGGACCGAGCAACGGGAGCTCACCCCATCGTGGGGATTTGAATGCCAACCTTCCGATCAGCAATTCCTAGGCTCTGTGGTTTAACCCACCCGCCACCCGTGTCCCAATCTGGTGGGTGTTAAATACCATCTGTGGGCCATTTTCCTCGAGTTTTATTTTATTGCACGGCGTGCCGTGAAATTCATATTTATTTCCCACAACTTTTCCCATAAATCATAACCAATATAGTGCCCCACATCTTGTGCCCACTTAATCATGCTCGATTAAAATTGGGGCAGGAGGGGTGTTAGCTGTGGGGTGGAGTCTAATCAGCGGTGGTGACCCTGCTGCTTCCCCTTTCTTCTCCCTCAAGGTGTGAGACGTCAGCTGAACCGGCTCCTTGCCTTCTCCATCCAGGCCCTGGTGCTGGGCCCCATCCTCGAAAGCGACCTTGCCAATCTGAGCAGGATCCTACCTGCCCATGGGTCTCAGGAACAGCTGGAAGCCCTGGTGGATGATGGGAAGAAGGAAGGTATGAAGGAAGGGTGGTTACAGCTCAGTGACAGAGGTAAAGACCTAGACCAGGGGTCAGCAACCATTTTCAGCCGTATGCCGTTCCATTGTCCCTCAGACCATGTGGTGGGCTGGACTATATTTTGGGGGAAAAATAATGAACGAATTCCTATGCCCCACAAATAACCCAGAGATGCATTTTAAATAAAAGGACACATTCTACTCATGTATAAACATGCTGATTCCTGGACCGTACGCGGGCTGGATTGAGAAGGCTTTGGTTGCCTACCCCGTCCTAGATTCATAGCGTTGGTGCTGACCTTTGAAGCCCTAAACGGCCTTGGCCCAGTATACCTGAAGGACAGTCTCCACTCCCATCGTTCTGCCCAGACGCTGAGGTCCAGCTCCAAGGGCCTTCTGGCGGTTCCCTCATTGCGAGAAGTGAGGTTACAGGGAACCAGGCAGAGGGCCTTCTCGGTGGTGGCGCCCGCCCTGTGGAACGCCCTCCCGTCGGATGTCAAGGAAACAAGCAGCTATCTTACTTTTAAAAGACATCTGAAGGCAGCCCTGTTTAGGAAAGGTTTTAATGTTTAATGCTGTATTGTGTTTTTAATATTCAGTTGGGAGCCGCCCAGAGTGGCTGGGGAAACCCAGCCAGATGAGTGGAGTATAAATAATAAAACATTATTATTATTATTATTATTATTATTATTATTATTATTATTATTATTGAATTGTAGTTAGAAGGGACCCCCCTGGGTCATCCAGTCCAACCCCCTGCCATGCAGACATCGCAGCTAGAGGAGGTGTCCATCTGACCTCTGCTTAAAAACCTCCACCGAAGGAGAGTCCTGCCTGAAGCCCCGCAGGGCAGCTGCCAGTCAGAGCAGGCCATGCTGGCGGACCAAGGGGCCCTGATGCCACAGAAAGCAGCTGAGCTTCCGGTGCCCACAGACAGGGCTGGTTTCAAGGCAGGTTGCAGTTCTTCAAGTACAATCTTGCCCCACACCTGATGAGGTTGATGGACTGCAACTTCTAGGCTGCATCAACAGAAGTCCCAGTGTCCAGATCAAGGGGAATAATAGCCCTGCTCTCTTCCGCCTTGGTCAGGCCACACTTGGGGTCCTGTGTCCAGTTCTGGGCACCACAATTTAAGAAGGATGTTGACAAGCTGGAAGGTGGGCAGAGGAGGGCGACCACATAATAATAATAATAATAATAATAATAATAATAATAATAATAATAATAATAATAATAATTTATTATTTATTATTTATTATTTGTACCCCGCCCATCTGGCTGGGTTTCACCAATCAATCTGGGCGGCTTCCACAAAGACCAAAAATACACTAATATGTCATACATTAAAAACTTCTCTGAACAGGGCTGCCTTCAGATGTCTTCTGAATGTCAGGTAGTTATTTATCTCTTTGACATCTGATGGGAGGGCGTTCCACAGGGCGGGTGCCACCACCGAGAAGGCCCTCTGCCTGGTTTCCTGTAGCTTGGCTTCTCACACCAAGGGAACCACAAGAAGGCCCTCAGTGCTGGACCTCAGCGTCCGGGCAGAACGATGGGGGTGGAGACGCTCCTTCAGGTATACCTGGCCAAGGCCGTTTAGGGCTTTAAAGGTCAACACCAACACTTTGAATTGTGCTCGGAAATGTACTGGGAGCCAATGTAGGTCTTTCAGGACCGGTGTTATGTGGTCTCGGCGGCCGCTCCCAGTCAGCAGTCTAGCTGCCGCATTCTGGATTAGTTCTAGTTTCCGGGTCACCTTCAAAGGTAGCCCCACGTAGAGCGCATGGCAGTAGTCCAAGCGGGAGATAACTAGAGCATGCACCACTCTGGCGAGACAGTCCGCGGGCAGAGAGGGTCTCATCCTGCGTACCAGATGGAACTGGCAGACAGCTGCCCTGGACACAGAATTGACCTGCGCCTCCATGGACAGCTGTGAGTCCAAAATGACTCCCAGGCTGCGCACCTGGTCCTTCAGGGGCACAGTTACCCCATTCAGGACTAAGGAGTCCCCCACACCCACCCGCCTCCTGTCCCCCCAAAACAGTCCTTCTGTCTTGTCAGGATTCAGCCTCAATCTGTTAGTCGCCATCCATCCTCCAACCGCCTCCAGACACTCACACAGGACCTTCACCGCCTTCACTGGTTCTGATTTGAAAGAGAGGTAGAGCTGGGTCTTGAAACTTCAGAGGAAGAGTTGAGGGAGTTGGGAATGTTTAGACAGGAGAGGAAAAGATGGAAAGGAGGTATTTTAGCCACCTTCAAATATCTGAAGGGTTGCAAAATGGAAGATGGAGCAAGCTTCTTTTCTGCTCTTCCAGAGAAGACTTGAAGCAACAGATTCAAACAACAAGAAAGCAGATTCCAATGAAACATTAGGAAGAACTTTTTTTATGGTAACAGCTGTTCAACAGAGGCCTCAACTTCACCAGAGATTTGCAAGCAGTGGTTGGGTGGCCACAATTCTAATATTTTTGCCTTTTCCCATTCCAACGCCCCTCTCCTCCAACCACCCAGGACTCCGAATTTTGCTTGAACTCCCAGTCTGGGAAGAGGAGATGGACTCCCTTGCAAAGCACAACCGGACACACCAGCACCTCAAGGTATGTGGTTGTCGTTCCTCTTCAAAGTCTGGCCACGTTTGCCCAGTATTCAGCTGCCAGGGCAGGAGGCTGCTGATGTCGGTTTGCTGAAATTCTGAAATAAACTTCAAGCCTGGTTGGAATTCACAGACTTTGGCCCAGAAACCTTTCTTCTGATCCCAGATGTGCAGAGGTTGGCTGGGGGTGTTGGTGCATAAGAAACTAAAAATTGCAGGATCAGGCTAGTGACCTATCTGGTCCAGAATCCTGTTCTCATAGTAGCCAACCAGATGCACATTATGGGAAACCTGCAGGCAGGATCTGAGTGCATGATCTGGTCTGCCCCACAGAGGACCTTAAGGTCCAGGAAGTTTAAAGGTCCCAGGCCCTAAGGAAGTTAGATTATCCTCCACCAGGGCCAGGGCCTTCTCAGTGATGGCTCCGACCTGGTGGAATGCTCTGTCCCATGAGACCAGGGCCCTGCAGGATTTAACTCCTTCTGCAGGGCCTGTAAGACAGAGCTATTCTGCCTGGCCTTTAATTGAACTTAGCTTGATCTTTTATTCCCCTTCCTTCCTTCCTTCCTTCCTTCCTTCCTTCCTTCCTTCCTTCCTTCCTTCCTTCCTTCCTTCCTTCTGTCTCCCCTTTTTATGAAGATTCCCCGCTCTGGGATCCCACAGCTAATTCTCCCCTGGTCTCCTCACCGGCCCAAATAGGACTAACTTAGCCAGCTAGCCCTGGTGATCATCTAATGTTTATTGGATGGATTTCCCCTCCTAAATTGATATTTGAATTCTGAATTTATTATTCACGTTTTATACTGTATTTTATGCTGTTTTTTGATGCATCAATTATGTGTTTTAAATTTGTTGTTAGCTCCCCTGAGCCCGGTTTTCTGAACCAGGAAATTATTATTATTATTTATAAGAGCCCTCTCCTCTCTTGCAGTTTCCAGATTCAGAAGCATTGCTGCCTCCAGCCATGAAGGCAGATTATAGCTGTCCTGTCTAGTAGACATCCATAGCCCTCTCCTCCTCCCTGGCATTGCCAAATCCTCTTTTAAAGCCATCCAGGTTGGTGGCCATAATTGCTTCCTGTGGCAGGGAGTTCCACAGATTAACTACGCTTGCTTTTCCCCTCAAAGCTGAAAACTCCCAAATGATGCCACCTTCCCCCCCCCCCAATCATTTTGGTGAACCTTTTCCAGCTATACAATGTCCATTTTGAGGCAAGGTTCATCCAGTGCCAGATTTACGTAGAAGCTAAACAAGCTCTAGCTTAGAGCCCCACTCTCTTGGGGGCCGCCCAAAAATGCAAAGGAAAAAAAAACCTGGATCTACATTTCCAAAATATAAGATAAAATAACAAATAAAATAAAACCTACCTACAGCAACAGTTTTTTGTGTTGTGTAGGCTCCTATGATGTAAATAATGCCCCCCGCCCGCTAGCCTGCTCCCTAAAATATCACTGCTTTGCTCATTTCTATATACAGTGGTACCTTGGTTTTCAAACTTAATCCATTCCGGCAGTTTGTTCTAAAACCAAAGGGCGCTTTCCCATAGAAAGTAATGCAAAACGGATTCATCCATTCCAGACTTTTAAAAACAACCCGTAAAACAGCAATTTAACATGAATTTTCCTATCTTAATTGTATTTCAGTTCAACAATTACTTGGATAAAATACATATTTTGTTATGTGCAAATGGCTTTAGATACCTATTAGGTCCATCAATTACCATATAGCGTATCTTTTAACACACAAAAAGCAGCGACAATTTGTTGTTGACAAAGGACATATAAAGGGCCCCATTACTTTCAGCAGGTTAGGGCCTCATCAGACCTAAATCCGGCCCTGGGTTCATCCTGTACGTGCACAGAGATACCTTGTGCTCAAGCCAGGGGCCACACTGGCCCTTGCTCTCAAGACGCAATATTCCGAGTTGACATGCTCTTGGGCTGAGCCGTGACGGATACTGGCATGTTCACTTCTCTGCAACCCAAGCGGGTACACAGCACATTAGCTGAGAAATCAGTCACTCTGTCTCAAAGTGGGTCTTATTCGCCGCTGAGTGAGCCTGGGATTTCGGCAGCCAAATTCAGCTCCCGCCTCTTTTTGACCCTGCAGGGGGCGTTCCAGTTCTGGCAGGCTCTCGGGGTGCACGGATTCCTGGTGGGCAAGGATCCCGCCTGGCGGCTGGAGGCGGTAAGAGCGGCGTTTTATTTACTTGTTTGAAATATTCATATACCACCCTTTCTTATCGAATCCCAGACCGACACTTTAGAAAAACAAAAACTTAAATAAAGCACTTGGGGAAGTTTGTGGCTAAGCAACAGGACACCTGAGTTGTGTGCAGAAGCTGCCAAGTTCAAACCCCACTGGCAGCTGGCAGCATCTCCTGGGAGGGCTAGAAACCCCTTGCCTAAAATCCTGCAGAGATGCTGCCAGTCCGTGTAGACAATATCAAGCTTGTTGTTGAGTTGTTTAGTCGTGTCCGACTCTCCGTGACCCCCTGGACCAGAGCACACCAGGCACTCCTGTCTTCTACTGAAGACCCAAGTTTGCAAAGCACTGTGTAGACCAGAGGTCTGCAACCTAAGGCTCGTGGACCACAAGCAGCCGACGGGGGTCGTTTAACCAGCCCACTTTTGTCGTTTAGTCGTGTCCGACTCTTCGTGACCCCCTGGACCAGAGCACGCCAGGCACTCCTGTCTTCCACTGCCTCCCGCAGTTTGGTCAGACTCATGTTCGTAGCTTCGAGAACACTGTCCTACCATCTCGTCCTCTGTCGTCCCCTTCTCCTTGCGCCCTCCATCTTTCCCAGCATCAGGGTCTTTTCCAGGGAGTCTTCTCTTCTCATGAGGTGGCCAAAGTATTGGAGTCTCAGCTCCAGGATCTGTCCTTCCAGTGAACACTCAGGGCTGATTTCCTTCAGAATGGAGAGGTTGGATCTTCTTGCAGTCCATGGGACTCTCAAGAGTCTCCTCCAGCACCAGAATTCAAAAGCATCCATTCTATGGCGATCAGCCTTCTTTATGGTCCAGCTCTCACTTCCATACATCACTACTGGGAAAACCATAGCTTTAACTATATGGACCTTTGTTGGCAAGGTGATGTCTCTGCTTTTTAAGACGCTGTCTAGGTTTGTCATCTCTTTTTCATTGGCCCCCTCTAGCCAACACGATGCCTCTATGGCAGGCACCCACCAAACTCGGCCCTCCAGCTCTTTTGGGACTACGATTCCCATCGTCCATGACCGCTGGTCCTGTTAGCTACGGATGATGGGAGTTGTAGTCCCACAAGAGCTGGAGGGCCAAGTTTGGGGATGCCTGCTCTATGAGTAAAGAAAAGGGAAAAAACTTCTAAAATGCCCCCTCTGCAATGCACATTTGTAGGTATACTAAGGAATCTAAGGTGTGTTGCTGATTGGAACTGCAGTCGGGTGCCTGAGTTTTCCCTCTTAGGACTGATGAACCCCAAATATGTGGGTGTGTGATACTGTCTATTGTGGGGCTTGATTGCAGGTGCTGGATGCCTGGAGTGAGCTGGGCGCTGAGACCAAGCCAGATCGGGGGCACGAGAAGTAAGTGAGGGATCAGTGGCCTACGGGGGTTCTCTGATCTTTTCTTTTCTTTTCTTTTAAATAATTCGTCTTTCTTGATTTAAAATGTCATCTTACATATATGTTACAAATAGTTACAACAAAATTAAACACGAAATTGTAAGAGAACAAAAAAGATAAAATAAAAAAGCAAGAGAGAGTTCACAATAAGAAATGAACATTGGTTATAACATCCTGTCTTATCTAAAAGAGTCTTCTGAAAGAAACTTCCAACCATTCTCGTCGTACTTTTTCTATTATCTTAATTTTGTCACACAGTTTGTTTTATAACTTTTCCTGTATATTTTTCTAGTATATTTATTCCATTTGTTTATTATATACAAGTAAGGGACGCGGGTGGCGCTGGGGGTTAAACCACAGAGCCTAGGACTTGCTGATCAGAAGGTCGGCGGTTCGAATCCCCGCGACGGGGTGAGCTCCTGTTGCTCAGTCCCTGCTCCTGCCAACCCAACAGTTCAAAAGCACCTCAAAGTGCAAGTAGATAAATAGGTACCGCTCTGGCGGGAAGCTAAATGGTGTTTCCATGCGCTGCTCTGGTTCGCCAGAAGCAGCTTAGTCCTGCTGGCCACATGACCCGGAAGCTGGACGCCGGCTCCCTCGGCCAGTAAAGTGAGATGAGCACCACAACCCCAGAGTCGGCCACGACTGGACCTAATGGTCAGGGGTCCCTTTACCTTTTTATCATTCAGTTCTGCTAGGATAATGTCATTATTACAGTATAATCTTATATACTCTTTGAATAGTCTCCATTCTCGGTATATTTTTTTATTTGGGGCTCCTCTGATTTTTCCGGTCAGCTTTGCTAATTGAAAGTACTCTTGCATGAGTGATTGCCAATCTTTTATTGTAGGTGTTGTTTTACTTTTCCAACTTCTGGCTATCAGTATTCTTGCAGCCGTACTTGAATACATAAGCAGTGGTCTTGTATTTTGTTTTATTTCTATTGGCAGTATTCCTAGAAGGAAAATCTCTGGCCTTTTTTAAAAAGTAAATTTAAATAATTTCTTAAATTCATTATATATTTTATATTTCATTCTCTGGTCTTTTCAATTTCCTTTCCCACCGCTCCTCCCCCCAGACCCTCCTTAGTCCAGGGTCTGCAAGGACCTCTGGTGGCAGGACTGGGGAATGCAGGCAGTCCCAAGGCATTGGAGAATCTGAAGTTTGGGGGGCTGGGGGTTTGCCCTTTTATTGGGTACTGTTACGCATCACCCCAATATCTGAGTGGCAAGACATTCCAGGGCTTGGCCAGGGTTCAGTTTCATAGGAATGAAGAACAGCAGATACTGTCGTGTCCTTAGGATATATTTACTCATCTATGAAACCTGGGCATAATACATCAACATTAAGCATAGCCTCCAACATTTCTCAGATGAAAATAAGGACATCCTATTCCATAATAGGATGGCACTGTGGGTTAAACCACAGAGCCTAGGACTTGCCGATCAGAAGGTCAGCGGTTCGAATCCCCGCGACGGGGTGAGCTCACGTTGCTCGGTCCCTGCTCCTGCCAACCTAGCAGTTCGAAAGCACATCAAAGTGCAAGTAGATAAATAGGTACCACTCCGGCGGGAAGGTAAACGGCGTTTCCGTGCGCTGCTCTGGTTCGCCAGTAGCGGCTTAGTCCTGCTGGCCACATAACCCGGAAGCTGTACGCCAGCTCCCTTGGCCAATAAAGCGAGATGAGCGCCGCAACCCCAGAGTCGGCCATGACTGTCTCCATTCTCGGTATATTTTTTTATTTGGGGCTCCTCTGATTTTTCCGGTCAGCTTTGCTAATTGAAAGTACTCTTGCATGAGTGATTGCCAATCTTTTATTGTAGGTGTTGTTTTACTTTTCCAACTTCTGGCTATCAGTATTCTTGCAGCCGTACTTGAATACATAAGCAGTGGTCTTGTATTTTGTTTTATTTCTATTGGCAGTATTCCTAGAAGGAAAATCTCTGGCCTTTTTTAAAAAGTAAATTTAAATAATTTCTTAAATTCATTATATATTTTATATTTCATTCTCTGGTCTTTTCAATTTCCTTTCCCACCGCTCCTCCCCCCAGACCCTCCTTAGTCCAGGGTCTGCAAGGACCTCTGGTGGCAGGACTGGGGAATGCAGGCAGTCCCAAGGCATTGGAGAATCTGAAGTTTGGGGGGCTGGGGGTTTGCCCTTTTATTGGGTACTGTTACGCATCACCCCAATATCTGAGTGGCAAGACATTCCAGGGCTTGGCCAGGGTTCAGTTTCATAGGAATGAAGAACAGCAGATACTGTCGTGTCCTTAGGATATATTTACTCATCTATGAAACCTGGGCATAATACATCAACATTAAGCATAGCCTCCAACATTTCTCAGATGAAAATAAGGACATCCTATTCCATAATAGGATGGCACTGTGGGTTAAACCACAGAGCCTAGGACTTGCCGATCAGAAGGTCAGCGGTTCGAATCCCCGCGACGGGGTGAGCTCACGTTGCTCGGTCCCTGCTCCTGCCAACCTAGCAGTTCGAAAGCACATCAAAGTGCAAGTAGATAAATAGGTACCACTCCGGCGGGAAGGTAAACGGCGTTTCCGTGCGCTGCTCTGGTTCGCCAGTAGCGGCTTAGTCCTGCTGGCCACATAACCCGGAAGCTGTACGCCAGCTCCCTTGGCCAATAAAGCGAGATGAGCGCCGCAACCCCAGAGTCGGCCATGACTGGACCTAATGGTCAGGGGTCCCTTTACCTTTAAGGAAAAGCAGGACATTCCGGGATCAAATCAGAAACCAGGACGGCTTCTGTAAATCCAGGACTTTTCCTGGAAAATAGGGGTGGGGTGGGGGGTCTGCATTAATTGCTTCTCCATTAGTTGCAGCTTTAGGTCCAGCACAGAGCTAGCAGGTCTCTGTGTCTCCAGCTTCCAGCCTCTTTCCACCCATTAGCCTGGAAGTCCCTCTCACATAGTCGCAACCTAGCTCATTCTTTCGTGATGCTGATGGCGACACTGAGGTGGCCAGCCAAGATAATGACTTTACAAAAAACTTGTGCGGCCAGCCCAGCAGCCTCCTCCAATAGATTCCAACCAGCACTGGGCGCAGGACTCCCAGGACTGGAAGGTACTCAGGGCATCATCTAGACTGACCCCGAAATGCACGACGTCATTCGTCCCAAATGCATTGCACATAGTTAGCCGGGAGATTCTGCGATGTCCGTCTTTTATTTAGAATTCATTCAGATTGGTTTGTAGGGAGGTCATATGACATCACATTGCCATCTTGCACTTGGCAATGCATTCATGTTCCAGTGGCGCCCACCCTGTGGAAGGCCCTCCCTTCAGATGTGAAGGAAATAAGCAGCTATCTTATCTTTAAAAGACATCTGAAGGCAGCCCTGTTCAGGGAAGTTTTTAATATTTAATGCTGTATTGCTTTTAACACTTGATTGGGAGCCGCCCAGAGTGGCTGGGAAAACTCAGCCAGATGTGCGGGGTATAAATAATTTATTATTATTATTATTATTATTATTATTATTATTATTATTATTATGTGGGAGTCAAACGCATATCAGCAATTTGGGTTGCACGGTTACAGCCGATCTGCTGCTCTTGTGCAACAAACCCACTTCCCCCTTTAAAAAGAAAAGCAGGCTTTTCGCAACGAGGAAGCCATGGCGAAACACACTGGGAAATGTTGTGTTATTGCCGGACATAACATCGTATAACCCCCCCCCCCGACGCATGCACCATAAGCAGGTCATCTGGAAGCAACTCCTGTCGTGTCCCGTACTGCAAAAAAAGTCTTGAGTCGAAGCAGCAAGCATTTGAAATCTGCAATTCACCACACGCCCTGCAAAACAGTGACACAGTTACCGTATTTTTCACTCTATAAGACGCACGTTTCCCCCTTCAAAAATTAAGGGGAAATGTGTGTGCGTCCTATGGAGCGAATGCAGGCTCCTTGGCTTCAGCAATAGCAACGCGAAGCCTCCGAAGCGCAGAGGGAGCGCTCCCTCCGCATTGCTTTCGCTGAAGCCGCCTGAAGCCTCCGGAGTGCAGTGGGAACTCCCGCTGTGCTCCGGAGGCTTCAGGCAGCTATCCGCAAGCCTTCGTAGCGCAGCAGGAGTTCCCGCTGCGCTCCAAAGGCTTGCGGATAGCCGCCTGAAGCCTGGAGAGCGAGAGGGGTCGGTGCACACCGATCCCTCTTGCTCTCCAGGCTTCGCTTCGCTGGAGAGGCGCAAAACAGTTTTCCCTCTCTGCGCAGCGCCCCTTCAGCAAAGCGGGAGGAGAAATGCAAGGGGCTCCGTTTCTCCTGCTGCTTCGCTGAAGGGGCGCTGAGCAGAGAGGGGGAGAATTCCCCCCCCCCGTTCTCCCCCTCCTATGGCCCGGTGCATCCTATAGAGTGAAAAATACGGTAATTTCACATACATCTCTTTCAGGGTCCTGATCGTCCGGGACGAGAGCGAAAGGTGCAATATTTCTTGCCCGGTGCCTGACAGCGTCATCCTCAGCTGCCGTCTGCTGGGAGCCGAGAGGAACCTAACTGCCCAAGGACTGGCGCAACGGGTGGAAGGGGCCTTGGGGCAGCCGCAGATGCCCTGGCCCGGCTGGATGGTGAGGAGGGACTTTGCTTGGGCTATGTGAAAATTCTCTGGTGCAGGCTGCTTTTTGAATTATTATTTTTTAAAAAAAATATTTGGTTTTTCAGATGTTTCACATGTCCAACATAAAAACAAAGCTAGAAGGAATCTCTTGGGCTTCCCTCCTTCCCTTTGTGGGTCCTATCGTAATTCATTTCCTCCTGCATCTTTTATAATAATCCAAATATTTTATCTCTCCATTGTATCCAATGTTTACCATTAAACTACAAGCAATATTCCAATCTTACTAACGATTTTAACTGTTTACAATGGTCTTGAAGATCAGTGATAAATTTTCCCCCATTCCTTATTAAAATGTTGGTCTTCCTGATTTCTGATTCTTCCGGTCATTTTAGCCATTTTCGCAAAGTCCATCAACTTGATCTGCCATTTTTTTCTGATCAGGACTTTATCTTCTTTCCATCTCTGGGCCAATAACATCTACGCAGCTGTGGTCACATACATAAATAGTCTTTTCTGCTCCCTTGGGATTTCAGCACCTGGAATTCCTAAAAGGAAGGCTTCTGGTTTTTTTTAAAGAAAATGTTATTTTAAACATTTTTTTCAACTCATTATATATCATTTCCCAAAATCCTTTTACTACCTTACATTTCCACCACATATGACAGAAGGTGCCTTCTTTTCCCTTATATTTCCAACATACATTTTTTTCAACTCATTATATATCATTTCCCAAAATCCTTTTACTACCTTACATTTCCACCACATATGATAGAAGGTAGCTTCTTTCCCCTTATATTTCCAGCATACATTTGACTCCGTTTTATACATTTTTCCTAATTTACTAGGAGTTAAATACCAACGGTACATCGTTTTCATATAATTTTCTTTCAACCTGTAATATGCTGTGACTTTTGAATCCTAATTCTGTAACTTCTCCCAAGCTGTAGATTGTATTTTGCACAAGTTGTTTGTAATCTACAATTCTACAAGAGGATATGTTATGCTGAGAAGGCACCCAAATAATCCCTTGTGCAAAAAAATAAACCGGTAAACGAGTCAAGGCCTTGGTTTGGGGTCCACATCCTTTTCTGTTCTCTATTTCTCTCTCTCTTCCAGGTGCCATGGGGATCCCCACTGAAGGCTGGCTTGGGGGAGATGTTGGGAGTTCTCCAGCTCACCCTTCCAGGAGTCCCACTATTGCAAGGTGGTGAAGGATCCCCTGTTCCGTTGCAGAATGCGTCCACGGTGAGACACAGACCATCGTCTCACACTTGGCGAAGGGCTGTAGCTCAGTGCTAAAGCATGTCCGCCGGGCTGAATCCCCGGAATTTATTTCTTTATTACATGTCTCAAACCTTCAGTGAGTTAGAATAGAATAGAATTTATTATTTATACCCCGCCCATTTGGCTGGGTTTCCCCAGCCACTCTGGGCGGCCACCAAAAAAGTATTAAAATACAGTGGTCTGTTAAACATTAAGAGCTTCCCTAAAGAGGGCTGCCTTCAGATGTCTTCTAAAAGTCTGGTAGTAGTTCTTCTCTTTGACATCTGCTGGGAGTCACCACCACAAGGCGGGAGCCACCACCGAGAAGGCCCTCTGTCTGGTTCCCTGTAACTTGGCTTCTCGCATTGAGGGAACTGCCAGAAGGCCCTTGGAGCTGGACCTCAGTGTCCGGGCTGAACGATGGGGGTGGAGATGCTCCTTCAGGTATACTGGAGTTGGGGACTTGCCCTGCTTGTGAAGACAGGCTCTGGCAGATGGACTAGCTGAAATCAAGAGGGGTGTCCAATGTAGAAAAAGGTGGGTTTTGCACAAGCTGTAATGGGTGTGGGGGGGGGACTCCCTGGTCCTGAATGGGGTAAATGAGCCCCTGAAGGACCAGGTGCCCAGCCCGGGAGTCATTTTGGACTCACAGCTGTCCATGGAGGCCCAGGTCCATTCTGTATCCAGGGCAGCTGTCTCCCAGCTCCATCTGGAACGCAGGATGAGACCCTCCCTGCCCGCAGACTGTCTTGCTAGAGTGGTGCATGCTCTGGTTATCTCCCACTTGGACTACTGCAATGTGCTCTCCATGGCGCTACCTTTGCAGGTGACCTGGAAATTACAACTAAGCCAGAATGTGGCAGCTAGACTGGTGACTGGGAGCGGCCGCCGAGACCCCATAACACCAGTCCTGAGAGATCTTCATTGGCTCCAAGTACGTTTCCGAGCACAATTCAAAGTGTTGGTGCTGACCTTGAAAGCCCTAAACGGCCTCGGTCCTGTATACCTGAAGGAGCGTCTCCACCCCCATCGTTCTGCCCAGACACTGAGGTCCAGCTCCGAGGGCCTTCTGGCGGTTCCCTCACTGTGAGAAGTGAGGTTACAGGGAACCAGGCACAGGGTCTTCTTAGTGGTGGCGCCCGCCCTGTGGAATGCCCTCCCATCAGATGTCAAGGAAATAAACAACTATATGACTTTTAGAAGACATCTGAAGGCAGCCCTGTTTTGGGAAGTTTTTCATGTCTGATGTTTTATTGTATTTTTCTCTCCCCGTCCTAGTGTGACACTCTAACCACTACACCATGCTGCCTCTCCATCTTCCTATAGGGCTGTGAGTGTGCCCTCTCTGAAACTCCGGAGATTTGCCCTCGCCACTTGGCCTGCTCCCCAACCTACGCAACCCTTAAGTACACCCATACCTCCTGCTGCCCCCTTGACTCTTAGCACCCCACCTCGGTGATCCTACCCCCCCCCCTTTGGGAACCACTGATCCAGCCCAAACGGAGCAACACTGACTTGTGGTCTGATGGCACCGCTGACCCCCTATTTAAATCAACCCCTTATTCAAAGCGATGAGGACTAGAATCCTGTTGTGTGTGTGTTTTTGAGGGAAAGTCCCTCGCGCAGCTGCTGCGTATACGCTTCACACGCAAACGGTTCTGGGTTCGATCCCCGGCATCTGCAGGTAGGCCTGGACCCTGCCTAAAACGCTGGAGAGCTGCTGCCAGTGTCGACAGTATGGAGCTTGGTGTGATGGCCTGGGATTCGGACTCGGAGGCTGAACCTGAGGAATCCCAGCCTGCACAGGATTCCCCGCCTCCAGAACCAGCTGAGCTGGGGCCTGAGCCTGAAGGGTCCTCACCTGTGCTGGATCCTCAGGTGCAGCCAACAGCTGAGTCTGCTCTGGCTCCGGAGGTGATGGAGGACCCATTGCCTGCAGCTGCTCCACTCTCAGCACCGTCAGAGGAAACTGAGGTTGCCTCTGGGTCCGGTAACCCTCCAGCCTCTCCTGAGCTGCAGAGGCTCAGGGCAGAGAGGCGGAGGGAACTAAGTTCCCACAGGAGGAGGGCTCGCCTCCAGGCCAGGAGAGGCGAGTCACCAGAGGTTTGGGGCCGCCCTATGCCTCGGGGCAGATAAAAGCCGGCCAGCCCCAGTCCCAAGTTGCGGGAGCAACATTGTTGGTTGCCTGTTCCTGCCTGCACCCTGCCCTGCTCTTCTGCCAGAGTTCCTGACCTCACCCAACTCCATACCACGGACAGCCTCCATGCCACACCCTCGACCTGGAGTTGGACCTCGCCGCATGGTTAACCCTTGGCACCAGCACACTAGGTGGGCCAATGGTCTGAGGCTGCTTTCTGTGCTCTCTCAATTAGGAAGGAACTTCTGACCGGGCTCTGCTGGAGAACCTACACCACTCTCTCCTCACTCTGCACGCCACCTCGTTCGCTCTACACGGCGTCGATTACATCCCTCTGCCCCTTGCCGGCCACTCGGAGGACGTCTTCGCCTTTCTCCGGCCCGGATCCTGCTCTGCAATCCTGGTGGTCTTGAACCTGGGGCCGCGGCCCCGCCATCTCACCCTGAGCCAGCTCAACTTCCTGGTTCCTGCCAAGGTTCTCTTCAGCACCCACCCTGAGCCCCAGCGCGAGAGCAACGTGGACCGAGTGAAGCTGACGCCACACCAAGCAGTCCTCCTCCAAGTGCCCAGAGGACGCGGGCAGTGATTGGCTGCCACGGAATCCGGTCCACACAGCTGGCAGCCAATGGGGCGCGGAAGGAACTCTTATTGGCCGCTCGGCCGCCCTGCTATCGACCAATGGAAGAGAGGCTCCTATCCCATTGGATATTGTAACTGATGCATATAAATACCGCATTTTTTTGCTCTATAAGACTCACTTTTCCCCTCCTAAAAAGTAAGGGGAAATGTGTGTGCGTCTTATGGAGCGAATGCAGGCTGCGCAGCTATCCCAGAAGCCAGAACAGCAAGAGGGATTGCTGCTTTCGCTGCGCAGCGATCCCTCTTGCTGTTCTGGCTTCTGAGATTGAGAATATTTTTTTTCTTGTTTTCCTCCTCCAAAAACTAGGTGCGTCTTGTGGTCTGGTGCGTCTTATAGAGCGAAAAATACGGAGATTACGCAGATTGGTGAGACTCGCCCGTGAGACCACTTTAATCAGCCATGGCTTCCCCAAAATTATTCTGGGAAGTGTAGGGTGCTGAGAGATGTTAGGAGACAGACACACACACACACACACACACACACACACACACCCATTCCCCTCACAGAACTACAATTCACAGAATGCTTTTCAGGATCAGTCCCTCTTCCCAGGGAACTCTGGGAATTGTAGCTCTGCGAGGGAAATAGGGGTCTACAGAGGACGTTCAGCACTCTTAAACTACAGTTCCCAGAAATTTGGGGGGTGACAAGAAGCCATGGCTGTTTAAAGTGGCATCATAGCGTGCTTTAAATATATGGTACGACTCTGACCTGAGAATGATGGGATGCCATCCTTCTTTTGGCCACATCCATGTGGGCTAAAAAAAACCCTGCCACTGTGCATTAAAATGAAATAAAGGAAATCTCCCAGATGTCTGCTTAGTTGGAGGCCTTGAAAAGGGTTATCCTAGACCTAGAGCTTTACATGTAGGGTGTAAACAGGGCCTAGCATAAGGGGTTACCACAGACCCCAAATAAATGTGTCATGCGACGAGGTCAGGGATAGAGGTTTCCTCTTGTGTGTGTGTGTTTTTTGTTGTTGTTTAGTCGTTTAGTCGTGTCCGCCTCTTGGTGACCCCCTGGACCAGAGCACGCCAGGCCCTCCTGTCTTCCACTGCCTCCTGTAGTTTGGTCAAACTCATGCTGGTAGCTTCGAGAACACTGTCCCACCATCTTGTCCTCTGTCGTCCCCTTCTCCTTGTGCCCTCCATCTTTCCCAACATCAGGGTCTTCTCCAGGGAGTCTTCTCTTCTCATGAGGTGGCCAAAGTCCTGGAGCCTCAGCTTCAGGATCCGTCCTTCCAGTGAGCACTCAGGGCTGATTTCCTTCAGAATTGAGAGGTTTGCTCTCCTTGCAGTCCATGGGACTCTCAAGAGTCTCCTCCAGCACCAGAATTCAAAAGCATCCATTCTTCAGCGATCAGCCTTCTTTATGGTCCAGCTCTCACTTCCATACATCACTACTGGGAAAACCAGAGCTTGAACTATACGGACCTTTGTTGGCAAGGTGATGTCTCTGCTTTTTAAGATGCTGTCTAGGTTTGTCATTGCTTTTCTCCCAAGAAGCAGGCGTCTTTTAATTTCGTGGCTGCTGTCACCATTGCAGTGATCACGGAGCCCAAGAAAGTAAAATCTCTCACTGCCTCCATTTCTTCCCCTTCTATTTGCCAGGAGGTGATGGGACCAGTGGCCACGATCTTCGTTTTTTTGATGTTGAGCTTCAGACCATATTACAACCATGCAAAGAAAAGGGGGATTATGGGATTCCAGGCAAATTCAGGCTCCAAATTTCACACACCCATAGATACAGAGTGGGGAAAGTGGTTGGTTCCGCAGCTGGCACACACAGAGGGGCAGAGCCAAGATAATTGTAGCCAACGCTCTCCAAACGCCAACTCCCTTGGCCGACAATGTCTTCCCTCCCACAAGACAAACAGGGGAGGGAGGCTAGCCGGAGTCTGTCAGCACAGGCCTTCATCTCTGCCCTGTTCAGTCATAAGGTCATAGGGGACCAGCTAGAGAGGGGGCGCCTCTGAGCATACACAGAGTAACCACAGCCAGTTCCCCACATTCCCATGAGCAGAGAGCAGATCCGAAATCTCCTCTTCTGGAGTGGTTGAAGCCTCGGGAATTCTTTCCTTTGACAAGCTCTCTCCTTCAATGGAGATTTTTAAGCAGAGATCGGATGGCCATCGGTCAGGGATTCTTTAGCTGTGATTCCTGTATGGCGGGGGGTTAGACTAGATGACCCCTGGGACCCATTCCAATTTGACGATTCTAGACCTCAGTTTGCATAATAACTAAAGGACTATGGGAGAATTGGTAGACAGGGGGACAAGGTGGTCCCTAATAATGATGATGATGATGATGATGATGATAGTAATAATTTTTTTTCATACCCCGCCCTCCCTGGCCAGAGCCTGGCTCAGGGCGGCTAACACCAGTAAAAATACAGTAAAAGCATAATAGGGGGGGGGAACCAATTTAAAATATGGGTTAAAATGCAGCCTCATTTTAAAGTAGCCGATAAATCAAGACCATAAGCGGAGGGGAATATAAGGGTCAGAGTGAGTCCAAACCAAAGGCCAGGCGGAACAGCTCTGTCTTGCAGGCCCTGCGGAAAGATGTCAAGTCCCGCAGGACCCTAGTCTCTTGTGACAGAGCGTTCCCCCAAGTCGGGGCCAGTACTGAAAAGGCCCTGGCCCTAGTTGAGACCAAGCTAACCACCTTGTGACTTGGGACCTCCAAAATGTTGTCATTTGTGGACCTTGAGGTTATCTGGTTCCTATTAAGCCCTTTAGGCTTTCATACCTCAGCATTGATACCTTGAACAAAGCTAGGAGATTTCCTGGCAGCCAGAAAGGAGCTTTCAGTAACTGCATAATGGATGCAGAGTTGTTCTGGCCAAAAGCTACGTTGCTTCACTCTGCATGAGCTGCAGTTTCTGAATCAACTTAATTAATAATATTAACAACAACAACAACAACAACAATTTATTACTTATGCCCCGCCCATCTGGTTGAGTTTCCACAGCCACTCTGGGCGGCTTCCGACAGGAGATTAAAAATACATTAAAACATCAGTCATTAAAAAACTTCCCTGAACAGGACTGCTTTCAGATGTCTTCTAAATCTCAGGTAGTTGTTTATTTCCTAGACATCTGGTGGGAGGGCGTTTCACAGGGAGGGTGCCACCACCAAGAAGGCCCTCTGCCAGGTTCCCTGTAGCTTGGCTTCTCGCAATGAGGGAACTGCCAGAAGGCCCTCGGCGCTGGACCTCAGTGTCCGGGCAGAACGATGGAGGGGGAGACGCTCCTTCAGGTATACTGGGCTGATGCCGTTTAGGGCTTTCAAGGTCAGCACCAACACTTTGAATTGTGCTCGGAAACATACTGGGAGCCAATGTAGATCTTTCAGGACTGGTGTTATGTGGTCTCAGCGGCCGCTCCCAGTCACCAGTCTAGCTGCAGCATTCTGGATTAGTTGTAATTTCCATGTCACCTTCAAAGGTAGCCCCATGTAGAGCGCATTGCAGTAGTCCAAGCAGGAGATAACCAGAGCATGCACCACTCTGGCGAGGCAGTCTGCGGGCAGGGAGAGTCTCATCCTGCGTACCAGATGGAGCTGGTAGACAGCTGCCCTGGACACAGAATTGACCTGCGCCTCCATGGACAGCTGTGAGTCCAAAATGACTCCCAGGCTGCGCACCTGGTCATTCAGGGGCACAGTTGCCCCATTCAGGACCAGGGAATCCTCCACACCCGCCCCCCCCTGTCCCCCAAGAGCAGTACTTCTGTCTTGTCATGATTCAACCTCAATCTGTTAGCCGCCATCCATCCTCCAACTGCCTCCAGGCACTCACACAGGACCTTCACCGCCTTCAAGGGTAGCCCCACGTAGATCACATTGCAGTAGTCTAGCTGAGATGTTGCCAAGGCCTGCACCACCGTGGCCAAGCCATCCCTGCCAAGGAACAGCCAAAGGTGGAAGGAAGTGCTCTTGTGAGCGCTCCGACTAAGTGGGCAAAAAACCCACCAAGAAGATGACAACCTGCCACTCTCTGTTCCCCTCAAAATGGCTGCTGTCCCTCTAGAATGTAGCTTTGGCTTCTCACTTCTGCCTGGGGTTGGCTGAGGCTGATGGGAATTGTGGTCCAAAACATATCAGGGGCACCAGGTTGGGCAATGCTGATACAGCACACACATTCACACATGGGCACCTGAATCTGAATGTTGTGAACTGCTCTGTGTTCTTTGGATGAAGGGCAGTAGACAAATCTCTTAAACAACAATAACAATAATACACCCGGTACGCAAGATGAGACCCTCCCTGCCCGCGGACTGTCTCGCCAGAGTGGTGCATGCTCTGGTTATCTCCCGCTTGGACTACTGCCATGCGCTCTACGTGGGGCTACCTTTGAAGGTGACCCGGAAACTGCAACTAATCCAGAACGCGGCAGCTAGACTGGTGACTGGGAGCGGCCGCCGAGACCACATAACACCGGTCTTGAAAGACCTACATTGGCTCCCAGTATGTTTCCGAGCACAATTCAAAGTGTCGTTGCCGACCTTGAAAGCCCTAAACGGCCTTGGTCCAGTATACCTGAAGAAGCGTCTCCACCCCCATCATTCAGCCCGGACACTGAGGTCCAGCGCCAAGGGCCTTCTGGCGGTTCCCTCATTGCGAGAAGCAAAGCTACAGGGAACCTGGCAGAGGGCCTTCTCAGTGGTGGCACCCGCCCTGTGGAACGCCCTCCCACCAGATGTCTAGGAAATAAACAACTCAGAGATAATAAATAATGACATTAAGATAATGTCAAAAATGTATAAAATTTTACTGGAATGGCAGACGAAGGACGAGGAGGTTAAATCGGTTATGATACACTGGGCCAGGGATTTTGGTTATAATATACAACTGACTGGGAAAAAGTATGGAATGAAAATATGAAATTTACTGCATGTTCGGCGATAAAGGAAAACATTATGAAAATGGTGTATAGATAGTACATCACACCAGTTAAGTTAGCAAAAATGTATAAGACATGTAATAAGTGTTGGAAATGTAAAGAAAAAGAAGGATCATTCTTTCATATGTGGTGGGAATGTAAGAAGGTTAAGGGTTTCTGGGAAATGATATATAATGAACTGAAAAAGATGTTTAAATATACATTTGTAAAGAAACCAGAAGCCTTTTTTGCTAGGAATAACAGGAAGAGAGATTAACAGAAGGGACTATAAACTTTTTCAATATGCAGTAACAGCGGCAAGAATCCTAATGGCCCAAGAATGGAAACAAGAGGATTTACCGACACTGGAAGAGTGGAGAATGAAACTTATGGATTACGCAGAATTGGACAAAATGACTGGAAAATTAGATATCAAAAAGACCACAAATTCATCTAGGACTGGGGAAAGTTTACGGATTATCTGGAAAACAGATGTGATGTACAGACAACGTTAGTCGGTTTCAAAGAGGCTTTGTGATTGTTAAAGATGTATTGTAAAAAACAACAACACAGAAGTGATAAGTTATTATTAACTGGCAATGCAAGTTATGAAAAATGCGTAATGAATAGAAAATATGGATGATTAGTGGAGGAGCTGGTGGAAGTTCAAAAAATTGGAAATACGAGAGCAAGATTGTGTTGTTTAATTTGTAAAAGAAAATTTAATAAAAAATTATATAGAAAAAAAAGAAAGCCCTAAACGGCCTCAAGGCCCAGTATACCTGAAGGAGCGTCTCCACCCCCATCATTCAGCCCAGACACTGAGGTCTGGCACCGAGGGCCTTCTGGAGGTTCCCTCACTGCAAGAAGCCAAGTTACAGGTAACCAGGCAGAGGGCCTTTTTGGTGGTGGCGCCCGCCCTGTGGAACGCCCTCCCACCAGATGTCAAAGAGAACAACATCTGAAGGCAGCCCTGTTTAGGGAAGCTTTTAATGTTTGATGCATTACTGTATTTTAATATTTTAATGGAAGCCCAGCCAGATGGGCGGGGTATAAATAAATTATTATTATTATTATTATTATTATTATTATTATTATTATTCCCTAGTTTAAAAGCATAACACAAAAGCTTAGCTGGTATCATAGCGGCTATATGTATGGGTGTAACTGACCTACTGACTTGATAATAAAGATGCCTTAAGCAAGGCTCTGTTAAATTTAATATCTTGTCGCTGCTGGGTCTATGACTGTAATAAACTGGTTGACTGCTTTGTAATTGGTCATTATACTTTGCAAACTGGTTAGAGGTCTATTAAATTGGTATACACCTTTATTATACACACAGACACACATCTCAGCCTCCCCTATCTTCAACATGGGAGACAAATTATACTGTCCTACCCGACAAGGCTGTTGTATGTATTAGAAAAATGCAATGTATGCGTGGGAGATTTTTAAACCCAGGTTTGGATGGCCAAGGCTTCTCCAACTGTGAATGCCATCGGATAGGGATTCTTTTAGCTGCGATTCCTGCATTATTGAAGGGGGTTGGACTGGATGGCCTTTGGGGGACCCCTTCCAGCAGAAAGATGTTAAATTATTTTTGTATGCCACAACTGTGCACATATTTTATTAGCTAAAAAGTGGAAAACCCAAGAACTACCAATGATAGAAGAATGGCAGATAAAGATGATGCATTTTTCGTAGCTAGCCGACCTGACCAGAAGAGTCCGTGACCAGAAGGCGGATGAGTATCATTAAACATCTTTCTTGGGCAATTCCACACCTGTTATTCCAAGGAGAAAGGCCTCTGGTTTCTTGATAAATGTATATTTCAACATTTTTTTTCAATTCATTATAAATCTTTTCCCAGGAAGAGTGCATTAAATTTAATGATTACTTAGTTAAACATGTTAAGTTAAATTGACTGAAAACAGCTTGCAGATACTTAATTGCCTCAGGATTTTATTCATGTTAAGCGTCGAATTAATACGTTTAATTTCATCATGTGAAGATCTAAGGATGTCAATGTTTCAGTTAAATTTTATAAGAACGGTGATTCGGAAAACCGTTCAAAGGATCTGCAGTGAAATTCAACCAAGGGGAAGCGAGGAAGTCACTTAACAATGTTAAGAAGCGTAATTTTCAATAAGGCTATGATTTATGTTTGTCTTATGTGTTTGTTTGTTTGTTTGTTTGTTTATAATGTGAAAACCAATAAAAAAATTGAATTTTATTTTTTAAAGTCCCCATCGGGGTCGCGCTCCCGTCTTACCCCCGCAACCCTTCCCCCCCCCCGCCTCCGATCGCCCTTTTAAGGCGCCCCCTCCGCCGCGCCCCTTTTAAGACGGGTCCGGAGCGGTGCATTGTGGAAACGGGGGAGGAGGCGGAGTGGAATTTCGGAATGAAATGTAGCAAAAGGGGGGAGAAAAAAGTGAGAGGGAAGGAAAAGAGGAAGTGAGGGGCGGGGGAGGCAACATTGTAACCACATCAAAGAGGGCGCGCGAGGGAGGCGAGGCTGGTGCGGGAGCGCGCGCGTGCGCGTGCCCCTTTCTCCGCCTCCCCTCCTTCTCTGGCGAGGCAGGATCGGGACCATGACCCCCCGGCGGGGGCGGCGGGCCGGGCCGAGGTAGCCGCGGGCCGGAGGAAGGAAAGCGGGGAGCGGCGGCGGATGGGGACCGGAGCGGACGCTGCGGCGGCGGCGCCGGTGGCTCCCGGTGCTGCTGCCTGAGCCTGGAGCTCCGGCGGCGGCGACGGCAGCCTCCTCTCCGGGTCTCCGGCCCGGCCTCCTCGCGGCCCCACCCCCGTCCCCACCCAGCCAGGTCTGGGCGAGCGGCAGCCCAGCGGAAGCGGCAGTCGGAGGAGCGGCGGCGCCGCGCACGGAGCCCGCAGACATGAGGTCGGTTCGTGCTACCCGCTGCCCGGGCGCGGCGGCGGCGGAGGGAGGGAGGGAGAAGGGCGCCTTTGTTGTCTGGGCTGCGGGAGCCGGGATTTCGGGGGGGGGGCGCCGTCTGGGATCCCCGTGGGCCTCCGCCCCGAGGAAGGAGCAAGCGGGGAAACGGGAGGCGGCGCGCCGAGGCTGCTCCGAAGAAAGGAGCGCGGCGGCACCCGCGTCCCCGCCCTCCCGTCGAGGCTGCAACCGGGGGGGCACCTAGAACATTGGGGTTTGGGGGGACCTGGAACATTGGGGTTTGCAGTTTTGGGGGACCTGGAACATTGGGGTTTGCAGTTTTGGGGGACCTGGAACATTGGGGTTTGCTGTTTTGGGGGACCTAGAAAATTGGGGTTGCTGTTTTGGGGGAACCTATAACACTGGGGGTTGCTGTTTTGGGGAACCTAGAACATTGGGGTTTGCTCTTTTGGGGAACCTAGAACATTGGGGGTTGCTGTTTTGGGGGACCTGGAACATTGGGGGTTGCTGTTTTGGGGGACCTGGAACATTAGGGGGTTGCTGTTTTGGGGGGCCTGGAACATTAGGGGGTTGCTGTTTTGGGGGGCCTGGAACATTGGGGGTTGCTGTTTTGGGGGGCCTGGAACATTAGGGGTTGCTGTTTTGGGGGGCCTAGAACATTGGGGTTGCTGTTTTGGGGAACCTAGAAAAATGGGGGTTGCTGTTTTTGGGGAACCCCCTCCCACATTACGCGGTTTTCCTGGTTCCTTTTGTAAGCGCTTGGGAGAGAGGTGCACGTGGCAAAGATTAACCCCCCCCCAAAACATAGAAACTGTTAGAAGCTTCTTTTTTTTAAAAGGGGGGGCGTTTCTGCCCTCTCTTTGAAGCCCAATTGAGCGTGTTTTCCGGAAGTGGGAAAATGTTCCCCAATATAGGAGAGATTTGCATCCCCCCCCCCACTTTGGGAGAGGCAAGAGATGATACAATCTCCCCCCCCAAAAAAAAAAAAAATATATCCTGTGGTCGGAATGACTGTGGGCACACGCAGCCCATCTTTGAATGGGGGCACCCCAAGTTGATGTCTGAAGCCACGCCCTTCCGTGTGACTTCATCGCCCCCCCCCTTGAGATAAGGGGGGAGACTTCCAGGACGGCAGCGGAGTTTGTTGGGGAGTTCCTCCGGGGGGAGGGAAACGAGCCACGCCCCGGGCAAGGGGGGAGCAGGAAGAGATAAGGATAGATTTGCCCCACAGCTGCCTCGTGTCCTCCAGAAGTGGGGCGGGGGCAGTTTGGGAGGAATGCAATTTCTTTCCTGGGGGGTTGTGCATGCATTTCACTTTGGGCTGGGAGTTTTAAGTTTTTGGGGGGGCGGAGGGGGGCATTTCCTAGTTCTACAATAGAGGAGTGAAGGTCAGGATTTGGGGTGGGGGCTGCAAGGGGTCAAGTCGAAGGGGGGGCGACACCTCTGATCCGTTGTGAGTGGGGAGGAACCTCAAAGGTTGGTTTCTGTGATCCGGGTCTGCTACTTAGTTCCTTGCAACCCCACACCTAAGGAACAAATCACCCCCAGCCTTTAAGGACACAGGAAGTTGTTTTCTCCCAGGAGGGCATTCCTGAGAGGGGGGTGTCTCTGCCCCTATGATGGGACAGGGAGGGTGATCTTTCCTGGAGCCCAAGACCCTTCCCGAATTTGGGGTGCTGGTAGGGGGGTCCCAGAGGTTCTGGCCAATGCTGGACATCCCATAAGTGGTCATTCCTCTGGAATGGATCCTTGTCTGAAGATGACTGGACTGGCTTTATGTACCATTGCGCCCCCTTCTCAGAAATTGCAGGGGAATGAGGGGCACCTCACACCTCCATCTCTCTTCCCCTTGCGATCCTGGCCCTGATCCTGCCCCCGTTGTGCCCCCTTCGCTCCTTTCCTCAAGTTGAGGGGGGGACACACCAAAGACTCCCCCACCTACCTCCAAGTCTCTTTCAGTGAATGCAGGTTTGGAATTGTAAACCTGTTTCAAGGCAGGATATTTAAGGTTGTCCAACTCTAGCTGCCCCCAAATCTTAAGTCTCAAGTCTCAGGTAGGTCTTAAGCCCTCCCACCTCATTTTCTGTGTCCTGGGACTTGCGAGGTTGTTCTTCTGAGCACGTGCAGAGTGTTTTCCCCCCGTTTCGTTGATGTAGTTATCATAATTTCGGAGGCCAATGGGGAGAGTTCTGAGGTCAGGAGGGGAGAGAGATAAGCAGCCCCCCTCCTTCAGAAATTAGGCTGACGAGCTGACGGTCAGTAGGCCTGCAGGAGTTCATCCTGAGTCGGCAGTTTTCAGAGATTCCTCCCCGGCTCCCATCCCCGAGTCACCAGATTATAGAATTCTAGAACTGCAGAGTTGGAAAGTACCAGCCGTTCCAAACCAAGGGAAGAGGCAGTGTGGTGTAGTGGTTAGAGCGGTAGACTACAACTCCCATCATCCTTAACTAGCTAGTGGGATGATGGGAATTGTAGTCTCAAAACAGCTGGAGACTCCAGTTTGGGGAAACACTGGCGTTGGCGTCTCAGACCAGTGTTCGAACCCCCACTTGGCCATTGAGTGTCACCTTGGGGGGTCCATTCACTGCCTCCTAGCCTGACCTACTTCACAGGGTTGTTGTGGGGGTGAAATGAGGAGGTTGGTGGACCGTGTCTTGAGCTCCTTGAAAAAGCTGGGGTATAAATGGCATTCTCCCCTCACCTCCTTAATCCAGCGGAAAGCTGTGTCTGTGGCCCCGATCCCCTGAAAGCAAAAGGAAGTGAACTGTAGAGGAAGTAGATTCAGATCAAGCGCAGAGCCCTGAGTTTAAAATCTATGATATGCCTTATCCATAAGACGATCTCTGGTTGCTGTATTGCAATTTTTAATTTTTATTTTTAAAAAGGGCACCCCCTGCCTGCAGCCTTACAATACCAGAAGGGAAAGTTGGGGTGGGGGTGTGGGGGAGGCAGGGTGTGTTTTGCAGGTTAAGCAACCCGGAAGAGGTCAGTTTGTCATCTTCGCTGCAAGAGACACGGAGTGCAGTGACGCCTTAAAGGCTGACAAGATTTATCGCTGCCTGGGCTGCCATCATGAGCATCGCCACCGAATTAGTCAGCCTTGAAGGGCTCACATGGTTCTTGGTCTCAGTAGGAGGAAATGCAGAGAAAGGGAGTGTGTAGTCCTTGGGGGGTGTCCCAAAGTGGGGGTGGGCAGGATTCCTTGTTGGAGGGTGTCGCTGGAGGTGCAAATGACTATCAGACTTTGAAAAGCTGGTGTCCCTGGAGCAAGCCCAAGAACTTTGTTCAGATGAATTTAGTTTAATAGTTTTATTTGGGTTCCGAATAAATGTGCCGTTCACTGCTTTGAGTTCTATTATTCTCTTCCATAGTTGGCCGTGCGAACCGCTATTCTGAATAATGCTTTTTATAGAATGCTGGGGATGAGTTTATGGGACCAAGGGGGTGGTGCGTGACCCCCAGAATTTTGGAAATGGCTGGTGTAGTAGGAAATCCTTAGAGGGTTTCGGAGAAAAGTCCTGTCTGGTGTTTTGTGCTATCTGGAGACAGGATTCCCTCTGGCATTGAGGTTGCCCTGGGATGGGAATGAAAGAGTTGTGGTGGTTGTTGGCTAAGTTTTCCCCTGGTGTAAGGTAAAGGGTAAAGGGACCCCTGACCATTAGGTCCAGTCGTGACGACTCTGGGGTTGCGGCGCTCATCTCGCTTTACTGGCCGAGGGAGCCGGTGTACAGCTTCCGGGTCATGGGGCCAGCATGACTAAGCCGCTTCTGGCGAACCAGAGCAGCGCACGGAAACGCTGTTTACCTTCCCACCGGAGCGGTACCTATTTATCTACTTGCACTTTGACATGCTTTCGAACTGCTAGGTGGGCAGGAGCAGGGACCGAGCAACGGGAGCTCACCCCTTCATGGGGATTTGAACCGCCGACCTTCGACCTTCTGATCGGCAAGTCCTAGGCTCTGTGGTTTAACCCACAGCGCCACCCGCGTCCCTTCCCCCGGGGTATACCCATTGAAATGGATGGACGTGGCTAAGCTAGGTCCATTCATTTGAGGAGGTTACACTGAGAGCTCATTTAAATGGGGAGCTAGAGGAGGCTAAATTAATTTTAAGACTGTAAGCGCCCTGAGGCCAGAGACCTGCCGCCCTCACTTAAGCCATAAAACGCTGTATTATGTCGACAGTGGGGTGCAGATTCCCTCGTCAGTAGCGCCGGAGGAACCCCAAAAGTATCAGCCAGATCCTCTTATATGCTACCTTTTCTTTAAAAAAATGGGGAGTGTGACCCCTGACCTGTGGGTCTGGTTATCTCAAGAGTGAATGACCTAGTCTGGCCTCTGGACATGTTTCCAGTGGCGGTCATTCAGTTATCTTTAGTAGCCCCCAAGGGAAAGTTGAACACCCTGGCAGCCAGTGTTTCCATGTAGGCTGCTGTTGTTGATGGAGGCTCCACTTCGCTGCTCTGGCTAAGAGTGGGCTGCAAACATGAGTCCAATCCCTTTTTAAATCTGCGTCTCGCAGCATTTGAGGTCAGTCGTGCGCTGCATGTTCTGAAACGGCCGCCCATTCATTTCCTTGGTTGACTCCTCGCAGGGTGAGACGACTTTGAGTCACTAGAGAATTGTCTCCTTATTCCATGATTAAGTTCCCTTGAGAGCCTTTGGTGTGTCGGACTTTGTCAAAAGCTCTTTTGGGGGAACTCCAAGCTTGCCATGTCTACTGCTGGGTTGTTCCTGTCTCTGCTCTTGACTTCACGCTCAAACAGCTCTGAAAGGTTATCGAGGTGGGACTTCCCTTCGATTCTTTATAGCTGCGATTCCTGCATGATTGCACCAAGTTGGACTAGATCGCCTTTGGAGATCCCTTCCAGCTCTAAGCTTTATTCAGAATAGACCTTTCGGAATCGATGGACCTAACTCAGCCACGTTCATTAATTCTGATGCCTCTAAAACTTCATTCTCTGCCACCCCATGTCTGCCTTCTTTAGGCTAAATAACTCTGTCTTTCAATAATACATTTTAAACACAGAATTCCGATATGATACAATAATCTTCACTGTCATTGTCCCATACAGAACAACAAAATTTAAAAATCTACATAAGACATTAAAAAACCAACAAGCCTGCTATCCCAGCCTGGATAGCCCCCTAAAAACTCTGATACCCCATTTTAAAATACAATATACTTCCATAGAGTTTCCTTACATTGCGTTTAAAACCAAAATCGCATTTGGGTAGAAACGGTTTCTCAGGCGGCTAGTCCTGGTCTTTATAACCCTGGACCTTCTTCCAGAAGGCAGAAGCTGAAAGAGATCATTTCTGGGGTGGGCACTATCCTGCGCTATCTCTGCAGCTTTCTTATGGCACCTGGAAGCGTAGATTTGATCCAAGGTGGGAAGAAGGCACCCAATTATTCTCTCTGCAGTCTTTACAACCCTGGACAGCATTGTTTTTCCCCTGACCTAGTGCTGTCTCCAGATGTTCTGGACTACAACTTCTATCATCCCTGGCTGATATGCTAGGACTGATGGGAATTGTAGTCCGAAACAGCCCAACGGGGAGGTCTGTGTTAAGAGTAGCTGACCTGAGACTTTGTTCCCCTTCACTGCTGGGGTTGAACTGACTGTCTTGCAAACTTCTGGGCAGGAACTTGATTTCACAGAGAAGTTGCGTGATGTGGAACTGTTTCAGATCTGAGTTCGTTGACTCTCGGGTATATACTGAGAAATCTTTGACGATTACATTTATATATTCCCCCCTCCCCTGCCTCTTTCTTCTGAGGTGGTGTCCTCCTCACTTAGTCCTCACAACGACCCTGCGGAGTAGACTAGGCTGAGAATCTGTGACTGAACCAAAGTCACACAACCAGCTGAGCGGGGATTCGAACCCAGCTCCCATCAATGGCTCTCAACCTCCATCCTTGTGGTTAGCTCAGGGGAGGGATGTTTTTATTCCTTTCTCAGCAGACAGGAATATTGAGGTTGTTCACAGCACACCAGCAATTAGAGTTTCCTGGCACCAATGACCTTGCATTTGGGGGGGGGTAGACTAGAGGATCCTTGGGTTCCTTTCGGCTCTGCAGTTCCAGGACCTCACCGAATCCACCTCTCCCCTCTTCTAACAAAACCACAAAAGGCCCTCTTGTCCCTCTCATTTGCAAAGCCTTTATTTTGCATTTTGCAAGGTGCAAAAGAGCCCTCCAGGAATCCTGACTCCCAGAGCTCTCAGCCCCCCCTTGAGTTTTCTGACGGGTCTGGGTCATGGCAGTGGGGGGCATTGCTGCGTTTGCCGCTGTGCAGAAACAATCCCCACCTTCCCGACCCCTTGAAAACCCACAGCTTTTCTCGCTTCCACGTCCGGAGACCACGTCAGCACTGAAAGCTGTGGGTAGGAGAAGCGGATTTCAGCGGACGGCCAGGGTTTTATTTGCGTCTTCATGCAGCGCCTAGTGGTTAGAGCTGCGGGGGAGGCCTGAGAAGTTTCAGCAGCTGCAGCAACTGGTGATTTTATTTTCTCTCTGCTACTTGGGGTCTCTTTCTGGTATCTTTCAACAGCTGAGAGGCTTCCAGCTGTCTGGGAGTGAAGGGGGGGTTATGTTGCATGCTCCCCTCGAAAACCCTCCCCCAGCCACTTTGGGGAACGAACATGCTTAGAAACATGGAACTGTAGAGCTGGGACCCCCCAAGGTCATCTAGTCCAACCCCCTGCTCAGCCAGCTACTAAGCTCAAAGTTTTGCATTGCAAGGACTGAATCGTTGGAAGTCTAATGTGAAGGACTTGGGGAGATGCTTTTCCTAAACCCTGCCTCATTTATTCACCCACAGCAACCCTGTGAGGTAGACCAGGCCGACAGGAAGTTGGGTTGGACTAGATGACCCTCGGGGTCCCTTCCAATTCTATGTTATGACTGGTTTCCAAATTTGCACCCAGTGAGAGTCATGGATGAGTGAGGGGCAGGATTTGAACCTTGGTCTCTCCCAGGTCCTAGTTGGACGCTCTAACCACTATACCAGACTAGCAACCTTGCAAGGTTTCTGAACCAAAAGGCAGCAGCATTTTTCACTTTAAAAAGGTAAAGGACCCCTGACCGTTAAGTCCAGTTGCGAACGACTCTGGGGTTGTGGCGCTCATCTCGCTTTACTGGCCGAGGGAGCCGGCATTTGTCTGCAGACAGTTTTTCTGGGCCAGTTTCCAGTTTTTCCGGGCCAGCATGACTAAGCCGCTTCTGGCAAACCAGAGCAGCGCACGGAAACGCCATTTACCTTTCCGCCCGAGTGGTACCTATTTATCTACTTGCACTTTGACGTGCTTTCGTACTGCTAGGTTAGCAGGGACCGAGCAGTGGGAGCTCACCCCGTCGCGGGGATTCGAACTGCCGACCTTCTGATCGGCAAAGTCCTAGGCTCTGTGGCTTGGATCACAGCGTCACCCGCGTCCCATTTTCATTTTTTCACTTTGACAAGGAACAAAAACACCGCTTTCTCTGTCTATGTGCTCACATGTGTGTGCCTGTCTGCCATGTCTTGTTTGAGATCCAGCCTTCCCCCCTTTCTGCCTTAACTTTCCCAATCTGTAAAATGGGCAACCCAGGCAAGAGTCCAGAGAGACCCCTGAGCTTTGCAATTACTTGACTTGAGTTGCTTAGTACTGACTGTGGGTCTGAGATGTTGCAGGCGATTTAATTAGTCCTGGCTGATTACCTAAAGAGCAGGAAACAGCCTGTCCCATTTCCCTTTTCCACTGTGTACATGGACTGACTGGGAAGAGGAAGTTAACCCTTGGGCTCCCAGGGAGTTGTGGCCCATGCCTTGAAGGCAATCTTGGTGCCTTCAGATCTTGTTGGACTACAACTCCCATCAGCCCTGGCTGGCACAGAACTTTTTTTGGGGGGGGGGTGAGAGCACCAGGTGGGCTCACACATATAGCCAGCAAGATGCCAATTAAAACCAAGCCTTTCAAAAGGCAATCGTAGAATTGGGAGGGTTCCCCAAAGGTCATCCAGCCCAACCTGCTGCAATGCGGGAATCGCAGCTGTCGACTCCTCAACTGTTCCTCCTCCTGTTGGTGCAGCAATAAAATGGCTAGCATGTTTGCCAAGCTTTTTTTAAAAAAAATAAATTTTTATTAGGTTTTACACAGTTTTTATAGACACACACCATACACACTGATATACAGACAAACATGTATAATTTCCAATCCCTTATTTCTTAACTACTTTTCCTGACTTCCCCATCCCTCCCCTTATTGTATCCCAATTCCCATGGTTAGTTCAGCAAGTTCTTACTAATATGACTTATATACTTAACTTTATGAGCTTATATATACTCAACTTATAAACTTATAGATTTAACTTATATACTTGCACATTCTTACCCCTTTTTCTAAGGTCGACCCAAGTTCCCTTCCACAAAATTCCCAATTTTTATATTGATTCCAAACCAAATGACAATAAAAAACAGGAAAAAACAACTTATAGTTTAAATTCTAAAATTCTCCTCCCCCCCCCTCCCGGTTTTGATCCCCAAAAATGCCCATCAACCAGTCAGTTCTCATCCTGGATCCCTCACGTCCGAGGCTCTTAAGTCTCTCTGTTTCGGTTTGCAACTGAGAAGGAAGATTGTAGAGACCTTCCAATGGGGAGATTGGAAGGTTTAAGGATTATAAATCTGTATAAGGTGAAAGATGGAGCCTTTGGGACATTTGGGCCATTTGGATTTCAAAGAAACGTGGAATATGATTTGGGTTCCACTTTTGAGCATGGAGGCCTGGTTGGAAGAAATACTGATCCTTTTGGGACTGAGCTTCTCCGCGACATGATGTTCAACATAAAGGACTACCAGCATGTTTGCAAAGCTAAGCAGGGTCCGGTTGGGTTTCAAATTGGATGGGGGACCGTGCATTGCCCGGGGTTTGGACCAGATGCCCTTTGGTATCCCTTCTGCCAGCTTCCTCTTTTTAAAGGTTGCTTAGCCTTAACCACTGAAATGAGTGCAATGGTAATACTTTGAACTCCTCCGAGAAAAGGTTCCATTTCATCTCCAGGAGAAAGATGCTCCTCTGTTTGGGGTGGGAAGGGAAGAGGCAGCTTCCGAAATCAACTTTTGGTGAAATAATTTTTTAACATAGAAATTCCAACAATCATTTAACAAAACTTCTTATACAATATTTTAGACTTCCATCAACAACCTCTGAAGATTTTCCGTTCTTTATCACTTGTTCTGCATTTCTTAATTTCTCGATTACTTTTAATTGCCCTTAACTAATAATCCTTTTCAAAGTCTTCCTTGCAATATTTCACAAAGCACTCCTTACAGAACTTCTTGCCGTCCTACTAGCGTAATCTGTTTGTCACAATTGCTTTTCAAATAGATCGAATATTTACTCCAGTCCTCTAAGAATCTCTGATCCCGCAGGTTTCGAATCCTTCCTGTTAATTTATCTGATTCGGCCTAGTCCGTTAATTTCATTTGCCATTCTTCTTTGGTCGGCAGTTCTTCTTGCTTCCATTTTTGTGCCAATAATATTCTTGCTGCTGCTGTTGCATCTAAAAACAATTTCTAGTCTTGTCCGTTAATATCCTCTCCTACAATGCCAAGTAAAAATGTTTCTGGTGTGTGAGAGAGAGAGATTAGATAAATTCATGGGGGTGGTTTGGTCCATCAGCCAGGAACAAAGACCCTGAATTGAATGATAATGGAGCCTCCATGTTCAGAGAGTGTCTACCTCTAAATCTGATGTACTGGGGACGGAGGACAAAAGTAGCAGAAGTGTGTTTGTGTGTGTGCTCTGCTTGGGAGCTTCCAGAAGCACCTTGGCTGTCCTCTGTCGGAAGCAGGATCCTGGGGCGTTTTTTCCTGATGCAGCTGCGCCGTTCATAGGGGACACGGGAGGTTAAGATTCGGCGTTTAAAAGGGTGACTTCATTTTGCACTGGAGCCTGCTTCATGCGCCGGGTTGCTAAGCCCCATTTTCCTCATTCCTCAGATGACTAAGTGCCGTCAGCCCAAACGTAGCTCGCTAGGGATGAGCCGGCCAGAACAGCGAGCCTCAGGACGCCTTGTTCTGCAAGCTAAGGGCCAGGGTGTTGCCCCACCACAGGGCAAAGAAAGGACTTCTGCCGCCGTTGCAAAGAGTTAACCAGTGGAACTCGCTGCCACAGGAGGCTGGGGTGGGTGGCCAACAACCTCGGACTGGGCATATTCAATGGCTACTACCCGTGTCCGGATTGCATGCTTCCCGTGGGCATCTCCTCAGGTTCTTATAGAACCTCCAGCTCCAGCAGCAGTCTATCTATATTCCTAGGTTCTTTGGGGTATTTGGTCACTGTGAGAACAGGAGGCTTGGCTAGATGGGTCAATGGCCTGATCCTGAGCTGCCTCAACCGCCTGGCCTCACCCTGAGTCTCTGGGCCCCCCAGCGCCGGAATCCTCTTGGGGGGGTGCAGGTTCCGGGAGCCAGCTGCATTGTGACGCGGCACTGAGTTCTGATTGGCACGTCTTCCGGGCTGGTGGGAGAGACAGAGAGACCTGCTCCCGGGCCGGGCGCGGCGGGGGCACCACGTTGGACACCATGGGCCGCTTCGGAAGGTTGTTTCGCGCCGTCCCGTCCCCCCCCGGATTGGGCCCTCTGTCCCCTCTGTGTAGGGGAGGGGGCTGGAGTCGCAAGCGTGGGTCGTATTCAGCCCTGTGGAAATGCCGCCATACTCTCCCTGCCCCCCCCCCCCCGCTAAACATGAAACTCCGACATGGATTGCAGCCCCTTCTCTCCCCCCCCATATTGCGCCCCCCCCGGCAGTGACCAGCTGTCCTTTTCCCCTCTCCTCCACTTTCTCATCCAAGGCCAGCCCTGATATTCTGTCAGTTCTGTTTTTTGGGGAGGGAGCTGTTCCTTGCCCCCCCCCACCAAAGAGTCCTAAGTCTTGCTGGCCCTCCCCCCCCCCTTTCCCCAAATTGTCCTGAGCTGGAAAAGGCCGGAAAAGCTGCGCGCCTTTCAGGAAGTGACTCAGCCGTCTCAACTACAAGGCTGCTCGGGGGAGGAGGAGGAAGAAGAGGAGTTTTTTTGGGGGGGACAAGCCTCTGGAACACCCCCCCACACTTCACCTCCTTACTGATGCTCTCCAGGGGCGAGCACAGGCAAGATCCAGGTGCATGCTACCCCCTTAGCCCCAATGCGTGGCTTTTGGCTGCTCCCAGCACTTTCGGGGGGGGGGGACCACCGCTGGTCGCCTTGCTTCCCCCTCCGTTCGCCATAGGCGACCTGAGTGGGTTGGGGTTTTTTTTTGCTCTCTGGCAGATCACCGGCTCCTGACCCACCGTCTAAGCCCAAAGTGGAGAAGCATGGCACAGTGCTCAGGTGTGGATGGATTGGGCCTGCGTGGGGGACATGTAGCCCCCCCAAAAAAACTTCCTTATCCTGGGGTGCCCACCCTTATCTCACAAAACCTGCAGAAGCCTTTGAGAGTGGTACCCAACATCCTTGTGTATTCTAGGGGTGGAAGCAATCTCTCCCCCCCCCGAAAAAGATAAAAATCTTGGAAGTTTTGGACCTGCCCCTGGCTGGAACCTGAAAATTGCCCCCCCCCATTTGACTCTTAGGAATGGTTTTATTTTATTTTTACCCCAAAAATGTTTATTAGGTTTTTTTTTTACAATTATAACAAATATAACATAGAAGAAAAGAAAACACAAGGGAAAACACATTACAATACTAAAAAAAAAGCAAGAAAATTTTAAACACCTATCACTTGAAAAACCCAAGTTATCTTACATTGTTAAGTGACTTCCTCGAATCCTTCTCTTCTGAATTTCATTGTATCTGCATATAACAGCTCTCCAATATCATTCTCCAACTAAAATTATTTCCAACAATTACCGTATTTTTTGCCCTATAGGACGCATCGGCCCATGGGACGCACCTAGATTTTTTTGGGGGGGAAATAAAGGGGGGGAATTATTTTTTTTTTCCCCCCAGGCACGGGGCTGGGGGAGGGGGAAGCCCTCCACCAGCCTCCAAACCAGGTCAGGCGACAGTGGGATGGCGCGCTGCGCCTCCCCGCTGTCCCCTGAGTTTGCGGGGCTGGCGACGGGGAGGAGCAGGCTTCTCCCCCCCCCCCGCCAGCCTTCTAACCAAGTTGGGGGACAGCAGGATGGCAGCGTTCCGCCTCCCCGCTGTCCCCTGAGCTTGTGGGGCTCTCCAGGCTTCAGCGAAAGCCTGCATTCGCACCATAGGACACACCCACATTTCCCCTTCATTTTTGGAGGGGGAAAAGTGCGTCCTATAGAGCGAAAAATACGGTAACTATCTTCTCCTCTTTCCTTAATATTCTAAATTCAACTTGCTTACAATTGAACCTTATTTTAATCCTCGGCCTGTTTGGTACTTTTCAAGTGATTTCTAATTATTTATATTACAATATTTAGCAAAATAGTCCTTAAATTTCTTCCCGTCTTCTTTCTGGTCGTGGATTCTTCCAGTCAGGTCGGCCAGCTCCAAAAAGTCCAACATCTTCACCTGCCATTCTTCCACCATTGGGATTTCTTGGGATTTCCAATTCTTAGCTAACGGCAGTCTTGCCACTGTGGTGGCATACAAAAATAGTCTTTTTCTGGGCAATTCCATTCCTATTATTCCAAGTAGAAAGGCCTCTGGTTTCTGAGTCTTAGGAATGGTTTTAAACACACACCCCCACTCCTTTCCAGACTGATTCCTAGAGTCTGGGGGCTTTCTGGCTTCCGTTGGGAGACCTTGGCTTCGGAAGGTGGCAATTTCCCCACCACTGGCGGTTTTCCACCAGGGGGTGGGATGGATGACCCCTGGGGTTCCCTCCCCACCCCACGATTCTGTGACCTTTGACTTTCTCCGTTTCCAGCAAGGCTCCCGACCCCCCCAAGGCCAAAGACCAGCACCATTCGACGCAACTCAAGTGCGGATGAGTATTTGGGTCAGGGTGGGGGGCAAGGAGTTATCAATGGCAGGGCGCAGGGTGGGGCTGGTTTGCCCCCCACGCTTGCCCTTTGCAAGATGCATTTCTGGAGATTGGAGGGGGGGGCAAAGCTATTTAATTTTTCTCCTGGCCCTGCAGTTGCTGGCCTGGAAACAACGTCCTTCTGTGGCCGCCTTTTGCATCGTCCCAAAAGGCCTGGTGGGGAGGGGGCTGAGGACCACCCCCCCTCTCCTGGGGGTCTCCCTGGGCATCTAGCCCCCCCCCCCCCGAGACCAAGAATGTGCTTCCCTTTGCCAGGATCACGCTGGGGAAGAAATCTCCCGCCCCGGAACCCACTAAGAAAGTCGAGGTGAAACAGGCAGAGAAACCCAGGTGCGACTGAATTTTTTTTGGGGGGGGGTGCGACACTACAGATGCTCTTCTGAGCTCTAGGAAAGGGCTTTGAATTTCAGGATAAGGGACTCTTCCAACTGGGACTAAGCTGACGGTTTCTTGTGCATGCAGCGTTCGGGGAGGGGGGGGATGTTTACACGGCTAATTCCAAACGACTTTGAACGCCGTCCAAAATGCACACGCACGCCCATTATACGTGGAAATGTCTTTTTCCAGGCCCCCCCCAACCCCGAGCCGCTCTTGTCCCTCTGCAGAAAACAAAGGCTGTGCTGCTCTGCCAATTCCCACCTCCCTCCCGAAAAAACCCACCACTTTTTTTTTTTAATGCAAAGTTGGAGAAAGTAACATGGAAAGCAATCCTGAGTCGAACCGTACCTGCTTGTCTGTTGCTCTGTTCTGACCCACCCCACCCCCCACCCCAAATTTAACTCAGCCACCCCCCACCCCATCAGTTTGCAATGCTTCCAGCTCATAAGTCTGGAATTTGGGGGGGGGGGTGTCTGTGTTGGGATGGGGGGAAAGTCCCTCTCTAGCAAAAAAAAAACACCTCCTTTGTGAATACCTTTATGGGGAAGTTGGTTTCTTTGGGGAGAGAATGGAGGCGATGATTGATGTCAGGGTGTTTTGAGCTGGGCTGGGGTTGCTTTTCCTTGCTTAGGCAGGGTTGCTGATGGGGGGGGGGGACGGCGCAGGATGTCTCTGGGCCCCTCCCCGCCTCCTCCAACCGCCTTGCATTCCCACATTATCCGGCCTGTCCTTCAAGTCTACCTTATATGGGCAAAGGCTGCTTTTTGCTCTCCCGCCCTCCCTCCTTCCGCCTCTTTTCCGGTTGGCCGTTCCAGGTGCCAATTCTTATTCTTTCAGTCACCGCCAGAGTAAAGGGGGGGACGCAGCCTGTTTCCCGCACTGCCCCCCCTCACTTAACCTCGCTCTGTTTTCCCGAAATAAAGGTCTTGTTTGCCCTCTGAACCTAAAAGGAGCAGTCTAGTCCAGCCTCCTTTTCTCGCAGAGGCCAAATACCCCATAGAACCTAGGAACGCAGATAGACTGCCCCTGGAGCTGGAGGCTCCATTAGAAGAGCTGGGCTGCTGGATCAGGACAGGGTCAGCATCCTGTTCTCCTAGGGGCCAGGGAAAACCCGCAAGCAGCTCTTGAGGTTTCCAGCAACTGGGATTCAAAAGCCTCACTGCCTACCTCTGGCATATTTTGGTTCGGACAGCCGGCGTTGAGCTGAGCCACCAGAGGTTATATCCCCCCCCCCCGAAATTTTATTGATTTTCACAATATTATAAAAAAACAAACAAACACACAAGACAAACAAACAAAGCAAACATAGATCATAGCCTTATTGAAAATTACAGTTATTAACTTTGTTAAGTGACTTCTTCGCTTCCCCTTGGTTGAATTTCATTGCATGTCCTTTTAACGGTTTTCCCAATCCCAAATTTTTTGAAATTTAACTTAAACTTTAACATCCTTAAATCTTCACCTTCTAGAATTAATTATTACTTCATCACTTAACATAAATAAAATCCTAAGCCCATTAAGTATCTGCAAGCTATTTCCAGTTAACTTAACTTAAATTTAACTAAACAATCATAAAATTTCTTCCTGATACTCCTCCTCCTGGTTGCGGACTCTTCCGGTCAGGTCGGCTAGCTCCGAAAAATCCATCATCTTCATCTGCCATTCTTCTATTGTTGGCAATTCTTGGGTTTTCCACTTTTTAGCTAACAAAATACGCGTAGCAGTTGTGGCATACAAAAATAATTTAACATCTTTCTTGGGCAATTCAAAACGTGTTATTCCAAGAAGAAAGGCCTCTGGTTTCTTTGTATATGTATATTTCAACATTTTTTTTCAATTCATTATAAATCTTTTCCCAGAAGTCTTTCACCTTGGGACAGGATCCACCAGAGGTTAGCGCTGCTTTGGGGGGCGGCCTTGGCATGGGGGTTTGTGCCCAGGTTGCAGCGCTCTCACTTGGCCCCCGCTGGCCTGGCATTTGCAGTTCCTAGGCCATTTCTCTGGGTAGAACACCTGGTTGGCATGTAGAAGGCCCCAGTTTCCATCTGGCAGGATCTCCAAGGGTTGGGAGTGTCCTTCACCTGTAATCCTGGAGAGCTGCCGGTCAGAGCAGACAACGCTGACCTGAACAGCGTATCAGGCAGCATCCTAAATCTTATACGCCCAGACCCTGCTGGGCAGCTGTATTGGAGTGCAGAAGGCCTGGTTGCAGCCTCACCCCCCACTGGGCATCACACTTATCTTATGAAATGCTGGGCTTATCTTAATAAGACCCTGCACCCACCCCTGTTTGGCCTGGAGGGGGTCTGTAAGAAGAGGCTAAGGTGTCTCTTACGTAGAGGGGAAACTGAGGCAGAAGGAAGCAAGGGAACTACTTGAGTTGACTTGTAAATTGCAGGACCCAGGAGTCGTTTTTGCAGGTCTTCCTCTTCCTCTCGCCACCCCCCCCCCCATGAGGTTATGAAAGGGAAGGTGGTTTATTTATGCTGTAATTTTTGTGTCTTGGGATACTTGGCCGAGCAAGTTCCACATTTCACAAAACCTTCCTCTCGCGGCAAATGTTCCTCCATTTGTGAGCTAGAGAGAGAGAGACCTTTGGTCTGGGGCCTGCAGCCTGACCCCAGAATGCAAACAAACATTTTGCAAAGGGGGAAATGCGACGGCTGGGGAGAGAGAGGACGGGATAGAGAGAAAATGTCGCAGCGGTTTCAACAGCGACATCCGATTAGATGCGTCTCAAACTGTTCTGGGTATTGCTGTGCCACGGTTTCCCAAGCCGTTTCTGAGAAACATTGGCCGTTGCAAAAATGTGTGTGTGTGTGTGTCTGTGAATTGGATTTTATTTATATTTTTGGCATTTATATTGCACCCTTTTCTGCAAGGGGCTCAGGGTGGGGTACCTGGTTCTCCTCCCCCTCCTCATTTAATCCCTGCACCAACCCTGCGAGGTAGGTTAGGCTGAGGGTTGCAGTGTCTGAACCCGCAAGCAGCATGCCTGAGTGAGGATTCGGACCCTGGTCTCTCTGAGGTCCTAGTCTGATGCACTCTAACCACTACACTGCACTGCCTCGACTTCAGACCTGCCTGGAATTTTTGATGGTGCACTGCTACCTTCCAACGGCTGGCAGAGCCCTTGCTTGGCATGCAGAAGGTCCCAGATTCAATCCCTGAATGCGTCTCCTGGAGCTGCCAGTCAGTGTAGGCCGTGCTGAGCTAGGTCTGAGTTGGTAGCGTCCTGTTTAAAACAGCCGTTTGCTAAACTCCATGAGGACTGGCACCTTACTTAGACGGAGGTTGAGCACTTGCAGGCAGGAAACCCCTGGCATTCCCTGGTAATGCCCGCTGTCTGAATCTTGGGAAGCCCCTGCCAGCCAGTGCATGCAGCACTGACCTAGGCTGACCAAGTCACCTCCAGCTTCCTCTGCACCTAGATATATGCCCATCTCGAACGACGCACCCATCCACCTGCTCCGCGGCGCCCCCGGGTGGCATTGCAGGGACGCAGTTTCTGCCTTGCCGGTGCAGGCTCTGGCTGGCAGCAGTTGCAGAGCCACACCTCGGGTCTTCTCCGGACTTGCGCAACCCTCCTCCGGGCGGTTTGGATCTTTGCCTTCTCTCTTAAAAGCGAGGTAGTCTCGGAAGCGTACCTTGCGTCACTGCGGCCGTGGTGAGATTGTGAAGGGACCTGTGGCTTGCGAGAGCCGGACGTGAGCTGGGGACGCATGATGGGCTGAGGTTGTTGCTCAATACAACCTGTGAGGGGTGAGGATGAGGTGGATTGGGCCCCTCTCCACCCCCCGTCGCTCTCGGCTTGAAACCAGAAGGACCTTGCCTGCCTGTTCCTCATTTATTACTGATTTATCCCACCTTTTTCTCTAAGGAGCTCCAGTGCAAAGCTCTCCCGCTGCTCCCTGTTTCATCTTCACAACAACACTGCGAGGTAGGGCTTAGGCTGAGAGGCAGTGGCTGCCCCCAAGGTCACCCAGGGGAGGATTTGAACCCGGGTGTCTCCAAAGAAGGTTGCAGCCCCGTATAGGACGGCTGCATGTGTCCTTCATTGCAGAGAGTCACTTTCCCTTCCAACTCTGATTAATAATAATAATAATTTATTATGTATACCCCACCCATCTGCCTGGGTTTACCCAGCCACTTCCCTAAACAGGGCTGCCTTCAGATGTCTTTTAAAAGTTTGGTAGTTTTTTCTCTCTTTGACATCTGGTGGGAGGGCATTCCACAGGGCGGGTGCCACCACCGAGAAGGCCCTAAAAAAACTCCTAAAAAAGGGAAAGGTATGCCTGATTGTTAAGTTCAGTCGCGAACGACTCTGGGGTTGTGGTGCTCATCTCACTTTACTGGCCAAGGGAGCTGGCATTTGTCCGCAGTTTTTCTGGGTCATATGGCCAGCATGACTAAGCCGCTTCTGGCGAACCAGAGCAGCGCACGGAAACGTCGTTTACCTTCCTGCCGGAGTGGTACCTATTTATCTACTTGCACTTTAACGTGCTTTCGAACTGCTAGGTTGGCAGGAACAGGGACCGAGCAACGGGAGCTCACCCCGTTGCGGGGATTCGAACCGCCGACCATCTGATCGGCAAGTCCTAGGCTCTGTGGTTTAACCCACAGCGCCACTCGTGTCAAACTCCTAGTCCTCATTTAATCCCCACAACAGCCCTGATAGGTAGCTTAAGCTGAGAGGCAGTGGCTGCCCCTCAACGTCAGCTGGTGAGCTTCATGGCCAAGTGGAGGATTCGAACCCTGAGCTCCCAGGTCCTAGCCTAACACTCTAACCATTGCACCACACTGCCTCGGTGTGGGCAGGCATTGCCCTCCCTCCGCCCAGCTGAGCACATCCTTGATCTGCTAAGAAACCTGCCTAGGACCCTCATAGCTATGGGACCACCTCTCCTGGTCTGCCCCGCGGAGGACCTTAAGGTCCATAAATAGCAACACCCTAGAGGCCCCAGGACCCAAGGAAGTCAGGTTAGCCTCAACCAGAACCAGGGCCTTCTCAGTGATGGCTCCTGCCTGGTGGAACGCTCCGTCTCATGAGACCAGGGCCCGGCAGGATCTGATTTCTTTCCGCAGGACCTGCAAGACAGAGTTGTTCCGCCTGGCCTTTGGCTTGGAATCAACTTGATCCCCTTCCACTCTTTCCTTTTTTCCTTTCTCCTTCTGTGTTGCAACTCCTATTTGGGGACTTCCCTGGCTTTTTTCCTGGCCCACGTAGGACCAGTCTGGATAGTTGGCCTTGGTGAAGACTTGGCATTTTCATCCCCCAAAAGGTTTTGAGTTCCTGCTGAAATGAGGCTACATTTTAATCTTGTTTTTAAGTTGTATTTTAATCAATTGTTTTTATTCCTGGCGTTAGCCGCCCTGAGCCCGGTCTTGGCTGGGGAGGGCGGGGTATAAATTATTATTATTATTATTATTATTATTATTATTATTATTATTATTATTATTATTATTATTTTATTATGCACACACTCTGTTTCCTAAGCTGCACTCCTGCCTGTCTTCCTTGCCATGTTTGCATTGCAGCTCCACCTCCCCAGCCCTGCTTAGGTCTAAAGTACTTGTTGCAAAGTCTCCTCTGAGTTCGCCTTCCAAGAAAGGACCTCCTTCAGTTTCCTTGAGCCGATTTGTTCTGGTCTTCTCCAGTTGTACACTGCCTGTTTTCTCCCTGCCTCTCGCCCGCTCCCCATTCCTGCTCCCGCAGAGTCGGGGCTGTGCCACAACTCGCCTGCAGCCCAGAGGCAGGAATCGTGGCCCAGGCCTGGTGCTGCCTGTTTGGATTAAGGGAGCGGCTGCTGTTTCCGCTTCACCCTTTGGTGCCTGGAGGGAAGCTGAGCAGCGGGGGAACCCGGTGTTCGTGTGCGCAAGGGCTTCTGTGTTTCGCAGTGTGGACGGCAGGAACCTGAAAGGCCATAGTAATAATAATAATAATAATTGTTGCTGCGTTCCAAAGGGAGGATCCCAAGATCCAGGGTTTCCCAAACTCGGGTCTCCAGCTCCTATTGGACTACAACTCCCATCACCCCTAGTTAGCAGGACCAGTGGTCAGGGATGATGGGGATTGTACAGTGAGGGGGGAAACATATTTGATCTCCTGCTAAATTGGCCCGTTTGCCCTCTGACAAAGAAATGACCAGTCCATTAATTTTAATGGTAGGTTTATTGTAGCTGTGAGAGACAGAATAACAACAGTAAAACCCCCAGAAACCCAGAGAACAAAAATCAGAGATTGGTGTGCATTGTTGTTGTTTGTTGTTTAGTCGTTTAGTCGTGTCCGACTTTGTGACCCCCTGGACCAGAACACGCCAGGCACTCCTGTCTTCCACTGCCTTCCGCAGTTTGGTCAAACTCATGCTGGTAGCTTCGAGAACACTGTCCCACCATCTCGTCCTCTGTCGTCCCCTTCTCCTTGCGCCCTCCATCTTTCCCAGCATCAGGGTCTTTTCCAGGGAGTCTTCTCTTCTCATGAGGTGGCCAAAGTCTTGGAGCCTCAGCTTCAGGATCTGTCCTTCCAGTGAGCACTCAGGGCTGATTTCCTTCAGAATGGAGAGGTTGGATCTTCTTGCAGTCCATGGGACTCTCCAGAGTCTCCTCCAGCACCAGAATTCAAAAGCATCAATTCTTCGGCAATCAACCGTCTTTATGGTCCAGTTCTCACTTCCATACATCACTACTGGGAAAACCATACAATAATAATAAATTTTATTTATACCCCACCCTCCCCAGCCAAGACCGGGCTCAGGGCGGCTAACAACCAATAATAAAAGCAATTTGATTGAAATACAACTTTAAAAAGAAGATTAAAATACAACATTAAAACATTAGGATGCAGCCTCTTCACAGGAGGAGAAAGGAGAAAAGAAAGAGGGGGAGGGAATCAAATTGATTCTAAGCCAAAAGCCAGGTGGAACAACTCTGTCTTACAGGCCCTGGTCTCATGAGACAGAGCGTTCCACCAGGCTGGAGCCATCACTGAGAAGGCCCTGGCTCTGGTTGAGGCTAATCTGACTTCCTTAGAGCCCGGGACCTCTAAGGTGTTGCTATTTATGCACCTTTAGGTCCTCCGCGGGGCATACCGGGAGAGGCAGTCCCGTAGGTACCAGGGTCCTAGGCCGTGAAGGGCTTCAAAGGTCAAAACCAGCACCTTAAATCTGAGTGAGTAAGAGCGGGGGCTCGACCAGACTGCTTTGGGGTGCCCAGACTCAAAGGGCGAAAAATCTCCCCTCTCTCGCTAGATGAGAGGGCTATCGATTGATGCTGGCTGTGCACACTCTGTGGCAGCAAGGCTGCGGCAGGAGACGGCGAGTTGCTCTTGCGCTCAGATCCTGCTTGTGGATTTTCGTGTACATCTGCTTGGTTGTGAGAAGAGGAGACCAGGCCATTATTGGCCTGATCCGGCACTCAGGCTCTTTTTGGCACGTGCATGTATGCGTGCGCACACACAAATGGTGTGGTTTTAAGGTTGTTTCTATGTCCCAGACCTTTGCCAACCTTTCTCCCCCCCCCCCTCGTTGCATTCTATCAGCTCCTTCTATGCCCCCCCTCCTTGCGCATGAAGACCCCAGACAGTAAAAGATACACATGCGCGAGCGTGCGTGCGCGCGCGCACACACACACACACACAGAGCCCTTGCCAGCCTGGCTGCTTTTCCTGTTCTGCCAGTTGCCACAATTCTCTGAGCACCCTTGCGCTAAGAGAGGAAGCTGGCGGAGAAGAACTCACCTGACAGCTTTGTGTGCATAGGGGGGGGGGGGTATGATTCTGTGCACAGAAGAGACGGCCGTGGAAATCGGCTGGGGCGCATGGTGGTCTGCCTGCCCAGGCCCCTCGAGTCCCATGCAGAACTTGCCACCGGCTTCCTATAGAGTTACTTCTCTTTCCCACCTGCCTGCCCAAGGTTCTAGTCCTCAGCATGGAAACATTCCGCAAGGATGCCCCTCCATTTTCCAAGCACAACCCCTTTCTTTCCTCCTCCCCCCATGGTGGACTGGCAGCCCTGTACTACTTAAGCGGATTAAATTGCAAACACCTTTCTTCTTTTTTGATTTGCATAATTCAGCCCAGCCTTGGAATTTGGGCTTCCTGGTTGCAGATAAGCTCGTATTTTGCATCTGCTTACTTGTATGTTAAACACCTCCCCATGTGGCTCGCTCTCATACATTTTAATGTTGATTTAGCGGTGCCTTAGGACAGCTAGGGACGTGGGTGGCGCTGGGGGTTAAACCACAGAGCCTAGGACTTGCCAATCAGAAGGTCGGCGGTTCGAATCCCTGCAACGGGGTGAGCTCCCATTGCCCGGTCCCTGCTCCTGCCCACCTAGCAGTTCAAAAGCACCTCAAAGTGCAAGTAGATAAATAGGTACCACTCCGGCGGGAAGGTAAACGGCGTTTCCGTGCGCTGCTCTGGTTTGCCAGAAGCGGCTTAGTCATGCTGCCCACATGACCCGGAATCTGTACGCCAGCTCCCTCGGCCAATAAAGCGAGATGAGCGCCGCAACCCCAGAGTCGGCCACGACTGGACCTAATGGTCAGGGGTCCCTTTACCTTTACCTAGGACAGCTAACCCTTTCTGCAAGACTTTAACTCTGCAAAGTATATTTTGTGAGCCGCTGCATTTCCTCTGAGCAGTGGCCATTTTACAGAGTGGGGAACTGAGGCAGAGAGAGACAGACAGACTTCTCCATAGCCAGGCATCGTAACCTGTGCAGAGATGGAGTGTGTGTGCACATGGGAATATTTCAGGTCATACGGATCCAGTTCTCTATCCATTGAGGCTTCATGTTTGCACACGCTATTCCCCCCCCCCACGGCCCCCGGAGTCTCTGGAAGATCAGGAGGGTTCAGCAGCCTAGTGTGGAGCGTCTGCTTGGGCAGCATTTCTGCGCATGGTGGTTTCGACAAGCCTTTTTCAGCTTCCTCTTGCAGAAACCCCCGGGTTAAGCGATAGCTGCACGGTTGCCACACAGAGGTCAGGAGCTGTTGAGGCTTGCGACAGGAGGTGGGGGGGCGGCAGGGTGACTCCATTCCCCTGAGCCGCATGTGGGTTTTCCCCAGAAGATATTTCTGCACCCATTCCGCTGCGCGAAGTTCAACTGGTGGGAAGTATCATTAAGGATAAAGCAATCAAGGCTATGGAGGCAGTGAGAGATTTGACTTTCTTGGGCTCCATGATCACTGCAGATGGTGACAGCAGCCACGAAATTAAAAGACGCCTGCTTCTTGGGAGGAAAGCAATGACAAACCTAGACAGCATCTTAAAAAGCAGAGACATCACCTTGCCAACAAAGGTCCGTATAGTTCAAGCTCTGGTTTTCCCAGTAGTGATGTATGGAAGTGAGAGGTGGACCATAAAGAAGGCTGATCGCCGAAGAATGGATGCTGTTGAATTCTGGTGCTGGAGGAGACTCTTGAGAGTCCCATGGACTGCAAGAAGATCAAACCTCTCCATTCTGAAGGAAATCAGCCCTGAGTGCTCACTGGAAGGACAGATCCTGAAGCTGAGGCTCCAAGACTTTGGCCACCTCCTGAGAAGAGAAGACTCTCTGGAAAAGACCCTGATGTTGGGAAAGATGGAGGGCACAAGGAGAAGGGGACGACAGAGGATGAGATGGTGGGACAGTGTTCTCGAAGCTACCAGCATGAGTTTGACCAAACTGCGGGAGGCAGTGGAAGACAGGAGTGCCTGGCGTGCTCTGGTCCAGGGGGTCACGAAGAGTCGGACACCACTAAACGACTAAACAACAACAACAAAATCAAGGCTGTAGAAGAACAAGCCTTGCTCAAGCAGAGGCAGCATGGCTTCTGGAAGGACAAGTCCTGTCTCCCAAAGCTGTCAGAGTTCTTTGAGTTTAAACAAGCATATTCTGGAAGAAGCCTTTTTAAAAAGTCCCATATGCTCAGAGACGTTGCGCCTGTTCATTGGGGGAGACAGGAAGCCCAGAGTACTTGTTCTTTAGATGTCCCTTTTATGAAGAGGCACGAGTGAGACCATTGATCCCCTTCTGGTGAGGCTCGCTGACAAAAATTTCTGTTAGGCAAAGATCATAAGATGACCCGGATGGTCACCAGATTCTGTGTACAGATCTGTAGGCGCACACCATCGCTCAACTCAAACTAGTTTGTTAAGAAAATCCCCAAACTTTGTTCCATGGGTGACCGTGGGTCATCTGTCTGCGGTAGCTTATCTTAAAGTTTAAAGCGTCTATATGCTTATCGCATTTATAAATTTTAAATTTATTGTTGCACATTGTTTTAAATGTTTGTTTTCCTTCTGTTTTTCCCCCCAAAATTTTTTATTGATTTTCCACAAAAATTTTAAACACACAAACAAACAAACAAAAATCCTAACTTTATTAAAACTAATCTTTTTAACATTGTTAAGTGACTTCCTCGTATCCCCGTTTGAATTTCAGTGTGTATCATTTTAACAGTTTTCCAAAACCAGTATTCTTATTAAATTCACTTAATCACTTAGCATCTTTCTTTCTTTCCAATTTAGCATTAAACATATTAATTCATCACATTACATATTTCAATCCTAAGGCTATCTGGTATTTGCAAGCTTTTCCATTTAATTTAACTTGACATATTTAACTAAATAGTCTTTAAATTTCGACCATTCTTCCTGGTACTCCTCCTCCTTCTGGCCACGGACTCTTCAGTCAGGTCAGCTAGCTCCGAAAAATCCATCATCTAGTTTGTTTTCCTTCTGGGATTGTACCCCCAAGTGTGTTTTATAAGCTGGTCTCTGACCATAATAATTTATTTATTTTTAAACACACAAGCATATAGGCAGAAGTGATTTAGGGTGCTTGAACTCTCAAATAGGTTCTTGACAAAATGCCTCGCTGACGATTCCTGAGTTCTGTTGTGCATCAGGAACCAGTTAAGTAGCAGGAAGCAATAAATGGACACTTCTCCAACTGGGGAGAAGTCGAAAGTGGAAATTTTTTCTCTCTAACCCCCCCCCCCCCGCAAAGGTCAGAATTGGGTTCTGCTCTTTTTAACCCCTTCATAAACCATCTAGAGTTAGGAGTGAGCTGGCCAAGTTTGCTGATTATACTAAAATGGTTCGGGGTCGTTAGAACAAAAAGAGATTGTGAGCAGTTCCGAAAGGACCTCTCCAAATGTAAGCGAATGGGTGGTAAGGCGGCAATTGCAATTCGTTGTAAACCAGTGTAAAATGAGGCATATCAGGCAAAAAAAACCCTCTATAAATTTCACACCTACACTCATAGGGTCTGAACTGGCAGGGACTGACCAGGAATGAGACCTTGGGGTCATAGTAGAGACAAAGACGTCAAATAATAATACAGTGGTACCTCAGGTTACATACGCTTCAGGTTACAGACTCTACTAACCCAGAAATAGTGCTTCAGGTTAAGAACTTGGCTTCAGGATGAGAACAGAAATTGTGCTCTGGCGGCGCAGCAGCAGCAGGAGGCCTCCTTAGCTAAAGTGTTCAGGTTAAGAACAGTTTCAGGTTAAGAACGTACCTCCGGAACGAATTAAGTACTTAACCTGAGGTACCACTGTAATAATAATAATTAATAATAATTTATTTATACCCCGCCCATCTGGCTGGGCTTCCCCAGCCATTCTGGGCGGCTTCCAACCAAATATTAAAATACAGTAATACATCAAACATTAAAAGCTTCCCTAAACAGGGCTGCCTTCAGATGTCTTCTAAAAGTCTGGTAGTTGTGTTTCTCTTTGACAGCTGGTGGGAGGGCGTTCCACAGGGCGCCACCACCGAGAAGGCCCTCTGCCTGGTTCCCTGTAACCTCACTTCTCGCTCTGATGGAACTGCCAGAAGGCCCTCGGAGCTGGACTTCAGTGTCCAGCAGAACGATGGGCGTGGAGACGCTCCTTCAGGTATACTGGACTGAGGCCATTGAGGGCTTTCAAGGTCGGCACCAACACTTTGAATTGTGCTCAGAAACGTACTGGGAGCCAATGTAGGTCTTTCAAGACCGGTGTTATGTGGTCCTGGCGGTCGTTCCCAGTCACCAGTCTAGCTGCCGCATTCTGGATTAGTTGTAGTTGTAGGTCACCTTAAAAGGTAGCCCCACATAGAGCGCATTGCAGTACTCCAAGCGGGAGATAACCAGATAATTGGATAATTTGGAAATGGGTTCAAAATAAAACTGCTCATAGAATGTCGTCGTACAAATCTGTGATCCGGCCGCATTTGGGAGACTGTGTGTTGTTCTGGTTGCCTTAATTCAGAAAGAGTTTAGAAAAGGTTCAGAAAACAGCATCCGAGATGATCAAGGGGAGGGACTCTCCTACGAATAAAAGGTTGCAGTGTTTGGGACTTCTGAGTTTAGAGGAAAGTTGTGTAAGTGGCAACATGATAGTTTGTAAAATTATTCATGGCATGGAGAAAGCAGCGTCAGAAAAATTTCGTCTCCCTCTCTCACCGCACTGGAACTAACGGGTGCCAAATGTTGGAAGATTTGGGACTGATAAAAGGAAGGACTTCTTCACACGGCACAGAGTTAGCCTGTGGAACTCCCTCCCACATGAGGCAGGGATGGCTTTAAAATCGAGGAGAGGGCTATCGGTGGCTACTAGCCAAAATGGGTGTGTTGTTGCACTCCTGCCCTGCCTGGGGATTTCCCCAAAGGCACCTGGTTTTCACTGAGCTTCAGGCCAGAAGCTGGGTTAAGCCAGGAGTGAGGGATACCTGTGGCTTTTCCAGGTAGCATTGGACTACAACACCCATAATCCCTGGCAGCCAGCTGGGGCAGAGGAGTACGGCTTTCCTCATCCCTCCCAACCTATTTATTTATCACCAGTTTATCCTCCAAGATGCTCAGGGTGAGTTGGCCTCACTCCTTCCCCCCTTTATCCCTCGCAACAACAGCCCTGTGAGGCGGGTTTGGCTGAAAGAGAATGTGATTGGCCCAGCCAGTGAACTTAATTGCAGAATAGGTGGTTTAAACCGTAGGCCGCCTTTCTCAATGTCCCCAAACCTATTTCACAAGTCCCCAAATCTTTTTTTTATATATATAATTTTTATTAATTTTCAAACATAATAGTTATTATCAAATTTCATCAAATTTCACATCTTATACGATCTTTTTGGACTTCCATCAGCACCTCTGGCGACCTTCCATTTTTGTAATTTCTTCCGCATTTCTTAAGTTCATATTGCCTTCAATTATCATCACTGACGTCATCCTTTTCATTCAATAATGCAATATTTCCAAGTATTCCCCTTACAAAACTTCCTGCAAACCTACAAATGTAATCTGGTCATCACAGCTACTTTTCAAATAGTCCGAAAATTTACGCCAATCTTCAGTGAATCTCTGGTCCCGCTGGTTTCGAATTCTTCCCGTTAGTTTGTCTAGTTCTCCACAGTCCATCAATTTCATCCTCCTTCTTTCGTTGGTAATTCTTCCACAAGTCTCCAAATCTTATCCTTGGTCAGGCATTTGCTGGTTCCCATTGCCTCGTTGGGTATATATACGTATTTTGCTGAATCTCGGACATCTTGCCGCTCCAGCCCTGTTGCATCTTGCCTTGAGCAGCCAGCCGTTCAACAGGGGCAGCTGTCCGTGGCAAAGTGAGCTGCACCTGCTGGATTTCTGCCTGGCTCTCGGTGCTGTGAAAGCAGGAGAGCTGGAGGGAGCAGGGGAGGCTGGAGACAAGAGGAAGAAGGCCAGAGGCTCCAGGGGCAAGCACGTGCTTGTGCCCCCCTCCCCACCACTGGCCCCTGAGGACCCATATAAGGCCGGACCTCTGGGGAATCCAGGCAGAAAGGGCTGCGGAAACTCTTTTCCCTGCCAACAGTACATTTCTCCTGCCTGTTGTTTGGGGCTTCTGTGACTTGATGCTTTGCAGATCTTTCCATCCACACCGATGGAGGCCATGTGTCAGGTCTCGCTGTGTTTGTGACAGGCCTCCCAAGGCATGCTTCTGAATTCCATGGAAAAAAAATCACAGCATCTCAGCTGGGGTTGCCAACTTTTTTTCTTGCTCCTGCTCCTCTGCCTTTAACTGCAGCCATGCACATCAATTGCAAGTGGTGTTTTTTTAAGGGGAATTTAAAATTTTCCAGCAAAGCGATGCTTCTTCAATAGACAGGGGAGAGCATCACTTGCGTTTTTTTTGGCATTTTAGGATGCAGAGGAGCAAGACCAGTTTTTTAAATAAAAAAGTGGCAACCTTGATGGCTGTTGGGTCAAAAAGTTGGAGTCCACAAACTGAGAGCAATTTCTTAAGGAATGTGCCCACTCCAGTTAGGGAACCCATTTCTGAGTGATATTAGGCAGTCCTCATCTCTGGTGTCTGTGAAATGGGCCTTAAAAACTCATTTATGCATTTGGGAGGCAGTTTTGTCAGAAAAGCAATACAGAAAGCTTTTAAATAAATAAACGTTGCAGTATAACATTGAAGTCCTCAGACTGTCAACTTCTCTCTTTTAAAACTGAGCACAGAGAAGAATAGGGTTCTGTTCATATTTGCATAATTGGGAATAGCAATTTGCTTAATGTTAGTGGAACAGCTCTTTCCTCTTCCTTGGGTAGTGTTTTTTCAGATGGGAATGGGGGGGGGGGACGTTTCTACCTCTTTTTTACCAGCTACTATGCTAAATTTGACTGTACTGTATTGAAAGAAGTTCGGGGCTGGGATATATTTTGTGTGTGTGTGTTTGTAAATATTTTTTATTTCATTTTACGATGAGTATATATAACAGAACAGTGGGTGTTGAAAATAAAAAGATGAAGAACAAAACTGGAAAATAAGCATGTGGAATGCGTACGCAAGGGTCAAAATAATGAAAATCTAAGTACAGTGGTACTTTGGTTCTCAAACTTCATCCGTTCAGGAAGTTCGTTCCAAAACCAAAACGTTCCAAAACCAAGGTGCGCTTTCCCATAGAAAGCAATGCAAAATGCATTAATCCTTTCCAGACTTTTTAAAACAACCCCCCAAACAGCAACTTAACATGAATTTTACTATCTAACGTGACCATCGATCCATAAAATGAAAGCAATAAACAATGTACTGCAGTTACACAATCAATTAAGCAGCAGCTGAACTGCGTTCCACACAGTCACAAAAACAAAAATGAAAGCTGCAATAATGAAAAATGTGTAGCAAAAACAGATGTCAGCGTAGCACTCAAAACAGAAGCGTAACACTCAAAACAGAGCATGTTCTGCTTCCGAAAAAAGTTCGCAAACCGGAACACTTACTTCCAGGTTTGCAGTGTTTGGGTTCCAAGTTGTTTGAGTACCAAGATGTTTGAGAACCAAGGTGCCACTGTAAAGAATGTTGACGTTATTTGATAGTTTGTGAAATAAATAAGGGAATTATCGAGTCAAGTTCCAGATGTGCCAGCCTGCGATGAGAGTTGTTTTGAAAATGACGATTCTGCTATATATGTAACCAAAGAATGCAGGTCGTCCCTCTTGAAATCTCAAATTATGTGTAATTTTCTCCATTGTATCTCAATTCCGGACTAAGTGCTACCCAGCGCCCAGTGTAAAATTCTGGGCTGTTTTTCCATTGAGCTCCAATTAGCATTTGAGTGACAAAGGAAGTAAAACGTGGTGGATAACAATTAAGGATTTATTGTGTTTTCTGAATGTATTGGAAAATTTATATAGAAAGGTTTATTGTTTTGTGTACATTCAATTGTAAGATAAAACATACGCGATGGGACTTGATGGGTTTTGTAAGATAAAAAAGGGGGAAATACTTATTTTCATTATTTTCATTATTAATTTTTTTCTCTGTGTTTTGTTTGGAATGTTTGGGAGGACATAAGGCAGTAAATAACAAATAAACAAAATATTGATGCATTTATTTCTCAATTATATTTTGTGGTAGTATGGGTGTAATGTTTTTTGTAGCATAAAATCATTCAATAAAAATTATTTTTAAAAAAGAGCTGCAATTAGCTATCCTAGATGCCAAGATCATATAGAAGCCTAGTTCTTTTGATGATGCATCTTACACTGGTACCCTCAAAGCGTGTGTGTGTGTCTGTTGTTCCCTGGCTTAGCCTCACTCTCTCCTTCCTGTTTCCCCCACCTCCCCGAACCCAGTGAGTCCGTCGTCTGCACCACCCGAGCCACTGTGATGCTGTATGATGATGCCAACAAGAAATGGGTGCCTGCAGGCAGCGGGCCGCAGGCCTTCAGCCGCATCCAAATCTACCACAGCCCCGTCAACAACACGTTCAGGGTCGTGGGGAGAAAGATGCAGCCGGACCAACAGGTAAGGACCCCCCCCCCACAGCAAAGACGAGGGAGGGAAGGGGAGATCGGTCCCTCCTGTGATGTTAAAGCAGGCTTCCACAACATCGGTCCTCCTGATGTTTTGAGACTACAATTCCCATCATCCCTGACCACTGGTCCTGCTAGCTAGGGATCATGGGAGTTGTAGGCCAAAAACACCTGAAGGTCTGAGGTTGAGGAAGCCTGTGTTAAGAGCATCTCCAGTGTCGCCATAGCAACCATCCTGGCTCTGGGTACCCAAAGGGGTTCTTTCTCTCTTCCTGGGTACCCAAAGGGGCTCTTTCTCCCTCTCCTGGGGTGCATGGATCTGTGTCCGGGGCTCTCCCCTATTTATTTACGTAATTTCGTCAAATTTATACATGCCCCAAAGCAGTTTACAAAACTGTAAAATTACAGGTTAATACATTTTTTAAAAAATTAAATTCAGCAGTAAACTAAAAATCAGATGGACGCACGTGTCAATGTTCCCAACCTCTCCAGGTACAAATAGATGTTTTTAGCATGTACCGAAAAGGGTGCTGCGAAGTCGCCCGCCTGCTGTCAACAGGCAGGGAGTTCCAATAGTGCCACACTAAAATATCGACTTCCAACCCCCTGCAAAGAGGAGAGGGAGGGGAAGGATTTTGGGGGGAGCTGGCTAGGTCACTTCATTGTTCACATCCCCTTTTGCACTTTGTTAAACCGCTGCATGTTTTCGAGGAGTCCTTGGCCTTCCGACAATTCCCCGCGAATCTGAGTTCGCTGCCGTGCTCATTTTACAGACGGGGCAAACTGAGGCTGCTGTCAACAGGCAGGGAGTTCCAATGGGGCCACACTAAAATATTGACTTCTTACAAACGCAGAATGGAGATCGTGGCTCACACTTTCCCATCCTCTTATTTTGACCCGCTGAATATCTTGCCGTTACAAAATGACAGAAGCGAAGGAGCAGCAGAGCCTCGCTTGGCTCTCAGGTCGCGTCAAAGGGGTCAGGACTTGGCACCGGAAAGGGGTCAGGTTTGGCGCCAGGGGACGGTCCCACAGCAGCCCAGAGGAGATCCTTCTGCCAGTCACTGTCTGCTTCTTATCTGAAGCCCATGGTACCCAGAAGACCAACTGGTGGTTCCTTTGCACCCGTTAACCCGAGTGGCTCGGTCCAGCCTTTTCCAACCAGGGAGTTTTCCGCTATTTTGGACCACAATGCCCATCCGTCCCATCATCAGATTGCTGTGCTGGTTGGCGCTGATGGGTGTTGTAGTCCTTATGAGGCAGCTGGAGGGCACCAAGTTGGCAAAATCCCTCTTGGCTCAGTATTTCCCCCCCCCCCACCCCCTTTCCTCTCCTAAAGGTGGTAATCAACAGCCCGATCGTGAAAGGGCTAAAATACAACCAGGCAACACCCAACTTTCACCAGTGGCGAGATGCCCGCCAAGTCTGGGGGCTCAACTTTGGCACCAAAGAGGACGCTAGCCAGTTTGCTGGTGGGATGATGGCTGCCCTGGAGGCTCTGGATTCAGGTGAGGGGGGATAGAAGAATCGGGGTATCTCGCGGGGGGTGTTGGAAAGGTTTTCCATCTTACGGGGGTTGTTGTTGTTGTTGTTTAGTCGTTTAGTCGTGTCCGACTCTTTGTGACCCCATGGACCAGAGCACGCCAGGCACTCCTGTCTTCCACTGCCTCCCGCAGTTTGGTCAAACTCATGCTGGTAGCTTCGAGAACACTGTCCCACCATCCCGTCCTCTGTCGTCCCCTTCTCCTTGTGCCCTCCATCTTTCCCAGCATCAGGGTCTTTTCCAGGGAGTCTTCTCTTCTCCTGAGGTGGCCAAAGTCTTGGAGCCTCAGCTTCAGGATCTTTCCTTCCAGTGAGCACTCAGGGCTGTTTTCCTTCAGAATGGAGAGGTTTGATCTTCTTGCAGTCCATGGGACTCTCCAGAGTCTCCTCCAGCACCAGAATTCAAAAGCATCCATTCTTCGGCGATCAGCCTTCTTTGTGGTCCAGCTCTCACTTCCATACATCACTACTGGGAAAACCATAGCTTTAACTATACGGACCTTTGTCGGCAAGGTGATATCTCTGCTTTTTAAGATGCTGTCTAGGTTTGTCATTGTCTTGCGGGGATACTCAGCCTTAAACTTGCAAGGGAGAAAGGCGAGACCCGCCCTGATCTGGTCTGCCAAACTGGCTCTAAATCCTGATTTTTTCACACCCCACAGGGAACTCTGCAGCTCCACGGCCCATCCAGAACGGCCCCACAGCGGAAGAAATGGCGGAGCAGCAGAAAAGGTACTTGGTGTGCTCTGCGGAACTCCCTGCTACTGCGTTGTTTTACTGCCCTGAGCAATGCATTGCAGGGCCTCTGCCTACTCCAGTTTAGTACCAAGCTAGGTTCACAAGGGCTGATGGGCGCCAGGTGGGCAGAGGCCAGCCCAGGCTGCGTCCTCGGTGCTTGTGCCCTCAAAAGAGGCACAAGCCTCAATTCCTTTAAGAACATAGAATGGTAGCGCTGGAGGGGAAAGGGTCATTTAGTCCAACCCCCTGCAAAAAGGAGAGGGAGGGGAAGGATTTTGGGGGGAGCAGGCTAGGTCACTTTTAAAGTTTAATAGGTTATTGTATTTTAATATTCTGTTGGAAGCCGGCCAGAGTGGCGGGGTAATAATAATAATAATAATAATAATAATAATAATAACTTCATCATCGTTCACATCTCCTTTTGCACTTTGTTAAACCACTGCATGTTTTCAAGGAGTCCTTGCCTTTCCGACAAATCCCCGCAAATCTGAGGTTTCTGCCGTGCCCATTTTACAGACGGAGCAAACTGAGGCTGTGAAGCAGCTGACCCCTGAGGGCCACCCGATTGAGTCCGTTGGCTGAGGTGGACACTGTAACCGAGCCCCTCTTCCCCAAATCCAGTGGGTCTCCCTGCCGCCAGCTTTTCCTTCCCTCGGCCCCCAGTGCGAATCGCGCCTCCTTTTTTGCTCCGATTCATTTTCGGCCAGAATGTAAAGCGCATGCAGAAACCTCAGTCCCCAACGGTAGCCTCTCCTGGGGGAGACCCCTGGGAGAGACCCTTGCCTCTGCAACCCTGGAGAGCAGCTGCCGGCCCGTGCAGGCAATACTGGGGGTCTGATCCGGTACACAGGTCATCAGACAATTGCTGCTAATTCCCCCAGCCCTCCTTCATGCCTCCCTGCGTAGCAGAGGGCGTTCCCAGCTTAGCTGCTAATCGGCTTGAGGGGTCATCGGGTCACCCGGCCGCCCCACTCGCCGCCTCCATTCCGGCCGCCTGTTCCCAGCGTGCGCGGAGCACCTCGTTCCTGGGGGGCCGCCCCCCACCTGCCCCAGCTCCTGGCCATGTGTGGCTTTGCAGTGTCCGGGATTTTGCCCGAGCCTCCGCAGAAGTGAGTGGCAGCAATTGGGGGGGGCTGAAAACAGGGGAGGGGGGGCCCAGCCCAGGTGGGCCTCATCCTGCCCAGGCACCTCTCCTGGGCCCTCGGACTGCAGGGGGGGCCTGATTTTCTCTTTTCTTCCCCCCCCCTCCCCAAACTCCAGGCAGCAGCAGCAGCAGCTGGAAAGGGAGCAACAGGAGCAGGCCGAGCGAGAGCGGCGGGTGACAATCTCAGGTGGGTCCCTGGGGTGGGGTGGGGGGTGACGAGTAGCACCCAGTGGGTGACCCCAACCCTCCCTCCCTCTCCCAGGCGAGTGTGGGGTGCAAAGCCCCTTTTCTGTTTCAGGACCTTGGCTGGTAATGGCTCCAGGGAGAGACTTGGAAATGTGCCTGGAGGGTTATGGGGTTTTTTGCAGGGGGGGGGTGCCCTCAACAAAGCCTTTCCGCCCCCCAACATAAGTGGGGTGACCTCGCTCCCAAAAGGGAAGTCCGTGGGTGGGAGGAGGCCGGCCGGCCTGCCTCTGAGCGCCTGAAGAATAAACAATTGGTTTAGTGTGGATTAACGCGCCCAGGCTGAGGATTTGGGGGGGGAGGAGAGAATGGGATGGAGGGCGTTCTGCTAAATGGTCAAGCTCACATCTTCACCTATGCTTAAAGCAGTACGGCCCCCCTTTTAGCAGATGTGGCTTTTCCCCACCCAAGCATCCTGGGAACTGTAGTTTGTGGTGGGTGCTGGGGGTTATATACTCCCCTCCCAAAGGTACAATTGTCAGAGTGGTTTTAACAGTCACCCCCCCTTCCCAGGGATCTCTGGGAATTGTCGCTCTGTGTGGGGAAGAGGGAGGTTTGGGAATTGCAGTTCTAGGAGTGGAAGAGGGCGTTCTGGGAGTTGTAGTTCTGGGAGGGGAAGAGGGAGTTCTGGGAGTTGTAGTTCTGGGAGGGGAAGAGGGAGTTCTGGGAGTTGTGGTTCTGGGAGTTGTAGTTCTGGGAGGGGAAGAGGGAGTTCTGGGAGTTGTAGTTCTGGGAGGGGAAGAGGGAGTTCTAGAGTTGTAGCTCTAGGAGTGGAAGAGGGAGTTCTGGGAGTTGTAGTTCTGGGAGGGGTAAGGAGCTCTGGGAATCATGGCTGTGGGAGGGGAAATAGCACCCTTAACAAACTACAACTCCCAGTATCCTTTGGGGGAAGCCAGGGCTGTTTAAAGAGGTATCGTAGTGCTTTAAATGTGACGTGCAGATGTGACCTAAGAAAATATCTTGGGCTGGGCACACAGGTGTTCTGTGCTTGTGGGGTGGCTGTGATGAGGTGCCTCCCTCTGCCCCTCTATGGATGCAACCCCACATTCTGCAGAACTGTGTAGCGTTGGAAAGGGACCCCGTGGGGTCATCCAGCTCAACCCCCGCCGTGCTGGAGCCACAACCGAAACCTCTCTTCTTGCAGTGCCTGCAGGGACCCCTTCGGGAGGAGGACCCCCGCCCCCACCAGGACCCCCGCCCGCCCCGCCATGCCCACCCCCGGGCCCACCGCCAGGAGCACCAGCGGGGCCACCCCCACCTCCGGGGCCTCCGCCGCCGCCCGGCCCTCCGCCTGGCCCCCCTGGCCCTCCACCTCCGGGAGGGGGGCCGCCCCCTGCGCCGCCCCTCCCGCCTCCCCAGGGCCCGGCAGGAGGGGGCGGCCCGCCCTCCGGATTGGCTGCTGCCCTCGCAGGGGCAAAGCTCAAGAAAGTGGGCAAGGTGAGTACAGACATCTCCGCGGGTGGCGGGAATTGTAGTTCAGGCGCCCGGTTTTCCCCAAGGCTGTAGATGGGAGTTGTAGTTGGGCACCCTCTCGGCGCCTTCGCCTTAACCCTTAACCCTGTTCTTCTTCCGCAGGAGGAGGCGCCAAAGGCCGCGGCTGGCGCAGCACCCCCGCCGAGTGGAGGGGGAGGCGGGGGGCTCATGGAGGAAATGAGCGCCATGTTGGCGCGGCGGTGAGTGTGGAGGAACCTCGCGGGGTGGGTGGGTGGCAGTGAGGGGGCCTGGCTCAGTGGCGCAGAGTACCAGTCTTCCTATTTAAATCCAAGACTCTTGAGGACTAGGATCTTAGCTCTCTATTTGTCAAGGAAAATATCCTGGCTCTGTGGTGCATCATGCAAAAGGGCCCAGGATCAGACCCTGGCAGCAGTTCCAGGTAGGGCTGAGGACCCAGGCGAGACGGAGCCCCTTTCTGGGCTCAAGCAAGGCTTGTTTTTCTCCCAATAGGAGAAGCTAGCCAAACTCCTGATTTCTCTTCGTCTTGCCCCCTGCTTGGAACAGGGTGCCCCACAAGTGTAGTAATTTCATAAGCGAGAATGCGTTTGGCTGAAAAGCGCACAGAGAAGGCATCTGCCTGGTGTCAAGTGGCAGGGAGTTCCAGAGTCTAGCCGCTGCACTAAAAGCTGGATTTATTACAAACGCAGAAGGGGGGTGTTCTGTGACAGGGCTGCTTCCGTAGATCGATGAGGCGGCATCTAGGGAGTGAGGCGATCTTGAACAACCCGTTTCTCTCTCCCCCCCCCCAAAATCCCATCTCCCCAGGAGGAAAGTTGCGGATCAGGGTGAGAAACCCATTCCAAAGAAAGATGAAGGTCCCGTAAGTACCCGGCTCCCCTTCTCTGCCCCATAGGGTCCAGTTTGAGAACCAGAAGTTTAGAAATCTGGGTTTCATTCATCCCCCCCCCCCTTGCAAAATTCATTCATTTATTATTGCAATGCAGTTTTCCCAACGCTGGATTGAAAAGAAAAACACACCTCAAATTGATATATGAAAGACAAATAAAATAAAGGGAAATCCCACCAAATAATGGAACAGATTAAAAAATGACCTTTCTAAGTGTCTGCACAAGGATGTTTTCAGCTGGTGCCAAAATAAGGCGCCTGCTCCATCTCATGAGGCAGGGAGTTCCAAAGGCCAAACAACCCGAGTTCTTGCAAATGCAGAAAAGGGTCGTTATTGGCACCTGTGTAGTAGGGCCAGTTTATATGGCACCTTTTCCTGCAAGGTGGCAAACATTGCCCGCCCCGTCCCCAGTTCACTTCCTACAACAACAACAACCCTAGGAGGCGGGTTGGGCTGAGAGGCATTGACTAGCGTCCCTCTCTGGTTTTTGCTTTGCAGAGCAGGAGGGTCCCCCTGGGGGTGGGACTGAGGCTGGTGGCTTCTCATGTCTCATTTGCCATCTCTGTTTCTTTCCCCACAGCAAAACGACACGGACGCTGGTGCCAAGACCACAGGTAGGCAAAGGGGCCCAGAAGGCGGGTGATAGACTAGAGTGGGCACAAGACCCTCCAGCCAGTGGAAAAGACCCACCTAGATCAAGGGAAGTAATAGTGCCACTGTATTCTGCTCTGGTTAGACCTCACCTGGAGTACTGTGTCCAGTTCTGGGCACCACAGTTCAAGAAGGACACTGACAAACTGGAACATGTCCAGAGGAGGGCAACCAAAATGGTCAAAGGCCTGGAAACGATGCCTTATGAGGAACGGCTAAGGGAGCTGGGCATGTTTAGCCTGGAGAAGAGGAGGTTAAGGGGTGAGATGATAGCCATGTTCAAAGGATGTCACATAGAGGAGGGAGAAAGGTTGTTTTCTGCTGCTCCAGAGAAGCGGACACGGAGCAATGGATCCAAACTACAAGAAAGAAGATTCCACCTCAACATTAGGAAGAACTTCCTGACAGTAAGAGCTGTTTGACAGTGGAATTTGCTGCCAAGGAGTGTGGTGGAGTCTCCTTCTTTGGAGGTCTTTAAGCAGAGGCTTGACAACCATATGTCAGGAGTGCTCTGATGGTGTTTCCTGCTTGGCAGGGGGTTGGACTCCATGGCCCTTGTGGTCTCTTCCAACTCTATGATTCTATGATTCTATGTAGCTTGCCATGGCTACTGGGCCTGGTGACGATGCTCAAATCCTGCTTGCGGCTTTCCCTTTGAGGAGGACACTGGAGTAGATTTATTATGTGTGGGTTAAACCACAGAGCCTAGGGCTTGCCGATCAGAAGGTTGGCGGTTCGAATCCCCGCAACGGGGTGAGCTCCCGTTGCTCGGTCCCTGCTCCTGCCCACCTAGAAGTTCGAAAGCACATCAAAGTGCAAGTAGATAAATAGGTACCACTCCGGCGGGAAGGTAAACGGCGTTTCCGTGCGTTGCTCTGGTTCGCCAGAAGCGGCTTAGTCCTGCTGGCCACATGACCCGGAAGCTGCACGCCGGCTCCCTCGGCCAGTAAAGCGCGATGAGCACCTCAACCCCAGAGTCGGCCACGACTGGACCTAATGGTCAGGGGTCCCTTTAGCTTTTATAGCTGCTGGTTGCTGGAAAACCTAGCCAGATGTGCAGGGTATGAATAGTTAAAATGATCATTATCAATCCAGAAGCTGGGCTTTACCTATGGAGCTTCAAGGTCCAGGAGCAGTCTATCTGGACTCCTGCGTTCTCGGGGGCCATTGGCCGCTGTGAGAACAGGGCGCTGGACTCGATGGGCCCCCCTTGGCCTAATCCAGCAGCCGGTTTCTTCAGAGATACGCGAGGGCCGTTCGCTCTAGAGTTCCCAGGCGCCTGGGGAACGCTAAGCGGGGGCTTCAACAGGAAGTCAGGAGTGTCCAGGGGGTCTGCGCCTCTGCCACCCACAGCCCCCTACCCATCCTCTCCCTCCTTGCTTTGTCCTAGATTCCTTCCGCAGGCCTTGGGAGAAGACCAGCACGACGCTACCCAGGTAAGTGACACCTGTCCGTCATAGTCATTTTGAGTTTTTCTGAAATCCCCCCACCCTTTTTTCCTGGCACCAAGTTTCCACGAAGCCAGTGGAATTGGTGTGTATGTGTTTTATTTGTGTGCCCTGTTTCCCTCCCTCCTTGACCCACAAAGTGGGGAGCAGGCGGTGGGGGGGTGGCTATTTTGCTTGCCCCCCCCAAGCTGTGTCTCAGTCTTTCTCTTCTCTGCCCCCCACAACGTTCAGGACAGCTGTGACCCAGAGAAGCACCACGCCCTCCGCTGCAGCCCGTCCACAGTTCGGCCAGTCTAGGTATCAGGCAGGGAGGGCAGAATAATAATAATAATAATAATAATAATAATAATAATAATAATAATAAATTTATTTATACCCCACTCAAACATTGAACTGTAAAAGCAGCATAAAATAAAGTATAAAAACATAAATAACAATAAAATTCGAAAATCAATTAGATAATCTCCAGGGCTAGCTGGCTGAATTGGTCCTACAGCGAGGAGGCCAGGGGAGAATTAGCTGTGGGGTCTCAGAGCGGGTGATCTTCATAAAAGGGGAGGGGGAGGGAAGGGAAATAAAAGATCAGGCTGAATTCAAATTAAAGGCCAGGTGGAATAGCTGTGTCTTACAGGCCCGCCAGAAGGAGGTTAAATCCTGAAGGGCCCTGGTCTCATGGGGCACAGCATTCCACCAGGTCGGAGCCATCACTGAGAAGGCCCTGGCCCTGGTGGAGGATCGACTTATATCTGCTAAGTACCCCCGTAGAACCATAGAAGGGCACCCCAGGGCTCATCAAACCCAACCCGCTGCGATACAGGAATCACGGCCGACTTCAAACGTACCTGGAGCCTTCCCTGAGCAGAGGGTGCCCACTTAGCTCTCGCTGCTGGGTGGAGAGGTACCTGTGCCCCCACCAGGCGCTGCCGAACTACAACTCCCATCCTTCTCCATGGCCTGGGCTGATGGGAGTTGGCACCCAAGCGCAGCTTTCTGAGCTGATTCAGGGACTCTGCAGCATCTTAGAAAAGCCGGGGGGGTTCTGTTGCCAATGAAAAAGAGAACATTTTCTGCAGAAGGAAAGCTTGCAAGGAAGGGAGAGAGGCAAGCAAGCCTGCCCCACACTGTTCCCCCCCATAGGCAAATACTTCCTGTATGAGGGCTGTGCAAGCTGCCTCCCGCCCAGCCCTGTTCCCGAGCAGTGTGGTACAGTGGTTAGAGCATCGGACTGGCACCGAGGAGAGACCTGGATTCGAATCCCCCACTCAGCCACAAAGCTCACTGTCGCTGCATCTCTCTGTTGCTGTTTGTGGGGGAGAATTAAATGAGGGAGGGGGAGAACCTGGAGCGCCACTTTGGAAATAAAAGTGGGATAGAAACACCATAAAATAATCACAATATGATTATCAGTTATTGGCTTCGTTATTGGTGCTCCCTCGGGGCCAAACGAGATTGGCTGTTGGTTTTTGCAACCTGGTTTTTGTTAACGAAATAGCAGCCCCAGGGAGGGAGGTGGTTTTCCTGCAGGGGAAAACCCCCCCTTCCAAAGCAGCTGTTTGCATTCATGGAAAACTCGATGGCAGCTGCCTGTTTGGCGGGTCTGATGCTGCAAAGCTTAGCCTGCCCCTCCTGAAATCTTCCCTTTACTTTCTCGCCAACCCCAGGATGAAATCCGCCGGAGCAATCACCGGATCGGAACCTGCTGCTGGCGGCGGCGGAGGAGACGAGTCGGAGCTGGAACGGGTGAAACAGGTAAACCTGCCTTTTTGGGTCCAAGCTAACGTCAGCTAGAACCAGAGAAGGGGGCCCCCTAGAGTCATCTAGTCCAACCCCCTGCAATACAGGAATCTCAGCTAATGATTATTATTTTATTTTAATTAAAGAATTTCTTGGTTTACAAAAGTATGTGCAATGTCTCTCGCTCTTTTTTCCCAAGTAACATTTTTTACAGATCAGCTATTGAGCAGCTAATGATTATTTCAAAGAGACTCCTTTTTTGGCTGGTTGGGGGGTTCTGTTCTGTTCTTTCCCTGGTGCCAGAGTTGTTGGGGGGGGGGTTCCAGTCTTCTACCTCTTCCCTCTGGGCCCTAAATTCATGTCTTTCCAACCCCCACCCTAGGAACTCTTGCAGGAGGTCCGGCGGGAATTACAGAAAATGAAAGAGGAAATCATACAGGGTAAGTTATGAAGGCTTTTGGTTGTTGTTTTTTAATAAGTGGTATATAAATTTTACAAAATAAATTATATATATTTTTCACTCCATATTTTTCACTCCATAAGACCGTATTTTTCACTTCATAAGACGCCCTTTCCCCCCCAAAAAATATAAGGGGAAATGTCTGTTCCCTGTGTGGTCCCTGGAGCCAAATTGCCCACAGGCGAAAAGCAGATCATGCTTTTTTAAAAAAAAGAGGGAAGGGGGTGTTGAAACAAAGCCGCTGATGGGCAAGCGATTGGGAGCGAGATAAGGGATGCTAGAGATAAAGGAGGCTGCCTGGGAGGGGGGAGGTAAAGACAGCAAACTTGCAAAGGGGGGAAACAGGAAGACAAAAGCAATAAGGAGAGAAATTAAAAGAAAAGGAGGAGCAAAAAACCTGCTCCAGCTAAGGAAAAGACACTAGGTAAAGGTAAAGGGACCCCTAACCATTAGGTCCAGTCGTGACCGTCTCTGGGGTTGCGGCGCTCATCTCGCTTTACTGGCCGAGGGAGCCGGCGTACAGCTTCCGGGTCATGTGGCCAGCATGACTAAGCCACTTCGGGCGAACCAGAGCAGTGCATGGAAACGCTGTTTACCTTCCCGCTATTTATCTACTTGCCATTTGAGGTGCTTTCGAACTGCCAGGTTGGCAGGAGCAGGGACTGAGTAACGGGAGCTCACCCCGTTGCGGGGATTCGAACCACCAACCTTCTGATCGGCAAGCCCTAGTCTCTGTGGTTTAACCCACAGCGCCACCCGCGTCCCAAGGAAAAGACACTACAGTAAGGCAAACAAGAGGGAAGGGAGTGTTGAAAGGAAGCAGCAGCTCGGCAAGCGATCGGAACGGAGATAAGGGACGCTAGAGATAAAGGAGGCTGCCTGGGATGGGGGAGGTAAAAGCCCATGGGTCCTTAGGAGTGAAAAATACAGTATATAACCTGCAGCTGCCTTCCCCAACCTGGGGCTGTCCAACTGTGTTGGGTTACAACTCCCATGAGCCAGAGTGTCTTATCAACTGTGCCATCAGGGGCTGATGGGAGTTGTAGTCTGAAGCAGCTATGCAAAGCCCCCCCCCCCTCCCAGGGGATGGAAAAGCCTGGCTTTTCTAGACAGCGCTGGAATATTTTGGATCGCTGAAAGAGCCCGGCTTCATATTTACGTTTTCTCTCTCTCTCGCCGCAGCATTTGTGACAGAACTACGGAAGCGGGGGTCTCCTTAGTGCACCCCCCCTCAAGAAAGAAAGAAAGAAAACCCCCCAGCTTGCCGGTGCCTCCTGGAGCCAGCAGTTCAATCCTCCGAAACGTGCAGGAAAGAATAAAAGCGGAAGAAGATAAAAAGAACGAACTTGATCACCCCTTTTCTCCCCACGCCCCCACCCCACAAACGCACCAGATGAGCTCCACACAACACACACACACACACCTTCCTTTTCCTGTCGGCTCCCAGGCCCCCGCTGTGCAATTTCCGGGGAGGGGGGGGGAAGGAGAATCTGTGGCAGCCCCCCACCCCAGGAAGGGCAGGACCCCCACCTGTGCCTTACCCAGAGCAATAGCAACACCCCTCCTTTGTCCTCTGCTTCCTCCCTGCCCCCCTGCCACAACGAGGGGCTTGTTCCCGCGGGAGGTGTGCAAGGGGGGGTGCGTTTCCCTGGCGGAACTGGCTCCTTCCCCCCCCCCCCCGCCACCACTTAACACTGTGCCATTCCCAGAGAGGGCTAGGCTCTCCATCACCCGCAAATCCTCCTTTTTCACGCTTGGACCAAGATGCCTGTGTCTGTTTTTTCTTACTCTCCTCCGCCCCCCCCCCAAAAAAAACCATGGCATGGGAAGGGGGGTGCAGGCAGCCCAGCCAGGCACCCTCAGACGTTTTTGGGGGGCAGGCAGTGGCGCAAGAAACACCCGTTTTTCCCAGGCTTCAGGGAATCGCATCAGCTTTACCAAACTGGAGAAGTTTCGTTTCCTTTGAAGGTAGTGGTCGGCAACCGGGTTGCCCCAAAGGCCAAACCTGCCCTGACTTTCCAGAGCTTCCTTACTCACCTAAACCAGCAACATTTCCCTTTTTAGCCAAGGCAGCAGGTCTCTCGGACCCTTCCTTCTTCCAGACACGACGCCAGGGGTTGGGTTTGCGATAAGGGGACCAAGGAACGGAACAAAGGTGGCCTGAACCTTCTCTGTAGTTTGGGGGCGCAGTTATATATTTTCCCCAGCGGAAGGGTGACAAACCATAGCGTTCCCGCTGCTGGTAATTTGATCCGGGCCAAATTCCGGCCACCTAGTTGCCAACCACAACCTTTTTATTTTTTAAAAAGGCACCCTTACTTGCAATGCACGCCCCCCCTCGCTAGTCATGCATGCCCATCCCTGGAAGATGGACCACTTTGCTGAAAAGGACAGCTTCCACGGCCCCCTCCCCAAATAATAATAATTACCACCCCACTTCCTAGTAACTTTTCTCATTTCACATGCTCTCTCTTGCTGGGCTCATTCTGAAAAAAAATATATTTTACTCAACCCCACCCACTCACCCATCTCTTTGCTCTCACCTCTCTGGGTAATGATTTGTTTTTATTTTTAATAATAATAAAAAAGAGGATTTCGCTCCCCTCTGCCTCCTATCGGGAAGCGCCGAGGGGAATGCAAGGCAGGGCTCTTGGCTTTTCTACTGAGCTGTAATTTTTTGACTTTTGTTATTTTTTTGTCTAGCTGGATGGAATATTATATTTTGATTTTTTTAATTATTATTATTATTATTACTGAACTGCCGGGTATTTCTGCCCACCCTCTGGCCTCACCGCACATGTTCACCTGCAAATCGGCACTAGGGTCTTGGGCACATGCACCAAACTTCTCTAGGAATAAATCTTTTCCTTTTTTGTAAAATTGCAAAAAAAAAAAAAGGGCCTCTGCGTGGTTTTTTCCTCTCTTACTGGTGACACTCTCACTGGGCTCAGAGAACCGTATGTGGGATAGCAGAAAGGAAAAACCCCTTCCTGGTGTTTGTTTGCAAATGGATAAGAAAGGGGAGGTACCGTATTTTTTGCTCTATAAGACTCACTTTTTCCCTCCTATAAAGTAAGGGGAAATGTGTGTGTGTCTTATGGAGCGAATGCAGGCTGCGCAGCTATCCCAGAAGCCAGAACAGCAAGAGGGATTGCTGCTTTCACTGCGCAGTGATCCCTCTTGCTGTTCTGGCTTCTGAGATTCAGAATATTTTTTTTCTTGTTGTCCTCCTCCAAAAACTAGGTGCGTCTTGTGGTCTGGTGCTTCTTATAGAGCGAAAAATACGGTAGTTGGTGAGGATTACGGCAGCCTTTCTCAACCTGTGGGGTCTCCAGATGTTGTTGAACTACAACTCCCATCACCCCTAGCTAGCAAGGCCAGAGCTCAGGGATGATGGGAGTTGTAGTCCAACAACATTTGGGGACCCGCAGGTTGAGAACCGCTGGATTACTTGGTCTCCTCCTTTGAATACTTTGAAGTCTAAAGCTATGAATTGGCATTTCGAATCCTAGACACAGGTGTTAGGAGTGACGCAGCATCAGAAAAAACACAATGCTATTATTCCAGGCTGCATCAACAGAAGTCTAGTGTCCCGATCAAGGGAAGTCATAGTCCCACTCTGTTCTGCCTTGGTCAGGCCACACCTAGAGTCCTGTGTCCAGTTCTGGGCTCTGGTTATCTCCCGCTTGGACTAATACCATGTGCTCTACGTGGGACTACCTTTGAAGGTGATCCGGAAACTCCAATTAATCCAAAATGCGGCAGTTAGACTGGTGATTGGGAGCGGCCGCCGAGACCATTTAACACCGGTCCTGAAAGACCTACACTGGCTCACAGTCCGTTTCTGAGCAAAATTCAAAGTGTTGGTGCTGACCTTTAAAGCCCTAAACGGCCTCGATCCAGTATCCCTGAAGTAGCATCTCCACCCCCATCGTTCAGCCCAGACACTGAGGTCTAGCGCCGAGGGCCTTCTGGCAGTTCCCTCACTGTGAGAAGTGAGGTTTCAGGGAACCAGGCAGAGGGCCTTCTCGGTATTGGCACCCGCCCTGTGGAACACCCTCCCATCAGATGTCAAGGAAATAAACAACTATTTTACTTTTAAAAGACAACTGAAGGCGGCCCTGTTTAGGGAAGTTTTTAATGTGTGACGCTGTATTGTTTTTAATATTTGGTTGGAAGCCGCCCAGAGTGGCTGGGAAAACCCAGCCAGATGGGCGGGGTATAAATAATAAATTATGATTTTTATTATCACAATTTAAGATGTTGACAGGCTGGAAGGTGGGCAGAGGGTGACCGCGTCTTGAAACTTCAGAGGAAGAGTTGAGGGAGTTGGGGATGTTTAGCCAGGAGAGGAAAAAAGAGGGTGGTCATGGGTTTGGAAAGCTAGCCTAGTGAGGAACGGTTGAAGGAGTTGGGTATCTTCAGCATGGAAAAGAGGAGACTGAGCCCCTTCGAATATTTCAAGGGCTGGATGACCTTAAGTACCCCTTCCAATTTATGATCAAAAGAGGTTTAAAGACAGTCTCAAGGCAAATTATAAAAATGTAGTATAAACACCAACAATTGGGAAACACTGGCCTGCGAGCGCTTCAGTTGGAGAACAGCCTTGACCAAAGGTGTCATGGGCTTCGGCTGACTCACCTCTCATTTTTAAGTGCGGGAGAAAGGGACAGATTTGACGAAAAGAACCAGTGGTTGGAGCAGGTCTTCTCAAAAGACAATATTGCCACCTGCTGGCTGCTTGCATTTCCAGTGCTATTTAAGACTGTCTTACTTTCTGCACCCCACTTTGGGATCCAAACATGCATTTTGGGGACCAGTTTCTTAATCTCTCACCGTGTATTTGCACGGCGGTAGGGCTCCTGTCGTGGCCCGCCTTGGATCAGGCTGCCTGTTGCAAGACCAGTGCCTTGGGTGTCTCCAGCTGGTTTTGGACAACAGTTGAGGGGAAAGAAGTATTTGATCCCCTGCTAAATTTGACCGTTTGCCCTCTGGGATTACAGGTAAGACCTCTCCCTTACAGCAGGGGCTTCTAATCTCAGCTCGTTGGTGAAGATACCAGGTAGCCTGACATCTGGCTGGTTGATAGGGGATCAAATACTTATTTCACTCATTATAATGCACATCATTATATGATGTATGGCATGTATGGAAGCGAGAGCTGGACCAACAAGAAGGCTGATTGCCGAAGAATGGATGCTTTTGAATTCTGGTGCTGGTGGAGACTCTTGAGAGTCCTATGGGCTGCAAGAAGATCAAACCTCTCCATTCTGAAGGAAATCAGCCCTGAGTGCTCACTGGAAGGACGGATCCTGAAGCTGAGGCTCCAAGACTTTGGCCACCTCATGAGAAGAGAAGACTCCCTGGGAAAGACCCTGATGTTGGGAAAGATGGAGGGCCCAAGGAGAAGGGGACGACGGAGGACGAGATGGTGGGATAGTGTTCTCGAAGCTACGAACATGAGTCTGACCAAACTGCGGGAGGCAGTGGAAGACAGGAGTGCCTGGTGTGCTCTGGTCCAGAGGGTCATGAAGAGGCGGGCACAACTAAACAACAAACAACAACAATGCACACCAATCTCTGATTTTTGTCTTCTGGGTTTCTGGGGGTTTTCCTGTTGTTATTCTGTCTCTCACAGCTACAATAAACCTACCATTAAAATTAATGAACTGGTCATTTCTTCGTCAGATGGCAAACGGGCAAATTTAGTAGGGGATCAAATACGTTTCCCCCCCTCACTGTATAATCCCCATCATCCCTAACCACTGGTCCTGCTAGCTAGGGGTGATGGGAGTTGTAGTCCAATAGGAGCTGGAGACCCGAGTTTGGGAAACCGTGGATCCTGGGATCCTCCCTTTGGAACGCAGCTGACCCAGCCAAGAGTTTAAGGAGATAAGAAAAGCTTGCTGGGCCGAGAGTATGCCCCTGTCTAGTCTAGCATCCTGTTCTCAGTGGCCATAATAAAATGAGCGCTTCCTGGATCAGGCCAATGGTCCATCCTCACAGTCAACAAGATGCAACAAAGATAAGTCAGCCAGCAGTATCTGAGCACAAGAGCAATTCTCCCATCCCGCGGTTTCCAGGAACTGGAATTCAGAAGCAAATGGCTAATAGCCATCGATAGCCCATGAATTTTCCCAATTCTCTTTTAAAGCCATCCAGGTTGGCGGCCTTCGCTGCCTCCTGCAGGATCTGCATGAAGAAGGGCTTGCTTTATTGGAACAGGCGAGCCTCATCTAAAAATAGGAATTCAAGGGGCAGTTTTGGGAAGGCCAAGCAAGGAAGGACAAGGTCACCTCAAATTGGTTTCGGTTCTCTTCTCCCACCCCCACCTCCCCATATTTCATTGCCGGTAATCCTCTGCCCTGTTACTGTGTGGGTTCGTTTTTGCCTCCCATCTAAACAAAGGCAGTCGATGAAAGTGCTTTTAAGGAAATTAATTATTTAAGTGGCTCGGCAGAAGGCATTTCGATGATGCACAAAGTGTTTTTGTCTTAAAGGGACAGCAGTGTTTTGGTTTTGCTGCTGGTTATCATCAAATACGGAGGCTTTCCCATAATGCACCACATATCAGTACAGTCATGCCTCGGGTTACAGCCGCATCAAATTGTGTCTTTGCGGGTTGCAGAGTGCCGAAACCCAGAAGTACCGGAACGGGTTACACTGGTACCACGAGCTAAGTAATTCATTCTGGAGGTCTGTTCTTAAACTGTTCTTAACCTGAAGCACCACTTTAGCTAATGGGGCCTCCTGCTGCTGTCGTGCCGCCGGAGCACGATTTCTGTTCTCATCCTGAAGCAAAGTTCTTAACCTGAAGCACTATTTCTGGGTTAGCGGAGTCTATAACCTGAAGCGTCTGTAACCCGAGGTACCACCGTACTTCCAGGTTTTGGTGCATGCGCAGAAGCGCTAAATCATGCTTTGCACATGCGCAGAAGTCCCAAATTGCATCCCACACGGATAATGTTCGCAACCCGAGCATCCACAGTACTTTGATCACTGTGCTGGGCTCCTTTGGGATAGGGTGCTGAAGGTTTTCACCCCTTCTTGGGAGGGTCCGGCTGAGGCTGCTGGGCGTCCTAACCCAAAAGGCAGCAGAGAATGCCAGGCTAGGGGAAAGCTATTTTGGGGCACATTGAGAGGGCTTTGGTTGGGGGCCAGAACAGTGCCACCCTCTCCCCAAACACCCCGTCCTCCCTCAAAGACCGTGGGTGGATTTGCTCTGCCTGATTCCCACATGTTAATGCAGTGATCCAATATTAGCAGGAGTGGAATCCCCCCAACCACTGCACTTGGGGACTGAAGCTCGGAGGAACCTGAAAGCAGCTCCCAGACCACCTCCCCAAAACCCCAGCTCCGTAATGGCGGAAAAGAAGATCGCTGCACCATCTCAGTGCCGAAAAGCAGAACATGCCCCGGCAGTGTTTTTAAATCCATGGCCTCGGCATCGGTTCTCTCTCCCCAATGCCAGAATCTGGGAAATGTTTAAATGCTACAGAACAAACACCAGAAAACAGGTTGATTCGGCCACCACAGTTCGGGGTTACCACCATGAACACACCACCCAGTTGTGTTAACACTGCCATATAATTTGGGGAACAAGCTGTACTACCAAAATGATTAAGGTTTTAAATGATAATTTTAGGTTATATTTTAGTGATCAAGAATTAATATATATATATTTTTAACTGCCGCTATATCTGAATTGTCTCTGTTGTACCCAATTGCAATTCAATGTACAGTGGTACCTTGGGTTAAGTACTTAATTCGTTCCGGAGGTCCGTTCTTAACCTGAAACTGTTCTTAACCTGAAGCACCACTTTAGCTAATGGGGCCTCCCGCTGTCGCCACGCTGCCGGAGCACAATTTCTATTCTCTTCCTGAAGCAAAGTTCTTAGCCCGAGGTAATATTTCTGGCTTAGCGGAGTCTGTAACCTGAAGCGTATGTAACCTGAGGTACCACTGTATCCCTGTTGTGTTTTATGATTTTCCTCATATTGTAAGTAACCCGGAACTGGTCTCTGACCATAATAATAAAATCCATTCATTCACACACCACCTGTTATAACACAGAGTTAACCAGGGCTAAAGAACGCCTGACCGACGGTCGTTGGAGGGGTCCCCCAGCAGTCATCTAGTCCAGTGTTTTTCAACCTTTTTTGGGCAAAGGCCGACTTGTTTCATGAAAAAAATCACGAGGCACACCACCATTAGAAAATGTTTAATATTTTTTTCTTTAATGGCAAGCAAAAACGTTGCAGACCATTCTCTGCTTAGCAGGGATCGATCCGCTGATCCCCGCTGAGCCGGTGGATGACAGTTCTGTCTCCGCACTGTGTGCAGAGAGGGAGATGTCAGAGGTCTGCTGCTCTCTATGGGGAATCGGATGAGAGCGGACCGCCTGTCCGCTCTCATCCGATCCCATCCGATCTGATCCCCACCCAGGACGGATGGAAAATAGGGTGGACACAGTCCGGCGCCCGCCTAGTGGGCGAAAATTTGACTTAAAAAAAAAAAATCTTTCGAATTTTTCCCACGGCTGTGTGCTGCAAAACAGTGGTTGAAAAACACTGATCTAGTCAACCCCCCTGCCATGCAGAAATCCCCACACCCACCAGCTGCCCTTGCAGCTTCTCCGCACGATCAGCGAGGCTGAGAGCTTTTTTCTCTGCAATTTCTTTTGTTTTTTAATGGATTCAGTATTTACACGCTTGGAAAAGGCTTAGAAACTCAGCACCACAGGGTAGGTTGGGAAACGGGGCTTTCGCACCCCGAATCCTGCGTAGGCCGGGATCCCCGCGGCGCCCTTCGCCGTCCAGCAAGGGGGAACCTCGCGGCGCAGCCAGCAGTCGGGCGCAGTTTTAGGAAGCCGCGTCTCTCTCTCTCTGCCCGCCATCCCCGCTATTTCTTGGGGGAGGCCGAGACCTCGACGAGGACCCGGTTGAGCTCCCGCAGCCGGGCGTCCAGTGTCTCCACGGTCAAGTTCAGCTCGGCCACCTGCTCCTGCAGGCTCTCGATGGTGCTGCTCAGCTCGTCCTCCTTCTTCTTGCTGTTGGTGGTTTGGCGGGAGTACTCCAGGAAGATGCACAGCCCCCCCACCCCAAAGACGATAGCTTCGCCCAGCAGTTCCGCCCCCAGTTCGGCGGCCGCCTCCTCGTTCAGCGGCTTGATGGCGGCGCCACGGAAGCCCATGATGCGCATCTTGGCCCGCATCTCCACCCAGTGGTACACTGCAAGAGGAAAAGGAAGAGTGAGGAATGTCCGGGGTGCTGGGCCTGCACCTTCCAGCCATCACTTATTTTTTAATTTTTACTTTGACAAAGTAAAAGGTAAAGGGACCCCTGACCATTAGGTCTAGTCGTGGCCGACTTTGAGGTTGCGGCGCTCATCTCACTCTATTGGCCGAGGGAGCCGGCGTACAGCTTCCGGGTCATGTGGCCAGCATGACTAAGCCGCTTCTGGCGAACCAGAGCAGCGCACAGAAACGCCGTTTACCTTCCCGCCGGAGCAGGAAGTATCTACTTGCACTTTGACGTGCTTTCGAACTGCTAGGTTGGCAGGAGCAGGGACCGAGCAACAGGAGCTCACCCCGTCACGGGGATTCGAACCGCGACCTTCCGATCGGCAAACCCTAGGCTCTGTGGTTTAACCCACAGCGCCACCCGTGTCCTACTTTGACAAAGTAATAATCATAAATAAATAAGAATAAAAACGTGCAGCCCATGCCCGAGACCATTGTAACTGTCCAACCTCCCAAAATTTCAACACCTCTTGTGATGGTTTGACCCCTTTCCGTTTTAACAGTATAAATTCTACAAACACCCTCTAAATCTCCTCAAAATAATTTCTCCTGCATATTCCCCATCTTATCTGAATGGCACATGTTAATTTGTCATTAACAGCTAAATCCCACACCTCTTTGTACCGTCCTTCCATTTTATATTCACCTTGCTCCTTCCACTTCCTAGCTATAACAATTCGTGCAGCTGTCCATAAATTAGCGAGTAAGTCCTTCGTAGCCTGTGAACCTTCCACCCCATCGTAAATTGATAGTAATTCTTTGGTCAGCTTTAACCCAGTGATTTCTGTTATTTCCTTAAACACCCTTTGCAAAAAAAAAATGTACATATTTACACCCCCACATGTGAACGTAGGTCCCAGTTTCTGGCATCCCCTCCAACATAACACCGAATATTTGATTTATGTGATTTAATCTGACTGGTATGAAATACCATCTCCAAATTAATTTATAATAATTTTCTTTTATCCTTCTAGAGTAGACAACATTTTCAAAGTGTGTTTCGTCCATATTTTCTACCTGGGCCCTGAGGTCATCCTTTGAGACCTTTTTTTGCGGTGTTTCCTCCAAGAGAGGTCTGAAGGTTATATTTTGTGGGGGTTTTTAATTGTAATTTTAATGTTGCAAATTGCCCTGAGATCTGTTGATGGAAGGGCATTATGCAAATGTTATAAATAAAAACAACACCCCAATATCCACCATGGCAGACACTGTGGAGTTTATTTTGGCTGCCATTTTCTGAACCTTTCCAATTAAGGAGATGAAGAGACTAATAATAATAATAGTAATAATAATAATTAATATTTATACTCCGCCCATCTGGCTGAGTTTCTCCAGCCACTCTGGGTGGCTTCCACTCAGGTGTTAAAAACAATACAGCATTAAACATTAAAAACTTCCCTAAACAGGGCTGCCTTCAGATGTCTTTTAAAGATAAGATAGCTGCTTATTTCCTTGACATATGAAGGGAGGGCGTTCCACAGGGCGGGCGCCACCACCGAGAAGGCCCTCTGTCTGGTTCCCTGGCTTCTCACAGGGAGGGAACTGCCAGAAGGCTGGACCTCAGTGTCTGGGCTGAACGATGGGGGTGGAGACGCTCCTTCAGGTATACTGGGCCTTTGAGGCCGTTTAGAGCTTTAAAGGTCAGCACCAACAACTGTGCTCAGAAACGTACTGGAAGCCAATGCAGATCTCTCAGGACTCCCCTATGAGGAAATGCTGCAGTGTTTGGGACTTTTTTATTTCAGAGAAAAGGCGGCATGATTCAAGACTATAACAATGCTTGTGCGGTTGCTTCCAAACCTGCCATCTTGTACATATTAAATTATGCATCTAAGAGAGAGACTCCTGAACCAGTCACACTAGTTTCAAGGTTATTGTCTGAGCAGGCCAGTTAAGAACGGACTTTTACTATTTACAGAGAACAGTTATTGAGGATATTCTTGCGGATAAAGTGATTAAATGTGAGTTTGATGATTCCTGCATTGCTGTGGCTTGGACCAAATGACACTTAGGGTCCCTACGATTCTATGATCCTATTTCTGTCCTCCGGGGCAGGAAGCGTGAGCAGGACACCTCCTGCGAAACATCATTCAATGGAACAGATGCCCATGAACCATAAAAAGTAAGGGGTCAGCAAATTTTTTCAGCAGAGCTGGACCTCAGTGTCCTTCAGGTATACTGGGCCTTTGAAGCCATTTAGGGCTTTAAGGTAAAGGTAAAGGTACCCCTGCCCGTATGGGCCAGTCATGTCCGACTCTAGGGTTGTGCGCCCATCTCACTTAAGAGGCCGGGGGCCAGCGCTGTCCGGAGACACTTCCGGGTCACGTGGCCAGCGTGACGAAGCTGCTCTGGCGAGCCAGAGCCGCACACGGAAACGCCGTTTACCTTCCCGCTATAAAGCGGTACCTATTTATTTACTTGCACTTGGGGTGCTTTCGAACTGCTAGGTGGACAGAAGCTGGGACCGAAAGACGGGAGCTCACCCCGCCGCGGGGATTCGAACCGCCGACCATACGATCAGCAAGTCCTAGGCACTGAGGTCTTACCCACAGCGCCACCTGCGTCCCGTATTAGGGCTTTAAAGGTCAGCACCAACAACTGTGCTCAGAAACGTACTGGGAGCCAATGTAGGTCTTTCAGGACCGGTGTTACATGGTCTTGGTGGCCACTCCCAGTCACCAGTCTAGCTGCCGCATTCTGGATTAGTTGCAGTTTCCGGGTCACCTTCAAAGGTAGCCCCATGTAGAGCGCATTGCAGTAGTCCAAGCGGGAGATAACTAGAGCATGCACCACTCTGGCGAGGCAGTCTGTGAACAGGCAGGGTCTCATCCTGCGTACCAGATGGTGCTGGTAGACAGTCGCCCTGGACACAGAGTGGACCTGCGCCTCCATGGACAGGTGTGAGTCCAAAATGACTCCCAGGCTGCGCATCTGGTCCTTCAGGGGCACAGTTGCCCCATTCAGGACCAGGGAGTCCCCCACACCTGCCCGCCCCCTGTCCCCCAAGAACAGTACTTCTGTCTTGTCAGGATTCAACCTCAATCTGTTAGCCGCCATCCATCCTCCAACCGCCTCCAGACACTCACACCTGCGAACACCCTGCCTGTGGCATAGCTGTCAACCGTCCCTTATTTGACGGGAAACTCCCTTATCCCTTATTGATGATGTCCCTTAAATTTTCCGGGTTTCATGCTCGCCCGGCTCAGGAGGGAAGCAGCGGCTTGGGGTCCCCCGCTGTGAGAGAGACCGCACACTGGCCCCGTCATCCTGGCGCAAGGAGTTCCATCAGGCCTTCCCCGCCCGAGAGAGAGGGGGAGGAGGGAGAGAGACTCTCGCCCACGCCGCCCATGATCCCGGAGGCGGCAGCAGTGGTGGCAGCTGAGGAGGCGGCCTGAGGGAGGAGGAAGAGGAGGGGATGGACGCAGAAGGGTGGCTCTTCAGCTGCCACAGTGCCGCTGCCACCGCCTCATGCCGGATTGACAGCATCTGTCAATCCTACCAATGTACAGTGGTACCTCGCAAGACGAATGCCTCGCAAGACGGAAAACCTGCTAGACGAAAGGGTTTTCCGTTTTGGAGGCGCGTCGCAAGACGAATTTCTCTATGGGCTTGCTTCGCAAGACGACAGCCCATAGGGAAATCTCCGGGACAGTGGGGAAGCGCAGCGCGTCTTCCCCGCTGTCCTCGGACCTCCTCCGAAGCCCGGGCGGCGGGGCGGGGACACCTCCTCCCGCCGCCGGGCTTCGGAAGGATGCCCCGATGCCGGGCGGCGGGGCGAGAAAGCCTCCCCCCGCCGCCCGGCTTCGGAACGATGTCCCGAAGCCGGGCGGCGGGGCTGCGAAGCCTGGGTGCGCTGGCAACTCTCCGCAAGGAGCGCTGCTCCCGCTGCTTGCGGAGAGGTCCGCGAAGCCTGTCCTGGACCTCTTCTGAAGGCAGGCGGGGGGCAAAAGTCTTTGTCCCCCCTGCCTGCCTTCCCAGGGGCTTTTAAATCGCCCCGGACAGCGGAGAAGTCCTCCACTGTCCCGGGTGATTTTAAAATGCCGCCTGCCAGAAGAGGTCGGGGGAAGGCGGTTTCCATAGGAACGCATTAATTGATTTTCAATGCATTCCTATGGAAAACCGTGCATCGCAAGACGAAAAACTCGCAAGACGAAGAGACTTGCGGAACGAATTAATTTCGTCTTGCGAGGCACCACTGTATGTAACTCTTTACAACAGCAAAATCCCTTATTTTGGCTGCTGATCCCTTATTTTCCAGGCTGCCGGTCACTTATTTCCAAAAATGTAAGTTGACAGCTCTGGCCTGTGGACACCAGGCGGCTGAAGATCACCTTTGCTCAGCCAAGCCGGAGGCTTAGGAAGTTGCTGTGAGTTCGAGTGTCTGTTTCCAGTCTATCGATGAATCTAAGTTTGGATTTCTAACTTGGTTTTTAACTTTTCACTGCTTTGTTCTCTTTGTAAACCGCTTTGGTGTTTTTTTCCCCAACAACCAAGCGCTGTACAAATTTTATTGAATAAAATTAATTAATGATTTAATTAATTAATTAATTAATTAATTGCATTCCCGTCCACTGGGTCAAGGGGCTCCGCCTCCTCCTCCGCTTCCCCACGTGCCGCCCGGGAAGGGGACCTCTCAATGTCACCGCCGTAGCCTCTCCGCCCCTCCGATTGGCCCGCGGCTCCTCGGAGGCCCGCCCCCCTCGCCTCCCTATTGGCCTACTCCCCTCGCGTGCCCGCCCACCCTCTCTCCCATTGGCTTCCCTTTCAACCCTGACGGGAGACTCCTCCTATCGCGGGGGGCGCTGCCGCCGCCTGACTCACGTTGCGCGGGGGGCCCGCAGATGTACTGGCGGAAGAAGGGGCTGGCGCGGGCCCCGTCCTTGATGCGCGCCGCCAGGGGCTTGGAGAGCTGCCGGACGCCCAGGTAGAGCAGCTTGGCAATCGGGAAGGCGCCGGCCACCATCCTCGCGCTCCCAGCGGCCCCCGCGCCGAGCGCGGCGCACGCAGACGCCGGGCCGCGGTGACGTCAGCGCGCACGTCACGCCGAACCTCCCCGGCGTGCGTCCGCGACGTCAGCTCGCAGACGCACGCCTGCGTACCCCGTATGCAAATAGGCCTTATTAATATGCTAATGTATTCTCCCCCCGCATGACACACCGGGTGAGGTAATAAGTGGGCGCACGCTAATGAGGAAACCCTGAATAATATTGTTTTTTCCTCTCATGAATATGCTAATAAGGCGAGCTGGAATATATTTGCTTTTTTCTGCTTATAAATATGTTAATGAGGCGAAGTGGAATATATTATTTTCAATATGCTAATTACATGTCTACTTTCTGTTTTTACTGTAGTTTGTTTGAATTTTTTAAATATATATATTGAATATATTTCTGGTTTATAAAAAGCAAAATAATTGTTTTCCAGCCTTTTAAAGCAGCGCTCCGAAACGCAGCCCTGACGTACACTTCCGGCACAGACCGGAAGGAAAGAAGCCGCTCCCATTGCCATAGAGATGGCAGGGGATAGAGAGGGGCGTTGGAACTACGCCGACTGCGGCTGCGCATGTAATATAGGCACTTCATGCAGCCCAGAGGCTGAGGCCACAGAGCTAAAAATATAGAATCACCCTTTAACTGTCCGTAGAGGGAACTTCCGGGTTCATGCTAGAAGCTGCTCTGTGTGTCGCCCTCTCCCCCACCCCGGTGCAGGAGCCACTGCGGGCGCCTTCGAAAGCCAAAGAAGAAACCCGGAATCTCCTTTATCGAAGGGGTTGGGCGGCCCTGGAGAAACAAGCTGCACCACAGAAAGGGAAAGAGGCTCTCCTGCTCTTTTCCAACTTTCTGTTCTTCGTCTGCAAATCGGCCTGCTTTCAGGAACAGAATCGCGGCTGCCCTTTTAGACAATCGGAGCCGGTCGAGCTTTTCAGTTTCTCTCTCCTGTCAGTGCTCATGTGTCACTCTTCCCTTTTTCCTATATCTGTGGCGCACTGCTGCCCTCCAATGCTGGCCGTCATCCGCCTCAGCCAATCACGGCTCGCTCCGCCCCCTCCCGCTCCTTCCCGGGTTTTTGGCGGGGAAACGCTCCCACTGCCGCGCGGAGGCCACGTGCCAGGAGGCTCCTCCCCTTTCTCGCCCCTGCCACCAACTCTGTCATTCTAAGGCAATGGAGGAGTGGGTCATAGCAGCTATGGCTCTGCAAATGTTGTGGGACTAATAATAATAATAATAATAATAATAATTTATTATTTGTACCCCGCCCATCTGGCTGGGTCTCCCCAGCCACTCTGGGCGGCTTCCAACAAAGATGAAAGATACACTAAAATGTCACATATTAAAAACTTCCTTCAGATGTCTTCTGAATGTCAGGTAGATGTTTATCGCTTTGACATCTGATGGGAGGGTGTTCCACAGGGCGGGCGCCACTATCGAGAAGGCCCTCTGCCTGGTTCCCTGTAACTTGGCTTCTCGCAGGGAGAGAACCGCCAGAAGGCCCTCGGCGCTGGACCTCAGTGTCCGGGCAGAACGATGGGGGAACTTCAGCTCTAGCCAGCATGACCAATGGTCAGGGATAATGGGAGATGGAGTCCAGCAATATCTGGGAGACCACGGGTTCCCTATCCCTGTTCTAAGGATGGAAAAGAATGGTGGTTGCCGTAAATGGATTCCTTACCCCCAGAGTTACATCACATCCATGATAGGGTGCAGTCAACAGGATGCCCTCCAGACCTTCCTGAACTATAGCTCCCACCACTGTGGACCACTAGCCATGCTGGTATCATTAGTAGCTCCTTGACAGAGAGGAGGCAAATGAGCTTGAGGAGATGGTGTTGTTTGATGAGCTCCTGAGCCAGTTCACTGCTTCCTGTTCTGGGAAACCCCCTCCCTGACGCTCCTCCTCCTCCTCCTACCTATGTGGGGAAACCAGCCAGATGGGCAGGGTATAAATATTATTATTATTATTATTATTATTATTATTATTATTATTATTATTATGTCAGCAATTCAACAGGTGAAGCTGGCATGGAGTTGCTTTCTAGTGAAGAACTTCCCCTGTTCACCTCAAAGGCCTGCAGCACCCGCAAGTCCAGGGTTGTAAAGACTGCAGACAGAAGAATTGGGTGCATTCTTCCCACCTTGGATCAAACCTACACTTCCAGGTGCCATAAGAAAGCTGCAGGGATAGTGCGCACCCCGGAAATGATCTCTTTCAGCTTCTGCCTTCTGGAAGAAGGTTGTTGTTCTTGTTTAGTCGTGTCCGACTCTTCGTGACCCCCTGGACCAGAGCACGCCAGGCACTCCAGTCTTCCACTGCCTCCCACAGTTGGGTCAAGCTCATGCTGGTAGCTTCGAAAACACTGTCCCACTATCTCGTCCTCTGTCGTCCCCTTCTCCTTGTGCCCTCCATCTTTTCCAACATCAGGGTCTTTTCCAGGGAGTCTTCTCTTCTCATGAGGTGGCCAAAGTCTTGGAGCCTCAGCTTCAGGATCTGTCCTTCCAGTGAGCACTCAGGGCTGATTTCCTTCAGAATGGAGAGGTTTGATCTTCTTGCAGTCCATGGGACTCTCAAGAGTCTCCTCCAGCACCAGAATTCAAAAGCATCCATTTTTTGGCGATCAGCCTTCTTTATGGTCCAGCTCTCACTTCCATACATCACTATTGGGAAAACCATAGCTTTAACTATTCGGACCTTCCTGGAAGAAGGTACAGGGTTATAAAGACTAGGACTAGCTGCCTGAGAAACAGTTTTTATCCAAATGTGATTTTGGTTTTAAATGCAGTGGGAGAGTACATTGTATTTATGGTAATTATGGGGGAGTTTTTAGGGGGTTAACCAGGCTGGGATAGCAGCTTTTGAATGTCTGGTGTGTTTTTTTCCAATTTTGTTGTTCTGTATGGGACAATGACAATAACGATTATCGTATCGTTAAAAAAAAGTCACCCTGGCCCCACTCCCCAATTTCATTCAGTGTTGCATAGAATTGCCGAGTCTAATGCTGCAAAACGATGGAACCTGAGAAGGCAAGGAGAAGAATCTGCCTCTGTGCTGAGCAGCCATCGGCCTTCCTGACCAGACGCCTCCATTTCTCACCTCTTTGAGGACTCTCGACCTTATTTCGGGAGGGCTGCAGCCAGACTGACCCAGCTGAGGGTTTCTGGGAGCTGGTTGACTCAGTTAAATGCGAGGTCCCAAGTCCAAGAACCGTTTGCAACAGAAGCCTCCTGATAACCTCAGGTGCACTTCTTGGGTCCCGTAGCGTTGCAGGTCCGGCAGAAAGCAAAGACTTTGGCCGGGCTTGGTATGTATCTAGTGATACCTATGTTCCGAATCAAAAGTCCCTGCAACTGTGTTTCTAAATAGTCTGGCGTTAGATCCCTGTGATGGTACATTTGATCCCTTGGTAGCTGAGGGAAAGTTTAAGGAATGTCTGAATAGGTCTTTGTCATATTTTCATAGACTCAAGGAATTTGTTGAGTTTGAAGGGGCCATGAAGGTCATCTCGTTTAGGGTCATGCAGGTTTATTTTGCCCAATGCGGTGCTCAAAACGCAACCCTGAGATTCATAGTCTCGTGCTCCACCAACTGAGCCATCCCAGGTCATCTGATTATGCTAAGTTTTTTACTTCGGCCTTTGCTTGCACAATTTTTAAGTTTAGTACATTTTTGTAGTTAATTTCATTAATTTCATACTGTAAATAGACCCTTTTTGTGTGCGTGTGACTTCTGTCAATGCAGTGTGCCTGTGATATATGTGATAACCTTAACCCTGTATCTCTGAGTTTTGGGCTGAGGAAAGATGCGGGTGGCGCTGTGGTCTAAACCACAGAGCCTAGGGCTTGCCAATCAGAAGGTCAGCGGTTTGAATCCCCGTGACGGGGTGAGCTCCAGTTGCTCGGTCCCTGCTCCTGCCAACCTAGCAGTTCGAAAGCACGTCAAAGCGCAAGTAGATAAATAGGTACCGCTCCGGAGGGAAGGTAAACGGCGTTTCCGTGCGCTGCTCTGGTTCGCCAGAAGCGGCTTAGTCATGCTGGCCACATGACCTGGAAGCTGTACGCCGGCTCCCTCGGCCAGTAAAGTGAGATGAGCGCCGCAACCCCAGAGTCGTCTGCGACTGGACCTAACGGTCAGGGGTCCCTTTACCTAACTAATGTGTTTACAAAATCAGTGAAGTGCTAATGAAGGGAGACGAGACAGTTTAATACATATAAATTAGGGGACTTGAGCGTCCCACTTGTAGGTTTTCCATTGAGGCATCTGCCTGGCTACTGTGAGAACAGGATAATTTTTTCTTTTTTTTTTCCTTATTATGTTTTTACTGAAATTTTATTGGTGTTAGTCGCCCTGAGCCCAGCTCTGGCCGGGGAGGGCGGGGTATAATTATTATTATCATTATTATTATTATTACTACTATTATTAAGATGGGCCATTGGCCTGATTCAGCGAGCCAGGCTCTTCTTAGGTCATTGTGACTCTAAGCATGCTAAGAGATTTACGAAGAGGAATGAAACTTTCATAATCCTCCCCTGAATGAGTTAGATCCTCTTTGGCTCCTCAGTTGCTCTGAGGGGGTTTGCTGTGTTTTGCCTGTCCAGGAGACTGACCCCAAGTTCGTTCCTTCCAGCAGGGTCACCCGGACCGTGTGAACACAAGAATTAAAGGACTTTCCTGCTGTTTGGCCTGCCTCAGATGCTGCCTTCTTGGCTCACCCTTCTCGTTAGAGCAGAACGGGGTTTTCGGAGAGAGAAACTAAGGCATGGAACCAAGGGCAGGACCAGGGAGCTGCCCCCAAGAGGTCAGTACCATAACAGCCCAGCCAGAGTCTCTGGGCACAACCGAATTTCCTTCAGGTTGTGCCTAGGGGTAGTCTTGGCGCACTGTATTGATTAAGCAATAGCGGGGAAGGAATGGAAAGGAGAGTTTGGAACCCGAGCCCCAATGGGAAACCAAAGGGTCTGTTGTTTCCTTTCCCTGCCTGCACACATGGGAACCGTGTCCTTTCATGGCCCCAGAGATCCGGCATGCGTCCCAGCAGCTTGAGTGGGAAAGGGATCAAGAGATTTAGGCTGAGCGAGAGGAAACTAAATAAACAGGAGCAGTGAAAGCATCCCATTCTCAAAAAGTCCCAAAAAGACTTGAGGAACTGTTCTCGCTGGGGCTGCAAATCTCTCAGAAGAAGAAGAAGTTGATAATCATCGTCATCATTACATTTACATTCTGCCTTTCCCCAGGAGATTAAGTGGGTGTGTGTGGTTCTCCCCCTGCCATTACCCTGCGAGGGAGGTTAGGCTGAGACACAGTGACATACGACCAGTGAGCTTCGTGGCTGAGTGGGGATATGAACCCCGGTTTCTCCCGCTTGGCTCTACGTGGGGCTCCAGAATGCGGCAGCTAGACTGGTGACTGGGAGCGGCCACCGAGACCACATAACACCGGTCCTGAAAGACCTACATTGGCTCCCAGTACGTTTTCGAGCACCATTCAAAGTGTTGGTGCTGACCTTGAAAGCCCTAAATGGCCTTGGCCCAATATACCTGAAGGAGCGTCTCCACCCCCATCGTTCTGCCCAGGCACTGAGGTCCATCTCCGAGGGCCTTCTGGCGGTTCCCTCATTGCGAGAAGCCAAGTTACAGGGAACCAGGCAGAGGGCCTTCTTGGTGGTGGCACCCGCCCTGTGGAACACCCTCCCACCAGATGTCAAAGAGATAAACAACTACCTGACATTTAGAAGACATCTGAAGGCAGCTCTGTTCAGGGAAGTTTTTAATGTGTGACATTTTAATGTATTTTTAATCTTAGTTGGAAGCCGCCCAGAGTGGCTGGAGAGACCCAGCCAGATGGGCGGGGTACAAATAAATTATTATTATTATTATTATTATTATTATTATTATTATTATTATTATTATTATTATTTCTCCCAGGTCCTAGGCCAGCACTCTAACCACACCACCACACGGGCTGGCTTGTGGCAATGGGCCAGCCCCATCTTTCACTCCTTGCCCACGTGGGCATACTTTGATCAGTTATAGAATCACAGAACTGTAGAGCAGGAAGGGACCCCGAGGGTCATCTAGACCAACCCCCTGCAATGCAGCAATCAGCGCTAAAGAATCCCTGGCAGATGGCCACCCAGCCTCTGTTGAAAAACCTCCCACGAAGGGGAGCCTACCGAGGCTGCCTGTCCTACTGCTTGGTCTCAGCCTGCTGGAATTGTCGGGAGGTCCGTGGGTATTTCCACTTGCTTTCACCTTTGGCCTCTTCCTGTTTATTCCCAGAAAGGCCACTGACTCAGCAGCCCTCGCCTGTTAAACCCTGAGATTAGGCTGCTCCCATCTTGGGACGTCACAGATGACCCTCTCTTTTCATTCCTGGAACATGGAGTGAGTCATCAGTGGGGCAGTCTTAGGCTCCAAGACCCATCGCTGGAGGTAGAGGTTAATCCCAGGAGGTGTGGGAATTTCTGAAAGCATTCAGCGCAGCAAACCATGTTTGATTTTATCCCAAGCCAAGAGGTAGCCAGGAGGAGAGGGTGGCGACGAAAGTAACTGTTTATTGCAGAATCGCAGGCCCTGTGTGGAAATGCGGCTACTTCTGGGGTTAAGCCTGGTTGGCAGGCGGGGATTCCTGAGCTGCTATGAGCAAAGTAAAAATTATTCTTATGTGCAGGGAATTTCCCTTGGCAGAGGGGTGCGGGAAGGCGCTTCTTACGCACAATTTTCATTGAGGAGAAACTCTTTAGAGGAACGACAAGGAAGAGGCGACAGGGCATAAGCTTATAAAATTAAATCACGGCTGCATGCATAGATAAAAGTTTCTCTCCTGCTCCCATAACTCTAGAACTTAAATTATTATACAGTGGTACCTTGGTTTTGGGATGCGGGTGGTGCTGTGGTCTAAACCACTGAGCCTCTTGGGCTTGCCGATCAGAAGGTCGGCGGTTCGAAACCCCGCGACGGGGTGAGCTCCCGTTGCTCGGTCCCTGCTCCTGCCAACCTAGCAGTTCGAAAGCACATCAAAGTGCAAGTAGATAAATAGGTACCGCTCTGGCGGGAAGGTAAACGGCATTTCCGTGCGCTGCTCTGGTTTCGCCAGAAGTGGCTTAGTCATGCTGGCCACATGACCCGGAAGCTGTACGCCGGCTCCCTCGGCCAATAAAGCGAGATGAGCGCCACAACCCCAGAGTCATCTGCGATTGGATCTAACAGTCAGGGGTCCCTTTACCTTTACCTTGGTTTAAGAACAGCTTAATTTATGAATAACTTGGATTCAAGAATGCTGCAAACCTGGAAGTAGGTGTTTTGGTTTGTGAACTTTGCCTTGGAAGCAGAACATGTTCTGCTTCCTCTCGAGTGTGTTTCATTTGTAAATTGAGTCCCCTGCTGCTATGGGAAAGCCCACCTTGGTTTAAGAACGCTTTGGTTTAAGAACGGACTTCCGGAACGGATTAAATTTGTAAACCAAGGTACCACTGTACAACACAGCCTCAACAGAGAAAAGAACATAGCATTAAGTTTATGGCATCCTGGGGATTGTGAGACTAGTGGGAGAGCTTTACTTTTCCTTTATGTACGGAAAGAAGGTTTTGTCAAAGGTATTTTCCATCACAACCCCTTTTGCATTTTTTCCAAGTCCACTTAGTCATTCTGAACCAGCTATATCCCAAATATTATTCAACCACATCTCAAGAGGTATCTCCGCCTGGGATTTCCAGTGATACGCTATAACTAGACCTGCGGCTATGGTTTCCCCAGTAGTGATGTATGGAAGTGAGAGCTGGACCATAAAGAAGGCTGATCGCCGAAGAATGGATGCTTTTGAATTCTGGTGCTAGAGGAGACTCTTGAGAGTCCCATGGACTGTAAGAAAATCAAACCTCTCCATTCTGAAGGAAATCAGCCTTGAGTGCTCACTGGAAGGACAGATCCTGAAGCTGAGGCTCCAGTACTTTGGCCACCTCATGAGAAGAGAAGACTCCCTGGAAAAGACCCTGATGTTGGGAAAGATGGAGGGCACAAGGAGAAGGGGACAACAGAGGACGAGATGGTGGGACAGTGTTTTCGAAGCTACCAGCATGAGTTTGACCAAACTGCGGGAGGCAGTGGAAGACAGGAGTGCCTGGCGTGCTCTGGTCCAGGGGGTCACGAAGAGGCGGACACCACTAAACGACTAAACAACAACAGACTTGCGGCTACCAGTACAAAAAGAATTAAATCTTCTTAATGCCATAACTGTGGCTCCCCAGAGGAGTTGCTCTCCCCCTATTCCATATTTATAATCTCCGACGCTGTTTGACAGCCGCATCTCACCCCTGAGAATATAGGCCACCTTTTCACTCTTCCTTAAAAGGGCCTGCTTTCAAAGTACAATAGGAACCCAGAAAGAGTATCAGCTTTCTCATGCAACCTTGGCTATCAGCCATCCGCCTCCCTTTGGGGCATAACAAGAGTGCCTGAGGACATGTTGGGGGTCTCTTCTCCCCATGTGGGAGCCACAGCCTGCTCCCAGGCACCTGAGGGGCCATAGCAGTCGAGCCAAGCCCCTCTCAGCCCCTCTCGTTTATTTCAGAATCAATCCGTTGCTCAGATAGCTCCGAGATGCTCAGAGCACTTCTAAATCCCGGCCTGTGCTGAAACACAGAGCGGGTGGGCTTTGGCTGACTGCATGGCAGATTTCTCATGGTCCCCAAGGAGCTTTCTCTGCTCATTAGGCTCCGTAAACGCCAGGCCTTTGGCCTCTTCTTGTAATTTGGAGATGGGAAACCGGGAGGGGGAAGAACGAAGTGACATGTGTGTTTTGCTTGGATCTCTGGTGCCGCAAAGGGATCCCGTGGGCTGTTTCTCCTACTGTTTGGTTTAACTACTCCCCTCCATTTCCATCTTTGTCTCTGCCCACCCTTAAGTGCCTTTGTAAAGAACAAACGGGACCGGATTTCATGGTGTCTTCCAGGGTCATTGAGGCAGCCCAGCAACCAGTTACGGCTCGCACGTTCCAAGAACTCTTGAGGTTTTTTGCAAGCCCCCAAAATACCCGTGGACATTTTGGAGTTCTTTGCAAGCCCTGCAAATATACTTGCATGCTCTCTAAAGAACGGCCGGGGTATCTTCCGGTCCTTAAGCCGTCTTATAATATGGAACACTGAGCCAGAAGGGATAGGGAAGGAATGTGCTGAAATGCGCTCTCACAGGGGCCAGCAAGATGCCCCAATGGGAAACGCTCAAGCATGATTTGAACACAGGATCAGCTCTCCCCTCTGTCCTAAAACCTCCTTTCAAATCTTACCTTAGGCAAGCTGCTGCTTCTCAGCCACAGCACACCCGCCGTCACTCACCTGCGCCTTCAGTGCTCACTTTTCTTACAGGGTGGTTGTGCTAGGGCCACCAAGAAGGAAGGTGCTCTGAATTCTCCAGCAATGCACTGCGCAGGTGCTAGGCATCGTTAATAGAATCGCAGGACCATAGCGTTGGAAGGGACCCCACGGGTCCCCTTTCCCAACCTTGGGTCTCCCGCTTTTTTTTGGACTACAACTCCCATCATCCCTAGCTAGAAGGACCAGTGGTCAGGGATGATGGGGACTGTAGTCCGAAAACAGCCGGAGAACCAAGTTTGGGAAACAATGGTCTAGCTCAGGCATCCCCAACCTTCGGCCCTCCAGATGTTTTGAGACTACAATTCCCATCATCCCTGACGATGCAATGCACTCTATGTGGGGCTACCTTTGAAGGGGACCCAGAAACTGCAACTAATCCAGAATGCGGCAGCTAGACTGGGGACCATATAACACCGGTCCTGAGAGATCTGCATTGGCTCCCAGTACGTTTCCAAAAACAACTTGAAGTGTTGGTGCTGACCTTTAAAAGCCCTAAAGGCCTCGGTCCAGTATACCTGAAGGAGCGTCTCCACCCCCATCATTCTGCCCGGACACTGAGGTCCAGCTCCAAGGGCCTTCTGGCGGTTCCCTCCCTGCGAGAAGCCAAGTTACAGGGAACCAGGCAGAGGGCCTTTTCGGTGGTGGCTCCCGCCCTGTGGAATGCCCTCCCTTCAGATGTGAAGGAAATAAGCGGCTATCTTACCTTTAAAAGACATCTTAAGGCAGCCCTGTTTCGGGAAGTTTTTAATATTTAATGCTGTATTGTTTTTAACACTTGATTGGGAGCCACCCAGAGTGGCTGGGGAAACTCAACCGGATGGGCAGGGTATAAATATATTATGATTATTACTGGTCCTGCTAGCTAGGGATCATGGGAGTTGTAGGCCAAAACATATGGAGGGCCGCAGGTTGGGGACGCCTGGTCTAGGCCAACCCCCGGCAATGCATCTCGCAGCGTGGAACGTAGGGCAGAAATGTGCTGGCACGTTTTAAGTTATTATAATAATAATATTATCATTTTATTGTTAGGTCCGATAGTTTATCCGTCGGCCACCTGCCCCGGCGAGTTGCCAGCGGGGCCTCTGCGTCGTCCGGACGCAGCTCCGAGCGTTCAGCGTTCGAAAGTCAGTATCTTCATTTGGAGCTCCTCGTCCCCCGCGGCCCCCTGCGAGGGGGGCATGGGGAGCGCCAGCGGCTGCCGGCAGAAGCTGCTCTTCTTGGAGGAGAGAGGGGTGTCGAGGGTGAGGGAGGCGTTGGCCATCTCTCGGGGCTTGGAGCTGGCCAGGAAGCGCAGCAAAGTGGAGAGGGCCTTGGCCACGTCACCCCGGGCCCCTTCGTTGGCGAAGCAGTACAGGATGGGGTCGGCCACGCAGTTGAGGCTGGTGAAAGCCAGCGCCGTGTGGTAGGCCACGAAGACCGTCTCCTCGAAGCCGCAGTCGCAGGGCTTGCTCAGGTGTACGGCGCTGCGCGAGAGCAGGAGGAGGTGGTACGGGGCGAAGCAGAAGAGCAGGATGGCGATGAGGCTGAGCGAGAGGCGCTTGATCTTGGCTTTCTCCTGCCTCTCGGTCGAGATGTTCCCCCGAACAGCGCGCAGGATCCCCCGGTAGGAGAACAGCATCAGCGTCCACGGGAAGAGGAACCCGATGAAGACCCGGTAGAGGTTCATCCACGCCACCCACTCCTCCATGGGGTACTTCTCGAAGCAGAAGGTGTGGTTGTAGCGGTCGTGGAAGAGCTCGTTGTGGAACAGCGGCGCCGAGTTGGCCCCGATCTCGATGGCCCACACCGTGGCGCTGACGGCCACGGCCGTCTTGACGCGGCGGAAGCGAGCGAAGCGCAGAGGGTGCGCCACGGCCAGGTAGCGGTCGACCGAGATGCAGCACAGGAAGGCGATGCTGATGTAGATGTTGGTGTAGAAGATGAAGCCGAAGACCTTGCAGGACTGCTGCCCGTGGATCCAGTTGTCGTGGTGCAGGAAGTAGTCGATCCACAGCGGCAGCGTGGCGATGTAGAGCAGGTCGGCCACGGAGAGGTTCATCAGGTAGACGCCCAGCTCGTTCTTCTGGCGCACCTGCAGGTAGGCGGCCCACAGGGCCAGGCAGTTGGTGGGCAAGCCCACCGTGATGACGGCGATGTACAGCGCCGGAGGGAAGAGGTGGTCGATCTTGGAGTCCACGTGGCAACTCACCAGCGTCGCGTTGCACATCCTCAAGGAAGCGGGCCGCGGAGAGCCCGGGCGGCGCTGGGTCCCCGGCTCAGGACAGGGGTCTGCGGGGCCAGGAGCAGGGCGTCCGCAGGGCCGGGCTGGCCATCGCGAGGATTTTCCTGGAATCGGTGCGCGGCGAGGACCCCATGGGATGGAGCTGGGTGCTGCCTTCTGCCGTGGTGGCACCTAATCAGCTGGGCTGGTGCGAGGGACGCTTCTCAGAGGTGCCTCCTGGCCTTGTGGACCTGGGGAAAGAGGACAACAACAACAACAACTTATTAATACCACGTCCATCTGGCTGGGTTTCCCCAGCCACTCTGGGCAGCTTCCAACAGAACGCTAAAATACGATAAACTATTCAACATTAAAAGCTTCCCTAAACAGGGCTGCCTTCAGATGTCTTCTAAAAGTCTGGTAGTTGTTGTTCTCTTTGACATCTGGTGGGAGGGCATTCCACAGGGCGGCCGCCACCACCGAGAAGGCCCTCTGCCTGGTTCCCTGTAACTTGGCTTTTCGCAGGGAGGGAACCGCCAGAAGGTTATCAGTGCTGGACCTCAGTGTCCGGGCAGAACGATGGGGGTGGAGACGCTCCTTCAGATATACTGGACCGAAGCCGTTTAAGGGCTTTCAAGGTCAGCACCAAAATTTTGACTTGTGCTAAGAAATGTACTGGTAGAGGTTATGAGAGAGGCACTGCAGGGCAGATACACCACCTTGAGCCATGCTCCCCACTCTTCCCCTTATGAAGAATGCAAGGAGAGCTCTGCTGCTGGATCAGGCCAGTGGAGGCTCATCTAGCCCAGAGTCCTGTGCTCACAAGAGGGGGTACCCCCCCGGCAAATCTATAACACATCGGTAACCCTCTCCTCTTCCTCCATCAATTTGTCCAGTCCTCTTTTAAAACCAACCAGGTATGTGGACATCACTGCCCGTCCTGCGGAAGGGAGTTCCACAGTTTCGCCATGCAGCATGCAAATTAGTACTTATTACAGGCACCCAACAATTCTCTCTCCCTCTCAGTCGCTGGAGTTGGACGGATCAGGAGCAATTCCAGGAGCGGTTGGTTTGGTTGGAATCCAAACATTTTATTGTTTTCACTAATTTATACGAGAAGCAGCAATCAATATTCAGCCACCCTCCCCATAAGCACCAAATGTCTATTTAATTACATTTGACGCTTAAGTCATTTCGCTTTGCAAGCAAAGGCATCGTGCCATAAGCTGCCATGTGTGTTCAGAGGCCTGTGAGCACGTTCGATCGGCGTCACACAACGATGCCCGGTTGACAGAGAAGCTGTGGTTTTCTTCTCTGCTCAACTCTCTCGCACCTGGGTTTGTCCATGAATATTAAGATCCGGATTGAGGTGTGCATTTAGTGCGGTTTAGGAAGCGGGGCAAACCTCTCTCTGGATTTTCTGTGCCCCTCATAAGATCTGGTTCAGAGGACATTGCATTTTAACAGGGCACAGCAAGGAGAGAAGCTCTCGGACCTGGGTGGCGCTGTGGGTTAAACCACAGAACCTAGGACTTGCCGATCAGAAGGTTGGTGGTTCGAATCCCCGTGACGGGGTGAACTCCCGTTGCTCGGTCCCTGTTCCTGCCAACCTAGCAGTTCGAAAGCACATCAAAGTGCAAGTAGATAAATAGGCACCGCTCCAGCGGGAAGGTAAACGGCGTTTCCATGCGCTGCTCTAGTTCGCCAGAAGCGGCTTAGTCATGCTGGCCACATGACCCAGAAGCTGTATGCCGGCTCCCTTGGCCAATAAAGGGAGATGAGCGCCGCAAACCCAGAGTCGTCCGTGACTGGACCTAATGGTCAGGGGTCCCTTTACCTTTACCTTACAGTCAAAATGCAGATCATGTGAAAGTGTGGGTGAGCTCCTTGGATGAGACCATAGGAACGGCATCTTATTAAATTTCTTTTAGCATCACTTAGCGGCAGGGCTAAGCTGGGACATTTGTTGCCTTAGGGTGGCAAGTCCAGACCTCATTCTTTCCACAGTTAAGTTCTCCCATGAGATAACAAAATGAATTATTTATTATTATTATTATTATTATTATTATTATTATTATTATTATTATTAAAATTTCTACACCGCCCTATAGGTAAAAAAGTTAAAGAACGCCTGGACGGTTAAGTCCAGTCAAAGGCGACTATGGGGTTGCGGCACTCATCTCGCTTTCAGGCCAAGGGAGCTGGCATTTGTCCACAGACAGCTTTCCGGGTCATGTGGCCAGCAGGCCTAAACTGCTTCTGGCGCAACAGGACACCATGACGGAAACCAGAGCCCACGGAAACGCTGTTTACCTTCCCACTGCAGCGGTACCTATTTATCTTCTTGCACTGGTGTGCTTTCAAACTGCTAGGTTGGCAGGAGCTGGGACTGAGCAACGGGAGCTCACCCCGTCGTGAGCTTTTGAACTGCTGACCTTCTGGTCAGCAAGCCCAAGAGGCTCAGTGGTTTAGACCACAGCGCCACCCGCGTCCCTACCACCCTATAACCACAGATCTCAGGGTGGTTACAACATAGGTAAAGGTAAAGGGACCCCTGGCCATTAGGTCCAATCGTGGCTGACCCAGGGGTTGCGGCGCTCATCTTGCTTTATTGGCCGAGGGAGCTGGTGTACAGCATGACCAAGCTGCTTCTGGCGAACCAGAGCAGCGCACGGAAACTCCGTTTACTTTCCCACCGGAGTGGTACCTATTATCTACTTGCACTTTGATGTGCTTTCAAACTGCTAGGTTATAGTAACACAAAATACATAATTAAAAACAAAAACAACCCAGTAACCTTCCGTCCCCAACCCATTTTAAAAGGGTGCATTTTAAAATGAATGAGAGCTTGGGAGGAACACAACTGTTCTCAGGCAAAAAAACAACGCATGGGATTTGGTACTGGGTGCGAAATTCAGCCGCCCAAGAATCTCTGCATCCTTTTATCAAAGAGCCACCGTGGTGAGAGTATTGGGCCAGGGCCTGGGAGAGATCTGGGTTCAAATTCCCACTTGGCCATGACTTCCACTGGGTGGTGGCCTGGGGGGGGGGTTCATCACTGCCGCTCTCAGCCTGACCTACCTCGCAGGGTTGTTGTTGAGGGCAAAACAGGGAGCAGGAGATCTGTGGACCCCACCTTGAGCTTCTTGGAAGGAAAAAGCTGGGATATAAATGCAATGCATAAACGAAGGCAGCAAGTTTCTAGCCCTCAGGCTTGTAAAGATTTGTTCAGAGAGGTGCTGCCTGGTGAGATCCCAGAAAAGCAGAATTTCATAAGCCTAATCTGCTGAAAGGGAACTTCTGATCTTCCTTCCCACACTGCAATGGGGCAAAACCAGAACAGACTATGCAAACAGGAATGATTTCTACAGGCTGCAGACCTCAGCGTTTTGGGGGGACCTAGCCCTTTGTTTACCACTTTGCATCTTTTCTGTATTTTTAGCACCGAGTGCATGTGGTCTGGTTTATCAGGACAATTCATGGCAGAAAAAGTTGGCCGGTGGAACAGAGTCATCGTTGGGAGAGCAAGAGGTAGGCCCTTAGTTGGTGGTGGGTGGGCAGGTTGTGGTGTTTCCCCCCCCTGGGAACACAGAGGCAGTGCGGTGCAGCGGTTAGAGTGCCGGGCCAAGACTTGGGGACCAGGCTTCGAATCCCCACTTGGCATAATAATAATAATAATAATAATAATAATAATAATAATAATAATAATTTATTTATACCCCGCCCATCTGGCTGAGTTTCCCCAGCCACTCTGGGCAGCTCCCAATCAAATGTTAAAAACAGTACAGCATTAAATATTAAAAACTTCCCTAAACAGGGCTGCCTTCAGATGTCTTTTAAAGATAGGATAGCTGTTTATTTCCTTCACATCTGAAGGGATCCTTAAGGTCCACAAATGACAACATCTTGGAAGTCCCAAGTCGCAAGGTGGTGAGATTGGTCTCAACTAGGGCCAGGGCATTTCCAGTACTGGCCCCGACTTGGTAGAATGCTCTGTCACAAGAGACCAGGGCCCTGCGGGACTTGACATCTTTCCGCATGGCCTGCAAGACAGAGCTGTTCCGCCTGGCCTTTGGTTTGGACTCAGTCTGACCCTTATGTTTCCCTCCCCTTATGGTCTTGATTTATCGACTACTTTAAAATGAGGCTGCATTTTAAATTGTATTTTAACTTGTGTTTTAAATTGTTTCTTTTTCTTTTTTCTTTTCCCCCTATTATGTTTTTACTGTGATTTTATTGGTGTTATCAGCCCTGAGCCTGGCTCTGGCTGGGGAGGGCGGGGTATAAATAAAATTTATTATGATTATGATTACTTGAGATTCTTCAACAGAACTGGGCTGGCCTCCTCTCTAGCTGTGATTCCTGCATCGTTGCAGCGGGTTGGACTAGATGACCCTTGGGGTTCCCTTCCAACTCGCCAGGTCTGTGATTCTATACCCTTCTGACGGCGCATCTGCCTTCCCCACCCAGATCGGTGGCCAAAAGCTTCATCCGCTGCCAGGAATCGAAGCAGCGCTCGCCTGTTTCGCCCAGGCAAGCAGCCAAACCCTCTCCAAACCTCGCCCCTCGGCTCAGCGGTTCTGGGAAGGAGAGACCATCTGCAGAGAGAGGCTGTGCCTGCAGCACCACACCTCTGTCTCGTCAGTAGAAATCACAAAAGTGGTTGGGGAGCCATGCTGTCTGACTCAGGGAGATGAGAGCAGGAAACAACACCCAAAAGATGCAGCTTAAAACTTTGGTCTCTAAACAGAGGGGGGGTGTCCAAAACAAGACGAATGCCTCGCAAGACGAAAAACGCGCAAGACGAAAGAGTTTTCCGTTTTTTGAGTCGTTCCGCAAGACAAATTTCCCTATGGGCTCTTGCGAGTTTGTTTCCTTTTTCTTAAAGCCGTTAAGCCGCTAATAGCCGTGCTTCGCAAGACGAAAAAACCACAAGAGGAAGAGACTCGCGGAACGGATTAATTTCGTCTTGCGAGGCACCACTGTATGTCACAGCAAGCTCACAAAGGTAGATGGGCCACAGGCACCATTTAGGGTGAGTTTGTGAGGGTGTCAGAAGCTACCCAGCTGGGGTGCATCTTTTGCCTCCTGCAAAAAAATGCACAGACATCTAAAATGTGAGAGCAAAGACTAAGTAAGGTAAAGGTAAAGGGACCCCTGAGCATTAGGTCCAGTCGTGGCCGACTCTGGGGTTGCAGCGCTCATCTCACTTTACTGGCTGAGGGAGCCGGCGTACAGTTTCCGAGTCATGTGGCCAGCATGACTAAGCCGCTTCTGGCGAACCAGAGCAGTACATGGAAACGCCGTTTACCTTCCCGCCGGAGCGGTGCCTATTTATCTACTTGCACTTTAACGTGCTTTCGAACTGCTAGGTTGGCAGGAGCAGGGACCGAGCGACGGGAGTTCACCCCGTCACGGGGATTCAAACCGCCGACCTTCTGATCAGCAAGTCCTAGGTTCTGTGGTTTAACCCACAGCGCCACCCAGGTCTGAGAGCTTCTCTCCTTGCTGTGCCCTGTTAAAATGCAATGTCCTCTGAACCAGATCTTATGAGGGGCACAGAAAATCCAGAGAGAGGTTTGCCCCGCTTCCTAAACCGCACTAAATGCACACCTCAACCCAGATCTTAATATTCATGGACAAACCCAGGTGCGAGAGAGTTGAGCAGAGAAGAAAACCACAGCTTCTCTGTCAACCGGACATCGTTGTACATTGTTGCCTATTTATCTACTTGCACTTTGACGTGCTTTCGAACTGCTAGGTTGGCAGGAGCAGGGACCGAGCGACAGGAGCTCACCCCGTCGTGGGGATTCGAACCGCCGACCTTCTGATCGGCAAGACCTAGGCTCTGTGGTTTAACCCACAGCGCCACCCGCATCTCTTAAAGACTAAGTAGGGGCAATCAAATCCTTATTAAGATAAGACAAGCCGCTGGATCAAACTGATATTTCCAATCTAGTCCAGCATTCTGTTCCCACAGTCGCCAATCAGACGTCCAGGGGGAAAGATTATGGAAGATTATTGCGATATATGATCACAATGGCAAGACTGTGATATACGCAAAGATGGGAGGACTTCTTATTACCTATTATGGAAGAACAGCTATTAAAATGAGTGGATTTGGCTAGGACCACACATCTGATGTGCTAAACTAGAGAAAAATCACTGTTATTAGAAACCCCTTATGGGCTTTCTGGAAAACCAGCTTGTGATATCTGGGTCTGAAGACTGACAAAAATGGGTTGCAAAGCAGAAGAGCTGGCTGTTACTACGGAGTAAGAATTTTGCACAAGTTTTTGAAGTGGAGAGATGGAGAAATGGAAGTCATTTTTCATCTTCTTTGTTTACTTTCGGTTTTTTATGTCTAAACATGAGGCCAGGCATGCTCCGCTTTGGGGCTGCTGTTTTCGACATCAAGCACCATACCTGGAAAGCATCCCCCGCAAGGAGGCCCTCAAAAACAGAACTGGGCGGGTTCATGGGAGGCAGTTCTCAAGAAACTCGGCTTGCAAGGTGGTTTAGGTCTTCAAAGAGCAACGCTGTTTGGGATTCAGCTGGGCAGACAGGTTTTCAACTGGTGAAACGGCAACCATTTTTGTGTGCGTCATCTGATGCCCCACAGATATATTCTGGGCTGTTTCCTTTTCCCTTTTCTGAAAGTACAGTGGTATCTCGGGTTACATACACTTCAGGTTACATACGCTTCAGGTTACAGACTCCGCTAACCCAGAAATAGTGCTTCAGGTTAAGAACTTTGCTTCAGGATCAGTGGCGTAGCGTGGGTTGTCAGCACCTGGGGCAAGGCAAGTAATTTGCGCCCCCTAACCCGTGGATTTGCGCCCCCTAACCCTAACCCCCAGATGTTGCACCCAGTGTGGCCGGCCCCCCCTGCACCCCCCACGCTACGCCACTGTTCAGGATGAGAACAGAAATTGTGCAGCGGCAGCAGGAGGCCCCATTAGCTAAAGTGGTGCTTCAGGTTAAGTACAGTTTCAGGTTAAGAACAGACCTCCGGAACAAATTAAGTACTTAACCCGAGGTACCACTGTATTCCTGTTGAATTTTATCCCTATGACCTAAGCAACAAAATACACAAACATATAAAACAACTAGACCGATCCAAACCAAGGCTGGCATGCGATGTTACATTCGCCGGAAGAAATGATAAAGCAGGTTATCCGGATATTTGCGATGAGATAACAGGCAGGTAAAAGGCGAGAGAGAGCCGTCGTAAAAAGCGAGAGAGCAGGAGGTTTGGCACAGCACCTGACCCCAAAGAGTACCTGTCAGAGCTGCCCCTCGGTCCCAGCTCACAGAGGACCAACGCCAGTACCCATAATAAAAGCCTCTATATTACGTCAAGAAAAAAACTCAGCCAATTAGATGTCACCTATGCCAAACTTGTGGATGAGACAAATGTACTTCTTTAATGTATTCAGTAAAATTCTGGGCTGTTTTCAAGGGCTCGCCCCGCCTTTTCCCTGCAAGTGCTTGGGACACGTACAGAGTGCAGAAGACCCGAGATGCTGCGTTTGCAGAGCTGGATGCTGGTTTCTAGGAAATTGGGGTGTGGGGAACAGACTGGGACGTAGCCCCCGCCCCGAGGCATTTATCCCCGGCTTAGCTCAGCAGAAGCGTTAGTTCTCCAATTAATTAATAAGAAGGGCTCCTGAAAAATTAATGTTGACCTTTCTGAGGTCTTAATCCCTCTGCCTGCAGCTGAAGGTCATGGAGACCCCCTTCCTCCCTAACACAATTCCCTGGCACTCTCCTGCCAAGCTCTAAAGGGCAGGGAACAAAGGAGACACAGGCTGGTGCTGGAACGGCAGGGCTCCCTCCAGTCCCAAACAGGATACGGCCACATGCCACCTTCCACAAATTAAAAACCCAGGTTCAGTGCAGAATATATGAGGAGGGTGGGGGGAAACCCTTCCAAACTGCCTCCCTCTCAGCCAAGCCTTCTTGCAAGAACCCCGCAGCTGTCTCAGATATGCCGGTTCACTTCAGCGCGGTCCAATTAACTAACCTGCTTCGAGGACACCGTGGCAGAAGACTGGGCCTGGAAAATCTGGAAAAGAAATGCGGGACGTGGAAAGGTATCAGAAAAACAACTGAAGCAAATGTGCAGATCTCGGGCGCTCTCGATAGGGGAGGCTGTGCCGTTCCTTGCTGTGGTTTACCAGAGTTTTAGCACCATTCATGGGCTGTGTCTAAACGGAAAGCATAAACAGTTCTGAAACTCATTCAATTCGTCTTGGTCTTCCCCTTGGCACCCTGCAAGACAGGCTGCCGGGAGAGAATTAATTCATGGGAGAAATAAGTTCTTGGCTTGGGGAGAGAAAGGAAGAGAAGTTCTAAGCCAGCCTAGAGCAACAGGAATTAAGATTGCCGGAAGAAATATCAACAACCTCAGATATGCAGATGACACAACCTTGATGGCAGAAAGTGAGGAGGAATTAAAGAACCTTTTAGTGAGAGTGAAAGAGGAGAGCGCAAAATATGGTCTGAAGCTCAACATCAAAAAAACGAAGATCCTGGCCACTGGTCCCATCACCTCCTGGCAAATAGAAGGGGAAGAAATGGAGGCAGTGAGAGATTTTACTTTCTTGGGCTCCATGATCCCTGCAGATGGTGACAGCAGCCACGAAATTAAAAGACGCCTGCTTCTTGGGAGAAAAGCAATGACAAACCTAGACAGCATCTTAAAAAGCAGAGACATCACCTTGCCAGCAAAGGTCCGTATAGTTAAAGCCATGGTTTTCCCAGTAGTGATGTATGGAAGTGAGAGCTGGACCATAAAGAAGGCTGATCGCCTTGATGATTTTGAATTCTGGTGCTGGAGGAGACTCTTGAGAGTCCCATGGACTGAAAAAAGATCAAACCTCTCCATTCTGAAGGAAACCAGCCCTGAGTGCTCACTGGAAGGACAGATCCTGAAGCTGAGGCTCCAAGACTTTGGCCACCTCATGAGAAGAGAAGACTCCCTGGAAAAGACCCTGATGCTGGGAAAGATGGAGGGCACAAGAAGGGGACAACAGAGGACGAGATGGTGGGACAGCGTTCTCAAAGCCACCAGCATGAGTTTGACCAAACTGCAGGAGGCAGTGGAAGACAGGAGTGCCTGGTGTGCTCTGGTCCAGGGGGTCACGAAGAGTTGGACATGATGAAATGACTAAACAACAACAAAGGCCAACCGGGCGCCCTCTGGCTGTTTCGGACTACAACTCCCATCAGGTTGGCAAGAGGTGATGCAGAAAGCTGGCTCTCTCCGGTTCCCTGCCACCTGTTGATGTGATGAAGAGAAGATTATGGCTGCATCGCGGCCACACCAGCAACGATCGGAAAAGTAGGGGTCTGATCGTGAACATTTGACTCCTAGAATTATGTCAGAAGGGCAATATCAGGAGCAACAGAAATGCCCACGGTGGAGGGCTTTCTTCAGCCCACCAGAACTCTTCTTCAGGATGGGTGTTAAGGAAAAATAAACGCGGAGAGAGAAGAGAGGAGGAGGTGTTCCCAAGGATTAAGACTTTCTGGGAGATGATCTATAATGAAATGAAAAAGGTATTCAAATATACCTTTCTGAAGAAACCAGAGGCCTTTCTCCTGGGCATGGTCGGCCAATTGGTGCCAAAGAAGGACAGAACTTTCTTTATGTATGCCACAACAGCAGCAGGAATACTTATTGCAAAGTACTGGAAGACACAAGATCTACCCACCCGGGAAGAATGGCAGATGAAGGTGATGGACTACATGGAACTGGCGGAAATGACTGGCAGAATCTGAGACCAGGGAGAAGAGTCGGTGGAGGAAGATTGGAAGAAATTTAAAGACTATTTACAGAAATATTGTAAAATTAATGAATGTTAGAAGGATGTTGGAATGATGTTATGTGACTTTAGCAGGAATGATATAAAGGATTTGGGAAAAACTGACTGTTAATTGGTGAAAGGAGGGAAAGTAAAGCTACACTATACTAGGACTAATTACAGGACTAAAATTTGAAAAGATGGAAAGGATTTGCTGAAATAGATAATCGATCTAGAATACAAAAAAGGGAGGTGTGAGGAGGTCAAGGAAATAAGCTAATGAAAGATAAGTAATGGGAAGATTGTATTTTTCTTTGTTTTTTGTTTAATGGATTTTATTTTTCTGTTTTTTCTTTCTTTGTATCTTATCCTTTGTTTTTTACCTATTGTGTTGTGTTGCATTGTTGTTTTTTGGTTTAAAATGATGTTTTTTACTTTTTCTTGTTGTACCCCTTAAAACTTTGATAAATATTATTTTTTAAAAAAGAGAGAGAGGAGGAGGAGGTTGCTCATGTGCATTGCAAAAAAAAAAAAAAAAACTCTTTTGCCTGCACTTTTTATGATGGAAGGGAGATTTAATGAGGCCACACAGTGCTGGGCGTAACATAGATCTCAGGTTGCAACAAAAGGCTATTGAAGCAGCAACCTCTTTGGAAAAACACAAAAGGAAGCGATCATTCAGACGTCTGCATCCTAAGTTCACCCTAAGAGTGGAACCTATGGGGCGTGTTGAATTGTTCAATGTTCATACTCCCAAAACGAAGGGTGGTAAAAAGTTGTAACGTGATTTGGGAATTCAAAATATATTTTGGCTGAATTGATATAATTTAGTTTTGCTTGGTAGGTAAAATGTGTGTAGAATTGCATATAAGTCATGATTGCCAAGCAGCTGCAGTTATATCATCATCATCATCATTATTTAGCATAACTGGCATTTTTCCGAAGCTAAAATTAAAATTCTTTGGTTTCCCGAATGCAGTCCATATGCTTCTTCAACAGACGCAGACTTGCCAAGCTAAATGTTGTCCAGTCACAAAAATAACAGCAGATTTGGTTTCCTCGCACCTAAAAGCCTATCTTTGAGACCCTTCAACTGAAGAGATATGCAGAAATTAAAGTCTGGCATGCCCTGTGGCAGGAGTCCAGGAGGACAGAACACTGTTTTTGTGGCTTTGCCATTATTTAAGGCCAGTCGGGCTGATGGGAATTGTAGTCCAAAACAGCTGGAGGAGAGCTCAGGTTGGCGGCGGCTGTTCGGAGCACCGGTTGCCCTTGTTTTTCTGAAACATGCGGAGGTGTGAGATGGGGAGCACGCATCACAACTCCGAATTACAAGACGTGATTGCAACAAGAAATGTAGGAGTAAAACACACAGGGTGAAGCGGTTCGCCACACTTGGGGCCGGCAGCATAGGCGGTGAAGGATCAAGGTCAGTGAGTTTCAGAACATCCTAAGAGCCAAGCTGGATCAGGCCCCGATCAGTCTTTAACATCAGCCGTAACATCTAGACCATGGGACAGTTTCAGCCCTGTTCTTGAGTTTGTTCAAAGCCTAAAACAGCTTTATCTTGTATTCCTTTCTTTGAATTTGTGCCATTTGGGTTTTTAAACCTTTTTGTAAAAGCAGCACTAGAATTTTGAGTCTTCAACCCCTTCTTTTTGTGCTTTCCCTTCTTCAAGTCTGGCTTTGTTTAAAACTTGCTATTTAAGTTTTCAAACCTTTTTTGTAAATTCAGTATTAGAAACTGTACTTTTGAGTCTTCAATCCTTCATTACTGCGCTTTGCTTTACCATAGGTCGAGCTAGGATTATAATACATCAGAATTTTGGGGTTCTACCCTTCTTTGAATTTTGGTCATTTAAAGTTTATGATTTTTCTATTTCCTTCTGAGGAAACTGAATAGTTCAGTGAAACGAGGTTTGTAGCTGGTATCCCGCTAACGCTTTGTTCTATTTTAGGTTTTTCCTACTACAAGCAGGGCTTAAGGGCAGCAGGCCTCTCTTTTTAGCGTTTGACGGTGCAGAGTTAAACTGCGGAACTCCCTCCCACAAGCGGCTGCCACAAACTTCCGTGGCTTTCAAAGAAGGCTGGGCAAATCCACGGAGGAGGACAGGGCTATCGGTGGCTCGTCAATATCCCCCTTAAAGTGTGGTGCATAAAATCTTTAAAAATCCAGGGTTTGAGCTTTCTTCTAGGTTTGAAAGCAAAGCTGTATCTGGCAAACTCTCATTGACAAATTTAACTTTCTGTTATGCAAAGGTGCTGGAAACGGGGGTCCTATTCTCCTCTGTTAGCCTTAGAACAGCCTTTATAAATGTAACAACCTCCCCAATTTTAAAGTTTTGTTTAGTAACGGGGACTGAAAAGCAAGACTTGGACGAACGACTGGACCAGGGGTCAGCAAACTTTTTCAGCAGGCGGCCGTTCCACTGTCCCTTAGACCTTGTGGGAGGCTGCACTATATTTAGAAGATGATGATGATGAAGAAGAAGAAGTAGAGTTTGGATTTGATATCCCGCTTTATCACTACTCTAAGGAGTGAGAGCTGGACCATTAAGAAGGGTGATCACTGAAGAATGGATGCTTTTGAATTCTGGTGCTGGAGGAGACTCTTGAGAGTCCCATGGACTGCAAGAAGAACAAACCTCTCCATTCTGAAGGAAATCAGCCCTGAGTGCTCACTGGAAGGACAGATCCTGAAGCTGAGGCTCCAAGACTTTGGCCACCTCAGGAGAAGAGAAGACTCCCTGGAAAAGACCCTGATACTGGGAAGGATGGAGGGCACAAGGAGGACAACAGAGGACAAGATGGTGGGATAGTGTTCTGGAAGCTACCAGCATTAGTTTGACCAAACTGCGGGAGGCAGTGGAAGACGGGAGTGCCTGGCGTGCTCTGGTCCAGGGGGTCACGAAGAGGCGGACACGACTAAACGACTAAACAACAACAAAGGAGTCTCAAAGCGGCTAACATTCTCCTTTCCCTTCCTCCCCACAACAAACACTCTGTGAGGTGAGTGGGGCTGAGAGACTTCAGAGAAGTGTGACTGGCCCAAGGTCACCCAGCAGCTGCATGTAGAGGAGCGGAGACCCGAACCCGGTTCCCCAGATTACAAGACTACCGCTCTTAACCACTACTGGCTAAGAACAAATTCCTATGCCCCATAAATAACCCAGAGATGCATTTTAAATAATAGCACACATTCTACTCATGTAAAAACACGGTGATTCCCGGACTGTTTGTGGGCCTGATTTAGAAGGCGATTGGGCCAGATCCGGCCCCCAGGCCTTAGTTTGCCTACCCACAGACTGGACTTTCAGCTGACTCACTAGAGGGGAGCATTTCGAGGAAGGAGATGGTGGCTGAGCTCTTGCGTCAGCCTTCGAACTTCACTCCCCCCTTCCCAACTACACTCACCCCATGGAAACCTTCGGGGTCTGCATTTGCATTTCCTCCTGAAAGCTCGCTTACCAAATACTTCACTGCCTCATCCGGGCAGAGCCTGCCCTACAAAATCCAAACACACGCACAAACCCGACAGCGTTCATCCTGCTGCTCGCTGTGCAGCAGAATTTATCCCGAACAAGGTTGCAGCCCCACTCATTTCCGGAGACACCTGTGCAGGAGAATTTTGGCCCTGCTGGACAGCTATGGCGTCCTCTCCCTCTGGTGCCTTTGACAGCATCCAAAATCTGTCTGAGCCAGCTCGAGAGCACCTGCTGCCAGTCAGCTAGATGGGACAATGGCTCAGGACTGCAGTACCTCAAGGACCGCCTCTTCCCATACAAACCTACCCAGACCCTGAGATCATCTTCTGAGGCCCTCCTTCGTGTGCCTCCTCCGCAAGAGGTCCAGAGGGTGGCACACAAGAACAGGGCCTTCTCTGCAGTGGCTCCCCGTCTGTGGAATGCTCCCCCCCCCCAGGGAAGTTCGCCTGGCGCCTTCACTAGGACACATTCTACTCATGTAAAAACACACTGATTCCCGGACTGTCTGCGGGCTGGATTGAGAAGGCGATTGGGCCGCATCCGGCCCACGGGCCTTAGGTTGCCTACCCCTGCTGTACCCTTTTTAAAAATGCTAGCTCTTTTGGGTTTTTTTTTTTTAAATTGGGTTGCTGGTTTTGTTTTGATTTTATATATTTGATATTTGATGTGAACCGCCCTGAGACCTTTGGGTATAGGACGGCATATAAAATAAATAAATAAATAATAGTAACAACAACAACAGGGATGCGGGTGGCGCTATGGTCTAAACCACTGAGCCTAGGACTTGCCGATCAGAAGGTCGGCGGTTCGAATCCCTGCGACGGGGTGAGCTCCCGTTGCTCGGTCCCTGCTCCTGCCAACCTAGCAGTTCGAAAGCACGTCAAAGTGCAAGTAGATAAATAGGTACCGCTCCGGTGGGAAGGTAAACGGCGTTTCCGTGCGCTGCTCTGGTTCTCCAGAAGCGGCTTAGTCATGCTGGCCCCATGACCCGGAAGCTGTACGCCGGCTCCCTCGGCCAATAAAGCGAGATGATCACCGCAACCCTAGAGTCGGCCACGACTGGACCTAATGGTCAGGGGTCCCTTTACCTTTAACAACAACAATAATGGCCTGATTCTGCATGATTCTTCCTAAAACGTCCCTCGGGAGACACCAAAGTTCAGGCACAGTCTGTACAAAGCAGGCCTTGACTCCGTAACCTATTTCTGAGGAGGTGAACGGCATGCGCGGGGGGCTCTGGGGGGGGCAGGCAGCCAGGCTCCGTAAACCCAGAATGGAGGAGCAGGTACAAGAGAGAGGTCCTGGGTGCATTTCTCGGGGAGGAGTCAGAGTGAGGCTCCACAGGCCCCTGGAGCCGTCTGGGCTGCTTCTCTGTGGGTGCATCGGTATCTATGGAAATCAAGCACTTTGCATGGCCAACGGATTTATAAACTTGCACTTTGCATCTTTAACAACCTTCCCAAAGCCCCTGGAAGGGGTGAGTGGTCCTGTTTGAGGCTGCTGTGAGAGCAGGCCGCTGGGCTCGCTGACCCCCCTTCGGACGGATCCAGGAACAGGGGCTCGTCCTACATCCTTGTGAGCCTGACTCCTCCTCAACCCCCAAACCAATGCTCTGCTCCTTGAGCCCTCGATGTGGGAGAGTCAGGAGAGCGAAATGAAGCAGAAAACAAGGAGCGCATATCCCGCCAGACAGCCTGTGCGGACGGTGTTAATAATTGGCCTGGTGGTGCCAGGAGGAGCATGCGCTCATCCTATGCGCTTATGCGCAGGAGCCCAAGTGAAAGGAAGAAGAACATCATTACTGAGTAACCAGGCAAGACGAGTTAACGTGGTCCAAAGATGCCCAGGGAAAATTTGGGGCATCCATTGCTGTGCTGCCTTCTTCCCAGCCCTAACTGAGTGCCACAAACCTGGGTGGGTTTGGGGGTTGGTTTGTTTTTCTTTAAAACAAACTCTTCTGGAGTTTCTCAGAGCGTTCAGTTTTGCACCAGAATCCACAAGATACGTGCTGGGTTTGATTTTGTTCACTTACCCGCCGCCTCTGCACGGTGATCTGAGCCCAAAGTGCTTTGCAACAAAAACCCAATTACGATCATCCACTTACTGCTGCTGCTTTGAAAATAACGTAATGATTCCACCCAAACGCTCTTTATTCCGGCTTTTGGCACCTGAGGTGCATACTCTTAGGGCCCACCTTATTTCTGTGATTGTAAGTGGCTTTAAACTGCTCTTTAACATGGTGTTCTAATTGCGGTAACCCGCCTGAGACCTTAGGTTAACCCTATTTCACGGCCTAGGACCCTCATACCTATGGGGCCACCTCTCCCGATATGCCCCACGGAGGACCTTTAGATCCATAAATAGCGACACCCTAGAGGTCCCGGGCCCTAAGGAAGTCAGATTAGCCTCAACCAGAGGCAGGGCCTTTTCAACACTGGCCCCGGCCTGGTGGAACGCTCTGTCTCATGAGACCAGGGCCCTGCGGGATCTGATTTCTTTCCACAGGGCCTGTAAGACAGAGTTGTTCCACCTGGCCTTTGGATTGGAATCAACTCGATCCTGTCCTCCTCTTTCCTTTTTCCTTCTGTAATGGAACTCTTATTTGGGGACTTCCCTGGCTTTTTTCTGGCTCAAGTAGGACCAGTCTGGATAGTTGGCCTTGGTGAAGACGTTTTCATCCCCCCAAAAGTTTTTGAGTTTCTGCTGAAATGAGGCTGCATTTTAATGTTGTATTTTAATCTTGTTTTTTAAGTTATATTTCAATCAATTGTTTTATATCTGGTGTTAGCCACCCTGAGCCCGGTCTTGGCTGGGGAGGGCAGGGTATAAATAAAACATCATCATCATCATCATTATTATTATTATTATTTCGTTTGAAGACACGTTGAGGATAAATGTAGAAGTTTGATGCACAAAGGGCAATCATAGAATCACGCAGTTGCAAGGGACCCCAAGGGTCATCTAGTCCAACCCTCTGGGATGCATGAACCGCAGCTGAAGCATCCCTGACAGATGGCTACCCAACCTCTGTTGGAAAGCCTCCAAGGAAGGAGAGTCCACCACCTCCCGAGAGAGTCCGTTCCACAGCTGAACAACTCTTACCGTCAGAAAGTTCTTCCTGATGTTTAGTCGGAATCTCCTTTCTTGTAACTTGAAGCCATGGGTTCGAATCCTGCCCTCTGGAGCAGGAGGAAACAAGCTTGCTCCATCTCCCATGGCACAGCCCTTGAGATATTGGAAGGTGGCTCTCAGATCTCCTCTTTTCCAGGCTAAACATACTCAGCTCCTTCAACCGTTCCTCATATGGCTTGGTTTCCAGAACCTTGGTCATCTTGATCGCCCTCCTCTGAACACATTGCTTAGAGTGTGAAGATATGTTCACATCAGCGGCAAGGTAGCTGTAGCCTGGTGGCTGCTTGTGCAGATACTTCCGCATGGAACCACTCACGAGTGGTGAGATCACGTCTGCGATAACACCTGAGCATCCACACATATGCCCACTATGGCACAAAATAAAAAGCAGTCCATCCACACCTCTGCCCCACGCTCAGCCGTTCGCCCAGAACCCACGGAGCATCTTTCAGGAGAAAAGATCTTAACTTTGAGCGTTGAGGGGGGAGAAACCTAGGTTTTGGGGTCATTCTGTTTCTGAGCTTTGTGTTGCTTTTTTAACTGTAACGGACGAGTCCAAGAATTGAATTCGACCATGGTTCTTAATTATTAAGTGCTTTTACCAATGTAAACTCTCAACCGGGAGGGTCTGAGCCAAATATTCTGGTGGCTCATGTCTCCAAAAGATTCCATCAATGGTGTCTCTGAAAAATTTTACACATCACTTGGGAAGACAGGTGAACTAATACCAGTGTACTGGAAGAAGCAAAGATCACCAGTGTTGAAGCAATGATTCTTCAACATCAACTTCATTGGACTGGTCATGTTGTGCAGATTCCTGATGATCGTTTTCCAAATCAACTACTCCTTTCCAAACTTAAAAACGGGAAGCGTAATGCTGGTGGTCAAGAAAAGAGGCTTAAAGATTCTCTCAAGGCAGATCTTTAAAAATGTAGTAAAAACACTGACACTGCCTGCGAGCGCTCCAGTTGGAGAACAGCCTTGACCAAAGGTGTCATGGACTTTGAAGGTGCTCAAACTCAGGACGCAAGGGAGAAACGTGCCAAGAGGAAGGCATGCTTGGCAAATCCACACCGTGGTCAACTCCTGCCCAGAAACCTATGTCCCCACTGTGGAAGGACGTGTGGATCCAGAATTGGCCTCCACAGTCACTTACGGACTCACTGTTAGGACAGGGTTTATGGAAGACAATCTTACTCAGCTACAAGAGATCGCCAAAGAAGAAGTAGAAGAAGAAAGACAAGGAAGGCTGGGGTGGGGGTGGGGGTGTTGCAGAAAGCTCTGCGGGGCTCGGGGGAGGACATGAAACGAGGGAACAGGAGCTGTGCCCCTCCCCCCCCCAGGACATTGGCTTCTCTCTCCATTACCGGCCCAAATATAATTAAGCCAGTCTGGACCTCGCTGCCCACCTGCTTCCAGACTGATGAGTCAGCTGCAGTATGCTCTCTGCCTCCCTGGAAGGAAGGAAGGAAAGAAAGTTGCTAGCTGCCTAGTCCCAAAAATGTTCAGCCCTGGCATAAAGATCCCGCACTCAGTGACTTTTGGCTCACTTGAAGAAAAAAAGCCACGAGAAACACAGCCCCTACTAACTAATAAATCACAACCCCAAACCTGTACCATGGCCTCATTTATGAAGGGGTGTAACAGGACTGCTCCTTTCTCCGGAAAGGTGGGGGATTAAGATCCCAGGTCATCTGTGCATTAAAAAAAAAAAAAAATAGAATCAGATCCAGACACTTCAGAACTTTGCATACATTTTCACCACTGTAACAAGGCGTTGTTGTTGTTTAGTCGTTTAGTCGTGTCCGACTCTTTGTGACCCCTGGACCAGAGCACGCCAGGCACTCCTGTCTTACACTGCCTCCCGCAGTTTGGTCAAACTCATGCTGGTAGCTTCGAGAACACTGTCCCACCATCTCGTCCTCTGTCGTCCCCTTCTCCTTGTGCCCTCCATCTTTCCCAACATCAGGGTCTTTTCCAGGGAGTCTTCTCTTCTCATGAGGTGGCCAAAGTCTTGGAGCCTCAGCTTCACGATATGTCTTTCCAGTGAGCACTCAGGGCTTATTTCCTTCAGAATGGATCGGTTTATTCTTGTGTGTAATTTGGTATTTGTGTTTTTTTCCCCTTTTTTCTTGTTGTATCAATAAAAATCTTTAATAATAAAAAAGAATGGATCGGTTTGATCTTCTTGCAGTCCAAGAGTCTCCTCCAGCACCAGAATTCAAAAGCATCCATTCTTTGGCGATCAGCCTTCTTGATGGTCCAGCTCTCACTTCCATACATCACTACTGGGAAAACCAGAGCTTTAACTATACGGACCTTTGTTGGCAAGGTGATGTCTCTGCTTTTTAAGATGCTGTCTAGGTTTGTCATTGGTAACAAGGTGAGTCACCTTGAATTTTTTTTGTTGCTGTTGGTATCCGCCTGTCTCGAGAGACAATGGAGTGCGCCTCCGGGGGTCAAGTCAAACCGTTGAGTTGTGCAAGCCTGGTGAGTGTGGATGGAGGTCCTGGGCTGCCCAGATGAGAAGACCCACCCCTATTGGCAGGGCAAGACGTTTGGCACCCGCAAGGCTGCTGGAGTTGTAGCTTGGCTCATGGGAGCTGGAGGGTGCCAGAAATGGGGCTGAAATGATAGGCCAGGGGTCAGCAAACGTTTTCAGCAGGGAGCCGGTCCACTGTCCCTCAGACCTTGTGGGGGAGGCGGACTACATTTTTTTGGGGGGGTGAACAAATTCCTGTGCCCTACCAAGAACCCAGAGATGCATTTTAAATAAAAGCACACATTCTACTCATGTAAAAACACCAGGCAGGCCCCACAAATAACCCAGAGATGCATTTTAAATAAAAGCACACATTCTACTCATGCAAAAACACGCTGATTCCCGGGCCAGATTGAGAAGGCGATTGGGCCGCATCTGGTCCCCGAACCTTAGTTTGCCTACCCACGCAATAGGCCTTGCAGCCCCTTCCCAACCAGGTCCTAACCTGGTGGTTATAGAGACTAAAAAACCGGCCTCTCCAGGGCTAGAAATTCAGGTCACTCAGCCCCCTGCCCTCTTTGCCCCCACACCCAGGCATGATCCACAAAGAACCTGTGGCACCTTAGTAATGGTAAAGGGACCCCTGACCATTAGGTCCAGTCGTGGCCGACTCTGGGGTTGCGGCGCTCATCTCGCTTTACTGGCCAAGGGAGCCGGCGTACAGCTTCCGGGTCATGTGGCCAGCATGACTAAGCCGCTTCTGGCGAACCAGAGCAGAGCACGGAAACGCCATTTACCTTCCCGCCGGAGCGGTACCTATTTATCTACTTGCACTGGTGTGCTTTCGAACTGCTAGGTTGGCAGGAGCCGGGACCGAGCAACGGGAGCTCACCCAGCTCACCCAGTCGTGGGGATTCGAACCGCCAACCTTCTGATCGGCAAGTCCTAGGCTCTGTGGTTTAACCCACAGCACCACCCATGTAGAGACAGATTAATGATGGCAGATGGCATCGTTTTCATCGCATGCATGAAAAGTTCTCCTTGGTTGCCACCTCTATATCTGTGTTGGTGTGAAAGGCGGGACAAACGCGGCGGTTCTGTGTACAGACATATAGATGCCCCTTGGGGTCCCTTCTAATTCTAAAATTCTATCTTTCACACACACACACCTGATTAAGTAGAGTGAACACCGTGAAGGGAATTCTGATAGACTTTTGTTAAATAGAACTCCCAGCGAAACAGACTGTTGGAAGATTCAGGGCCGGTAAAAGAATCTCCTTCTTAGAACTGTGGAATCGTGGAGTTGGAGGGACCCCATGGGTCATCTAGTCCAACCCCCTTTCAACGCAGCGCATTAAGCGAACTATGGGCACGTTGAGAGGGCTTCAGTTTGTGGCCAGAACAGTGCCACCCTCTCCCCAAACACCCCGTCCTCCCTCAAAGACAGTGGATGAATTTTCTCTGCCTGATTCCTACATGTTAATGCAGTGATCCAATATTAGCAGGAGTGAAATTCCTCCAACCACTGTACTTGGGGACTGAAACTCGGAGGAGCCTGAAAGCAGCTCCCAGACCACCTCCCCAAAACCCCAGCTCCGTAAATGGCGGAAAAGAAGATGGCTGCACCATCTCAGTGCCGAAAAGCAGAACATGCCCTGGCAGTGTTTTTAAATCCATAGCCCCAGGGCATCGGTTATCTCTCCCCACTTCCAGAATCTGGGAAATGTTTAAATGCTATAGAACAAAGGCCAGAAAACAGGAAGATTCGGCCACCACAGTTTGGGGTTACCACCATGAAAACACCACCCAGTTGTGTTAATACTGCCATAAAATTTAGGGAACAAGCTGTACTACCAAAACGATTAAGGTTTTAAATGATAATTTTAGATTATTTTAGTGATCAAGATTTAATATACCGTATTTTTCACTCTATAAGACGCACCAGACCACAAGACGCACCTAGTTTTTGGAGGAGGAAAACAAGAAAAAAAATATTCTGAATCTCAGAAGCCAGAACAGCAAGAGGGATCACTGCGCAGTGAAAACTGCAATCCGTCTTGCTGTTCTGGCTTCTGGGATAGCTGCACAGCCTGCATTCACTCCATAAGATGCACACACATTTCCCCTTACTTTTTAGGAGGGAAAAAGTGAGTCATAGAGCAACAAATATGGTCTCTGTTGTACCCAACTGCAATTCAATTATGATTTTCCTGATATTGTAAGTGACCTGGAACTGGTCTGTGACCGTAATAATAAAATTCATTCATTCACACACCACCCGGTATAACCAGAGTTAACCAGGGCTAAAGAACCCCTGACCGACGGCCAACTGTAGTTGGGGGGGACCCCCAGCGGTCATCTAGTCCAACCCCCTGTCATGCAGGTGTCTTTCACGCAGCTCATTAAGCGAACTATGGAACTCCCTCCCACATGAGGCAGGGACGGCCCCCAATTTGGATGGCTTTAAAAGAGGGACTCCTGATGTTCTGGTGAGTCTTCAAGGCGCCACAAAACTCTCCGTTGTTTTTTTTGCTTCGACAGACGAATACAGCTACCCCTCTGGAAATTGCATGCTCTGAGAGAGGCAGGAGGTGACACACAGGCTGCACGGCTTGTGTGTCACAAAGAAGGATGTCGCCTGCCTGCTTCCTGGGTTCTCTCCTACCATCACCCCTGTTCCGTCAACGCTCTGCTACTCCCCCGCCATGACTCCCAGTAACAGCCTGTGCTCAGACCCCCAATTTGATTATCCCGCCACTGGCCTATTTATATCCCAGAAACGCACTCTCTGCCTCTGAGGCGGCCACAAACCAGCTGTCGTTTGCGCACACTTGGTTTACAGGAACCCAAAACTTTCCACCAGGCTCTGGAGTCGGTGGGAATTCTTGCCCAAAACTGCTTTTGCCCTCCCCACCATGGCAAGCGAAAGGAAGTCATAGAATCTTAGAACTGAAAGGGATCCTCAGAGGCCATCTATTCCAACCCCCTTCAATGCAGCAATCAAAACTAAATAACGTGGTGTGTTTTTTCACTCCATAAGACGCACCCGACCATAACACGCACATAGTTTTTAGAGGAGGAAAACAAGAAAATAAATATTTGGAACGAAACAGTGGATGTATGATTTTTGTGGTTCATGCTGTGGCCACAGACATGTGATCTGACGGTGAGTTTGGGGTAGCCCATTACAAAAATCCTGAGGATCCATGTGGATCCGTGCTTTGTAACCACATTTTTGCGCCATTGTGGCCCCACGCAACAGTAGGTGCGTGGTTTTTTTGGTGCAGGCTGTAGCCATGGACATGCTATGTGATCTGATGGTGAATTTGGGGTGACCTAATGCAAAAAGTCTGAAGATCCATGGGCTTTTACCTCCACTCTCCCAGGCAGCCTCTACTAGGTCCCTTTTCTCTCTTCCGATCCCACCGATCAGCTGTTCCTTTCAAAGCTCCCTTCCCTCTTGTTTGCCTTAGTGTCTTTTCCTTAGCTGGAGCAGTTTTTTACTCCTCCTTTTCTTTCAATTCCTCTCCTTATTGCTTTAGTCTTCCTGTCCCCCCCCCCCTTTGCAAGTTTGCTGTCTTTACCTCCCCCTCCCAGGCAGCCTCCTTTATCTCTAGCGTCCCTTATCTCTCTCCCCATCGGCAAATGATCAGCAGCTTTGTTTCAACACCCACTTCCCTCTTTCAAAAAAATATAGCATGGTCTGCTTTTTGCCCCTAGGCAATTCAGCTCCAGGGACCACACATTCGCTCCATCAGACGCACAGACATCTCCCCTTACTTTTTAGGAAGAAAAAAGTGTGTCTTATGGAGTGAAAAATACGGTAGTCCCTGGCAGATAGCCATCCAACCTCTTGTTTAAAAACCTCCAAGGAAGGAGAATCCACCATCTTCGGAGAGAGTTGGAAGTGTCCCTGTTCTGGTAGCGCAGTGATTGACATTGTCAGGACTCCAGAAGTGAGATGATCCCACCCCCCAAAAAATGCTCTTTAGCTGGGATTCCTACATTACAGGGTTGGGCCCCAGGTTGGACCTTCCAACTCTAAAATTCTATGATTCTATGAAGCCCTTGCTTGTTCAGAAAACAGAAGCACCATCGTCGCTGGATAGCTCAGTTGGTTAGAGCTTGGTGCTGATGATGCCAAGGCTGCAGGTTCAATACCTATCTGGGACAGCTGCATATTCCTTCGTTGCAGGGGGTTGGTCTAGATGATTCTCAGGGTCCCTTCCAACCCTACGATTCACCCATTCGCTAAATGCAGAAAAGTTTTTGAAATTCTTGCAGGGTCCCTGTTCCTATAGGAGCGTCTCCACCCCCATCGTTCTGCCCGGACGCTGAGGTCCAGCTCTGAGGGCCTTCTGGCGGTTCCCTCATTGCGAGAAGCAAAGCTACAGGGAACAAGGCAGAGGGCCTTCTCGGTGGTGGCGCCCGCCCTGTGAAACACCCTCCCATCAGATGTCAAAGAGAAAAACAGCTACCTGACATTTAGAAGACATCTAAAGGCAGCCCTGTTCAGGGAAGTTTCTAATGTGTGACATTTTGATATATTTTTAATCTTAGTTGGAAGCCGCCCAGAGTGGCTGAGGAAGCCCAGCCAGATGGGCGGGGTACAAATAATAAATTCCTATTCCTATAAAGGTCCGTATAGTAAAAGCTATGGTTTTCCCAATAGTGATGTATGGAAGTGAAAGCTGGACCATAAAGAAGGCAGATCACCGAAGAATTGATGCTTTTGGATTCTGGTGCTGGAGGAGACTCTTGAGAGTCCCATGGACTGCAAGAAGATCAAACTGATCCATTCTGAAGGAAACCAGCCCTGAGTGCTCACTGGAAGGACAGATCCTGAAGCTGAGGCTCCAAGACTTTGGCCACCTTGTGAGAAGAGAAGACACCCTGGAAAAGACCCTGATGTTGAGAAAGATGGAGGGCGCAAGGAGAAGGGGACGACAGAGGACGAGATGGTGGGACAGTGTTCTCGAAGCTACCAGCATGAGTTTGACCAAACTGCGGGAGGTAGTGGAAGACAGGAGTGCCTGGCGTGCTCTGGTCCAGGGGGTCACGAAGAGGCGGACACAACTAAACAACAACAACAATTGGAAGGACACGACTTCTCTGAAATCAGCCTTGCAACAACCAGTTAGGAACCAGGAAGTTTTGAGTTAGTAAGGACAAACCTTTGACGGGCAGAGGGTGCGAGACAAAGGCAGGCTTGTGACAGTAGACAGCAGTCCTTTGATTGACACGCTTTCCTCCAGTGCTTCAAAAGGGAAGAGGCAGCCAGGTTTTGGAAATAGGCAAATGGGTTTAAGTGGTATTGATTAAGCCCAGGCGCCTTCTCCAGGCAGGCAGAGTGCTTGCTCCAAGCCACACTGCCCAGCCTCTCTCCCAGCCCCTAAGTCAGGGATTTTCATCACCTGGGCATGTTTGGTTTGGGCGCGTCTGCCAAGCGCCTGCCCAGCTAATCTCGAGGTCTGAGTAAATAACCACGTCTAGGGTTTGGTGCAAGCCTGGGCTTGAGGAGAGTCCAGGTTGCCGGGGCCTCCTTTTCTCCCACGGAGAGCAAGAGGGAATCTGGCACGGCCGGGCTGTAGCCGAGGCCTGGCTGTTTCTTGGTGCCTGCCTGCCTCAAGGAAATGCAAAGGGCAGAGTGTTGCTGACCATGTGCAGAGCACCAAGACGCCGTCACTGCGACAAAAAGCAAACCCAGCTGGGATTTGCGGGACAAGAGGAGACAAGAAGAAAAGTTCGAGAGCAGCAGCCGTGCTAGTCTGTTGCAGCAAGTCGAAGAATCATATACCGTATTTTTTGCTCTATAAGACTCACTTTTTCCCTCCTAAAAAGTAAGGGGAAATGTGTGTGCGTCTTATGGAGCGAATGCAGGCTCTTGCTGTTCTGGCTTCTGAGATTCAGAATATGTTTTTTCTTGTTTTCCTCCTCCAAAAACTAGGTGCGTCTTGTGGTCTGGTGCGTCTTATAGAGTGAAAAATACGGTAATTGTCAGTTTGAGACCCTGGGGTCATCCAGTCCCACCCGCTGCAATGCAGGAATCTCAGCTAAATTATCCATGACAGATGGCCATCAAACCTCTGCTTAGAAACCTCCAAGGAAGGAGAGCCCACAACCTCCAACAGCTCTTACCCACAGAAAGTTATTCCTGATATTTAGTTAGAATCTTCTTTCTTGTAACTTGAAGCTATTGGTTTGGTCTCTTGCACTCTGGAGCAGCAGAAAACAAGCGTGCTCCATCTTCCGTGACAGCCCTTCAAATATTTGAAGATGGCTATCATGTCTCCTCTCAGTCTTCTCCTCTCAAGGCTAAACGTCCCCAGCTCCTTCAACCGTTCCTCAAAAGGCTTGGTCTCCTGACTCTCGATCATCTAGTTATCTCCCGCTTGGACTACTGCAATGCGCTCTACCTGGGGCTCCCTTTGAAGGTGACCCGGAAACTGCAATTAATCCAGAATGCAGCAGCTAGACTGGTGACTGGGAGCAGCCGCCGAGACCATATAACACCAGTCTTGAAAGACCTACATTGGCTCCCAGTATGTTTCCGAGCACAATTCAAAGTGTTGGTGCTGACCTTGAAAGCCCTAAACGGCCTCGGTCCAGTATACCTGAAGTTACAGGGAACCAGGCAGAGGGCCTTCTTGGTGGTGGCGCCCGCCCTGTGGAACGCCCTTCCACCAGATGTCAAAGAGAAAAACAACTACCAGACTTTTAGAAGACATCTGAAGGCAGCCCTGTTCAGGGAAGTTTTTAATATTTAATGCTGTATTGTTTCTAACACTTGATTGAGTGGCTGGGGAAACTCAGCCAGATGGGCGGGGTATAAATAATAAATTATGATGATGATGATGATGATGATGATGATGATGATTATCTTTATCTTTATCTTGGTTGCCCTTCTCTGCACACCTCCCAGTTTTTCAATCTCCTTCTTAAACTGGCTCAGCCAGAACTGGACACAGGACCTCAGGAGGACACTGACCCAGGCAGAATAGAGCTGTGACCTGGATGCTAGACCTTCGTTGGTGCAGTCTGGAATTGCACCAGCCCTTTTTGGTGGCCGCACCACCTCGTTAGGGAGCTTGTAGGAAGCCCTGCACTCTTAACATGCTCAGAGGTACTGCCCAGGTCTGCATCCTCTGCCAACCTGCAGTTGTTTTGGGTCCCAGGTTGGCAAAGTCTGGCAGGCTGATTCTCTTCCTTCTCCGCTAAACCCCCACCAGCGTCACAATCTCAAACCTGGTTCCCTTCTCTAGACCACAAACCCAAAGAGATTCAGATCAACCGGCAGCGCTTCTCCTCATCTCCTGCTACTGCAACAGCTGCCGATTCGTGCGGATATTTCAGCCTCAACAGATGGAGACGCCATCTCAGGCATCCTTTCGCTCGGGAGAAATACAAAAGCTGCCTTGTGTCACAACAGAAGGTTTGCCTCTCTCTCCTGGGACTCTGTCCCGCTCTGACTGGCAGCCAACTCTCCAGGGACCAAGAAACCTTCACCACCAGCTTTCTGAGATCCCTTTAACCGGGAGATTTGGGGCATATTCCTGTGCCTGCCCCAACCACCACCCAAGGCCAGCCACTGTTTGGGATTACTTTTCCGAGCACAATTCAAAATGTTGGTGGTGACTTTTAAAGCCCTAAACGGCCTCGGTCCTGTATACCTGAAGGAGCGTCTCCACCCCCATCATTCTGCCCGGACATTGAGGTCCAGCGCCGAGGGCCTTCTGGCGGTTCCCTCACTATGAGAAGTGAGGTTACAGGGAACCAGGCAGAGGGCCTTCTTGGTGGTGGCACCTGCCCTGTGGAACGCCCTTCCAGCAGATGTCAAAGAGAAAAACAACTACCAGATTTTTAGAAGACATCTGAAGGCAGCCCTCTTTAGGGAAGCTTTTAATGTTTAACAGACCACTGTATCTTAATGTTTTGTTGTAAGCCGCCCAGAGTGGCTGGAGAAGCCCAGCCAGATTATAAATAATAATTAATAATAATAATAATAATAATAATAATAATAATTCTGGTTGCCGCTGCTCAGTGGCCACAAGTTACTTGTACTTGCCCCTTGCAAGGTCTTGCGCTGGAGAGGTGTGCCACAATCCTTGCCTCCCGTCCCCAAATCCCAAAGCCTGCATGCAACTCATGCCTTGCCTTAATCTGAGCAGCAGAATACGTTTTAATAAGTAATTATAATTATAATTTTCGGATTTGCTAGTCTTCATGGAGTACCACAAGTCGGACTCGAATCATGTGAAATAACGAGAGAGAGAAAGACCTGAATCATCTTCCATGCCGGGGTCCCAAGTAAGAGGTGGTGGCTTTCCAGCTAGGCTTATAGAATCATCAGAGTTGGAGGAGGCCCCTCAAAGGTCCTCTAGTCCAACCCCCTGCTCCAGCATTCCTGGCAGGTGTTGTTGTAAATAAAATCTGCCCTTTTCCCCTTATGGGGTATCCAAGAGCCCATATAGAGTCCTTACGTAGGTTCCCTATTGGTAGGAGAAAATAACAGAGGCCAAGCAGAGAATATTGAGAAGCAAAGCAGCTAGTAAGCCTGAACTTTATTGATCTGTTGCAACAGGGTGCTCCCCTCACATGCAGGAAAGGAGGAGGACCCAGAACAAATGTGTGCCTGCCCTTATATAGACATTTTAAATTCCCTGCCCTGGAGCTCAAGACCACCCCTCCATACATCACACCTACATCACAGAAAAGGCGGTCTACAACAGAAATTTGAGTGTTGCTGTTTTTCCTGTCTGCCAAGTTATCTGATAATAGCTTATCTGATTGCCTTTCCTGGTAGTCTGGCTCACACTATTCATACACAGACATACCCTTAAGACAGGATTTGTGAAGGAAAAGACAATGGGGAGGCTTTTCCATTTTCCTCTGACCTTGCAGAGAAAACATTTGGTCAGTTTGGGAGCCAAAAAATGGTTTCAGGTCGGTCTTCCTGTCCTGATCTATGTATGTGCTTGGTTGGTACATTTATGAACATTTAATATATATCTAAGACCTTAAAATTCTTACCACAGTGGTCAACCAACCTGGGCTGAAAAACCTTCCAGCCTCTGCCACTGTGGAACAGCTCGTACTGCCAGGAAGTTCATCCCACTGTTTAGTCTACCCCCCCTTTTTTTGTAATTTAGATCAACTGGCTCCAAATCTTCTCTATCACTTGTATGTGGCAGCCCTTAGGATACTGGGAGATCAGATCTCTTTCTCCATGAATCTGTCTAATCCACTTTTAAAACCATCCACGTTGATGGCCATCACTGCCTCCAGTGGAAGAGAGTTCCATAGGTCAACTGAGCATGGCATGAAGAAGGACTTGGCTGCCAGGCTGCCACTCCTATCTGTCTCTGCTTCTCCAGCTGGCAAAGCAGGGATCCATCATGTCTGGCTGTTTCCCCCTCCCAGGACTTGGGTCTCTCCTGGCTGTTCACTGTCTATGATCATAGAACTGCAGGTTTGGAAGGGACCCCTGAAGGACATCCATTCCAACCCCCTGCAATGCAGGGATCGCAACTAAACGACGTTGCCCTCTATGCATGTTTGTGAGTGTCCTCCTTCAGTTGTTGGTGCCTGGAGGGGTATTGTGGCATGTCCCCTCCTAGAAACCGACCTCTGATCATAAGGCCTAGAAACTTGATATTTCCGAGAAGTTAAGTCGCAGCTGGGAATCCTCAGCTATGTGGCCTGGCAGAGGCACCAGCCCTGGAGCCCCTGAGAGGTTAAGGCATGAAGGGACCCCTGCTCAGATGCCCAAAGCACCCATGGAGGCACCCAGGAAGTCCAACCCAGACAGGATGGAGGTGTTAACAGCAGGGCAGGCAATTTGTTCTGGGGAGGGTCACCCCTTCCTTGAAGGATCCAGTGCGTGACTTTGATCAAAAGTGCATTTTATCAGTTGCAGGCATCTCTGCTTGTTTGCAGAAGAAACACAATCGGAATGATCAAGCGGGTGGAGCAATTATTTTAAGAGGAAAGGTTACAACATTTGGGGTTGCTTTTTTATTTTTTATCTAGCGAAAAGGCTAGATACCGTATTTTTTGCTACATAAGACACACTTTTTTCTACCTAAAAAGTAAGGGGAAATGTCTGTGCGCCTTATGGAACGAATGCGTGGTCCCTGGAGCCGAATTGCCCAGGGGCAAAAAGCAGATCATGCTCTCTTTTTTCTTTTTTTTGAAAGTGGGAAGGGGGTGTTGAAACAAAGCCACTGAGCAGCTGATCAGCAAGCGATCGGGAGTGAGGTAAGGGACTCTAGTGATAAAGGAGACTGCCTGGGAGGGGGGAGGTAAAGACAGCAAACTTGCAAGGAGAGGAGACAGGAAGACTAAAACAACGAGGAGAGAAATTAGACGAAAAGGAGGAGCAAAAAACTACTCCAGCCAAGAAAAAGACAGTAAGGCAAACAAGAGGGAAGGGAGTGTTGAAAAGAAGCCAGTGAGCAGTTAATCAGCAAGCGATCGGGAGGGAGATAAGGGACTCTAGAGATAAAGGAGGCTGCCTAGGAGAGGGGAGGTAAAAGCATGTCCATGGCTACAGCCTGCACCAAAAAAACCACGCACCCACTGTTTCCTGGGGCTGCAATGGCGCAAAAACGTGGTTAAAAAGCACGGATCCACATGGATCCTCAGGATTTTTGCATTGGGCTACCCCAAACTCACCGTCAAATCACATGTCTGTGGCCACAGCATGAACCACAAAAATCATACATCCACTGTTTCGTTCAGAATATTTGTTTTCTTGTTTCCCTTCTCTACAAACTAGGTGCGTCTTATGATCAGGTGCGTTTTATTGGGCGAAAAATACGGTAAATGGGGGGGGCCACAGAGAGAGAGAGAGATCTCACAGAGGTGTGCTAAATTATGCATGTTGTAGAGAAAGTGGATAGAGAACTTTCCTCCATCCCATAATACTAGAACCCAGTGGGGCCTTATCCAGTACAGCTGAAGCTCTGGGATTTGCTCCCAGGAGAGGCAGCGATGGTCACCAGCATAAATATCTTTAAAATGCACTGGCAGGAATGCAGTGTGAAACACAATAAATGAACGAATGGAGGATTGGTAATTTTGCGGGCATCCGTCAGTCTCCAGAGACAATGGAGTGTGTTTCGGTGGGCCAAATCAAACTGCTTGAGAATCACAGCGCTTGCTGTAGCTGCAGAGACCGGTAACTCATAACTACATTCTTTTTGCTGTGTTAGCATCACTGAAGTGACCTCCCCGGCAAGTGTGTCTGGGCTGCCAAGTTGGAGGTCCTGGGCTGGAGGTCCTGGGCTGCCAAGTTGACCCCCTCTTGGCCTCGCGGATGTGGTCCAACGGAGGAAGACATTTGGCACCAGCTTGGCTGCAGGAGTTGCTGGATGGAGGTGTTCAAGGAACCATGTGGGTTAAACCACAGAGCCTAGGACTTGCCGATCAGAAGGTCTGCGGTTCGAATCCCCGCGACGGGGTGAGCTCCCGTTGCTCGGTCCCTGCTCCTGCCAACCTAGCAGTTCAAAAGCACACCAGTGCAAGTAGATAAATAGGTACCGCTCCAGCGGGAAGGTAAACGGCGTTTCTGTGCGCTGCTCTGGTTCACCAGAAGCAGCTCAGTCCTGCTGGCCACATGACCTGGAAGCTGTACGCCGGCTCCCTCGGCCAGTAAAGCCAAATGAGCGCCGCAACCCCAGAGTCGGTCACGACTGGACCTCATGGTCAGGGGTCTCTTTACGTTTTAGGCTTTACTCACAAGTCTTTTCTTCTCCTAAAGAAGGTTTAGGATCGAGAGTTTTCCTTCTCCTGGATGGGCTACCTTCCCATGTTGACGAGCCCCCCCACCTGCCCAGTAATAGTCCCACTCTATTTTACATCAGTAGTGATGTGAGAGCTGGACCATCAATAAGGCTGATCACTAAACAATGGATGCTTTTGGATTCTGGTGCTGGAGGAGACTCTTGAGAGTCCCATGGACTGCAAAAAGATCAGACCTCCCCATTCTGAAGGAAATGAGCCCTGAGTGCTCCCTGGAAGGACAGATCCTGAAGCTGAGGCTCCAAGACTTTGGCCACCTCATGAGAAGAGAAGACTCCCTGGAGAAGACCCTGATGTTGGGAAAGATGGAGGGCACAAGGAGAAGGGGGCGACAGAGGACGAGATGGTGGGACAGTGTTCTCGAAGCTACCAGCATGAGTCTGACCAAACTGCGGGAGGCAGTGGAAGACAGGAGGGCCTGGCGTGCTCTGGTCCAGGGGGTCACAAAGAGGCGGACACGACTAAACGACTAAACAACAACAACAACATTCTGTTTTGGTCAGGCCACCCCTGGAGCCCCATGTCCCGTTCTGGGTGCCACAGTTTCAGATGGATACTGACAATCTGGAAGGTGTGCAGAGGAGCCTTATGAGGAACGGCTGAAGGAGTTGGGTATGTGTAGCCTGCAGAAGGGAAGACTGAGAGCTGACAGGACACGCATTATCAAATATCTCAAGGTCTGTCTCATGGAAGAGGGAGCCAGCTTGTTTTCTCCTGCTCTGGAGGGTAGGACTCGAACCCGTGGCTTCAAGCTTCAAGGAAGGAGATTCCAACGAAACATTAGGAATAACTTTGTGCCAGGAAGAGCTGTTTGACAGTGGAACAGACTCCCTCTGAAGGTTGTGGACCTTGGAGGTTTTAAAACAGGTTGAATGACCATCGGTCAGGGATGCTTCAATTGAGGCTTCTGCATTGCAGGGGGTCAGACTGGATGACCCTCGGGTGTCCCTTCCAATTCTAAAATTTTGTGACTCTGTGATATTAGGGGAAGGAATTCCTCTGGTTTAGTTTTGAATTGCCTGCATTCAGGAAACAGGAAAGACTATAAGCTATCTATGATTCAGATAAACAGTGCAGACCCAGGGCCAGGCTGCCCTATGGGAGACCTTTTTCCTTTATCCCTCTTTGAAGTTAGACTGGTCATGAGGAACTATCCAGGCCTGTCTTTTAAGTCACTTCTCCCTTCATCCCTCTCTCTTCCCCAGATCCATTCAGCCAGGCAGATTAAGGACCCCCCCCCCAGCGCCACATTTTCCCAAAGCAAGCTGAAGCATTTAGAGGGGGGGGGGGAGAGGCAGTTTTAACCAGCTTGCTCATTTATGCCCCGGCTGCCGCCTCCATGTGTTCCGTAGGCTTCAGAAATTGCATTTGCGCTGATGCAATTACCGCTTTAAACTCGGTTTTTTATCGTCGCAATTTTGTTAGCTGGTGCTGACGGGCGGCAAAAATGAAAGCATAAATAGGATCCGGGGAGGGCCCCTGCGTAGCTGGGGAGAGAGGAGGAATCTCCATTCTTTGTGTGCTAGAAATACTTTTTCCCCCTTAAAAAAGAAAGAAAGAGAGAAATTGCTGTGAGGAGGCTGCCCCTTCAAGGCTGCATTCACTTCAGGGCAGAGTTGGACTAAACATTAGGAAAAGCTTTCTGACAACAAGGGCTGTTTGATAGTGGAACAGTCTCCCTTGGGAAGTGGTCGATTCTCCTTCATTGGAAGTTTTTAAGCAGAGGTTGGGCGGTCATCTGCCATGGATGCTTTAGCTGAGATCCCTGCGCTGCAGCGGGTTGGACTAGATGACCCCAGGGGCCCCTTCCAACTCGACAATCCTATGAACATGGTGCCCTGCAAATGTTCTGAACATCTCCCATCAGGTAGAACGCTGCTGTCAACCAGTGCAGGCAATACTGGAGGCAGAATAAGCTTTCTGTGTTCCCTGGCCGAGGAATGAAGGAAGCAGCCCGTACACCAGAAATCACAGTGATTTGTCCATCCTTCCAGCCCAGTTTTGCCTACTCGGACGGAAATGGGTCTTTCCCGCATCGCCTGCTGTATCCTCCCTTAACAGCCTCCGCCAACCTGGGGGAGGCTGCATGACGTGACGGTGTTTGAAGAAGATGCTGGCACTGTTAAAAGCCATCATCTTGGGAAATTGTTTGTGATACGCCTGAACTCTTTGTCCCCAAACACCCACAGCCTGCTCCTTAATGGTACTTTCCCAAGAGGGGGCAGGGAAGGTTTTCAAGGAGGGAGGGGAAAAGCCTCCAGATCAGGTTGGCACAGCTCAGTGTCCCACACGGGGCACATCCGCCACCAAGTCCTCCCACATAATCCCTGATGAAATGTATCGATGTCAGTGGGGCACTTGTCCAGGAGCGCCAAAGGCTGCCCAGATCCAGTTAAAGGTAAAGGTAAAGGGACCCCTGACCATTAGGTCCAGTCATGACCGACTCTCGGGTTGCGGCACTCATCTCGCTTTATTGGCCGAGGGAGCCGGCGTACAGCTTCCGGGTCATGGGGCCAGCATGACTAAGCCGCTTCTGGCGAACCAGAGCAGCACACGGAAACGCCGTTTACCTTCCCGCCGGAGTGGTACCTATTTATCTACTTGCACTTTGACGTGCTTTCGAACTGCTAGGTTGGCAGGAGCAGGGACTGAGCAACGGGAGCTCACCTCGTCGCGGGGATTCGAACCGCCAACCTTCTGATCGGCAAGCCCTAGGCTCTGTGGTTTAACCCGCAGCGCCACCCATGTCCCTGGACAGATCCAGTTGTTGTTTAGTCGTTTAGTCGTGTGCGACTCTTTGTGACCCCATGGACCGGAGCACGCCAGGCCCTCCTGTCTTCCACTGCCTCCCGCAGTTTGGTCAAACTCATGCTGGTAGCTTTGAGAACACTGTCCCACCATCTCGTCCTCTGTTGTCCCCTTCTCCTTGCGCCCTCCATCTTTCCCAGTTAGGACACTGCTAAGGGCCCCTCCAGACATCCTTTTTTTATAAAATTGTGCATTCAGGATGAATTGCACTTGTGACGCTGTCAGGGCGGTTAGACGCGATTCTGCTTTCAATAGCTTTTCTGCCTGCAAAACCTGTGGGGTAGTCATCCCACTCTGTTTCCAGAACTTCCAGCGGAAATCCTGACTTCCTTTGACGCCACAGATGATGATGGTGATGATGATAAATTTTATTATTCCCGGGGTGTGGGGGGGGTCTCCTGCTTATGTTGTTCTGCAGTAAAAGATTGCCTCTCCAGATGGCAATCATAGAATTGTAGAGATGCAAGCGACCCCTCCAGGGTCATATTCTGGTCCGACCCCCTGCAATGCAAAAGAATCTCCGAAGGCTTAAATAAGACTCTACAACAAGGAGAGTCTGCCACATTCCTAGGTTGTCTGTTCTTCTTAATATTTGGTTGGAATAGCGTTCCTGGTATTTGGCTGGAATCTCCCTTCTTGAAATGTGAATCCGTGGGTCCCACCCTCTGGGGCAGCAGAAAAACAAGCTTGCTCCATCATTCATGGGACAGCCCATAAAAGATTTAAAGGTGGCTACCATATTACTTCTCTTCCCCACCCCACCCCCTTTTCCTTTATTTATTTATTTATTCATTTAACATACTTGTTACAAAATATGAGCAAAATATTGCAAATACATACCTACGTATAGATTTCAGCTAAGCAAACATAGATAAAAAAGAACAAAAGAGAAAAGAAGAAGAAGAAGAAAAGTTGGAAGAATTTCTTCCAAATTTATTCTACAAATATCTCAATATGAAAATAATAATAAAATGTCACTGATTGACTTCCGTCGCTTACACTGCACTTCCTATATACATTTTAAGCAAGATTGTATCTGTTATTCCGTATTTTCCCCACACAAATATTCTGATCAGTAAGTTTTCTAAATCTTTCATAAATCCTTTCTAAACACAACCGATACTTTACATTTAATGTAGCATATGACTTCTCAACCGTTCCTCGTGAAGCTTGGGTGTCCAGATCGACACGGGAAAGGTCCCAAAACAACTAATAAAATGGAATGACGTGTGGACGGTCTCATATAAATCCTGCACTGACACACCATTATTGCGTCAATGGCATAGACTTGTGGGCAGGAGCACGAGGGTCATCTAATCTAGCCCCCTGCAATGGAGGAATATTTCGCACGGGGCCCTGAGATTCAGAGTCCCGTGCTGCAGAAATGGAGCTATAGATGTTGCAGAATACCTCCCGCAAGAGGAAATGCCAGTCCGTAAGGCCCCGAAACCAGAACATAGCGCAGTCTTGACTGCACACGTTGGCAGTGGCTCTCAAGGTTTTAGAAGTCTCCTTTTGGGGGTCCATTACTGACCTCAGTGGCTAAGGGGGCAAAAGGTCCAGGGAACTGGGAGAGACAGGCAGCAGTTCCCTCTGCCATCCTAGAGACATTAGGCCATGTCTAAAAGGACTGCGGGTGGCGCTGTGGGTTAAACCACAGAGCCTAGGACTTGCCGATCAGAAGGTCTGCGGTTCGAATCCCCACAGGGGGTGAGCTCCCATTGCTCGGTCCCTGCTCCTGCCAACCTAGCAGTTCGAAAGCACATCAAAGTGCAAGTAGATAAATAGGTACTGCTCCGGCGGGAAGGTAAACGGCGTTTCCGTGCGCTGCTCTGGTTCGCCAGAAGCGGCTTAGTCATGCCGGCCACATGACCCGGAAGCTGTACGCCGGCTCCCTCGGCCAGTAAAGCGAGATTAGCGCCGCAACCCCAGAGTCATCTGCAACTGGAGACCTAATGGTCAGGGGCCCCTTTACCTTTACCTAAAATTACTTCTGGGTCACCAGCGATCAGAAGAGGGGCTGACATTCATGTGGGGGTGGGGGGAGGCCCAGTGCAGTCTTTGAGGCCCCTAATCAGGGCGCAAAGAGAATCACCGCTGCGATTCCCGCACTGAAGCGGGCTGGGCTAGATGAGCTTTGGGGGTCCCTTTGGGCTCTGCAATTCTCCTGCCTGTCTGCCCCTTCTTCTTAACACCCAACCTGAAGAGGAGTTCTGGGGCGTTTGAAAGCTTGGTCTCCCCTTCCGTTGGTCCTACTTAAAGGTTGCAACTCAACTGTTCCTTTTGGGTATCTACGATTGGCTGAGGTTCCTGCATTTTAGGGGGTTGGACTAGATGACCCTAGGGTCCCTTTCTACAACTCTACAGTTCTGTGATACCTTCCTAGTTGGACCGATACGGGGCTTCATTTGAGCCCTGGCCTTAATTCCAGAATCTTTTTTCAGCCCCAGGAGTCAGATCTGGGGCATCCAAAGGCCCCTGGGGACGTGCAGAGTACATTCCTCACTAAGCAAACAGCCCTGCACATGATGCATTTTCGCTAGGAACATTCGTCAGGTGCTTTTATATACTTTTAGACTCCTGCTAAATATATATATTTCAGCAAGCCAGTCTGTCCGGACGTGTAATTTAGTCATACATAACTTGTTTTTGAATTTGGCTGATTTCTATCTGCATGGTTATTTCACTGTTTTATGTACACAGCTGAGAGATTTGCTGATTATCAGGCGGTTTGTAAAATTTATTAAATAGTTAAGTGTGTGGACTAGATAGGGCGAAGGGCTTAATTTCTAAGCAGGGCTTAGAACCCCAGAACCTCTCTTTTTATAAATTAACCATGGACTGGACTATCAATTTGTCTGGCTCAACCTGGCACAGACTCTAAAGGAGTAAAGTTTGCCAAGGCAAAAGAATTTTTAAAAGCCAGCTTGCTTTCCTGAGCCTGCCAAATGTCAGGCGTGGTGTGACAGATTTGGGCAGCGGAGCCCATTATTATTTGCTACCCCCAGGGCAAAGACCCGAGTGCGAATCTGTACTCTAATGTACATGTGCGTTTTATCCTAAGCTGCGCTCAGTTGTTTTTGTTTTAAAAAAAAGCAGCCGGTAAATTTAATTAATTTAATTTGACCCATTTTAATGTACAGTGGTACCTCGGGTTAAGTACTTAATTCGTTCTGGAAGTCTGTCCTTAACCTGAAACTGCTCTTAACCTGAAGCACCACTTTAGCTAATGGGGCCTCCCACCGCCGCGTGATTTCTGTTCTCATCCTGAAGCAAAGTTCTTAACCCGAGGTACTATTTCTGGGTTAGCGGAGTCTGTAACCTGAAGCGTCTGTAACCCGAGGTGCCATTGTATGTGTTGATTTACTGTTGCAAGCCGCTCGGAATTGTCAAGGGACCCCGACGGTCGCCCGCTCCAACCCCCTGAGATATTTCCGTCTATTAAAAAGTGACTAATAGGTGCAATTAATTGCAATCGTATAATTCAGTTTCAAAGAGGAAAACTTAACCATCCCCATGCGCAAAAGCGAGGGCCGCGGCGGCTGCCCAGGCAGAGAAGAAAAAACACTCTGCACGTGTTCAGGGGACTTGTTCTCTCGCGCCGTGGCGCAGGAAGAGGAGCCCCAGCCCAAGAGAACGGGGTCCCCCCACCCACGTCTCCACGGCTCTCCTTTCCCAAACGCGCAATGCGCCCCGATGCGCTGCTGCTCACCTCCGTCCCGGCCGGTCGATGGAGAGGTTGCGGGTGGTCTCTCCGGGGCTCCCAAGGGGGCTTCTGTCCGGCGACGCCGCCTGCTCATGCCGCCGCCGTCGGGGCATCGTGCCGGGCTCCCATCGGGGTCCCCCTCCGGGCAGGTGCGCTTGGCTCTGGGGCGCAAAGACGAGCAGGGCGCGCCGGCTCAGCTGCGCTCGCCCGGCTCGCCCCGACTGAGCAGCGGCTGCCCGGCGGCTCCTTTCCCCGGAGCCAGCCGCCCGCCCTCCTTCCCTCTCTCCCGGGGCGGGGAACGGGGGTGGGGGTGGCGGGGGGGGGGAGAGAAGCAGCCATAACCCTCTCGTCGCCGGAGCCTCCGCGGAGAGCCCTAGCAGAACCGCGGAACTGGAAAGGGACCACAAGGGTCATCCAGCCCAACCCCAGGCTGCGACGCCCCAAGCAGAACTCGAACCCACGACCTTGGGATTAAAAGCCTCAGGCTCTAACGATCGAGCTGTTGCAACCGCCGTCTAAGGAGCCGCTTATCCCTCTGGGGTGGGTATGCATGGGGTGGGGGCACACACCCCCGACAGAGATCTCCCCCCCCCCCAAACACACAGCCCACGCACAGGCAGCCCCTTTGAAAGAAGGCAAAAAAAATGGATGGGGGGGTTTGAGAAGAAGGCAAAAAAAATGGATGGGGGGGTTTGAGAAGTGTCCCCCCCTCACACAACTATTTCCTATATACCTTCCCTGGTTAATAGGAGTCGTCCCCCCCCAAAAAAAAACCCTGCGTGCTTCAATGCCAGGAGATGGGAAGTAACAGAAAGTTGTTGAGGACTAGCCGCGTGAGTGAGCTTTGGTACTTTGAGCTCTGAAGAGTTTCCCTGGGTTGACGTGTCTGGGGGTGAGCTGCTGAAGCTGAACCCCCAAAGATGAGAGTGGGGAGGATCCCTCTCTGGGGGGGGGGGTTAACCGTTTGAGAGCCAGAGCCCTGGCCATCAGCCTGAAGTGAAGAGACTCATTGCTGGGGCAGGACGTTCATCATCATCATCACTTTTAATTTGTATACAGTAGTACCTCGGGTTACATACACTTCAGGTTACATACGCTTCAGGTTACACACTCCACTAAGCCAGAAATAGTGCTTCAGGTTAAGAACTTTATTCAGGATGAGAACAGAAATCGTGCTCCGGCAGTGCAGCGGCAGCAGGAGGCCCCATTAGCTAAAGTGGTGCTTCAGGTTAAGAACAGTTTCAGGTTAAGAATGGACCTCCGGAACGAATTAAGTACTTAACCCAAGGTACCACTGTACCGTCTTTCTATTTTACAATATTCAAGATGGTTTACAAGCTGAAGAAACAAAGAATGCACACCTTATAACAATCTAATGATAAGAAAACAGCTTTAAAATAAGCAATCTACATCAAATAAACCATCATTAGGATAGTATAAAATAATAATATCAGCATATAAAAATTAAACGGCTGCTCAGTCTGTAGAGCATGAGACTCTAAATCTCAAGATCGCGAGTTCGGTCCCGTGTTGGGCAGGCAATCCCTGCATTGCAGAGGGTTGGGCTAGATGACCGCAGGGTCCCTTCCAACGCTAGGATTCCTGGACTGTGGAGGTCAGGCCTGACTGGCTAGAACACAAGTCCACTTGGCAGCCCTTAAGAGCGGGGCGAAGCCTTATCAGGACTGCCCCATGTGCCCTCCTGAATTAGTCCATGCGGCGAATGAATCGCCAACCGCCCCTGAGCAGGGTTCACTTCCTCAAGACCAGCTTGGCAACAGGATACTTGGGCTCGGTCCCGAGTTCGAGATTAACCCGACGGGCACATGCTTTGCCAGCCAACCCACGGTGATAATTAACCTACTACGCAAAGCCGCAACGGTGCAGATGATCACCTTCTCCAACGAAGCTGAACGCTGGAAGATTCGGGGTGGAGAAGAGGGACTACTTATTCACACAAATGCATTGTTAAACTGCGGAACTCCCTGCCACAGGAGGCAGTGATGGCCAAAAGCTCAGATGGCTTTATTTATTTATTTTAATGTTTTTTTTAATTAGGAAATTAAACAAAACGTATTATCTTAAAACATATCATCCTTAACCCCCCCATTTTCTCCCTCCCATAAAACAACCCCCCTGCCCCCCCTGTCTTCCCTCAGTTCCAATATCTGGTATCTCTATAAATGCTATTCTCTGCATGTTACAAAATTGTATAAATCCTTAATTTATCTAATTGGTTATTATCAATAAAAAGTTTGTGAGTGTTTATTCAAAACCTGCCAAGGAGTCCAATTCACTTTGTTGCATCTTTAGATACTTTGTAAAAAGTTCCCATTCCTCTTTAAAGTCACAGTTATCCTTGTCCTATGTGTCAATTTTGCTAGTTCTGCATAGTCCATCAGTTCTCTTGCCATAATTCTTTAGTTGGGATTTCCTCAATCTTCCATCCTTGTGCTATTAAGACTCTCGCCGTTGTTGTCGCATACATAAATATCTTTTCCAAGTTCTTTGGCAGGTCTTTTCCTACAATCCCCAACAGAAATGCTTCAGGTTTTTTAAACAAATGTTAGATGGAACATTTTCTTCAATTCATCGTATATCATTTCCCAAAATTTCTTAATTTCATGACAGTCCCATCACATGTGGCAGAATGTCCCCTCCTTTTTCTTACATAAGTTTGAGCTAGTTTTGTACATTTTCCCTAACTGCACTGGTGTCACATACCATCTGTACATGATCTTCATATAATTTTCTTACAGCAGAGAACAATCTGTAAAATTTAAATCAATTTCCCAACAGCTCAGATGGCTTTAAAAGAGGACAGGACAAATTCATGGGGGCGTAAGCCTAGCAGTGGCTGTTGGTGTCTCCGCAGTTGGGAGGCAGCGATGCTTTTAAATTTCTGGAAACCGCAGGAGGAGAGAGGGCTCTAGTGCTCGGATCCTGCTTGTGAGTTTTCCTCTGGGTGGCCCCTGTGAGGACAGGATCCTGAACTAGGTAGGCCCTTGGCCACACCCAGCAGCCAGGGTTTTCTTGTATTCTTGCTGAAACTCCAGCTCCAGAGGCAGTCTACCCGTATTCCTAGGTTCTGAGGGGGCATTTGGCCGCCATTGAGAATGGAAAGCTGGACGAAATAATAATAATAATAATAATAATAATAATAATAATAATAATAATAATAACAACAACAACAACAACAACAACAACAACAATTTATTTATTATTTATATATTATTATTATTATTATATTATAATAATATTATATATTATTTATACCCCAACTTAATTAATTAATTAATTAATATATTATTTATACCCCAACTTAATTAATTAATGAACCAACTTAATTAATAATAATAATATTAACAACAACAACAACAACAACAATTTATTACTTATGCCCCGCCCATCTGGCTGGGTTTCCCCAGCCACTCTGGGCGGCTTCCAACAAAGTATTAAAATACAGCGGTCTGTTAAACATTAGAAGTTTCCCTAAAGAGGGCTGCCTTCAGATGTCTTCTAAAAGTCTGGTAGTTGTTTTTCTCTTTGACATCTGGTGGGAGGGATTTCCACAGGGTGGGTGCCACCACCGAGAAGGCCCCCTGTAACCTCGCTTTTCGCAATGAGGGAACCGCCAGAAGGCCCTTGGAGCTGGACCTCAGTGTCTGGGCAGAACGATGGGGGTAGAGACACTCCTTCGGGTATACTAGGCTGAGGCCGTTTAGGGCTTTCAAAGTCAGCACCAACACTTTGAATTTCGCTCGGAAACGTCCTGGGAGCCAATGTAGGTCTTTCAAGTCCGGTGTTATGTGGTCTCGGCGGCCGCTCCCAGTCACCAGCCTGGCTGCCGCATCCTGGATTAGTTGTAGTTTCCGGGTCATCTTCAAAGGTAGCCCCACGTAGAGCGCATTGCAGTAGTCCAAGCGGGAGATAACCAGAGCACGCACCACTCTGGCGAGACAGTCTGCGGGTAGGTAGGGTCTCATCCTGCGTATCAGATGGAGCTGGTGGACAGCTGCCCTGGACACAGAATGGACCTGCACCTCCATGGACAGCTGTGAGTCCAAAATGACTCCCAGGCTGCGCACCTGGTTCTTCAAGGGCACAGCTACCCCATTCAGGACCAGGGAGTCCTCCACACCTGCCCGCCTCCTGTCCCCCAAAAACAGTCCTTCTGTCTTGTCAGGATTCAACCTCAATCTGTTAGCTGCCATCCATCCTCCAAGATGGAGATGGGCCGGTGGCCCAACCCAGAGGCCAGGCTCTTAGGAACGGGAGGTGCGTTCCCCACTTTCCTCCAGGAAAAGGCGACCCCTCCCTCCATCGCAGATGGTCATTGCCAGCGGTTCCTCTTTCCCCAATCCTGTGGAAATCTCTCAACAGCACTCCTGCAACAATAAAGGATTGTTCTTGTCAGGAAACAATAAAAAGGTCTTTTTCTTGGAAGAAAGGAGTCACGTCCAGACACACCTCACCCTCTTCCGTCCTCAGAGCTGACGACGCAACCTCAATCCTCCTTTCCGGAGCCTAGGGAAGGATTCTCAAGACAGATAGAATCATAGAATCATAGAGTTGGAAGAGACCACAAGGGCCATCGAGTCCAACCCCCTGCCAAGCAGGAAACACCATCAGAGCACTCCTGACATATGGTTGTCAAGCCTCTGCTTAAAGACCTCCAAAGAAGGAGATTCCACCACACTCCTTGGCAGCAAATTCCCCTGTCCAACAGCTCTTACTGTCAGGAAGTTCTTCCTAATGTTTAGGTGGAATCTTCTTTCTTGTAGTTTGGATTCATTGCTCCGTGTCCGCTTCTCTGGAGCAGCAGAAAACAACCTTTCTCCCTCCTCTATGTGACATCCTTTGATATATTTGAACATGGCTATCATATCACCCCTTAACCTCCTCTTCTCCAGGCTAAACATGCCCAGCTCCCTTAGTCATTCCTCATAAGGCATCGTTTCCAGGCCTTTGACCATTTGGGTTGCCCTCCTCTGGACACGTTCCAGTTTGTCAGTGTCCTTCTTGAACTGTGGTGCCCAGAACTGGACACAGTACTCCAGGTGAGGTCTGACCAGAGCAGAATACAGTGGGACTATTACTTCCCTTGATCTAGATGCTATACTCCTATTGATGCAGCCCAGAATTGCATTGGCTTTTTTAGCTGCCGCCGCGTCACACTGTTGGCTCATGTCAAGTTTGTGGTCAACCAAGACTCCTAGATCCTTTTCACATGTACTGCTCTCAAGCCAGGTGTCACCCATCTTGTATTTGTGCCTCTCATTTTTTTTTTGCCCAAGTGCAATACTTTACATTTCTCCCTGTTAAAATTCATCTGGTTTGTTTTGGCCCAGTTCTCTAATCTGTCAAGGTCGTTTTGAAGTGTGACCCTGTCCTCTGGGGTGTTAGCCACCCCTCCCAGTTTGGTGTCATCTGCAAATTTGATCAGGATGCCCTTGAGTCCATCATCCAAGTTGTTGATAAAGATGTTGAATAAGATCGGGCCCAAGACAGAACCCTGGTTACATGCTGACTGCAATCCATCTTTCACTTACTTTTCCTCGTCTCCCTGTGATTCCTGCACTGCAGCGGGCTGGACTACATGACCGCTGGGGGGTCCCTGCCCAACTCCAAAATGCTAGGATTCCCCTTCCATACGTGACCTTCAAATCAAGCATCCAAACCAGAATTTTATAATTTATGGTTTTCTTTTTCTTTTTTCCATTTTATTGGGAGTTTTATTTACAACATAACACAAACCCCCACCCCACCCCAATACAGAAATACACCCTCATCAAACGTCAACACAACACACAATCAGCATAACATACAACAATACAAACAACCAAATAAAAGACTTCCTTTATCCTGTATCTGGTCTCCTTATTTACTTCTTATAAGCTGAATAATGATTAAGATTTTTCTAATTATAACTTAAATATCCCCAAAGTCTCCTGCAGACATTAATCAAAACAAGCCCAAGTATAGATAGGTAGCCATGTTGGTCTGCCCTAGTCAAAACAATTTTTTTTTCCATCCAGTAGCACCTTAAAGACCAACTAAGTCAGTTCTTGGTATGAGCTTTCGTGTGCATGCACACTTCTTCAGATACACTGAAACAGAAGTCTCCAGACCCTTCTATATAGTGAGAAGGTGGGGAGGGGTATTACTCAGAAGGGTGGTGGGAATGGGTGATTGGCAGATAGCTGTGATGAGCCTGTTGACGACTCTTAACGACTGCAATAGGTCTTACAGGAAAAAGCAAGGGGTGAGAAGATGAAAAATGGCTTTGTATTTTCCACAATCTTTAAATAATCTTCCTAACAATACTATACTAGCTACTATGGATGTGGAATCTCTGTATACCAACATCCCACACAACGATGGTTTACAAGCTATAAGGAACACCATTTCAGATAAAACCACAGCGGACTTTGCCACCAAACTCTGCCAATTTGTCCTTACCCACAACAACTTCAAATTCGGTGATGACCTGTTCCTTCAGATCAGCGGCACAGCAATGGGCACCCGCATGGCCCCACAGTATGGCAACATCTTCATGGCAGATTTAGAACAACATTTCCTAAACTCCTACCCACTCAAACCTCTCTTGTACCTGCGATACATTGACGATATTTTTATCATCTGGACACATGGTCATCAGACCCTGGACACCTTCCACCAGAAATTCAATGATTTTCACCCCACAATCAACCTAACAATGAATCAATCTATGCAAGAAATACATTTTTTGGACACTACTATAAAAATACAGGATGGGCGCATAGACACCACCTTATACCGTAAACCAACTGACCGACAAACATATCTACATGCCTCTAGCTACCATCCCAAACATACCAAACAGTCCATTGTATATAGCCAGGCACTACGTTACAGCTGCATCTGTTCCAATTCTACAGACAGAGACTCTCACCTAAGAGATCTACAGCAAACCTTTTTAGAACTAAAATACCCAGCAGATGAAGTTAGACAACAGATCAACAGAGCCAGACTGATACCCAGAGAGAACTTGCTGCAAGACAGACCCAAAAAAGAAAATAACAGAACACCTCTAGTCGTCACATACAGCTCCCAAGTTAAAACAGTACAACGCATCATCAGAGATCTACAACCTCTCCTGGACAATGACAGTTCTCTTTCTCAAGCTCTGGGAGGAAGACCTTTCATTGCCTACAGACAGCCACCCAATCATAAACGACTCCTAACCCACAATAATACTACAACCAGACTTAACGCGGACACTGGCACCAGAGCCTGCAATAAACCCAGATGTCAACTTTGCTGCCACATACACCCGGACAACACCATTACTGGCCCCAACAACATCACACATACCATTTCGGGACTATTTAATTGCTCATTGTCTAACATTGTGTATGCCATCAAATGCCAACAGTGTCCTTCAGCTCTCTATATTGGACAAACAGGCCAGACCTTGCGCCAAAGAATAAACGGACATAAATCTGACATCAGGAATCACAAGACAGAGAAACCAGTAGGAGAACACTTCAATCTCCCAGGACATTCTATACAAGATCTCAAAGTAGCTGATTTACTACAAAGGAATTTCAGAAATAGACTGGAAAGAGAAGCTGCTGAATTGCAACTTATTACCAAACTTAAAACCATGTTTGGCAAACTTAAAACCATGTTTGGTATCCGAAGAAGTGTGCATGCACACGAAAGCTCATACCAAGAACTAACTTAGTTGGTCTTTAAGGTGCTACTGGAAGGGAAGTCCAGGTATGTATTTTAGGGCACTGTTTTGTTATAATTTATGATTTAAGGTTTTCAATGAGAAATGTCTTTCTTTTTTTAATGCCCAGATTTCAAACGGGTGCAGAAATTGATTTGATTTCTCATTTCTGAGGACCTTCATGGTGTTGATTTGCCCTGAATTGTTCCCAGTGTCTCTAACATGGATTAGATTAGATGCCCCTCCCTCTGGCTTTCGGAATAGACAAGAGACACCCCCCCCATCTTTAACCACCTGATTGTACTTAAAATGGGCATGTGTGTGTGTGATTTTCCATTGCTTATGCAACACAACACAAGGGGTTAGATTGCTCTTCCTTTCCTGACAAATTTTTCCCTAAGTGTTTTGTATGAGGTTTTTGGGATCCTGGGTGCCACCAATAAATAGCCCCCTCCCCCTCCATGAATTTGGCCCACCCTCTTTTAAAACCATCACTGCCTCCTGTGGGAGGGAGTTCCACAGTTTAACAATGGGTATGCTTGGCCTGGAAAAGGGGAGACCGAGAGGAGCTATCAGAGCCATTTTCAAATATCTGAAGGGTCTGGCTGTCACGTGGAGCAAGAGGGAGCAAGCTTGTTTTCTCCTGCTCTGGAAGGTAGGACTCGAACCCATGGCTTCAAGTTGCAAGAAAGGAGAAAGGATATCCAGCCTGGATAATTAGCGTTAGTGGAGACTTGATGTTTTCATCCCCAAAAAAGTTTTTGATTTGGGTTTCCACTGAAACGAGGCTGCATTTTAATGCTTTAATGTTGTATTTTAATCTTGTTTTTTAAGTTGGATTTCAATCAATTGTTTTTATATCTGGTGTTAGCCGCCCTGAGCCCGGTCTTGGCTGGGGAGGGCGGGGTGTAAATATTTTTTTATTATTATTACTCCAGCTAAACAAGAGGAAAGAACTTTCTGACAGTAAGAGCTGTTTGAGCTTGGAGGTTTCTAAGCAGAGGTTGGATGGCCGTCTGCCATGGAAGCATGAGTTGAGATTCCTGCATTGCTAGGGGGGTTGGACTAGATGACCCTTTAGGTTCCCTTCCAATTCTACAATTCTATGATCTTTCTTCTTTGGCGATCCCTCTTAGCAGAGTACGATTGTCTTCCATAAACACAGTTTGAACAGTGAGTCCGTAAGTGACTGTGGAGGCCAATTCTGGATCCACACGTCCTTCCACAGTGGGGACATTGGTTTCCGGGTGGGAGTCGATCATGGTGTGGATTTGCCAAGCGTGCCTTCCTCTTAGCACGTTTCTCCCTTGCATCCTGAGTTCAAAACTTGCTTTTATCTGTCTTGAATCTCCCAACTTTCAGCCTCATGGGTTGTACACAAGTTCAAATAAGAGCCTTGCATCATTTTAAAAATGTCATCTCTGCTTATTCGTGTAACGGATGAAAGCAGGAACAGGGACTCGGATCCAGACTGTGTTACAACAAGTGCTCTGTTCGCTAAAACCAGGCAAAGTATAAGGTAAAGGGACCCCTGACCATTAGGTCCAGTCGTGGCTGACTCTGGGGCTGCGGCACTCATCTCGCGTACAGCTTCTGGGTCATGTGGCCACCAGGACTGAGCCGCTTCTGGCGAACCAGAGCAGCGCATGGAAATGCCGTTTACCTTCCCGCCGGAGTGGTACCTATTTATCTACTTGCACTTTGACGTGCTTTCGAACTGCTAGGTTGGCAGGAGCAGGGACCAAGCAACAGGAGCTCACCCCATTGCGGGGATTCAAACCCCCGACCTTCCGATCGGCAAGTTCTCGGCTCTGTGGTTTAACCCACAGCGCCACCCGCATCCCCCCAGTGTTGTCTAAGCGCCGACTCTGGGGTTGCGGCGCTCATCTCACTTTATCGGCCAAGGGAGCCAGCGTACAGTTTCCGAGCCATGTGGCCAGCATGACTAAGCCACTTCTGGTGAACCAGAGCAGCGCATGGAAATGCCGTTTACCTTCCCGCCGGAGTGGTACCTATTTATCTACTTGCACTGACGTGCTTTCAAACTGCCAGGTTGGCAGAAGCAGGGACCGAGCAACGGGAGCTCACCCTGTCACGGGGATTCGAACCGCCGACCATGCAATCGGCAAGCCCACAGTGCCACTCGCGTCCCCAGGCAAAGCATAGATCATGCTAAAAATCTCCCCGTCCATCTCTTCTTCCCCTCTCCCTCTGCAACCACACCTTGCATAATCCTTGCTTTTGCTAATCTTGAAATCTCAGGTAATTGCATGAGGCTGCTGCTAAGATTAGTGGCCTTAAGCCACCATACTTTTGATTCAGTTTCTTGCCCACCTGTTGACCTCCGGGTGCCCGGGACTACGATTCCCATCAGCCCCCCAGCCGATGGGAGTTGTAGTCTGAAGCGCTGGCAATTCCTGCTGACCTCCTCTTGCCTCGAAAGACAATGGAGTGCGCTGTCAGAGGGATGGCGAAGTTGCCTGCCGTGAGTGTCTTCTGTTGTTTTAAGTTCCACGTGACTTCCCTGCTGGCTCTGAAAAGAGACTCTCTAAATAAATGCTCAAATAATTGCTTTAATCTGCTAATTCCTGGCTCTGGGGGAGGAGAAAGCCTTCCAGCAACTGGGATGACTGCGTGACAGACCGAAACTGAGGTTTCCCCCCTTCTCTCAAACATTATTATCCTGGCCAGAGCTGGTGGCTGCAGGATTGGGCCATTTCGCATCTCGCCTCTCCAAAACATTCTCAATAGCTAGAGTGGAATGTACATGCATGCATATATTGTGTTTATTATATTGGTGCATTTCTAACTCCCTCTACCCCCTGAAGGAGCTTTAATTATTATTATTATTATTATTATTATTATTATTATTATTATTACCCCACCAACCACTCTGGACGGCTCCCAATCGAGTGTTAAAAACAATGCAGCATTAAATATTAAAAACTTCCCTGAACAGGGCTGCCTTCAGATGTCTTTTTAAAATAGGATAGCTGCTTATTTCCTTGACATCTGGTGTCAAGGACAGGGCGGGAGCCACTACCAAGAAGGCCCTCTGCCTGGTTCCTTGTAGCTTTGCTTCTTGCAATGAGGGAACCGCCAGAAGGCCCTCGGAGCTGGACCTCAGTGTCTGGGCTGAATGATGGGGGTGCAGATGTTCCTTCAGGTATACTGGGCTGAGACCGTTTAGGGCTTTCAAGGTCAGCACCAACACTTTGAATTGTGCTCAGAAACATCCTGGGAGCCAATGTAGGTCTTTCAAGATCCGTGCTATGTTTGTCTCAGCGGCCGCTCCCAGTCACCAGTCTAGCTGCCACATTCTGGATTAATTGCAGTTTCCGGGTCACCTTCAAAGGTAGCCCAACGTAGAGCGCATTGCAGTAGTCCAAGTGAGAGATAACCAGAGCATGCACCACTCTGGCTAGGCAGTCTGCGGGCAGGGAGGGTCTCATCCTGCGTACCAGATGGAGCTGGGAGACAGCTGCCCTGGACCTGCGCCTGCATGGACAGCTGTGAGTCCAGAATGACTCCCAGGCTGCGCACCTGGTCCTTCAGGGGCACAGTTGCCCCATTCAGGACCAGGGAGTCCTCCATACCCGCCCGAACCCTGTCCCCAAAAAACTGTACTTCTGTCTTGTCAGGATTCAACCTCAATCTGTTAGCTGCCATCCATCCTCCAACCGCCTCCAGACACTCACACAGGACTTTCACTGCCCTCACTGGTTCTGATTTGAAAGGGAGGTAGAGCTGGGTATCATCCGCATATTGATGGACACCCAGCCCAAACCAGTGGCGTAGCATGGGGGGTGTAGGGGGGGCGGGCGCAACATCTGGGGGTTAGGGTTAGGGGGCGCAAATCCATGGGTTAGGGGGTTCAAATTACTTGCCTTGCCCCGGGTGCTGACAACCCACGCTACGCCACTGGCCCAAACCCCCTGATGATCTCTCCCAGCGGCTTCATATAGATGATGATGATAATAATAATAATAATAATATAGGCCAGGTTGCGAGCTCAGTGCAGGAATGTTACAAGAGCTCCACAAAGACAAAGGCAACATCCCTCTTCTTTTTTGCCACTCCCTGCCAAAGCGGTATCTAAAGGTAGACCGTCTCTGAACATGGATGCTCCACTTAGCCGTTGCGGCTAATAGCTGCTGGTAGATGTTTCCTGCTCCTCATCGCTGCCTCGTCCGCTTTCAGAGTTGGTGACCATCACAATATCTCGGTGCCTGCAAAGTGCATAAATTGATGAGTTGCATCTCTGGGAGACCTTTCCTATCATCTGAACTCTTCTCGGAGACCCCAGTTCACACCCCCGGCCCCCACTTTTTTGACCACATCACACCAGCCTTCTTTAAACTGCGCTGGCTCCCAATTTGTTTCTGGGCTCGACTCAAAGTGCTTATTCCTCTTACCTATTAAGGCCTCTGTGGCTCAGAACCAGGATGGTTGAGGCCGGGCGGTTTTGCAGGGAGGGTGGCAGGGATACAGGATGAGGCCTTTTTGGTGTCAGCACCCGGACTGCAGAACTTCCCCCTTACATCTCTGTTGTCCTTTAGGTGGGTGATTAAGGAATTTTTGCACCACCTGGTCTGTGTTTTAATTTTACCCAGCAATGGTTTTTGTTTTTCCGGCTTATTGTGACTTGAACGCTCTTTCTAAGTGCATTTGTTTCTCTTTGCCAAATGCCTTCCGGGCTCTTTTTGGAGACGACAGGCAGTCTCGATGTGCTTCTGTCAATAAATAAAGACTTATTGAGGGCTGGCGCACTGCTTGGTCGCAACACACGTGAGAGCCAGTGTGAGCCGCTGAGAGCCAGTGCGGTGCAGTGGTTAGAGCGTCAGACTAAGACCAGGGTTCAAATCACCCCCAGGCCATGAAGCTCACTGGCTGGCCTTGGGATCCGGGCACTGCCAATCTCAGCCTAACTTACCTCACAGGGTCGTTGTGGGGCCTCCTCTCCTGGGTGCAAGCCTGGGCAGTGTGTGTGGAGATCGCGGGCTGCTGAGATGACAAGACCCCCCCCCCTCAGCCTCAATGATGTTGCAATAAACGAAAATTTGCCCTTATTCCCTTATAGAGTCCATTCCAGGTTCTCCATCGGTCGGAGGAAAATAACAGAGGCCAAGCAGAGAATATTGAGAAGCAAAGCAGCTCGTAAGCCTGATCTTTATTGAACTGTTGCAACAGGGTGCTCCCCCCACATGCAGGAAAGGAGGAGGAACCCAGAACAAAGGTGTGCCTGCCCTTATATAGACATTTTAAATTGCCCACCCTGAAGCCCACCCCAGAAACATCATACCTACATCACAGAAAGGGGTGGTCTACAACAGAAATCTTAGTGCATTGTTTACCAGAAACCTGAGTGTGTTGTTTACCTCTTGTCTGGCAGGTCACCTGTTAATGCTAACTGGATTGGATACCCTGGGGAGCCTGGCCAGTCTTTTGTAATGATAAATACTTAGTTCCTGAGCCAGGTCACAGGCTCACCCTATTCATACACAGACAGACATAGCCTTAAGACAGGATTTGTGAAGGAAAAGACAAGGGGAGGCTTTTCCATTTTCCTTTGACTTTGCAGGGAAAACATTTGGTCAGTTTGGGAACCAAAATGGCTTCATGGCTGTTTTCCTGGGCTGCTTCAGACATGTGGTTTATATATTTATGTACATGTTTGCTTGGTACATTTATGAACATTTATTACATATCTAAGAGCTTAGGCACCATCCAACCGTCATAGGGATTTGTGTAACTTTGCTCCAGAGCCTTTTCTTCTCCTGGAGATGTCCTACGAGGCAGTGGGGGTTTAGGATCAGAGCTTTCCTTCTCCTTGATGGGCTCCTTTCCCAGGTGGACAAGCCCCATTTGCCCCTCATTTCCCTCTACATCATGTGCAGAAACCCTCTTCTTGCCCGTTGGAGTTGGACCGTCTCTTGGTCTTGCTCCATCCACCAGATCCTGTCTTCGCATGCAGGGGAAGCCCCTAACTCACTGAGGATTTAGTTACAGATAGGTAGCCGTGTTGGTCTGCCATAGTCAAAACAAAAAAAATTCCTTCCAGTAGCACCTGGAATTTCAGAAATAGACTGGAAAGAGAAGCTGCTGAATTTCAACTTATCACCAAACTTAAAACCATGGAGAGTCCTGGTCTGAACAAAGACCTTGGATTCTTATCTCATTATACATGACAAAGCCATTTTTCACCTTCTCACCCCTTGCTTTTTCCTGTAAGACCTATTGCAGTCGTTAAGAGTCGTCAACAGGCTCATCACAGCTATCTGCCAATCACCCATTCCCACCACCCTTCTGAGTAATACCCCTCCCCACCTTCTCACTATATAGAAGGGTCTGGTGACTTCTGTTTCAGTGTATCTGAAGAAGTGTGCATGCACACGAAAGCTCATACCAAGAACTGACTTAGTTGGTCTTTAAGGTGCTACTGGAAGGAATTTTTTTTGTTTTCACTGAGGATTTGACACCCATCGGCTCCCCTCACCTGGTTTAGCCGCCCAGCCAAAGCCGTTTCCCGGGATTGTGGCTGCAGTTGCTGTAGTGGAAATGCGGAAGACAATTGTATTTCGAGGAGTTAGGTGGCATGTCCCTTTCCCTTTAACATCCCCAGTTTGAGAACTGCTGGATTCTTGTGTTTCACACACCTGTCGGTAGTTTCCTGGGTTCTTCTGTATCCTGTATACCTGAAGGAGCGTCTCCACCCCCATCGTTCAGCCGGGACACTGAGGTCCAGCTCCAAGGGCCTTCTGGCGGTTCCCTCATTGCGAGAAGTGAGGTTACAGGGAAGCAGACAGAGGGCCTTCTCGGTGGTGGCGCCCTCCCTGTGGAACACCCTCCCATCAGATGACAAAGAAATAAGCAGCTATCTTCTCTTTAAAATACATCTGAAGGCAGCCCTGTTCAGGGAAGTTTTTAATATTTGATGCTGTATTGTTTTTAACACTTGGTTGGAAGCGTCCCAGAGTGGCTGGGGAAACTCAGCCAGATGGGCGGGGTATAAATTAATAATAATAATAATAATAATAATAATAATAATAATAATAACCCAGTGCTGGCTGGATGCCCAGCTGCAGGTAGTGGGAGACTCTCAGCCGCTCTGTATTAATTCCATCTCAGGGTCCTGGGCTAATCATGGATTACATCAAGGCAAGCTATAAAAACCATAGGTGGGAGAGCTTCTACCCAGGTCAAAGGACCTGATGCTGGGAGACCGGTGGTTGGGGTCTTTCTCCTGCTGCTCCACCTGGGGCTCCGGGCAGCGGAAGGGGAGACTGGGTAGCCCCTGTCGGGTATGTTTTATGCTTTGCATGCCTGCTGTTTATTTGTTAATAAAACTGTTTTGGTTCCCCTTCCACCTTCTCATTCCTTTTGTCCTGATATGCTTGGAAAGAACGGCTGTATTTGGCAGCACAATTACCTGCTAGCAGCTCCAAGAGCCACAGGTGAGAGTGGAGTTCAGGGTGGGGGAGCCAAAGGTGGGCAAGCTGCCCCAGAAGGAGAGAGAGAGAGAGAGAGAAAGGGGAGGGAGGGAGAGAAGGGGGGAGAGAGAGAGGGGGGGAGAGAGAGAGAAAGGGGGGGGAGAGAAAGAGAGAGAGGGGGGGAGAGAGAGAGAGAGAGAAAGAAAGGGGGAGAGAGAGAGGAGAGAGAGAGAGAGAGAGAAAGAAAGGGGGAGAGAGAGAGGAGAGAGAGAGGGGGGGGAGAGAGAGAGAGAGAAAGAAAGGGGGAGAGAGAGAGGAGAGAGAGAGAGAGAGAAAGAAAGGGGGAGAGAGAGAGGAGAGAGAGAGAGAGAGAAAGAAAGGGGGAGAGAGAGAGAGAAAGGGGGAGAGAGAGGGGGGGGAGAGAGAGAGAGAGAAAGAAAGGGGGAGGGAGAGAGGAGAGAGAGAGAGAGAGAGAGAGAGAGAAAGGGGGAGAGAGAGAGGAGAGAGAGAGAGAGAGAAAGGGGGAGAGAGAGAGAGAGAGAGAGAAAGAGAGAATGAAAAAGAGAGAGAGAGAAAGAAAAAGAGAGAATAAAAAGAGAGAGAGAGAGAAAGAAAAAGAGAGAAAGAAAGAGAGAGAGAGAGAGAGAGAGAGAGAGAGAGAGAAAGAAAGAAAGAAAGAAAGAAAGAAAGAAAGAAAGAAAGAAAGAAAGAAAGAAAGAAAGAAAGAAAGAAAGAAAGAAAGAAAGGGCTGAGTTGGCCACAAGAGGCAAGAGGGGACTGGACGGTTTTGCAAACCTGCCCCAGTGGCTCGTTTTGCACATGCAAAAGCCATTTGCTTGAACCCGCAGCCGCTAAGTGCGCAATGGGCTGTGGGATCAAACGGTGGGGGCAGCCCAGAACGATCAGTGGCGCAAAGAGCCTTCCTTTTCGCTTCCGTTGATGTTTGCAGATACAGCCTTCTTCTGCCAAGTCATTGCACTGCACAGGAAGAGGCCTGGCTTCCTTTTGCAACTTGAGTTCTGCGTCCTCCAATCTGTTCCTTTCAAGGGGGCAGCCCCACCTCTGCTCGCCAGCTGCCCCTCTCGCCTCCTTCCCAAGGCAAGGTGGTTTCCAAGACCCAGTTCCTTCCTCCTTTCCTATCCAGAAGCTGAATCAGCCAAGCTATTCTTATCACTCTTATGGAACCTCCAGCGCCAGGGGCAGTCTATCCAGATTCCTGCCTACCAGTTGTTGGAAACCGGAGAAGGGGGGGTGGCCCTTGGGCTCGGATCCTGCAATGCTATTCTTACCTTCTAGAGGGGAAGTCTAGTGGGTGTGAGCGTTGAGCCCAGAGCAGGCACCCTGTGGTGGCAGAGGCAGCTGCCAGGAGCCGCAGGGTCTGGCAGAAGCCACCAAAGCCGACTCGAAGCTGGGGCCCTAATCCTGTTTGGGTGCTGTGCCTGCTGGACGCTAATATTTTAATAGCACACGAGTGTTGTTGTTCTTGTGGGTTATTAAAAGATGTTATTATGATTCAACTCCCCCATCCCCTCTTAAGCCCTTTGTGAGTCAGTGGCAAAAGGAAAAGGAAAAAAAGTCAAATAAATAGGGAGAAAACAAGCAGGGCACATATCTTAAAATCCAGTACAGTGGTACCTCGGGTTACAGACGCTTCAGGTTACAGACTCTGCTAACCCAGAAATAGTACCTCAGGTTAAGAACTTTGCTTCAGGATGAGAACAGAAATCACACAGCAGCAGCAGGAGGTCCCATTACCAAATTAGCTAAAGTGGTACCTCAGGTTAAGAACAGTTTCAGGTTAAGAACGGACCTCCAGAACGAATTAAATTCTTAACCCGAGATACCACTTTATATCTGAAGGAGCATCTCCACCCCCATCGTTCTGCCCGGACACTGAGGTCCAGCTCCGAGGGCCTTCTGGCGGTTCCCTCACTGCAAGAAGTCAAGTTACAGGGAACCAGGCAGAGGGCCTTCTTGGTAGTGGCGCCCTTCCTGTGGAACGGCCTCCCTTCAGATGTCAAAGAGAACAACAACTACCAGACTTTCAGAAGACATTTGAAGGCAGCCCTGTTTAGGGAAGTTTTTAATGTTTGATGTATTACGGTATTTTAATATTTTGTTGGAAGATGCCCAGAGTGGCTGGGGAAGCCCAACCAGATGGGCGGGGTATAAATAATAATAATAATAATAATAATAATAATAATAATAATAATAGGATTGCAGGGTTGAAAGAGACAACAAAGGATCACCCAGCCCAACCCTCTTCTCACTTCCATTGTTTAAAATAAAAAGGTAAAGGGACCCCTGACTATTAGGTCCAGTCGTAGCCGACTCTGGGGTTGCGACGCTCATCTCGCTTTACTGGCCAAGGGAGCCGGCGTACAGCTTCCGGGTCATGTGGCCAGCAGGACTAAGCCACTTCTGGCGAACCAGAGCAGCACACGGAAACACCGTTTACCTTCCCGCTGGAGTGGTACCTATTTATCTACTTGCACTTTGACGTGCTTTTGAACTGCTAGGTTGGCAGGAGCAGGGACCGAGCAACGGGACCTCACCCTGTCGCAGGGATTTGAACTGCCAACCTTCTGATCGGCAAGTCCTAGGCTCTGTGGTTTAACCCACAGCGCCACCCGTGTCCCTTCCAGCCAGATGGGCGGGGTATAAATAATAAATTATTATTATCATCATCATCATAAGATTGCAGGGTTGGAAGAGACCACAAAGGATCGCCCAGCCCAACCCTCTTCTCACTTCCGTTGCTTAAAATATTGCAGTTTTATTACACCAATACCTACAAATTTCCTACAAATAGCTCAAGGTGGTCTATAGGGTTTCCCCCACACACACATTTTACCTTCACAACAACCCTGTGGTGTAGATCAGCTTGGGAAGGGATGGCCGGCCCCAAATCAGGACAAGACAAGTTCTCTTTGCAGTTTGGGAGAGCAGCTTTTACCCTCCACTCACCAAGAGCCGCACAGACTCCGAACAGGGGACCAGAGTGAAAGGTGGACCCAGGGGAAGCCTGCTTTTAACAAGATCAAGGGCTGATCTCCAGGAGGAACACCAGACCCCAGTGCAGGATTTAATGTGAACAGGGCCTCGCAAAGTCTCTGCCCCAGAGATCTTCCTATGCCAAATCCTTATGGGGTGGTTGAACTGTTAATCTGTGGAACTCCCTCCCACAGTGATGCTAACCAACTGAGGTGGCTTTAAAAGAGGATCAGACATATTCATGGAAGAGAGGGCCGGGCAAGGTCCATAAGGCTGGTCTGATGTTTTTAAGTTATCATAAAGTCAAAATTTTTTAGAGTTGGAAGGCTCCCCCAAGGTCATCTAGTCCAACCCCAGCAACAGTGCAGGATTCTTTTGCCCAGCGCGGCATTCGAACCCATGACCCTGAGATTCAGAGCCTCCTGCTCTGCTGGCGGTTCTTACGAACTGAAGCACGCCACAGCTGTGACCTGGGAGCAAGGGGTGCAGGAACTTTGCCGAAGCAAAGTAGATCCGGATCCGGCCCGTGTGTCCGCACAGAACCCCGGCTTGCCAGGAAGCCCCGGTGTTATGTCCTGAGTTGAATATGATTCAGAATGCAGCAGTCTGATGGGGGGGGGTGTGATCCACTAAGACTTTTATAACATTTCATACACCAACCAACCATGGGTTCCACTGAAGCCTAGAACTGGATAACCTGGCCCTTTCTCTTCTCGTCTCCTCCCGACTCAAAGTGCTTGCACCTCTAGATGGCCAACAACCTCTTTGACCTGCAATTGGGCTCCACACACTCCTGTCACAGCAGGATCTTCTTTGTGGTCTTTGCCTTTTTGCGGAAGATGGGCTTTCTTTGGCCACCATAGCCACTCTGCTTGCGATCATATCCCCGCTTTCCCTGAGCGTACAAAGATTCCTTGCCCTTCTTGTACTCACCCAATGTATGTTGAAAAACCTCCAACCAAGGAGAGTGTTATGTACTGAGTTGAATAGGATTCAGAATGCAGCAGTCTGATTGGTCCTAGAACAATAGGATCCAGAATGCAGCCGTCTGATTGGTCCTAGAACAATAGGATTCAGAATGCAGCAGTCTGATTGGTCCTAGAACAATAGGATCCAGAAGGCAGCAGTCTGATTGGTCCTAGAACAATAGGATCCAGTAGGCAGCAGTCTGATTGGTCCTAGAACAACAGGATCCAGAAGGCAGCAGCCTGATTGTTCCACAGGAGCCACCCAATCCAGCTCCAGGTGGAAGTGAATCCGCAACCTGATTGGCCTACAGGAGAATCCCGGAATTAGCCAATCACGTGGGGCCCATTGCGTAAATAATGTATATAAAGCAGACATTCTGGGGGAACTTCCATTCCTCCTCACTACTATGAGCTGAATAAAGAGCATGAAATCCACTGTCGACTCCAAGTAGATTTAACCCACAGACACCGCCTTGAAGTGGCGCTGAAGAAAGGGGGAGCAGCGAGAGCATCATAAACAAGCAAGCAAAGGAAAAACCGGGCCTGAAAAATTAGAAAAGAATGAGGCTTCTGAACATGCGCGGAGTGCGCAGCCTTCCTCAGGCCCCGAGCCATTGCTGCTCGCCTTAGCTGGGGCTGGAGACTCCCCAGTCAGATGATTGTTTTTAACACTTGATTGGAAGCTGCCCAGAGTGGCTGGGGAAATGCAGCCAGATGGGTGGGGTATAAATAATAAATTATTATTATTATTAGTGATGTATGGAAGTGAGAGCTGGACCATAAAGAAAGCTGATCGCCGAAGAATTGATGCTTTTGAATTATGGTGCTGGAGGAGACTCTTGAGATCAAACCTCTCCATTCTGAAGGAAATCAGCCCTGAGTGCTCACTGGAAGGACAGATCCTGAAGCTGAGGCTCCAAGACTTTGGCCACCTCATGAGAAGAGAAGACTCCATGGAAAAGACCCTGATGTTGGGAAAGATGGGGGGCACAAGGAGAAGGGGACGACAGAGGACGAGATGGTTGGATAGTGTCTTCGAAGCTACAAACATGAGTCTGACCAAACTGCGGGAGGCAGTGGAAGACAGGAGTGCCTGGCGTGCTCTGGTCCATGGGGTCACAAAGAGTCAGACACAACTAAACGACTAAACAACATTTTAAAGCCATCTAGTATAGTTAAAGCCATGGTTTTCCCAGTAGTGATGTATGGAAGTGAGAGCTGGACCATAAAGAAGGCTGATCACCAAAAAATGGATGCTTCTGAATTCTGGTGCTGGAGAAGACTCTGGAGAGTCCCATGGACTGCAAGAAGATTAAACCTCTTCATTTTGAAGGAAATCAGCCCTGAGTGCTCACTGGAAGGACAGATCCTGAAGCTGAGGCTCCAAGACTTTGGCCACCTCCTGAGAAGAGAAGACTCCCTGGAAAAGACCCTGATGTTGGGAAAGATGGAGGGCACAAGGAGAAGGGGAGGACAGAGGACGAGATGGTGGGACAGTGTTCTCAAAGCTTCCAGCATGAGTTTGACCAAACTGCGGGAGGCAGTGGAAGACAGGAGGGCCTGGCGTGCTCTGGTCCAGGGGGTCACGAAGAGCCGGACACGACTAAACAACATTTTAAAGCCATCTAGTATAGTTAAAACCATGGTTTTCCCAGTAGTGATGTATGGAAGTGAGAGCTGGACCATAAAGAAGGCTGATCACCAAAAAATGGATGCTTCTGAATTCTGGTGCTGGAGGAGACTCTTGAGAGTCCCATGGACTGCAAGAAGATCAAACCTCTCCATTCTGAAGGAAATCAGCCTTGAGTGCTCACTGGAAGGACAGATCCTGAAGCTGAGGCTCCAAGACTTTGGCCACCTCATGAGAAGAGAAGACTCCCTGGAAAAGACCCTGATGTTGGGAAAGATGGAGGGCACAATGAGAAGGGGATGACAGAGGACGAGATGGTGGGACAGTGTTCTCGAAGCTACCAGCATGAGTTTGACCAAACTGCGGGAGGCAGTGGAAGACAGGAGGGCCTGGTGTGCTCTGGTCCCAGGGGGTCACGAAGAGTCGGACACCACTAAACGACTAAACAAAATTATTGTTATGGGCAGTGCATTTGTGTGGGAGAGAGAAATGGAGCCAGATTTGGAGCTAAGGACTTCTGTTGCTTGGTTTTCTCCTTGCGGCCTCTTCTAGAAGGAAGCAACATGATACCAACACAGCCAAGTGGAACGGAGCCAGCATGACTTAAGGACGATGCGCTCAATAAGTAAGAAGGCGGGGGGCACAAGAAGAGGGCAGGCAGGGAGCTGAAAGCTTCCTCAGATCAATTTGGCACCATTGTAGCTGAAGACAACTGGGGACTGGAGGTGGGGTGAGGGAGGCGAGGGAAAGAGGGGTCTCATCCTTTGCCAACTGAGTGCCCTGCCAATGTTTTGGACCACAACTCCTATAAATGGCTGAGCTGCCTGGGGACTGCTGGGAGTTGTAGTCCAGGACAGGGGTCAGCAGGGGGCCGGTCTTTGTGGGGGGCCGGACTATATTTTGAAAAAAAATATATGAAAAAATTCCTATGCCCCACAAATAACCCAGAGATGCGTTTTAAATAAAATGACACATTCTACTCAGGTAAAAACACACTGATTCCCGGACCGTCCAGGCCGGATTTAGAAGGAGATTGGGCTGGATCTGACCCCAGGCCTTTGTTTGCCTACCCATGGTCTAGGTCAGGGGTCTGCAACCTTTAAGACAAAAAGAGCCACTTGGACCCGTTTCCGAAGGAAAAAAAAACTGGGAGCCGCAAAACTCGTCATTATAAAAATAACTTTTTTGTCACTTTTTATTATTTCTTTGTTTGACCCCTCAGAATTACTCCTCCTCATAGAAATAAACATTAAATTAACAAGTTACCTTTTGGTGTGTGTGTGTGTTCTTCACTCCCCTTCAAAACAGTGACCAGCGTACATGCCCCCTTTCAATGCAGTGACCAGCGTACATGCCCCTTACAACGTAGCGGGCGGGCGGGAAGGTGACGTCGGGACGGTGCGTGACTAACGCACGCACCGCCCCCATGCGACGTCACAGCCAGTACAGTGCCCGTCACAGTGGGGAGTGTCGGGGCGCACAATGCGCCTCCTCCCCTCGCTAGTATCCGCCCCGGAGCCGCGGCAAAGGTGTAAAAGAGCCACATGCGGCTCCGGAGCCGCGGGTTGCAGACCCCTGGTCTAGGTTGTCAGACCCTGGAGGAGATGGGCAGCTTCTGAGAAGCCGCCGGGATGCTCAGATGTCCTGAGGCCCCCAAGGCAGGAAAAATTCAGGGGTTCCTCCCCGCTTTCCACTCAGCCATGTGGCTCATTGCAGCCTGTGGGTAGTTCCCCGGTGATGGGACTTCTTCTGGTACCCATGGGACCGCCTCTCCTGGTATGCCCCATGCAGGACCTTAAGGTCCACAAATGACAACATTTCGGAGGTCCCAAGTCGCATGGTGGTTAGATTGGTCTCAACTAGGGCCAGGGCCTTTTCAGCACTGGCCCCGACTTGGTGGAATGCTCTGTCACAAGAGACTAGGGCCCTGCGGGACTTGACATCTTTCCGCAGGGCCTGCAAGACAGAGCTGTTCCGCCTGGCCTTTGGTTTGGACTCACTCTGACCCTTATGTTTCCCTCCCCTTATGGTCTTGATCTATCAGCTACTTTTAAAATGAGGCTGCATTTTAAATTGCATTTTAACCTGTATTTTAAATTGGTTTCCCCCCCTGTTATGTTTTTACTGTAATTTTACTGGTGTTAGCCACCCTGAGCCCGGCTCTGGCCAGGGAGGGTGGGGTATAAATATTATTATTATTATTATTATTATTATTATTATTATTATTATTATTATTATATTAAATGGGCTACCTACCATCCTGTTCTTGCACAAGCCAACCAGGTGCCCATATGGGAAACCTGCAAGCAGGATTCGAGCACGGTATCCTCTTCCAGAATCGTAGAGTTGGAAGGGACCCCCAAAGGTCATCCAGTCCAGCCCCCTTGCAATGCAGGAATCTCAGCTGAAGCATCCATGACAGATGCCCATCCAAGCTCTGCTTAAAAACCTCCAAGGAAGGAGAGTTCGCCACCTCCGAGGTTCCCCTGTCAAACAGCTCTTACTGTCAGAAAGTTTTTCCATACGTTTGGTCGGAATCTCCTTTCTTGTGACTTGAAGCCATGGGTTCGAGTCCTGCCCTCCAGAGCAGGAGGAAACAAGCTTGCCCCATCTTCTGTGACATAGCCCTCTCAGCCCTATCTCCTCTCAGTCTCCTCTTTTGGTTCCTAGCATCTGGTCCTGCTCTAAGTCCCACTGCCTCTGAATGTGGAGGGTCCATTTTTAGCTGCTAGGGCCAAGTCCTACCAGCCTAGCCAGGCGTAAATAACAGATCAGTCTGCCTTATGCAGAGCCAGACCATTGGCCAAGCGGTGTCTACTCTCAGAGCAGCTCTCCAAGGCCTGGATCAGAGATAAGCCGTTCCCACGACTATTACTAGAGGCCCTGTTAAATGGAGATGTCAGAGGCTGGCTGTTTGCAAAGTGTGCTGTCGTCGCGGCTGAGCTTTGGCCCCAATAAAACGGTCTGCAATGCTCTTTAAAAGCCAAATCAGCCAGTAGCCGTAAACGATGAATCTTCTAAGTTGTTCCTTTTCCTGCCTTTTAAGATGCATCTTTCTCTGCCTGGTCCTAGCGCCAATTACGGCAAGGGTGGGTGGCTGGGGAATCCAGATTCAGTGCCTCAAAAGAGGAGGTGTTAGCAGGGAAAGCCACGGAGGAGCAGAGAGAGATTTGGAGGCGGAAGCACAAAAAGCCGCAAAACTCTCCCACGCCTGGATCCTAGAACCAACACATGCCGTCTCAGATAAATGAATGAAGGACTGAAGGCTCCATCTCCTTTAGAGGACCCCACCTCCTGGGTTTCTACGATGGGGCCGTTGATCTGGGGCTGCCTCCCGGTTGCCGGGGCGCAGAGCAGCAACTCATCCAGAGACACAGCAGGCAGCTCCCTCTGTAGTTCAGCAGAGCTTTATATTGGTTGGTTGGTTTCAGCGCTCACGCAGCGTCAGTGCAGTTAACTCTTTATCCCAGGAGGCCAGGCCTATTAAGCACAGCAACTCTTCCCCATAGATCCTGCCCCAATGAAGCTGCTGTGGGGGGCTGAAAGTCCCCACCTTCCCATAGCTCCCTAAGTCTCCTTTTCCACTGGGTCGCTCCCTAGCAGACTATGCCGATGAGCCTGTCTCTACTCCGCCCTCTTCATACCTCCAGTTACTGGGAGTCTGGGGGAAAGTATGGAAGTAAGAGCTGGACCATAAAGAAGGCTGATTGCTGAAGAATGGATGCTTTTGAATTATTGCGCTGAAGGAGACTCTTGAGAGTCCCATGGACTGCAAGAAGATCAAACCTCTCCATTCTGAAGGAAATCAGCCCTGAGTGCTCACTGGAAGGACGGATCCTGAAGTTTGGATTTGATATCCCACTTTATCACTACCTGAAGGAGTCTCAAAGTGGCTAACATTCTCCTTTCCCTTCCTCCCCCACAACAAACACTCTGTGAGGTGAGTGGGGCTGAGAGACTTCAGAGAAGTGTGACTGGCCCAAGGTGGAGGAGCGGAGACATGAACCCGGTTCACCAGATTACGAGTCTATCGCTCTTAACCACTACACCACACTTGCTTGAAGCTGAGGCTCCAAGACTTTGGTCACCTCATGAGAAGAGAAGACTCCCTGGAAAAGACCCTGATGCTGGGAAAGATGGAGGGTACAAGGAGAAGGGGACGGCAGAGGACGAGATGGTGGGACAGTGTTCTCAAAGCTACCAGCATGAGTTTGACCAAACTGCGGGAGGCAGTGGAAGACAGGAGTGCCTGGTGTGCTCTGGTCCAGGGGGTCACAAAGAGGCGGACACGAATAAACAACAACAAGGGGAAAGGGGAGCAGGAGGGGGAGACTCCCTGGCTTCTTCCGCAGTCTGCCTCCACTCTGCCTCTTGGACCCTCTCCTCTCCAGCCTCCTCTCCTGCCTCTTAGTCTGGACTGCTCTCTGACACAGCCTCTTCCCGCTCACCAAATCCCTTCAGCTTCCAGCATCTCCTCTTCCAGTCTGCTCCTCCTTCTCCATCTGACCACGTTCCTCCACCAATCCCCTGGCTCTGAGCCTTCTTCCCTTGTGGGGTCCCCAATTGGTGACTCCCCCCACTCCTGTACCCAGCCCATCCATTACAGCGCTTGCATGTTTACAGCAGAAATTGCCAGTGGTGCTGGCAGACACCTTGACCTGCCTTCCAGGGCCCCACAGGGTGGCATAAAGACCCCTGGATGTTCCCATGAGCCAACCCCGGTGCCAGGCCGTGGTTACGTAACGGTGCTGAGCAGGGAGGTGGCAGGCAGAGAGGTAGCCAAACTGCAGTGACAGGTGTCTGCACGCCAAAGCAAGGATTAATGGCAAGAGGGCAGGTGAGGAGAAGGGTGTTCCTGCTGCCTCGGCCAACTCAGCCTGAAGGAGCACCCAGTCAATGCCAGCTGTGAGGGGTCATTTGCAAACATGACAAGAGGCCTGGCAGAACAGTATCAACCTGGGAGCCGGAACACCTGCAGTGTTTGCCCAGAGAAATTAATTTCACATGACTTTGGCTGGTTCAAAAGGCTGCAAGGTGATGAGATATTATACAACGCTCAACAGACTTAGATTCAATCAAACATGGACAAACAGAACCATTTTTTTTTAAAAGAAAGAGCGTCAGGAATCACGCTGACAGACAGCTTCCCATGCAGGTGTGCAGGTCTTCCAAAGCTTCCATACAGGACTCAGGTCCAGACTTTCCTGGAGTGGGGCAGTGGGGCTGCCCCCGAGAATGCCCTTTTATCTACAGTGGGGGGGGGAGTATTTGATCCCCTATCAACCAACCAGCGCCTGCTTCTTGGGAGAAAAGCAATGACAAACCTAGACAGCATCTTAAAAAGTAGAGACATCACCTTGCCAACAAAGGTCCATATAGTTAAAGCCATGGTTTTCGCAGTAGTGATGTATGGAAGTGAGAGCTGGACCATAAAGAAGGCTGATCGCCAAAGAATGGATGCTTTTGAATTCTGGTGCTGGAGGAGACTCTCGAGAGTCCCATGGACTGCAAGAAGATCAAACCTCTCCATTCTGAAGGAAATCAGCCCTGAGTGCTCACTGGAAGGACAGATCCTGAAGCTGAGGCTCCAAGACTTTGGCCACCTCCTGAGAAGAGAAGACTCCCCGGAAAAGACCCTGATGTTGGGAAAGATGGAGGGTGCAAGGAGAAGGGGACGACAGAGGATGAGATGGTGGGACAGTGTTCTCGAAGCTACCAGCATGAGTTTGACCAAAGTGCGGGAGGCAATGGAAGACAGGAGTGCCTGGCGTGCTCTGGTCCAGGGGGTCACGAAGAGTCAGACACAACTAAACGACTAAACAACAACAACAACCAGCCAGATGTCAGGCTACCTGGTTTCTTCACTGTATGTAAGGAGCTGAGATTAGAAGCACCCGCTCTAAGGGAGAGGTCTTACCTGTAATCCCAGCTTGTTACAGTACCTGTACAAAAGACACCTGTCGACAGGAGCAATCAATCCAGTAGATTCCAAACTAGCCACCATGACCAAGACCAAAGAGCTGTCCAAGGATGTCAGGGACAAGACTGTAGACCTGCACAAGGCTGGACTGGGCTACAAGACTATTGCCAAACAGCTGGGTGAGAAGGTGACAACAGTTGGTGCAAGAATTCGCAAATGGAAGAAACACAAAATAACTGCAAATCTCCCACGGTCTGGGGCTCCATGCAACATCTCATCTTGTGGAGTTGCAATGATCAGGAGAACGGTGATGAAGCAGCCCAGAACTACACAGGGGGAACTTGTCAATGATCTCAGGGGAGCTGGGACCATAGTCACCATGATAACAGTTGGTAACACTCTACGCCGTGAAGGACTGAGATCTTGCAGAGCCCGCAAGGTCCCCTTGCTCAAGACAGCACATGGACAGGCCCGCCTGCAGTTTGCCAATGCACATCTGAATGACTCGGAGGAGAACTAGGTGAAAGTGTTGTGGTCAGATGAGACCAAAATCGAGCTCTTTGGCATCAACTCAACTTGCCGTGTTTGGAGGAGGAGGAATGCTGCCTACGACCCCAAGAACACCATCCCCACCATCAAACATGGAGGGGGACATATTATGCTTGGGGGGTGTTTATCTGCAATGGGGACATGACACCTTCACCACATCGAAGGGACGATGGACGGGACCATAGAATCATAGAATCATAGAGTTGGAAGAGACCACAAGGGCCATCGAGTCCAACCCCCTGCAAAGCAGGAAACACCATCAGAGCACTCCTGACATATGGTTGTCAAGCCTCTGCTGAAAGACCTCCAAAGAAGGAGACTCCACCACACTCCTTGGCAGCAAATTCCACTGTCGAACAGCTCTTACTGTCAGGAAGTTCTTCCTAATGTTTAGGTGGAATCTTCTTTCTTGTAGTTTGGATCCATTGCTCCGTGTCCGCTTCTCTGGAGCAGCAGAAAACAACCTTTCTCCCTCCTCTATGTGACATCCTTTTATATATTTGAACATGGCTATCATATCACCCCTTGACCTCCTCTTCTCCAGGCTAAACATGCCCAGCTTCCTTAGCCGTTCCTCATAAGGCATCGTTTCCAGGCCTTTGACCATTTTGGTTGCCCTCCTCTGGACACATTCCAGTTTGCCAGTGTCCTTCTTGAACTGTGGTGCCCAGAACTGGACACAGTACTCCAGGTGAGGTCTGACGAGAGCAGAATACAGTGGCACTATTACTTCCCTTGATCTAGATGCTATACTCCTATTGATGCAGCCCAGAATTGCATTGGCTTTTTTAGCTGCCGCGTCACACTGTTGGCTCATGTCAAGTTTGTGGTCAATGTATCATCAAATCTTGGGTGAGCTTCTCCTTCCCCCAGCCAGGGCATTGAAAATGGGTCGAGGATGGGTATTCCAGCATGACAACGACCCAAAACACACGGCCAAGGCAACAAAGGAGTGGCTCAGGAAGAAGCACATTAAGGTCCTGGACTGGCCTAGCCAGTCTCCAGACCTTAATCCCATTGAAAATCTGTGGAGGGAGCTGAAGGCTCAAGTAGCTACACATCAGCCTCAAAATCTTACTGACTTGGAGAGGATCTGCAAAGAGGAGTGGGACAAAATACCTCCTGAGATGTGTGCAAACCTGGTGGCCACAGAAACGTCTGACCTTTGTAACTGCCAACAAGGGTTTTGCCACCAGGTACTAAGTCATCTTTTGCAAAGACATCAAATACTTATTTCACTCATTATAATGCACATCAATCTCTGACTTTTCTCTTCTGGGTTTCTGGGGGTTTTCCTGTTATTCTGTCTCTTACAGCTACAATAAACCTACCATTACAATTATGAACTGGTCATTTCTTCGTCAGAGGGCAAACGGGCAAATTTAGCAGGGGATCATATACTTTCCCCCCACACACACACACACACTGTATTTCAGTTCATAAAATGAATGCATGGCTTGATTGAAAAAGAAGAAGTCTCAAAGCGGTTTACAAAGAGAATGGTGCCATAAAAGCTCAAGTAAAGACAACTCTTTAAAACATTCGGAAGATAAAACCAGCAATAAACTAAAGACAGTTTAAAACACACATCCGCATTCTTGGTAGCTAGGTAGGCCTGTCTAAACAAAAGTGTTTTCAGCAGGCTCCTAAAGGAGTACGGTGAAGGCATCTGCCTGGCGTCAAGAGGCAGGGAGTTCCAGAGGACAGGCTCCGCCACACTAAAAAAATTGATTCCTTACACATGCGGAACCGGTATCATGGGTCACCTGTAGCAGCGCTAACTCTGTGCACATTTTCTGATCATCGAGGGAAGGAGTCCCCATACCTCATGCTCAAGATGTTAAGGGATAGAGAGGCCAGGGACAGCTGGCGTCATGCGCTTAGCCATGCACCATCCCCTGAAACATTTCGTGATGTCTTCCCTCCTAGATCTTCCAACGTCTTACATTTTTCTTCGCTGACGCTAAGCTGGGTGGCTTACAAGGGAACACTCGGCTACTTCAAGGCTTTTTGAACTCTAAATCCCATCCTTCAAAATATTTGCAGTTCCTGCCAGTTGTGTGTCGTCTCCACTGTAAAATAAAAAATCGTGCCCCTCCTTTCCTACCACAAACCCAGAGGCGTCTTCTTGCTCCTCCTGCCCAGCACTCCGTCCTCATAAACAGTGGGGGGATGAGTGGCTGAATGTGGCCCCAAACCTCTCAATCTGGCCCCTGGGATTCAACCCCCTTCCCCAACCACACCATCGGATTTCCCCCAGCTGGAATGCAACCTTGGTTATTGCCCTTTCCTTCTTTGCACAGAGGTTACTGAGGGCTGTAGAAAGCAGCCTACAGTATGGAGGGAACATTTAAGTTCATTATTCTGCTCACTTTCACCTCTGGCCCTGCCCAGGATGGGCAATTTGTCCCCCAGACTGAAAAAAGTTCCCTATTTGTATCATAAAGCTCTCCAGAGATTGGGAATGGACTTTGTCTTTGCCTTTACCTTTATTATTATTGCTATTAAAAAGGTAAAGGGACCCCTGACTATTAGGTCCAGTCATGGCCGACTCTGGGGTCGCGGTGCTCATCTCGCTTTATTGGCTGAGGGAGCCGGCGTACAGCTTCCGGGTCACGTGGCCAGCGTGACTAAGCCGCTTCTGGCGAACCAGAGCAGCACACGGAAATGCCGTTTAGCCTCCTGCCGGAGTGGTACCTATTTATCTACTTGCATTTTGACATGCTTTCGAACTGCTAGGTTGGCAGGAGCAGGGACTGTTGCGGGGATTCGAACCGCCAACCTTCTGATCGGCAAGTCCTAGGCTCTGTGGTTTAACCCACAACACCACCACCTGCGTCCGCATTATTGCTATTAGATTATGCCAATCTTGGCAAATCCGGAGGGTAACATGCTTGAGGAAACCTATCAGCCCATGTTACTTTTCGTGTTGGCCATAACCATGCAAGGAGTTCCATGGAAACAGCCATTAATTGGCAGCAAATTCTCCACCTTCCTCCCTTCCCAGAAGCTGCTGCTGCTGGAAATTAATCCTAGAAGGTCAGTTGGGGTTTATTAACCCTCCCTTCCCTATCCCTCTAGACTTTTATGCACCTATTCCACACACCCCACCCCGGCTCCAATTGCTGGTCAACATAGTTAGCACTCCTGCCAATGAGAGCAAATCTTTTTTACCTAGGGCAACAGAGAAAAGAATGATTTTCTCCTTTTAATAAACCCGCACAATGTACACAGCTGAGCGGACCCAGAAAACTGCAGCAGCGTAAATTGCCTGACATTTGTCAGCAAAGCTTTTATGTTGGATTCCATCTCACTGGGTGGGAGCAGGAGATGAAGTGGGACTGAGAATTCTCCCCCTCCTATTCCTCTTCTTCTTTGGCGATCCCTTGTAGCCGAGTAAGATTGTCTTCCATAAACATGGTTTTAGCAGTGAGTCCGTAAGTGACTGTGGAGGCCAATTCTGGATCCACACATCCTTCCACAGTGGGGACATTGGTTTCCGGGCAGGAGTTGATTTGCCAAGTGTGCCTTCCTCTTAGCATGTTTCTCCCTTGCATCCTGAGTTCGAGTGTCAAAGCCCTTTGGTAAAGGCTGTTCTCCAACTGGAGCGCTTGCAGGCCAGTGTTTCCCAATTGTCAGTGTTTATACTGTTTAAGGGGTGCAGGATGGGCAAGGCGTCTGGCTAAGATTGTTTCTACACGAGGGCCCTTAAGTGCTGTCAAAGGTTTGCTTTTCCATACCCAAGTGGAAGTCTTCAAGTTACAGGTAACCAGGCAGAGGGCCTCCTCAGTAGTGGCACCTGCCCAGTGGAACACCCTCCCACCAGATGTCAAAGAGAAGAACAACTACCAGACTTTTAGAAGATATCTGAAGGCAGCCCTGTTTAGGGAAGCTTTTAATGTTTGATGCATTATGGCATGTTAATATTTTGTTGGAAGCTGCCCAGAGTGGCTGGGAAAGCCCAGCCAGATGGGCAGGGTATAAATAAATTATTATTATTATTATTATTATTATTATTATTATTATTATTATTATTATTATTATTACAAAAGGAACTACTCTATTTCCAGCTTAACAATGCTGGTGGACAACAAAAGAGGTTTAAAGACGCTCTCAAGGCAAATCTAGGAAAAAATGTACAGTGGTACCTTGGGTTACAGATGCTTCAGGTTATAGACGCTTGAGGGTACAGACTCTGCTAACCCAGAAATAGTATCTCGGGTTAAGAACTTTCCTTCAGGATGAGAACAGAAATTGCGCAGTAGCGGTGTGGCGGCAGCGGGAGGCCCCATTAGCTAAAGTGATATCTCAGGTTAAGAACATTTCAGGTTAAGAACGGACCTCCAGAACGAATTAAGTTCCTAACCTGAGGTACCACTGAGGTACCAACAGGGCAACGCTGGCCTGCGAGCGCTCCAGTTAGAGAATAGCCTTTACCAAAGGTGTCATGGACTTTGGCAGTCAGGAAAAGAGAAATGAACTAAGAGGAAGGCATGTTGATTAACTCCAACCCAGAAACCAATGTCCCCACTGTGGAAGGACATGTGGATCCAGAACTGGCCTCCACAGGCACCTACGGACACAGCACTAAGACTGCGTTCAATCTTACTTGGCCACGAGTTATCACCAAAATAGAAATTAAAACAGCAGCTCCACCTCTTCCTTGGGATGACCCCGTGTCACCCAGAAATATCCTTCTCAGAATAGCTCCCTTTCAGCAGACGCCCTTTCCTTCATTGAATTAGTAGCTTCCTCTGGGCAGCTTCTGCCCCTTTAATAATGTTTCCTGTCCGGCACGGTGGTGGCAAATATCCTTTAATTTCCTGACACTTAGTCAGCTCCTGTTCCCCACCAGAGCTTTAATGACTTTTCCCCTCTATTAAAATAAAACTGCAAAATAGCTCTGCTTCTTTCTGGTCTGTACCAGTTTATCTTCTAGACTTTGGACAGCTGTTTTATAGAACATCGGGATCAGCTCTCTGCGCTGAAAGGGAGAATAATGATGACACTTTTAATTCTGCATGTGACACTCCAAACTGGCAGCGAAGCCTAGATCTCGAACATCACATTTAACACCAAAATTCAGGCGCTCAACATTTGCCAGGGGGGATCTCTCGGATTATTTTGAAACTGGCAGGGCCTCAGCAGTCCCGAAATCTCGTAAACCGTCGGCTCCAAGAATTGTACATTAACCGAATACTGTATGATAAAATCCTAAATATTATGATGTATTGTCTGGCAAACATTTCATCATGTAGCAAATACTCAGGTGTCAACTGCTAAAATCATCTGGGGAGAACAAATTGATTTCTAGAGAGAACTTTTGGAAGAACCTTTGCAACTAGAAATGTGGCAGATTTTTCAGGGGGAAGGCGGTGGAACTCCTGCTGCGGGAGACCTTTTAAGGAAAAATCCTGGTCGGCTTGATTTGGGGCAGGCGTGGGCAACGACCATGGCTCTCCAAATATTGTTGGACCTCCAGGTACCCCTGCCCCAGGCAGTCTATGAAGTTGGAAAGAGGATGGGAGCTGGGAGTCCAGGAAAACTGAGAAGCCACAGATGCCCTTGCCCAGATTTGGGCACCGAGGAGAGGGCTATCGATAGCTACAGGTCCCAGTGGCTGTGCTCTGCATCAGAGACAACCGTGCTTCTGAATGAAAGCTGCTGGAAGCCACAGGAGGGGAGAGTGTTGCATCTTGTTTAACAAACTACAGTGGTACCTCGGGTTACAGACGCTTCAGGTTACAGACTCCGCTAACCCAGAAATAGTGCTTCAGGTTAAGAACTTTGCTTCAGGATGAGAGCAGAAATCGTGCTCTGGGGGTGTGGCGGCAGCAGGAGGCCCCATTAGCTAAAGTGGTGCTTCAGGTTAAGAACAGTTTCAGGTTAAGAACGGACCTCCAGAACGAATTAAGTTCTTAACCCGAGGTACTACTGTACTGTATTTTAATATTTTGTTGGAAGCTGCCCAGAGTGGCTGGGGAAACCCAGCCAGATGGGCGGGGTATAAATAATACAGTCATACCTCATGTTACGTCCGCTTCATGTTACGCTCTTTTAGGTTACGTCGCGTGGCGACCCGGAAGTACCGGAAAGGGTTACTTTGGGGTTTCGCCGCTCGCGCAGAAGTGCAAAATGACATGATGTGCAGAAGCAGCAAATTGCAAGCCGTACGTGTGCAGACGTGCCGCTGCGGGTTGCGCTCTTTTCATGTTGCAAACAGGCCTCCAGAACGGATCCTGTTCGCAACCAGAGGTACCACTGTACAGTCATACCTTGGGTTGAAGTAGCTTCAAGTTAAGTATTTTCGGGTTGCACTCTGCGGCGACCCGGAAGTAACGGAGCTTGTTACTTACAGGTTTCGCCGCTCGCGCATGTGCAGACGCTCAAAATGACATCATGCGCGGAAGCGGCAAAACGCGACCCATGCGCAGTCGCATTTACGTTTACTTCAGGATGCGAACAGGGCTCCGGAACGGATCCTGTTCGTATCCAGAGGTACCACTGTATATTATGATGATGATGATGCTCGGATCCTGCTCGCTAGTATCCCATAATGAGCATCTGGTCAGCCACTGTGAGAACAGGATGCCGGACTAGATGGGCCATTGGGCCTGATCCAGCGGGTGCTCTCGATATTGAAGAGAGACCAGTAGTCACATTCCAACCCCAGGTGTCATTTCTTCAGCTGGAATTCCGGCTAGTTTCTGGTCTCATCTTTACAATCACGCAAAAAAAAAAGTGTACCACGTCGCCTGATCGCCGAATTACATAATCCTAGATGAGCTCACCCCCCCTCTCCCTTCCCCGCCTGCTTTCTTAAATCCTCTTTTTTTGAGAGAGAGCAGCAGAGATGAGAGAAACTAATCCAGTAGCAGATCATGATGAGGAGGAGCTGGCGAGGCTTCACTGCACCCTGGGACTCATCAGCCAGCAACGCAGGGGAGGGTGGAGGTTTGGCTTTTCTATAAAAGGGCTTTCCAAAATCCCCTGGCCCCAACCCCAGACGATGCTCAAGGGGCTTAGCTCTGGAACCGCTTCTGTTCCTCCGAGCAAAGAGGCCGCACGTTAAAAAGCCCCAAGCAGGGGGTGATGGAATCATCGAAGGGGCACCCCAAGGTCATCCAGCCCAACCCGCCCCCTGCAAGGCAGGAACATGCCGCTGTCCCATAAAGCGATCCAACCTGTGCCATGCTGTGCCAACCTGTCACCAGCTGAGCTACCCCAGGCTCCTTATGCTCCAGGCAGCATGACATTCATTGCGCAAACACATTTGCCGCGAGCGCATTCGACCGCATACCTGACCTCGAAAAACGCTGCTTGTTTAGGCTCACCCTGTGAGGTCTGTTTAAGGTTCAGGAGTTGCCCCTGACAATGACATTTACACACAGGAAGGCGTGTGTGTGTGTGTGCGCGTTGTTAGGTCTCTTTTTTTTTATTATGTCGTATTCTTACTAAACAGCTTTCTAAGCTCTGCCACATTTTCTTTGGAAAATACAGAAGACAGACAGACAGACATGCTTTGCCCCTCCCCTTCCACCTTCCTGCTCCTCGGCGGGGCCTGAAATTGCCAAAAACGCGTGCCACCCCCCGTCCCCAAACCATCAATATGTCCAGTGCAAAATACCGCCAACCTGGGCTGAAAATGTGACTCTGTTGGGAGTTTTAAAAAAAGGAGATTATGTTGTCCCCGTGCCCTCCGATTTAGCTCCCCAGGACGTCTCTCCTTTTCCTCTGATTCAGACAGCGACAAGGGATTCCTTTGCTCCCAATATTGCTATTCACCCATCTCCAACCTGGTGCCCTCCATCAGTTTAGGAATATACAATTTCCCACCATCCCCAGCCAGTTAGGGAAGCCTGGCCAAGTCCGATGCCGTGGCGCGAAAGGGCAGCCGTCTTAATTCATGGCTGCATGTACAAAGTACATTTGCATGGAAACGGACCGGCGGGAAACCCAGGGCAGGCGAGAGAAAGCCCTTCTCCAAAGCACCGATTTGGGGAATGTGATGGAGGGGTACAGGTAGCTTCAATGGAAGATGAGCAAATTCATGTAGGGGGAGAAGGATGTCCGGAAAAAGCAAAAAAAAGGACTCACCGAATGCCTCTTTGCAAAGCTCTGGGTGGGATAGGGAATGGGGGAGATTGGGGGAGCAGGAATCAAAAACCTTGACGGTCAAACCAGGTCTCAAACTGCTTGACATCCATAGTGCAAACGCCTGGGGAGGAGAGGGAAATCTGCGGGCGGCAGCTTCTCCCTCCGTGATTTCTTAAAGGAGGGGAGCAGGGGCTGCCTCACAATTTAGGAAAAAGCCCCCCCCCCCCCGCCAACACCGTCACATTTTCAGCCTGTGCAACCTTCAGCCTTTAAATATAGATATATAGAGATAGATCTGGATATATATTATCATTATTCATATAGAGATGTCTGTAAAATATAGCTCCGCCGTATCCTCTCTTTAACTCTTCCTCTTTCCACAAATCCCCCCCCCCCCACAACACATTGCTGTCACTCCCAACCTCAAAAAGTGTTTAATAGGATCCAACCCCAACCCCACCCCTACTCGTTGCCCTGTTCCCTCCCCCTGGGAGGGGAAAAGCCCCGCTTGCCCCCCCGCCCTGCCCTGCCCTCCCCCTAGATGAGTCGCCACTGGAGAATGCTGGTGTCGGTCCCACCGGTGGAGAGCAGCAGTCTGTCGTCGTGGAGGAAGGCAATGTTGGTGACGTGGCTGCTGTGGCCGTTGTACGTGTGGCTGGGGGCCTGGAGCAAGAGAGAGGAAAGGGGTCTCAGGAGAGGGCAGCAGAAAACCCACGCCGGCCGCCCCGCTTGTCAAAGGTCTTCCCAAAATCAAGATGCACTATGTCCACAGCGTCCCCCTGACCCACCAAGCTTCTAACTCCGAGGATGGCAAGTGGGGCTGGGGGGCAGATTCCAAGACAATCAAATACTGCAATTAAACCAGAATGCGGCAGCTAGACTGGGGACTGGGAGCGGCCACCGGGACCACATAACACCGGTCCTGAGAGATCTGCATTGGCTCCCAGTACGTTTCTGAGCACAATTCAAAGTGTTGGTGCTGACCTTGAAAGCCCTAAACGGCCTCAAAGGTCCAGTATACCTGAAGGAGCGTCTCCACCCCCATCGTTCTGCCTGGACACTGAGGTCCAGCTCCGAGGGCCTTCTGGCTGTTCCCTCCTTGCGAGAAGTGAGGTTACAGGGAACCAGGCAGAGGGCCTTCTCGGTGGTGGCGCCCTCCCTCCCTTCAGATGTGAAGGAAATAAGCAACTATCTTCTTTTTAAAAGACATCTGAAGGCAGCCCTGTTTAGGGAAGTTTTTAATATTTAATGCTGTATTGTTTTTAACACTTGATTAGAAGCCGCCCAGAGTGGCTGGGGAAACTCAGCCAGATGGGTGGGGTATGAATAATAAATTCTTACTATTATTATAAATAAGCATTTAAACAATACAGTATAGTTTCTTTTTCCTCTGCAGAATATGGATAGCTGTCTTTTCAAAACGAGAGCAAGAGCATCGAGTGAGACTGAGGACAATCTCATCCTATAAATGAGATCACCCAGCAAAAGCGAGCTCATACTTCTCCTGGAGTTTGCATACATACCGTATTTTTTGCTCTATAAGACTCACTTTTTCCCTCCTAAAAAGTAAGGGGAGATGTGTGTGCGTCTTATGGAGCGAATGCAGGCTGCGCAGCTATCCCAGAAGCCAGAACAGCAAGAGGGATCGCTGCTTTCACTGCGCAGCGATCCCTCTTGCTGTTCTGGCTTCTGAGATTCAGAATATTATTTTTCTTGTTTTCCTCCTCCAAAAACTAGGTGTGTCTTGTGGTCTGGTGCGTCTTATAGAACGAAAAATACGGTACTTAAGGTACATATAGGCTTGTTTATAATTATATTTGGGGAATGATTCACGTTCTCATGTAGCTGCACGCTTCTCTATTTGCTGTGTGCCCCGTGATAACATTATAAAGAAGTCGTGCTCTATGTTATACCGTATTTTTCGCACCATAGGGCGCACCGGACCATAGGGTGCACCCAGGTTTTTTGGGGGGAAATAAAGGGGGGGGAATTATTTCCGCCCCAGGCGCGGGGCTGGGGCGGGGGAAGCTCGAGCTTCCCCCGACCCCAGCCCCCAAACAGGCAAGTCTCCGCAAGCCGTGGGAGCGCTCCCGCTGCTTGCGGAGAGGTCCGCGAAGCCTGGACGCACTGAGCTCAGCGCGCGCAGGCTTCAGCATGCAGGCAAGTCTCCGCAAGCAGCGGGAGCCCAGCACTGTCCCCCGAGTTTGCGGGGCTGGCAACGGGGAGGAGCAGGCTTCTCCCCCCGCCAGCCTTCTAGCCAAGTCGGGGGACAGCGAGAAGGGTGCGCTGCGCCTCTCCCGCTGTTCCCCAAGTTTGCGGGGCTGGCGATGGGGAGGAGCAGGCTTCTCCCCCCGCCAGCCTTCTAACCAAGTCAGGGGACAGCGGGATGGCGGCGTTCCGCCTCCCCGCTGTCCCCGAGCTTGTGGGGCTGGTGGTGGGGCTCTCCTGAAGCCTGCATTCGCACCATAGGACGCACACACATTTCCCCTTCATTTTTGGAGGGGAAAAAGTGCGTCCTATAGGGCGAAAAATACGGTAAATCAACAAGTTGTTTCTTTTTGTCCTCCAAAAAGGAGCTGCGAGCAAATTTTTACACTGAAGGTGTGGCCCAGATAAATCTTTTTGAGAACCACTGGGCCAAGAGACGAGCCAAGAGAGGTTGGTGGGGAACTCTCAGAACGCCCTTTCAGGCTACTTAGGAGGAGAGCAGAAGGACAGGATCGGGGAAAGACGAGAGGGTAAGAGACCCGGGGGAAGCTCACCCGCGGCTGGCAGCAAGGGTACGAGAACAAGTGCACTTTGCCGAAGTCGTCGGCAGACGCCAGGAGCTTCCCGTCGTGGGAGCGGCAGACGGCGTTGATGTCGGTGCCGTCCGCACCCTCAGGCCAGATCCCTAACAGGGCAGAGAAAAAGTCAGCGGTGGAAATAACAGTAATAACAATACAGTTGTGCCTTGGGAGTCCCCTTCATGGATCACTGCCTTGCCATGGCAAAGGAGCTTGAATAACTCAGAGAAGCTATGAGCCATGCCGTGCAGGGCCACCCAAGATGGACAGGTCATAGTGGAGAGTTTTGACCCAACGTGATCCACCTGGAGCAGGAACCGGCAAGCCACTCCAGTATCCCTGCCAAGGAAACTCCATGGACAAACTCCCTGGAAAAGACCCTGATTGTAGAATAGTGGGTAGACATGGCAGACGACACAGCGATGTCTCCAAAGCAGCTCTTTATTTTGTAAGCTGGAACAGCAACTGAACAGCAAACAGCTCAGCCGGCCTGCTTTTATAGGCAGCCGGCTGTCAACATTGTAGCAACAACAACCCAGAGTTTCCCACCTAAAATAACTGACGTGGACCTGAGTGAAAACTATCTACGGACCTGAGTGAAAACTATCTACAGTATCCCCCTGCTGGCCCAGGGGGAACTTCACTACATAACACTGATGTTGGGAAAGATAGAGGGCCCAAGGAGAAGGGGACGGCGGAGGACAAGATGGTGGGACAGTGTTCTGGAAGCTACCATCATCAGTTTGACCAAACTGCGGGAGGCAGTGGAAGACAGGAGTGCCTGGCGTGCTCTGGTCCAGGGGGTCATGAAGAGTCGGACACGACTAAACGACTAAACAACAACAACCTCCTGCAGAGCATTTCCAATCAGAAGAAGTGCAAAGGAGCTTGAATAACTCACGAGAAGCTGTGAGCTATGCCGTGCAGGGCCACCCAAGGTGGACAGGTCATAGTGGAGAGTTTTGACCAAACGTGATCCACCTGGAGCAGGAGCCGGCAAGCCACTCCAGTATCCCTGCCAAGGAAACTCCATGGACAAGCTCCCTGGAAAAGACCCTGATGTTGGGAAAGATGGAGGGCTCAAGGAGGAGGGGACGACAGAGGACGAGATGGTTGGACACTGTTCTCGAAGCTACCAGCATGAATTTGACCAAACTGTGGGAGGCAATGGAAGACAGGAGTGCCTGGCGTGCTCTGGTCCAGGGGGTCACGAAGAGTCATACACGACTGAACGACTAAACAACAACAACAACCTTGGAAGTAGAACCGAATCCATTCCGGAAGTCCATTTGACTTCCAAAACATTCAAAAACCAAATCATGGCTTCTGATGGGCTGCAGGAAGATCCTGTAGCCCACCAGAAGCCACGGAAGCCACGTTGGAAGTTCGGGTTCCAAAGAACATTCGGAAACTGGAACACTCACTTCTGGGTTTGCGGCGTTTGGGAGCCAAAATGTCTGAGTCGCATGGTGATCAACAACCATGGTACGACTAGTAATTTTATTATTTGTACCCCGCCCATCTGACTGGATTGCGCCAGCCACTCTGGGTGGCTTCCAACATATATAGAAACAAAGCGAAACATCAAACATTAAAAAGCTTCCCTTTAAAGCCCTATACGGCTTAGGACTCTCGTACCTACGGGACCGCCTCTCCTGGTATGTCCTTACGGTCTTCAAACAAAAACATCTTGGAGATCCTGGGCCACAGGGAGGTTAGGCTGGCCTCAACTAGAGCCAGGGCCTTTTCGGCCGTGGCCCCGATCTGGTGGAACGCTCTGTCACAAGAGACCAGGGCCCTGCGGGACTTGACATCTTTCCGCAGGGCCTGCAAGACAGAGCTGTTCCACCAGGCCTTTGATTCTGAATTGATTTTAGAATGAATTGATTTTAGAATGCTGTGTTACTTTTATTGTTGTTAGCCGCTCTGAGCCCGGCTTCGGCTGGGGAGGGCGGGATATAAATAAAATTATTATTATTATTATTATTATTATACAGGAGAAAGAAGTTGTAACATCCCGCCAACCCATCTTGTTTCCCCATTTTGTGCATCGTAACCTGCAATGCCCAAACAAAACCTTCCATTGCTCACTGGGCCAACCACCCGCATGGCTGAAAGGACTGGCAGGAGTGGGGAGGGGGCAGTCTGTAAGGGACATTTGCCATAGCCTATTCTGCCTGTTTTAGCGGTAACCAGGGGGTTGCTTGCTGATGTTTTCAGTTTGAAAATAGAAGAAATCATTTATTAAGAAGAGGAGGTGGGGGAGCCCTGACCACTACCCCAGCCAGCCAGATGGTTGGGGCATAAACAATTATTGTTGTTATTATTTCTTCCATTTGTGCTTCTGGGCGGAGCCAAGGGCACCATCCTGTCTGGGGGGGTTAAAGGATGAAATGTGTGTTAGGATATTTCCGTTCCACCTTAAAAGGGAGCAGGCTTTGTGAGTCACAGCCTGCGTATTTCCTGTTCACAGGATGTTTATGGTTGCTATTGCTTTCATTTCTCTCTCTGTGCCTGAGCAGACGGAAGCAGGCTGTCATGTTTTTTCTTTGTTCTGACCAACGCTGAATAAACTTGTAAATATGCTCTCCTGCTGTGCATCTTTCGCTGTGTGAATTCTGCTGATAGAGCGTGCATCAGCCAAGGAATGTGCCAATCTATTTCTGGAGCTCGTGTCGCTAATTGCTGATCTGCGTGTCTACGGAAGATCAATGGACGTCCGGAGACGACGTGGAGTCATGATGGACTTTATCTCCCTGGCAGTATTCCAACAATGTGTACCTCAGTTTTTGGGAGGCCCGCAGAGCCTTTCTGAAGGCAGCCCTGTTTAGGGAAGCTTTTAATGTTTCATGCATTATTGTATTTTAATATTTTGTTGGTAAGCCGCCCAGAGTGGCTGGGGAAGCCCAGCCAGATGGGCAGGGTATAAATAAATTATTATTATTATTATTATTATTATTATTATTATTATTATTATTACATTTCTTGCTCACACCACCCGCCCAGCCAGGAGACACTCACCAAAGACCCCAAAGCCCAGGACGCAGGTGGCCGTGGCCCAGTCCATGTTGCGGACGGCCTCAGCGCTGGTGATCTGTCGGCAGGTGGAGGGGTCCCCTGTAGGGAGGGAGCAGGAGGAGGAAGAGGAAGGAGAGACAGACAAGAAAATGTAAAGCACCTAATGCCATGGGAACCTGGGCTGTTCCTTCTGCAGAGATCGCAGATTGTGGAAACAGACTCTGAAGGAGAAGATCGTCTGATAAGGAGGACGCAGCGCAAAGGTGGCGCTAAGAAAAAGAACCCGAACTCTATACTCACAGTACAGGATTTCGTAATCGCCAGAATTGGTGACCAAACAGCTGCTGTCAAATGCCCAGTCCAGATGCGTGATGAAACTGGAGTGGCCCTAGAGCAAAGGGGAGATTTTAGATTGATTGATTGACAGACACACACACCTGCAAGGGGAACACTTGCGAGGCTCCTCACGGGGTCCCTGCCATGGGAGCATATTCACCCAGTGCTCTACCAGTTGCACTGGCTCCCGGTGGAGTATAGGGTCAGGTTAAATGTGCTGGTTTTGACCTTTAAAGCCCTTTGTAGCTTAGGGCCCTCGTATTTACGGGACTGCCTCTCCTGGTCTGCCGCATGGAGGACCTTAAGGTCCACGAACAACCATAGTTTAGAGGTCCCAGGCCCTAAAAAAGTCAGACTATCCTCCACCAGGGACAGGGCCTTCTCAGTGATGGCTCCGACCTGGTGGAATGCTTTGTTGCGTGAGACCAGGGCCCTGCAGGATTTTCCTTCTTTCCGCAGGGCCTGTAAGACAGAGCTATTCTGCCTGGCTTTCAACTTGAACTTAGCCTGATCTTTTATTCCCCTTCCTTCCTTCCCTCCCCCTCCCTTTTTATAATAATAATAATAATAATAATAATAATAATAATAATAATAATAATAATTTATTATTTATACCCTGCCCATCTGGCTGGGCTTCCCCAGCCACTCTGGGCGGCTTCCAAAAAATATATTAAAATACTGTACTACATCAAACATTAAAAGCTTCCCTAAACAGGGCTGCCTTCAGATGTCTTCTAAAAGTCTGGTAGTTCTGGTTTTTCTCTTTGACATCTGGTGGGAGGGCGTTCCACAGGGAAGGCGCCACTACCGAGAAGGCCCTCTGCCTGGTTCCCTGTAACTTGGCTTCTCGCAGTGAGGGAATCGCCAGAAGGCCCTCAGAGCTGGACCTCAGTGCCCAGCATCTTTTATGAAGATCACCCGCTCTGGGATCCCACAGCTAATTCTCCCCTGGTCTCCTCGCTGGCCCAAGTAGGACCAATTCAGCCAGCTAGCCCTGGTGATCATCTAATTGATTTTTGAATTTTATTGTTATTCATGTTTTTATACTGTATTTTCTGCTGCTTTTATAATTAAGTGTTTTAAAGTGTGTTAAAATTGTTGTTAGCCGCCCTGAGCCCGGTTTTTGAATCGAACCTGCGACATTGGCACTATCAGCCCCACGCTCTAACCAACTGAGCCCAGAGTGTTCTATTTTCATTCAAGGCAAAGGACCCTGGCACTCACGGCCACCATGTGCCCTGCTAATCTCCTCCCTGTGCCCAGGTGAGGTGGACACTCTGTACATGGCCAGAGGCTCATGTTGTGCAGCATCTTCTGGGGCCAAGATGAAAAAAGCCCAGGAAATCAGGCTGTTGTGGACAGCCGTACCTGCCCACAGGAGTGAAACACATTTTTTAAAAGGATAATTTTTTTATTTTTATTTTTAAAAAGACATACCCGTCATTCATTTATGCATGGCTGGCTGCACCCCTATATCTGACAAAGCAGCTCCCTCTGCTGCCCACTTGCAATATTACAGTGTTTCGCTACCTTAATATGGCAGCCTTCGTCAAACTGGTGCCCTCGATATGTTCTGAGCTACAATTCCCATCAGCCCCCAAGCCAGCACCATCGCTGGTGAGAGTTGCGGTCCAAAACATAATGGAGGGCACCAGGTTGGCGAAGACCAACTTACAAGGATGCAACCAGAGGTGCCTGAAACAGAAGATGCCCTACACGGCCGTAAATACTTCATAGCTGAACATCAAACCCAACTGCTCAAGTGAGGACCAAAGAAATCCCATTCAGCCATGTTGCCACAGGGACGTTTCTGCTTCTGAAACTAGATTTGGGTGTTTATTTTGCGATACGCAAGTTTTTGCCAGGTGCTTTGGAGAGTCTGGGCTATAGAAAAGTGGGGTGTAAATATTCCACCCCCTGAAGACGCAACTCTTTACCCTGTTTTCAGCTCCTGAGGTGTATAGTCATACCTCGGGTTACAGATGCTTCAGGTTGCGTGTTTTCGGGATACAGACGCGCTGAAACATGGAAGTACTGGAACGGGTTACTTCCGGGTTTCGGTGCTTGCGCATGCGCAGAAGAACCGAATCGCAACCCACATGCGCGCAGACAAGGTGCTGTGGGTTGCGGACGTGCCTCCCACATGGATCATGTTCGCAACCCGAGTGTCCACTGTGTATCTTTAAGGTAAAGGTAAAGGGACCCCTGACAATTAGGTCCAGTCGTGGCCGACTCTGGGGTTGCGGCCTCATCTCGCTTTATTGGCCAAGGGAGCCAGCGTACAGCTTCCGGGTCATGTGGCCAGCAGGACTAAGCCTCTTCTGGCGAACCAGAGCAGCGCATGGAAACGCCGTTTACCTTCCCGCCGGAGCAGTACCTATTTATCTACTTGCACTTTGACGTGCTTTCGAACTGCTAGGTTGGCAGGAGCAGGGACCGAGCAACGGGAGCTCACCCCGTTGCAGGGATTTGAACCGCCGACCTTTTGATCGGCAAGTCCTAGGCTCTGTGGTTTAACCCACGGCGCCACCCGCGTCCCTTTTTGTGTATCTTTAGCACCCGCCTTATATTGCGATTGTAAGTTATTTTTAAACATGGAGTTTTGGATGTTGTAACCTTTGGGTGAACGGACGTTGAGGAAGGAAGGAAGGAAGGAAGGAAGGAAGGAAGGAAGGAAGGAAGGAAGGAAGGAAGGAAGGAAGGAAATCTTTCTGGGCAGAATGCAATTCTGTCTTTGGTTGTGCCTCCACTCACCGAACACTTGCCGACGCGCCCATACTTCCTGCCACCCTCAGAAACCAGGTAGATGTAGACAAAGTTGTCGTGGGAGCCCAGGGCCAGGTATTTGCCATCTGCAAAGCACAAAAGCAAGAGCCAGGGGACTGGAGGGGCGGGCAGACACTGGAAGGCAAAATGGGGGTCTCAAAGCAGCTCAGAATTTTCAGTCTCCAGTGCACACTTAGAATCAGAGAGTGGTAGAGTTGGAAGGGGGACCCCAGGGGTCATCTAGTCCAACCCGCTGCAATGCAGGAATCTCAACTGAAACATCTGTGACAGATGGCCATCCAACCTCTATGTAAAAACCTGTAAGGAGTCAGTTCCAATAGGCTTAGGTTTTTTTGTAATACTTGAACATTGCTTTCCACTGAAAAGGTCCCGGAGAATATTCCCAACCCGGAATAGTAACAATAACAATAACAATTTAGTATTTATACCCCGCCCATCTGGCTGGGTTTCCCCAGCCACTGTGGGCGGCTTCCAACCAAATACTAAAAGCAATAAAGCATCAGACATTAAAAACTTCCCTAAACAGGGCTGCCTTCAGTTGTCTTTTAAAAGTAAAATAGTTGTTTATTGCCCTGACACCTGATGGGAGGGCATTCCACAGCGCAGGTGCCACTACCAAGAAGGCCCTCTGCATGGTTCCCAGCAACATCGCTTCTCGCAGGGAGGGAACCGCCAGAAGGCCCTCGGAGCTGGACCTCAGTGTCCGGGCAGAACGATGGGGGTGGAGATGCTCCTTCACGTATACTGGACTGAGGCCATTTAGGGCTTTAAAGGTCAGCACCAAGACTTTGAATTGTGCTCGGAAGCATACTGGGAGCCAATCTAGGTCTCTCAGGACCGGTGTTATGTGGTCTCGGCGGCCACTCCCGGTCACCAGTCTAGCTGCCGCATTCTGGATTAGTTGTAGTTTCCGGGTCACCTTCAAAGGTAGCCCCACGTAGAGCGCAGTGCAGTAGTCAAAGCAGGAGATAACCAGAGCATGCACCACTCTGGCGAGACAGTCCACAGAGTGGTATCTGAAGAAGTGTGCATGCACACGAAAGCTCATACCAAGAACTAACTTAGTTGGTCTTTAAGGTGCTACTGGAAGGAATTTTTTTGTTTTGACTATGGCAGACCAACACGGCTACCTATCTGTAACCAGTCCACAGGCAGGGAGGGTCTCATCCTGCGTACCAGATGGAGCTGGTAAACAGCCGCCCTGGACACAGAATTGACCTGCGCCTCCATGGACAGCTGTGAGTCCAAAATGACTCCCAGGCTGCGCACCTGGTCCTCCCCCACACCCACCCGCCCCCTGTCCCCCAAAAACAGTCCTTCTGTCTTGTCAGGATTCAACCTCAATCTGTTAGCTGCCATCCAAAAGAAAAGAAAATCGCATAAGCGTTGTTAAAAACAAATTGAACAGTGCAACAACATATCTCTGGGATTCAGTGTCCCTACAAAACCCATCGTATTATAAGTAGGGCTTCCTCTGAAGACGGAAACTTCAGCTAGTGCAGAATTCAGCGGCCGGGTTGCTCACTGCAGCAAGACGGTTTGAACATATTACACTGATCCTGGTCTGACTGCACTGGCTACCAGTTAGCTTCTGGGCCCAATTCAAAGGGCTGGTTTTGACCTATAAAGCCTAAAACTGCTCAGGACCGCAATACTTCAAGGACCGCCTCTTTCCATATGAACCTACCTGGACCCTGAAATCATCTTCTGACTCCCTTCTTCGTGTGCCTCCTCCTTGAGAGGTCCAGAGGGTGGCAACACGAGAATGGGGCCTTCTCTGCAGTGGCTCCCCGTCTGTGGAATGCTCTCCCCAGGGAAGTTCGCCTGGCGCCTTCATTATACACCTTTAGGCGCCAGGCAAAAACATTCCTTTTTAACCAGGCCCTTGGTTGATCTGACTGACATCCTATGTCCTTTTAAAATGTGGTTTTTTGGGGGGCAGGCTATTACATGGTTTTTATTTCTATTAGGTATTTTGTGGTTTTATATCTTGATTTTATTCTGTGAACCGCCCTGAGACACCCGGGTATAGGGTGGAATAATAATAATAATAATAATAATAATAATAATAATAATTTGCTGGGAATCGCAGGAGGGAGAGAGAGCAATTGCATTCACTGGGAGACAGGACGCCCTCTCCCACCGGCCAACTAGCCAAATCTTTGGTCTGACCCAAAGCTCTTTACGCTCCTTCCGTTAAGAACGAAGGAACGAACCTAGAGGACAAGCCCTCCTATCTTAACAAAGAATGCTCTGCTTGCCTTTCCCAGGTGGAAAACACTTATTTGCAGATGTCACAATTCAACAGCAGCAGCTAAATGCAAAGACAAACCAACAGATCATGGTAGGATTCTGCCGCAACCTTCCTTCCAAACCCACCTCTTGGCTCCTCCCTCCGTACCCCTCCCTTCCCCCCCATCTCCTACCTGGGGAGAAGCTGACCACAGAAATGGGCTCCCCTCCATCTGTGTGGATGGTCACCAGATCTCGGGTCTCCGTGTCCAGCACCAGCCACCTGAATTGAAGCAGAGAGGGGAGAGGAAAGTTTTCTAGGAGGTCAGAGCAGCTGAAGATGCCTGGATCAAAGCAGAGAAGAGTGCCGCAAGCTGGATTTCTGCATGTTAAAGTTTGTGGGTCGCAAATCCTTTGACCCACTGAGTCTTGCTGCAACGGCACTGCAATAAATCTGATTTATCGGCACTCCGACAAACTTCAATGGCGCCCACACGCGTGCTGCCTCTCATCTCAGTTGTCGGATAGTAGCAGAGTTCACACGCAGCGTAAAATAGCTTTGTCTGTGTCTGCGTGGTGTCTTCAATAACTCAGATCGACACCAGTGCTTCTAATCTAACACTCTTTATTTAGAAGCATACAAAAAACAGAAAAGAAAAACCTACAAGTTATATGTATCTCCAGGCGAAAATGTTTCTCTTTAGGGCTTTTGGCCGGTTAACATTCTACAGCCTTTTAAATGTGCTTTGTTTTATTATAAATTTTGTGTTCTTGTTTTGTGCTTCTAATACAGTGGTACCTCTGCTTATGTACTTAATTTGTTCTGGAGGTCCATTCTTAGCCTGAAACTGTTCTTAACCTGAAGCCCCACTTTAGCTAATGGGGCCTCCCGCTGCTGCTGCGCCGCTGGAGCACAATTTCTGTTCTCATCCTGAAGCAAAGTTCTTAACCCGAGGTACTATTTCTGGGTTAGCGGAGTGTGTAACCTGAAGCGCATGTAACCCGAGGTACCACTTACAGTCATACCTCGGGGTTGAGCGCATTCGAGTAGCACTCCGTGGCAACCTGGAAGTAACGGAGCGCAATACCCTTTCAAAATGTGAATGGGGAGGGCGAGTTACTGGGTTGTTCTTGTTTTCATTTTTATTATGTATTTTGTGTTTTTATATTGTGATTTTAACCTGTGAACCACCTTTGAGACCCGTGGGTATAAGGCGATTTGCAAATCTAATAAATAATAATAATTACCTGCCAGTTACGGTGCCCACCACTAGCACAGAGCCGCTGGGATGGAATCCAGCCGAGCGAGCTGCGTCCTGCAGGAGACAGAGAAAGGAAGTGCAATTATGGGATGTGTAGCACTAAGCGTGGGAACCATTTTATGGGAGTTGGGGAGGGAGGGATCCCACAGAACTGCGTTGGCATCACCCAAGTGACCTCCCCAGGGCGCAAGCCTGGGCAGTGTTTCTGGAGGTCCTGGGTGTTACGATATTCCGTTCCACCTTAAGAGCAACAGACGTGTGGATTTGTTGTATGTCACATGTCTGTTTACATTCCAGCACAGCTTGCTGGGAACTTCCGTTGTGTGTATAGCTTTTGTCTATGCTGTTTGCTTGGACACGAAGGGGGGAAGACATGTTTTCCCCTTTGTCCTGATGCTGAATAAAATGCCTTTACACAGCCTCTATCTGCCCTTCTGTTGCAAAGAGTTTTCCTCTCTGCTGGCTTGCGCTCTCAGCTTCTGAAGCTCGAGTCGCAGTTACCGTAGATTCCCGCGTATTAGGCGACTGGGCGTATAAGGCGACCCCCCAACTTTTGCTGTTCAGTTTTAGAGTTTTAGAGTTTGAGTGGCGCCAGGGACAGAGCGCGCACCCCTCCGCTGCCTCTGCCGTTGCAGCAGCAGCAGCCCCAGGCGAGGCGTTTGGCGGGTGAGGCGTTTGGCCACGTCCCCTTCTGTGGGGAGGGAGGAGGAGCAACAGCAGAAGGGGCGCCTCTGCTCACTGGCTCCCCCTCCTCCTTCCCAATGCGTATACCCAGCGTATAAGACGACCCCCAACTTTTGGGGTGATTTTCCAGGGATAAAAAATCGTCTTGTACGCCGGAACATATGGTACATGCTGATCCAAGAGGCGGACATCGCCCGGATGCCGGCCGGTGGGCTGGAGCCAGCTGGAGGCCTGCCAATTGCCCCCGTTCCCTTGGACGCAACCCAAAACTGGGCTGCCCAGGGGACAAGACCCCTCCCATCCTCAGCCTCACCAAAGGAAAGCAGAGCAAGACGTTTGGCACCAGCTTGGCTGCAGGAATTTCTGGAAGGAGGCGTACAAGGTTGCCATCCAACCGTCTTAGGGACGCCCCTCCAGATTTGTGTAAGGTTTCCTCCTGACCCCTTTCTTGGACACTGAGGTCCAGCGGTTCCCTCATTGCAAGAAGCCAAGTTACAGGGAACCAGACACAGGGCCTTCTCGGTGGTGGCACCCACCCTGTGGAACACCCTCCCACCAGATGTCAAAGAAAAAACAACTACCAGACTTTTAGAGGACATCTGAAGGCGGCCCTGTTTAGGGAAGTTTTTAATATTTAATGCTGTATTGTTTTTAACACTCGTTTGGAAGCTGCCCAGAATGGCTGGGGAAACTCAGCCAGATGGGCGGGGTATGAATAAATTAGTATTATTATAATTTATTTCTTCTCCTGAAGATATCCCGCAAGGCAGCAGAGGTCTGGGGTCAGAGTTCTCCTAGAAGGGCTCCCCACCTGCCCCTCACACAGAACCCCACACGTAATGCCCAACCCAGTCCTCGCCTCTGCTCCCCACCCGGCACAAGAACTCACCTCGATCCCCTTGCTCCACAGGGGCTGGTGGGTGGCCACGCTCCACAGGTGAACCTGCTTGTCTTGCCCGCAGGTCAGGAACTGGTCCAAAGCAGGGTGGGTGGCCAGGCCCCAGAGTTCTTCCGTGTGTCCCTGGGGAAAAGGGAGAGAGAGGAAGATTATGGTCACCCAGGAGTGGCTGCCAGGACCACATAACACCGGTCCTGAAAGATCTTCATTGGCTCCCAGTATGTTTCTGATCACAATTCAAAGTGTTGGTGCTGACCTTTAAAGCCCTAAACGGCCTCAGTCCTGAAGGAGTATCTCCACCCCCATCATCCAGCCCAGACACCGGGGTCCAGCTCCGAGGGCCTTCTGGCGGTTCCCTTGCTGCGAGAAGTGTGGTTACAGGGAACCAGGCAGAGGGCCTTCTCGGTGGTGGCGCCCGCTCTGTGGAACGCCCTCCCATCAGATGTCAAGGCAATAAACAACTATTTTACTTTTAAAGGACACCTGAAGGTGGCCCTGTTTAGGGAAGTTTTTAATGTCTGACACTGTATTGTTTTTGATATTCTGTTGGAAGCCGCCCAGAGTGGCTAGGGAGACCCAGTCAGATGGGCGGGGTATAAATAATAAATTAAATTAAATTAAATTAAAAAATTAAATATATCTCTCCAGCACAGTATAAACTCGGCGTGCGTGCATGGGTTTTCCTCGTGCTGAAACTGCAGTCTGCAACTTCCTCCCTTTATCCGAACCTCCAGCTGACACCTATCAAGCCACGAGTGCCACTCCCACACACTAAAGAAAATTCTGGAACCCTCTTTAAAACTTAAAGGAACTTTTATCTGTTTCTTGAAGAATGTTTTCCTATGGAACTCCCTACCACAGGAGGCAGCGATGGCCACCAACTTAGATGGCTTTAAATGAAGATTAGATAAATTCATGGAGGAGGAGAGGGCTATTGATGGTTATTAGCCGTGATGAAGGCTCCATGATGAAGGCCTCCACAGTTGGAGGGAGCAACGCCAGTTGCTGGATAGCACAGCAGAGGAGACCTGCTCTCGCACTCGGGTCCGGCTTGCGGGTTTATCCTTGGGGCACCTGGTTGGCCATTGTGAGAACAGGACACTGGTTCAGAAGGGCCTGATCCAGCAGAGATCTTTTGTGGTCCTTATCAGTCACCCCAGTGATACGTCAGTGATCCCAGTCACCGAACCTCTTCGAATCCAGGCGTAAACCTGCGCAGTAACTGCCCTCCTCCTTACCTGTATACCTGAAGGAGCGTCTCCACCCCCATCGTTCTGCCCGAACACTGAAGTCCAGCTCCGAGGGCCTTCTGGCAGTTCCCTCATTGCGAGAAACCAAGTTACAGGGAACCAGGCAGAGGGCCTTCTCGGTAGTGGCACCCACCCTGTGGAATGCCCTGCCTTCAGATGTGAAGGAAATAAGCAGCTATCTTATCTTTAAAAGACATCTGAAGGCAGCCCTGTTCAGGGAAGTTTTTAATATTTAATGCTGTGTTGTTTTTAACATTTGATTGGGAGCTGCCCAGAGTGGCTGGGGAAACTCAGCCAGATGGGCGGGGTATAAATAACAGGGAGAAATGTAAAGTATTGCACTTGGGCAAAAAAAATGAGAGGCACAAATACAAGATGGGTGACACCTGGCTTGAGAGCAGTACATGGGAAAAGGATCTAGGAGTCTTGGTTGACCACAAACTTGAAATGAGCCAACAGTGTGACGCGGCAGCTAAAAAAGCCAATGCAATTCTGGGCTGCATCAATAGGACTAGATCAAGGGAAGTAATAGTGCCACTGTATTCTGCTCTGGTCAGACCTCACCTGGAGTACTGTGTCCAGTTCTGGGCACCACAGTTCAAGAAGGACACTGACAAACTGGAACGTGTCCAGAGGAGGGCAACCAAAATGGTCAAAGGCCTGGAAACGATGCCTTATGAGGAACGGCTAAGGGAGCTGGGCATGTTTAGCCTGGAGAAGAGGAGGTTAAGGGGTGATATGATAGCCATGTTCAAATATATAAAAGGATGTCACATAGAGGAGGGAGAAAGGTTGTTTTCTGCTGCTCCAGAGAAGCGGACACGGAGCAATGGATCCAAACTACAAGAAAGAAGATTCCACCTAAACATTAGGAAGAACTTCCTGACAGTAAGAGCTGTTCGACAGTGGAATTTGCTGCCAAGGAGTGTGGTGGAGTCTCCTTCTTTGGAGGTCTTTAAGCAGAGGCTTGACAACCATATGTCAGGAGTGCTCTGATGGTGTTTCCTGCTTGGCAGGGGGTTGGACTCGATGGCCCTTGTGGTCTCTTCCAACTCTATGATTCTATGAAATAATAAATTATTCTTATTATATTACCTGCACTAGAAGGGAGAAGCCAGTTGCCAAAGATCCGTGGAGCACTGAGTTGCGGGTGGTGCCCACAAAGAGGGAGTCGCCCTTTCCCTCCGCAATGGTGCGCACTGGCCCAAATCCCTCAGGCACCTGCAGGGAGAGGAAAACAGAGACCTCCTCAGGGAGCGCAGAATTTGCCCAGACAGGGCTAGCAGAGACGTCCGTCCGAAACAGTTTGCAAGTGGTGATTTGCTTTTTATTATGTGATGTTTTTATTAGCTTATTAATTTCCTCCTGTATCATATTCCAATATTTCTTAATTTGACCACCACATATGCTATAAGGTTCCAATCATTCTATTACACCTCCAACACTTATTATCACCCGATTTTTTTTTAAATTTTTCCAACCTGTCTGGCGACATATACCATCTATGATGCATCTTCATGAAATTTTCTTTCAATCGATAAGAAGCTGTAAAATTTATAATTTTTTGTCCAAAATTCAAGCCAATCTTTGTATTCAGTTTCATAACCTAAATCCCCACATATTCTTACTTTTGATTTCTTGCTCTATTTGTATATTATTTCATAATTTACACATTTTTGTAAGTATTTTTTTGTTTGTAAGACTTCTTTATCTAACTGAATAAACAAAAAATACTTACAAATAGGTACCCGAAAAATGCAACGCTGAGGTTAAACATGAGCAGATGAGCTTATTGAATCGAAGCATTATAATTTTTTTAAAAAAAAGATTTCAGCTGTAGATTTCAGATCTGACCACTGTGACAGCTCTCTGTTCAGAGACAATTCACTGCCAGCTAGCAAGTGCGGGGGGGGGGGGCGGGTTTAATAACAGAATATGCCATCTTGCGCCATTTGTAAACCTCTCAAACCAGGCAGAGGACCTTCTCGGTGGTGGCACCCACCCTGTGGAACGCTCTCCCCTCAGATGTCAAGGAAATAAACAACTATCTGACTTTTAGAAGACATCTGAAGGCAGCCCTGTTTAAGGAAGCTTTTAATGTTTGATGTATTACTGTATTTCTAATATCCTGTCCTGGATCATTGCCTTGCCGTGGCGAAGGGGCTTGAATAACTCAGAGAAGCGATGAGCTATGCCATGCAGGGCCACCCACGATGGATAAGTCATAGCCGAGAGTTTAGACTAAATGTGATCCACCTGGAGCAGGAACGGGCAAGCCACTCCAGTATTTTGCCAAGAAAACTCCACGGAGAAGCTTTGAGAAGAGTGTGAGTGTTTCCAAGGCGTGCGGTGGTTCACGGGGTCACGGAGAGTCGAATACGACTAAGACGACTAAACAACAAAATATCCTGTTGGGAGCCACCCAGAGTGGCAGGGGAGCCCTGAGCAGATGGGTGGGGTATAAGGAATAAATTTGCAACTGGCTGTTAGCTGCCAGAAGGTCAGGTGCTGAACTAGAGGACCTCTGTAACATGAACCAGCAAGGAAGGAAGTTCTTGTGCCTCTGTTCCCCCTGATGGAGTTGTGCCAAGAAGCTAGAAGTTCCACCTCGCAGGCCTGGCGTGTGGTTTCTGCATCAGCAATATCTAGGCAACGCAATGACCATGTACATACGCAATAGACAATCTTTATATTGTATTATATTTATATTGTATTATATTTTACAGCATTACTGTATTTTAATATTTGGTTGGAAGCCGCCCAGAGTGGCTGGGGAAGCCCAGCCAAATGGGTGGGGTATAAATATATTATTATTATTATTATTATTATTATTATTATTATTATTATTATTATTGAATTCCTTCAAACCATAACTAGTACAAAACGAAATCTTCAGTCTCAAAGTCTCTGAAAATCTTTAAATGAAGCGAGGTACCAGACAGTGAGAGATTTTACTTTCTTGGGCTCCATGATCACTGCAGATGGTGATAGCAGTCACAAAATTAAAAGACGCCTGCTTCTTGGGAGAAAAGCAATGACAAACCTAGACAGCATCTTAAAAAACAAAGACATCACCTAGCCAACAAAGGTCTGTATAGTTCAAGCTATGGTTTTCCCAGTAGTGATGTATGGAAGTGAGAGCTGGACCATAAAGAAGGCTGATCGCCGAAGAATGGATGCTTTTGAATTCTGGTGCTGGAGGAGACTCTTGAGAGTCCCATGGACTGCAAGAAGATCAAACCTCTCCATTCTTAAGGAAATCAGCCCTGAGTGTTCAGTGGAAGGACAGATAGTGAAGCTGAGGCTCCAAGACTTTGGCCACCTCGTGAGAAGAGAAGACTCCCTGGAAAAGACCCTGATGTTGGGAAAGATGGAGGGCACAAGGAGAAGGGGAGGACAGAGGATGAGATGGTGGGACAGTGTTCTCGAAGCTACCAGCATGAGTTTGACCAAACTGCGGGAGGCAGTGGAGGACAGGAGGGCCTGGCGTGCTCTGGTCCAGGTGGTCACAAAGAGGCGGACACGACTAAACGACTAAACAACAACATTGCGTATGTACATGGTCATCGTGTTGCCTAGACATTGCTGACGTTCTTTGCAACACAGGGGTTTGTTTGGTTACATGTTGTTTCTGCATGGCAGGGGGTTGGAACAGATGGCCTTTGTGGCCCCTTCCAACTCTACAGGGTTCTATGATCCCTCGCTCCACAGCACCTTCGGCCATGTCTGGGTCCAAGTGAGGCATGAACTGCTGCTACCCTAAGGAGGCAGGACTCCACCCAGTCGGCCGCAATACCTCATTCTCCTGCAGCTTCTGGTAATCCCGTCCCCAGAGCACGACTCTGCGGTCCCGGCCGCCTCCCGTGACGATGGTCCCGTTCCGCAGCACGCACAAGCCGAAAATGCCCCCTTCATGGGCTCCTGGCACCGCGTGGCAAATCCTGTTCCCCCCTGCCAGGCGAAGGACAACGCTGTTAGATGGGACAACCTTCCCCCCAGCCCAGGACAGAACCTGGAAAGGATTTCTCTCCTCTTTAGTGAACCTAGGCTTCTTGTTCCAAGAACATCATGCAAGCGGAATATTAGGTAAAGGGACCCCTGACCATTAGGTCCAGTCGTGGCCAACTCTGGGGTTGCGGCGCTCATCTCGCTTTACTGGTCGAGGGAGCCGGCATACAGCTTCTGGGTCACGTGGCCAGCATGACTAAGCCGCTTCTGGCGAACCAGAGCAGCGCACAGAAACGCCGTTTACCTTCCTGCCAGAGCAGTACCTATTTATCTACTTGCACTTTGACATGCTTTCGAACTGCTAGGTTGGCAGGAGCAGGGTCAAAGCAATGGGAGCTCACCCCATTGCGGGGATTCGAACCGCCGACCTTCTGATCGGCAAGTCCTAGGCTCTGCGGTTTAACCCACAGCGCCCCCCGCGTCCCTTTTCAAGCGCTTAATAAAATGCTAACACGGTTATGTGACTGGTCAGTACGAGATTGGGAACGAACCGTGCGTGAGAAAAGGCGACTGAGGGATTCAGCAAGGGTAAAATAATTATTTGTCCCTGCAGCAACTCACAAATTTAGCTGTGTAGAAACACTCAGAGCACCGCAACCCAATCCCATCTCTCCCCGCCCCATTCCCAAACTGACCTTTCCCCCAAATGTAGAGGTTCCCCCCGGAATCTCCGGTCACAGTGTCCCCGTTCTCTGTGAAAGCCACACACAGGACATATTTGGGCTTCTCGTGTTTCTGTGGAAGTAAAACAGGTGAGCCTCAAAAACAGGGAGGAGAGGGGGCAGGAAAACCACCCCAAATCCAACCTACAGCTCCCACTTCACCCCACTTCTAAGGAGAGGTGGCCAGCAAGACAACAGCACCTTTCCCGCCCCGACCTGGCCACAGTGATCCACGCGACGGTCACCTCCAGGCTTGACTACTGTAATTCGCTCTACGTGGGGCTGCCCTTGAAGCTGTCCCAGAAACTCCAGCGGGTGCAGAATGCTGAAGCGAGGCTCCGCACAGGGTCCCTGCCATGGGAGCATAGTGCTCTACCAGTTGCACTGGCTGCCGGTGGAGTACAGGGTCAGGTTCAAGGTGCTGGCCTTGACCTTTAAAGCCCTTCATGGTTTAGGACCCTCGTACCTACGCGACCACTTCTCCCAGTCTGCCCCACGGAGGACCTTAAGGTCCATAAATAGCAACACCCTAGTGGTCCCGGGCCCTAAGGAAGTCAGATTAGCCTCAACCAGAGCCAGGGCCTTTTCAACACTGGCTACCACCTGGTGGAATGCTCTGTCTCATGAGACCAGGGCCCTGCGGGATCTGATTTCTTTCCACAGGGCCTGTAAGACAGAGTTGTTCTGCCTGGCCTTTGGCTTGGAATCAACTTGATTCCCTTCCCCTCTTTCTTTTTTCCCTTTCTCCTTTTGTGATAGAACTCCTATTTGGGGACTTCCCTAGCTTTTTTCTGGCCCATGTAGGACCAGTCTGGAAAGTTGGCCTTGGTGAAGGCTTGAAGCTTTCATCCCCCCAAAATTTTTTGATTTGAGTTTCCATTGAAATGAGGCTGTATTTTAATGTTGTGTTTTAATCTTGTTTTTAAGTTGCATTTCAATCAATTTGTTTTTATATCGGGTGTTAGCCTTCCTGAGCCCGGTCTTGGCTGGGGAGGGCGGGGTATAAATAAAATTTATGAATATTATTATTGAAACCTGAGCACGAAAGCTCACTGCGCAAGAAAGTGTTGAGAGTCAACCCCTTTAGCAAACAGATCCGAAAGATATCGTATATCGTATAAAGTGCTTTGCGGAAGAGACGGGAACTGGTCCCTGTACTTCTCAGGATAGAGTTTGTAACCCACCAAACTGAAGAGGGGTCCGGGCAAGATTTCTGTGCAAAATCCGCCAGGAAGCCCTTGTGTGGAAGCCTGCTGATGTGACCAGGAGCTAGATTGGGGGGGGGGGGGGGAAGCCCGCCAACCACCCCAATCCTGGCCTACCCACAATCCTCTGCAGCTTCTCCCTCTCCCTTCCGGTCCTGCTCTCACCTCGAAGATGCCCTGCCTCTTGCTGAGGCTGCCTGCCTCCAGCGTCCAGAAGTGGATGTGAGATTTCCCGCAGGTAATGAGCAGTGTCGGCTCCGTAGGGTGGAAGGTTGCGGCCAGCACAGACTCATTGGAGCACTGCGGAGCAAGAGAAAGAGGAAGGCGAGAGGGGTCAGTAGGGTGATGAAACAGGTTGCAGGGGCCGTGACAGACTGTGGCAGCCTGGACACAACCTGGTGTCTTTCACAATTACATATATATATATATATATATATATATATATATATATATATATATGCAGGTTTTGGTGTCCTCGGGTGTCTTCCCGTGTAAAAGTTGGGGTGTCTAGGCGACGTTTCGACGAGGTCTCACTAGACACCGCCTAGACACCCCAACTTTTACACGGGAAGACACCCGAGGACACCAAAACCTGCATTCCTGTACCCGTGAAAATCTACGAAAGCAAATATATATATATATATATATATATATGTTTATTGGTGTTTCAAAAAGTTACAAGAAAAAAAAGAAAAAAAGAAAAACAGAAAATACAAAATAAGAAAAAATAAAAACATTTTTAAAAACAAATCCATCTTTCCATATCTTATCTTTCATTTGCTTGTTTCCTTGACCTCCTCACACCTCCCTTTTTTGTATTCTAGTTCATTAGTTGTTTCAGCAAATCCTTTCCATCTTTGTTTTGATCTTACTAATTTATCTTAATATATTGTAACTTTACATTCTGACCTGTTAACAATCCATTTTTACTTAATCCTTTATAACATTACTGCTAAAACCACATAACTTCATTCCAGCATCCTTCTAACATTCCTTAATTTTACAATGTTTCTGTAGATAGTCTTTAAATTTCTTCCAGTCTTCTTCTACCGACTCTTCTCCCTGGTCTCGGATTCTGTCAGTCATTTCCGCCAGTTCCATGTACTCCATCACCTTCATCTGCCATTCTTCCAAGGTGGGTAGATCTTGTGTCTTCCAGTACTTTGCAATAAGTATTCTTGCTGCTGTTGTTGCATACATAAAGAAAGTTCTATCCTTCTTTGACACCAATTGGCCGACCATGCCCAGGAGAAAGGCCTCTGGTTTCTTCAGGAACACAATTCTAGTCCAAAATGTATAAACACCATTTCCAACTCCTCGGAAGACTCCATCAACGGAGTCTCTGAAAAATTTTACACATCACTTGGGAAGACGGGCGAACTCATGCCAGTGAACTGGAAGAAGCAAAGATCACCAGTGTTGAAGCAACAATTCTTCAGCATCAACTTTGTTGGACTGGTCATGTTGTGCGGATGCCTGATTATCGTCTTCCAAAGCAACTACTCTACAGTGGTACCTCGGGTTACATACGCTTCAGGTTACATACGCTTCAGGTTACAGACTCCGCTAACCCAGAAAGAATGCTTCAGGTTAAGAACTTTGCTTCAGGATAAGAACAGAAATCGGGCTCCGGCGGTGCGGCAGCAGCAGGAGGCCCCATTAGCTAAAGTGGTGCTTCAGGTTAAGAACAGTTTCAGGTTAAGAACGGACCTCTGGAACGAATTAAGTACTTAACCCGAGGTACCACTGTATTCCATACTTAAAACCAGGAAGCGTAATGCTGGTGGTCAACAAAAGAGGCTTAAAGACTCTCTTCAAGGCAAATCTAAAAAAAATGTAGTATAAACACCAACAACTGGGAAACACTGGCCTGCGAGCACTCCAGTTGGAGAACAGCCTTTGCCAAAGGTGTCATGGGCTTTGAAGACACTCGAACTCAGGACACAAGGAAGAATCGTGCTAAGAGGAAGGCACGCTTGGCAAACCATCACCATGATCAACTCCCGCCTGGGAACCAATGTCCCCACTGTGGAAGGACGTGTGGATCCAGAATTGGCCTCCACAGTCACTTACGGACTCACTGTTAAAACTGTGTCTATGGAAGACAATCTTACTCAGCTACGAGGGATCGACAAAGAGTCCAGAATGTCTGGAGTGACAACCACAGGTTAGGGAGGGCTAGATTTTGGCCAAAGGAACAGGGCGGAACGCAAAGTTACCTTCACGTCTGCCAGCTTCTGCTCCTTTTGCCAGTCCCACACGGAGAGTACGTGGTCATTAGAGTCATCGACAGCACATAAGAGCCCTCCGCCGTTCTGGTGAGAGAAAAGAGACATGGATAATAATAATAATAATAATAATAATAATAATAATAATAATAATAATAATAATAATAATAATTTATTATGCGTACCCCACCCATCTGGCTGGGTCCCCCCAGCCACTCTGGGCGACTTCCAACAAAACACTAAAATACAATAACCTATTAAACATTAAAAGCTTCCCTAAACAGGGCTGCCTTTAGATGTCTTCTAAAAGTTTGGTAGTTATTTTTCTCTTTGACATCTGGTGGGAGGGCGTTCCACAGGGCGGGCGCCGCTACCAAGAAGGCCCTCTGCCTAGTTCCCTGTAACTTGGCTTCTTGCAGCGAGGGACCGCCAGAAGGCCCTCAAAGCTGGACCCAAGTGTCCGGGCAGAACGATGGAGGTGGAGACGCTCCTTCAGGTCTACTGGGCCTTTGAGGCCGTTTAGGGCTTTAAAGGTCAGCACCAACACTTTGAATTGTGCTTGGAAACGTACTGGGAGCCAGTGTACTGGGATAGAGGAAGCGCCCCTCACAACTGCCGTCCAATGCCTTGGATTCACGGTGGCAAGCCATTTCTAGAAGCGAAACCTAATTAGAAATCTCATGCCAGCTCCCTCTTCAAAAAACAGACCAGCCAGTGCTCTGTGAAGAAGCATGAGCAAGCTCTGTAAAACTAAGGTTTAGGCGGTCTTGAGAGCAGAACTGACATCCCCCACGGTGACAGAATTTGGGTCTGGGCAGGGGGAAGGTGTGCCTTGGCAGAATATGAAGGCAGGTGGGTGGAGGCTGGGGCTCCTTGAACTTGCAATCTCATCTTCCTTCCACACACCCCAAAATCACAACCTCACTAGCGGTCAACGGGCCAGGCCATAGCTCCGAGCTAGAGCATCTGCCTTGAAAACAGATTCAATCCTAGTTGGGAGAAGTTCCTGCCTGGAATCCTGGCTATCTGCTGCCAGTCAGTGTAGGTAATTCTGAGCCTGATGCAGCAATGGTCTGAGTAGGTTCCAATTGCTTTCTGTGGGGTCAGACAACATCAGGGGCCTTTTCTGCTGTGGTTCCCTGTTTGTGGAACTGCTCTCCCCACGGAAGCCTTTTTTACATATCTTTAAAGGTAAAGGGACCCCTGACCATTAGGTCCAGTCATCGCCAACTCTGGGGTTGCAGCGCTCATCTTGCTTTATTGGCCGAGGGAGCTGGCGTACAGCTTCCGGGTCATGTGGCCAGCAGGACTACACTGCTTCTGGCGAACCAGAGCAGCGCACGGAAACGCCGTTTACCTTCCCGCTGGAGTGGTACCTATTTATCTACTTGCACTTTGTGCTATCGAACTGCTAGGTCGGCAGGAACTGGGACCGAGCAACGGGAGCTCACCCCGTCGTGGGGTTTTGAACCGCCAGCCTTCTGATCGGCAAGTCCTAGGCTCTGTGGTTTAACCCACAGCGCCACCCACGTCCCTTTACATATCTTTAGGCGCCAGGCAAAACTGTTCCTCTTCCCCCTGGCCTTTGGCTGATTAATCTATGGCCTTTTAAATGTGTCTGTGGGAGGCGGGTTATTGGTTTGTTTTGGTTTTTCCTATGTATTTTGTGTTCTTGTTTTGTATTTTTATGTTGTGAACCGCCCTGCGATCTTTGGAGGAAGGGCAGAAAACAAATTTAATACATTGTTGGCCTCTGTCTGTCTCAGGAGACAATAGGGGATTGCAGTTTCAGGGATGGAGTCAAACCACTGGAGAGTCGCAGCGCCTGTTGTGGCTGTAGAGACCGATACGGGAGAGACATGTTTTGTTGCAGCTGGGGTAAAGGAAGGCGTCCTGTTGTGCTACTGCAGATGCACTGTGGCGTTTCTTCTTTCTAAACTCCTCCCCTTATTTATTTATTATTATTATTAATACCATCATCATCATTATCTACCTAATCCAAGCTTGTGGGGTGAACAGTGGGCTCTGGGTACCCCCTTTTTGGCGGAAGGGAGGGAGGGAGGGAGGGAGGGAAGCATCACTCACAGACTTTGAGAATCCCACGCAGCTCACAGCTCGGTCGAAGGGCCCAGGGCCCAGGACATGGAGTGTATTCAGACTCACAGAGTCCCAGACCCGAACGTGGGGAGGCAGAGGCTGCCGGAAGGAAGAATACCAGTTCAGGATACACAAATGGAAGCAACTCTTCACACAACACAGAAACAACTTGTGGAACCTGGGGGTTCTGGAAAAGGCACTGGCCACAAGGTTTGTTTTAAAAGCCGAACAGAGGGAGGCAGGGCTGCAGTCGGCTATCAGCTGCAACAGAAGATTGGTGCAACCGCATTCTGGCTACAAGATACTGGGGAGAAACAGCAGCAGCAGCAGACCAGGATCTCCATGCCTTGGCTGGGACGGGGAAGGGATGCTAAAGTAAAGAGACATAAAGGGCAGCTCCTAAGTACACAAATGTTCAGCTGCCCCATTATTTCGGAAGGGGGAGATTTTCCCTGTTGGCTTTAAATGTATGCCATCTGTTCCCGTTTCTCCTTTCCTCTTCTCTCTTCCCGCCACCTCCCAATCTCTGGCGCCTCCACCTCTATAGCCAGCTGCCCCTCACCTTGCCATCTTTCGAAGTCCCGGCCACCTGCCCAGTTGCTATGGTGACCATGTCAGGATGCACAGCCAGGCTGAGTGAGACAGGAAAGGGCAAAAGTCACACACTCGTATGCTCCGAAAGGCCACCCACCGGGGCATAGGAAGGGGGGCGGTGGGGTCAGACTGCCCCGGGTGCCCTCACTGAGGGGGGTGACATTCGTCACACTGCCTGCCCATATCTCCCAAGCCTATCCCGAGCCATCGGGGTAAGGTGGGGGGAGCTGTGCCGCTTTGCCGGCGGCCTTCCCCCCTTCCCCTTGACAGCCTGTGGGAGGCTTTGGAGTCACGGGCAGGAGGTGTGACGAATGTCCACCACGGGCACCTGTGGGTGGCTCACTCTTGCCCCCGGCTGCAGGGCGCGTGTTGCTCCAGGCACCCAGGTGTCTATCCCGCGCCTGGGAGGGCACCCTCCACGCCCTGCCCCCCTTGGGAGCATGCCCGCCCTGGGCAGCGTGGGCATATTCTCTGCCACTGCCACCCATTCCTTGCAATGACTCCTATTTTTACAAGTGGCACCACCTGCAAACTGGCAATAATAATAATAATAATAATTTTTATTTATACCCTGCCCTCCCCAGCCAAGGCCGGGCTCGGGGCGGCTAACAAGCAATAATAAAAACAAGTTGAATGAATACAACTTAAAAACAAGATTAAAATACAACATTGGAAACATTAAAATGCAGCCTCATCACAGGAGGAGAAAGGAAAAAAGAAAAAAGGAAGAGGGGGAGGGAATCAAATTGGCTCCAAGCCAAAGGCCAGGCGGAACAACTCTGTCTTATAGGCCCTGCAGAAAGAAATCAGATCCTGCAAGGCCCTAGTTTCATGAGACAGAGCGTTCCACCAGGCCGGGGCCAGTGTTGAGAAGGCCCTGGCTCTGGTTGAGGCTAATCTGACTTCCTTAGGGCCCGGGACCACTAGGGTGTTGCTGTTTATGGACCTTGAGGCTCTCCGCGGGGCATACCGGGAGAGGCGGTCCCGTAGGTACGAGGGTCCTAGGCCATGAAGGGCTTTAAAAGTCAAAACCAGCACCTTAAATCTGACCCTGTACTCCACCGGGAGCCAGTGCATCTTGCCCCCCCCCGCTCCTCTGCCGTTCCAGCAGTGCAGGAACCGCCTCACTACCAGCCCCGCTCACCACTTGATATCATCATTGTGGCCCAGGTAGTGGCGTTGGCGCTGCTCTTCCACGTTGTAGAGGACAGCCACGGCAGCCACGAAATACACGATCTCCCCCGTGGGCAGCAGGAAAAGGTTGGCGCGGCAGTCGCGGCCCCGATACCCATAGCTGGAGCGGATACCGGCGGGTCAAGGACAAGAATAGAGAATGGGCTTTGCGGTCCTGGCCACCAGCTCTGGGAGCCAAGGAAGGGAAGATCCAGAAATCGCTTCAAGCACTCCCACTCCATTTTCTCCTCTCCCGCCCCCCAGGGAGACTGTTTTGAGTAGGATACACCCAGTCCAGCTTCAGCTTCTTATGGGGCAGGTCCAGCTTGGCATCGAGGCTGTAGGTGGCGACGACGGCATCGGGGACAAACATGGGGATGGGCCGCCCCCGCAGGAACATCTTCACGTAACCATCCTCTGCGTACGGGTCGCCGGGAGAGAGAAAGCGTCACGATTGCCCAGCACCTGTAACCGCCCTTGCAAGACCTCCTCCAGCTGCCCAGAGGGAGCGGATCTGCCTCTACACAAGAGAGTACCTTGATTTCCCCTAAAACCAGACGCTCTCCCCCGTCTCTCACTTCACCCGCCCGGAAGCAAAACTTGTAGAAAGCTAATCACTTGGGGTGAGCAAGGGCCTCCCTCCTGGCAACCACGAAGGGACAATTTGCAGAAGGCAAGCTTATCAGACGAGTTTCCCTCTTTGACCAGTCTACTCCCCCTGCTATTCTAAGAACTCTTGCTGTGTTAAAAGGACACACACACACACCCCGGTCTCTCAAGACTTTTGTACAACCTGGAGCATGCAAGCGCACACCATTCAGCCACTCCGTATGACCTCCAGGCCTCTAAGGCCATGCCCAGCTCCCAGCCTCGGACTAGATTCCTGGGTGTTTTCCTCCACCACAAACTGCAAAGTGTGGCAGCATCTACTCACCAGCACTGAAGGTGGATTCTTTAGGTTTGCTGCATGGGAAAGAAAGAAGACAATTAGGATGAAAAGGGAAGACTGCGGTGGGGGGTGAAAGGAAGGCAGATCTCTGCTGCAACAATCCGACTACAGAGTTATTCCCCCTCTCTCATCTTCAGCCTCCCGTTGGCAGCAAACAGCTTTCAGCTGACCCTCGCATCTCTTCCCGCCTTTCTGCCAAAATACACCCACTGCTATCCTTGGATTCTGCGTGTGGTTGGCTCTTCTACCTCCCCTCTGCCGGGCTTGTACTCCCCTCGCGGCGGCTGCACCCGCATCAAACAAATCCTTGCATCCCGGCAGGCAGAATGTTGCTGCTCATTCCGTGACGTCAAAGCAGATCAGTCTATAGCAGGAGAGGCACCACCGGAGGGGAAGACAGCTTGCAGCCCATTAGAGACGTTTGCCTCAGCAGGAAAAGCCATGCCAAACATTGCCAATGCATCAGAGAAGAAGAACAGGCCTCTACAGTGGTGCTGTTCGCGGGCTTGTGAATGCATAGGGAGCGGGGGACTTTGCAAAAGCGTGTTACCCGCCATGCAAGTGCCCAGACTCCAAAACTGCATGTGGCTAAGTTTTATAGGCCGAACCGTATTCTCTGAAGACTCTTAATTTTATAATGAATGATTTTAGAGTGTTGTTTGTGCTGTACTTTTGTACTGTTTTGTTGTTGTTAGCCGCCCTGAGCCTGGCTTCGGCTGGGGAGGGAGGGATATAAATAAAATTTATTATTATTATTATTAATAGCTCTGGACATTTAAAAAGGTAAAGAGACCCCTGAGCATTAGGTCCAATCATGACCGACTCTGGGGTTGCGGCGCTCATCTCGCTTTACTGGCCGAGGGAGCTGGCGTACAGCTTCTGGGTCATGTGGCCAGCATGACTAAGCCACTTCTGGCGAACCAGAGCAGCGCTCGGAAACTTCGTTTACCTTCCCGCCGGAGCGGTACCTATTTCTCTGCTTGCACTTTGACATGCTTTTGAACTGCTAGGTGGGCAGGAGCAGGGACCGAGCAACGGGAGCTCACCCTGTTGCGGGGATTCGAACCGCCAGTCAGCAAGCCCTAGGCTCAGTGGTTTAGATCACAGCGCCACCCAAATCCCTCTAGCCAGTTGATTAGCATCAATTAAACTTGGTCCCGCCTTCTGGTTTTCCAACCGATGAGTGCCAGGTTCGTTCTCAGCATCTCTGCAGACGAGGCTGCCCTGGGGACCCCGGAATGATTTTGTTCCGAGAAATGTTTAAACCACCAGCCTCTCCCCCACCCCTCAGCGACCAACGGGTTAACAAACTCCCTTTCTCTCATTCTCTTTTGGAGAAGGGCGGGGCGAGCTCCCTGCCAGTCTTCCGAGGCTCTTTTATCTCCCTCCATCTAGAGTAACAGTTGGCAGGGCGTTCCCCACCCTTTTCCATGCCCTGCCCAGGGGATTCTGCTGCCCCGCCTCCTCCCTGTTTGTTCTCTCTCTCTCTCTCTCTCTCTCTCTCTCTCTCTCTCTGGGGGGGATCCTGCTAGGATCTTACATCAGCCAAGGCAATGGGCCTCCTCTTCCACTCCCTCCCTCCAGGGCACCACTGCAAGCCCCCCTTGTCTGCACCAAAGAACAGGCTATAGGACTGTCCAGGGCGCCTCCCTTGGGCTCTGCATCTGGCACGGGAAGGCTCTAGTTTCCTGAGGCTGTGGGGCAAGGGGGGGTTGGGGGCAGGAGAGGCCTCGGATTCAGCTCCCCTCCCCTTGGGCACAATGCCAGGAAACAGAACAGGTGGCCTTAGGCAAGTTTGAGGCAGGAAAATGGGGCTGCAGGTGAAATAATAGCCCTGTATCATCCTAAAAAGCAGAGACATCACCTTGCCGACAAAGGTCCATATAGTTCAAGCTATGGTTTTCCCAGTAGTGATGTATGGAAGTGAGAACTGGACCATAAAGAAGGCGGATCGCCGAAGAATGGATGCTTTTGAATTCTGGTGCTGGAGGAGACTCTTGAGAGTCCCATGGACTGCAAGAATATCAAACTTCTCCATTCTGAAGGAAATCAGCCCTGAGTGCTCACTGGAAGGACAGATCCTGAAGCTGAGGCTCCAAGACTTTGGCCACCTCATGAGAAGAGAAGACTCCCTGGAAAAGACCCTGATGTTGGGAAAGATGGAGGGCACAAGGAGAAGGGGACGACAGAGGACAAGATGGTGGGACAGTGTTCTCGAAGCTACCAGCATGAGTTTGACCAAACTGCGGGAGGCAGTGGAAGACAGGAGGGCCTGGCGTGGGGTCATGAAGAGGCGGACACGACTAAACGACTAAACAACAACAACAACATCCAATTGGCTTGGAGCATCCCACCCTCTGCTTCAGGGGTCAGCAAACGTTTTCAGCAAGGGGCCAGTCCACTGTCCCTCAGGCCTCGTGGGGGGCCGGATTATATTTTTTGGGGGGGATGAACAAATTCCTATGCCCCACAAATAACCCAGAGATGCATTTTAAATAAAAGCACACATTCTACTCATGTAAAAACACACTAATTCCGGGCCAGATATAGAAGGCGATTGGGCCGGATCCGACCCCCGGGCCTTAGTTTGCCTACCCTTGCTCTGCTTCTTGCAGGCAGCACCCTCCAGGACTGGGCCAAACCATTTTGCAATGGCGGGGGTGGAAGGGGGGGCATTCCCGAAGGCATTCTTCATATAGTACTTTTAAAACCAGCTGGTCGCCTGCCACTCAGTGGCACCCAAAGCCGCCACCCCACAGCAGGACCAGTTGGGATGCCAACAGCCCCCCCAGCTTACGGCAGTGCAATATTACCACTGTTGCCCCTTTTTGTGGGATCCCTAAGACCTTCACCAATAAGGGTCCCCTATATTTCTGAAACCCTGAGTTCCTGCAAGGCTGGCCTCATTTCCCAGAGATAGCACGCAGCTAGCTCCCCATTCTTTGATCCCTGCATTGCAGGGGGTTGGGCTGGATGACCTTTGAGGGTCCCCTTCAACTCCACAATTCTGCTGTTTCTTGATTCTTTGCATATAAGGCCCAGCAAAGCAGTGGCGTAGCGTGGGTTGTCAGCACCCGGGGCAAGGCAAGTAATTTGTGCCCCCTAACCTGTGGATTTGCGCCCCCTAACCCGTGGATTTGCACCCCCTAACCCTAACCCCCAGATGTTGTGCCCGATGCGGCCGGCCCCCCCTGCACCCCCCACGCCACACCACTGCAGCAAAGCCCAGCAAACCAAGTCACCTGTCTTAAGGAACAATTCTGCACCCTGGATAACTCCCTTCCCTGCTTCCTCCCCCCCCCACTTTAACATAGAGAAACTCATATCCAAACGTAGCAACCGTATCCGAGGTGCCCCACCTGCCCAGAAAGAAGATGGCAAAGCGGATCAGCCAAACGCATTGCTCTCCCCGCCCCCGTTTAAAACAAAAAGGCCTAAAGAGTAGGATGCAATTCCTTGAGACGGGCGGCCAGCGCTCGATGCACTCTGCACGTGCTCAGAGGCACTCTTCTTCTGTATGATCCACCTGGCGTTGAAAATAGGGGCTGGAGAAGAAATATGGCCCAAAGCGGCCCCTCCATCAGCGCAAACGCCGCCTTACCTGGGGCTGAGGCTCCCTGCCGCCTTCTTCATGGTGGATGCCCCTGGGTTTGCTCTTAGGCTGGGGGAAAGGGCTCCTGCTCTTTATATTTGATATTCCGGAGGCGGAGAGAGAGGCTTCTTCCGAGCAGCGATGGGGAGGATCCTGCCCTGGCTGCTTTTTGCCCCACCCGCCGGCAGCTGGAAATGCGATGCAACTAACTGCAAGGCGCGTCCCGGGGGATGCGGCGGAGCAATGGGGCCCGGGCGGGAAACTTTCCAACTTTCCCCTCCTTCCTGGCTTTCACTTTCCCTCCCCCGGGCAGGGACCTTTCTTTAACCCTCTACGTGCTGGTGACCGGCGCTGGGGAGAAGGGCCGCGCTGTTTCAGACGCCTGGGAAAAAACCGGACGTTTTTCCCACGGAGCGCAAGCGAGAAGCAGCCGCCGTTTCGCCCCGGCTCAACTAGCGGGCCGAGGGCCGTTCCTCTCCGAGATGCGTGATGGCCGTGCACGTGTGAATCCGGCAGTGCGCGTGTAGACGCGCTGGTAGGGCACCTGTGGCTTTAAGAGGGACAGGGAGGGGAGGAAACTCCCCACCAGCTATGGCAGGGACGGGGAAAAGTTGCTGCGCGCCTCAAGAAGGAGATATCCGGTTTTGGGGAGGGAGGCATCGCTTCCTCCCTGCTCGGGCTTTGAAATCCGATCTCGCCACTCTCCGCCTTTCGGCTGGCGCGTTTTGCTTCCGGTTTACGCTCCCGAGGGTGGTTTAGGTAGGCGAAGCAAGGCGCACTTTGCAAGACCTCAGCTGCTCCGCGAAGCCGATGCAACGGGTCTTGCAGAACCTGAGCTGCTAAAAGCGAAGGCGCGTCCCTAGCAAATAAACTCCGCTGCTTGGGCTAGCGCTAGCCAAATGAGCTTTGCTGAAGCAGAGCTGCGAGAGAGGGGCTTATTTTCCTGCCTAGAATAGCATTATGTTAAAGGTAAAGGGACCCCTGACCATTAGGTCCAGTCGTGGCCAACTCTGGGGTTGCGGCGTTCATCTCACTTTACTGGCCGAGGGAGCCGGCATACAACATCCAGGTCATGTGGCCAGCATGACTAAGCAAACCAGAGCAGCGCACAGAAACGCCGTTTACCTTCCCGCCGGAGTGGTACCTATTTATCTACTTGCACTGGCATGCTTTTGAACTGCTAGGTGGGCAGGAGCAGGGACCGAGCAACGGGAGCTCACCCCGTCGCGGGGATTTGAACCGCCAACCTTCTGATCGGCAAGTCCTAGGCTCTGTGGTTTAACCCACAGCGCCACCTGCATCCCATAGCATTATGTTAGGTAAAGGTAAAGGGACCCCTGACCATTAGGTCCAGTCATGACCGACTCTGGGGTTGCAGCGTTCATCTCGCTTTATTGGCCGAGGGAGCCGGTGTACAGCTTCCGGGTCATGTGGCCAACATGACTAAGCCTCTTCTGGTGAACCAGAGCAGCGCATGGAAACGCTATCTACCTTCCTGCTGGAGCGGTACCTATTTATCTACTTGCACTGGCGTGCTTTCGAACTGCTAGGTGGGCAGGAGCAGGGACCGAGCAATGGGAGCTCACCCCGTCGCGGGGATTCAAACCGCTGACCTTCTGATCGGCAAGTCCTAGGCTCTGTGGTTTAACCCACAGCGCCACCCGCGTCCCATAGTTATGTTATGTTAGTGTAAATTGTCATAAAGATCATGCAGCCTCTGTAGATGGATTTGCGGGTCTGGCTTTCACACGTACCCGTCGCGTTTCCCGCTGCAGGAGCTGCTGGAGGAAGTAGTGCGGCTCCTCTGGTCCTTGATGCCCTCTCGCTTGAGTGAGACTGGGCGCTCTGGAGAAGCCCAGCTTCGCCCGCTGTGGGAGACAGAGCCTCAGCAATATAGGCAGAGACAAGGGCAAGGGGCAGGCAGGTGGGAGGGTGAGCCGGCCGAAGAAAAAGAGGGATGCAGGGAAGGGAAGCAGCGTGATGCGCGCCTAGCAGAAGCAAGCGAGGAGCAAGAGCCGGCTGCGTGAAAAGCTAAGCACTTTGCAAGACCACTTCTATTATGTACTGAGTGGAATAGGATCCAGAATGCAGTAGTCTGATTGGTCCTAGAACAATAGGATCCAGAATGCAGCCGTCTGGTTGGTCTAGAACAATAGAATCCAGAATGCAGCTGTCTGATTGGTCCTAGAACAATAGTATCCAGAATGCAGCAGTCCTATTGGTCCTAGAAGTATAGGATCCAAAATGCAGCACTCTGATTGGTCCTAGAACAATAGGATCCAGAATGCAGCAGTCTAATTGGTCCTAGAGCAATAGGATCCAGAATGCAGCCGTCTGATTGGTCCTAGAGCAATAGGATCTAGAATGCAGCCGTCTGTTTGGTCCCAGAACAATAGGATCCAGAATGCAGCCGTCCGATTGGTCCTAGAACAATAGGATCCAGAATTCAGCAGTCTGATTGGTCCTAGAACAATAGGATCCAGAATGCAGCAGTCTAATTGGTCCTAGAACAATAGGATTCAGAATGCAGGAGTATGATTGGTCCGCAGGAGCCACCCAATCCAGCTCCAGGTGGAAGTGAATCCGCAACCTGATTGGCCTACAGGAGAATCCCAAAATTAGCCAATCACATGGGACCCATTGTGTAAATAATGTATATAAAGCAGACATTCTGGGGGAACTTCCATTCCTCACCACTATGAGCTGAATAAAGAGCATGAAATCCACTCTCGACTCCGAGTATATTTCAGCAGCTCTGCAAGATGGCTTTTCGAAAGACTTGAGGCCCTGCGCCAAAGAAACTCCTTGCAAGACCTGGGCTGCTATGTCCTTGTAACCCCTATTCAAAGACAAGATGGATGCAGAACGGCAGTGGCTCACTGGCACTGAATTTGCCAGCAAAGGCATATTGGACGCATCTTTGGCCTTCCCTCTGTGGACTCTCTGTATTCAGAGAAACTGGAAGCTGGCCTTTAAGTAGCTGACTAACAGCTACTGGGAACAAGAAGCCGATGGATCTTGGGTCCGATTCAATACATGGCGGCTCCCCACCGGGTAGTCATTCAAGCAGATTCTTAAAGATAGCGTTTTAATTTTTGTTCTTGTGCTGTTCTATACACACCTGCCAGTCTCCCTTCAACCTTAATCATCTTTCAGCTCAGCAGATATTCTGAAAGCAACCCCTGCCCATCACAATCAGGCCTTTCAAAAGAGGGGAAACTAAATTCTAATTCGTGCCAAATGAAAACAAAAGCATCGAAGCCTTCCCTCTCTCTGCAGAGAGAGAAAGGGAAACGAGGAAAGTTACAGCCAGTTTTGACAAGAAGCCAACCTGCCCAGTGGAAAAATTTATCCGCGTTCTGGGGCTTTGAAGCGCCTCATTCAAGCCTCTTCTAATCTCCCCTGGTTGTTGAGTATCTCCTCAAATTGGAAAAAATGAGGGATTTTCCCTTACTGCAGGTAAATATTTGTAGAACTATTTAAAATTAAAGTGCTGCTAAAAACTGAGCTTTAGAAGAAGCACCAATCACTTCAGAATTTGAAATTTGGATTTGTGTACATTTCCTTTCCACGTCTCTTCTGTTCATCACCTACATTTTCTGGCTCAAACTGGCCCTCAAGGTTGGCTTCTAGTCATGAACCATGCTAAAAAAAAAATGCATTTTAAACACAGCCAGCCAATACGAAACGTTTCAGAGTAATCCTGCAGCCTCCCCCAGTTAAATAATTGTGATAAGAAGAGATTTAGCAGCAGCAGGAGGAGGAGGAGGAGAGAGGAATATGAGGCCATTGTACAAGACACTCTTGGGACCCATCACCTTTTCCCAGGAAGCAGCTCTCTCTTGGGGGACGACGGCGAGGTTGAGTAGCCCCTCCTCTGGGGGATGATCCCATTGCTCAAGCCAGGCCTGGAAGGCAAACCCCTCAGCAGCTGGTAAACTGCAAGGGAGACAAGGTGTTAATTCCAGACGGGGCCACAATCGCAGAATCACAGCATTGTAGGGTACACAACCACAGAGTGTAGGGTACCCAGAGAGTCATGACCCCAGAAACTCCAGCAGGTGCAGAATGCCACGGCAAGACTCCTTACGGGGTCCTCACTGCAGGATCACATTCACCCAGTGCTATATCAGCTGCACTGGCTCCCGGTGGAGTACAGGGTCAGGTTTAAGGTGCTGGTTTTAACCTTTAAATCCCTATACGGCCTAGGACCCTCATACCTACGGGACCGCCTCTCCTGGTATGCCCCACGGAGGACCTTAAGGTCTGCAAATTGTGATAAGAAGGATCCCAGGCCCCAGGGAGATTAGACTGGCCTCGACCAGAGCCAGGGCCTTTTCGGCAGTGGCCCCGACTTGGTGGAACGCTCTGTCACAAGAGATTAGGGGCCTGCGGGACTTAACATCTTTCCGCAGGGCATGCAAGACGGAGCTGTTCCACCAGGCCTTTGGCCAAGGCACAGTCTGACCCCCCTCTTTTGGTCATACTCCTAGAACTCTAGCCCAAGGGCTGCCATTAATTTGATTTTGAATTGATTTTAGAATGAATTGATTTTAGAATGCTATGTTGCGTTTATTGTTGTTAGCCGCTCTGAGCACAGCTTTGGCTGGGGAGGGCGGGATAGAAATAAATTATTATTATTATTATTATTATTATTATTATTATTATTATTATTAATTATTATTATTATTATTATCATCATCATCTAGTACAACCCCCTGCAATATGCTTTGAACTGCTAGGTTGGCAGGAGCAGGGACCGTACTACGGGAGCTCACCCCGCCGTGGGGATTTGAACCGCTGACCTTCTGATCGGCAAGTCCTAAGCTCTGTGGTTTAACCCACAGAGCCACCCGCGTCCCTTGTGTTGAATTATACAGAGCGTTAAATCTTAACGGTCATTGCACCCACTTATTGTCAGACACAAAAGTTAACTTCTTCTTTTTGCAGCCAATAACCAAAGCTTGCTCGCAGAAATGAAGGGGGAAAAACCTTGCTTGTAGTAAATATCCAACTTACTATGGACAGAGATTCCGAAATATATACTGCCCACAAGAAATGATGGGTGCGTACAATAGCGAACCTGACACCGCCTAAATTTAGGTGAACCAGAGCATAGCACCAGACACTGCTGTTGTCTGAAGGAAGGTTGGGGGGGGGGGGGAGAGGCCTTTGTAGTCGTGACAGCCAGACTCTCGAACTCGCTTCCCCAGGGGACCCACCCAGCGCCTTTCCTGTCAGTGGGAGACGGTCTTGTTTTGACAGGCCGTCAGAATGGGATGGTTCATTCGCCATATTCGATAGATTTATCTCCCATGTTAGCTGCCTTCAGTCTCTTATGTATTTACAAAAACAAAAATAAATCACAAATAAACAGTAAATTAAATTACTTTTTATTTGGTTTATTGGAGGGGGCAGTATTTGGTTTACTGCTTTTCCCCCTAAAACGAATTATTCTATTGCAGTACAGTGATACCTTGGTTGACGAACGCCTTGGCTCCTGAACAAATCGGTTCCCAATGCCGCAAACCCGGAACTAACATTTTTCCGAATGTTTTTCGGAACGAACGTCCGGCGTGGCTTTTGCTTAAGTGCAGGAAGCTCCTGCAGCCAATCAGAAGCCATGCCTTGGTTTTCAAACGGTTTCGGGAGTTGAATAGACTTCCAGAACGGATTAAGTTTGACAACCAAGGTACCACTGCACCTTGCTGCTTGCTGATTTCTAGGCCTATTTGGGCTGAAAAACAGCACGTTCAGTTTTAATAAGCAACAATAAGGTTTTTCTTTTAAAAAAAGAATTAATATTACCGGTATGTCCCAGTTTGGTTAGGTTCTCTACCTCTCTTTCAAATCAGAACAAGCGAAGGCGGTGAAGGTCCAGTGTGAGTGTCTGGAGGCGGTTGGAGGATGGATGGTGGCTAAAAGGTTGAGGTTGAATCCTGACAAGACAGAAGTACTGTTTTGGGGGGACAGGAGGCGGGCAGGTATGGAGGATTCTCTGGTCCTGAATGGGGTAACTGTGCCCCTGAAGGACCAGGTGCGCAGCCTGGGAGTCATTTTGGACTCACAGCTGTCCATGGAGGCGCAGGTCAATTCTGTGTCCAGGGCAGCTGTCTCCCAGCTCCATCTGATATGCAAGATGAGACCCTCCCTGCCAACGGACTGTCTTGCCAGAGTGGTACATGCTCTAGTTATCTCCCGCTTGGACTACTGCAATGTGCTCTACGTGAGGCTATCTTTGAAGGTGACCCGGAAACTACAACTAATCCAGAATGCGGCAGCTAGACTGGGGACTGGGAGCGGCCGCCGAGACCATATAACACCGGTCTTGAAAGACCTACATTGGCTCCCAGTACATTTCCGAGCACAATTCAAAGTGTTGGTGCTGACCTTTAAAACCCTAAACGGCCTCAGCCCAGTATACCTGAAGGAGTGTCTCCACCCCCATCGTTCTGCCCAGACACTGAGGTCCAGTGCCGAGGGCCTTCTGGCGGTTCCCTCATTGCGAGAAGCCAAGTTACAGGGAACCAGGCAGAGGGCCTTCTTGGTGGTGGCACCCGCCCTGTGGAACGCCCTCCCACCAGATGTCAAAGAGAACAACAACTACCAGACTTTTAGAAGACATCTGAAGGCAGCCCTGTTTAGGGAAGCTTTTAATGTGTGATGTATTACTGTATTTTAATATTTGGTTGGAAGCCCTGTTTAGGGAAGTTTTTAATGTCTGATACTGTATTGTTTTTAATATTTGGTTGGAAGCCGCCCAGAGTGATTGGGGAAACCTAGCCAGATGGGCAGGGTATAAATAATAAATTATTATTATTATTATTATTATTATTATTATTACTATGTCAAGGACCCAGACAACTCTGGGTGCATAGCTGACCCAGAGACAAGGGAGCTGCAGGACAGATGGACAGACAGACCCGCACACCCAGCGCCTCCCCACCAACACCCTGATACCTTTGCTGGGTCCCTTTTTCTGCAGGCTGAGCCCGTTCTCCTCGCAGGTGCTGAGACGCCGCAGGACATCAGCCAGAGCGGCCTTCAGCACCTGGATCTCATCTTCCTGCAGCTGCAACCGCTGCTCCAGGTAGGAGATGCGGTCGTCCACCTCCATCCCGCTGATGCCTGACAAGTTATCATCTGGGGAACAGAAGGGGTACAGTGAGAAAGAAGAGGCGAGCCATTTCCTAAGACAACAGGCTCTACATGGCATTTGTCAAAACAAAACAGTAAGGTGGTTTTGGCTAGGAAACCCAAGCTTTTCACCCACAGTTCTTGGGCGTGTTTCAATCCTGGCAAGAGATTTTATTTCAGATTTCTGACATCCAAGTTCAGGATTCTACAAGACTGCACCACACTCGCCCTCCAATACTGAATACCTTGCCTGGGGTGCGTTGCTTTTAATATACAGCGGTTCCTTGGTTCTCAAACATAGTCCGTTCCCAAAGTCCATTCCAAAACCGAAGCGTTCCAAAACCAAGGTGTGCTTTCCCATAGGAAGTAATGCAAAATGGATTGATCGGTTCCAGACTTTTAAAAACAACCCCTAAAGCAGCGATTTGACATGAATTTTACTATCTAATGAGACCACTGATCCGTAAAATGAAAGCAGTAAACAATGTACTGCAGTCACACAATCAATCAATCAGTAGCTGAACTGGGTTCCTCACAGTCACAAAAGAAAAAGAGCCGCCAAAACACAAACAGAAAATAAATAGCAAAAACAGACAGACCTCATCGTAACACTCCAATCGGAAGCATAACACTCAAATCAGAGCACGTTCGGCTTCCAAAAAATGTTCGCAAACCAGAACACTTACTTCCAGGTTTGCAGTATTTGGGTTCCAAGTTGTTTGAGTACCAAGGCGTTTGAGAACCAAGGTACCACTGTAAACAGGTTTCTAGACCTCATGGCTGGAGAGGGGAACTTGAAAAATACACAGGCAGTGTCAAGGGGGGGGGTGCAATGTTAAGGTAGAAACAAAGCTCTGCTAATTATTTTTGCGTGCCTCCACATAGGCACATTAGTAAAGGTAAAGGGAGCCCTGAGCATTAGGTCCAGTCATGACCGACTCTGGGGTTGCGGTGCTCATCTCGCTTTATTGGCCGAGGGTCCCGGTGTACAGCTTCCGGGTCATGTGGCCAGCAGGACTAAACTGCTTCTGGAGAACCAGAGCAGCGCACGGAAACGCCGTTTACCTTCCCGCCGGAGTGGTACCTATTTATCTACTTGCACTTGACGTGCTTTTGAACTGCTAGGTTGGCAGAAGCTGGGACCGAGCAACGGGAGCTCACCCCGTCGCGGGGATTTGAACTGCCAACCTTCCAATCGGCAAGTCCTAGGCTCTGTGATTTAACTCACAGTGCCACCCTCGTCCCATTATAGGCACATTAACCTGTGCCAATTGGAGAGGAATGTTTTATATAAAACATGCCAAAATTAGTGAAAGGCGGAATTTGTGAGCATATGAGCTGGTGGTGGTTGTTGTTTTTAAGTAGGCTCATCTACTTGCATGTTCTTCTGTATGAAAGGCAGAGCCTGTCAAGATCCTGTAAGAGGAGATGCTGTTTGCCAAGTAAATTACAACAGGTCTTGAGGATCAGATGATGGAGCCAACAGTTTTATGGCCTTTTAATATCACTGCGCAGCTTATATCAATATCAACCTATTTGAAATACCCCTTGATTTTTTTAAAAAATGCACATTTACAAATATATATCAAAGATTCAATTCCCCAAAATAGAAATTATTGGATAATATGACCACAGCAGCATGCATTATATAGCAAAAGGAAACTCATCAATTTAGGAAATGGTTTATGAGACCATTGAACAGAATAACTTGTGCTCTGTCAGTGAAATGAGGGGAGTATCAAACTAATAGATTAGGACAAGAATGGGAGCTCTTTAGAGAATATAAAGTGGAACCGAAAGAGGAACGCAAATTGTGGTACGTATTTCGTTCCTCTTTCTGCCTCTGAAGACATTTTGGAAACTTTGGTTGGTGCAGAATTCGGCAGCCAGGCTGCTCACCGGAACAAGATGGTTTGAGCATATCATATTACCTCTGATTCTGGCTGCCAGTTAGTTTCCAGTCCCAAATCAACATACAGTGGTCCCTTGGTTCTCAAACGCCTTGGTACGCAAACAACTTGGAACCCAAACACTGCAAACCCAGAAGTAAGTGTTCCGATTTGCGAACTTTTTTCAGAAACCAAACATGCTCCATTTTGAGTGTTACGCTTCCGATTTGAGTGCCTCACTTCCATTTTGAGTGTTATGCTGACCCCTGTCTGTTTTTGCTATTTATTTTGCGTTTTTGTTTTTGCGGCTTTTTTGTGACTGTGTGGAACCCAGTTCAGCTACTGATTGATTGATTGATTGATTGTGTGACTGCAGTACATTGTTTATTGCTTTCATTTTATGGCTCAATTGTCTCGTTAGATAGTAAAATTCATGTTATGTAGCTTTTTTAGGGGTTGTTTTTAAAAGTCTGGAACCGATCAATCCATTTTGCATTACTTTCTATGGGAAAGCACTCCTTGGTTTTGGAACACTTTGGTTTTGGAATGGACTTCTAGAATGGATTAAGTTTGAGAACCAAGGACCACAATATTTCAAGGACCTTCTCTGCCCATATGAACCAACCCAGACCCTGTGGTCACCATATGAGGCCCTTATTTCTGTGCCTCCTCCTCAAGAGGTCCAGAGGGTGGCCACACAAGAACGGGGCCTTCTCTGCTGTGGCTCCTGGTTTGTCAATGCTCTCCACAGGCAGGCTCGCCTGGCGTCTTCACTACATATCTATAGGCACCAGGCAAACACATTCCTCTTCTCCCAGGCCTTTTGCTAACACTGGGGAACATATATTTTTTTTCATTTTCTGTTGCATGAGAGTTTTCAACTGTTCTTATATGTTCTTTCAATGCTGATTTCAAATCTGAAATCGATTTTCGTGTACATACTACAGTTATCTTTCAATTTTCGACTTTTGCCGATATGTCATATTTCTACTGGAGATAAATGGACACTGACATATTGATCTACCCTAATCACATGGTAATTACTGTTTAGCAAACTTAATTTTTCTTTATTTTTATATTTTGTACTACTTTGGCTATGTGTTTAATAAAATATTGAATTCTTGCATTGTGAAAAACAAAGATTACTGTGAAAAGTGAAAAACATGAATTGCAAAAAAACTGGAGCTTACAGAACAAAACCAACTTCAGAGATGAAATCAGCATGTCAAAATTAGGTTAGAACAACTGCAAGTGTCAATGCAACAAAAAAATTGTTTCCCAGTGTAATTAAACAATCTATTGCCTTTTAGGAACAGGTGGGATATTTTTTAAAGTATTTTTCTTTCCTCTTGGTTTCAATGTATCTATGTGGGGTTTATTGTCTGCTTACTTGTTTAGCTGGAAGTCACTTTGGGTTGCCCTGGGCAAGAGAACAGCTTTAATTAATAATAATAATAATAATATCATATTAGAATTACTTCTCAATGACTAGCCTAATTTTATGAGAATGCGATCATTGGTCACAAGCTTACGGTGTTATTATTAAATTACCAATATGGAAAACATAATTTTATATTGCAATGAGATTTTATATGTAGCTATGTTGCATTTGTAATGAATCTGTATATTTGTTAAATAAGTAGATAAATAAATTATTTATTTATATGTATATGTGTATATGTGTGTGTGTAATATATATATATATATGCAGGTTTTGGTGTCCTCGGGTGTCTTCCCGTGTAAAAGTTGGGGTGTCTAGGCGACGTTTCGACGAGGTCTCACTCGTCATCTTCAGGCTGGTGCTTTCGGCTTCTTGTTACTGGAACGAAAGCATATATATATATATATATATATATAACACATTACCAAAATATATACTGTACAAATAAACTGCTGAAACAGTGATCCTGTCCTGGTCAAATCTGAGCCTCTATCCGCATGAATGTGGCATTCAAGAAGTGCATAAATTTTTTCAAGGGATGCCTAAATTTTATGAAATAAATGAATAAATTTGGGTGATGGCAATGCCACAGTCATTGTGAAAAGAACGTATCCGTGACATCCAGGAAAGTTGCAGGCAATGCATAAATTATTATTTGTTACATTTTTTAGTTGTTTTTCTTGCAGATGCAATCCAAAGTGACTTACATTAATAAACAAGTAAATAAGATGCACTTAAAACCTACGTAAAACGAAGCACGGAGAAATCTAAGAAGCGTTCATATTTTTTTAAAAGGAGGATTAAAACATCCCACCCACTAAAGGAACCCACAGATAATGAGAAAGCCAAATGCATTTAATTATAATTTTATATATGATATAACCCTGGGCTGAAGCCCTGCCTGCTTCTACATATGGAGGACTGAGATAAAAGCATTGAAATAGATGTTTGAGGAGCTCTTGAATTTTGTGGATCAAAGGAGCGATCAGTAAGGTCCAGTTTCTTGCAGACACTGCCCACTAGTGGCAAATTAGTGATACTTCCAGCTGCTTTTAGTAAATTGGTTTATCTCTGCCACACCTGTCCCCCAGGTACGTGGGCATCAGATTATGTCGTTCGCATATTTGGAAAGGGATTAGGATTTTCTTGGGGCAAGCGCATAAACCACATACCAAAAGCAACTGGTGTCAGTTAACGTGGAATAAATACCACCACTATGCCCCATAACTGAAATAGGCAGGTTTCAAGTATGCGTTGAAAACACGAGGGATAACACCACTGCTTGAAATCACGCTTTTGCCACCCTGGTGCCATAGCCAAGACTCTTGTAATAATTAATCTGGAATAACTACCACCCCAAAATTCTGTAATCATGGTCAATATTTAAATCCCCAGTTCACTTATATACTGGAAGAGTGGGGAGGGGAGAATACTTATTTTTTACCAGTCTTCAAACAGCTGACCAATGCTATCTCTGAATCCTATCCACACTTACTTCGAAGTAAGCCCCACTGAAACATGCATAGGATCTTCCAAGGATGCTGTGCCTTCGAAGGCTAAGGTGTATTATGGGCTAGCTAATGGTTCTCTTAAATGGCTGTGAATACATTGATCTGACCTCCCTGGAGCTAAAAAATGTTTCAAGGGCTGTTCCAGACAGAGGTTCTTGTTTACGGTTTTGTTTTTCCGCCCTGGTTTTCTCTTGCCCCCTTCCTGACCAGCAAGTGCCCTGTGCTGTCTATCTCAGGAGCGAAACAGGTGTTCTGCCAGGAGAGCTTCCTTTCTGAGGCTGGCCAGGGCAAGGGTCTGGGGCCTGCTGGTCGCAGAACTCCCCCTGTGCATTTTCCCTCCTGCCAACTTCTCAAAACAGGGGTGCTGGGATAGCCAGAAGCCTGATTCTCTGACATGAAAGCCTTGCTAGTCCTTCACTGCTGGTGTGCATGATAAACCTGGGCAGGCACTCTGTGCATTCTCAGAGGCATGCATTCTCCTTTATTCAAATCCCATGCCTTTGATAGCAGCTAAAAAGAAGTCCCAGGGCTGGGGGATTAAGCTTTGCTCTCCTGTGGTCAGTAATCTGGGTGTGATGGTGGTGCCTGCCTCTGGGGGGAAAAACTGAGTTTTCAGTGAAGTCGGCTGGTTTCCCCCGCTTTTCTTCCAGGCTCTGAGGTTGGTGGATGGTATGTTTTGAGAGAGCGCTTTGCGCAAGCACGTCAGTTCCCGTTTCCCACCTTCCTTGCCAAGCTTTTCCTTCTGGCACCTCTTAGAAATGGCACTGGAACAGCTTCCCCCCACCCCAGCCTTTCCCGAACAACATTGCCATCCTTCCTCCGACCTTACACGACGAAGACACGGCTCAGGCGCCTCGAGATTTGGCGTGTGCGTCGCGCGCACTCACACATGCACAACCCGCGCGTGTTGCTTCTTTCCCCCCCCGCACAGCTCCCTCTCCGGAGGGGCTGCGGCGGCATGCAGAACTGGGCTGGACGCAGGCAAAGTGGGGCAAAGGCGAAGCGAGGGGCGCAGGACCAGCAGCCACCCACCTGTCATGCTGGGGTTTGCCCTGGGCCCGGTGCCCTCGCCGCCACGCTGCCCCTGCCTGCCCTTTTCACGACCTCTGCCGCAGTGCCAGGGGCTCGCTCCCTGCCCTACCCGGGTGCTTGCCTCCTCTCGGCTTCTCCTCCTCTGCAATCGTATTTCTTAGCTGGCTTCTCCCTCCTCCCTCTTTGCAGCATCTCCCAGGCGCCGTCCAATCGCGAGCGACGGGCGGGCGCTGCATCCAGGCAGAGTACCAGGCGAGAGAGATGGACGGACGGGGAGTCTGTTCCCCAGGACAGTGGCGTAGCGTGGGTTGTCAGCACCCGGGGCAAGGCAAGTAATTTGCGCCTCCTAACCCATGGATTTGCGCCCCCTAACCCGTGGATTTGCGCCCGGTGCGGCCGGGCCCCCCCTTGCACCCCCCACCCTACGCCACTGCCCCAGGACGCGGCTGATGCTGTCCAGCGACCTTGGACAGGGCAGGAGGGCGCTGGACAATCAGAAGTGACGTGGAAACAGACGGAGCCCCAGTCCCTTGGGTTCAGAAGCAGAGAGGCGCAAGAGAATTTTTTTTTTGGGGGGGGTGTTCCTGCCATGGAGAAGATGTGGAAAATAAGGCTGCGCCAAAAAGAGAGAAACGGGTATGGCTGGCAGATGAAGGAGGTGCAACGATGGCTTCCAATACCTGCTCAGCTCTGGCCTTGGCGCACTCGCAATTTCTTAGCCCGACCTACCCAGCAAGGCTGTTGTGGGAATAAATCGGAATAGCCGTCGTCGTGGGCATCGCTCTTGAGAACCGCGGAGATACAAAAAAATAAAGTAATACGCAGCCCTGAGAATGAGACCCAGAACCTGTTCGAAATGCTAGGGCTCAGCTCTTGTATTATCATAAAACACTGCATCTGAACATATACAGAGTGCAAGCTGGAAATCCGAGACAGGGTTCAGCCTCAGAACCTGTTGCATGCTAGGGCTCAGCCCTGGAACCAGCATAGTTTTACTCGCACGACGAGTATATGGAGCATGTGCAGAGTTCCCTCGTGGAACCCTTGACATGGATTAGTTTATCCGCAGTTCGCACGCACTTTAACCCTCTTTACTCACCATCGGAGTGGTCAATTTGTGGCAGAAGGCAGGCTGGCTGGCTGGCTGGCTAGCTGGACCCCACCCCGCGCCGCCGCCAAATTTCTCCGTGCGCGCTTATTATAGGCGATGCCAGTGCTTTAATTCCGAAATTAGTGGTTTCGAACGGAAGGTGGCAGTTATTCCAGAGCAATTCTTCCTGAGTAGTTAAAGCGCCCACCTGACCCAGCCGCCCACGGATGGAGGTGGATGATGGGCTTGGCTGCGAATTTCCCAGTTTGCATCGGGCGCGGGTGAAGGGCGGCCAGCTAAGCTGCGCGATGACCCATTTGGGCGCGGGGTGTGGCATCGCGGCAGGGCCGGGCGAGCGCGCGGGGGGCTCGCTCAGAAAAGAGGGCAGCAGGTCAGCCGAGCGGCCCCCCTTGCGCTCCCCACCCTCCCCTGCCCCAATGCCCCCTTGGAGCCGCACCAGCCCTGCGCGACCCTCCCTGGGCATGGAAAGGCACCCGCCCCGCCCTGCGCCCCTCCCTTGGAGTCCTTGCAGAGCATCCTCCGAGCGCCCAGCGGGCACCTCCCTTGCTCTGGGCGTGCGTGCGCGCATGCAAGCGATGAAGCCAGGTCTGCAGCATCTTGCAAAGCGGGGGGCATTCCCCCCCCGCCATGTGATGGATGGAAGGATGGATGGAGCGCGCGCGGGGCTGGGGCGCCTCCGGAAAAACCCCGGCGGTGGTCCAGCGGGGCGCGCGCGGGCGCTGGAGGGACTCACCATTGCAGAACTGCAGCAGCAAGGAGGTGTCGTACAGGATCCCACAGCTGGGCATCCTCCCGGCCATGCCCGTCCCCTGCGCCCCTACCGCCCCCCACCCACGAGGACCGACTCCCCACCCACCCCGTCCCCCACCTCCCTCCCTCCTGCCTGCCCTCCTTCGCTCACACCTTGGCGCCTTCTGCCTCTCCACCCGCCTCTCCCTCCCTCCTGGTCCCCTGCATGCCTGCCTCCCGTTACCATGGCAACCCACCTCTTTCCTGCATCCTCTTGGCTAAGCACCCCAGTGGCTCCGCTAAGGGGCCCCTCGCTGGGCTGCCCTCTCTTCAAGTCCCCACTTTAAGCAAATCAAATTACACACCCGCACACACACACACTCGACCCTACCTTCAGCTCAACATGGAACCCCACCCACAACCCCCCCAGCCCCACCCACACAGCTCGTCCTTGCTAAATCTGCTAAATCTCTCTCCCTCTTTCTATTTTCTTCAGATCTTCACCCCTTTTTTGCTTTTTTGTAGGCGGGGATGGAGTTGGTGTTTGCTAGGGATGCTTGGTTTTTAAATAATCCCCGAAAGATGGGGGGGGGAAGGGTCGTATCCAACCAAGTTGTGCTCAGAGTAGACCCGTTGCAACTAATGAGCATAGATTAGTCCTCACCGCTTAATTTCAACGGGTCTACTCTGAGTAGGACTGACGTTGACTGCAACTCAAGATCTGTAAACTTTCCCACCTCAGTCTCATCCACTGCTACCTTATGGTCTTTCCTGTTTTCTGAATGCAGGCAATTCAAAACTAAATCATAGGAATACCCTCCCCCAATATCACAGAGTTATAGAATTCCAGAGTTGGAAGGGACCACCAAGGGTCATCTAGTCCAACCCCTTGCAATGCAGGAATGTCAGCTAAAGCATCCATGACAGGTGGCCATCCAACCTCTGCTTAATACCTCCTAGAAAGGGGAGTCCACCACCTTCCATCCCACCGTCAGAACAGCTCTTACTAATTGGTCTTTGGCACTCACTGCAGCAGGATACGGCTGCATCTCTTGCATCAGTGGCTTGCTGTTGAATCTGCTTGTAACAGTGAATTGGCAGGGACAAGGGAGCCAGCAAGACAGACTTAATGTGCCTGACAAGCTGCTTGTGCGGATAAAAGACAATAAACTTCTGTATGCTACCTTGAGCATCTTGGAGGAAACACCAGGCCTATCAATAAAATTGGCACAGGTAGGCTGTCTCCAAACATGGCTGGAGGACACACTTGTGACTCTCTCCTACACTGCTTGGTTGCTGCTGCCTGTTTTTAACAAGATCTGTTGTGCCCTTTAAACAGCTCTAGTCCGCCAAAGCTTAGTAAAGGTAAAGGGACCCCTGACCATTAGGTCCAGTCGTGGCTGACTCTGGGGTTGCGGCGCTCATCTTGCTTTATTGGCCAAGGGAGCTGGCATACAGCTTCCAGGCAGTGGCGTAGCATGGGTTGTCAGCACCCGGGGCAAAGCAAGTAATTTGTGCCCCCTAACCCGTGGATTTGCGCCCCCTAACCCCCAGATGTTGCGCCCGGTGCGGCCGGCCCCCCACGCTATGCCACTGCTTCCAGGTCATGTGGCCAGCAGGACTAAGCTACTTCTGGCAAACCAGAGCAGCGCACGGAAACGCCGTTTACCTTCCCGCCAGAGCGGTACCTATTTATCTACTTGCACTTTGAGGTGCTTTTGAATTGCTAGGTTGGCAGGAGCTAGGACCGAGCAACTGGAGCTCACCCCATCACAGGGATTCGAAACGCCAGCCTTATGAACAGCAAGTCCTAGGCTCTGTGGTTTAACCCACAGCGCCACCCGCGTCCTTCTGCCCCAGTAAATCTGTTAGTTTTCCAGGTGCCACAAGATTCTTTGTTGCTTCTAACCATCAGGACTCTATTTCTAACTAGCTATTGCTGACGATGGATGGCCATGGGTTGGAGCTCTCCTTCTCCATGAGTCAATCTAATCCCTTGAAAGCCACTTCAGCAAATTGCTAACCCAACCTTTCAGTGGCAATGAATTCCATAAGTTAATTATGCCTTGCTTACAGAAGTACAGTACTTCATTCAATCCTTCCCACTTTATATTCATGGGTCTTTTGTGACATCTAGTGGCACAGTAAGGGAATATAACTCCAGCCCAATTGGCTACCGGTACTTCTGTCCGCTTTACCCATAAAAGATAAATCTCTCTTTGCCTTCTCTCACTCTTTCTCATGTCTTTTAGAAGACATCTGAAGGCAGCCCTGTTTAGGGAAGCTTTTAATGTTTAACAGACCACTGTATTTTAATACTTTGTTGGAAGCCGCCCAGAGTGGCTGGGGAAGCCCAGGCAGATGGGTGGGGTATGTATAAATAAATAAATAAATAAATAAATAAATAAATAAATAAATAAATAATATTTTCCTTCTAACAATAGACCTTTTACACAAAACGCAAAGTGTTTCCTTCCTTTCCTCCCTCATGCCCAGCTCTCCCACTTCCACCGAATATTACCTTGTCCTCTTTTCTCCTAACCTCCAGGTCTTCTTAATTCCATCCCTGTTAAAGAGGAGCATGTGAGCTCTGCATGAGTTGACTCCAAGACATGGAGATAAAAGTGGGGGTTGGAGAGAGAGAGAAAGGAGGGAAGATGCAACATGGAGCAGGAGCAATCAAGGCCAACTAAGGCATCAAGCAAGGTGTTGTTTAGTCGTTTAGTCATGTCCGCCTCTTTGTGACCCCCTGGACCAGAGCACGCCAGGCCCTCCTGTCTTCCACTACCTCCCGCAGTTTGGTCAGACTCATGCTGGTAGCTTCCAGAACACTGTCCCACCATCTCGTCCTCTGTCGTCCCCTTCTCCTTGTGCCCTCCATCTTCCCCAACATCAGGGTCTTTTCAAGGGAGTCTTCTCTTCTCATGAGGTGGCCAAAGTCTTGGAGCCTCAGCGTCAGGATCTATCCTTCCAGTGAGCACTCAGGGCTGATTTCCTTCAGAATGGATAGGTTTGATCTTCCTGCAGTCCATGGGACTCTCAAGAGTCTCCTCCAGCACCAGAATTCAAAAGCATCCATTCTTCGGCGATCAGCCTTCTTGATGGTCCAGCTCTCACTTCCATACATCACCACTTCGAAAACCATAGCTTGAATTATACGTACCTTTGTTGGCAAGGTGATGTCTTTTTTTAAAAAAGCAGAGACATTAGCAAGCTATTGTTGTTTTTTTTAGTACCTGCCCTTTACCCGAATGCCCCAGGGCAGGTTCCAGCATTAAAACATATTTAAAAAATTGAAACAACTTGCAACCATAAAATAAGTGGGTCCTTAAAACATGTGCCTCAAGTGTCAGAGACGTGACTTCAGCTCTATCTCAAGTTTCTGAATTGGTCGCATTGCCCTAAAACCACCTCTGCGCCAAAAGCTGTCTAATGGAGGTGCCCGGCACACCTCTGTGGGGAGGGAGGTCTACAGCTTAGAGGCCACCACAGAGAAGGCCTCATAGGCCACCCTCCCCCCTAAGCCTCTGAAGGAGAAACTACGGAGAGGGAGTTTGGCCAAAACATCTGGAGGGCCCCAGGGGAAGGCTGCCCTCCATTTCTTGATGTGAAGGCCAGCACGAGGGCAGATATGCAAGGAGGTAGCCCAGGGATGATTGTGCCGTGCTTCTCTCTGCGCATGTGTTAGAGGCCGAGGGGATGAAGATTTAACAGCCATGAATGATTAAAGACAATTTCCCTCCATCTTAAAAACTCTGCTCTTGGCTGGCGCAACAGAGGCTTAGTCAATGCTTTCTTCAGTCAGCAAACTATAATCTTCATTCTTCTGTCAAATGCCTTAAGTCAAAAGACGGAAGCTGGGTGAGGAGCCAGACTGCCCCAGACAGTTGTCACCTGTCCTGTAGACATATTGCTCGCAGTGTCTGCTGGCAGGTGACCTCATCCCAGCCACCATGCTTTATTGACATATACTGTGCTGTTAGGATTTTTTTTAATCTGAGATTGCTTTCCAGCTGAAACCGGTGGCCTGCATGTTTGCTTCCATGTCCCCACAATACCTGCTCAACCTGTACGTTTGTTAACAAAAAGATTACTACAGAGACACTAAGTTTCCAGTGCTTTTTGCTCCACAGGAAACTCCTTCTGCCCTGAACTCCCCATAGCTTGGGGGGGGGGGGATTGCTGAAGGTTGGGCCCTGAACCTGTGCAAAATGCTAATGTGTTGGCCCAGAATGTTTAGTGCCCGCCTTGATACAGGAAGAAGCTGACTGAGAGAGAAAGAAAGATAGATGTCCTAGGTTTTTAATGGGCTAAATACTGGAGGAGTCCAGGTGAAAATATCTCTTCCCTTTGGGGAATTTCTTCAGCTCTTATGGTGTGCCAGCTCCCAAAGATGTCAAGGGATCTGGAGGACAACTGGGGGCATTATCCTCCCTCCTCTCTTTGAAGGGGGCCTTGGTGTCTGCAAGCCCAATAGCCACCCGGCTTGCAGAATCGTCTTGGACAAGCGCCTTCAAGTTTGGCTTCAGCACCTTCAGGGTCACGCATTTCAGCACCCTCCGCACCACCGTTCCTTGGCCCGTCAGGCTCTCTGGGTACTGAGTCCAGGAACTTTCTCCAGGCTCCCAGTGGTAAATGGCATCGTGAGTCCTGGAGGTGCATACCCCTCCCATCACATAAATTTTCCCCTGGAAGTAAGCAGCGCCTGCAAAGGCAAGGGGCAGTGGCAGCGAAGGGATGGTGACCTCGCTGCTTATGACGCCATCCTCGCGCATGAAAAAGCATTTCGAGGTACACGGAAGAAGCTGGCTGAACCGGCTGTTTGGGTACGTCTGGGTGTTTTTTTTGGCAAAGAAGCCCCCTAGGACGCAGATCCCGGTCTCCATGGTGACAGCAGCTGCACCGTGGAGACAGAATTCCAGAGGCACCTGTACCCAGGTATCCAAGAGGATGTCATAGAGAAGGATGCCCTGGTAAACCACTTCGTCGGAATCTGCATCTCCTCCGATCAGGTACAGCTTGTTCTTGAACGAGGCCGAGGCAGAGAAGCGCAGGATGACGGGCAGGCTGGCGATGGGTGACCACGTCTGCTTCACCACGTCAAAACTCTCCGCGGAGGCGAGGGGGCCTGTGTCATTCCAGCCACTCAGGGCAAACAGCTTGTGCTTGCAAGTCAAAAGTATGTGGACGGACCGGGGCGTTGACATGGCGGGGAGCTGGAGCCAGTGGTTGGCTACGGAGTTGTATTCGTGCAGCGCCTGCGAGTAGGAGCCATCAGGGTGTTTGCCCCCTGAGATGTAGAGCTTGTGATCCAGGGCTGAGCATCCAGGGAGCGCCACGAGCTCTAAAGGTGGCAGTTTGGTCCTGGACCCCGTAGCTGGATCTAAGCACTCCATGTAGCAATCCATATCTTCGTTGACGGAGAGGATGTCCCTCAAGCGAGGCACTTTGATGCAGATGATCCTTTCCTGGTACATGCCCTGCCGGAGACCCCCACTTGCCTGCAGCCTCCCTGCCCCATCTAAGTCTCCCCACTGCAATTCCACTTGCTGGTCGAGCGTCGCTATGTCTTCCTGGACTTGTGCAATTTCCCTGGGCGTCAGGAGAGGGAAGCGGACATGTTGCAGGAGCGTCTTGAGTACCGGAAGGCGCTCAGCGGGTGCGGCCGCCACCCACCGCTGCACAGCCCAGAAGACGTACATTTCGGAGGTGATGACTAAGTGGCCCGAGGAGATGAGGCAGATCAAAGCTCCGAGGTCGAGATTCGGGAAATCCTTGTGTTCCAAGAGGGTTTCAAAGTTGAGGCCCAGGTAGTGCATTGTGCTTCGCAGCAAGGTTGGGTTGTTGTGATCGTAGGCCAGCATGTACAAGTGGAAACAGTTCTCCTTGGAGATCCTCTCTGATAGATATCTGCCAGGGAGCAATGGAAAGAAAGAACGTCACTGGAAATCCTGTAGGTGGAAGCCGCTTATTCCTTTGGCTTTCGAAACAGGTGTTGGGGAGAAATATAAGAGGAGCCAGACCTCTTGCGCTACCTGCTGATGTGTTCAAGAGCTGGTGTGACCTGGAGCCGGCTGGCTGCTGTGAACAGATCTTCAGCGTTCTCTGAAGTGAGGGCCAGTTCCCCCGAGTAGAGGTAGGCTAGCAGATTCTGGAGGAGGGAAGGATCCATGTCTTTCAGCAAAACTTCTCCATCTCTGGATTCCTTAAAGTCACTCGTAAACACAGCCTGGAAGTAAGGGCTGACGGAGGCTAACAGGGCCCTGTGTGGGAAATGGAGACCGTCAGATTGGCCGTGGAGCAGCTGGGTACCCTCAAGTACCAAACAGCCTTTTACCCTCAGTTGCCCCACCTGAAAAATGGGATAAATCATATCTCTTCTCTTGGAGGTATGTTGTGAAGAAGAAGAAGAGTTTGGATTGGATATCCCGCTTTATCACTACGCTAAGGGGTCTCAAAGCGGCTAACAATCTCCTTTCCCTTCCTCCCCCACAACAAACACTCTGTGAGGTGAGTGGGGCTGAGAGACTTCAGAGAAGTGTGACTGGCCCAAGATCACCCAGAAGCTGCATGTGGAGGAGCGGGGAATCGAACCCGGTTCACCAGAATACGAGTCTACCGCTCTTAACCACTACACCACACTGTGCTTATGCAAAAGAGAGGGTCTTTTCTGCGGTGGTGCTTCTGAGTACTAGCTCAGACCACGGGAGGGGAGAGTTGCTCTTGTGCTCAAATCCTGCTTACAGATTTCCCACAGGCCTTTGGCTGGCCGCTGTGAGAATAGGATGCTGGACTACGTAGGCCACTGTCCTGATCCAGCAGGATTTTCTTGTGTTTTTATGCTCTGACTCTGAACTGCCCCTTCTAAAGAGTCAGGCCAAGTGCTGACATTAAAAGCTGTTCAGCACCTGGTTAAGAGCTTCCTATTTGTCCATGAGTTTTAGACTGTAGATGGTTTGGGAAATTGTGCTTTATTCTGTTTTTTTAAAAAAATATTTTTTATTGAATGATTTTATGTTACAAAAAACATTACAACCATATTACCACAAAATATAATTGAGAAATAAAAATTACATACATCAGTATTTTGTTTGTTATTTGTTATTTACCGTTTTATTTCCTCCCAAACATTCCATACCCAACACACACACGCACACATACAGAAAAGAAGAAGAAGAAGAAATTAATAATGAAAATAATGAAAATAAATATTTTCCCCCTTTTATCTTACAAAATCTTTTATTCAATTTTGCCTTCCTGTCAAATCCCTTCGCATATGTTTTATCTTACAATTGAATGTACACAAAACAATAAACCTTTCTATATAAATTTTTCAATACATTCAGAAAACATAATAAATCCTTAATTGTTATCCACCTCCTTTTACTTCCTTTGTCACTCGAATGCTAGCATGGAGTCAAAACTATTATTGTATTTTTGAACCTATCTTCTATAACCATCCCATTTTCCCGCAAATTTTTGCTTTGAGTTTGCTAGTCAATTGAGCCATCTCCACAAATTCCTGTAATTTGATTTGCCAGTCTATTATTTTTGGAGCCTCCTGATCTTTCCATCCCTTGGCCACAAGTGTTTGAGCCGCTGCAGTTGCATACAAGAATAACTCTCTTGACTTTTTGGGGAAATTGTGTTTTATTCTGTTGGCGGGGTTTTCAGGCTTTTATTTTGTCTTCCCCTGTTTTGTTACTGTTTCCAGTTGGTTTTCAAATTGTATTTAGTCAGACTTTTGCATGCCACCCTGCGAATAAGACCTGAATTGAATAAATAAATTCCCATATCCAACGGCACTGCCTACACATTCCCACCCAGTGGGATATTAGGGAGGCTTCCAAACTTCCAAATTCCTGGGATTTCTTGGCACGGATGTAAGAGGTTTTTATTTTGCCCCACCGCTTTCTCTGGGAAAACACACTGTTTACCTCTGAATTGGAATAAACGTCAATCGGTTTTTCTACAGATTGTTCTGATTCAGTAGCAAACAGCAGGGAATGCGGAAGGACCAAAGGAAAATGTCTTGGATCTGTGCCTGGGAATCACAGGAGAAGCAGAAATGTGGAGGAACTCTAAGAAGGAGAAGGCTGCTTGGCTCCATTAGCTAAAAGGGCATTTCTGGCCCTCCTGTCCAGCATGGGACCCACCTGTTGCACGGAAACCGCTTCCCTCCAGCTACCAAGGTGGCATTGCAGAGTTCCTGGGTCTTATGCAGCTGCTTCAAACCTGAGGGAGAGGGAGGAAGATGAAAGCCTTCTAGGTCATTATAGCTGCTCACCTGAGGGGAAAGGGCAGCTCCCTAGAAAGGGGAGGTTAACGTATGGGCCATAGCAAACAATCCAGAACAATTGCTCAAAAGCCCCTGTCCAAGGAGAATGAAAGTTTATTTTTTATTTAATTATTATTGGAATTTTATTTACAATATAACACAACCCCCCCACCCCACCCCAATACACAAATCCACCCTCATTAAACGTGAACATAACATACAGTGAGCATAACATACAACAATACAAACAACCAAATAAAAGGCTTCCTTTATCCTGCATCTGGCCTCCTTATTTACTTCTTATAAACTGTTTCCTTTATGAGTAATTATTAAGATTTTTCTAATTATAACTTAAATATCCACAAAGTCTCCTGCAGACATTAATCGAAACAAGTCCAGGTATGTATTTTAGGGCACTGAAGTATTCTCTGCATCTTCCCCATGCTTTTTGTAACTCTTCTCTAATGTGATCTCTAATTGCCTCTGTTAATCTAGCCAGTTCAACATTCTCTAACAGTTTATCTTGCCATTCCTTTTTTGTTGGCACAGTTTCTTTTTTCCAGTTTTTAGCAATTAGGATCCTTGCTGCTCAAGGAGAATGAAAGTTTAGTGCAACTGGATTGTGCTCTATGGTCCCCTCTGCTAAATCACTGGGAGGGGAGAGGTGTCACTCAGGATAACTGTGAGTCAGATCACCAAAAAGAACTCCCCCCAAACACCAAAAACCCCTCCAGCCATTTGTGTTTTATTCTTTTATCTTTTATCTTTTGTTAGCCACACATTGAATGCATGCGCTCTACGTGGGGCTACCTTTGAAGGTGACCCAGAAGCTACAACTAATTCAGAATGTGGCAGTAGACTGGTGACTGAGGGCAGCCGCTGAGACCATATAACACCGGTCTTGAAAGACCTACATTGGCTCCCAGTACGTTTCCAAGCACAATTCAAAGTGCTGGTGTTGACCTTTAAAGCCCTAAACGGCCTCGGTCCAGTATATCTGAAGGATATACAACCCCCCACGTTCTGCCCGGACACTGAGATCCAGCGCCGAGGGCCTTCTGGTGATTCCCTCCCTGCGAGAAGCAAAGCTACAGGGAACCAGGCAGAGGGCATTTTCGGTAGTGGCACCTGCCCTGTGGAACTCCCTCCCACCAGATGTCAAAGAGATAAACAACTATCTGACATTTAGAAGACATCTGAAGGCAGGCCTGTTCAGGGAAGTTTTTAATGTGTGACATTTTAATGTATTTTTAATCTTTGTTGGAAGCCGCCCAGAGTGGCTGGGGAAGCCCAGCCGGATGGGCGGGGTACAAATAAATTGTTGTTGTTGTTATGAGTTTGTAAGTGCCAGACCTTTGAACACCTGGACCCAGCAAGTGTTAAAACATAAGCCAGGCTAGCTTCCTGATGAGCCATTAAGAGAACCAAGGATAGGGGCTCTGTGCCAGACGACAAATGGGTGGGCCCCCTCCTCCCTCTCTTAGACAGTTAGTAGGACAAAGCAGGAGATTGAGGGCAGAATTTGCTGTGATGTGACCTAGAGGGGAAAAGGTTACAGCCTGAAAAAGGCAGAGAGCAAGAGTGTGCCATGGCGGACTTCTGTTTGACTCCAAGGCTGTGGCTATGGGAGAAACAAGACCCATTTGGGGGGTTGATGCTGTGAGCCCCTCCATCACAGGATCAGGGTGTATATGTCTGTAAATAAACCCTATATCCTAATGACACCACAGTCTCTGCTGTGTCTCATTAACCCTGGGTAAGCGCCTGGAACCCCTGGAATCTTGCACTGATCAGAGTTTGGGGTGACATGTGGCAGTATATTATCGGGCAGCCTATATAAAAACTGTTAATGATAGCAGCGGCCAGAATAATACGTTGCTCTTATCCTGTCATGCAGAAAATTCTGCAATCATTTGCTGCTGCCGGGGTTTCAAGACCAGGAAAAAAAGGCTTTGCTCAGGTGGCCAAGGGAGATCAGAAGGCTGGGCTCCCAGCATTTATTCCAGGACTGGCGTCTTTCCACATCCCCTCCTACCCCCCGAAGAGGCTTTGGCCTCAAGGACAATGAGGCTGCCGGCTACAATAGAATCATAGAGTTGAAAGGGACCAGGAGGGTCATCCAGTCTGACCCCCTGCAATGCAGGAATATTTTGCCCAATGTGGTCCGAGTTTGAGGTCAGCCTCGGACTCACCCTGGCTGAAACAAGCTTTCAGTGAAGAGCTCTCTGGCTCATGCTCCTCCTCCTTTCTGCCGACTTCTGCCATGTCCGCTGGATCCATGCCTCCTGCCGCCAAGTCCCGAGGGGCTGCCACTCTCTCTGGGAACCTGCCCAGGGGGGACTCCGACCTGCCTCTCACTTGCCCCCTCAAAGTCTCTCTTAAAAGCAGCCTACAGCTCAGGCACCAGTGTCCCTGGGGCAGCCATCACCACCACAATGGTCGCCGTGGCACCTTGGGCCTCCTCAGGGCGCCCTAGGAATTTAGTGGTTTGCCCTGGCTCAACTTGCTGCCAGGGGAGCTGCAGCAACTGTTGTGAAGATGGCGCCTTTGGGAAGCCTGTGGGCCCTTGCTCCACTCCCTGAATGTGGGAAGAAGGTTGCAGTACCCGGGATAGCTCCTTGCCTCGCGGCAGATCCATGTGGCACCCTCTCCGCTGGATGAAAACTCTGTTTCTGATCACAACCCAATCTCTTAGTGCGTTTTCTTGTGCGGAAAGCTGGTTTTCTTTTTCTCCTGCAGATTGTGCAGGGGTAATCGTAGTACAGTGGTACCTCGGGTTAAGTACTTAATTCGTTCTGGAGGTCCGTACTTAACCTGAAACTGTTCTTAACCTGAAGCACCACTTTAGCTAATGGGGCCTCCTGCTGCTGCCGTGCTGCCGGAGCACGATTTCTGTTCTCATCCTGAAGCAGTGGCGTAGCATGGGGGGTGCAGGGGGGCCCGGCTGCACCGAGCGCAACATCTGGGGGTTAGGTTTAGGGGGCGCAAATCCATGGGTTAGGGGGCACAAATTACTTGCCTTGCCCCGGGTGCTGACAACCCACGCTACGCCACTGTCCTGAAGCAAAGTTCTTTACCTGAGGTACTGTTTCTGGGTTAGCGGAGTCTGTAACCTGAAGCGTATGTAACCTGAAGCGTATGTAACCCGAGGTACCACTGTATGTGTTTCGATAAAGACAGCTTACATAGAAGAGATGTGAAAACTGTGCCAAACAGAGGTCACTAGGAGAACCTGCTTATTTTAAGAATGGGCCAAGAATCATCATTTTATTTATTAAATTTGTATACCGCCCTATACCCCCAGGAATGTTTGTGCAGGAAAACTCAGCCTTGAGCTAGATAGAGAGAAAACAGGAACCCTGTCTAGGGCTGGGCAATATATTGATATATCATCCAACAATGGTTTGAAGCCCATATCATCATAGCGATTTCATAATTTTTGACCTGGCAATATATCGCGAATCATGACGTACATTAGGGGCTGGGCGATATATCGCCCCAAACCGGTTTGAAGTTCATATTGTGATATCAGATTCATAATTTGTGGCCCGGCAATATATTGCGAATCATGATGTGTGTGTGTGCTATGCAAAAATCACAATGCGGGGGAAACCGTGAAGACAGCCATTGCCTCTACATAGCTCCATCCTGACTTTAGATATCATGACATATCCGTATATCACGATGTTTAGCTGGTAATATATTGCGATGTTGAAAACCAGATACCAACTTGCCATGACCTTCTTGCTGAATTAATCATCCGGCTCTGATAACACAGGCATGCTTTTCCTCTGAGAAAGTGGCTCAACTTTTACACATGTGTAAATGTAAGCTATAGTATAGTCCGTATAGTTCAAGCCATGGTTTTCCCAGTAGTGATGTATGGAAGTGAGAGCTGGACCATAAAGAAGGCTGATCGCCGAAGAATGGATGCTTTTGAATTCTGGTGCTGGAGGAGACTCTTGAGAGTCCCATGGACTGCAAGAAGATCAAATCTCTCCATTCGGAAGTAAATCAGCCCTGAGTGCTCACTGGAGGGACAGATCGTGAAGCTGAGGCTCCACCTCAGGAGAAGAGAAGACTCCCTGGAAAAGACCCTGATGTTGGGAAAGATGGAGGGCCCAAGGAGAAGGGGACGACAGAGGACGAGATGGTGGGACAGTGTTGACCCAACTGCGGGAGGCAGTGGAAGACAGGAGTGCCTGGCGTGCTCTGGTCCAGGGGGTCACGAAGAGGCGGACACGACTAAGCAACAAAACAAAATGTAAGCCTCCATCTCTCTTAAGGCTTTCTACTTTATATGCCTGTGAACACCACTTTCCCCCACTGGGCGGCAGTTGTTCTGACCAAGTAAAGCTGCCTCAAACATCACAATGGGGCATTTGTTGGGGGGGGGACCCACTGCAATTGCTTATAGTTTATTATGTGAGCCACCATAAGTACTCCAAAGGAAGGACTGAAATACAGTAATTGTGGTAGAGGAAGGTAATAATAACAACCATCTAAGAAGAAGGGGGTCCAGGGCAGGCGATGCAGGTGAGTCGCTGGCGAGTTGGAGCTGGAGAGAGCTACCCATCACATCTCTTCGTGGGCTGCAGCAAACCTGGTGATTTAGAGCCGCCACAAAACCAGTGGGAAACATGAAAACCAACCCTGTCATCCAAGCTGCCATTGACCTCACGGCAGGGGCTGCAGGAGGCACTGCCCGTGTGATTACCGGCCAGCCATTTGATACCGCCAAGGTGAAAATGCAGACGTTCCCTGCCATGTACCGAGGGTTTGTGGACTGTTTCGTGAAGATTTACAAGCAAGTGGGGCTCCGAGGCTTCTACGAGGGCACCACGCCGGCTCTGGTCGCCAACATTGCCGAAAACGCCGTGCTCTTCATGTGCTACGGCTTCTGCCAAAGCGTTGTCAGGAGCATTGTGGGGCTGGACAAGAAAGCGACGCTGAGCGACCTTCAAAACGCCGCCGCCGGCTCCTTTGCCTCTGCCTTTGCCACCTCGGTCCTCTGCCCCACCGAACTTGTGAAGTGTCGCCTGCAGGCCATGCACGAAATGCAGTTATCCGGGGAGGTCGTGCGCGGGCGCAGTACAGTTTGGTCGGTAGTGAAAGGTGTCCTGGAAAAGGACGGTCCCCTTGGTTTCTACCGCGGCTTCTCCAGCACTTTGCTGCGCGAAATCCCAGGCTATTTTTTGTTCTTTGGAGGCTATGAGCTGAGCCGGACGTTTTTTGCATTTGGGAGGCCAAAAGAGGAATTGGGCCCTGTGGCGCTGATGGTCAGCGGCGGTTTTGGTGGCGTGTGTCTCTGGATTGCCGTCTATCCCATTGACTGCATCAAAACTAGAATTCAGGTCCTTTCCATGGATGGAAAGCAGGCAGGCTTCATGGTAACGTTTGCAAGCGTGCTCCGGAAAGAAGGTATCTTTGCCTTGTACTCAGGACTGAAACCTACCATGATCCGAGCTTTCCCAGCCAACGGTGCCTTGTTCCTTGCCTATGAGTACAGTCGGAAACTGATGATGAACCAGTTTGAGATGTAATATTTTTTATTACAATCATTGGAAACCTTTACAGGTCGTGAGAGCTGCTGCAAGAACAAAAGAAATTAATCAAGTTTTAAAGATTCTGGTTTAATTTTTTTAAGTATCTGATGTTTTAAATAAATATGTTGGGGGTTTTTTTCTAAAACAAACACAAATCAAAGAAGAAGAATATAATACTTGAACAGAAGTATTTGCATTTACCCCAGGGTCAATTTAAAAAGCTCCTGTTCCCTAAGCCACTTCATTAGACTGAATGAAATGCCATTATTAAAAATCCTTCCAACTCTTCCCCGACTTTTATTAAAGTACCTTTGGCTATAGGTGTGCAATTCTTGTTCCAATAACGGAAAAATACGATAATCTTTTGAAGGATTCTCTCTCCCCCATTAAAGCAATATTGCACAATTATCTCCACCCCTCTGAAGTGCATCACCTCCCGCGACCTAGGGTGAACAGCATTTGCTGTAATAAAAGGATAACAAATATAATATTTATTTAACACTTCTGGAATCTCCAGGTGTCTGAACATGTCTCTGAGGGCATGATCCAATTTGGCCTGAAACCCATTATCTCCAGAGTACATTTTCAATAGTGTCTACGTCGATGAGGACGACCTCGGAGGTTGTGGCCTCTCCTTCTCTGCAGGTTTTTAAGCAGAAGTTGGATGGCCATCTGCCATGTTTGATTTTTCCCTCCTCACGTTCCAGCAAAAGGGTTTAGGCCTGTGCATTTGGGTCACGAAACCACTGCAGAGTGTTGATTTTTCACAAAATAACTTTAATTTAGGCCTCGTTTTTGCGGACGGGTGTAGCCTACTCTCTGCACTGGGTGCGTCAGGTTGTGCATTTTTCTTTTCTGAACATCCCCCTGTTTGGAGGGCGTTGCAAAGCGATTCCCTCAAAAACGTTGGGATTTTCTGTGTCCGTTCCTTCCTTCCTCAGAGACCTAATAAGGAGCTGAAGAATATAATACTACCTAATAATCTGGTGAAGAATATAATACTACTTCTACTAATGATAATCGTTTTAATTTTTGTTCCAGGGTTGTTTCTGTGGAGAGGTTAGACATTTCTCCTCAGAACAGGCAGGGGTTTGAGCCAACGGGGCAGAGACCCTCCAGCTGAGGCAACTTTTTCCCGCCTTTTTCTCCCCTGCTGGAGCCAAGCTCAAAATGGTTCCCTTTACGGAGCTGCCTTCGTCTCTCTCCTCAAGGCCTGGAGGGGAACCTTTCCAAGGCAACGATTTCTAGAAGATCGCAGCCAAATAACATGTATAAACACTCTTTCCCTCAGGAATTTGTTCAGGAGAAGGTTCTCCCTCCTCCATTTCATTCATATATATATATATACACACACACACACACACACACACACACACACACACACACACACAGACACACACACACACATATATATATATATATATACATGCAGGTTTTGGTGTCCTCGGGTGTCTTCCCGTGTAAAAGTTGGGGTGTCTAGGCGACGTTTCGACGAGGTCTCACTCGTCATCTTCAGGCTGGTGCTTTCGGCTTCTTGTTACTGGAACAGAGCAGGATCTCAGTGTTTGAGTTCCTATAAATACTGTTGAGGGGGTGTGGTGTATAGCCTCCAATGTTCTGGGCAGAGAGGAAGTTCCCAGGCTAGTGTGCCTTTTCTTCTTTTGTTCCTTAATTACTTGAGGGATATCCTGAGTGATTTCTTGAGTGATATCCTGAGTACCACTTAGGTGGGTCATTAGGTGTGGATTAGTTGCTAAAGTCTTTGACACCTAATGACCCACCTAAGTGGTACTCAGGATATCACTCAAGAAATCACTCAAGATATCCCTCAAGTAATTAAGGAACAAAAGAAGAAAAGGCACACTAGCCTGGGAACTTCCTCTCTGCCCAGAACATTGGAGGCTATACACCACACCCCCTCAACAGTATTTATAGGAACTCAAACACTGAGATCCTGCTCTGTTCCAGTAACAAGAAGCCGAAAGCACCAGCCTGAAGATGACGAGTGAGACCTCGTCGAAACGTCGCCTAGACACCCCAACTTTTACACGGGAAGACACCCGAGGACACCAAAACCTGCATTCCTGTACCCGTGAAAATCTACGAAAGCATATATATACATATACATACACCCCCCATATTTTTCAGTGTATAAGATGCCCCCCATGTATGACGCTCCCCCCCATTTTTGGGGACTCCAAATTAAGAAAACACCCCTCAGCACTACCCGTGTATAAGATGAGCCCCAATTTTAAACCTATTTTTTTTGTTAAAAGAAACAAAACAAAACCTGGTCTTATACATGGAAAAATACAGTGTATACGTGTGTGTGTATATATATAATTTTATTTATTTATTTTCCATTTAATAATATACATTCACATCATTATTATCCACTTTACCTCCCTGGCTCTTTATACTGTAATAATAATAATTTAATAATAATTTATTATTTATACCCTGCCCATCTGGCTGGGCTTCCCCAGCCACTCTGGGCGGCTTCCAACAAAATATTAAAATACAGCTTTAGAGCTTATCGGCTTCCTTCTGTCCCGCCTCAGGGCTTTCAAAATTAACCTTTATATCATTGCATTTTGTACGTTTTCCAATTCCAATTGCACTCATTACAAAATAGCTCAAAATTTAAATAAATACAGAAAGGTAGAAAACTTCTCATTACAAAGTCAAGAAAACTTCTCATTACAAGTCATCGGTCAACCCTGCTAGTGATGTTAATCGCTTACGATAATCTGTCAGATATTGTATAAATTTATTCCAGTCCTTTTGGAATACTTGATCATGCTGGTTTCAGATTTTGCCCATAAGCTTTGCCAGTTCTGCCCAGTCCAACATCTTCATCTGCCACTCTTCTTTCGTTGGTACTTCATCCATTTTTGAGCTAAAAGAGTTCTTGCCATTGTTGCATAAACAGTCTTTTATCTTCCCTTGATATCTTTTCACCCACTATACCCAATAAAAAGGCTTCTGGTTTTTTAACAAAAGTATTTTTAAACATTTTCTTTAACTTATTATATACCATTTCCTAGAAAGTCCACCACATGTGGTAGAAGATACCTTCCCTTTCCTTTCATTTTCAGCACTCATTGGTTCTTGCCTTGCACATTTTAGCAAGTTTAGCTGGTGTTAGGTACCAGCTGTATATCATTTTCATAACATTTTCTTTAAGTGCACTGCATGCAGCAAAATTAATACCTTCCTTCCACAACCTTTTCCAGGATTCTAACTGAATATTATATCCAATATCTTTAACCCATCTCCTTCCTCCATTTCACCCCCTAGGGTTGTTCATATTTTATTTTGAAACTGAGGAATCCCACCCCATCCTTAGGGGATCTTGCTCTCTGCCACATCCTGTTCAATGAACGTCCTCTGGTCCACTCTGGCAAAAGTGGAAATTAGGAGGAATGTCATGGTCCGGTTTACAGGCAGTCAAAAGTCTTGGCTGAGGACGTCGGGACCGGGGGCAAGATGGCGGGTGGGAGCAGGAACGGGGGTCCAGAAGCCTGGAGTCAGGAAGCCAAGAGTCTGAGGGTCAGAGAGCCAGGAGTCATGAAGTCAAGGGTCCGAGGATCAAGAAGCAAGGAGTTACGAAGTCAAGCGTCCGGGGACAAGAAGCAAGGAGTCACAAAGTCAAGGGTCCAAGGGTCAGGAAGCAGGGAGTCACGAAGTCAAGGGTCCGAGGATCAAGAAGCAAGGAGTCACGAAGTTAAGGGTCCGAGGATCAGGAAGGAAGGAGTCACGAAGTCAAGGGTCCGAGGATCAGGAAGGAAGGAGTCACGAAGTCAAGGGTCCGAGGATCAAGAAGCAGGGAGTCAAGGAGCCTAATACAGCAAGGCAGGAAATTTGTTGCTGTGGCAAAGAGCCAAAGGGAAATGCTGACCTTAAATCCCTTCCCGGCTCTTGCCACCAGGTGCAGCAAGTTATCAATCGGCCTCACCTGTGCGGTTGCGTCTTGCCTCTCCGAAACAAACTTAGGAAGGTCCCTATCCTGCAAAGTCCTACTGGCCACAGGACCTGGCTCCTGCATGCACTCCTGACAAGGAATTTCTGTGGGCTGGAGGCTGTACGGTTGCCATATTGTCCTGTGTTTCCAAGGCGCGTCCTCTTTTTCATGAGCAGCCTCGTCATAGCGATCCACAGTTAAAACTAGAAGTTGGCAAGTGTGTCCTAATTTTCTGCTCTTTGAAATGTGGCAACCCCTAGCCAAGGACGTTCGCCATCTTCTTTCCTCCCCTCTGCATTCTCTCATGTCTTACGGAGTGTGGATTCATGGATTTTGGTTGTCCTGGTTGCCTGTTGTGGTTTACTGTAATTTTTTTGTGTTATTGGATATGATCACCCTGGCCTTTTTTGTCTCAGGCATGGCGCCTAGTTAGATCTTGGATGGATCCTGCCCCAGAAGTGGAGGCAGAAGACTTTGAAAGGCCCATCTGGTCTGGTGGGGGAGAAGATATCCCATGTACAGTGTACTCCAGCCACCTCTTCCTACAGAAGTTTGCAGTCAACGGGCAATTTCCATTTTTCTTCCATTAGTGATCTGCTTGGCTGGGTGCCCAAAGAACAAACGTTTTAATATTTTAAGACCAGCATGTTTGTCTTAAGAGAGAGAGCGGTTGGGCCAAGAACCAGGAAGATGCTGGTTGCTGCAAGCGGAATATTCAGTGTTTCAAGGAACCAGCCAAATCTTTTAAATATTTATTTATTGAGTGAGTGAGTGAGTGAGTGAGTAAGTGAGTGAGTGAGATTATTATAGTAAATTGAAGAAAGAATAGAAAACAAAAAAAATAGAATATAAAATATTTTTTAAAACAGCTTTTTCTCAAGGTCTCTTGTGAACTTAAGTTATTTTCAGAGTGCAAAAAAACCCCAGAACATTAGTTAAACAAAGATTATTTAATTTCACAGTAAAGGGTTTCTTTAATTCTATATATATATATCTATATATATATATATAATGTTTAGGTTCCTATGTCTCAAAACTCCTCCTTGCAAGCCATCAACGACGTCCTCTCATCACTTCAGGATTTTTCTCCACCTGGAAGAACGTGATCTGGGAGGAATATGATTTGGCGGCAGCGAGAAAAACACCCTGGTGGGAGACCGCAGGGGCTCCGGCGAGAGTTTTACCAGCACTGTAGAGTTTGTGATTCGAGCCCCGTAATGCCCTGCCCAGAATTGTGTGTCCACCCCTTTGTGCCAGAGCTGGATGTAGCGAACGCCGGGGCCGTAACTCCTGAACACGTGGGACACCTACAGAGGCAGGAGGAGGAGCAAAAAGTCAAGGAGGAGAACCTTTGGAAAACAGCAACACCTTAGAAAGCTTGCCACGGGTTTCTCGTGTCCTGCATCTTTTTTGCTTTAATTAAAGCCGTGCAGTGCTTCCTCCCGAGGCAATGTTGGCCAATGTTGCTCTCCGTACAGCCGGTCTTCCTCTGTTAAATAGATTTTTTTCATGGCAATACATGCATGGTCACACCAGTGCCTAGACTGTTTAACAGGTAGTTTGGATGAAGCCTTGGATTTCAAACAGTTTTGCAAGAGCAGGATTAAACAGTAAAAACTATTGTTGGTGTCTTTGCAGATAAGAGTGCATCGCGATACAGTAGGCTACCTTTGGAGTACATGATCGCCCTGATGTTTTGACGTACCCGTATTTTTCGCTCTATAAGACGCACCAGACCATAAGACGCACCTAGTTTTTGGAGGAGGAAAACAAGAAAAAAAATATTCTGAATCCCAGAAGCCAGAACAGCAAGAGCGATCGCTGCGCAGCGAAAGCAGTGATCTCTCTTGCTGTTCTGGCTTCTGGGATAGCTGCGCAGCCTGCATCCGCTCCATAAGACTCACACACATTTCCCCTTACTTTTTAGGAGGGAAAAAGTGAGTCATAGAGCAAAAAATACGGTAATTTACTTGTCCATTTTACTTGTGTTCAGCATCCATTTACACTCTGTACAAGCGATCTGAGTGCTAAGGTTTAGTGTTAAAACTAAGGGTACATGGACACTCTCGAAGGCGTTTTATCGCCTTGCAGATGGTTGTAGCGTTTAACAGACTATGCGAGGCTGCAAAGCAATCAATGGTGGAGGCTCCCGTTCCTGGATGTGAATTCGCCCGTTCTGTCCCCTTCAATGCTTCCATTTAAAATAACAAGATAATAATGCCAAGATCACGGGTTCGTTCCCTGTGCCTTATAAAGCAGCCACACTTTGGGGAGAGTAGTAAACCTGGCAACACATGGAGCAGGAATTCAGAATAAGTCTGTTTTAAGGAGCAATTGTGGGATCACCCAGTTTTAACTGAATGCTCTGACTTTATTATAATTAGCTCCAAAGTAATCTTACCTGACACTTGTATTTAGACTTTTTCTGTTTTGACAAATGAGGCTGCTATGCCTCTTTAGAGCACAATTAACTCCTCCCCCCCCCCCAGGTTTTGGCTTTGCACCTGCATTTGGATCAGTACTATTCCCGTGCAGCCCCTTGGCACCTACGATCTTTAATCCCAAAAGGAAGGAAAAGAGGCCTTGGATAGCAAAGAACACCTTTTGATACTGGGCATCGTTCCACTGCGGAATGGGATCCGGATTAGCGTTGAATTCGGCAATTACTGACCAATCTGCTGCCAGGAGCTCCACACGGATTTTGTATCTGCAGCCGCAGTCTTCCCGGGCACCCCACCTGAAAGGGATGGCGGAGAGGATGGGGTATAGCCAAGGCAGCGAAAGGAATGGAGCATATCTGAAGGAGCCTCTCCATCCCATCGTTCTACCCGGACACTGAGGTCCAGCGCCGAGAGCCTTCTGGAGGTTCCCTCCCTGCGAGAAGCCAAGTTACAGGGAACCAGGCAGAGGGCCTTCTTGGTGGTGGCGCCTGCCCTGTGGAACGCCCTCCCACCAGATGTCAAAGAGAACAACAACTACCAAACTTTTAGAAGACATCTGAAGGCAGCCCTGTCTAGGGAAGCTTTTAATGTTTGATGTATTACTGTATTTTAATATTTGGTTGGAAGCCGCCCAGAGTGGCTGGGGAGGCCCAGCCAGATGGGCGGGGTATAAATAAATTATTATTATTAATATTATTAATATTATGTAGGCCAGTGTTTTTCAACCTTTTTTGGGCGAAGGCACACTTGTTTCATGAAAAAAATCACGAGGCACACCACCATTAGAAACGGTTAAAAAATTTAACTCTGTGCCTATATTGACTATATATAAAGTAATTCTCTTGAATAGGAATCAAATAAACACAAAGAAAGTATTTTATAATTACTTTATTATGAAATAGTAAGTAAACAGAAATATGAAAAATTATAAAATACTTTATTTTAAAATCTTTCAAATTTTTCAATTTTCCCCACGGCACACCAGGCAACATCTCGCGGCACACTAGTGTGCCGCGGAACAGTGGTTGAAAAACACTGATGTAGGCTAATTCTCAGGAGATCAAAAGAAGAGTAGAGCTCACCAGTCACAGATAATAACATCAGGTTGGCAGGTATCCATGAGCTCCTCCGGAAAACCTTCTTTCAGCAAATCAATCAGCTGTGATTTTACACACCACCTGGGCAGGTGGGGGACAACAAAGACATTAATGCTATGTTTACAGCATGCTGGGCTCCTTGCGTCTTCCAGAAAGACAGCATCATTACAGAAACACAAAGCAGCTAAGACTTTGTGACCTGTAAGGGAATAGGCAAGGAAAAGTGGCAACTCAGAGAGGAGAAACTGGCTGTAAGGGAATAGGCAAGGAAAAGTGGCAACTCAGAGAGGAGAAACTGGCTGTGCCGCCAGCCGCAGTTAAAAAGGATGTCCCAGGCCACAGGAAAATGGAGCTGCCGAAAAAATTGGGATTGTGACGTCTCCCACATTGACTCACACGTATGATGAGGCAAAGCAAGTCTGGGCCTCTGCTCCTTCCACATGCTGTCTGTTCTCTTCCACTCTCCACCCATTCCCTCCATGCTGGATCACCCAGTGTTGAAACTGTTCTGTGGGCACAATAACGGGTATCAGTGGAGATGTCGTTTTCACATGCAAAGTGCGAGGGCTCATCTACACTAATTTCCTCCGCACTTTCTAGGTCCATTCTTTCCTGGATGCTGTCTGTTTTTGTTTCCTAGGAATGGGTGTCATAGGAATGCAGACTGGATTATTGTAACTCCCTCTACGTGGGGCTACCCTTGAGACTGACCCAGAAACTCCAGCGGGTGCAGAATGCCGTGGCGAGACTCCTTACGGGGTCTTCGCTGCAGGATCACATTCACCCGGTGCTAAACCAGCTGCACTGACTTCCAGTGGGGTACAGGATCAGGTTCAAGGTGCTGGTTTTAACCTTTAAAGCCCTATATGGCCTAGGACCCTTGTACCTACGGGACCGCCTCTCCTGGTATGTCCCACAGAGGACCTTTCAGTCTTCAAACAAAAACATCCTGAAGGTCCCGCGCCACAGAGAGGCTAGGCTGGCCTCAACTAGAGCCAGGGCCTTTTCGGCCGTGGCCCCAGCCTGGTGGAACGCTCTGTCACAAGAGACTAGGGCCCTGGGGGACTTGACATCTTTCCGCAGGGCCTGCAAGACAGAGCTGTTCCACCAGGACTTTGGTCAGGGCACAGCCTGACTCCCTCCTTTGGCAATCTTCACAGAACTTTAGCCTAATGGTTGCCATCAATTTGAGTTGAAATAATTTTAATGAAATGATTTTAGAAAGTTGTATTATTTTATTGTTGTTAGCCACACTGAGCCCGGCTTCGGCTGGGGAGGGCGGGATATAAATAAAATTTATTATTATTATTATTATTATTATTGAGAGCCTGGCCACTGGATCAGGCCCAAAGCCCATCTAATCCAGCGTCCATGAGTACAATGCACCACCAGTACTCAGCGCCATAATGCTTCTGCCTGGGGAGGACAGGATGTCGACATCATGGCTAATAGCTGTTTTTAGCTCCTGCTTTGGAAAGCATTGAGAATTGCCTCTGGGAATGTGCAGAGTACGTTTCCTCACACCACAATCCCAACAGTGTCTCTGATTAGAGTGCAAGCATTGGAAGGGATAAGTTCTGGACTTTAGACTCCCTGGGACCCACCTGCCTGACTCACCAGCTCCCTCACCTGTCCCACAGGGATTCTTGATCAGGTTCCTCCCAAAGGGCCGCAGGACCCCGACTCGGCGGCAGTCCATTCGGGGGCATCGTTGGGCAGCTTCAATGGCATCGTGCATGCGCGGGTCCCTCTCCCACTGAAGTTTCCAGACGGTGGGCCTGTCAATTAGGTCCCTCCACCTGCAGCACACCAGGCGGCAGCGGGTCACCAGTGTCCGGGCAGGCACCCAGCTCAGGATCAGCTCCAGCAGTTCCTCGGGCAACGGGTTCAAATCCACCAGGCACTGGATTTCCATTCCGTCAGCGGAAGTGCTCTTGCTTTTTACAAGTCCCATGTCTGGTCTCTGACTGCGGTCAAGTTTCGGAAATAAAAGTTGAAGACGTTTTAAACTAAAATACATTGGGACGGAGGCCTGTCATTCTCCCCCATACTCCCGGGAGTGGTGTTACCCTGGAAAGGAAAAAACCTGAGTCTGCTTTCTTGCTGCGATAATTAAGAGTGAACTGGAGTACAGACAACAAATTCAAGCTTGGTTCTCCCACCCGCAAAGTGATGCCTGCTAGTTTGTTTTCTTGCAGAAACCAGGTTTCTCTACCTTCCCCATTGCAGGCATAAACCTGGTTCTTTGCACCCAAAGGAGCAGGCAGCCCTCTCCCTTCTGCGCGCCCAGGGACCACTCCTTCCGCAAAAACAAACCGCGCCTGGAGGAAGAGCAGCGGAAAGGAAGCGAAGCCGGCCGGACCCGGTTCCCGTGTAGACAGGATAAGCCAATCAGCTGCCGGGGAAGAGAAAGGGGCGGACCTTCGAGCGCAAGAGCAAAGCTGGCGGGGATTGGCGGAAGGGAGGTTGATTGGCACTCGCCGCGCCCGTCATTTCCGATCACGGGCCTTGCAACGTCAAGCGGCAGGCAGGAATTCAACTGGTGGAGCTTCCTCCTGCGCCACGCGCTGGGGAAATGCAAACTTTGGAAGCCGCCCGCACCATGAAAATAACCATTCGCTCCAAACCAAGGAGAGCATTAAAACAAGGCAGTGTTGTTGCTTAGTCGCTTAGTCGTGTCCGACTCTTCGTGACCCCCTTTTTTATTTCAAAAAAGGAAAAGGTCTGTTAAGCGTATTGAGTTGTGCAGCAATAGGGTCCAGTTCAGTCTACCTTACAGGGTGACTTCCAGGATATATACACCATACATATCTTGTTTGAAAAGACCTGGTTGTAGCCTTTTTAATCCATGGGTAGGAATAATTGTTGCACCCGAGCAGAGACAAAAGGTGTCAAACAACACCAAGGGGTTAATCCAGAGAAAGAGCGTTTTATTCTGCCATGGGGGGGGGGCAGAGGCACCTGTGTGATTCAGTTCACAAAAGACAGGCCGCAGCGAAAACATTTTACAAGCAGGTTTTATCCTTTTTTCAAACCCCTTTTTTCCTCTCCCCCTTCACAGATTCTTACATAGAAATGTTGCTTTTCGTTCTCTGACTCTGTTCCCGGAAGTATGTTGCAAATCAATGTACCAGGACAAGGTTATCTTGGATCTGGGAAGCGAAAGCTTTACTGTTCTCAGCTATGGGTTTGTTACAGCGTTTTTGTTACAAAGGACTGCTTAGCTCGTGCTTTTTGTCTTAGAGGAAAATGCAGTTTTTTAAAATGCGTACGCCGAGGCCTGGCTGGGGGGGGGGGGGAATTCACAAAAAGTTTTTTTAGGGCTTTCTGGGGTAACCCTAACTGTACCCCTTCATGGTAACTGAGGGATAACCCAGGTGGCAGCTTGTGTCTGTGTAAACTGGGACCCTAAAACGGAAAAAGCATAGTCTTAATCAATGGTCAGCAAACTTTTTCAGCAGGGAGCCTGTCCACTGTCCCTCAGACCTTGTGGGGGGCCGGACTATATTTTTTTTGGGGGGGGGATGAATGAATTCCCATGCCCCACAAATAACCCAGAGATGCATTTTAAATAAAAAGACACATTCTACTCATGTAAACACACGCGGATTCCCGGATTATCCACGGGGATTGGGCTGGATCCGGCCTCCGGGCCTTAGTTTGCCTACCCATGGTCTTAATCAAGCCAGTTAGTTTCCCGGCCCAATTCAAAATGCTGTTTTTGACCTATAAAGCCTTAAAGGACTAAACAATTCCTCAAGGATCGCTTCTCTCCACACCCAGACCCCAAGATCATCTTCTGTTGCCCTCGGAGGGTGGCAACACAAGAACAGGGCCTTCTCTGCAGTGGCTCCCTGTCTTTGGAACGCTCTCCCCGGGGAGGTTTGCCTGGCGCCTTCATTCCATTCCTTTAGGCTCCAGATGAAAACGTGGCTCTTCAACCAGGCCTTGGGGGTGCATATAGTGTGGTGCTTTATAGCGCCTCGGCCTGTTTCTTCCTTAGCCCAATGCAGCATGCTCAGACCAGCAGCAGCTCCTCTGGAGCTCAGGCAGATACCCTGCTCGCTCGCTCCCAGATCCTTTTAACTTGGCTTGGGCATCTGTATGCAACGAAGGTGTCCTGATACAGACCTCTGGAAACCTCTCCTAGGCTGCCAGTGCTGGGAGAACTCTTGTGCTTAGAAATGAGTGTCTCTGAACATGTGCAGATTGACAGAGAGTAGCCACAACCTGGGACTCCTCTCCTGCACACCCTCTTCTTCCTGCACATGACCGGTATTGAAGGCCTTGGCTGTGCTTCCTGCACTGCAGAGGGTCAGACTAGATGAGCGTCGGTGTCCCTTTCAACTATGCCATTCTATTTCCCCCCCTTTGCAAGTCGCCTCTTTGTTTTTGAAAACTTAAGTGCCTGAAGGGAGAGAGCATCTGAGGCACTGCCCCCTCACCTCATAGGGCAGCGAATTTGGGGGGGGGGTGCATAGAGCACAATGCAGGCAAGCCGACAGAATAGAATCATAGATTTGGAAGAGACCACAAGGGCCATCGAGTCCAACCCCCTGCCAAGCAGGAAACACCATCAGAGCACTCCTGACATATGGTTGTCAAGCCTCTGCTTAAAGACCTCCAAAGAAGGAGACTCCACCACACTCCTTGGCAGCAAATTCCACTGTCCAACAGCTCTTACTGTCAGGAAGTTCTTCCTAATGTTGAGGTGGAATCTTCTTTCTTGTAGTTTGGATCCATTGCTCCGTGTCCGCTTCTCTGGAGCAGCAGAAAACAACCTTTCTCCCTCCTCTATGTGACATCCTTTTATATATTTGAAAATGGCTATCATATCACCCCTTAACCTCCTCTTCTCCAGGCTAAACATGCCCAGCTCCCTTAGCCGTTCCTCATAGGGCATCGTTTCCAAGCCTTTGACCATTTTGGTTGCCCTCCTCTGGACATGTTCCAGTTTGTCAGTGTCCTTCTTGAACTGTGGTGCCCAGAACTAGACACAGTACTCCAGGTGAGGTCTGACCAGAGCAGAATACAGTGGGACTATTACTTCCCTTGATCTAGATGCTATACTCCTATTGATACAGCCCAGAATTGCATTGGCTTTTTTAGCTGCCGCGTCACACTGTTGGCTCATGTCAAGTTTGTGGTCAACCAAGACTCCTAGATCCTTTTCACATGTACTGCTCTCAAGCCAGGTGTCACCCATCTTGTATTTGTGCCTCTCATTTTTTTTGCCCAAGTGCAATACTTTACATTTCTCCCTGTTAAAATTCATCTTGTTTGTTTTGGCCCAGTTCTCTAATCTGTCAAGGTCGTTTTGAAGTGTGATCCTGTCCTCTGGGGTGTTAGCCACCCCTCCCAGTTTGGTGTCATCTGCAAATTTGATCAGGCTGCCCTTGAGTCCATCATCCAAGTCGTTGATAAAGATGTTGAATAAGACCGGGCCCAAGACAGAACCCTGTGACACCCCACTAGTCACTCTTCTATATATTCAACAGGGGCAGCTTCCCCAAATATATGAAGGGATGGGGAAAGGCTGCCGAAATCCTGCCTGTTCCCCCCTCCCACTGGTACAGAAACAAGGGCAATTAAAAGAACAAATATACTTTCACAGGCCTTGGAGATAGTTGCAGTCATGGATGCTTTCGCTGAGATTACTGCATGGCAGGGCTTTGGGCTACATGACCCCTGGGTTACTTTCCAAACTCTACAATTCTATGATTTTCTGGTTCAATTAAGCCCAAATGTGGAGGAGACTATCAGGTACTTCTCCAGAATATCGTGGGTGTTTTCCATCTTGACAGCTGAATCACTTTCTCTTCTGCTTCTGTTCACACCTCTGGGCTCCATAAAAAGAAAATGAAGAGATGCTATCGCTTTGAATGTTATTTTCCTTGTAAGCTGAAAAGCGGTAATTGTACCCAGACATGGCTTGGTTCGAGAACAGATTATAACACGTCCTTTAAAAAGAAGGGTGGGGAGTTTAGCTCAACCCTCCTGTTAGTGTGATCAGAGCAATCCTATCGGAAAGACCTTTTCCTGGCTGGGTGGCTGGCCCCTGATGTGTGACCCATCCATAAATGTTTATTGCTGCATTATTTGCCCATTTGATTAATTCAGCCCCCAAAAGCAACTGTCAACGGATTCTGTGAAGCAAAGAATACTGTAATTGAATATAACCCTTCTTAGTTATTGTTAATGTTATAATAACACCCCCCAACGATGAACATAGCTTTTACAATAGGAGGGTGGGATACAAATATATATGTGTGTGTGTGTGTGTGTGCGCGCGCGCGTATACCTAAGCCAGTGACCTTTGCCTGGCCACATCTTGTGGCAGGGAGTTCCACACATCTATTCCTAGCTTTGGGGAGAAATGCTAAATGTCCCTGTTCCTGGACCCAGCAGATGCACTGGATGACCCAGAATAATAATAATAATAATAATAATAATAATAATAATAATAATAATTTATTATTTATACCCCGCCCATCTGGCTGGGTTTCCCCAACCATTCTGGGCGGCTTCCAACAAAACACTAAAATACAATAATAGAGATTGGTACATTTCCCCTTCTACTTTGGAGCGAAGGAGAAAAGCTCTCCCCAGGCAGAGAAGAAGTCACCCCGGAGCTGAACCGAAGACGGGAGGCCGGAGGATGGAAGACGCGCAGGGACAGAGTGGGTCTTAACAAGACTAGGACGGAAGACGGCCCCGTCCCCTGTTGGTCTTTGGCCGGGAGGCGTGGGGGCTCCAATCCAACCCCCCACCACCTTGACCGGACGAAGGAACTCCTGCACTGCAGGGGGTTGGACTAGATGACCCATGGAGCCCTTTCTTCCCACTCTGCAATCTGATGGGTCTGCGGAAAGAGGGTGAAAGGGCTCCTGCGCGCCTTCCACAGTTCTGGCTAAGGAGGATTTTAGCAGGGATCAGAAGGCTCTCCGCGCCCCCTCCCCGATATCTTTTTTTAAAAAGGGGAGATTGTTGGGATACTGCCAGGGAGACAAAGGCCATCATGCCCCCACGCCGTCTCCGGATGATCCATCGATCTCCCGTAGAAACACAGTATCAGTCAATTAGCGACACAAGCCTCAGAAATAGCATGCCACATTCCAAGACTAGTGCACGCTCCTTCAGCAGAGTTCGGACAACGAAAGATGCACTCAGGAGAGCATTATTTACAACTTTATTCAGCATTGATCAGAACAAAGAAAAAAACATGACGGCCTGCTTCGATGTCCCAGGCACAGAGAGAACACAAAAGCTATATACAAAAACAGAAACATCCTGTGAACAGGAAATACACAGGCTGTGACACAACAACCTGCTTCTTTCTTAAGGTGGAACGGAAATATCCTAACAGAGATATAAGTTACGTTTTGGGCATTTCCACTCTGATCTGCTATTGCTTGGTTCTACTGCCTTGTCTCCTGAGAAATCTCTATGTGGGACAAGAAGCTACAGTTAGAACTGGATATGGAACAACTGATTAGTCCAAAATTGGGGAAGGAGTACGACAAGGCTGTATATTGTCTCCCTGCTTATTTAACTTATATGCAGAATTCATCATGCGAAAGGCTGGGCTGGATGAATCCCAAGCTGGAATTAAGTTTGCCGGAAGAAATATCAACAACCTCAGATATGCAGATGACACAACCTTGATGGCAGAAAGTGAGGAGGAATTAAAGAAGCTTTTAATGAGGGTGAAAGAGGAGAGCGCAAAATATGGTCTGAAGCTCAACATCAAAAAAACGAAGATCATGGCCACTGGTCCCCTCACCTCCTGGCAAATAGAAGGGGAAGAAATGGAGGCAGTGAGAGATTTTACTTCTTGGGCTCCATGATCACTGCAGATGGTGACAGCAGCCACAAAATTAAAAGACGCCTGCTTCTTGGGAGAAAAGCAATGACAAACCTAGACAGCATCTTAAAAAGCAGAGACATCACCTTGCCAACAAAAGTCCGTATAGTTAAAGCTCTGGTTTTCCCAGTCGTGATTTATGGAAGTGAGAGCTGGACCATAAAGAAGGCTGATCGCTGAAGAATTGATGCTTTTGAATTCTGGTGCTGGAGGAGACTCTGGAGAGTCCCATGGACTGCAAGAAGATCAAACGTATCCATTCTTCAGGAAATCAGCCCTGAGTGCTCAGTGGAAGGACAGATCCTGAAGCTGAGGCTCCAAGACTTTGGCCACCTCAGGAGAAGAGAAGACTCCCTGGAAAAGACCCTGATGTTGGGAAAGATGGAGGGCACAAGGAGAAGGGGACGACAGAGGACGAGATGGTGGGTCAGTGTTCTCGAAGTGACCAGCATGAGTTTGACCAAACTGTGGGAGACAGTGGAAGACAGGAGTGCCTGGCGTGCTCTGGTCCAGGGGGTCACGAAGAGGCGGACACAACTAAATGACTAAACAACAACAATTTATGGACCTAATAGGTCCACACACAAAACAAAACACTGTTGCTGTACATTATGTAGGTTTTATTTCTATCTTTTTATCTTATATTTTGGAAATGTACATCCAGTGTTGTTGTTTTTTAAAGATATCTATTAAGATTTTATAAACAGAAAAAAGTTACAGAATGAAAAAGAGAAAAAATAAAAATAGAAAAAGTACAAAAATACAAATGAAAAATACAAAATAAAAAAGCACAATTAAAAACAAATCAGTCTTTTCATGTCTTAAGGTTCATTTACTTATTTTCCTGACTTCCTCACGCCTCCCTTTTTTGTATTCCAGTTTAAATGGTAATTCAGCAAATCCTTTATATTCTTTTCAGTGTTTTTTTTTTCCTTTTAATTTTTTGGGGGGCCCCCAAGAGAGTGGAGACCTAAGCTAGAGCTTATTTAGCTTGCACATAAATCCGGTATTAGCCCCCCCCCAAAAGAGGACGTGTCCGGGATTTCCCGGGCGCTGCGCAAAGAAGCCCCCCTTTCTTTCCTCTGCCTCCCCAAAAGATGCAAAGCGAGACCCAGCGACCACAGCTGCTGTCATCTTCCATTTCTGGGGCGGGGAGGGAGACGGGGTCCGGTGCTGCCCGATCGCAGGCACTCGCGGGCCGGGCCAGCCGTGCTCCTCCTCTTGCATCGCAGGAGGGTTGGACTAGATGATGCTTGGAGATCCCTTCCAACTCCTCTGGCTCTCGGCTCCCCCTCAATGGAGAGCGCCAAAGGCTGCGCAAAGAACCAGGAAATCCGGTGCGCAGAGGGAAGCGCATAGCGACGCGCTCCCTTCGGGGTGGGAGGATCTTTTCCCAGAGTCCAGAGAGCAGGAGGAGATCAGCCCCGGGCTTCCTTGCGATCGGAGGGACCTGCTGCTCGCCTTTGCTCTCCCCCAGCGCGCAGAGGCGTCGGGCGCAGGTCAGTGCTGGCAGGCGCTCTGCACACGCTCAGGAACGCCACCCCGTCCGGATTTGCGGCTTGATTTCCAGAAAGGAGAGGTGCCGGGGCTCAAGGCTGCCTGGGGAAGGTGGGGTTGGGGGAGATCCCATGTCTTCTGCTCCGTACGCTCCCAGATTTAGCATGCTAACCCCGGGATACTGTGGGCTTTCGTATGGGGTCGCCTAATAATAATAATAATAATAATATATTTATACCCTGCCCATCTGGCTGGGTTTCCCCAGCCACTCTGGGCGGCTTCCAACAGAATATCAAACTACAGTAACCTATTAAACATTAAAAGCTTCCCTAAACAGGGCTGCCTTCAGATGCCTTCTAAAAGCCTTCTATCTGAGATGCTGGAGTGCTGCTGCCAGTCAGTGTAGAGCAGCCTTCCTCAGTCTGGGGCGGATGGGACTTGTGGGCTAAAACGTCCAGTGGGCACCAGGTTGGGGAAGGCCGCTGTAGACACGCCTGAGCCAGATGGGCCAGTGGTCTGATTTGGTATACCCGGCGTTTTGCCCAAAGATGCTAGGGCATCTCATGGTGTGTGTGTGTGTTCGGTTGGCGAGCTTAGTTCCCCAATTACGCTAATGTAAGATACACAGAAGGGACTTGCTGATCAGAAGGTCGCCGGTTCGAATCCCCGCGACGGGGTGAGCTCCCGTTGCTCGGTCCCTGCTCCTACCAACCTAGCAGTTCAAAAGCACGTCAAAGTGCAAGTAGATAAATAGGTACCACTCCGGCGGGAAGGTAAACAGCGTTTCCGTGCACTGCTCTGGTTCGCCAGAAGCGGCTTAGTCATGCTGGCCACATGACCCGGAAGCTGCACGCCGGCTCCCTCGGCCAATAAAGCGAGATGAGCGCCACAACCCCAGAGTTGGCCACGACTGGACCTAATGGTCAGGGCTCCCTTTACCTTTAAGATACACAATGGCCCAAGTCTATTTTGGGGTGCACACACCCCAGTTTTTTCCTTGTGGTGGGACAAAGGCAGCACACTTGAGAGTGTCTTGCGCCCCAAAGTGTAACTGGGGCCAGAACAATGCCAGGACATCTTATTGGGCTCTGGGAATATTATCTGGGGTGGCTCATATCCTCTTTTTGAGGGTGTAAAATTGAATCCTCAGTTCCTTATTCCTGAGTCGGTGTATTGCACCTTGCCTTTTGAGCTTTTGACCAGAGAGAAAGCTGTTCCTGGAAAGTGGCAGTCTCCTAATTGTGTGTGTGTTTCCTATTTTGGGGTGCAGGGATAAGTAAACTTGGATTCCTTACTCAGTCTGTTCCTTCAAATCTGCGTCCAATAAGGGGATAAGATTAATTAATTAATTTGGGGTTTAGACACATCATACCTGTTCCACGTTTGTGAGAAATCCATCTTCCATTGTGATGGCAACTCAGAATTTGGAACTCCTTGTGTATTTACCACTTGCCAGAAACATTTTTGTTCAGGCGAGATATGTAGAGTGTGGGCATGTGTTTTAATCTGGTATTAGTTTCTCGTGGGTCTTAATTTCTTTTGAAAAGGTCTAGTTACTAGTTGTTTTAAACTGTTTTTATTGACAATTTTATCGTTTAATTCTCTCTATATAAAACAAATAAATGTTCACAAACTGGAACCAGGGACTAACATTAATATAGCCTTTCAGAGAACACGTGACTCTTGGAAGAGGTCCCTGCCCCAAAGAGCTTAAATAGTAATTAAAAAACCCCACAGCTGGAGAGATAACAAGGAGAAACCAGGAAGGCATTCTGTGATGATCTGACTTACAGGAAATGGGTCACTGGTCTCCTCCCAGTCATTATCTGGTTGGTAAACATTTTCTAGGCGCTGCATTCACTTTAATGGCACCCTCAGCCTAGATTGGCTTTTCCCAATTGTTGGACTTCCCCCTGATTTAAATTTGGACTCTCCCTTAATAACCGAAAACCCCGCCCTGTGCTATCTTTATGAGTCAGTGTTTCGGTGTGCACTGACCAATGGTCTTGGATCCCTGATACATGCAGAGACATAATGGGCACCCTCCTCTCAAGCTGCGCATTTCTGTTGCGTTCCTGCCTCAGGAGGAGTGGTTCACATTATACCTGTTGCTGAGATGCCACGGGATAATTAATTCCATGGCAGAGTGCCTTTAAGTGGTTTTCTGTTTGGGTTGGGCAGGTAGATTTCATAGAATCGTAGAGTTGGAAGGGACCCCTGAGGGTCATCCAGTCCAACCCCGGCAGTGCAGGGATCCTGCCCGCAGCTGTCCCTGGGTGAGTTCGAACCAGCAGCCTTCTGGTGAACAGCCAGCACACTGACTCGTTGCGCCATGAGATTCCACAGACAGTAAAGGTAAAGGGACCCCTGACCATTAGGTCCAGTTGTGTCCGACTCTGGGGTTGCGGCGCTCATCTCGCTTTACTGGCCAAGGGAGCCGGCGTACAGCTTTCCGGGTCATGTGGCCAGCATGACTAAGCCGCTTCTGGTGAACCAGAGCAGCTCATGGAAACGCTGTTTACCTTCCCGCCGGAGTGGTACCTAATTATCTACTTTCACTGGTGTGCTTTCGAACTGCTAGGTTGGCAGGAGCAGGGACCGAGCAACGGGAGCTCACCCCGTCATTGCGGGGATTCGAACCACCAACCTCCTGATCGGCAAGTCCTAGGCTCTGTGGTTTAACCCACAGCGCCACCCGCGTCCCTTCCACAGTAGAGCTAGAAAGCGTTCCTTTCTTCCAAGGATCAGCACCCACGGCTGGGCGTCTGCGTTTTGTCTTTGCGGCTCGTCCGGCTCTTGTTGTCCGCTGGCCTCGGTTGCCCTGCAATAATTCTGGACTCTCTCTGAACTTCTTTCTCCCCCAGCCTCGGGTTCCTGAGTTCAAAGCAGCATCAGCAGTTTGCAACGGAGGACATTATAATAGCCCTGTGACTTAGCAGACCGGCTTGCAGCCACGCTGCCAGGGTTTGCAGCTGGTCTGAGTTCTCTTCCGAAGGATTTCAGCGGAGAGGAGATCTTGGTGGGGGTGTGCAGCATGAGTCGACTAGGGAGGCTGTTTGGCTTCCTGTGCCTGTGGCTCCCTCACCTGCAGTGCGAAGGGTTCAGCTACACCCAGCCTGAGCAGGTGCACCTGTCCTATCCAGGTGAGTTTTACGGCTAAGGGGTTTTTGCGTGTCTTCAGTCTCTACCTATTTGATGATATTGGAGGATTAATATATTTATTACCCAACATCCCAGGACAGGTCACAGCATTAAAAGCAATATTATAAACAATTTAAAAGAACTTGCAAACATAAAATAAGCTAAAAAGAGAGCCAGTGTGGTGTAGTGGTTAAGAGCGGTAGTCTCGTAATCTGGGGAACCGGGTTCGCGTCTCCGCTTCTCCACATGCAGCTGCTGGGTGAACTTGGGCCAGTCACACTTCTCTGAAGTCTCTCAGCCCCACTCACCTAGAATCATAGAATCAGAGAGTTGGAAGAGACCACAAGGGCCATCGAGTCCAACCCCCTGCCAAGCAGGAAACACCATCAGAGCACTCCTGACATATGGTTGTCAAGCCTCTGCTTAAAGACCTCCAAAGAAGGAGACTCCACCACACACCTTGGCAGCAAATTCCACTCAGCTCTTACTGTCAGGAAGTTCTTCCTAATGTTTAGGGGGAATCTTCTTTCTTGTAGTTTGGATCCATTGCTCCGTGTCCGCTTCTCTGGAGCAGCAGAAAACAACCTTTCTCCCTCCTCTATGTGACATCCTTTGAACATGGCTATCATATCACCCCTTAACCTCCTCTTCTCCAGGCTAAACATGCCCAGCTCCCTTAGCCGTTCCTCATAAGGCATCGTTTCCAGGCCTTTGACCATTTTGGTTGCCCTCCTCTGGACACGTTCCAGTTTGTCAGTGTCCTTCTTGAACTGTGGTGCCCAGAACTGGACACAGTACTCCAGGTGAGGTCTGACCAGAGCAGAATACAGTGGCACTATTACTTCCCTTGATCTAGATGCTATACTCCTATTGATGCAGCCCAGAATTGCATTGGCTTTTTTAGCTGCTGCGTCACACTGTTGGCTCATGTCAAGTTTGTGGTCAACCTCACAGAGTGTTTGTTGTGGGGGAGGAAGGGAAAGGAGAATGTTAGCCACTTTGAGACTCCTTAAAGGGAGTGAAAGGCGGGATATCAAATCCAAACTCTTCTTCTTCTTCTAAAAAAAATTAAAATCCTTCCAGTAGCACATTAGAGACCAGCTAAGTTTGTTATTTGTATGAGCTTTCGTGTGCATGCACACTTCTTCAGATACACTGAAACAGAAGTCACCAGACCCTTATATATTGTGAGAGGGTGGGGAGGGGGGTATTACTCAGAAGGGTGGTGGGAATGGGGGAATGGGTGATTGACTGATAGGTGTGGTAGACCTGTTGACTGTTAACGACTGCAATTGGTCTTACAGGAAAAGCAAGGGGTGAGATGGCTAAAGCAGCTTTATTATGTATAATGAGATAAGAATCCAATGTCTCTGTTCACACCAGGTCTCTCCATGGTTTTAAGTTTGGTAATAAGTTGCAATAAGTTGTTTTTATTATTGGCTGTTAGCCGCCCTGAGCCCGGTCTTGGTTGGGGAGGGCGGGATATAAATATATTATTATTATTATTATTATTATTATTATTATTATTATTATTATTATTATTATTATTTTCAGCAACTTCTCTTTCCAGTCTATTTCTGGAAATTCTTTTGTAATAAGAAAGCTACTTTGAGATCTTGTATAGAATGTCCTGGGAGATTGCAGTTGTTAACAGTGGTCAACAGATTTACCACACCTGTCAGCCAATCACCCATTCCCCCATTCCCACCACCCTTCTGAGTAATACCCCCCTCCCCACCCTCTCACAATATATAAGAGTCTGGTGACTTCTGTTTCAGTGTATCTGAAGAAGTGTGCATGCACACGAAAGCTCATACCAATAACAAACTTAGTTGGTCTCTAAGGTGCTACTGGAAGGAATTTTTTGTTTTGTTTCGACTACGGCAGACCAACACGTATTTTATTACCCGTAAATAAAATAAGCTAGGTCTTCTTCATCATCATCTTCATCTTCGCATGGCCTTTCATCCAAAGATCTCAGGGCAGTTGACAGCTTAAAAATACAAGATAAAAACACAAAATGTATAATAAAAACAAGAACGAGAAGAAAACAAACCAATAACCTCCCACAACTAACATTTAACAGGTTATAGGATTTCAGTAAGCCCAAGGTCTGGTTGAAGAGGAACTTCTTTACCTGGCGGTTAAAGGTATATAATGAAGGCAGCGGCTGAACCTCCCTCTACATCTGCATCTGCGAGACAGATCTGACAGTGGTTTGCAGTGCCAGCAGCCATTCTCAGCGGCTTAACAATTATTATGGTTATTTTATTATTATGCTGTGTGTTTTGTTTTTATTATTAAGCTCCATAAATTATGTTCTTAGTGTTGTACACTGCCCTGGGATCTTTGGATAAAGGCAGAATAATAATAATAATAATAATAATAATAATAATAATAATAATATAATAATAATAATAATAATAATACAGTGGTACCTTGGGTTACAGATGCTTCAGGTTACAGACACTTCAGGTTACAGACTCCGCTAACCCAGAAATAGTACCTTGGGTTAAGAACTTTGCTTCAGAATGAGAGCAGAAATTGTGTGGCGGCGGCGCAGTGGCAGCGGGAGGCCCCATTAGCTGAAGTGGTACCTCAGGTTAAGAACAGGTTCAGGTTAAGAACGGACCTCCAGAGCGAATTAAGTTCTTAATCTGAGGTACCACTGTAATAATAATAATAATAGTTACAGGTAGGTAGCCGTGTTGGTCTGCTGTAGTCAAAACAAAACAAAAAAAATTCTTCCAGTATCACCTTAAAGGTAAAGGTAAAGGGACCCCTGACCATTAGGTCCAGTCGTGGATGACTCTGGGGTTGCGGTGCTCATCTCGCTTTATTGGCCGAGGGAGCCGGCGTACAGCTCATGTGGTCATGTGGCCAGCATGACTAAGCCGCTTCTGGAGAACCAGAACAGCGCACAGAAATGCCATTTACCTTCCCGCCGAAGCAGTACCTATTTATCTACTTGCACCTTGTGCTTTTGACCTGCTAGGTTGGCAGGAGCAGGGACCAAGCAACGGGAGATCGCCCCATCACGGGGATTTGAACCGCCAACCTTCTGATTGGCAAGTCCTCGGCTCTGTGGTTTAACCCACAGCGCCACCCGTGTCCCTCGTAGCACCTTAGAGACCAACTAAGTTTGTTATTGGTATGAGCTTTCACACTTCATCAGATAATAATAATAGCAACTTTTGATTTATTAATCACTTTCTCAACCACCATCTCAAGGATATTTACGCATAAGATAATTCAGGGCTAGAGTGGCTGGGGTCTGTGTCAGGCGCCTTTGTAACTGTGCTGTAGCTTATCATGGAGAAGAGGGTTTTTGATGCCTGTCAGTCATGATAGCTATGCTGTTCCTTCACTGGCAGCGGTGATCAGATCCTGTTTCCTTCTTTGGAAAAGGCATCTAGTTCTGATGTTCTTAACACAGCTGCCCTGTCCCTTCCCTGCAGGAGACCCCACCACCATGATGGTCACCTGGACCACCTTTGGCCCGGCAGAATCCATCGTGGAGTTTGGCCCCGATCCGGGAGAGGCCTTCACTCGCTCGGCCAGAGGAGACGCCACGCGGTTCGTGGATGGCGGGAAGCTCAGGCACACCATGTTCATCCACAGGGTCACCCTCCAGGGTCTCGTGCCAGGACAGCGCTATGGTAAGGCATGCCGGCGTTCTGGAGCTGTTTGGTGAGAGGCGCCAGAGACCCGCCGAGCCTCGACCCTAGCCACCTCTCTGTTGACTGAGCTGCAGATGTCTCTAGCAAGCAGGGTCTGATCCCAGAAGGAGCCACGGCGGAGGCAGGGATTAGGCCTCGGTGGTGTCCTCCACTGTCTTGCAAGACAGACAAATGCCACTAGTAATGGTGCCAATTCCACCGATCAAAGCGATCTCACAGGTAAAATGGTGCCAAGTTGTTCAGGGCTTTATGTGAGGCGTTTCCAAAGTAAAGGAAGAATTGAACTCTGATTAATAAGAACACACACAGAGGCTTGAACCAGCAAGACTCTGGGAAGGGTGCGTATAATAATCTCTGCGTCTCTCCACCCCTCGGCCCAGGTCATTTTATTCACAAAAGAACTTTTACAGAGTGTTCGTAAGAACCAATCAGATTCTTCTGAGCATTTCAACAAACCCCATGTGGGAACAAAGTTAGATCAAAAGAAATTCTTTTAACTACAAAGACTACTCTGAGCATGCATACATAATCTGAGAGTAAATAAATTAGGCTCTTGGTGTTATAGCGAGAGATGGTCAGTGCAGTGGAGCAGTAAGAAAAGGAGATCCAAGTTCAAATCTCTGCTTTGTGACAAAGCTCCAGGGGCGAATTTATGCCTCACCTGCCTCACAGGTTGTTCCTGTTCCTGTTCCTATACTCTTATCTTGGGGCAAGAAGAAGGTCACCAAATCTAAGAGCACTCCTGGCGCCGTTCCCGGGTCTCTTGTTAGACCTGACAAGGTCTGTGCGTCTTTGTGGTCAGGATGTAAGATAAGACCCAGACGCGCCATCCCTGCTCCACTCGGAACTGGCAAGGCCATCCATTGCCGTCACGAACTGATAAAGGAAAGGGTTTTGAGCACATGCTTATGCAGCTGGGTTTCTGTTTATAGATTGGCTCAAGAGCTCAAGTTAATGCATTTTAGAAATGCTCCTTTGGAGAAGGAAAATGGGGGTTTTGGGTCCCGTTTCAGACTGATTGCACAGAAACCCATTCCTTCACAGCCTGTATATCCCACCTGGAAAATTATCCTGGGAGCTTCCGAGCTGATCTCTCCTGTCCTCCTTTGCAGCCTACCGCTGTGGAAGTGAACAGGGCTGGAGCAGATCCTACGGTTTCTGGGCCTTGCTGAACGGCACCGACTGGAGCCCCCGCTTCGCCATCTTTGGGGACATGGGCCTGGAGAACCCCCAGTCCTTGCCTCGACTGCAGCAGGAGGCCGAGATGGGCTTGTTTGATGTGGTGCTGCACGTAGGTACGATCAGAGAGGGACTAGTCCCGTCTGAGGATTTATCTTGGGGGGGGGGTGTGCTAAGCCAGCTCTCCCTATGACCCCCTTCCTGATTTGGAGGAGAAGACCAGCATTTGTGCTTCTTAAAAATAAAGAAGTCCCCTTTTGTCCCCTGCAAATAGCCCTTCCCCTGTCTGACTCCAATCTGGTTTCCTTCTACAGGGGATTTCGCCTACGACTTGGACACGGTAAGAACTACTTAACTGTAGAATTGGGAGGGATCTAAAGGGCCATCTAGTTCACCCCCCCCCCCGGTAATGCAGGAATCACAGCTAAAGAGGACTTGCTACCTTTGGGATTGGGAATGGGTGGTTTAAAAATTGTTATTTACCGTATTTTTCGCTCTATAAGATGCACCAGACCATAAGACACACCTAGTTTTTGGAGGAGGAAAACAATAAAAAAAAATTCTGAATCTCAGAAGCCAGAACAACAAGAGGGATCGCTGCGCAGGGAAAGCAGCAATCTCTCTTGCTGTTCTGGCTTCTGGGATAGCTGCATTCGCTCCATGAGACGCACAGACATTTCCCCTTACTTTTTAGGAGGGAAAAAGTGAGTCTTATAGAGCAAAAAATACGGTACTTAGAGCAGTTGAATCCGGGTCAAAAAGGCTCCCAGCGTGGCTTATGTAGCAACAAAGCAAGACAGTCCCCATCCACAGGCTTACAATAATAAAGAAAGTAGTAATAATAATATGACATGCAAGGGGAAAGGGATGGGGAGGGAAGAGGAAAAAACAAAACCCAGCCACCGATTCTTAAGCAGTTGTTGGGTAATGGCAGAGTTGGCCTGTGCCCACAGAGCTGATAGAGCGATTCCTGCTTCTCACTGCTGGAATGGCTGCCCTCAGCTGCCCTCATGCCGGTGCCTGTGGAGTAACCACATCAGCGTGGCCGATGCCAAAGTCTGTGTGCTCCTCTGAGCTTACGAGAAGTCAAAATCCTCTGCCAAGGCAACTCCACATGAAGCAGATTTGCACAAGTTCTTTCATCTTGCGTTTGGCTTCCCTGTTTTGCATGACGGGGCTTATGTTGGCATGTCAACATCAGACCTCAGTTCCGTCTAGACTGTACTGTTGTGACACGCCGGAAACTTCATGGAAACATACAGGGGTGTGGAGCGTTGTTGTAGAATCCTTGTGGGTGGCTCTGCCTGAGATTTGGGGAACCAGACCCTTCCCCTCACCCCAAGCTTGCTTTTCCCTGTCTTGCAGAACAATGCCTACGTTGGAGACGCCTTCATGAGGAAGATTGAGCCTGTGGCTGCCTTGGTGCCGTACATGACTTGCCCTGGGAATCACGAAGAAAAATAGTGAGTAGAAACCGGCTAACTGAGAATAAACTGGTTTTAGCAGGCGCTTAAAAGAGTACAGTGGTACCTCGAGTTAAGTACTTAATTCGTTCCGGAGGTCCGTTCTTAACCTAAAACTGTTCTTAACCTGAAGCACCACTTTAGCTAGTGGGGCCTCCCTCTGCCGCCACATGATTTCTGTTCTCATCCTGAAGCAAAGTTCTTAACCTGAAGCACTATTTCTGGGTTAGCGGAGTCTGTAACCTGAAGCATATGTAACCTGAAGTGTATCTAACCCGAGGTACCACTGTACATTGAAGGCCCATCCTGGATGTCAGAAGGCAGGGCGCTTCAAAGATTGAGTTCTTACAGGTGTGGAACAGGTGCACCAGGAAGATCACATGGCAGGACAGAGTCTCAAACAAAGATGTGCTTCCCCAAGCCCACATTCCCACCAAGCATGTTTGCACTCCTGCCTCAGTGACGTCTACGCTGGCTTGACCATGTCCACAGAATCGAAGATGGCAGGAGCCGCAAGGATGTGCTCTTTGGGGAGTTGGCTTCCGGCATCAGGCCAACTTTGAGCTACAAAGATAATAATAATAATAAATTTTATTTATACCCCGCCCTCCCCAGCCAAGACCAGGCTCAGGGCGGCTAACACCAGGTATAAAAACAATTGATTAAAATACAGCTTAAAAACTAGATTCAAGTACAACATTAAAATGCAGCCTCATTTCAGTAGAAACTTTTTGGGGATGAAAACGTCAAATCTCCAACAAGGCCAACTATCCAGACTGGTCCTACATGGGCCAGAAGTCCCCAAATACAGTGGTGCCTTGCAAGACGAAATTAATTCGTTCCGCAAGTCTTTTCGTCTTGCGAGTTTTTCGTCTTGCGAAGCACGGTTTCCCATAGGAATGCATTAAAAATCAATTAATGCGTTCCTATGGAAACCGAACCGCCTTCAGACCAGGTCTGGGGACAGTCTGTCCCCTGACCTCTTCTGAAGGCTGGCGGGGGCGAACGTCTTTGCTTCCCCCCCGCCTGCCTTCCCGGGACAGTCCCGGGGGCTTTTAAAATGCTGGCGGGCGGCAGCGAAGGCTTCGCTGCCGCCCGCCAGCATTTTAAGATCGCCCAGGGACAGCGGAAAAGTCCTTCGCTGTCCCTGGGCGATCTTAAAATGCTGGCGGGCAGCAGCGCTGCCGCCCGCCAGCATTTTAAAATCGCCCCGGAACAGCGGAGGAATTCTCAGCTGTCCCGGGGCGATTTAAAAGCCCCCGGGGAAGGCAGGCAGGGGGACAAAGACTTTTGCCCCCCACCCGCCTTGGGAAGAGGTCCAGGACCTCTTCCCAAGGCGGGCGGGGGGCAAAAGTCTTTGCTCCCCCCGCCTGCCTTCAAAAGCCGTCCGGGATAGCGGGAAGCGCTTCCCTGCTATCCCGGACCGCTTTTAAAATGCTGGCGGTGGGGAGCAAAGCCTTTCGCCCCCGCCGGCCTTCCTGGACCTCTTCTGAAGTCCGGAGGGGGGGAAAAGGCTTTGCTCCCCACCGCCAGCATTTAAAAAAAGGTCCCCGAGATTTCCCTATGGGCTTTCGTCTTGCGATGCAAGCCCATAGGGAAAATCGTCTAGCGAAGCGTCGCAAAAACCGAAAAACCCTTTTGTCTTGCGGGTTTTTCGTCTTGCGAGGCATTCGTCTTGCGGGGCACCACTGTAAGAGTTCCATCACAGAAGGAGAACAAAATGCTTGATTAACCTGGAGGTAGGCTGTATGAATTGTGTATTGCTTTGTAACGATTTGTTGGGTCTCTGGACCGTAATCACGATTGTTGTTGTTATTACATATAAACTTCACAATGAAGGGCAGGGGCTTGCGACGTCCCTCTCCCCCCTGTGACTTTCTCCCTTCGCTTCCTCTTTCAGCAACTTCTCTAACTACCGCTTCCGCTTCAACATGCCCGGTGGCACGGAGAGCCTCTGGTACAGGTGAGTGTCGTCTAGCCCAGGCCAAGCGGCCGGATTTCCTGCTCGTTTGTGGCCGTCTTGCAAAATGCTGAAGAGGTGGCGTGTCACTAGAGCCATCCGGGTAATGTGTGCCTTTATGCTGATTTGTGTAAAATGCAAGCTTCCTGGAAAAGGGTCTATTGTAGAAGCCACCACCGTTACCTTGAGGGCATCACTGGCCATGCCCAGGAGAGCTCAGGGGTTCACAAAGTGAGTGGCAGCGCCCTCTGCAAAAGAGGTGGTATTCCCCAGGGGGCCCTAAGAGAGGCGGGGGTTTGCTGAAAGTGTAAACGACTCTCAGAGTTTGAAAAGCTGGTATCATGGGACCAAGTTCGCCCATTGGGTGAATTAATTAAACTAAATAGTTTTAATTGGATTTTGATTAAACAGGCAATTAATTGTTCCTGGCTTGAATTTTATTGTGTCACTATCTTCCTTAGTGGGTCTTGCAAAGCGCTTTTCTGAACGGTGCTTTTCATAGAGTAGAGCAGTGTTTTTCAACCACTGTTCCGTGGCACACTAGTGTGCCGCGAGATGTTGCCTGGTGTGCCGTGGGGGAAATTGAAAAATTTGAAAGATTTTAAAATAAAGTATTTTATAATTTTTCATATTTCTGTTTACTTACTATTTCATAATAAAGTAATTATAAAATACTTTCTTTGTGTTTATTTGATTCCTATTCAAGAGAATTACTTTATATATATAGTCAATATAGGCACAGAGTTAAATTTTTTAACAGTTTCTAATGGTGGTGTGCCTCGTGCTTTTTTTCATGAAACAAGTGTGCCTTTGCCCAAAAAAGGTTGAAAAACACTGGAGTAGAGGGCACTGGGGATGAGTTTATGGAACTGCAGGGGCAGGGATCCAAAAAAGTTTGAGAGCCACACAGCTTCTCAATCCTAGAATTGTAGGAAGGGACCCCTGTCCAGTCCAGCCCCCTGCAAAGCAGGAATCTCAACTCAAGCATCCATGACAGAGGGCCATCCGACCTCTGCTTAAAAACCTCCATGGAAGGAGAGTCCAGCAGCTTCCAAGGGAGTCCGTTCCCCTCTCAAACTGCTCTTACTCACAGAAGGTTCTTCCTGATGTTTAGACGGAATCTCCCTTCTTGTAACTTGGAGCCATTGCTTCGGGTCAATGACTCGATGCTGGGTAAATCGGTTGGAAGAATTTGGAGCATCCCCCCAGAGCAATTGGCTGGTTTTAACACAAGCCAAGCTGGGTGCACAGGAGCCTAGAGGAGAGGGGGCTGTGAGCAGCCCAGCCTGGTGCATGCTAGGCATAGCTGTCAAGCGTCCCTTATTTGGCGGGACAGTCCCTTATCCCAGCGCCATGTCCCGCTGCTGTCCCTTATTGATGATGTCCCTTAAATAAGCTACTGAAGGTAATGGGGCCCTTTCTATGTCCAGCTGTCCTTTGTCAACAACAAATTGTTGCCGTTTTTTTTTGTGTTGAATATATGCTATATGGTAATTTATGGACCTAATAGGTATCTAAAGCCATTTGCACACAACAAAATATGTATTTTATCAAAGTAATTGTTGATCCCTTATTTTGGTTGCTGATCCCTTGTTTTCGAGGCTGCTGGTCCCTTATTTTCAAATCTGTAAGTTGACAGCTATGATTCTAGGGCTGGGCCTTGCCATCTTGAAGTGTGACACTCATAATAATAATAATAATAATAATAATTTATTTAAACCCCGCCCATCTGGCTGGGTTTCCCCAGCTACTCTGGGCAGCTCCCAACCGAATATTAAAAACACGATAAAACATCAAACATTAAAAACTTCCCTAAGCAGGGCTGCCTTCAGATGTCTTCTAAACGTCAAATACTGTGGTACCTCGGGTTACAGATGCTTTGGGTTACGCATTTTTAGTTTGCAGACCGTGGGAAACCCGGAAGTTCCGGAAAGGGTTACTTCTGGGTTTCGCCGCTTGCGCATGCGCAGAAGACCAAATCGCATCGTGCGCAGACGTGGCGCTGCATGTTACGAACGCTGCTGGTTGCAGACGTGCCTCCGTCGCGGATTATGTTCGCAACCCGAGGTCCCACTGTAGTTGTTTATTTCCTTGACGTCTGCTGGGAGGGTGCCACCACCGGGCAGGTGCCACCACCGAGAAGGCCCTGTGTCTGGTTCCCTGTAACCTCACTTCTCGCAGTGAGGGAACCATTGGAAGGCCCTCGGAGCTGGACCTCAGTGTCTGGGCTGAACAATGGGGGTGGAGACGCTCCTTCAGGAATACTGGGCCTTTGAGGCCATTTAGGGCTTTAAAGGTCAGCACCAATAATTTGAATTGTTCCTGGAAACATCCTGGAAGCCAATGTAGGTCTTTCAGGACCGGTGCTATGGGGTCTTGGCGGCTGTTCCCAGTCTTTCCTTACATAGTGAGGCCTGTTGCTCTTCCCCTGGGGTCCCCTGACTTCCCATCTTTCCCCCTCAGCTGGGACATTGGACCTGCCCACATCATTTCCTTCTCCACCGAGGTCTACTTCTTCTTGAAATATGGAGAGCAGCTTGTGGCAGAGCAATTTCAGTGGCTGGAGAAGGACCTGCAGGTGAGGAGCAGACCCCTGTTTTTTGGGGGGGTGAGGTGGGAAGGGGGAAAGTGGCAGCTTGCCTCTGGGAGGGTTGGCGTCCCCCACTCACTGCTGATGGCTACCTTTCCCTCTTTGGCAGGAGGCGAACCAGCCTGAACGGCGCAAGGAACGTCCCTGGATCATTACCATGGGGCACAGGCCCATGTACTGCTCCAACAACGACCAGGATGACTGTACGCTGTACGAGAGCATTGTAAGTGAGAGGAAGGAATCATAGATGTAGAATAGACACCAAGGGTCATCTAGTCCAGGCAATACAGGGATCCCTGGCAGATGGCTACGCAACTTCTGCCAACACTCTCCAACCAAGGAGAGTCCTTTACACCTTCTGAGGGACCCCTTTCCTCTGTCAAACAGCTCTTACCGCCAGGAAGTTCCTCCTAAAGTTTAATGTGAATCTTCTTGCTTGTCATTTGAATCAGTTTTTTCGAGTCCTACCCTCTGGAGCAGCAGAAAGCAAGCTGACTCCCTCTTCCTTGTGACAGCCCTTCAGATCTTCTTCTTCTCTGGCGATCCCTCGTAGCCGAGTAAGATTGTCTTCTATAAACACGGTTTTAACAGTGAGTCCGTAAGTGACTGTGGAGGCCAATTCTAGACCCACACGTCTTTCCACAGTGGGGACATTGGTTCCTGGGTGGGAGTTGATCACGGTGTGGATTTGCCAAGTGTGCCTTCCTCTTGGCACGTTTCTCCCTTGAGTCCTGAGTTCGAGTGTCTTCAAAGCCCAGGACATCTTTGGTCAAGGCTGTTCTCCAACTGGAGCGCTCACAGGCCGGTGTTTCCCAGTTGTCAGTGTTTATACTACATTTATTTAGATTTGCCTTGACACAGTCTTTAAACCTCTTTTGTTGACCACCAGCATTACGCTTTCCATTTTTAAGTTTGGAATAGAGTAGTTGTTCTGGAAGATGGTAATCAGGCATTCACACAACGTGACCAGTCCAATGAAGTTGATGTTGAAGAATCATTGCTTCAACACCAGTGATCTTTGCTTCTTCCAGTACACTGGTATTAGTTCACCAGTCTTCCAAAGTGATGTGTCAAATTTTTCGGAGACCCCGTTGATGGAATCTTTTGAGGATTTGGTCTCTATTTCCCAGGCTAAACATACCCAACTCCTTCAGCCGTTCCTGGTTTGGTTTCCAGACCCTTGATCATCTTGGTCGCCCTCCTCTGCAAACCTTCCAGCTTGCCAATATCCTTCTTAAACGGGGGGGGGGGGGGGGTTATGCCATGTCCCATAGGCTGTACCGATTCACAGAGCATACAGCGTAGAGAAAGGGCTTTTCATGCTTGGCACAACTGATTCCATTTGACCCAGATACTAGGAAGAGGCAGGAGGCTGTGGAAGGAAGGAAGCCCCTTCCGCTCCTAAGATTTTACTAGGCATTAAGTTCCCACACTGCCAAGCATATCTTTGCCACCGTGAGGGCTAGAAATTTGTTTTTTGTTCTTATTAAAATGAGAGCTGAGGTTTTTTGGAAGCTGGGTTCTCTGTTCAGTACCACATCCTGTCTTCTGCAGAACTGAGGTGGGGGTGCATTCTTATAATAAAAATAAAAAAAATTATTTATACCCCACCCTCCACGGCCAGAGCCGGGCTCAGGGCAGCTAACACCAATAAAATCAAGGTAAAAACATAATGGGGGGGGGGAACCAATTTAAAATACAGGTTAAAATGCAATTTAAAATGCAGCCTCATTTTAAAAGTAGCCGATAAATCAAGACCCTAAGGGGAGGGAAACATAAGGGTCAGACTGAGTCCAAACCAAAGGCCAGGGGGAACAGCTCCGTCTTGCAGGTCCTGCGGAAAGATGTCAAGTCCCGCAGGGCCCTGGTCTCTTGTGACAGAGCGTTCTACCACGTCGGGGCCAGTACTGAAAAGGCCCTGGCCCTAGTTGAGACCAATCTAACCACCTTGCGACCTGGGACCTCCAAAGTGTTGTTATTTGTGGACCTTAAGGTCCTCCATGGGGCAGACCAGGAGAGGCGGTCCCGTAGGTACGAGGGTCCTAGGCTATATAGGGCTTTAAAGGTCAATACCAGCACCTTAATCCTGACCCTGTACTCCACTGGGAGCCAGTGCAGCTGGTAAAATACTGGATGAATGTGATCCTGCAGCAAGGACCCTGTAAGGAGTCTTGCCACGGCATTCTGCACCCGCTGGAGTTTCTGGGCCAGCTTCAAGTGCAGCCTCGCGTATAGCGAGTTACAATAATCAAGCAATTAATTTCTCTTAACTAAAAAGTCCTAAACATTGCAACCTTCTTTCACAGGGGAGCCTCGAGTAAGTAGTGGGCCGGCTGGCATGGATTAATCTGTTCTTTCTCTCTCTCTCTTCTCTCCTTTCCCCCCACCTCAACTTCCCAGATCCGCCGAGGCCTTGACCCACAGCAGTTTGGCTTGGAGGACCTGTTCTACAAATACGGTAGGTATTCTCCTCCTCCTTCCCTGCCCGCACCTCCATTCTGGCTATCAGATCTGTTGAGATTATTATACATTAAACCAAAGCTAACATAAATCAGCCCCCAAGAACTCCAACAGTGACACAGACCTCGGTCTTCTCACGGGAAACAATATCAACTTTTATAGCTTAAAGTTCTCTTCTCCAAACAGCCAGGTTTATGATAGCGTGATCCTGGAATAATAATAATAATAATAATAATAATAATAATAATAATAATAATAATAATTTATTATTTTTACCCCACCCATCTGGCTGTGTTTCCCCAGCCACTCTGGGTGGCTTTCACAGAGACCAAAAATACACTAAAATATCACGCATTAAAAACTTCCCTGAACAGGGCTGCCTTAAGATGTCTTCTAAATGTCAGGTAGTTGTTGTTCTCTTTGACATCTGGTGGGAGGGCGTTCCACAGGGCGGGCGCCACCACCAAGAAGGCCCTCTGCCTGGTTCCCTGTAACTTGGCTTCTCGCAGGGAGAGAACCGCCAGAAGGCCCTTGGCGCTGGACCTCAGTGTCCGGGCAGAACGATGGGGGTGGAGATGCTCCATCAGATATACTGGACTGAGGCCGTTTAGGGCTTTAAAGGCCAACACCAACACTTTGAATTATGTTCAGAAATGTACTGGGAGCCAATGTAGGTCTTTCAAGACCGGTGTTATATGGTCTCGGCGGCCGCCCCCAGTCACCAAGATAGCTGCCGCATTCTGGATTAGTTGTAGTTTCCGGGTCACCTTCAAAGGGAGCCTCACATAGAGCATGCACCACTCTGGCGAGACAGTCCGCGGGCAGGGAGGGTCTCATCCTGCATACCAGATGGAGCTGATAGACAGCTGCCCTGGACACAGAACTGACCTGCGCCTCCATGGACAGCTGTGAGTCCAAAATGACTCCCAGGCTGGAAGAACTTGGAGGGGAGCTTCTCTGACAAACTGGTGCAACCAAGCAGGGCAAAGGGCACTTGTGGAACAATCAAACAATAAAATAACATAAAATTGGGACGACCAAACAGTAAAATAAAATTGGCACAAGCTCCGAAGCATACTCTTTTGCAACTGAATGATGCGGCTTTATTATGTACACAGCTTAGAACAAAAATACAGTGGTGCCTCGCAAGACGAAATTAATCCGTTCCGTGAGGCTCTTCGTATAGTGGTTTTTTCGTCTTGCGAAGCAAGCCCATTGACAGCTTAGCGGATTTGCGCTACAGCTGTCAAGCGGCTTCCAGCGATCAGCTGTTAAGCGGCTTATCAGCGGAACAGCTGATAAGCAGCTTAGCGGCTTAAGAAAAGGGCGAAAAAAGTGAAAAAAACCCGCGGGGGGATGCAAGATTTTTTTCGTCTTGCGAAGCAACCCCATAGGGGAATTCGTTTTACGAAGTGCCTCCAAAACGGAAAACCCTTTCGTCTAGCGGGTTTTTCGTCTTGCGAGGCGTTCGTCTTGCGGGGCACCACTGTAGAGGGCTCCCCTCACATTATAAAAGCTGTTTTTATAATTTAAACTGTTTATCACCTTCTACGTAGATTATAATTAACATTATTTTGCATGTATTGCCTAAGGACCAGCTCCTGGTCTAGGGTGGTATAGTTCATTATTATTATTATTAATTTTATTATAGTTTTTATTAAGTTTTTCTAATTTACATTTCAAGATAATAATAATTTATAATAATAATAATAATAATTTATTATTTATACCCCGCTGTCAGGGAACTGACATCTAAAGCGCCGCAGGTGCAAAGGCTCCCTGAGGTTGAGAGAGCAGTAGCAGCGGAAGAGGGAACCAGTAGAGGGCGAGCAAGAACTCCAAGGGAAAGTGAGTCGGAGGGATGGCTCAGAGACGCTTCAAGCGAAACTAGTGGGGAGGTCTCAGGACCTCCTATAGGGACACCCACACCTCGACGGAAACTGTCACGCCGAGAGGCCAGACGACGTGTTTCCGTTAAGGAGCTTTTATGTTGGAAACGTTTCCGAAAGCAGCCACTTTCGGATTCTACTAGTGATTGACGCAGCCATGCTGGAGGGGCTCCGTCACAGGCAGAGGTTTAAAAACCTGATCAAACTCTGAGGGACTTGCATTTTACGCACAAGCAGCTCATCGTCCCATCACAGCAATCCGAAAGTCACCGAAAGCCAGCTTGTGCAGAGAGAAGCATCATGAGCAACCCAGCCGGAACCGGGGGTGCAGGAGCAGCTGGAGGGGGTCCAAGCCTGGAAGAAAGGTACAGAGCGTTGGAGATCCAGTTGGCGCTGCAAACGGCGAGGCTTGAGGAGAGGAGGGCTCAGGATGCAGAAAAGGGAAAGGAGAAAACCACCCCGCTCGCCAGAAAGGTACCAGGATTGGTGCAGAAATTCGGGGGGGATCCCAGGAACTATCATGCCTTTAGAACAGAGATGCAATACGCTCTAAACTTGCAGTTTGATGACTTCCCCGACGAGGAATCGCGAGTGGCGTATGTGATTGGCCATCTCGAATCCGGGGCGAAAGATTGGGTTAGACCCCTGATGGCAGCGAATAATGAGATCTTAAAGGACACGAGGAAGTTTTTTCGTGCCATGGACCTGATGTTTTCCAGCGATATTGAGCAGGGGGTGGTGCGAAGGCAGTTAATGGCTTGCCAGCAAGGAAGCAGATCTGTCCGTGAGTACTGGACTGAATTTACTATGCTGATTCATAAATTGGGGTGGGACCTATCGGCGGAGCCCATCCAAATGCTTTTCGAAGAGGGGCTTTCTTCAACCGTCAAAGATGAGCTTTCCCGGGGGCCCAGGGCGGAGTCTATGGACCAATTAACCAAATCTGCGCTGGCCATAGGAGCGCGCCAGGAGGCGAGGGCTTTGGAAAGGCGGGAAGGGAAAGGAGACCGTTGGAGGGAGTTCCGCATTCCAGACATTCCAGAGCCATCTTTCCCGCCGGCAGAGCCGATGGAAGTTGGAACAGCGCGGGCGCGCGCAGTTTCAAATCCCAGTGAAGGGCGGAAGAAGGAGGGAAAGAGCGCCAAGAGATGTTATCTCTGCCAACAGCCAGGGCACTTTGCCAGAGTCTGCCCACAAAGAAAGGAATGGCAAGGGATGGCAGGAGCTGTTGGGGGAAAGGAAGAGGAAAGCAAGGAGCAAGTAAAAGCCAACGCCTGGCTGCCACCGTCGGGGCACAGCAGCCAGGCCAAAGAGCAATGAAAGTGCCCATGCCAGAACCTCCCAGACCTGCTTTAGTGATAGAGGTGTTACTAGAACTGCCAAACGGACACCCACTAAAGGTCAAGGCGCTTTTGGATTCAGGCAGCTCCTGTAATTTCATGAGTAAGGAGTTTGCAGCTGAGCACCAGATACAGACCATCCCTTTAAGTAACCCCTTGCAGGTGACTACGATTGACGGCAGAGAGCTGTTGGGGGGAGAAGTTAGCCAACAGACTGTCCCGATGATAATGAGAGTGGCAAGGCACACCGAACAGATAGCGTTTAATGTGGCCATCCTGGGAGGAGCGCCCATCATTTTGGGGATGAGCTGGCTGGCGCTACACGATCCGCTAGTGGGCTGGCATCAGAGGGTGGTCTCCTTTGGGTCAGCGCATTGCCTAGAACACTGCAAGGAGGGGAAGGTCTCGGGAGGAGACAGAGTCACCCTAGCGGGGATGGAAGTGATGGGCAAAGGGAAGGTGCCCCCGCAATACGCAGATCTGAGCAACGTATTCAGCGAAAGGGAAGCAGACAAACTGCCACCGCATAGACCCTTTGACTGTCAAATCAACCTACTCCCAGGGGCCCAACTCCCAGTAGGCAAGCTGTACGCCATGTCAGACAGGGAGATGCAGGAGCTGAGGGAGTTCATTGACAAAAACTTGAAGCGAGGTTTCATCAGAGAGTCCCGAGCGGTGGGGGGCAGCCCAGTGTTTTTTGTGGACAAAAAGAACACAGACAAACCGAGACTGGTGTGTGACTTTAGGGCCCTCAATGCAGTGTCGGAGCCCCTGGCTTTCCCTATGCCCCGAATTGACGACATTTTGACCAGAGTAAGGAAGGGAAAGATTTTTACAAAACTGGACCTGCGGGGGGCGTACAATCTGATACGCATAAGGAAGGGAGATGAATGGAAGACCACCATGTTTACCCCTTTGGGAGCCTTTGAATACCTCGTTATGCCCTTCGGTCTACAAGGGGGCTCCGCCTGTTTTCAAGCTTTTATAAACCACGTTCTGGGACCTTTGCTCTACAAGAACTGTGTGGCCTTTTTAGACGACGTGTTGGTGTATTCGGAAGATGAGGAACAGCATGTGAGGGACGTTCGAGAAGTGTTGGGCAGGCTGCAAGCCAACCAGCTGTGGGTGAAACTGGAGAAGTGCCAGTTTCATACCAAGGAGGTGGAATTCCTGGGGTACCGCTTGTCAGACAAGGGATTGGCCATGGATCCAGGCAAGGTTCAAGCGGTACTGGAATGGAAGACACCGAAGACCAAGAAGGACGTGCAAAGATTCTTGGGGTTTGGGAACTTTTATCGGAAGTTCATCAAGAACTTTGCCCACTTGACGGCGCCCATCACCGACTGCCTCAGCAGCAAGAAGAAATTTGTTTGGACGGTGGAGGCGGATCGAGCCTTTGAAGAACTGAAAAGGGCTTTCGCCTCGGAAGAACAACTTCTGCATGTGGATTTACAAAAACCCATGAGAGTGGAAACAGATGCATCCGACCGGGCTATAGGGGCGGTCCTTCTTCAACCGGGGAGGAGTGCGTCGGAGTGGAGACCGTGTGCATTCTTCTCGCGGAAACTGAATAAGTCCGAGAGGAATTACACGGTGTATGACAGGGAACTACTTGCCATTCACGAAGCATTCCGGAGGTGGAGACATTTATTAATTGGGGCACAACACAAGGTGCAAGTGTGCACCGACCACAAAAATTTAGAGTATTGGAGAACAGCTCGAGTGCTCAACCAACGACAAGTGAGATGGGCACAGGAATTCTCCAAATTTAACTTTGAGATTTGTTATGTGCCAGGCCCAGAAAACGTCAGGGCGGATGCGCTCTCACGCAAACCAGAATATTGGGAAGGGGAGGAGGTGATCGAAGAGAGACATGTCATCCCGGAGGACCGCTGGGTGTGTGGGGCGGCGCTGGTGGGGCAACGGGAACTGGTGGAGGAAACGGAAAATGATGAATATGCCCAGGATAAGCTCAGAGGTCTCAGGGGGGAGGGCGAGAGCCCCGGAGGTTTTGAGGAAAGAAATGGGGCATTGTATTACAAAGGGGCACTGTATATACCCGAAGGTGAATTGAGGGGGAGAGTACTCAAGCAGTTGCATGATAGCCCCACGGCGGGACATTTTGGGCAACACAAAACCATGTGGTTGGTTACCAGGGAATTTTGGTGGCCTAAGGTGAGGGAAGATGTAAGGGAGTATGTAAGAGGGTGTGACCAATGTCAGCGAGCCAAAGGGGAAAGAAGGGCGCCGGCAGGGTTATTAGAACCTTTACCCACACCAGAACGGCCTTGGGAAGCGATATCAATAGATTTTATGACGGATCTGCCAAGGTCCAAGGGGAAAACAGCCATCATGGTAGTAGTAGACCTGTTAACTAAGATGTGCCATTTTGTAGCATGCTCACATGCAGTCACAGCGGAAGAAACGGCGAAGTTGTTTGTGGAACATATCTTTAGGTTGCACGGGGCTCCCTCGAGGGTGATCTCAGATCGAGGCAAACAATTTACTTCCAGGTTCTGGAGGAAGCTCATGAGCTTGCTACACGTGGAAGTTAATTTTTCAACTGCCCGGCACCCTGAAACCAACGGGCAGGCGGAAAGGGCAAATGGCATTCTTCAACAATATCTTAGGTGTTATGTCAATGACAGAGAGAACGATTGGGTCGAAAAGTTGGCGTTGGCAGAATTTGCCTACAATAATGCGGAGAATGTGTCCACAGGGATGAGTCCCTTTTTGGCTAATTACGGGTGTCACCCCAGGGCATTTCCAGGGGAAGGAGGGGAGAGATGGAGCGTTCCAGCGGCTGAACATTTTGTAGAAGAGATGGAAGCCATCCATCAGCAGCTCCAGCTCAACTTAGAAAGGGCCAAGGCACAATATAAGAAGCAGGCAGACAAGAACAGAAGGGAAGGTGAAACCATAAGGGTGGGGGATCAAGTGTGGTTGTCAACCCAAGGGTTGCCGTTCAAAGGGGGTTGTAAGAAACTGAGGCCCAGAAGATTGGGACCCTTTGAGGTGATTCAGCAGGTCAACCCGGTAGCTTTCAAACTCCGATTACCCAACCACATGAAATTGCACCCAGTGTTCCACAGGTCGTTACTGTCACCATACAGGGGGGGACGTGAAGGGGAGCACGTCAGGGGACCAGCCTTGGAAGAGAGGGAACGCCGCAACCATGTAGCGGAAATCCTCGATTCCAGGTGGAAGGGTAATCAGGTGGAGTATTTGGTGGCGTGGGAAGGGGAACCGGAGTCAGAAAACACCTGGGTAAGTGCAGAGGAAGTCAATGACGAGGTTTTAACAGAAACGTTCCACCAAAGGTTCCCGAGGAAACCTCAGCCTATAGCAAGGTTTAGGAGGGAGTATTTCGGCACCACCGATGAGGAAGAGGAAATGGAAGGGTTCGCGGAGTCGGAGTTGGAAGATGGAGTGGACTCTGATGACGAAGAGTACCTAGAGAGTAGGAACAGCAACAAGTGGAAGGAAGTGTTCGCGACGTCGGAAGATGAGGGAGGTTCTTTCAGGGGTTTTACCTCCTCACCGCCAGTAGGAGAGGAGACGGGAGGGGGTGAAGGGGGCCCTGGAGGGGAGGTGGATGTCAGGGAACTGACATCTAAAGCGCCGCAGGTGCAAAGGCTCCCTGAGGTTGAGAGAGCAGTAGCAGCGGAAGAGGGAACCAGTAGAGGGCGAGCAAGAACTCCAAGGGAAAGTGAGTCGGAGGGATGGCTCAGAGACGCTTCAAGCGAAACCAGTGGGGAGGTCTCAGGACCTCCTATAGGGACACCCACACCTCGACGGAAACTGTCACGCCGAGAGGCCAGACGACGTGTTTCCGTTAAGGAGCTTTTATGTTGGAAACGTTTCCGAAAGCAGCCACTTTCGGATTCTACTAGTGATTGACGCAGCCATGCTGGAGGGGCTCCGTCACAGGCAGAGGTTTGAAAACCTGATCAAACTCTGAGGGACTTGCATTTTACGCACAAGCAGCTCATCGTCCCATCACACCCGCCCATCTGGCCGGGCTTCCTCAGCCACTCTGGGCGGCTTCCAAAAGAATATTAAAATACTGTGATACATCAAACATTAAAAGCTAATCAATCAGACACCCTTAAATCAATGGCTTCTCTTCTTCTTTTTCCATGGTTCATTTGGCATACTCTACATCCTTGCATATTTTACGTAAACTAAACCATTCCATAATCCATTGTTATACCATGAAAACATATTTATACTGTTTATCTTAATGCTACCAGTGTTTTTAAATCTACACAACTTTCACCCAAATAATCAGTAAACATTTTCCAGTCTTCTTTAAATGTATATTCTTCTATTCTTCTATATGTTAAATCTCTGAGGTGTGCCTATTCCACCAATCTAAGTTGCCATTCTTCTATGTTTGGGACCTCGCTCATTTTCTTTTTGGGGCTCGCAAAACACGGGCTGCAGTAGTAGCATACGTAATGATTATGTATGATTAGCATACATAATCTTTTTCGACACCTGGGAATTTCCGACTGAATTATCCCCAACGAAAAAGGGACTCTGGGTTTTTTTTGGAAAGGTACTTTCAAACATTTTTCTTCAATTCATTATATATCATTTCCCAATATTCTTTTCCCCTTTTACAAGTCCACCACATATGATAAAACGTACCCTCTACCTCATTATTAATCTGTATGGTGTTGTATGTTGAAAGAATTTTCCGTAAGTTTTGCTCTATAAGACTCACTTTTTCCCTCCTAAAAAGTAAGGGGAAATGTGTGTGCATCTTATGGAGCGAATGCAGGCTGCGCAGCTATCCCAGAAGCCAGAACAGCAAGAGGGATTGCTGCTTTCACTGTGCAGCGATCCCTCTTGCTGTTCTGGCCTCTGAGATTCAGAATATTTTTTTTCTTGTTTTCCTCCTCCAAAAACTAGGTGCGTCTTGCGGTCTGGTGCGTCTTATAGAGCGAAAAATATGGTAATACAGTAATGAATACATAAATACAATGGAGCCAGAGACTTTGGGGGAGCAGAGATTGGGGCATGGGCTTCTCTGTCTGGCTGACACCAGCTGCTGTTCTCTGCCTTGGCAAAAGCCTCTTCTTCTCCTCCCTCCAGGGGTTGACCTGGAGCTGTGGGCCCACGAACACTCCTACGAGAGGCTGTGGCCGGTCTACGACTACAAGGTGATTCCAGGCTTGGCAAAGGGGCAGTGTCCTGTTCAGAAGCAGAGAAGGGCACCCGAGACCCGGGATAAGGTGGAGAGTCCTTACCCCACAGCAGAATCTCTGCAGTGGGAGATTCGGAGACCTTGCTGGGTTGGAATCTGTAGAATCTGGCTCTCTGCCACGCCGGCTTCAGTGGCTGGGAGCAGCGAGCATCATCCCAGAGCAGGCATCCCCAAACTCGGCCCTCCAGATGTTTTGGGACTACAACTCCCATCATGCCTAGCTAATGTGGATGATGGGAACTGTAGTCCCAAAGCATCTGGAGGGCTGAGTTTGGGGGTGCCTGTCTAAGAGTTTTGCCAGCAAATCCTGGGCCATGTGATCTCCTTTTGCAAAAGGGTTCCCTGCTCCGTGGAACTGCCCATCCTCAGGCAACTGGCCTTGAAGGGGCTGGTGCCATCCCACAGACTCACCAGCAGGAATATCACCACTGCTAAAAAAGTCCTGCTCTTCTTACTTGAACAAGCCCAATCTCATCTGATCTGGGAAGCTAAGCAGGGTCAGGCCTGGTTAGTACTTGGATGGGAGACAGTGTAGGAATACGGGCTGCTAGGACCTGGGAGACCAGAGTTACCTTGGCCCAGTCATGGCCGCCTCTCAGCCTAACCTACCTCGCAGGGTCGTTGTGGGGATTGAATGAGGAAAGGGGAAGGACCAGGCCCACCACCCTGAGCTCCTTGGAGAAAAAGGTGGGATATATAGGAAATACAGTAAATTTTAAGTACTGGAATGCTCTCCCCAGGGAAGTTTGCTTGGTGCCTTCATTACACACCTTTAGGCGTCAGGCAAAAGCATTGCTTTTTAACCAGGCCTTTGCTTGATCTGCTCCTATACCTTGGATAGGCAAACTAAGGCCCAGGGACCGGATCCGGCTCAATAGGCTTCTCAATCCGGCCCATGGACAGTCTGGGAATCAGCATGTTTTTACATGAGTAGAATATGTCCTTTTATTTAAAACGCATCTCTGAGTTATTTGTAGGGCCTGCCTGGTGTTATTTTACATGAGTAGATTGTGTCCTTTTATTTAAAATGCATCTCTGGGTTATTTGTGGGGCATAGGAATTCGTTCATTCCCCCCCCCCCATATAGTCCAGCCCCCCACAAGGTTTGAGGGACAGTGGACTGGCCCCCTGCTAAAAGTTTGGTGACCCCTGTTCTATACCCTTTTAAAATGTGGCTATTTCTGGGGGGGGGGGTTATTGGGTTGTTGTTTTTATATTGGTTATATATGTTGTGATCTTTTCTGTGAACCGCCATGAGACCTCCGGGTATTGGGCGGTATATAAACAATAATAATAATAATAATAATACAGTAAATGTATAATCCTCCTCATCTCTCTTTCTCCTTCAGGTTTGCAATGGCAGCACCGAGGCCCCTTACACCAACCCATGTGCCCCTGTTCATATTATCACTGGATCAGCTGTAAGTGTGAGGTTTTTGGGTGGGTGGGCAGACTTAATTTTAAATGGTGGCTTATGAGCTAATTACACCGTCCTTCTGAATATATACAGAGTTCCTCACATATCAGACTGTTTTGCCCATCTAAGCCTAGTGTCCTAGGGTGCTGTCAGCGGCTCCCGGCTGGCTGCCCAGGAAAGTATAAGACAAGGAAGAATTTCTTACAGACCTATTTTATTTCAGTCTTTACAGAGAGGCTGTAGAACCCAGCCTCTCGGATAATGACGTTGTCCCAAGTGAATCTCCACCTCCACCCCATCTCTTCCCCATTTGTCGTTCTCATCATCTCCTCTATAGGTCCTGCTATGTGCTCCCTGTCTTTGAGCTCTTTGTTCTCCTACTTTCAAGGCTCACCAGGTTCTGGGAGATGGAGGGCCTGGCATGCTTTCCGGTGATAAAGTGTCAGCCAGTGTTCAGTTTCTGTTAATTGATTCTCATGAAAACTTACAGATTCTGGCTTCACACAATTAACACAAGGCAGTGCCAATTTACTCTTGGCAGAAAGCCAAGGTCTGCTTGACCTAGAAACTACTTACTCTGATTGGTTAACGACCAGCACTCAACTCTGTTATCTAGGAATGCTAGCACAGTTTGTGTTTGGTGTTAGGGGTGTGTTAGGAGTAGAAGTGCTGTGTATGGTTAAGAGAGAGAGAGAGAGAAAGAAAGGATTTATTTTGCTTTGTTTTGTATGCAGAAACTCTGCTGGTTTTATTTTTCCTTTTAATAAATCCTGTAAATAGTTATTCTGAGTCTAGCTGACTAGTCATTACCGCCTCAACTAGCTTCTTCGCTGTGCAGAAAAACTCTGCTACGCTTGGGCTAAAGCCATTAGAGCTATGCCTGACACTTCAAAGTTCCAAGAGCCAGGTGTTGTTCTGGCTCTCCCACAATTCCCCAGCTTCCCCCCTAATCTGCCTCTGAGCTGCGACCTCCCGCAAACCCCTGTTATAAATCGACACCTTCTTCCTCTTCCTCCTCCCTGGAAGGGTCAGGATGAAGAGGTGGTTCTCCACCACTCCTCCTCTGCCCAGTCCCTGACACCTAGGGCAAAGCATAATATGAGTCTGCTAATATGATCAGGCCATTGGTCCATCCTGTGCATCATCCCGGGACCAACAAGATGCTTCAATGGGAAATCAGTGAGCACAAAAGCATTCTCCCCTCCTGTGGTTCTCAGCCACTGGTATTCCGAAGCACTGCTGCCTCAGGTTGAGGAGACAGAGTATAGCCATTGTGACTAGTAGCCACCGATAGCCCTCTGAATTTGTCTCATCCTCTTTTAAAGCCATCCCAGTTGGTGGCCATCGCTGCCTCCTGTGGCAGGGAGTTCCGTAGTTTAACAATGCATTGCATGAAGAAGTAATTCCTTTTATCCTTAATTCCTTAAGTCCATAAATAGCAGCACCCTAGAGGTTCCGGGCCCTAAGGAAGTCAGATTAGCCTCAACCAGAGCCAAGGCCTTCTCTGAACTGGCTCCGCCTGGCTCTGCCTCATGAGACCAAACCCCTGTTGTAAATCTATACTGTCTTCCTTCTCCACCACTCCTCCTCTGCCCAGTCCCTGACACCTAGAGCAAAACATAATATGAGTCTGCAAATACGATCAGGCCATTGGTGCATCTTGTGTATCATCCCGTTCTCACCGGGGCCAACGAGATGCTTCAATGGGAAATCAGTGAGCACAGTGATTTCGGGCAGAGAGGAGCCTTTGTCATCACCTTCCACCTGATAGCCTTCCAAATGGATATGCCACTCAATTGAACCTGGGACCTTCTGAATGCAACACATGTGCTCCACCTGACTTGGATTATTTACTATCTTCCTTAGTGGGGCATGTAAACCGCTATTCTCAATAATGTATTTACAGGGTAGCAGGCACTGGGGTTGAGCTTATGGAATCAGGGAGGCCCGAGAATGTTTGAGAACCCCTGGGTTCTCTGTTGTGCAGCTCGGTCAGCCCTCCCCAAGCGGGTGCCCTTCAAATGTTTTGGACTGCAACTCCCATCTGGAGGGCACCGCGTTGGCAAAGCCTGAAGAAGCTGTTCACTGTGGAAAACTCTCAGCTGCCCGGCCTTTGAGCCTCTTCCTTCCTCACCCACCAGGGCTGCAGAGAGCGACTTGACCCCTTTGTCCCCGACCCACGAGAATGGAGCGCCGTGCGGATTGAGGATTATGGCTACACCCACATGCAGATCATGAACAGGACTCACGTTTGGCTGGAACAAGTGTCGGACGACCAGGTAGGCAGCGCTTAAGTCCTGCGAAAGAGCAATGCAGAATATTATTATTATTATTATTATTATTATTATTATTATTATTATTATTATTAATTTATTTGTACCCTGCCCATCTGGATGGGTTTCCTCAACCACTCTGGGTGGCTTCCAACAAAGATTAAAAGTACATTAAAATGTCACACATTAAAAACTTCCCTAAACAGGGCTGCTTTCAGATGTCTTCTATACATCAGGTAGTTGTTCATCTCTTTGACATCTGGTGGGTGGGCGTTCCACAGGGCGGCTGCCACTACCGAGAAGGCCCTCTGCCTGGTTCCCTGTAACTTGGCTTCTCACAGTGAGGGAACCACCAGAAGGCCCTCAGCGCTGGACCTCAGTGCCCGGGCTGAATGATGGGCGTGGAGACGCTCCTTCAGATATATTGGGCCTTTGAGGCCGTTTGGGGCTTTAAAGGTCAGCACCAACACTTTGAATTGTGCTCAGAAACATACTGGGAGCCAATGTAGGTCTTTCAAGACCGGTGTTATGTGGTCCCGGCAGCCACTCCCAGTCCCCAGTCTAGCTGCCGCATTCTGGATTAGTTGTAGTTTCCGGGTCACCTTCAAAGGTAGCCCCACGTAGAGCGCATTGCAGTAGTCCAAGTGGGAGATAACCAGAGCATGCACCACTGGCGAGGCAGTCCGCAGGCAGGGAGGGTCTCATCCTGCGTACCAGATGGAGCTGGCAGACAGCTGCCCTGGACACAGAACTGACCTGCGTCTCCATGGACAGCTGTGAGCCCAAAATGACTCCCAGGCTGCGCACCTGGTCCTTCAGGGGCACAGTTGCCCCATTCAGGACCAGGGAGTCCCCCACGCCTGCCCGCCTCCTGTCCCCCCAAAACAGTCCTTCTGTCTTGTCAGGATTCAACCTCAATCTGTTGGCACATCGGGTTCAAATATAGGGCTTTGTAGAAACATTATTATTATTACTACTACTGCTGCTGCTACTACTACTACATTTATGTACCACCTTTTCTTCCGATGAGCTGAAGGCAATGCACATGGTCCTCCTCTCCATTTCATCCTCACATCCCTGTGAGGTAGGTTAGGATAAGATACAGTGACTGGCTCAAGGTCACCTCATGAGCTTTGTGGCTGAGTGGGGATTTGAACCCTGGTCTCCCAGGTCATAAAGGTAAAGGGACCCCTGACCATTAGGTCCAGTCGTGGCCGACTTTGGGGTTGTGGCGCTCATCTCGCTTTACTGGCCGAGGGAGCCGGCGTACAGCTTCCAGGTCATGTGGCCAGCATGACTAAGCCGCTTCTGGCGAACCAGAGCAGTGCACGGAAACGCCGTTTACCTTCCCGCTGGAGCGGTACCTATTTATCTACTTGCACTTTGACGTGCTTTCGAACTGCTAGGTGGGCAGGAGCAGGGACCCAGCAATGGGAGCTCACCCTGTCATGGGGATTCGAACCGCCGACCTTCTGATCAGCAAGTCCTAGGCTCTGTGGTTTAACCCATGTCATCCCAGGTCATAGTCTTATCCATCACTATAACCATTACGCCACCCTGGCTCTCAACACGATGCTGAAAACAATGCAGGGGCCGGACACATCTGGGGGTCCCAATTAGTAAACGTTAAATATTTCTTGAACATTTTTTGTGTCTGGAGCAGGGGAATGGGATCAGGGGCCCCAAGGCTTCTTCTCATCGGGGATCCAGTGGGTATGAATGGTTCCTGTGCTCCGACACGAGGCCATGGCAGGCCTGCTGCAACCCTGGCCGACATCGGAGTGCAGCTGAGCTGCATCATTGGAAACCACTGCATTCGCTTGGAGGGTGGATGGCGGCTAATGGATTGAGGTTGAATCCTGACTAGACAGAAGTACTGTTTTTGGGGGACAGGGGGCGGGTGGGTGTGAAGGACTCCCTGGTCCTGAATGGGGTAATTGTGCCCCTAAAGGACCAGGTGCGCAGGCGAAAAATACAGTAACTGCAGCCAGGTTGTACATCTTTTCCTGGAGGGACTCTAACCCCAAAGACACACTCTCTCACTCTCTCTCTTTGCTTTTCAGAGTGGGAAGGTCGTGGACGGGATTTGGCTGATCAAAGAACTGCACGGCCCAGAAGCCTGGCACTAGCAGGTCCTTGGTGACCTCCCTGTTCCCTTCCTGGTCTAGACGGTGTCTGGGGCCTTTGCCTTGTGACAACCAGCTTTCAACGCAGGAAGAAGAGGAAGCCACCAGAGCCATTTCCCCTATGAGTCCCAGAAGCAGTAAGAACATCAGATGATCACGGCAAGGGGATCAGGCCAATGGCCCATCTATTCCAGCACCCTCTTCTTGCCCCCAGAGGGAATCCCGCAATATTCCCTCCAAGCACAAGAGCACTTTCTGTGGCTTCCAGCAACTGGTATTCAGAAACATTGCTGTCTCCAGCTGGGAAGGCAGAGCACAGACATCATCGTCATCGATAGCCCTCAGTTTCGTTGGCTCACCCCATTAGGTTCTCCTGTTATGAAAAGTAGCATTTTCTCTTTTGGATTTGAGCTCAGGAAGGTCACCAAGGCAGCCGTGGGTTGCGGGGCAGGCCATTATAAGGGGCGAAGCTTTATTTTTGCAAATCCCTCCAGTGAGGGGTCTTAAAATTATGCTGTGGGGTGTGAGTGATTCAAATCTGCTATAATTTTTGTGACTGGGCAACATTCAGCCTGGTTAGTCTACGCTGGATGAAGAAGCACATAAACTGCTTTAGGAAAAGCAAAGAATTTAAATTGTACCTTCTGAAAATAACCATAATAATAATAATAGAAAATTAATATATATCGTAACTGCAAGTACTTGGAAATCATTTTTGATGGTTGCTATGCAATTCTGCACACAATCTGCTTACCAAGCAACACTAAAAAAGGTAAAGGGGCCCCTGACCATTAGGTCCAGTCGTGACCGACTCTGGGGTTGCGCACTCATCTCGCTCTATAGGCTGAGGGAGCCAGCGTTTGTCCACAGACAGCTTCCGGGTCATGTGGCCAGCATGACTAAACCGCTTCTGGCGAACCAGAGCAGCGCACGGAAACGCCGTTTACCTTCCCGCCAGAGCGGTCTCTATTTATCTACTTGCACTTTGACGTGCTTTTGAACTGCTAGGTTGGCAGTACTCCAAACAACACTAAATAGTATTAATTAAACCAAAATACATTTGGAGTTCCCAAGCCCGTCTGGGGAGACGGGGGCATTTCGCAGGCCCCCAACTGGCTCCAGCCACTGGCAGGCAGCCGGGTGAACTCCGGTTCTCAGAACAGTATCAATCAGCGACTCAAGCCTCGGAAACCTTTAGAGACTGAGCACGCTCTAATCAGCAGAGTGAATAACTCTTCACAACGGAAATGGCGGACAGAGGCATATGTAAGCATATTTACAGGTGTTTATTCAGCATCAGGACACAAGAAAAACATGTCTGTTCCCAGCAAGCTGTGGTGGAATGTAAACAGACATGTGACATACAACAGCTCCATACATCTGTTTAGGTGGAACAGAACATTATAATCCTAACAAAGCCATGTTACAACTTTTTAGCAACCCCTCATTTTTGGAAGTTGAAAAATGCAACCCTCCCCTCCCATGGGTAGGATCCTGCCTTGGTGTCTTTCCTGCCCTCTCTGCATTCGCCACTTCAGCAACCACAGCCTGGGATTTTTTCTCCCTTCATCGGTGCAGTCTTTTCCTTTGCTAGCTCCTCAGCCAACTGCTCTTCCTCTCTGGAAGCACAAGACCTGAGGCAGGAGTTTGATTTGCATCTCTACTAAGAACACGACTGAGCAGAAGGTGAAAGGAAGTCTTGTCACTACACAGATTTGCCGGTGAAATTAATATTATTAAATGGCAGGTTGTGAATGACGTGCAGCCACAAGCTTTTTGAAAGACTTGAGAGCCATGGGAATTGCTGTCATCTACGCAATAATCTGGTGTGAATTGTGTTTTCCTGTAGCGCAGGACAGAGACAATATTGTTTTTCCCCACGAGAAAGAAATCACTTGAATAAAAGTTTGAAAATAGGGAAGCCCAGAATACTACAGTTCTTTTTTAGATTCAGCAACCAGAAACAGTTGCTTGTACAGTGGTACCTCAGGTTAAGTACTTAATTTGTTCCGGAGGTCTGTTCTTAACCTGAAACTATTCTTAACCTGAAGCACCACTTTAGCTGATGGGGCCTCTTGCTGCTGCCGTGCCGCCGGAGCCCGATTTCTGTTCTTATCCTGAAGCAAAGTTCTTAACCTGAAGCACTATTTCTGGGTTAGCGGAGTGTGTAACCTGAAGCGTATGTAACCCGAGGTACCACTGTATAGATGACCCTTGGGGTCCCTTCCAAATCTACAGTTCTTTGATTCTATAACTACCTGCTCAAGCCAAGATATACTGAAACCTAAGAAGACAGATCGGTCACCTCTAAAAAGATGAGACTCAGGATATTCACATAAGGCACAAACTAGCCTGTATTAGTGCATTTTACCATGGTTTTGACATCATCATCATCATAATTTATTATTTGTACCCCGCCCATCTGGCTGGGTTTCCTCAGCCACTCTGGGTGGCTTCCAACAGAAGATTAAAAATACATTAAAACATGGGTAAGCAAACTAAGGCCCGGGGCCCGGATCTGGCCCAATTGCCTTCTCAATCTGGCCCGTGGATGGTCCAGGAATCAGCTTGTTTTTACATGAATAGAATGTGTGCTTTTATTTAAAATGCATCTCTGGGTTATTTGTGGGGCATAGGAATTTGTTCATTTCCCCCCCTTCAAAATACAGTCTGCCTCCCCATAAGGTCTGAGGGACAGTGGACCGGTCCCCTGCTGAAAAAGTTTGCTGACCCCTCCATTAAAATATCAGTCATTAAAAACTTCCCTAAACAGGGCTGCCATCAGATGTCTTCTAAACGTCAGGTAGTTGTTTATCTCTTTGACATCTCATGGGTGGGTGCCACTACCAGGAAGGCCCTCTGCCTGGTTCCCTGTAACTTGGCTTCTCATAGGGAGGGAACTGCCAGAAGGCCCTCAGGGCTGGACCTCAGTGTCTGGGCAGAACGATGGGAGTGGAGACGCTCACTCCCCCAAAAGACTACTTCTGTCTTGTCAGGATTCAACCTCGATCTGTTAGCCGCCATCCATCCTCCAGCCGCCTCCAGACACTCACACAGGACCTTCACCGCCTTCACAAAATTGTAGCGGTGAAAATCAGGATTCAGAAAACATGGGTCTCAGCTGTTTCCCCCTTGCTGCTACTTCCCCAGCCGGCAGCTTAGCTCTAAATCAGAACAAACCCAGCTGCTGTTTGCTCCGATCAAGAGCAGATTTTTTTGCTGGGGGGGGGGGGCGGGGCGCGTGAAGCATTAGGACAAGTGGAAGTGTGGATCAGCCCTAAGACACACACACAATACAGTCTTGAAGGCATTCTAGATTTGCAGTGTTGGTAAAAAGCAAATAATTTTTTTGGGGGGGGAAGCTTCCTGCCTTCAAATGACCTCCCCCTGGATTTACTGCACAAGTGGGGCATGAGAAGGCGAGGCGAAGGGGACGGGGTGGGGAGCAATGGCCTGGTCCCTTGGGGGGCTGGAGTATTTTTAGCCGGGTAGGTGACAGCATCTGTTTGACGCTTCCTCCAAGTGGCTTCAGCAGCCTTGAATCTGTAGTTTTTCTTAATATTTAGATACCAGATGCTGGGATTCAGGTGCAGGAATAGGGAGAGACGTGGCTCAGATTTTAAGTGCGGCTGGCTGCACCGCCAGGCCTTTGGCTTTCGTTGCTGCTGCTACTATTGGCAATTGCGCTCCCTTCACTCTGAGGGCAGGTTGCCACATTAAAATACCAAGATTAAAAACAGTTTAAGACACCATGCAGAAGTAAGCAGGTGCTCAAAGCATACACCTCAAGTGTCAAAAACTAGGGCAAAGAGGTTTGTCTTCAGCATTTGGTGGAAGCCGTATAATGAAGGGCCCAATGGGCACTTTGTGGGGAGGGAGGGCCTCAGCTTAGGGGCCACCACGAAGAAAGCCCTCTCCCATGGGCCACACCCTAAGTTTCTGGGGGTGGAGGAACTACTAAGAGGGCCCCCTCGGCCCATCTCAGCACCCGAGAGGGTATTGGGGTATTGATGAAGCAGAACAACGCCCTAAGGTCCACCGGTAAGTGGTAGAACATCTACGTACTATGCATGCAGAAGGTCCCAGGATCAAGACTAGGAACAATCATTGAATTCATTTATGAACTGCTTGCTATGGGGCATTCCGAAGCGATTTACCACCTTTGTTGTTGTTGTTTAGTCGTGTCCGACTCTTTGTGACCCGCTGGACCAGAGCACGCCAGGCCCTCCTGTCTTCCACTGCCTCCCGCAGTTTGGTCAAACTCATGCTGGTAGCTTCGAGAACACTGTCCCACCATCTCGTCCTCTGTCGTCCCCTTCTCCTTGCGCCCTCCATCTTTCCCAGCATTAGGGTCTTCTCCAGGGAGTCTTCTCTTCTCATGAGGTGGCCAAAGTACTGGAGCCTCAGCTTCAGGATCTGTCCTTCCAGTGAGCACTCAGGGCTGATTTCCTTCAGAATGGAGAGGTTTGATCTTGCAGTCCATGGAACCCTCAAGAGCCTCCTCCAGCACCAGAATTCAAAAGCATCCATTCTTCGGCGATCAGCCTTCTTGATGGTCCAGCTCTCACTTCCGTACATCACTACTGGGAAAACCATAGCTTGAACTATATGGACCTTTGTTGGCAAGGTTATGTCTCTGCTTTTTAAGATGCTGTAATAAATAATAATAATAATAATAATAATAATAATAATAATAATAATATTTTTTTATAAATTTTATAAAAAGCCAATTATAAATATAAAACCAGCTTAGAACAACAGCACAAACGTAACGACCAATTCAGTTTCAAAACAAGATGCCAGCTGAGGTGATTATTTTAGAAGGCTGGAAGAGGAATATCTTTCGCAGGTTCCAAAAAGACAACAGAGAAGGTGTGTGTCTGACATGCGGTGGGAGGGAGTTCCAAAGGTGCCACCACACTAAAGGCCACGAACCTGAAATTATGCACAAGGCAGCTGAGCAGATACGATCTGCAGAACACCCTCTCCAGCGCGACGCAGGGGTGTGTTGGGTACGTACAGGATAATGCAATCTTTTAGTTATCGTGGTCTCAATCTGCTAGGGAATGCCCCCAACCCTGAAATTCAGCATAGCTGTCAACCGTCCCTTATTTGGCAGGAAGCTCCCTTATCCCAGCGCTGTGTCCCGCTGCTGTCCCTTATTGATGATGTCCCTTAAATTTCCCGGGTTTCATGCTTGCCCGACTCAGGGTCCTCCGCCGCGCGAGAGAGCGCGCATGAGCTGCCGTGTCTCCATCTCTCCCTTTCCCCCCTCAGGGGCGCATCCTGAGGAGACGGGTGGCGGCGGGCGTGCAGGCAGCCCCTCTCTTGCGAGACTTCCGCTGCGCTGCCAGGGGAAGCTGGAGGCGGCAGCGGCGGAGGCGGCCTGAGGGAGGAGGAAGAGGAGGGGATGGGGAGAGACGCAGAAGGGCGGCACTTCAGCGGCTGCCACGGCGCAGCAACCGCCTCATGCCGGGCTCGCGGGCGGCGTGGGCGAGAGTCTCCCTCTCCCCCCCCTCTCGGGCGGGTAAGGGCCGATGGAACTCCTCGCGCCAGGACGACGGCAGCCCCGATGTGCTGCTTAGCATCCCCTCCAACCAGTGCAGCATCTTAATGTAGTGATTTCCCCCTCTGCATCCCTTTCATAACTCTATTTTTATGAATCATTTGTCCATCCACAGTTCGAATTTTTACTACAAGTTTTCTGTCAATCCTACCAATGTATGTAACTCTTGACAATAGCTTTTCAACTAAATTATAAACTTTCCCCATTTTTTATGAAAGTGGTCCTCTTCCTGGTTTCTAATTCTGCCTGTAAGCTTTGCCATCTCGACGTCGTTCATTGGTTTTGTCTGCCCCTCTTCTTTGGTGGGAGTTGTAGACCCTTAGGATCATCTAGTCCAACCCCCTGCAAAACACAGTCAGTGGCAGCCAAAGCAGCATGGCTCCATCAGTGCCGGATTTCTGTATAAACTAAGCCAAAAATCCCTTATTTTGGCTGCTGGTCCCTTATTTTCGAGGCTGCTGGTCCCTTATTTTCAAATCTGTAAGTTGACAGCTATGCCCTGAAAGTTTGGAGAGACGCTGCCAGTCAGTGTAGACAGTACTGAACTAGATGGAGCAGTTTCCTACATTCCTCTATTTGGCTTTTGCTGCACTGCCCACGAGGGGGCACCCTTGCTCTGCAACGGAGTCCCAAATTTAGGAGGACTGAACAGGACTTTAAATTTCCACTTACAGTACAAATTAACATGCCAGGCTTGTTTCATCCTCCCACCCAAAAAACAGCTCTGCGTTCATTTAATTGCAAAACAGGACTTATTTGCAGAAAGGTTTGGGCCAGGCCCCTGGCCTAGAACCCTGGAGAGAAACGGGTTCGAATCCCCATGCAGCCAGGATGCTTGCTGGGGGTAACATCTCTCTGGAGCCTACCCTACAGGGTTGTTGTTGTTGTGGTGATAAATACAGGGAGCAAAGCAGCACCCCAGACGAAAGGTTGCCTGCCCTAAAGTATGAATTTAGAAAAACAAAAACAAAACGGTCATGATGATTATTAAAATTAATACCATTAATCCTGAAAATCAGATTAATCATGTTAATGTGTTTTCTCTGATAATAACTTTTATACGATGGTTTTGATAAAATCAATGTCATTACTATTAGTCGTTCATGTTAATGTACTTACAGTTATAATTATTTTATACTTACGATGATCAAAATTAAAACTATCAGTATGCACGTTTAGGATAATTACACTAATATTTAGTTGCACTAATATATTTAGTTGCTCTTGCACTAATATATTTCGTTATCATTATTTTATGCTTACAGTTATCAATGTTAATACCGTCGATATGCGTGATTAGGTTAATTACATTAATGTATTCACGAGTATAATTATTTTATACTAATCATTACATAGATGAATGATTGGATTAATTACAAGGGTCATATTAATGTATTCACAATTATTTCATATTGCCGGATTTTAAATCAGTATTATCAATGTGAACAACAACAACAACAACAACAACAATACTAACAACAACAACAACAATAATGATAATATCAATGTACGTACAGTTAGGGTGATTTCCCTCCCACCCCTCCCTTCTCCTCTCCCCGTCAATCATTCCTTTAGGTAACCAATAGGCGTGCGGGCTCCTCCCCTCCCTTCCCCTCGCTCCCCAGCGCTGCTGGGCCACGCCCCTCGAGGAGCGCCGCCAATCGGAAGCCTCCCGGGCTGTGCGGCGGGGAGGGGGCGTGGCGGCTGTTGCCGTGGCGACGGCGGGAGAGCGGGCTTGTGCCCGGATGTTGCCTGGTTTCGGCTGGGCCGGCTCCCAAGATGGCGGCGGCGGCGCGGCGAGGGGCGCCCTGAGAGGAACCGGGAGGCGGCGAGGAGGAGGAGGAGGAGGAAGGGACGAGGCCGCAGCGCGGAGCCGAGAGCGAGCGAGCGAGAGAGAAGGCAGGCAGCGGGGAAGGAAGCGGGGGAGGGGGGGGAGTCTTCTCGGGGGCGGCCCACCTTGCGGGGTTGTTGTTGGCGGGGTTCATTTATCGAGATTCCCCCTCTCTTCTCGCCCCCCCCATCGGGACCTGGGTTCAAATCCTCCTCCCCGTTTTTATCCTCGCCACAGCCCTCCCTGCGAGGTGAGTGAGTGAGTGAGGGGCGCCAGGGCTGAAGTGGGGAAGGGTGTCAGGATTTGAACCCTGATCTCTCTCCCCCCAGGTCGTAGCTACGCCATGCACCCTGTGTAGGTAAAGGACAGGTAAGCGGGCCCCCCCTCAAGGTCAAAAACCCTGCCCCCCCACCCCGTGAGCTTCATGGCTGGGTGGGGATTTGAACCCTGGTCTCTCCCAGGTCTTAGCTGAGCCATGCACCAGGGAAAGGACAGGTACCTGGGAAAGGGCAGGTAAGGTAAAGGACAGGTAAGAAATGCATTCACAATAGTAGCAGCCATTCGCATCCCACCCTCTGGTCCAAGGAGCTCAAGTTGCCCCCCTCCCCATTTTATCCTCACAATAACCCTCCAAGGTAGGATGGGAGGAGGATAAGCGGATGCCCCCCCCAAGGTCACCCCCCCCACTCTGTGAGTTTCATGGCTGGGTGAGGATTTGAACCCTGGTCTCTTCCAGGTCTTAGCTAAGCCATGCACCCAGTGTAGGTAAAGGACAGGTAAGAAATGCAGTCACAATAGTAGCAGCCATTTGCATCCCACCCTCTGGTCCAAGGAGCTCAAGTTGCCCCCCCTATTTTATCCTCACAATAACCCTCCAAGGTAGGATGGGAGGAGGGTAAGCAGTGGCCCCCCCCAAGGTCAACACCCCCCCCCGGTGTGGGCATTTGAACCCTGGTCTTCCAGGTCTTAGCTAAGCCATGCACCCGGTGTAGGTAAAGGACAGGTAAGAAATGCAGTCACAATAGTAGCAGCCATTTACATCCCACTCTCTGCTCCAGGTGGGATATGTAGCTCTCTGCTCCCCCACCCCCTATTTTATCCTCACAGTAACCCTCCAAGGTAGGATGGGAGGAGAATAAGCTGATGGGTCACCCCCCCCCCCGTGAGCTTCATGGCTGGGGGGTGGGATTTGAACCCTGGTCTCTCCCGGGTCTGATGCTCTAACCACTAAACCAGCACTGGTTCTTTCTGGGGAGTGGAAGGGCAGCGGGATTTGAGGGGTACTAAGGGGCTGGGGTGGGATTTGTGGTAGGGGGATTTGTGAGAAGCAGCAGAAGGTGTGTGTTGGGTGAAGATCGCTGGGTTGGAATTCAGTGGGGGGGTGTCCTTGGCGGAGAAAGAGGGTGCAATGGGGGGATCCTGGGGGGACGAGGGGAGGGTTCTACTGACTCGTTTGTGGCATTCGTTAGCTGCCTTTTCCAGCTGAAGCTGAATGTTAAGCCCATGTTCATAAAACGATAGAATGCAATGGGAAAGAAGGAACTGCAGTGAAGCCATTTCGTCATCAATATGTATTGGGGGGGCGGGGGGAACACCACCACCTGGGAGAGGCAGGCGGCAAGGCCCCAAGGGCCATCCTAAAAAGGAAGAGGACATTGTCTTGATGACAGGCCTGCAGTGAAGGGGCCACACCACACACCTGCCAGTGTGGTGAGGTGTTGTCCAGGTGCAGTGCTGCAGCTAAAAAGTCCTTGCCCCGTGCCAACCCAACCTCTGGCAATCTCACCTGAGGACCTTAACACATGAGCTGCTCCCTATAGGGAAAGGGGTCTCTTTTTATTTATTTAATTTCAATACCACCCTTCATCTGAGGGGTCACAGGGTGGTTTACAATATAAAAAAACCACAAAAATACACAACGTAATGACAGACAAAACAATGTCCCCGCAACCCAAACACAGAATATTGTAGGGATGGCTACAATAGCTGCTAGAGGGGAGATGAAGAGGGGGCTGCTTGGGGTGGCCTAAGGGTGGACAGGTCACAATGACTGTCTTCTGTCTCCCCCCCCCTCAGTTATGAAACTCTCTTATTATGGGTTGGCTTGGGGTGAATTTTCTCCAAGGGGCTCTAAGTGGTGTACATAGTTCTCCCCCTTCAACCCCCACAACAACCCTGTGAGGTAGGTTAGGCTGAGAGGCAGTGACTGGCCTTCAAGATCACCAAGTGAGCTTTGTGGTTGAATGGGATATTGGAACCCTGGCCTCCCAGGTCCCAGACCGGCACTCTTGTCAACTAGACCACACGGTCTTTCTCTAGTTTCTTGCCATTAGACCTTTGTGACAGAACAGGCTATGCATCCGAAGAAATAATAAGAGCAGGTAAAGGTGGCTGTTTATGAGGTAGTGTGGGCATGAAGGGTCAAGGGGGCAGGAGCAAGGAAGCGTGGCATGTGGCTTATAAGAGTTTGGCACGTTCCAGATTCTCCCTCATTCTTTAATCCATAAACAGCATATGTTTTGCACTCACGGAAATGATCAGTCTGTATTTATTGAGCCTGAAATAATGTGCCAACAGTTTTCCGCCGCTGAAAATGGTAAAACACCCTTCTGCTACTTGGCAGGATTGGCCTTCTGCCGTTTCAAAGGCTGTCCTGCAACAGAAACCCTTGTCAACGGAGACAAATAACTACTGTCCAAAAAGCTGCCTGTGGTTATTATGAGCTGCGTATCCAAATTGAGTGGATGTATCAACTAGCCCAGGGGTCAGCAACTTTTTCAGCAGGGGGCCAGTCCACTGTCCCTCAGACCTTGTGGGGGGGGGGCGCGGACTATATTTTGAAGGGGGGGGAGAACAAATTCCTATGCCCCACAAATAACCCAGAGATGCATTTTAAATAAAAGCACAGATTGTGTTCATGTAAAAACACCAGGCAGGCCCCACAAATAACCCAGAGATGCATTTTAAATAAAAGGACACATTCTATAGTACTCATGTAAAAACACACTGATTCCTGGAACGTCTGCAGGCCGGATTGAGGTGATTGGGCCGGATCCGGCCCAGGGACTTAGTTTGACTACCCATGAACTAGCCAGAGTGGTGTTTGGAGAGTCCAGCATAGCCTGAAGGTTGATCGGCAGGGGGGCAAAGGACATTTCACGTGGGAAGGAATGCCACTTGAAAAAGCAGCAGTTTGGGGCATTGCAACACAGCTTATTGCGAGACGAAACGGAACCTTATCCATAACACTTCTTCACTCGTTTCATTGGGTGGGGCGGAATGCAGGGGGGCACTTCTGCCAGAGTGGCTGTAATCTCTTGGGATGGAGCTTGCATGAACTGACCCCTTTTTTCCTATCGTCCATTGAGCAGATGTCTCCAACAAGCGATTTTTAAATCTCCTTCAATTAGCTAGTGTGGAAATGCCTCTAATTGCTGGGAAGTGAAATGCAAGTGAAAATTTAAAAGTGAAGCAAGGCTTGGCCTCTGCCCACCCAGAGACGTTTCTGTTTATGAAGGAGGGTGCCGACCAGTCCCCTTTGGTGGATGTGCTTGAAAAGTATCGCCTTTCTCTAAAAGCATATTGATTGGTGGACGCGCTTCCGGAGGCTTTTCTCTTGGCAGAGTTGCTTCTTCTGATTGATACATCTCGTCCAAATGGACAGAGCGCTGGCTTGTAATTCACTTAGGAAGGGCAATTAATACATCTGGTGTGACAATCAAAGCTCTGCAGCAACACTCAGAGCGAGTGTGTTGTGTTGTTGTAGTTACAGACACCAGCAAGCAGGCTTCTCTTTGCCAAATGTGCAGCCCTGGGGATGTTCCACAGTTGTGGGGCAGCCGTTGTAAAATTTCCAGGCTGGGAGTGCAGCAAATCCAGGAGGTCCTTATCTAATCTTTTGGCTTGTGACAGAGCTAATTTGGTTTGGGATGGGGGTGTTCCTGTATCATCTGCAAAAGCTTTTTTTTTTCTTTGAAGTGAAGAGATTCCCCTTTTGGTTGCTTAGGATTTGCACTTACCACAGCAGCCCACAAGCCACATTCATTTCTTCAAGTGTTTGTATGTGGTTCACAGGCACCTGGAGAATCCATTACCGTAACATAATGCAATAATAGTAAACTCAGATCTCTGAGCGCTGGTCCTTGTGTGTCCAAAATGGCACCATCCATGTAAACGAAGGCGGTATCAGAAGGCTTTGGAATACATGAAGGGCAGGGAGGGGAGGCAAAACAGCCAGCAAGGTCTGAGCGTATTCAATGACATGAGATGCTGGCTCACTGCTTAGAGGCGAGGGAATGGAGTATCCTGGAGCAGGGCATAGCTGGTTAGGGCCCTCAACAGGAACACTCCATACAACAGTAAAGGTAAAGGTACCCCTGCCCGTACGGGCCAGTCTTGACAGACTCTGGGGTTGTGCGCCCATCTCACTTAAGAGGCCAGGGGCCAGCGCTGTCCGGACACACTTCCGGGTCACGTGGCCAGTGTGACATCGCTGCTCTGGCGAGCCAGAGCTGCACACGGAAACGCCGTTTACCTTCCCGCTGGTAAGCGGTCCCTATTTATCTACTTGTACCCGGAGGTGCTTTCGAACTGCTAGGTTGGCAGGCGCTGGGACCGAGCAGCGGGAGCGCACCCCGCCGCGGGGATTCGAACCGCCGACCTTTCGATCGGCAAGTCCTAGGCGCTGAGGCTTTAACCCACAGCGCCACCTGTGTCCCCCTCCATACAACAGTATATTGTTTTAATTCTAGCTCTCATGGTTACAGAAATGTAACTTGAGAAACAGACTTGGGGAAATAGGATCCAGCCTAAGGGCCAAATCCTTATCTCCCCTATGGGCCAAGTTTGACTTGGTGGGCCTTCACCAGCCACATTAGTTTAAATGATGTCCGAAATGTAACTTGTCAGCAGTGTGATACCAATATTTGTATCTTTGTTTTTCAGAACAGCTCAAAAGGGGTGTTTTAACCTGGCAGCAACAGTGTGACATAGATTAGCCAAGAGAATGTCACTTGCCCAGGGCCACCCTCTCTGTCTGGCAGCTTAAGAGGAGTCTGATTTGGGGTTTTCCTGATCCAAGCTCTGTGCTAGCTACTACACTAACTGCTAATATCTATCATGGAATCTCTTGGACCTGGTGAGCTGAGCAAGTGGTGGAAGAAATCTGCTCCCAATAAACCCTTGCTCAGAATAAAGAGGCGGCCTGTGTGTTCAGGTAGCTCCTTATCAGATGCATTTCTGCAGGCTTGTTTACCCAGTCATGGATCAGATGCTATCTCCAGTTAATTGGGGGAACAACTGGCTGCCTGCACCAGTAAGGCCTCCCAGGATGTCCCAGTCGTGTACCTTGACTGAGTGCTGTGTATTGTAGCTCTTTCACAAGGTCACTGGGTTTCTCTACGAAACTGATTTCTATCCACCAGTAGAACTGAGGCTGATGCTGATTGTCCCATGATATATATGAGATGGATGACTCAAAATTGTGTTTGTCTAGGTCTGTAGTAAAAGCGAGTCTAGTCTTGCCAGGAGTTGATTGTCTTCCAGATCATTTTAACCTCTTTTACCCCTTGGACATGCCAACCAAAAGAGAGGTTTGTTGCAGGGGCTTGTGCTCCATGATAATAACTAATCATGGAAGAAATACAAAAGCCCTCCCAAAATGTTTCACGAAATTGACAAACCCTCTGATGCAAAAAGCAGATCTGTAGCTCTTGGCCCCTTCTGGTAAGCTGACACTGTTGTGTATAATAACTAGCTTGGAACCACTTCAAAGGAGGAGAGGATCTCTCAGCAAGGAAGCAACCAAAGGAGAACCCAGGGAAACTGAAGACGAAACCATTTGTAAAGCTGGCAATAGTCCCTAAGGCATGTGGCACAATTGCAAATTCTTCATGAGGGGGAGGGAGAATTATTTGGCTTTGAAATGTTTGCCGTTGGAGTTGCCTCTCTACAGATGGTGAGGGCTAGAAACTTGCTGCTTTAAACAAGATGAAAACTAGAATTCTCAGGGTCTAATGAACCCTGGGGCAAAAGAGCCCTGGGGGTGAGCTGTGACTCTTACTGGGTATCTACAAATTTGCCGTTTTCTGGAAACCCCCAGCTGCAAGGTTGGAGGGGGAAGAGATGTGATTGACTCTGGCAACGCGAAAGAATGCTTTCAATACGAAGCACCAAACAAGGCCTGAAAGCTAGCCAAGAAGCAGCTTTCTCTTGCCAGCGAAAACATTAACTAATCCCAGCAACATTTTAAAGAAAATGCTCAACTTCTGGTAACGGAACAAACCTGCTGGATGAATAAATATATTGTTCTTTGCCTCTTACAACTCTGGCTGGGGATAAAAAGACTTGTGGAAATAAGACTCCGGAAGCATCGTTGTTGAGTTCAGGAAGCAGACTGCTTGTAGGCAGTGGGAGGAGAGGGGCCTGGCTATGAACAAGGTGGTCCGGTCTAGTATTACTCCAAAGTTCTGGTCATTCAGACTCCCTCCTGTACTACAGTGGTACCTCAGGTTACATACGCTTCAGGTTACAGACTCCGCTAACCCAGAAATAGTACCTCGGGTTAAGAACTTTGCTTCAGGCGCGGCAGCAGCAGGAGGCCCCATTAGCTAAAGTGGTGCTTCAGGTTAAGTACAGTTTCAGGTTAAGTACGGACCTCCGGAATGAATTAAGTACTTAACCTGAGGTACCACAGTACTGCATTTCCCCAAATCTCCCAATTTCCTCTCTTTAAAAGATACTGCTTGCATTGGCCATGAAGATTTGAATGAAAAATTCTGCTTGAGCTTCACTGCTTGTTCTTACGAGTGAGTAACTTCAGAACCAAACCCATTGCCTATTCTTGATCAGAATATGGTTCAGTCTATTCCACCTTTCCAACTCCTAGCAGTGGCCGGCTAGAAACGTACAAGCAAGTGGTATATTCTGTGGTATATTGCCTCTGCGTGAGGAGGGTCTCCTTTGTTGTCACAGGGGGTGGAGCCCCTCCCCATGGAAATAAGGAGCCAATGTTGGGGGTCTTTTAGTTTGTGGGGAGGAAAAGTGATAAAGGACATGATAAAATAACGCATGGTCTAGGGGAAAAGGAAGTTTTCATATGTCTCATAGTACCAGAGCCCAGGGCCATCTGATGAGGAAGCTGAACGTTAAAAACATGGAATCTTCTGCTACAAGGTGTGGTGACAGCCAGAAAGCTGGATGGCTTTAAAAGGGGTTTAGACCAGTTTCTGGAGGATAAGGCTATCGGCGGGTGTGAGCCGCAATGGCTGTGTTCTGCCTCCCCACCAGGAGTAGGAGGATTCTGAATCCCATTTGATGGGAATCCCAAGTGGGAAGAGCTGAGGTTGCTCTCTGGCCTTACTTATCACAGGGATCTGGCTGGCCACTGTGGGTAACATGATGCTTGACTAGGTGTAGATGAGACCTCTGCTCCATGAATTTATCTAATTTTTTAAAACCAGAAGCATTTGCTTCTCTCTTAATGAATTCTGTGTGTAAAATTGTACTTAATATTTTCAACTGTTATATGTATAGCTTATTGTTGTAGGGAGCCCAAAAAGAAAGGTCCCTGCCCTGAGATGCTTACGATCTAAAATTTGACCCTGGGGCATCGCTTACCTGGCACCTGTGATTATCAAGGGGGATATTGTTTGGTTTGTTGCTATGAATTTTTGTGGTTTTGTACTGTAAACCGCCCTATGATCCTTCAGATGTCCTCTAAATGTCAGATAGTTGTTTATTTCTTTGACATCTGATGGGGGGCTGTTCCACAGGGCAGGCACCACTACTGAGAAGGCCCTCTGCCTGATTCCCTGTAACTTCGCTTCTCGCAGTGAGGGAACTGCCAGAAGGCCCTCGGAGCTGGACCTCAGTGTCCAGGCAGAACGATGGGGGTGGAGATGTTCCTTCAGGTATACTGGGCTGATGCTGTTTAGGGCTTTCAAGGTCAGCACCAACACTTTGAATTGTGCTCGGAAACGTACTGGGAGCCAATGTAGGTGTAACCAAGTGCAGCCTGTATGTAAAAAAAAGGTCTGCTTTTTTTTTAAAAGTCTTCGTGTTGAAACCTTGCTACTTGATTTTTTGTCTTCTTTCAAATGAAAAATTTCATGGTTTTGAGTGGAAAGGAAGAGACGGGGGGGGGGAGGAGGAAGAGATATTTTTACATCTGAGTTGGAAGTCTCGTTATTTTGCAGAGCCTTATGCTCTAATTTTGAGTGCCTGAAGAACATATGGAAGACTGTCTCTTTGAACATCTATGCTCGAAGGGGGGGGGGAGTCTCCCATCTGTTCAGTGTACAGTTTGATGTGTTCATAGACTGGACAGGGTGGAAGCCTCTTGCCTGTGCCCTTTGTGCTATTCACAATTTCATGGATGCATATTGATAATGTGGTGGTATGGACAGCCAGGCATCTCAAAATCTGATACCTGGAAGCTTTAATTATTATTTTTTAAGGCTTGTGATGCAAGGTGCCTAAGTTTAATTCTATCACCTTAAAAAGCCACTTCTGGTTTCTAGGAATAATTTTAGCTCGTATATATATATATTTAGAGTGATGTTGAACTTGAATGGCATTACTTTGGTGACTTGCAGATGCAAATAGCCTGACATGTGGAAATGTGATAATTGGGCAGGGGAAGTAGACACAAGACAGATGGGGAGCCTGTTGTCTTAACACTGCAGGAGAAAAACGTAGCCTGGCTGCAATTTTAAGGCAGCGAACTCCGGATTGATTAAAAATGGAAGTACTCTGAGAATCCATTAGACTGTCTGTTGGTATGCCTGTACTTCCAACAATTTAAAGCTGCATTTTCTGCTAGAACGGCACTTGGAGTGACATGCAACACGGCAATGAAATAAAGCAGTAATAAAAAATTCACAAAACACCAACATAATCCTAAAAGCCAAAGACAGATATATGAAGCAGCAGCAGCAGTTAAGAACAGGGCACAGTCAGCCAGAAGGAATTCTTGAAAAAGAAGAAATGTTTTTGCCAGCTGTTGAACGGACAACAAGGAAAGATTTCCTGGGGAAGCAGGCTCTGCAGATGGAGTCGCACCACGACTGTATATGTTGAGTCCCTGCCTCTTCCAGCCACCCCAAATGTATCTCTTGTCAGTCTGAGAGAACGGGGCGGGATGTATGGGAGCAGGTGCTTCCTAAGGTACTCAGGACCCCAACCATTTAGGACTTCAAAGCTCAAAACCTGCATATTAGATTACATCCTGGAGCAATTAAGCAGCCAGTGAAGCTTCCCTCTGAAAATCAGATAGTGTCCATACATGGCTTGTAAAATCTCAAGGCAGGTCTGAGGCAGACGGAGGCTGGACGTGCTTGTGCAAGCTTGACCAAGCCCCACCTCCACAGAACTAACGGATCTGTGTTACAGGTGGGAGCCTAGTTATCCTTTGACACTCTTGAGTAATTTATCTTTCAGGGGCTGGGAGAATGGGCAAGTTCAGGGTGGTGGTGGGGCTCTGCCCCCCTGCTCAGCGAACTTGTCCGCTGCCTCCAGTTTTGCCTGTTAGTGCGTCTCTGATCTTCTCTAGCCTGGTTTGTTGGGGTTCCTCTTCCAGGGCATTTCGAAGGTCTGTTCTGAGCATCCATTATGGCACTGAGTCAGTGCCGGGCTCTAGTAGCATGGCAGCCAGGTTTGAGCTCTGTGATCTGCTGGGATGCATTTTGAGAATTCTCTTCTAATGGTAAGCGGTAGGAAAATATTATTAAGTTAACTAAATGAACTGTATATGTAATGGTTCTAGGGCTTGCTCGTGCCTAGGTTGTCGCCACACCTGGCTGGGTTACCTGGGTGAACCCTTTCTGTCTGGACAGACACCCATCCGTCAGTGGGCGTTTCTTGAACTTCTTCCAGCAAAGAAGTTCTTTGACGCCGAGTCTCCTCCTACTCTCCCTGCGCAGAAGTCTTCTGCGCAGGGAGGGTGTGGGCAGCGGAGGACCCGTGCTCTCCCCGCTGGTCTCCGGCAAGGAGTCCTGGAGCCCCCTCGCCGATTCCCCCATCTGCCCCCCTTCTCCACTGGTGTTATGCTGATTTCCTTCCCCAGCAGATGGGCTGCCTCTCTCCCTACTGGGACCCTCTCCGGCATCCCTCTGGAGCCTTCCCTCCGCCTCTGGCTCCGATGGCAGTTCCCTGACAGTATAGATTACATACCCCTAGCCTCGTCTTCTAGATGCTGTAGGTCTTGAAGCCAATTGGGGATCAGGTGGTTTTGTGAATGGATCCCCCAAATCCAAGGTCTCATTGCTGACTCTCTCCACCCTCCCGGCAATGGTGTGGGCAGCACTGGAATGTTAATGGCTTGCCCATTTCTACCGTGAATGACTTTTTTGTTGCTGTTGTGCAAGAAATTTCCTGGCTACCCAACCTTGCCTCTTGCCCTCGAGTTCAACTGCACCTGCGTCTCTTAATAAAAGCAGATTTTCTCTGGCACGGAGGAATTTGCAAAGTGGAGTCAGGCAGTCTGCTTTTGAAAAGCAACCGCTATGCATCGTCCTTGTGCAGCCGATATCTCCCGGCAGTTCTCCCAGCCTGCGCAAGGCTTTGCTCAGGATTTGGGCCTTGCTTTTCTCCAAGGTTTCCATAATTGTTAAGATGGAAGTGTGCTGCCTTAACTGTGCTCTTCTTCCTCCCTCCCTCCCTCTCCCCCTCCTTTTCTCTCCAGGCTTAATGGGAACACACTCATTCAGGAAAGAAAAGAGAGGCAATTTCTGAACGCTTTGCTGATTTGGCTAATCCCAGATAGCTAATTCTCTTGTATGGGCCCAGTGAGGCAGGCTGCTGCCTAAGTCCCAAACACAGCTCAGCAGCAGCATTTGTGCACCCGCATTGGGGAAAAAATATCTTTGTGCTGCTTTGCTCTCCTCCAAGGAAGAAAACCTCTGCTTTTTGCTGGCACCTGCTCCCTTTATGTGGCTTTAATGGGAGATTTCAGAACTAGGGCTGCTGCAGAGAGGATATTAGGGGGGCAGGAACCCCCAGCTCTCAGGGCCTTAGACTTCCATAATCCCACCCTTCTCATATTCCTCACCTTGTTGTTCTTTAACCCTTTTGAGTTGGCTCCTTGAAATAGCTGTGGTGTTCTGGTAATTGGGGAAGCGCAGGGCAGCCTCCGTTCCCTTAAGAAGATTCCAAAAAGACAGACAGCTGTGTTGATCTATTATTTTGCTTACACCCACAGAGCAAGAGCACTGAGCAGAAGGCCCAGTTTATTAGAATCAGCACAGCTGCATTCCTGAGCGTGATTCCCTGGGAGGGAGCGCCACTGATCTCAGAGGTGTTGACTTCTGGCTGAATCGGGTCAACTTGTACAACACCTTGAGCTTTAACAAAAGATACTCAGCCAGCTGAATTTCAGTCTCTAGTTTTTAACTGCAATTGCAGACCATCTTCCGAATAATTACTACTGTTTGAAATGCTGGTGTGAAGTTAGGAGCTGCATCAGATAAAAGGAATGGACCCGACCTCTTTGTGATTGTTGTCTTCATTCTCAGGCTGCTTTTATGCTAATTTGTCTGTCTGTCGCGCAATTAAACTGGAAAGTTTCATTATCTCTTTATTTGCTTCCCAGTAACTGTAGTGCTTGTGCAGGTGAGTTCATTGCTCCTGCTCTAATAATAATAATAATAATTTATTATTTATACCCCGCCCATCTGGCTGGGCCTCCCCAACCACTCTGGGCGGCTTCCATAGAAACCAAAAATACAGTAAAATATCACACGTTAAAAGCTTCTCTGAACAGGGCTGCCTTAAGATGTCATCGGAATGTCAGGTAGTTGTTTATCGCTTTGACATCTGCTGGAAGGGCGTTCCACAGGGCAGGCGCCACCACCGAGAAGGCCCTCTGCCTGGTTCCTTGTAGCTTTGCTTCTCGCAATGAGGGAACCGCCAGAAGGCCCTCGGCGCTGGACCTCAGCGTCCGGGCAGAACGATGGGGGTGGAGACGCTCCTTCAGGTATACTGGACCAAGGCCGTTTAGGGCTTTAAAGGTCAGCACCAACACTTTGAATTGTGCTCGGAAACGTACTGGGAGCCAATGTAGGTCTTTCAAGACCGGTGTTATATGGTCTCGGCGGCCGCCCCCAGTCACCAATCTAGCTGCCGCATTCTGGATTAGTTGTAGTTTCCGAGTCACCTTCAAAGGTAGCCCCACGTAGAGTGCATTGCAGTGGTCCAAGCGGGAGATAACCAGAGCATGCACCACTCTGGCGAGACAGTCTGCAGGCAGATAGGGTCTCAGCCTACGTACCAGATTGAGCTGGTAAACAGCTGCCCTGGACACAGATTTGACCAGTGCCTCCATGGACAGCTGTGAGTCCAAAATGACTCCCAGGCTGCGCACCTGGTCCTTCAGGGGCACAGTTACCCCATTCAGGACCAGGGAATCCTCCACACCTGCTCGCCTCCTGTCCCCTAAAAACAGTACTTCTGTCTGGTCAGGATTCAACCTCAATCTGTTAGCCGCCATCCATCCTCCAACCGCCTCCAGACACTCACACAGGAGCTTCACCGCCTTCACTGGTTCTGATTTAAAAGAGAGGTAGAGCTGGGTATCACCTGCATACTGATGAACACCCAGCCCAAATCCCCTGGTGATCTCTCCCAGCGGCTGCATGTAAATGTTGAAAAGCATGGGGGAGAGGACAGAACCCTGAGGCACCCCACAAGTGAGAGCCCAGGGGTCTGAACACTCATCCCCCCCCCCACTTTCTGAACACGGCCCAGGAGGAAGGAGCGGAACCACTGTATGACAGTGCCCCCAGCTCCCAGCCCCTCAAGACAGTCCAGAAGGATGTTATGGTCGATAGTATCAAACGCCGCTGAGAGATCCAGCAGAACTAGGAAACAGTTCTCACCTTTGTCCCTAGCCTGCCGGAGATCATCAACCAGCGCGACCAAGGCAGTTTCAGTCCCATGATGAGGCCTGAATCCCGACTGGAAGGGATCCAAATGGTCCGCTTCTTCCAGGCGTGCCTGGAGTTGTTCAGCCACCGCTGAAGATAAACGCACAGAAGGATCTGCACTTCTCTGCATTTCCCCTCCTCCACTTCACCAGTGATTGAAGCACCATCTCTTGTGCAAGCTGCTCTTGGAAATAAAATGCTGCAGGGGGGGGGGACTCCTGCTCTTCGAGCCAATAGCATCTGAGAGATGCACACTTAAGCCCAGGAACTGCAGAGGAAAAGGAAGCTCAAACCTCCCTCTCATGTGATGAAAGGTAAAGGTAAAGGGACCCATGACAGTTAAGTCTAGTCGTGAACGACTCTGGGGTTGCGGCGCTCATCTCGCTTTACAGGCCGAGGGAGCCGGCGTACAGCTTTCGGGTCATGTGGCCAGCATGACTAAGCCGCTTCTGGCGAACCAGAGCAGCGCATGGAAACGATGTTTACCTTCCCACCGGAGCGGTACCTATTTATCTACTTGCACTGCGTGCTTTTGAACTGCTAGGTTGGCAGGAGCAGGGACCAAACAACTGGAGCTCACCCCGTTGCGGGGATTCGAACAGCCGACCTTTCAATTGGCAAACCCAAGCAGCACAGTGGTTTAACCCACAGCGCCCCTCTCATGTGATTAGTCTGCTGCATATATCTTCATGTTCCTCGTTTATTTTACCATGCCAGTTGCCTCCCATCCCCCCTTTCACGTTCCTGCCACAGAGGTCTGCGTGCCCATGGTGAACTTGCCAGCATTACTACATCCTTGACCTTTTCTCCTTGGCTTTGCCCCAGAGAACCAAAGACATGTGTTTGGGAAACTTTATTCTCCTATGTGGTGCTATCTGCATACAGGCACGGGGTGGAATGCAACGATTGTCTCATCTTGCAGATGGGAGTCCGACAGGGAGAGGTGTGTAATCCGTCAGCCTGTTAAACGGAATTTTCGAGTCTGGTGGAGAAAGAGAAGAGCAGAGGCCCAATCGCCGAAGCAAGGTACCTCTTCCAGGTGTGTGGCTTCATGGTTAGGCCCAGGGCAAGAGCCTCACACATGAGTGAGCTACATATGCAAGTGAACCAGAGGGCCAGTGTGGTACAGTGGTTGGACTAGGATCTGGGAGGCCATGCACACTTCTGAAGAAGTGTGCATGCACACGAAAGCTCATACCAAGAACGAACTTAGTTGGTCTTTAAGGTGCTACTGGAAGGAATTTTTTTTGTTTTGAATATGGCAGACCAACACAGCTACCTATCTGTAACCCCCCATTCAGCCATGACACTCATTGGGTGTGACCTTAGGCCAGTCACTGCTTCTCAGCCTACGCTACCTCAGAAGGTGGGGATTAAATGAGATGGGGCAGAATTGTGTACGCCACCTTGAGCTCATCAGAGGAGAAGATTGGGATATATGTTGTTGTTGTTGTTTAGTTGTGTCCGCCTCTTCGTGACCCCATGGACCAGAGCACGCCAGGCACTCCTGTCTTCCACTGCCTCCCGCAGTTTGGTCAAACTCATGCTGGTAGCTTCAAGAACACTGTCCAACCATCTCGTCCTCTGTCATCCCCTTCTCCTTGTGCCCTCCATCTTTCCCAGCATCAGGGTCTTTTCCAGGGAGTCTTCTCTTCTCATGAGGTGGCCAAAGTATTGGAGCCTCAGATTCAGGATCTGTCCTTCCAGTGAGCGCTCAGAGCTGATTTCCTTCAGAATGGAGAGGTTTGATCTTCTTGCAGTCCATGGGACTCTCCAGAGTCTCCTCCAGCACCAGAATTCAAAAGCATCAATTCTTCGGCGATCAGCCTTCTTGATGGTCCAGCTCTCACTTCCATACATCACTACTGGGAAAACCATAGCTTTTACTATATATACAATATAAACTTGTGAATTGTGTGTGGTCCTAATAGTGCTGCTTGTTTGCACCTCTTGCTCTTAATCCAGATATCTAGGAAGTCTCTGGAAATTCCAGAAACTTCCTCGCTCTCAGCTTCATGCTAATCCACTGCTGGAGTGCACAGAGTTCCTAGGAATTTTCCTGTGCTTGAGATGGTTCAGTTGTTGCCTCCTTTCTGTGTTTCCCTTCCTTTGTTTACATTGTGCTTTGAAAAGTAATGAGGGTTTTGAATGTTGGGGACATGTTTGAATGAGCAAACTCTGGCAGACTCTTTCTGACATAGCCAGCCTTGCAGGAGGGAACTCGGAGTATTTAGAGTGAAAATGACAAGGCAATTGTCAAGAATTACTTTAATGGGTAGGAATTAGTTTTAAATTATTCGCATTATAAATAGCTGGTATCGTAGTTCCTGGCTCTGAAGCAAGCAAGATGGAATGATGTGTCACAGAAAGGAAAGGTTGTGATTAATAAAACGAATCTTAGTTAAACTAGCACAAAACACACACACACACACACAGAAAAGCTTGATAAATCAATTAGATTCATCCATTTCCCTACAGATCTGCCTTTAAGTAATTCTACAGGAGTTGGCTGAGACTTGCAGAGCTTTGTGGGATGGGGGAGAGAGAAAATGCTCAAGTATTAGGCTACATCTTTTAAATATATATTGACACCTACTTTACAGAGGAAAATAGGGAAGAGCTGACACTTCCTAGATTTTCTGTAGTGGGGAGGTGCCATTCTCTAGTGGAGAAGTTGTCCCAGCGCCATTGTGGTTGAGATGAGCAACAGGCGAGGAAAGGGAGGAGTTGTTTAGCAGCAGAACCTTCCCCTTAGACTCACTTAGATATTTTTTAAGTAATGGGTATACTTCCCGCTAATGAAGATTAGTAGCAATTGCTGTGAGTTCCACCAAACTGTCCTTCCCTCCCATCCCACGTGTGTGTTTTTAGCAGGGAAAATATGCTGTAATTTTGGTAACGATGTAAAGAGCTAATTAAGGGTCTTGCTCAATCAACTAGCAGCTTAATTACCACCAAATAGTAATCGCTTGCGGAAGAGCTGCTGCCGCCACAAGCCCTGTGACATTTATGGTTCTGCACCTGAGGGCGTTGTGCAAAATGGGGAAAGGACATACCCCCCCCTTTTAAAAGCCCATCGCAACTGGGATTTCTGGAGGTGGTGGGAGGAATCTGCTGAGGACTGTGATTCCTTAAACATCCACATCTTCCCTTTCCTCTGGGGAGTGCACAGGGTGGCCTATATGGGAGACCTCCTATAGGGAGGTCTGCTATTCAGACACCAGGCGCCTTCAGACCACCTCTTTGGCCATTCAAAGCAAAACAGTAAACCCCTGTAAAGGGGCGGGGGAGTGAGTTTTCCTTGCATATTTCCCTTGTCTTCAAATATTCCTCCCTGGGCCACTGCTCACTGGCAGAAGATCCCGGCTTCCACCCTCAACATTTTCCAGCAGGGCTGGGTCAGGCTGAAACCCTGGACTGCTGATGCCAAGCGGTGTGTAGACAATGCAGATTTAACTGGACCAGCGGCCTGACTGTGTACAATGCAACTTCCTGTCTGGCTTGTCTAACCTGACAGCACCACTGCTGTTTGTGGGTGGAGGGCTGGACCAGCATTTCTGTGGTTCAGCCTTCCCTCCCAGTTCCTGTGGCCCCAGGGAAGGCTTTGAGCCTGGTGTCTCCACCACAAGGCAAGGTGAGATGGTCACCTCCAGTGGTAAATTTTGGGTGGCCGAGTGAAAGAGAGGGACTTGACCCAGGGCGCAGTGTTGGGTTTTCATTTCCATGCTGCCTCAAAACAGCTGGATCGCATTCTGTGTTTTAAATGATGCGCTCTGTCCCACTCAAGCCCCCTAAGAACCGCCTTCTGGTAGTTTCCTTGCTGCATGAAGCCAAGTTACAGGGAACCAGGCAGAGGGCCTTCTTGGTACAGTGGTACCTTGGGTTAAGTACTTAATTCGTTCCGGAAGTCCGTTCTTAACCTGAAACTGTTCTTAACCTGAAGCACCACTTTAGCTAATGGGGCCTCCTGCTGTTGCTGCCGCACCGCTGGAGCACGATTTCTGTTCTCATCCCAAAGCAAAGTTCTAAACCCGAGGTACTGCTTCTAGGTTAGCGGAGTCTGTAACCTGAAGCGTATGTAACCTGAAGTGTATGTAACCTGAGGTACCACTGTAGTGGCGCCCGCCCTGTGGAACTCCCTCCCACCAGATGTCAGAGAAAAACAACTACCAGACTTTTAGAAGACATCTGAAGGCAGCCCTGTTTAGGGAAGCTTTTAATGTTTAACAGACTATTGTACAGTGGTACCTCGGGTTAAGTACTTAACTCGTTCTGGAGGTCTGTTCTTAACCTGAAACTGTTCTTAATCTGAAGCACCATTTTAGCTAATTGGGCTTCCTGCTGCTGCCGCGCCGCTGGAGCACGATTTCTGTTCTCATCCTGAAGCAAAGTTCTTAACCGGAGGTAATATTTCTGGTTTAGCAGAGTCTGTAACCTGAAGCGTCTGTAACCCGAGGTACCACTGTATTTTAATATTTTGTGGGAAGCCTCCCAGAGTGGCTGGGGAAACCCAGCCAGATGGGTGGGGTATAAATTTATTATTAATTAATTAATTAATTAATTATTATAAAATGCCATAGACTGGTCCTGGAGGCCACGTGACTGCTGAAGCGCTGGGTTCCCAGAGTGCAGCGGCCGGCCTGCTCTTGAGGTGGGATAGCTGGAGAGGCCTGTGTCAGATCTCTCTGCATTCCTGGCATGCCTGCTGGTCCCCCTGCCTCCCTCCTATGCCCCTCTTTCCTTTGAAGGCTGCTCAGGCGCTGACTGCAATTGGCCGGGGCCTCCTGCATCTCTCAGAGCTGCAGTCCATGCAGAGGCTTGTGTATGTGCTGAGAGATGATAGACCTCTTGTTGCCCTCCCTCCTTGTTTAATGCCTGCATCTACCCATTTGCCTTCTGGGCATGCTAATCCCTAGAGCATGGGTAGGCAAACTAAGGCCCGGGGCCCGTATCCGGCCCAAACGCCTTCTAAATCTGGCCTGTGGACGGTCCGGGAATCAGCGTCTTTTTACATGAGCAGAATGTGTGCTTTTATTTAAAATTCATCTCTGAGTTATTTGTGGGGCCTGCCTGGTGTTTTTACATGACAGAATGTGTGCTTTTATTTAAAATGCATCTCTGGGTTATTTGTGGGGCATAGGATTTCGTCCACCCCCCCAAAAAAAATATAGTCCAGCCCACCAAATGGTCTGAGGGACGGTAGACCGGCCCCCTGCTGAAAATGTTTGCTGACCCCTGCCCTAGAGAGAGGGATGAAATCAGAGGGTGCCTGGCTCTTTGAGAGGGAGGGAAGTGAGTGCATTTAGCTGGACCAGCGATGTCCAGAAGTCCAGTTTGGCACAGACCCATTCTGAGCTTGGCTTTTCCGAGGTCTCTCTCTGGCGTCCTGATGGCAAAAGCTCTGGGGCAGAATATTTCAGTGCCTCTTGAGTGAAGCTGGCAGCCAGACTCTTAGTGTCTGATAGTTCTCAAATATGACTAATAGAGAGTCACTCTCCTGGCAGCAGATGTGAGGGATTTCATAGGTCACTTTGCACACGCTTATCTGGTTACAGGGGAAAGAGTTTCCGCTGGTAAGAGAGGAGGGACTGCTTTTGAGGCCAGTGGGCTTGAATGGGCAGAGCCTGCTGAACCTTGAAGCTCACAGGGAGCCGGGTGCAAATCACTATTTCAGTTCGAACTATATTTGAGGATATATCAGGCATGTTCTGGCCTGCGGGAAGCAATAATTTCTTCTAGAGCTCTGATCTTACATCACAAGAGCCCACTGGATCAGACCAATGGCCCATCCAGTCCGTTATCCTGTTCTCACATTGGCTGACAAAATGCTCATGGTAAGCAGAACCCGAGCACAAGAGCCTTTTCCCTTCCTGTGGTTTCCAGCAATTGCTATTTGAAAGCTCGAACTGTGAAGGCAGAGCATAGTCATCATGGCAAATAGCTATCAATACCCCTCCTCATCATTTGTCTCAATCTTTCAGAGCCATCTAGGTTGGCGCCCATCACTGTCTCCTGTGCAAGCGAGTTCCATAGTTTAACAATCTTCAGCTGGTATGTTTGGACTCCCTACTGTAGTGGTTCTCAACCTGTGGGTCCCCAGATGTAGTTGGACTGCAACTCCCATCATCCCTGAGCTCTGGCCTTGCTAGCTAGGGATGATGGGAGTTGTAGTCCAACAACATCTGGGGACCCACAGGTTGAGAACCGCTGCCCTACTGGGTCAGGTGGGTTGCAACAGGAGCACCAGTACCATTCAAAGGTGGAGGCCTGGGTTTGAAAAGGTTGAAGACTACAGTGGTACCTCAGATTACATGCGCTTCAGGTTACATACGCTTCAGGTTACAGACTCCGCTAACCCAGAAATAGTAACTTGGGTTAATTGCTTCAGGATGAGAACAGAAATCGTGCTCTGGCAGCGCAGCAGCAGCAGGAGACCACATTAGGTAAAGTGGTGCTTCAGGTTAAGAACAGTTTCAGGTTAAGAACGGACCTCTGGAACGAATTAAGTACTTAACCCGAAGTATCACTGTACTGGCCTAGAGAGCTGGTAGGAGAGGTCTTGTAAGCAGGATGCGAAGGTATTCTCTGCTAGAAAATTCTCCATAGAATATTCTCCACAAACTGTAAATTCTAATGTAAGAACCAGCTTTACAACCCACATTAAAACAATCTAGCAAATATTAAGTCAAGCTGTGATATTGCCAGTTAAGTAATGAATAATATATTTTTTTTATCTAGTTACATTACTGGGCATTGTGTCATTCACCATTGGCAGTTGACAACATAATTAGAATGCAAAGTTGATGTTAAGTATACGGGTTAGTGGCAGGCTTAGTGATTAACATGAGACATTCACGTTGAATTTTCAATTTCAAGTTTGGTGCAAAAAATCAAAAAATGTGAATTCACTGCATTGCCTCATTGAATAGAAGTATCATTACAGTGTTTGGTTGCCACCTGAACAAGTTTACCCATGAATAAACATGTATATTAACTAATTATATCATTTTCAGTGCGTTAAAATTATATTTAAAATGAATATTCTCCTATTTTAAATGAAAATTCTCTAATATTCTCATTAATCGAGAATATTCTCCAAAAGATTATTCTCGAGAATTTAACATCACTGGTAATGAGGACTCCCTTTTTTACATCTTGCAGATACGACTTAAACAAACCTAAGGGCAAGTGGACCAGCAAGGCATTGTGGATTCACTGGCATCTTCAGCAATCCCACCTCAAGAGCAGGCAGGCTAGTTGCCCAGGTTCATCAGGCCCACAGATGCATGAATTGAATTGCATCTCTGTTCAGGACTTGCTTTTGACCTCCTTCCACCCCACCCCCCACCATAACATGGAATGACAAATACCAGGCGTGGCTCTCCAGGTATTGTTGGACTCCCAGTAGCTCCCATCCAGCGGCTCTGGCTAATGAGAATGGTAGTCCAACAATATCTGGAGAGCCACGGTTTCGCTATTCCTGCCATATGCAAACAGTTGTGTGGGTGAGGGGAGCCAAGATAACGCCTTTAAACCCTTTTAATTTTTACTTTCCTGTCGGGGGTGGCTCTGACGGGTTGTGATGTTCTTTATTAATGAGCACTTTGGAATCCTTTGGTGTCAAGTATATCTTTGTAGAATTGGGTAGGAAGTCGCTTGAGGAATGTGAGGAAGCCCAGGCCTGTGAAGCTTCAGCCTCTGCTCGTTAATGTCACAGGGAAGCCTTTATCTCTGACTTCCCCCCTGCACGATGTGCCGGCTTTCCCATCACAAATATTTCTGTTTGGCTGATTAAAAACAGATGTGCGATGTGTGGTGGACGCCTGGGAGAAGCGGGAGAAGCGTAATGACACCATTCTATGAAAAGATCAGCGAGAGGACTTCTGTCAAGGGGTCTTAGCGGAGGGACAAAGTATTTGGAAAGTTGTGGCTGCAGCCCTTGGATGCCTTTAGAGGTTGAGACGTAATTCCTCCTTCAGGCCTTGGATGCAGTCAGAATGAGTGGCAGGTTTTCAGAAAAGGTGATATATGTCTTGAGTTTTGGGGTGGAGACAATGGTTCACACGAAGCTCTTGTGTGCATAATAGGTAAAGGTAAAGGGACCCCTAACCATTAGGTCCAGTCGTGACCGACTCTGGGGTTGTGGCGCTCATATGGCTTTACTGGCCAAGGGAGCCGGCGTACAGCTTCTGGGTCATGTGGCCAGCATGACTAAACCACTTCTGGTGAACCAGAGCAGCGCACGGAAACGCCGTTTACCTTCCCGCCGGAGCAGTACCTATTTATCTACTTGTACTCTGACGTGCTTTCAAACTGCTAGGTTGGCAGGAGCAGGGACCGAGCACACCCCGTCGTGGGGATTCAAACCGCTGACCTTCTGATCGGCAAGCCCTAGGCTCTGTGGTTTAACCCACAGCGCCACCCACGTCCCATCCGCCACCCGTGTGCATAATAATAATAATAATTCTGTACTTTGATCCTGCGATAGTTCATTTCTGGGTTCACCATCTATGGTTGACTCGAAACAAGCTGCGTTTCAGAGAAGCTGTGTGAAGGCCACATATATGGTGCTTCCCCTTCACCCTTATTCATCCCCCCCCCCCCCGCGATCATCTTGAACCAGGGGTATGTTTTGAAGCATCACCGCAAAGCTCCTCATGTGCCCTGAGATCTGGGCTGCAGCTAATCACTCTTTCACATCTTGGCTTTTATGTGTGAATTCATTATGCAAGGTTTCTTTCTTTGTTTTTTAAGTCTGTGTCGATTTATTTCATACGAAATCCTGAGATTTTTCAAAGGAACAGGCTTGCAGATGGCTGGCGCTTTTCCATTTTTAAATGGTTAATTTCAAATCTCTTTAATTTTTTATTAGAAATGCGCTGCTTTCCCCGGTCTTACCTGATCCGGTGCCGGATGACTGTTTGCCATGTTTATGAAAGACACATTTAGTTTGGATATATTTCCTTTTCATCACAATGTTTTCCAGTTTGGGTCAGTGTTAGAAACTCAGATATATGAGTTGGAGCCAAATGGCTCTGTAAAACAAGGTTACAGTCGCTAAAATGGAATGTCTAGTTGCCATTTTGGGGCAAGACAGCTCTCAAGGCTTATTTTTCAAATGATGGACTGACTGTGATTAATTATCAGTAAAACATCTGTCTAGTTCAGATGACAACCTTGAGTTAGGTTAAGGCCTTTGAGAACTTAAAGAAGAAAAGTCCCTTGATCCAGGGACAGTGGTACCTCGGTTTAAGAACAGTCTGGTTTAAGAACGATTTGGTTTACAAACTCTGCAAAACCAGAAATAGTGTCTTGGTTTGAGAACTTTACGTCGGTCTAAGAACGGAATCCGAATGGTGGAAGGGCACCGGCGGCGGGAGGCCTCATTAGGGAAAGCGCACCTCGGTTTATGAACCGTTTTGGTTTAAGAACAGACTTCCGGAACAGATAAAGTTTGTAAACTGAGGTACCACTGTATTGGCTTATTCTGACTTCTTTTTCTTAATGGTGACATGGACCATTCATAACGCAAGAATATTTTTCACAACTGTGAGCAGGGCAGTGGGGTGGGGTAAGGCAAGGCAAGGCAAGCGATAACAATTAACTATAGCGTTGTTCACTGCTCCTGCTCAGGCTGCACAGAGAATGAATTTTTGGTTCCTGAAATTGATTCTGATTGTGCAGATATAATATAACGGATAAATAATGCTGTGGTATTAGCGTGTGAAAACAGTCTAGATCCAAGGATCTCCAGGCAGGCACCTCCAGGGAGTGGAGATGTCAGGCTAAATCCTGGCATCCAGGCACCTTCACTCGGTCGCAAGTGACTGATAACCAGGTGCAAAAATGTGCCCGGCGCCTGGCTAATTTCGAACACTGGTTTGGGTTTGAGCAGGCTCCGCGAAGACCCACCTAGGCAGGCTGCTGCTGCGTCTGCCTGAATTGCTTTCAGGCAGGTCTTTCAGTTTATCTGCTCAAGCAGCGAGAGGAGGCCAGCTAAACGGAGAGCTCTTGCACAGCAAAGCTGGTAGGGGAACAGCTGGAGAGACTAAATTAAGCTTAGGAGGCCTGCAAACAACCTGCAGGGGGAAAAATCTGTTTTCTGAACATTCTTCCCTCCATCCCTGCCAGTGATCTTTCCATGTCCTGAAATGCTTTCGCTGCATGACCCAGCTCGACAGGGTTGAATGGTTTCTGCTGTTCATTTTTAACTGTTCCTGTTTTGTTTAGGTTTACTATTTGTATTTAGCTTTCCCAAAATATCAGGTTGAGCTTGAAGTGGCTCGTAATAGTATTAAAAATGAGCAAACATCACTATCGCTAGGCCGAAGACGCAACAGCGTACAAATAAGGGAAAAGGAAACAAGCTCATGAGATAGCTAATACAGTCTCAAAGAGATCCAGAAATGGCTGCTGGGCACCAGCCCTGTACCAGTTGAAGGGGTTTCTATACCCACTACATGAGCACAATTGCAGGCAGTAGTCTCTGAAAATGCAAAGGTCGCCATTTCACGCCCATCCCACGAGGAAGGTAGGACTTGGTTTCAATCTCATTTCCGCTGGTGGAGACCCTTAGGGACTTGGTATCACTCTGAGAACAGAATCTTTCTCGGGAGGTCGGGAGGGGGAAAGAAAAAACCCACAACCTCCGTGTTGTCCAGTGAAAGGATAGATTTCGCGCGCACCCCCAACACAATTAGTGCTTAGCGGTATGGTCTGCTGCCAGACTGCATTAAAATCATCATTACAGCAAATTCCTCTTGGAAGCCATCGAGAGACTAAGATTGATTATACGTAAATGAAAAGGGACTTTGATTCCATCTGTGATTGCTTTATCGCTTAGAAAAATCTTAACGTTGCCGTTGGGAGTTTTGTCCAGGTTGGCATGACCTTGTAGGAGGTGAATTGTCACTGTGTTTTGTTTTTTTCTAACAACAACAACAACAACTTGGAAGCTGACCTTGACTTGTCCTTGAACAGAACCTGCTTCAGAGGCAAAGTCCAGTTTCTTGCTGGCAAAAAGTGCTTTGATTTTGTGTCCCTCATTTGACTGGAGGAACACACTTGTGTGGCATGACGCATCTTTCGGCTACTTGCTTCTCTGACTGGTCCTAACAGCTCCTAATTGTTTTGGGTTTAATTAGAACCGTCTTCAGTGAGAACATTCTAATTAAGCCCAATGTATAAAGAGACCTAAGGGTGGAAGCCCTTTTAAAACACAAGAGGCCTTCCGGAATGACCTTCCTTGGTACTGTGTAAGCTTCCAAATGCCTGTGCAGTGAGCTCAAACGAGCCCAAAGCGAAATCCTTCCTCCTTGCCCTTTCTGCCATCGCTAAGGGCCCCTGTGCCTTTTCCTGCGATTCTTGTGCAGTAGGGAATTAGCTACTGCACAACTTGGAAGAGAACTGGAGCAGTCCTTGGGGTCAAATCGGTTGCTTCTTGATTCGTGGCAAGAACACGAAGCTCATTCTCGTGCTCCATCCCAGTGCACGAGAGCAGGGGTCCCAGGCACTTACCCAGGGTTCATGTTTCCTTTTGGAAATGGGGTACAGCAGGGACTGTGGTGTCTTTACCTGGACCTGCGATGGAGGGGTTCAGAGCATTAACACACCAAGGGGGAGCCTTGCTTCTCCCATCTTGCAGCCTTGGATTCAAGCAGAAATCAAAGCTTGCTCTCAAACGTTGCTCTGACTCTCTGTCTAGCTTGCTGCTTTACTTCTAGATCGTATCACTGCAAAACTCTCTACTCCAAACTCTGGCTTGGTCGGTTAAGGGAGGGGCCCCAGCCCATTTGCTGTCTCACATTCAGCCCCTTAACCCCCCATCACCTCACCGGGAAGCCATCCTGGCTATTTTCGGAATTAGAAGGCTTGATTAGCTTTCAGCACTTGAGGGATCCAGGGATTAGAGGGGGTCTGGCATGCAGCCTACTTCACCAAACTCCTAACATTAGGTTAAATTTGGATTTCGCCTCATTTGGAATTGTGTGTTGTGTAAATGGCATTTTTTTGTTGGACCTTTTGGAGAAGGAGTAGAGCTGAGTGAGTTTGCAGGAGAGTTTGGATCAGAGGATTCAGGGAAGGATCAGGAAGTGCTGTGCCAGTGGTTTTCAGCCAGTGTGCCGTGGCACCCTGGGGTGCCTTGAATGATGGTCAGGGGTGCTGTGGGCAACACTGGCATCTGTCCCTCTTTCCTTCACTCCGTCGCGTCTCTGCCTCCCAAAGGCTTGCACAGCTGTTTATTGCAGCAGCGCTGGCTATAAGCTCCGCAGGCGAATGGTGCCTCTGGGAGACACCTCTCTTTGAGGCGGGGGGGGGGGAGCTCAGAGACTCCCAAGGGGAGAGGAATGGAGGCTGAGGGAACACTCCACAAGGGAGGGCTTTTGAAAAAGGGTGAGAGACTGCCAGCTCTGCAGGCAAGGGGTGACATAACTGGGCTCCTGGGGTGCCGCAGAAAGAATGTACCGTATTTTTTGCTCCATAAGACTCACTTTTTCCCTCCCAAAAAGTAAGTGGAAATGTGTGTGCGTCTTATGGAGCGAATGCAGTCTGCGCAGCTTTCCCAGAAGCCAGAACAGCAAGAGGGATTGCTGCTTTCACTGCGCAGCGATCCCTCTTGCTGTTCTGGCTTCTGAGATTCAGAATATTTTTTTTCTTGTTTTCCTCCTCCAAAAACTAGGTGCGTCTTATAGAGCGAAAAATACGGTAGTTGGTTAAGGGAGCCGTGGACTCAAAAAGGTTGAAAACCTCTGTGCTATGCAGAACCTAGTTGACTCAGCCCTGGTGAGTTGGCCTGTGAGCTGCCTGAGACTTGCACCTGTCAGGAGGAGGACCAGGAAACCTGCTGGTTTCAGCCCCTCGCAGTGTTGATGACTAGAAGTTGAGTCATCGTGTTGCTTGCAATTTGGAGGCCTGAGTTGGAAGATCAGAATGCCGACCCAACCCCCCTAAAGTTTCAGCTGACAAAGCACCTGTGTTTTTAGAGTGCAAAAGGTTAACGTACCTGTTTAGAGTTGGTCGTTTCAGCCTGCTTCGTAAGCCAGCTCTTGTGGCTGCCCACTCAGTGGAAATGGAGCAGGGTTAGTGGCTAAGAAAAGGGTCTTTGTCAGTCTCCACAGGTAAATTGCTCCACTCAGAATTGTCCTGATGAACGGGACGGAAGCCACTGAGCCAAATTAGGCTGGTTGCTTGGATACCAGTGACCGGATAGGGTTGAGCCAGTGTGATCTAGTGTTTAGCTTTGACAAGGAAGATCCCGGTTATGAAGATGATGGGTGTGTCCCTTAAGTCTCCCTTGCCCGTATACTTTCTATGGGGCAATTAAAAATTAGCTGGGGGAACTCCTTGCCCATGCCTGGAATCCAACAGCTGTTAATTGGCCACTTACCTGAATGGCTCATCCTTGCAGATGCTTTTGAGGTTGTGCATTTCCTCTGCTGTGCAATGGTGCAAAACTGGAATCGCTTGGATATTCCTTGCCTCAGACTTGCTCTTTCCAGACAGAGACCTGTTGTACCCAACCTCTTGATTCAGGTCAGAGCTGGAATACTGGTCATACACAACATTGCAGGGGATGCCGACTCCCTTTATGGGGTGGTTGTAATGATTGCTGAGAAATTTTTAAAAATTGCATTTATCTTGTGAAGCAACCTGAGAGCAATTGATGAAGGGTGGGGTAGGTTGGGTGGGTGGGTGTACACAAACAGAGAGAGAGAATTTTAACATCGACATTGTGCATTCTTTGAACAAATCAAGGTGATGTTGTTCACCTTTAAAGCCCTAAACAGTTTCTGCCACTTTGTGTGGAGTAAGGGGAGTAGAGGAGTATAAGGGAAGTTTTTAACGTGGGACATTTTAGTATATTTTTGGTCTTTGTTGGAAGCCGCCCAGAGTGGCTGGGGAAACCCAGCCAGATGGGCGGGGTACAAATAATAAATTATTATTATTGTTATTATTATCATTAAGTCAAGGACCCAGACAACTCTGGCTAAAGGGCATAGCTGACCCAGAGACAAGGGAGCTGCAGGACAGACAGATGGACGGACAGACACCCACACCCATCTATTATTATTATTATTATTATTATTATTATTATTATTATTATTATTATTGCCATCTGGAGATCTAAACCAGTGTTTTGAGCTTATGTTGCTATCTAAGCAGCTCGTGGACTTGCCTCCTGAATTGCACATGGGATGAGGCCTTGGATCTGCAAGGAATAAATGGCATTCTTTCCTTGGTGATGGGGAACACCTGAGTGCTTTCTTCTTTTGAATTGCACTCCTCTGTGGTGCAAGGATGTTCCTAGATGGGCACCTCAGGATCTACCACTATGTTGTCCTTTTCCCTGAACCCCCCTTTCCCTTTTGATGTTAAACCACCAGGTGCGGCTCCTGATTGGCCGTCCTTGTTTCAAACGCTGCCGCCTCATTGGCTGCAGGCAGAAACCTCTGTGTGCTTTTCTCCCTTCTGGCTCCGGTCCCTCTTTCAGTTAACCCCTTTCTCTCCTGCAAGATCATGGCATGCCAACAGGCTCGAACACAACCAGAATCTGGCAGATGGAAGAGCTGCCAGAAGAAACAATAACAAGGAAATCATAGGAGCCTGGAGTCATTACGGGGGTGGTGGGGTGGAGGAAGCCGAGCAGGGAAATCCTTTGAAACCCTGATACATCTCAAGGCACAGGCTGGGGCTTAGGGGAATTTGTGCCTCTTAGGAAATCTGGATAAGTTGTTTGTACCATAAAACCTCATTTGTTCTGTGTGGGTAAAAAGTGCCTGTGCATTTCTAACACGTGCAGAAAGTTCTGGTGTCCGGTCCACAGCAGGCCAAGAACTTGGCCTCTCCCCCCAGTAGGGATATGAGAGGACACCCCCCAGGGAAGAGCCGTTAGCCGGATGGTGAACAGATCACAGTACACGTTTCATGTTCCTTTGAGCCTAGAGACCATGTTACTGTCCTCCGCAGGATATATCTCAAACTCTTTAAAGGCATTGGCGAAGTAGTGCTAAAAAGAATGATTCCTTTGCTAAAGATGAATGTTTCTGCCTACAATGGTACCTCAGGTTACAGATGCTTCAGGTTACATATGCTTCAGGTTACAGAAATAGTACCTCGGGTTAAGAACTTTGCTTCAGGATGAGAACAGAAATCGTGCTCCGGCGGTGCGGTGGCAGCAGGAGGCCCCATTAGCTAAAGTGGTGCTTCAGGTTAAGAACAGTTTCATGTTAAGAACGGACCTCCAGGACGAATTAAGTACTTAACCCGAGGTACCACTGTACTTAAAACCCATTGCCCTGGACATTGTGCATAGCCCAGGGGTTCCATTTTAAAAAATAAAATAAAAGCTCATTTACTCTACCTGGCTTCTGAATCTCAGGTTTCATATCTCTCAGTGATAATGCCCATCTCCTTGCTAGATAGAACCCATTCTGATTTTCTGTGGCTTGTGTTAATTGCTTCCTAAGTGGCCGGAAGCCAAAAAGTTGAGGTGGGTTCTTTAATATTGTATCTCTGAAAACAGTTACAAGCTTAAAATTGGAAACTTGTAACTTGAAAGGTAGGATTTCCTATTCTATCTCTCCCCCCCCCCCCCTGTGTGTGTGTGTACACTGACTGGCATATTTTCCCTTGGCTTTGGTTTCTTCGATTCCATGAACTTCAGGCCGCTCCTTTCCTTGCCTCTGATAACTTTCAGTCCTAGTATTGGTAACCCAGCCAAGTGAAACTGTGAGAGGCTGGGAGGGTCCAAAGTCCCCGTTCTGTTGGATCTATGTCCCAGAGCAGAGTAGGGTTACCAGCTTCCCAAGATGTGGGAGATTGCTGTAGATTTGTGTCCATTTGAATTAATATAAGTAAAGGAGGAGGGAGATTATGTTTTAAGATGGTGGGGAGCAAAGAGTAGAAACAGGCAGGCCCTTTTGTGTCCTGGGAAAAGGTGCCAACTCGCCCCTGGAGATAACAGCTGGAGGAAAAAGGAAGTGCCTCTTGATCGAAACTCCACGTTCATAGAAAGGTGTACAAAGATCAAGTGACTGTATAGTTGGCAGGGTCCTGGGGTGTTCTGCCCCTGTAATCTAGGGACTATCGATGAGGCAATTGATGAGGACAGGTGATTTTCTAGATAGCTGTGTCTTTCCCACCTTGTTTGGTAACGGGCATTGAGTGCGAAATGTGTGCTCAGTCCAGTGAACGGCATTTTGACATTTCAAGCGCCATAGTAAGGGGTGAGATGGGGGGGGGGAGACTGAGCTTGAGTGTGTCATTTGGGAACGGCTCTGCCATTTGCACATCTGCATTTCCTGTTTGCACATCTGCACATCCCAGTCTCTCCCACAGATAATAATAGTAATAATAACACTTTTATTTATACCCCGCCCTCCCCAGCCAAGACCGAGCTCAGGGCGGCTAACAACCAATAATAAAAACATGTTGATTAAAATACAATTTAAAAAACAAGATTAAGATACAACATTAAAACATTAGGATGCAGCCTCTTCACAGGAGGAGAAAGGAAAAAGAAAGAGGGGGGAGGGAATCAAACTGATTCTAAGCCAAAGGCCAGGTGGAACAATTCTGTCTTACAGCCCCTGCAGAAAGAAATCAGATCCCGCAGGGCCCTGGTCTCATGAGACAGAGCGTTCCACCAGGCCAGAGCCAGTGTTGAGAAGGCCCTGGCTCTGGTTGAGGCTAATCTGACTTCCTGGGACCACTAGGGTGTTGCTATTTATGGACCTTGAGGCTCTCCGTGGGGCATACAAGGAGAGGCGGTCCCATAGGTATGAGGGTCCTAGGCTGTGAAGTATTCAAATGCCCAGGGTGTGAGGGCTCCCACCTTTCCCACTCTGCAACGGAGCCTAATCTGAGCTAAACCTCACTGGCGTTCCATCGCACTAGACCCAAATGTTGGGCTCGGGCTCTGGGCACATCATTTTTATTCATTAGTCTCTTTTCCCCCCAGAAGGGTGAACTGAAAGCGACTTTACGCCCTCAGTCTTAAAGTTTGCACTTGTAGTATACCTGAAGGAACGTCTCCACCCCCATCATTCTGCCTGGAAGCTGAGTTCCAGTTCCGAGGGCCTTCTGGCGGATCCCTTGCTGCGAGAAGCCAAGTTACAGGGAACCAGGCAGAGGGCCTTCTCGGTGGTGGCGCCCTTCAGGTGTCAAAGAGAAAAACAACTGCCAGACTTTTAGAAGACATCTGAAGGCAACCCTGTTTAGGGAAGATTTTAATGTTTAACAGACCACTGTATTTTAATGCTTTGTTGGAAGCCGCCAAGAGTGGCTGGGGAGGCCCAGCCAGATGGGCGGGGTATAAATAATAAATTATTATTACAGTGGTACCTCGGGTTAAGTACTTAATTCGTTTTGGAGGTCTGTTCTTAACCTGAAACTGTTCTTAACCTGAGGCACCACTTTAGCTAATGGGGCCTCCCACTGCCACCGCCACGCGATTTCTGTTCTCAACCTGAAGCAAAGTTCTTAACCCAAGGTACTATTTCTGGGTTAGCGGAGTCTGTAACCTGAAGCTTCTGTAACCTGAAGCATCTGTAACCTGAGGTACCACTGTATTATTATTATTATAGTGTTTACTTCTGAGCATGTACAGAGTGTTTTCTCTTCATATTTCCTTTCCTGGGTCGCCATTCCACACCCTTAAAACCAAGAGGCTTTTGAAGCTCATTTTACAAATGATTCTGCTGTCAAGGGGGACCCTTCCCCACAAATAATCTTGGCCCCTTCCCTTTGCATTCATCCAGAGGCCCAAAACGGCACCAGGCTAGCCCCAAAGTTTCCTTCGCCTTTTCCCATCTTCCTCCTCTTCCTCTTTGGGTGCCGCTGCCTCCCTCCTCCAGCGAGGGCAGTGCTGCTGCCTTTCCCCTCCTTTCACCCAGTTCAGAGTGCTGGGAAGGGAGGGGTGGAGCTTCTAGCCTTGCAACGTCAGGAAACTTGTGTGTAAGCAGCCGAGCGAGCGAAGAAGGGAGTGTGTGCGTCCCTGCCCGGATCAAGTGTCTCCTAGTCAGGGAAACCAACTGACTCTCCTCTCCTGGGCAGAGAAGAAAAACCCAATCTCCTCTTCCGGATGAGAATCGTTCTCTCCCCCACCCTCTCCTCTGCCGTGTGATTTATTCCTCTCCAGCACCCTGCGGCTGACTTTTCAGGAAGTACAGCGATGGTGGAGGTAAGTGAACTTGCTGGCCAGTTGCTCACCCTCCCCCACGGGGCACTTTCAGGAAGGGTGGGATCCCTGTCCGTGCTGGGCGAGCGAGGGGGACGCCAGGCTCTCCCCTTACCCCCCCCAAAAAACAGTGTGTTTAAGCAGGGCATTGGCTTCTGGTGGAAGCTGCTCAACTCAGCGAAAAGGGAGAGGCTCTATTTTCAGGGTGGTCTCTTTCTTTGTGCATTTAATTTCAATTTTGTGCAGAATTTTCTCTCTTGCAAAAAAGCTTCCGGAGAAAACTTTTTAGAATGGAAATCTAGTGTTGTGGGTTTACTCCTCCCTCCCTCCCTCCCTCTCTCTCTCTCTCTCTCTCTCTCTCTCTCTCTCTTTCTGAAATGGCTTATTGCATTTTTAACAACAGAGTTGCCCACCCATTTCTGAAATGGTTGCCTAGAGGTTGAGGGCAGGGAAGGGCAGGATGTAGCCTACCTTCACGGTCAAATAATCTTGAGTTGGACGTCTGCACCGCCCAGTCGACTGCGGCCTGTAAGGCTGGGGAGGCGGGGAGGCTGTGGCCAAATGGGTGAGGCTTCGTGATAAGAGTTGGTGAACTGCTCCTGTACCTCTAAGCCTGTGGGCCTAGGAAAGGGCTGTGGAGATTAAAGGCCCCAAGAATAACAGTGCAAACTTCAAAGTGCCTTTGGGTATAAACCTATCCCTTGGCCCAGTTTGCTCATGACCAGACTCAATTTATCAGCATTGCAAAACTCAAGTGTGTGGTTGCTCCAAGGAGTTTACAATTAAATGGAGAAAGGGGAGGGAAATGGAGTTGGGGCCAGAAGGGAGCGTGTACGTTTATTTCAGTTCTGTGTAGGTAAGCCTAGTTACCGTGGGGTATGGAGATGGAGGGGTTCTGCCAAGAGCTTCGTGCAAAAGGTGGGTCTTGAGAAGGAATTGGGGAAGCAATGGCGAGGTATTCTGTGAGGGAGCTTGTGGCATCAGAGGCAGCCAAAGGAAAAGTAGACCTTCAGGCGACTTGGAGTGGTGAGGCTGGACTCCTGAATGTCTTAGGTGAGATGATGTAGCAAGAGGAGGGATGGGAGAAAGAGAATTTGGGGACCACAGAGGGCTTTGGAGGTACACGCATGTTTGTAGTAGCAAGAACCCACCCTTCAGCTTTGGCAGAGAGAGTTCCTAAGAAAGTGGGGGTCCCTGGCTCCAGGTTTTTGGGTTCCACACTAGGAGAGGCATTCCCAAGGCTCATAGCACAGTCCTGGCTTTGCAGACCTCAAGATGAGAATTGTTGCATGCAGCTATTTATATGCAATTTGCAGCTTTCATTCCCTGCCTACCAAGGGCTGAGCGTTCTCTTGCTTTCTCCCTTCCCCCCATGCTTTGCCTGCAGCAGTGTGGTGCATAAATGCTGCTGCTCTTGAATAGGCCTCTGCTAAGAATGAAAATTCCACTATTGAGCCCAAAAAAGGGGACTGGCTGAGCAGGGTGCTAATGGCGGGGTAGTGTTGCAAGCATAGGCAGCTGCCTGCTGATGCTTGGTAGCTGTGGGTTTTCTGGGAAATTTCTATTGGAATTTTTTCCTGATGCCCATGTGTGATCTAATTTAGCATGTTTGTTTTACTTGTGTTTACTAAACAAATCTAAACATGTTGAAACATCCAAGCTTACCTAATACCGTATTTGCGTTTGGCACCTGTTCATTGTTGCGTACCCAGTACATTTCCGAGCACAATTCAAAGTGTTGGTGCTGACCTTTAAAGCCCTAAACGGCCTTGGCCCAGTATACCTGAAGGAGTGTCTCCACCTCCATCATTCAGCCCGGACACTGAGGTCCAGCGCCAAGGGCCTTCTGGTGGTTCCCTCCCTGTGAGAAGTGAGGTTGCTGGGAACCAGGCAGAGGGCCTTCTTGGTGGTGGTGCCCGCCTTGTGGAACACCATCCCATCAGATGTCAAGGAGGAAACAACTATCTGACTTTTAGAAGACATCTGAAGGCAGCCCTGTATCAGGAAATTTTTAATGTCTGATGTTTTACGGTTTTTTATGTGCTGTAAGCTGTCCCAGAGTGGCTGGGGAGATGGCTGGTGGTTCCTGCAGATGACCTTAGTGATCGAGCTGGGATATAAGGATTCGGGCGCTCCCTGAGATACCCAGGACATAATTTGTTAATAGCTTTGCAGATTAATACAAGAACCTTCAAGCTGACCTGGTAGTAGATGGGCAGACAGTTTCAGATGCTTTAATGACCACATGTTCTTGACCTGGTATCCCCATCAGCAGTTTGGCCTCAGAGAACGAGAGCTGGAGTTTCCAAACCAGACCCTAGGGCAGCCCCACATGGAGCACATTGCCATAATCTAGCCTCGAGGTTACCTGTGCATGGACTACAATGACTAGTGTTCTTGTATTTGCTGTGCTTCAGCTGGCGATAGGTGTGGGGATTGGATAGCAGGAATGTGCTCAGAAGCTAAAGCCGAGCAACTTCTGCCTTGTACCATTTTGTACGCTGTGTTGAACTGCCCTGAGAATTTTGCACGCTGCTGCCACTTTGGGGTGGCATAGCATTACAGCTGCACAAAGTCGCTTCACTGTGGAAGAAGAGTCTTGTGCTGGAAGCAGAACAGCTAGTGAACTCCTCAGGCTGCAAGCGGAAGGCAGGTGCAAGATGCTCTCTGAGGGTTGTCTGGTGCCTGCACCCAGGGATGTGGGGCAGAAAGGTTTCTGTGGGAGAATTTCCATTTCATAAAATAATTAGCAATGATGGAATGCCAAATGGCAAGCTTAACAGTTTTTAAATTTGTAGCCTCTTTTAAAAAAAGAATTACAAGGAGAATAAGCATGCTGAATAAGATAACTATCAGGCAGTGGTTCCCAGTTAGCTAAGTACTGTAAACCCCCTGTTTTTGAAAAGCCAAGCTATGGACCCCCTACCTTTTTAAATGTTGATACCTCTATTGTGGTATTTGTTGTGTGAATGGTGCCATGGACCCCCCCTGGGTGGGTTACGCAGACCTCTGGGGTACACAGACCACCAACTGGAAACCATTGCTCTAGGGCATTGGAAAATTACCCTATGCAGATTTGCCGAAGAAATCTTTCCATCAATTTTTCAATTTCAGATTTTTTTGGAAAACCCATTGTTGCCTTAGGCTTTCCTGTGGAAACCTGACCAACAGCAACCCAGTAACTGAAGCTTCCCCTTTCACTTTGCTGCAAACAGGATTTTGGCTGGGGCCACATACTGTATGTGGATTGGGCCCTCTGCTGTACTCACTAAAGAAGACTTTATGTCATGTGCAATTTTGTACCCTCGTTTGCAGGTGGGGTGGAGTGCCCCAAAATAAATCTGGAGTCACACAACTCAACAGAATGTCAGCCAGTGACACTTTTCCTATAATTGTTTCATACTAGAAAAGGCTTGCCCTGTTTAATTTCTGCCTGCCACATATCTGTTAAAGGCACTGAGCCCTTCTGTCCTCCAGTGCCACCTCTAAACCATTCAAAGAACTCAAGTTTAATGGATTGTAAACATCATATTTCATCAGCCAAACTTAGAGTGGCAATACTACATTCAGTGCAAGACCAGGCATGGCATTTCAGATGGAGGGGGGTCAAAAGTGAATTGAGATCTACTACAGTTCTTTTCAAACGGGACGCGGGTGGCGCTGTAGGTTAAACCACCGAGCCTACGGCTTGCCGATCAGAAGGTTGGCGGTTCGAATCCCTGTGACGGGGTGAGCTCCCGTTGCTCGGTCCCTGCTCCTGCCCACCTAGCAGTTCGAAAGCATGTCAAAGTGCAAGTAGATAAATAGGTACTGCTCCGGTGGGAAGGTAAACAGCATTTCCGTGCGCTGCTCTGGTTCGCCAGAAGCGGCTTAGTCATGCTGGACACATGACCCGGAAGCTGTACGCCGGCTCCCTCGGCCAATAAAGCAAGATGAGCGCCACAACCCCAGAGTCGGTCACGACTGGACCTAACGGTCAGGGGTCCCTTTACCTTTACAGTTCTTTTCAGATGCTCGTGCCTGAATCAATTCAAAGTGTAAATGGTTAAAAAGTAAGCACTCTATTCATTTCTTGTGTCCATTTATTAATATAACAACTGTGGCAATTTTTTCTTGTGACGATGGCAGCATCTCTGGATCTAGAAATGGATCTTGAATTTCATTTATATTTACATAGCAGACACAGGAATTTGCATGCTGATGTTGTAGATTCTTGCATAAAAGTCTTTGGGCAGCACGTTTTTTTCAATGAGTAAAACCTTGTTTACCAGGCAAAAACATTCCTCGTTAACCAGGCCTTTGGCTGATTGACATCCAGTGCCCTTTTTGTTTTTATCTTGATTTTGTATTTTGTGTTTTTATATTGTGATTTTATCTTGCGAGCCGCCCAGAAACCTGCGGATATAGGACAGTATACTACTACTACTACTACTACTAATAATAATAATAGCATTTCACTTATCCCAGAAGAGTGTTTTCATATCTCTAGGTGTAGACTATATGCTTTTTGTGTGGAAGGTCCCATAATCAGTCTCCATAGAACTGTGAAAGATCCCACCTGATCCCTGGAAATCCACTGCTGATTCTTGTAGACAGGGAAGCACAGATCCAGGGGCCCCCATGTTCCTCCTTGCTCTAAAGCAGTTCCCTAAGGTGTTGCGAGCATGTTAATTTCAGGGGCCCGCAAATGTTTCTAAAATATTATGGTTGCATGCCCAGTAGGGGTTTATCTCCGCAGATGGTCTTAGACTCCTTTTCGCACAATGCCTGTGTGTTGACGCTGTTGTTGTAACTCATACACAGTGTTCCAACTTCTTTTTAAAAAGCTGCACCACAGAACCAGTTTATATCTGATCCTGAAGAAACTAGTTTTGTCAGTCTCTTCCAGTTTCCCTCTCTCTCTCTCTCTCTCTCTCTCTCTCTCTGTCTTTTTTTATTTTTAAGGTGGTGGTTATATTTTCAGCCAGTGGCAAGATCTTAACGGCTGGGTGTGTGCTGGTGTGTGCTAGTGGACGTAGGCGTGCTCGCTCTACTCCTCTGCTTATCCAGGGCCGTGAAAAAGTGTTGGTTTATGGCTGACTAATTAAACAAGGCAGGGAGATAAAGGGAATTTGACCTAGGTTAAGGTTGGTGGATGTGGCTAGTGGGGGGGGGGGTCCTTGGAGAGTAATTTGACCTTCTCCTCTCCTTCAGCAAACATGTAGGTCCCTTTGCAGAGGTGGCAAAAGTGAAAAAAGCGTTAGCTCTGAACTTAACCTCCCCCCCCCCCGCCCCAATCTCTGGAAACTGGGTGGGAATCTGTCTTTAGTTGCTTAAATGTATTGGGACTCGGCTTTGTGCATCCCATTAAAGACTGCCCAGCCGTGAAGATTGCTGCTGAAGTTATTCTGGGAGTTAAAGTTCTTCATTTTGGTACAGTTTGCATGGCTTCCTCTGTAGCAAGGGGGGAATTGAATGGCTGCTGATACTTATGGATTTAAATGCAACGGGGGGTTGTACAGCGGTACCTCGGGTTACAGACGCTTCAGGTTACAGACGCTTCAGGTTACATACTCTGCTAACCCAGAAATAGTATCGCGGGTTAAGAACTTTGCTTCAGGATGAGAACAGAAATGGCGCGGTGCGGCAGCAGCAGGAGGCCCCATTAGCTAAAGTGGTACCTCAGGTTAAGAACAGTTTCAGGTTAAGAATGGACCTCCAGAACGAATTACCGTATTTTCCGCCCTATAGGATACACCGGCCCATAGGACGCACCTAGTTTTTTTTGGGGGGGGGAATAAAGAGAAAAGAAATTATCCCCCCCCCACGCTCCGGGCAGCAGGCTGCTATCCGCAGCCTAGGGAGCCCTGTGGGTACTCCCGCAGGGCTCCCTAGGCTGTGGATATCTGCTTCAGCACGCCCCGCGCTCTGGCCAGCAGGCTGTGGATATCTGCCCAAAGCGCGGGACACTCTGCTTCAGTGCGCCCCATGCTCCGGGCAGCAGGCTGCCATCCGCAGCCTAGGGAGCCCTGCAGGAACTCCTTGCGGGCTCCCCAGGCTTGCTGATAGCTTCCTGAAGCCTGGAGAGCAAGAGGGGTCGGTGCGCACCGACCCCTCTCGCTCTCCAAGCTTCAGCGAAAGCCTGCATTCGCCCCATAGGACGCACACAGATTTCCCTTTCATTTTTGAAGGGGGAAAAGTGCATCCTATAGGGCGAAAAATACGGTAAGTTCTTAACCTGAGGTACCACTGTAATTGATCTGAGGCTGCAGATTGACCTCCCCAGTGAGGCCGGCCTTTTCGAGAGGGTGCAAAACCTGGAAAGGGGAGATTTTTGTTTGACCATTTAATGAAGTCTTTTTGTCCCTGCTGTGTAGTGTTAACATTTTGCTGGATTTCCTCAAAAGACAGTTGGAATGGCACTTTGTACTCCTCCTTCCGGCAACTCCTGCAGCCAAACTGGTGCCAAACGCACTGCTCTGCTTTCCTTTGGACCCCACGAGCAAGGCTAAGGGGGGGGGGTCTTGTCGTCTGGGCAGACCAGGACCGCCAGGCACACTGCCCAGGTTTGCACCCTGGGGAAGTCATTTCAGTGCTGCTAACACAGCAGTTTGACTTCACCCCCAGAGGCGCACTCCGTTGTCTCTCAAGACAGACAGATGCCAACAACAACAATATGTTCCCATTGCACAGCAAGAAAATTGTTTTACAGTATGTCAGAAATATCTCTCTAAGTCATAGAATAATAAAATGCAACAAGTAAGATGAGTGAGGTGGAGTAAAAATATTCCAAATTAATTATTTTTACCTTATATTCTGGGAGGTTCGCTATTGGCTAACCCATATTCACCAGGCACCAAGTAAAGTGGTAGCTCGGTTTAAGAGCAGTCCTGTTTACGAACGATTCGGTTTACGAACTCCGCAAAACTGGAAGCAGTGTCCCGGTTTGTGAACTTTACCTCGGTCTAAGAACGGAATCCGCACGGTGGAAGGGCACCGGCAACGGGAGGCCTCATTAGGGAAAGCGCGCCTTCATTTAAGAACGGTTTTGGTTTAAGAATGGACTTCCGGAGTGGATTAAATTCGTAAACCGAGGTAGCACTGTAATGGCAGATGTACTTGAGCTCCAAGGAGAAAAAGGTGGGATAGAAATGCTGCAACAACAACAACAGCTACCTTTTCAATAGGGGATCTTCTAGCTGCCCTTTTCTGACCAGACTTGCTTCTTCATTTGAATCAAAAATAGTAAGGACCTCACTGAGCATTTATTTACAGTGGTACCTCGGGTTACATACGCTTCAGGTTACATACGCTTCAGGTTACAGACTCCGCTAACCCAGAAATAGTACCTCGGGTTAAGAACTTTGCTTCAGGATGAGAACAGAAATTGTGCTCCGGCGGCATGGCAGCAGCAGGAGGCCCCATTAGCTAAAGTGGTGCTTCAGGTTAAGAACAGTTTCAGGTTAAGAATGGGCCTCCAGAATGAATGAAGTGCTTAACCCGAGGTACCTCTGTATTTCATAAAATTTATATATGGCTTGACTATAGACAAAAATGAAAATGGTATTCTAGCCCATGGCAATGTTGTCTGTCTGAGCAAGGTATATACTACATCCCAGTTTCCAGAATCGACTTTTTCAGTGGTGGTTAGACTTTTCCTCCATCTCCCATCACCCCCCCCCCCATTAATGGTTTTAATTCCAGCCTACTTTTTCTGCAGTAGAAACTGTGTCTCCTTCTTTTGGTGGAAAACTTGGAGAATTTCTCCCCTTTTAATGAACAGAACATCAGAGTCAATGCAGGGGTAAATCTCATCAGGATTGCAAAGCACGCTGAATGTGTCAAAGGAATTCAGTGATTGGGATATTTCCAGCATCACCTGGAGACCAAAAATATTATTGCATTTCTTTTGGTTAAGCTTCTTTTTTTTTAAAAAAAAATCCATTTTATAATGTAGTTTATTTTTTTCTGATCCATCAGCATCTGGAGTCAGGAGGAATTTTCCTTCACACTGGCCTTTGCCTGGGTGTGTTACTGTCCTCTTCCGACATGCTCCGGCAATCTACATTTTCATCAGCCTCCGGGCATTTCTGATAAGATTCTCTCCTGCTCCTTTTGTGGAATTCCTGTGAGAGCTGGGCTCCTCCAAAAGTGGAGAGTGGAGGGATCTGATTTTGCCTGGAGCTTTAATCTTAAATCACATAGGGAAACCTGGGCTACAGGGTGGATCCTGATTTACCCTAACCCTGACCCACTTTTGACGGGTGGGTGGGTCTGTCCACCTGCCAGTCACTTGACATCGCCATGACACTGGCCGCCTCAACTTCAAAGGGAAGAATATGCTCAAGGTCAGGCACAGGCAAACTCGGCACTCCAGCTGTTTTGGGACTACAACTCCCATCATCCCTAGCTAACAGGACCAGTGGTCAGGGATAATGGGAGTTGTAGTCCCAAAACATCTGGAGGGCTGTGTTTGCCTATGCCTGCTCAGGGTGGACTCAAGAGGAAAACAGTGCTCCCTTGCAATAGTGCCGTAAACAAGATCAGCTCTGGAATGATAGATTTGTCGGGTTGGAAGGGTACCCTAAGGGCCATCTAGTCCAACCCCCTGCAGTGCAGAAATCACAGCTATTCACAAGTTGCTGAACTCTGATTTCCATTGGCCCCAGCCAGCGTGGCCAGTGGTCGGGGATTATGGGAACTGCAGTCCAGCAAGATCTATCCGCGCTCCTAGTGCACAGGCAGGCGGGAAAGCCAGGGAAACGGGAACCAGCCCACTTTCCACAAAGGCAGCAAATAAATGCTGTGTTTCTGAAGCATGGGTGTGGCTTGAGTGCTAGTTAGACCCACACAAGCATGTTTCAAAGCAAGTCTTGTGATCTGCTGGGGTCAGCCAGCAGTGGGACTTGAGGGCAAACGTACCCAGAGCTCTTCTGTGGAGCTCCAGCAGGCCAGATTCCCTCATGGACCCTCTGCCAATTGACTGGGATGGGCCGGAGGGACGGGAGAAGGGAGGACACCCCTTTCCGATCCTGGATTGCTTTGTTACATTAGGTCACCCCTCCAGAATGATGCGCAGAAACATCGGGGAGCATGTGGCGGCGGAAGGGTTATAAGAGAGGTGGGCTGGGCATGCAAACAGATAATAGACTTGTCTTTGTCTTTCCCCCTCATGTTTCATATGTTGATCTAGTGGCAGGAGTGGCCAAAGGCTTCCTTTCACTTCCAGATACAATTCTGTCTTTGTTTAGACAGCACATGTGGGGAACGCCATGCAAATGGTGTGAAATTGCTAATACACTCCTTAAGGGGTAGTGGTGTGGTTCCTTCCTGGCTTTTCCCACAGTACAAAGGGGCCCCCAAGCGATGTTTTCCCTTTGCCATTTGTCTGGGTCAACAGGGGGCCAGTAGAGCAAGTTTCATTGGGCCCAAATGGTGGTCATATGACCAGAGATTTTGGGGGGGGGTGTGTGTGAACGGGTTCAAGAGGAGCGCTGCAGGCATGGGCAGCACCAGGTAGGTCTCGCTGAAGCCCCTAGGCAGGTAACACTGTGGGGGTTGCACACAGCTAGTATTTTTAGTTTGTGGCTAATTGTTATTTATTTATTCATTGCATTTGTATCCCACTTTCTTCTCCCAAAAGCTCAAGAGTGGCGCACACGGCTCTTGCCCTCCTCCTTTAATCCCCACAACAACCCTGTGAGGTAGGTTAGGCTGAGAGGCAGTGTGAATGGCCCACCGTCACCCGGTGAGAGCTTCATGGCCGACAGGGGATTTGAACCCTGGTCAACCATGTCCCAAGGGATGCGGGTGGCGCTGTGGGTTAAACCACAGAGCCTAGGGCTTGCCGATCAGAAGGTCGGTGGTTCGAATCCCCGCGATGGGGTGAGCTCCCGTTGCTCGGTCCCTGCTCCTGCCAACCTAGCAGTTCGAAAGCACGTGAAAAGTGCAAGTAGATAAATAGGTACCACTCCGGCGGGAAGGTAAACGCCTGCTCTGGTTTGCCAGAAGTGGCTTAGTCATGCTGGCCACATGACCTGGAAGCTGTACGCTGGCTCCCTCGGCCAATAAAGCGAGATGAGCGCCGCAACCCCAGAGTCGGCCACGACTGGACCTAATGGTCAGGGGTCCCTTTACCTTTACCACCAAGTCCCAGTTCAACACATGAACCGCTACACCACACTGGCTGATTTCTCTTTGATCCTGGGTGCTCATGTCTCATTCATGTAAACGGGTTATTTTAATTGCAAGGTGCTGAGAGAGGTGTTGGCCAAGTTTGAAGGACAGGTAGAAAACGTTAGAAATGGTGATTTGCAGAGCTGTGGTCAGCTTGTGTACCTGGTCTTTTGCTGCTTTGAGGCTTTCCGTTTATTTAAAGCGACTGACAGACACAATAAATAATATTCCCTCCGTTGCCCAGCTCTGGGGGAAAGTGAAGTTACCTGCAGTTGTCTTTGCGCACACCCCTCCCCAACTCTAGGCTGCTTAGAGTATTAGGAAAGCCCAAGAATGCTCCCTTGACTCTGGTTGCAAGACCCCACATCCCAGTTCTGGTGCATGCAGAAGGCCCTGTGTCTAATCCAGTGTTTCCCAACCTTGTGCCTCCAGCTGTTTTTGAACTACAACTCCCATCACCCCTGACTAGCAAGACCAGTGGCAAGGGATGATGGGAATTGTAGTCCAAAAACAGCTGGAGGCACAAGGTTGGGAAACACTGGTCTAATCCAGGGCATTCTCCAACCAAGAGGTACTTGGTGAGCAGAACTGGGAAGTTCTCCCTGATTTGGGATCATGGAGATCTGCTGCTCTTCAGAGCAGACAGTTCAGGCCTAGATGGATGTAGTGCTTTGCATTTGTGGACAGCAGCTGCATATAAGGTCCCCATTGCAAATGTAGGCATATGTTTCCATTTCTGTTCTGCCCAAGAGCCAAAGCTCCCTGGGCGGCTCACAGGACAGAGGTTAAAACCGTAAAATGCAAGGACGTGTAATGTTAGATCTAAAAGTAAAACGGGCACAGAAGTAAAATCCAACAATACTGTGAGGTTTCCTTCCTTGCTCTTTGAGTAACTGCATTTATCAGGCTCTACACTGCAGTAATCAGTAACCACTATCAAAGAAGAAGCTCCACTTAATCCTTCTGTTCGCTTCTGGGCTTCCCTTTTTGCACTCCATACTGGGAGCGGCTGCTATTCTCTGTCTGTCTGTCTGTCTGTCTCTCTCTCTCTCTCTGTGTGTGTGTGTGTGTGTTTGTGTGTGTGTTGGGGTGGGGGAATGCTTCTGGTCAGCAGGACAATAGTCACTGTCAGCAGGAAACTTCTACAGCGAGTCTTCTCCAACCTGGAGTCCTCCTGATGTTCTGCACTCTCGACTCCCATTGGTCCCAGCTGGCTGATGAAGATGGGAGCTGCAGTCCAAACCATCTGGAGGGCACCAAGTTGGGGGAGGCTGTTTTTAAAAGGAGTTAGGAGCTGACGCGGTATGTTGACAACAGGCAGGTGCCTTAGCTGTACTCTTTTCCCTATGTGCCAGCAGTTCCCATTTCAGGGCCCCACCTCCTTGGTTCCATAAACTCCTCCCCAGGGCCCCTTACTACCCTACCATGTAAAAAAAATAATATGCCTGACCCACTAAGAAAGATAATGACACAAAAAATTTCAAAACGCAAACAATTAATTGCACATTTGTTAAAAATCCTATTAAAACTGCTTAGTTTAATTAATTCAACACAGTTGATCCAACTTTTCAAATTCTGATAATTACTTCAGTACCCCCCCTGCTTCTTAGCAAACCGCCCCCCCCCCATAATTTCACTGCCCCAAAGGGCACTGTGCTATGCCAGTGCTAGTGATTTTAAGAACAAGGGCAAAGGTGGTCATGTTCTGTTGAATTGAGGGTGGGATGCAGAATCGGACATGTGTTCAACCCAAACACATTTTTGCCACATCAGGGCTGAGCGGAGCCTGGAAGCTAGTAAAAAGGTAAAGGGACCCCTGACCATTAGGTCCAGTCGCGGCTGACTCTGGGGTTTTGGCACTCATCTCGCTTTATTGGCTGAGGGAGCCGGCGTACAGCTTCCGGGTCCTGTGGCCAGCATGACTAAGCCGCTTCTGGCGAACCAGAGCAGCGCATGGAAACGCCGTTTACCTTCCCGCCGGAGTGGTACCTATTTATCTACTTGCACTTTGACGTGCTTTCAAACTGCTAGGTTAGCAGGAGCAGGGACCGAGCAATGGGAGCTCACCCTGTCGCGGGGATTCGAACCGCCAACCTTCTGATCGGCAAGTCCTAGGCTCTGTGGTTTAACCCACAGCACCAGCTAGTAGGGATGCATTATTTTTGCGAGGCACAAAACGGATCACGTAGCCCCTTGGTGTTGAAGGTTAGTTCTGGGCCTGGAAAACACTTCTTGAAGGTGTGTGCAAGAGGCTTCTGAGCTCTTTGGTGGTCTCTGGGAGTGGCCCTTGAGACGCCTGCCAGGGTTTGTGCTTCCAAGAGCAGATGTCAGGAAACTTCCACCCAGCCAATGGACTGAGGAGAAGGGAGGGGTCACCAGCCATTTAATTGAACAGAGGATGGGCCAAAAAGTCATAAACAGGAGCTTAGTCTTGGTTACTCCCATTTTGACGCTGCAGCCTGTGGAGGAGCGCCGAGCAAGATGAAGTCTCACGAGGAGGAATGGGATTGTAAGTCTGGCTGCATCTTCACTGCTTTGTTCAGCACCAGTAACACTGAGAGCCTTTCTTTTTTGCTGGGTTTGTCCAGATCTCTCGGTAGCGAAACTTCTCTGCAATCCTCTTTGTAGTTTCTTCTTCCTTAGCTGTGACTAAAGGCGGCCACCCGCCTGGAAATTCTTGAGCTATGCTCCCGTAATCATTACCAGGGAAGGGAAGGAGGGTGTGCATCTTTCTCGGGTGGCTCAGATGCTGTATCTCTTAGAAGTTGCAGCCGGCCTGGTCTGGAGTTTGTCAGCTCTTTTTGCCTGGTGAAGATCTGTGTTCGGCCGAAAGCTGGTATATAGTATTCCTCTTTGTGGTCTTGCTGTCGGCCCGCAGTTGGGCAGCTTTGGCACTTCTTAGAGCTTAAGGTTGCAATCCGGACTCCGCTTACCTGAGAGTAAGCCCCATTGAATTCAGTAGGACTTAGTTCTTAGTAGACATGGTGAAGATTGTGCTGTTTGTTGAGGAGGCACTACTTCTCTGTTGCGATTCAAAGATAGCCCTGTTTCTTGTTTTCTGGGACAATTTAAGGCATCAAATTCTTCATACCACAAGTTAAAGAGGAGAGCAGGAGTGAAGCTGGGAGTTGGCTTTGGTTGAGAGTTAGCTGCACAGTGGGCTGTCTTAACTCTTGGTCTGCGCTGGATGGAAGGAGCGTTGGAGAGACGTGGCTTTGTAAGGGAAGCGCTTTATGATTCTGGTGGTTTTCAGGGTGTGGAAAAAGCAGAATGCCACAGAAGAAGCGCAAGGGACCTGAGAAGTGCAAGCTCAGCCCTCGGAGATCGAGTTGGTGCTGTCTTCAAAGCAGCTTTTGCAAGCCTTCTGCTGTTTATTGGCTGTTCCTGCTGTAATGTGTCATTGGAAACTGGACGGTGGCTGCACAGAAATAGGAGGAGGAAGTGGTTACTGACTCCACTTGGAAGGCTTTTATCCCATATGTGTTCTTTAATTTAGCAACCCAGGAAGCAAAATGGCTATAGTGCACAAAAAGACTCATCCGCTCCCCTGTTCTTTCAGATTTCTCTGTGAGAATATATGGTTGCCATCTAGCTGGCTGTTCTATCGCATACATTGATAATTGTTGGGGAGGGCAACAAGTTTCAGGGGTCACTAATATGTCTGGGGATGATTCAGTAGCCAGAGGTGAGACTTTCCAGTTAAGAAATTGAGGCTTAGGATAAGTCTTGCCCACCCCAGTGGCTAGTAGAAGCCGAGGAAATTATGCCGGTTTAACTTAATTTGCTAATTGCACCTTAATTTGCACCTTTTCTTCGAGATGCACAGCTTGGCTGTTCTATTGGTGAAGATTTCTGAATTTTCATTCTCTGGCAGAGTGTTTGTTCGCTCCCATCTGCATTTTTTTAAAAAAATGATATTTATTACTTTTTAAAAATTACAAAAAAGGAAAGGAAAAGAATACAAGAGAGAAAAAAACCAAAGAGAAAAAAAAATACAATACAATATATAGACAATACAAAACACAACCTAAACACATTAACCTAAACACATTAAACTAAACTAAACCCAATCCCCAACCCTAACCCTAAATAAAACAAAACAAAAACAATTTAAAAACATACATCACACCTTTTCCATACTCTATCTTTCATTCCCTTGTTGCCTCGACCTCCTCACACCTCCCTTTTTGTATTCCACTTCTATTAATTGTTTCAGTAAATCCTTTCCATCTTTCTCTATTTTCTGTCATATTATAAATATCTTAACATATTTTTTAACCTTATTTTCCATTAAAACTAAAATACTTATATATGCTTAACTGCTTATAACATTTCTGCTAAGGCCATAAAATTTCATTCCACCATTTTTCTATCACTCATTAATTTTACAGTATTTCTATATATAAACTTTAAATTTTCCAATCTTCTTCCACCATCTCCTCTCCCTGGTTTCGGATTCTGCCAGTCCTTTCCGTCAACTCCATATAGTCCATCAACCTGGAGATCTTATGTCCGAGGCTCTTAACTCTTTTCCAGGTCCCTTCTGCAGGTCTTCTTCATATTCTTTAATGCTAAAGAGCAGATCTCAAGAAGACTCCAACCTAACAATACTTTTATTCCTTCTGGACAGGTCAGCCAAATTTCCATACTTGAAGCTAAGGTCCATAAAGTGTTTCAAGACATGTTTCAAAATTCCTCCAAATCCAAAGGCCCCCAGAACTTCAATCTCCTCCAGACCCAAGTCCATGTCCCAGAAGTCAGTTAATCCCTGTATAGAGGGATCTTTCCAACTTTCCTTCTTCAGTCCAAGCCGGGATCCGATCCTCAAAATCTGACTTCCATCTGCATCTAATTTTGCAGTGAGCCAGGTCTCCCTCACCATCCTGCAAAATGGAGGGTTCCCTCTAGGCCTACTGCCGCCGCCACCACCCCTTCGCAACAGGGAGTGTGAAACAACTGGTGCTATTCCAGGATCTGGATTTGGCTCTGGGATCAGCAGTTGCCAATCTGGAATGTTCAGGACATTTCTAGGGACCAGCCCCAAATGTCTGGCATTTGTTCCTGTACAAGATTGCTGACACCTTTGGTGCTCACATCAAAAGGCTTGGGCGAGCCAGGGACATGGGCCTCTTCCAGACCTGTGGATGGGTGGTGCCCGTCTGGCAACCTGGACAGATTATGGGCAGGCCCCAAACAAACATCCTCCTTATGAAATTGCTATTGTTTGTTAATATGGATTAAGTGCTCATATTCTTGCTCTGATTAGCAATATCCTCAAGACTGCCAATTACAGGATATTGGCAATTCAGGTATGCTGGTGTTTCGCCTTCCGGGTAGCAAGGTGAGGTTGTTGGTTCTGCAGAGCAAGAGGCAAAAAGTACATGAAATTATATCTTGTCTGGCCAGCTAATAAAGCATTGCAAGCTGTTGATTCCAAGGGGTGTTTCTTCAGCTGTGCAGGAACTTGGAAGAACCATCTCTTTGGGTTGGAAAGTTTGCCAGCCGCCTTGAACTTTGATGAAGATCTGTTCTTCACCCTGTATAATCAGGAGATAGTAAATTAGCATGATGCCCAGCGTGGTAACCTTTTGGTCTTGCTGCAGTTCCTGCTGCTTCCTATTACAGTGGTACCTCTACTTACGTGCTACTTATCCTTTGGGATATGCAGGGGGCTAACCGGAAGTATCACTACTGGGAAGACCATAGCTTGAACTATACGAACCTTTGTTGGCAAGGTGATGTCTCTACTTCTCAAGATGCTGTCTAGGCCTGTCATTGCCCTTCTCCCAAGAAGCAGGCGTCTTTTAATTTCGTGGCTGCTGTCACCACCTGCAGTGATCATGGAGCCCAAGAAAGTAAAATCTCTCACTGCCTCCATTTCTTCCCCTTCTATTTGCCAGGAGGTGATGGGACCAGTGGCCATGATCTTCGTTTTTTTCTGTTGAGCTTCAGACCATATTTTATAGTTAAAGCTCTGGTTTTCCCAGTAGTGATGTATGGAAGTGAGAGCTGGACCATCAAGAAGGCTGATTGCCGAAGAATTGATGCTTTTGAATTATGGTGCTGGAGGAGACTCTTGAGAGTCCCATGGACTGCAAGAAGATCAAACCTCTCCATTCTGAAGGAAATCAGCCCTGAGTGCTCACTGGAAGGACAGATCATGAAGCTGAGGCTCCAGTACTTTGGCCCCCTCATGAGAAGAGAAGACTCCCTTTAAAAAGACCCTGATGTTGGGAAAGATGGAGGGCGCAAGGAGAAGGGGACGACAGAGGACGAGATGGTTGGATAGTGTTTTCGAGGTTATCAGCATGAGTCTGACAAAACTGCGGGAGGCAGTGGAAGACAGGAGTGCCTGGCATTCTCTGGTCCATGGGGTCACGAAGAGTCGGACACAACTAAACGACTAAACAACAACAACAACAAAACCGGAAGTATATTTTTGGGTTTCGCCATGCGCAGAAGCGCTCTATCGCACTGTGTGCAGAACAGGCACCTCGGGTTACGGAAACCTTGGGATCCAACCAGAGTTCTGGAACAGATCCACAACTGGAGGTACCACTGTATGCTTAATTCTCCAATGCAGGAATTCACAGGCCTTGTTCCCTTTACCCAAGTTCCAAGAAGGTACAGGAGGAGGAGGAGGAGGACTGCTCTTGTGCTCAGATCCTGCTTGCAAGTTTCCACATCTGGTTGGCTACTGTGAGAACAGGATGCTGGAATAGATGGCCATTGGCCTGATCCAGCAGGCTCTTCTGATGTTCAGCTAGCCATATGCCCTCTACTTAACTTGTAACATGGGGTCAAAGAAAGGGCTATCTACCCAGAGGCTCACTTCAGACACAAGGGCAAGACATGGTTTATACTTAGGAAAACGAGCCACTTCTTCCTTTGCGGGAACGTTTTGCTGCAGACTTAAAATCAGAACCTTTGGGTGCCCTCCCCTTGTTCATGACTGAAAGGGAAAGAGGGGCCATGAGAAGCAGTCCTCCATGAATTGGTCTAATCCCCTTTTTAACTTGTCCAAGTGAAGAAGTGCTTTACAGTCATACCTCAGGTTGAAGCCGCTTCAGGTTGAGCGCTTTCGGGTTGCGCTCCGCGGCAAGTAACGGAACGCATTACTTCCGGGTTGCGCCGCTCGCACATGCGCAGAGTGTCGAAATGCCATCATGCGCAGAAGCAGCGAATCGCAACCCGCAGATGCGCAGACGCAGGTTGCGTTTACTTCAGGATGCGAACGGGGCTCCGGAACAGATCCCATTTGTATCCAGAGGTATCACTGTATTTTGTCTGCCCTGAATCTTTCAGTATTCAGCTTCATTGAATGACCCTGTTGGGTTTTAATATTATATCCCCGCTCCAAATGTGGTGACCTTTCCTCACATGGGAGTTGCTTCACCCCCTTGATCATTTTGGTTGCCCATTTCTGAATCTTTTCCAGCTCCACAACATCCCTTTTGAGGTCTGGCAACCAGAACAAAACACGTTATTCTGTGTGGTTGCACCAAATATTTGTAGAACGCCATCATGCTATTGGCAGTTTTACACCAGCAATTCTGCATGTGAATTCTTCTAAGAGCTCTCAGGTAGATGTCATCTGGACCCATGATTAGTTCATTTCTAATTTGCCAGGCTGTGACTGAGAAACATGCTTTGCAGGTATGGCACAGGTACGTTACATGGTGGCTGCGATGTACCTTAATAGGCTTAAGGAGTGACATCCCTGCAGCCAATTGGATCCAGCAGTGCATCTGGGGTCGTGGCATATCTCCAGCCCTGCCAAGGAAGCATGAGGTTTCTCTTGAAGGATCCTCTAAGGGGATCAAAGGCTTCTGCAAACTTTTTGTAGGTCACCAGTTCAGATCCAGAGCAGGTCCGCCAGATGGTTCCTGCGTGAATCGCAAAGTGGCTGGCTCAGAACTGTTCCTGCTGGCTAGATGCCAGTGTGTTGCCACTGGCAACCTGGGCATCAGAGTCACTGAGGTGGCAATGCCAGGTCACTCCTGATCCTTCCCAGCTTTGGGGTCAGGCACTCTGCCAAACTTGCCCTGCTCGTTTCAACCGCATTTCCACACTGACCCTGCAAAAGATCCCACCTTGACCTGTTCAGTGTGTCAAACCCTGGCTCTCAGTTTTAAAGAGGGTTTTCTTGTCTCAGGCCACTCAACACAAAATGGAAGGAAGCGGGGAGAGGTTGTGTTTATCCTGCGTTACACTGGCTGGAGTCTCGTGCTTATGTACCCAAAACCACAATGCCCACATGTGAGAGAAGTGCCTGCGGACTTGTGTGTAACCCCAAAGTAGAAAGGTAAAGGTAAAGGGACTCCTGACCATTAGGTCCAGTTGCGGACGACTCTGGGGTTGCAGCGCTCATCTCGCTTTACTGGCCAAGGGAGCTGGCGTACAGCTTCCGGGTCATGTGGACAGCATGACTAAGCCACTTCTGGTGAACCAGAGCAGTACACGGAAACACCGTTTACCTTCCCACCAGAGAGGTACCTATTTATCTACTTATACTTTGTGCTTTCGACTGCTAGGTTGGCAGGAGCAGGGACCGAGCAACGGGAGCTCACCCCATCGCGGGGATCTGAACCGCCGACGAACTTCTGATCAGCAAGCCCTAGGCTCTGTGATTTAACCCACAGCGCCACCCGTGTCCCTAACCCCAAGGTATACACAAGTACAAAAAGCCTACAGAGAAAAATTAATTTATAGGAGTGGTACTCAGAACGACCCTCATAACTCAAGTGGCACAGGATGTTGAGAGATTGATAAGGGAATGACCGGACAACTGCATGGTGGACAGCTGGGGGCTAAAATGCAGTGGTATAGATATAGTGCATATGTTTTGTATGGATAGAAAGAGCCATAGGTTACTTCCTGGTTCACACTGAAAAGCTGTTTCTCAGCATCCCCAGGAATAGAAGAGAGAGCTTCCCATAGACATCACTGGAGAAATTAAAAGAAAGCAATATATCTTGAATTGGACACAAGTGTGTTCCTCCCTAAATAAATAATGGAGGATAGACTGGAGTGGCTGGAGCCCTGAACAGAGGCATTCCATCCTGCAATATTTTGTTGTAAGGTCCCAATGGTTTTAAAAATCATTTATATCCTTCCTTTTGACCTCAGAAATTAAAAACATTTCTCAGTCTTAAAATTGCCTGGTCGTGCTGCTTCTATTTCAAGACGGCACCGTTTTCTTCCCGGAATTTTGGCTGCAGTTTTATCTGTGTTTGCTGCAGCACATGGTTTGAGGCGACTTTGACGAGAGGTGCCTGCAGGTCAAGCCCTCTGGCCTTTAAAATCTCGGTTGGGGTGAGAGAGGAGGGATCTTTGTACGTGCAAGGGGCATGAACTCCAGATCCGTGTTTTGTGGATTAGAGATTTGAGTCTACCTTGTACCGCTTCACAGTCAACTCGCGCACTAGCAGAACTTCAGTGAAATCCTTCGCAGGATTTTGAGATGCCTTTGTGCTCAAGTTTTGCCAAAGGATCAGACTTCCTCTTGCTTCCCCACCCCTCCAGAAAATCTGACCCGCTTCTGTGCATTCGCTTTGTACTTGAAAGCGAAAATGTCAACCAGGGCAGATCATTCATGCTTTGGTTTTCATTCTGCTCCATACTTTTATTTTGGTCGAGTGGTGTTGTAAAAAGTGATCTGGGAAGGTCAGGAGTTAACACTTTCTGCACGGCAGAATTACACACACACACACACACACACACACACACCCGGCGTCTGAGAAATCTGATAAGGGGGTTGCCTCAGTGCCCTCATAAACCAGAAATCAAAGTGCTGTTAAGAATCGAAGTGTCTGTTTAATAGACACAGAGAGAAGCCAGCCGTGATTCACATTTACAATGCATCTTAATAATGGGTCAGTCCAGGGTAGAGAGATTGTTCAAGGAACAGGGTTCCCACTGCAAATCCCTTTAGCGCCTGGTGGGTTAGAATGCCAGTTTTCTATAAGGTTACTTTCAGTTTTCTATAACATACTTCTATAAATACAGCATGTGCATTTATTCAGGAGTGATAAATAGAAGTCCTTCTTCACAAAGCACATTGTTAATCTATGGAACTCGCTTCCCCAGGAGGCAGTGATGGCTACTGACTTGGATGGCTTTAAAAGAGAATTGGGACATCTAGTTGGCTGCTGTAAGAACAGGATGCTGGACTTGATGGGCCACTGGCCTTGGCCCAGCAGGCTCTTCTTACGTTCTTATTTATTTTGTTTATTTAAAAATAAATATGCTGCTGTCTGTCTCTCTCTCTCTCTCTCTCTCTCTCTCTATATATATATATATAGTGATTTACAGCAACAAAACATAAAGCCATACAATAAGAACCATAAAAAGGTTAAGATCAGACATCAATTAGCCTTTATGGAAGGATACATTCTTAATTGCCTGCATAGGCCTGGGAGAATAGAAGTTTTAAGCAGGCATTCAAAAGTTGGTACAGAAGGCACCTGATGACTGTCTAGTGAAGCCTTTCTCAACCTGTGGGTCCCCAGATGTTGTTGAACTACAACTCCCATCACCCCTAGCTAGGAAGCCAGAGCTCAGGGATGATGGGAGATGTAGTCCAACAACATCTGAGGACCCACAGGTTGAGAACCACTGGTCTAGTGGCAGAGAGTTGCACAGGACTGGGCCAGTGATACTAAAGGCTTGGTTTCTTGCTGTCAAACGAGCCTCAGCAGTGGCACTGCTGGAGATGATCTTGGCTATTGTGCTGAGATATAAGGGTTCAGGTGGTCCCTGAGGCTCGGTAGTGGGTAGGCAGCCACTGCGGCTGTTTTAACAGTGGAGTCACGTGTTCTCATAGAATCATAGAGTTGGAAGAGACCACAAGGGCCATCGAGTCCAACCCCCTGCCAAGCAGGAAACACCATCAGAACACTCCTGACATATGGTTGTCAAGCCTCTGCTTAAAGACCTCCAAAGAAGGAGACTCCACCACACTCCTTGGCAGCAAATTCCACTGTTGAACAGCTCTTACTGTCAGGAAGTTCTTCCTAATGTTTAGGTGGAATCTTCTTTCTTGTAGTTTGGATCCATTGCTCCGTGTCCGCTTCTCTGGAGCAGCAGAAAACAACCTTTCTCCCTCCTCTATGTGACATCCTTTGAACATGGCTATCATATCACCCCTTAACCTCCTCTTCTCCAGGCTAAACATGCCCAGCTCCCTTAGCCGTTCCTCATAAGGCATCGTTTCCAGGCCTTTGACCATTTTGGTTGCCCTCCTCTGGACACGTTCCAGTTTGTCCGTGTCCTTCTTGAACTGTGGTGCCCAGAACTGGACACAGTACTCCAGGTGAGGTCTGACCAGAGCAGAATACAGTGGGACTATTACTTCCCTTGATCTAGATGCTATACTCCTATTGATGCAGCCCAGAATTGCATTGGCTTTTTTAGCTGCCGCGTCACACTGTTGGCTCATGTCAAGTTTGTGGTCAACCAAGACTCCTAGATCCTTTTCACATGTACTGCGCTCAACCAGAAGCTCTCAACAGCAGCCTAGCCGCCACATCCTTCATGATCCAGGGCCCTGTCGGAAACCTGGCCACTTGAGACCTGAACTCTGGTGATGCCTCTTTCTTCCCTGGATGGAGAAAAAGTCACATGTTGCTCCACCCACTTTTGCTCCTGCTCTCCTAAGGTCTGGCAACCCACAAGGTGGCTTGATTTAGTATCAAAAGAAGTGTGACCCAGAATAGGAAGGCTCTTACCGTATTTTTCGCTCTATAAGACGCACCTTACCCCTCCTAAAAAGTAAGGGGAAATATGTGTGTGTCTTGTGGAGCGAATGCAGACGGGAGGCTCTGCTCAGCACTCCCTTTAAAGAGCCGCGTGGAGTGTGTGTGCGGCTCCTGGGGGCATTTCCCCCAGGAGAGAGAAGGGCTGCCCTTCTCCCTCCTCGGGGAAAAGCCCCCAAGAGCCACACACACACTCCGCATGCTCTTTAAAGGGAGCGCGGCTTTTGGGGGAGCCTTCATCCCGCTGCCTGGGAGAAGCTGCACGCAGCTATCCCATAAGCCAGGACAGCAAGAGGCTATCCCAGAAGCCAGATCCCTCTTGCTGTTCTGGCTTCTGGGATTCGGAATATTTTTTGCTTGTTTTCCTCCTCCAAAAACTAGGTGCGTCTTATGGTCTGGTGCGTCTTATAGAGCGAAAAATGCGGTAGTAGCTCCCACAGCCTCTTCTGGTCAGTGGCATTAAGTCTGGATCTCCATTGAGGTTGAGGCTACCTGGTTGAAGGGAAGGCAGTGGATGATCAGCAGGTGCGATACCAGGAATACATAACCATTTTGACCACTGCAGCCATCTTCTTTGTCCTGATCTTCAGTCTGCCTTGAGCAAAATGTTTGCCTGTTCTCTTGTCCTGCCTTTGTCTTTCAAGGATGCTCCATCCTACGGATGTAAACAAGCCAGGCCTTTCCTTATTTACAGCAGCTCGGGAAGACCTGCTTAGATCTCCCTTGGTGCCAAAGCTTCCTTGCAGCCCAGGAAAATCCGATTTCCTCAGGTCTCTCTGCGGTGTCGCCCTCTGCTTTTGGGTCTAGTGCAGTACAATCACACCCTGCATGCATTTGTGTGATTTCAACCAGGCGTGATTGAAGGCAGGCTGGTTGAAACGGCCTAAGTTAGATCCAAGCAAAAAAACTTTTGTGTCAGGTCTGTTTGGGGTTACCTGGTGCAGAAGGAGCTTTTAAGCTCTCCACCTTGCTTGGGGAGCAAGACGCACTCAGCACACGGACTCTAGAATGCTGCTGTGAGGTCATTGCATACGATCTCACATGAGGACCCCAGCCTCCTTGAACTGGCATCCTGAGCAAGCCTTGCCCCCCAAGCAAGTCAGAGAGCATAAAATCTCTTTCCACACTGGTTCCTCTTGGGTTACCTGGTGCAAGCAGCTCTTTTAAGCTCTCTGCATTGCTTGCTGAGAAGGCCCACTCAGCGCATGGTCTCTGGGAGTGTGGGGATTTCTCTCTGCCCCACACCCGCTAGCTGCAGGGCAACTCCAAGGATTTGGGTATACCCTAGGAACCAAACGCGGGTGGCGCTGTGGGTTAAACTACAGAGCCTAGGACTTGCCGATCAGAAGGTCGGCGGTTCGAATCCCCACGACGGGGTGAGCTCCTGTTGCTCGGTCCCTGCTCCTGCCAACCTAGCAGTTTGAAAGCACATCAAAGTGCAAGTAGATAAATAGGTACCGCTCCAGCGGAAAGGTAAACGGCGTTTCCATGTGCTGCTCTGGTTCGCCAGAAGCGGCTTAGTCATGCTGGCCACATGACCCAGAAGCTGTACTCCGGCTCCCTAGGCCAGTAAAGCGAGATGAGCGCCGCAACCCCAGAGTCGGCCACGACTGGACCTAAAGGTCAGGGGTCCCTTTACCTTAGGAACCAAACCCATGCATAAAGTGTGATCCTATTGTGCAGGAAAAGTTGTGAGGCGATGCTCTCTTTATCATCCCTGATCAGAGTCTCTTGGAAGTGGTTTGCAACTCCTCCCTTGGCCTGGTTCAAGAGAGGGCCACTGTCATTGTGCAATAAGAACCGGATGTGTCTGCCTGTTTGCGATTAAGCCGCCAGCCGGGATTGACATAGATCTGATCCTACAAAGTGCTGAGCGCTTCCGATTGCAGTCAGTTTTAGGAATGCTTTCCGGGGTCATCAAGGGCTCAGGCACCTGTGGGACAGATGAGTCAAAACAAAACTGTTTCTCCAAGGAGGAGGAGGCTCTCCCCAAGGATGCGCTGAGGCAGGGGTGTGCAGGCAAAAGCAGGACAGAGGCTGGGAAAGGACCGGGCTGGCATGTGGAGCAAAGAAGAAAGATCCTGCCCCACCTTCAGAACATATTTGGCTTGCTGTGGGGAGTCTGGCAGTGGCCAGGCAGATGCCTCTGGAAGGGGCGGCTCCCAGAGTTCCTCAGGAGAACTATTATTATTATTATTATCATTATTATTACTATTACTATTACTACTACCATTATTACCATTATTATTACTATTATTATACGCCACCCAGCCACTCTGGGCGGTTTACAGCATATATAAAAACATAGTAAAACATCAAACATTTAAAACTTTCCAATACAGGGCAGCCTCCAGATGTCTTTTTAAAGTTGTGTACAGTGGTACTTCGGGTTAAGAACTTAATTCATTTTGGAGGTCTGTTCTTAACCTGAAACTGTTCTTAACCTGAAGCACCACTTTAGGTAATGGGGCCTCCTGCCGCCGCGGCGCCGCCGGAGCACAATTTCTTTTCTCATCCTGAAGCAAAGTTCTTAACCCGAGGTACTATTTCTGGGTTAGCGGAATCTGTAACCTGAAGCGTCTGTAACCTGAAGCGTCTGTAACCCGAGGTACCACTGTAGTTCTTTATCTCCTTGATCCACATCCCCTCCCTATTCCTAGCATCTGGTGGCCAAGAGATATTTTCAGAAGCATGGGAATGTCATCAGGAGTCCTGTGGGTTTTTTCAAGCACTACCTGTACACATTGCCTGCTCTGACTCTATTAAAGAGAGCTTTACTTGTATCCACCCGATCCTTATCCTCGTGGCTAAAGTCTCATTTCAAAACACACTTTGTTTGTATGTCTCGTAAGTGGCTTTTGTATCTTCGAGTTCCCTCTGAGAATGTTTGATGTGCTGCTGTATTGATCTCCAAGGTTTCCCTTGGAGGAGGCTTTTTTCCATCCCGTTTTGTGACAACAAAGGCAACCTGCAAATGCTTTAAATGAATGAGATAAATAAAAATACTTCTGTCATGCCATGTGCTGGGCTGTTCCTTTTCTCTTGTGTAGTTGTGTGTACTTTTTTTGGCATTTCAAGAAATGCCTAGTTACAAACTTTTTTGGTTTTTTAAACTTTGGATTAAAGGTTATCTCCGCTTCCGCCAGGAGAGTAGATTCTCCAAATGTGTTTGTAAGGCTTTTGGTTTCATCGCTGGAGGAAGGTTCATAGGCAGCCAGCTCTGTAGTCCTTTGTAGCCAGAATTCAAGGGTTCCCAGTGTTGTGACTGGGAATAAGTTTGCCCTGATTACACTGCTGGCATTTGAAGCAGTGATCCTGCAAGGTGTCTTGCCCCGAATCTTACTGACCTTGTGGCTCTATTCTTTCTCATGTGGAGGGACTATAAATCAGTGCAGAGCACATGTTTTGTAGGCAATAGGTTTGAGGCTCAGTCCCTGGCAGAGCCTCCAGTTAAAAAGACCTGAGTAGCAGGTAACGGGGAAAACCTCTCCCTCTCTCTGAGCGCAAGGCCCTGGAGAGCCATCGCCAGCTAGAGGAGAAAGTACAGAACTAGATGGACAAACATCCCAAACTGATAACAGCCGATTGGTATTGCAGAACTTGAGCTTGGATGCCAATGGCTTGCCTTGCTTTTCTCTTAATATTTTTGTCAAGCGCCTTAATCGGTTTCTTCATTCTGCAGCGACTGCAAAGGAAGAGAGAGCACCTAAGAGCGTCTTGGGTCACACCAATGGCCCATCTAGTCCAGCATCCTGTTCCGGCAGTGGCCTAATTAATGCCTGTGCGGAGCAGGATTCGGGCACAAGAGCACCCCTCCTCTCCTGTGGTTTCCAGCAACCTATCAGTCTTGAGCAAAGGAAGGGAATGACTGGGACGTTTTTCCAGCTCCTGCAACAAGCCAGAGCTTCATTTGCTTGAAGGTTCTTGAGGCTCATCCTTTCCCCAGCCTGGTACCTTCCAGATGTTTGGGGCTACAGGCACTGTACTGGCTGGGGCTGATGGGAGTTGTAGTCCAACATTTCTGAAGCCTGGTCCTAGGAGAGCCTTTGAGTTCTGCTCCCTTTTAGTTTGCTATATTCTGTGGATGCCTGACCCATACGTAGGACGTTTCTGCAAAGCCGTTGCCCATTTTCGATTTCAAGCCAAGGCTTTATACTGACCCTTATTTGCCTGTTTTCTTCTTTTCCTATGATTTCCTCTCGCTTTTTGCTTTTCTAAACCGCCTTCTGTGTTTCCTTTCAGGTCTGCTAGCCAACATCACCATGTTCAGCAAGAAGAAGAAGCGCATTGAGATCTCCGCCCCCTCCAACTTTGAGCACCGGGTCCACACGGGGTATGACCAGCAGGAGCAGAAGTTCATAGGGCTGCCGAGGCAATGGCAGGGCATCATCGAGGAGTCTGCCAAGCGGCCGAAGCCGTTGGTGGATCCGGTGTGCATTACGGCCGTCCAGTCTGGCTCTCAGAAGGTAGGGGGCACTGGCTTTGCTCTCGGGTGGGACCTGAACTTCATACGTTTCTGTCGGAATGGGAATGTGCTTCTGAGCGGTGGCTTAGCGAGTAAGCCATAAGATGGCCAGCTGGTAGCTGCAGCCTGCTCTGATGTGACAGGTGCTAGCTGTAGACCTTTTGATGCTGTGTAAGAAGGGGGCGGGGGGGGGGGACGACACATCCTGAACCTAGAGCTTCAAACCGCTAGAGGAGACTCTCAAAGTAACCTTGGGGTCATTTCACCCAACCACTTTGTCACCAGCCATAAGGTTGGAGTGGTTTTTGAGATCTCAGCGTCTCTCCCAAGACTGCAGTTTGCTGCCGTCTGGCAAAACTCCTGGACATGTGAGTTGAGCCGGGTGACGGATTCCGGTTGCAGCGTAACCTTGAAGGCTTTGGGGTGCGTTCACAAGACTAAACGTAACATCAGAACAGCTTCCTGAATTTCTTTCTGATGAAGTAATGAGCGGATTCTGTAGGACTCGAGTTCTGTCCATGTCAGAAGTTTGCTACCCTCACCCACCGGGTATCCTGTCTGTCGTTTGTGCTGGGATATAGGAGTGACTGGAGTTTTAGACCCCCATCTCTGGGGTGTAGCGTAAGAGGCTCCCCTTGCCGAGCATGCAAAATGAGATGTCGTCTCTGAACGACTGCTTGGTTCAGGCATAGGTCCTGGAACAGCCCCTTCCATTCGTGGAATGGGGCGATGTATGTGTCCTGCGTATAATGAGTTTGCAGCTCAGCTAATTTTTTTTCCAGGGTGAGGTGGGTTGGGGGAGAGAGCGGACCGCAAGCCTGACACATTTCGGAGCTGCGGGACAACCAGGCCTGAACGCCAGAGCCAAAATCTGGACATTGGAGTGGAGTCCCAGTGCAGCAGACAAGGGGTCTAATGCAGCGTATGTGAGGCAGCTCTGAGTTGGCCTCTGGGGGCAGAAGCGCCTGGCTCTTTCAGAAGCGTCACGAGGTTCAGCTTGAGGCGGAGGAGCCGAAATGCCTTCTGCTGGAGGGCGCGGGGGGGTGGTACAGCGCTGCGTGTTAGCAGGCCAGGAACTTGATCCTGAAAACAACGTGATTTGTGTCCTCAAGTCAACAGTGATTCACCCAGATCTGGAAACCGACAGGCTTTTAAAGGTTCGTGTCCGATGGGGGAAGGGGTTTGCTGGCTGGTTTTCCGGGAAGAGATTTGTCGCACTTCCTGTACTATGGGGTGCCGGTTTGGGGCTCATCCTGATAGCCAGCCCACCCTCGACAGCTTACCAGTATGAACATCCATAGCAGTAAGGAGAATGCCTGTGTTTGTCTATTTAGCCGAGGAGGCAGCAAGGGGTGCCCTGCTTCAGCTTTTAGTTCTAGCCAGGAGGAGATAGTAACAGGCAGCCCTGTCAGGGTTAGCTGATGGAGAAGGTGTCTATTTAGGCATGAGGATATCAGCGTCTGGCTTTCTATGGGCTAGCAGGATTCAAGGACAACAAAGTGTATTGCGAAGAGTTAAATAAATCATTGTACTGCCAGGTAGAGGGCAGGAAGAAGTGGTGGGCTCTCCTTCACAGGAGGTTTTTAAGCAGAGGTTGGAGGGCCACCTGTCAGGAGTTCTTTAGGTGTGATTGAGGGTTGGACTAGATGACCGCTAGGGTTCCTTCCAACTCTACAATTCTGTGACGCTTGGTTAGGTCTGAATGCTTGCATGGCATTGAACCTGGCCATGAGGCTTCAGCGTTCATACCAAAATCGATTGGAATGCCTTTTTGCGTGTCCAGCTATTTTGTATGTGGTTTATCTCTTGGTCGCTCTGCTAACAACATTGCATTTTAAAATGGCATGTGCATGGTTTTTTTTGCATTTATTTTTGTAAGCCCAAAGTGGATGTTGTCCTTTTAAATAAAGCCGGCTGGCTGGCACGTCCAGGCGCCACCTGCTTGCTGCCCCTGTCCCCAAGTACAAGGTAGGGACGGAAGTCCTGTCGCACCCCTGACCACAGAGGAAGTGGCATGGGACATTCAGGTCACAGCAAAGGCTGCTCCTCCGTGTAATTTCAGCAGAGGGTGACTCAGCCCGTGTTGCCTTCCTGGAGAGAAGCGAGGGAAAGGCTTGGGTCTGAATAAAAGCCAAAGACCTGTTGTTCCAGTCCTGCCGCTGCGGCCTGGTGTGGGGCTTGATGAGACTGGTCTGCTTGGGTCGGGAGGCGCTGATGGCAGGGGAATTTGCCTCTTAGCCAGAGCCCCACCTTGTTGGAAGTGCCAGCGATTCACCAGAGATTTACAGAAGATTGGAAGAAGTATTTGAATTATTTGAAGAGCAACTGTAATCAACAAATTACGCTAGTAGGACTACAAGAAGTTTTGTAAGGAGAAATATATGAAGCATTGCAAAGTAGAGAAAGAATAGAGATATTGATTATGAGATTGAAATGTAATAGGGAAAATAAGAAATGCATACTAAGAGATTAGATTGGAAAATTTTCAGACAGGACTGATGGAAGTCAAAAAAATTGAATAAGATGTAAAAGTATGTTTAATTACTGTTGAAAATGATATGTTAAAAAACATATATATACAGTGGTACCTCGGGTTAAGTACTTAATTCGTTCCGGAGGTGCATTCTTAACCTGAAACTGTTCTTAACCTGAAGCACCACTTTAGCTAATAGGGCCTCCTGCTGCTGCCGCAACACCAGAGCACGATTTCTGTTCTCATCCTGAAGCAAAGTTCTTAACCTGAAGCACTATTTCTGGGTTAGCGGAGTCTGTAACCTGTATGTATGTAACCTGAAGCGTATGTAACCCGAGGTACCACTGTATAAAGGAAGTGCCAGCTCAGATCTCCCCCTGCCCCATGTCCGAGCTTCAATATTCCAGTAGGGCCATCTTGCTGGCTGTTCCCTTTCTTGGCTGTTCTTCGAAGCCTCTTCCCAGCTTTCCCCTTGACCACTCACCCACACCTTTCCCTGCCTCTGGTGTTATCCTGCCCCCAGCCCCATCTCTCCTGGCAGCCTAATTTGCCCAGAATTTGGGACGTGCCTTGTTTAGGGAACTAAACAACCCCTCCCTGCCTTCCCAATAAAAGCCACGGCAGTTTTGCAGGGATTGCTTGTTTCCCTTGGAGGCGCAGCGCTGCATTTCTGGGGAGGGCGAGGCACCTTGTCCCAGGGGTGCTCTGGGAGCTGCAGTGGGGAGGGGCCCCTGTTGCCGCCTCCGACGAGCTGGGCTCCCATTCCGTGTCTTGCAGCTGCAGGGTGGGATCTGCAGGCCTCTGCAAATTGCCTCTTGTTTACCCAGGAGAACACTTCAGAAACTCATTCAAGGCAACACGCTGTGCATTGCTGCTTCAGGCCGAACGGCATTTGGAGCTCAGAAGCCCATCCCTCTCCCTCTTGCTCTTTGTGCTTAGGCACAGAACCTGCTGTGGAAGGTTCAGCTCTGAGAAACGCAGAACTGTAGAGCTGGAAGAGACCCCCAAGGGTCATCTAGTCCAGCCCCCTGCAATGCAGGAATTGCAGCTAAAGGATCTCTGGCAGATGGCCACCTGGCTTCTCTTTGAAAACCTCCAACGAAGGAGAGCCCGTTCCATTGTCGAATAGCTCTTACCACCAGGAAGTTCTTCCTGATGCTTAGTGTCGTCTGAGCGCATGATGTGTTCTTCCTGATGTGTCGTTTGAGCACATTGGTTTGGGCCGTCCCCTCTGGAGCAGCAGAAAACAGGCTTGCTCCCCTCTTCCATGCGACTTTAGGTACTAGAATCTCCCTTTTCCCTTTATCCAACAAAACACCTGCCATTGTAGAGAGAGCAGTTTCCATGCATGTGGGAGCAGTTAGCGCACGGCACTTGGGCATTTCTCTGACACCAGGCACAGCTCCTGCACGGCTTGTGTGGACTTCAGTGTGGTTTTGTCAGACGAAACCCCTGAGCAAGTCCAACCACACACACCATCTGCTTCTCTCAGGGGGAGCAAAGCTTGTGTCGCTTAGTCTGTAGCCCGCGCTTCTCCCAGGACCCCCTTACACTCAGCCTTCCCCTACTCCCCGTTGCCACATAGATCTCCTCCTGCTGCCACATGCCCACGCGGAAGAAACCTTCCAGTTCTGCCCCTTTGGGTGCTGCATTGGACTAGAGCCAGTTTGTGCTTGTGCAATGGCACGTTATAGCGGTAAGGAGTGTTCTTGGCCCAGAATCTGGACCTTCGGGATGGATTCTCCTTCCTTGGAGGTTTTTAAGCAGAGGTTGGATGGCCTTCTGTTGTGTCTGATTCATTTGAGACCCCTGCATTGCTGGGGGTTGGACTAGATGGCCCCTGGGGCTCCCTTTCGACTCTGCAGTTCTGTGATCTTATGTTGATCCTGCAGCTCAGATCTCTCTCTCTTCCATGAGCACATTCCCTCTCTTCCCCCCACCCCACGCCCTCCGGCAAGCCCGCCTCCTGGGAATCTTTGCCTCTTGACGTTTCCAGCTGGCTAGATGAGCCTGAGCGCTCTCTGATAAGGAAATCTTTATGCGCTCGCACATCTCTCCAATGAAAGAGGTTCCACAGTGTGGAGCTATGCATTGTGTAGGCTGGGGGCAAAAGGCAGCCGCTCTTGGCATACTAAACACATTCATTGAGGACGGCCCACATTGACCAAAGGGGCTTCAGCGGGGGAGAAGGGCACGTGCATGGATTTTGTGCGCTGGTGCTCTATAGAAGTGGCCCTCCTCTCTTCCCCATCTCCATCAGCCACTTCCTTTTCGTGGGGGGGGGGGTAAGGCCCTGAATGGCTCCTAGTCACGCTGGCTGTGCATCCTGCCCCCAGAATCAGAGACAGCATGCGCCTTAAATTCTGGCAACTGCAAGCGAGGAGAGTGGCGTTGCATTTGGGCATCTGGTTGGCCACTGTGAGAACAGGATTCTGGGCTAGGTGGGGCCCCCTTGGCGCTCTTAGGGTCTTAGGTCCTCACCTCCAGTGATGCTGTGCGGCCCCTTTTTGTACAGTCTGCAGGATTATGGACTAAAATGGTGCCGTTTCGGGCTACTGAAGTTTTGCACATAGACCCTGTTACATATAGAAGAGTACAATGGTGCCTCGCAAGACGAAATTAATTCGTTCCGCAAGTTTTTTCTTCTTGCGAGTTTTTCGTCTTGCGAAGCACGGTTTCCCATAGGAATGCATTGAAAATCAATCAATGCATTCCTATGGAGACCGTCCAGGGACAGAGGGGAAGCGCTGCATGCCTTCCCCTCTGTCCCCGGACCTGTTTTAAAGCAAGGGAAGGGGCAGCGGGGAGAATCGCTTCTCCCCGTTGCCGCCCCTTGGTTCAAAAGGGGTCCGAGGAGAGAGGGGAAGACGCGCTGCGCTTCCCCGCTATCCCCGGAGCTTGCGGGGGAAGCTTCGTTTTGCGAAGCAAGCCCATAGGGCAGTGTTTCCCAACCAGTGTTCCGCGGCACACTAGTGTGCCGCGAGACGTTGCCTGGTGTGCCGTGGGAGGGAGGCGGGCGAGTCGGGCGGCGAGAGGCCTTAGGCGCCCTGCAGAAAGGCGTCCTCTTTGTGGGTGGGTTCTCCCCCCTCCCTTAGCGCATCGTATTTAGTTGGGGATTCTGGAGAGGGGGGCGGGGGCACGCTGGCCCCGAGCGGAACAGACGCGCCGTCGTCCCCACCTCCCTCTCCTCAGTAGCTCCGAGCCGACTGACTGAGGGTGTGACGCGGCCAGCGGCGTCCTCTCTCTCTCTCTCCGCCTCCCAGCACCGCTTTTCCCGAGGCGGGCGCGCGCCTAAGGCTGAATGGGAGCAGCCTGGAGGCTTGGCGGCCTCTCAGCGGCTCATGACGGGTGTCCCCGAGGCGGGAGGTGCTGAGCAGGGGCTCTGCGAGAGGGCGCGAGCGATGCGTGGTGGTGCCTGCGCGCGCGTGACTTAAGAGGGCAACCTGCTGCCTCTCCTCTCTCTCCCCTCCCTCCCCTCATGGGCACGGAGTCCCCGGCACAGCTTGGCGCTACTACAGCTACAGCTGCTGCTGCTCCTGCTTGGATGAAGGCGGCTGCTTCTTCCTAACGCCCAGCCTCTGAGGGACCGCAGTCTCCCGCCCTTTTTTTTTTTTGGCGGGATGCTGAGGTAAAGGATCCCCTCGCGCGCGGGCGGGCATCTCTTTGGGCAGGGCGCGTGTGGAGGCTTAAGGTGGGGAGGGTTCATATTGCGAGGGGAGGGTTCATATTGTATTGGGCTGCGGTGTGGGCGACACGGCTCTCCAATGGCCAGCCCGCGGAGGAACATTGAGTTGGAGCATTTCGAGGAGAGGGACAAAAGGCGCACTGAATAAAGTATTTTATAATTTTTCATATTTCTGTTTACTTACTATTTCATAATAAAGTAATTATAAAATACTTTCTTTGTGTTTATTTGATTCCTATTAAAGAGAGTTACTTTATATATAGTCAATATAGGCACAGAGTTAATTTTTTAAACGTTTTCTAATGGTGGTGTGCCTTGAGATTTTTTTCATGAAACAAGTGTGCCTTTGCCCAAAAAGGGTTGGGAAACACTGCCATAGGGAAATGCGTCTTGCGAAGCGGCTAAGAAAACAAAAAACTCCTTCGTCTAACGAGTTTTTCGTCTTCCGAGGCGTTCGTCTTGCGGGGTACCACTGTAGCAGGTTGGTGAGGCTAGGCTGCAAGCTCTCCTCCCTGCCTTGGTAATAATCATAATTTTATTATTTATATGCCACCCATCTGACTGGCTTGCCACAGCCGCTCTGAGCAGCTCCCAAGAAAATATTAAAAGCACAATAAAGCGCCAACCATTAAAAACTTCCGTACGCAGGGCTGGCTTCAGATGTCTTCTAAAAGTCAAATAGTTGTTTATTTCCTTGACATCTGGTGGGAGGGCATTCCACAGGGCAGGTGACACTACCCAGGAGGCCCTCTGCCTGGTTCCCTGTAACTTGGTTTCTCGCAGTGAGGGAACTGCCAGAAGGCCCTCGGAGCTGGACCTCAGTGTCCGGGCCGAACGATGGGGGTGGAGACGCTCCTTCAGGTATACAGGGTCCATATTCCTAACTTCCTGTGTAGAGGCAATTATTTCCAGGGGGGAAGCATTCTCCTCTCTCTCCCCACCCCCTGCCACCATAGCCTGAAGTGGTACAGTCCACGAAAAAAGCCTGCTGGTTGTGTAAACGGGGACAGAATCACTCTTTGCAGAAAGATCAGGGATCCTTGGGAGGGCTGCAAGCGCTGAGGTCAGGTTTTCAAATCCAAGGGAGCAAGGAGCGAGAGTGCATTTCTGGAATATTTATTTATAAATGCATTCTCGCCGCCATCATCCCCTGTATAACTGTACAGTCACCGAGCCAATTACCCGAAAGCTGTACTTTTCTCTGTGGGTGTGGGTGCTTATTTGTGTTGCTGCTTTGGCCCAAATGTGCGTCTCTTGGCGGAGAGCGTTCTTTAAGCTCCTGATCTGAGGAATCTGCACATTTCCTCCCAGGGTAGAGTGAAGATGGCAGCATCTTGCTTGCTTTGGATTTGGGCTGGAGGAGCATTCATGACAGCAGTCGGGTGTCCCCATGCTAAGCGTCTGGCTTACGAGTCCTGTTTTGGCAGAGGCGGAATAACAGAAGTTTGTGTGCCCACTCGTCTAGTCTCCTCCTCTCCTTCACCAACCAGCCTCTCTGAGCTTAGGAGCCGTTCTGAAGGCAGAGTGTGAGACTTCCTATCCAGCCTTCCTGGAGCCTTAGCGCTGCTTGTTCTGGGAATAAAGCGTTGCATGTAGGCCGCAAATAGAAGGCAAGTTCTTGGTTCTAGTAGGTCACAGATAACTGAATGTTGACTTGCACCATTTGCATCTCTGTGAAACCAGTGTTAGAAACTCAGGTCTGAAAGCTGGGTGCCAAATGACTCCTTAAACCAGGGTTATAGTTGCCAATACGGAATGCCTAGTTTGCCATTTGGGGGCCAGGCGGCTTGAAAGTTGTATGTTTCAATGTGACTTTTTGATCCTGAAATTTGTTCTGATTAGGCAGAGAGAATATCACTGATAGAATTCTAAAGGGTGTGTTGTTAGCGTGCGAAAAACAGGCAAGATCTCAGGCATGCACCTCCAGACGGGGGAGATGTCAGGCACTGTCCTGGTGCCCGGGTATCTTCACATGGTTGCAAGCGACCGATAGCCAGGTGCAAATGCTCCCAGCAAATTTCAAATGCTGTGTGAACCAATGGTTGTTACGTTGGTGCTGGAAATTTTTCCTTAAACTCCTCCGGTGTAAAAGCAGCTCCACCAGGCCTCCTCTCCTGCAACTGTCATTTGGGGCAGCCATTCCACCAGACTGCATCAGTAGGAGAGATAGGAAGCAGGGCTCTCACTTGATCAGTTTTACTGAAAGGCCAGCTCCATCAGGCACTTCCTGCCCCTGAACTGTGCCTGCTGGTCAGTACAGAAACAGCTGTTTAGAAATGGGTGCCTGAGTTTTGATTTTTCCTCTTCCCTCCTCGTTCTCTTCCCCTTGAGTGCCTTTTCTTTGAGATTGTAATCTGGGGGGCAGGGACTGTCCTGTTTTGATGGGATGTAAGCCGCTCTTGTACCTGAAAATGCTCTAAATAAATCAGCGTGGTAGAAAAGGGCCTCGTGATTAAAAGGATCCATGGATTCCATGGAAGCTCTCCTGCTAACACCCACAGATCTATACTGCAGGCCTCGCACAGGCCTTGCCTCCCAAATCCTTCAGCGCTCTTGCAGGAGTTTCTTGTGGTGATTGTGGTGTGGTTGGGGTTGGGTGTCTCGGTTCCAGACACCGCAATCTGTTTTCAGTCTGGCAGGGTGTCCTTCAGAGTGTTCTAGCAGATGTGTGGGTCTGGTTTTGAAAGGGAAAAAACAATAATCTGCATGCCTGGCCTGGCTGTTGTGTCCTCTCGCTTGCTTGCAGCATGCAACTGATCTGTGCGTTGTGCAGAGTGTGATAAGAGCCGGCGCAAAAGGATAGGATCAGGCCTTGAGGAGGGGAGGGGGGAGCAAAGCAACACATCTCTGCTTCGGAAGCCAGTGGAAAAGGTGGGATGTGAAAGTTGCTTTGCATTTGAAGTGCTAGGCAGGTGCAGTGGGAAGGGGAGGGAAAGGTTCTTGCATTGACCCCAGAGGATGTGTATATGGTATGTGAGGGAGGAGTGGAAGGCCACATGAGTGTGGAGTCTTGCAAATCCCCCCCCCTTTTTTTTCCTGGCAAGAGGAAGAGACGGTGGCCATGCTGTGATTGGAAGGCTTTGAAATTAGAGCTTTGCAGACTGATGCAACATAAATGACGGCAATGCATTTTACGTAGATTGCATCTTGGTTTGTGCCTTCGGATAACAAATCCAGAGGCCTTGCCGTTTCCTTTAAGCCATTGCTTTTCGAGTCAAGCGTTGTTATCGCCTGCATTTGTGGTTTTCAGGGAAGGTTCAATGCACGGATGGAACGGGTGTATATGGGGAAATTACTTTGGGGTTAAGAGCAGCTTCCTTAAAGGCCTTGCTTCTCCAGTGTGTGAGCAACAGCGCCCCCTCCCGATGCCCGCATGCTTCTGTACGCTTCATTTTGTGTGTGTGTGTGTGTGTGCCAAAACTGACCAGCTGCCAGGCATCCACCAGGCCCCTTAATTTCTTTTTTTTGTTTTTGTGTTGCTCACCTTATTTTCTTTTGTGTTTGTGTTTGTCTTTTTTCTCCCTCCCCGCCGCTTCCGTTTTCCATGCCCCGCGCATAAAGACCATCGTGCGGGGGAACAAGGCAGCCAAGGACGGCTCCCTGGCCTGGCTGCTGGATGAGTTTGAGAACATGTCCGTGTCGCGCTCCAACTCCCTGCGCAGGGACAGCCCCCCCTTCCCGCCTCGGCACGACCAGCTCTACCAGGAGAACGGTCTGAGCGAGGCCCTGGCCAGGCCCTCCCGCCACCACCACCACCACCACTACCATGCTGCCGTCACCGAGGAAGACTCCGGGGGCAGCAGGAGCAAAGAGCTGAAGGAGCGGAACCGCCATGGCTCCCGGAATGAGCTGGACCAGAGCCGGGAGAGGAGCCGGGAAGACAGGACAGCCACACAGCACCCCCGGGGGCAGGAGCCCACGGGCAAACCTCACCACCGGCCGCCCCCTCCAGACTACCACAAGCCCTTCTCGGACCACAGGCACAGGCCGCACGAGCGAGACGGGAGGAGGGAGACGGCCGCCGAGAAGGAGCCGTCGGAGCGCGTGGTCAGAAGGGAGCGTGCGGACGGCCCCGACAAAAGACCCAAATCGACCTACACCGGGGAGACCAGCCCGCAGTCCCCCCGGGAAAAGCGGCCCCTTTCGGGACCCAATATCCGGACCCCAAATATCCCCATCTCTGAGGGGGTCATGAAAACGGCACAGCAGACCGGGCGGCCTTTTAACACGTACCCGCGAGCGGACACAGATCCCGTCCGGGGTGCTCAGGTAATGTTTCCCCATACCCCCCGCCTTGTAGGTTGTGGCTCTCTAGCCCTGGCCGGCCAGGACCGACCCTCCGCAAGTGCCTTTTCCCTGGAGCACAAGCTCACCAGCAAGTGAAGACGCCTCTTGCTTTTCAAAGGGATTTGCGTCTTACTGCCAGCATCTCTGAGTGGCTGATGGTGTGATGGGCAGTGGGCACCTTCTGAGCCGCGAAGCCAAGCTCTTCTGCAGAAGCCCCACCCTGTAGAGACCTCCAGAGGCTGGCTCTTTGCTCCCTGCCGTGTCGCTGTGTCTCCTCTTTCTCGGGCCTTCCTTCCTCCTCGGAGCAGCGCTCCCTCGCTTTGCAACCCGCTGTCTTCCTGCAACGTCTGGGTGTCTCTCCTGCCTTTCCTCTCCTCTGCTGTCACAGCCCTTGCTCCCACTAACCTGAGCTACTCTGGTGCTGCCCGCCTTCTGAAGGAGACACTCCTCTCTCTGCTCTTCTCCCTCCGTGTGTCTTTCTCTAACCGCCCTCCGCAGCCCCACGGCCTCCTGCACAGTGACTCTGTCTCTCTCTCTCTGTAGAAACACTTCAGCAAAGCAGCCACATACTGCGCTGTGTGTGCCGCAAGCCTCCATCGCAAGGGAATCTACTGTACAACTGTCAGGTGTTTGGAACCCTTTTTTCTTGCACCTCTGCCACTTTTCTTCCTCCTCTTCCTCTTCCTCCAAGGGCACCGCCATCCTTAGCTTCAACTTTCTTTTGTGTCTTGCTAACCACTTATCATCTCCGCCTCGGTTCCTGTCCTTTGTGCTAATCTAGCAGGGGGTCCTGCCGCTTTCCTGTTGTGTGCGTATGTGTGTGTTTGTGTTCTGGGCATAACTCTGCCACGGGCTACAGGAGAGATGAGCTACAGAGGACAGATGCAGCTCCTGCTGCTTTCTGGGTCCTCCCCCTGCTCCCATTTGCAGGCTTCATCTCTGCCATCTCCAGTTAAAAGAGAACCTGGTTTGTGGGCTTTCCAGAGAGCATCTGTTTCGACACTGTGGGGAGGAAAATGCAGGGCTAGGTGTAACTCTAGTCTGATCAAGCAGGCTGTTTTTACTTTCTTACGGCATAGGTTAAAAGGGCTGGGGAAACACCTCTGTGTGTCTGGGTCTCTTGAGGCGTTACTGAATTGCAGGGGGCTGGACTAGATGACTCTATGGGTCCCTTCCAACTCTACAATTCTATGATTCTGCTGTTGGGCAGAGAAGACGGCCCTGGGCTGAACGGATCGGCAGCCTGTTACTCCATATTAGGCTGCAAGAGCTACCCACAAATCTCTCTCCATCAGTGGTCTTCAACTGTTGGGTGCCCAGGTGTTGTTGGACTACAAAACCTATCACCACCACCCGTTTAGCTAATGGTCAGGGGTGATGGGAGTTGTAGTCCGGCAACATCTGGGGACCCAAGGTTAGAGGGCACTGCTCAACCGTGAAAAGGGAACATGCAGAATGACTGACACACAGACACACCACACACACAGACACAGATTTCACCTAGGGAATCAGATAACGTAATTTCTGGAGCAGGTGGGGGTTTCAGAACACATGACCTGCTTGTGGGCGAGATCCATACTTCACATATTATCAGAACCGGTGGTGGTGAATCTCAAGTCCTAAGGCACCAACATCACCATATTGGTTTCTGGCACTCAGTGCTCCGGTTGAGGGTCCTTTGGCAACCGGGCAGCTGGAGTGTGACCTTCTCTGCCCCTTCCCTTTGTAGTGAGTACTTTGAGGGAATTGTCAGCCCTTCCACTTGCCTAAAAGTAGACACTGCTGGGGTTTGGATTAGATGACCCTCCTGGTCTCTTCCAGGTTTACAGTTCTATGATTCTCTGATCTTTTCTGTCCTTTCCAGTTGCTGATGTAACCGTTTCACCCCACCCAACCCTGCTTTTTTTAGGCAGAGCACAGGCCCGGGAAACCCCAAGAAACAGCCTCCAACGGCCCCATAAGTGGAAACAGCAGCTCCTCCAGGCCCCCACCATCGGGCCCAACGAGATCCCGGAACCCAGAGCCGCCCCACCCAGGACTCTCCCAGCACGCCTCGGACCCCCACTTGACGCACGTCCCGCCGCCCGCCCACCAGCCGCCGTACTCTCAGCAGCCCCCTCCCCAGCACCCACCCCCGCAGCCCCCGGGGCCCCCTCCCCCGGCCCCGCAGCAGCCCCGCTCCCCACAGCGCGAGCCCCAGCGGGTCTCCCACGAACAGTTCCGGGCCGCCTTGCAGATGGTGGTGGACCCGGGCGACCCCAGGACCTACCTGGACAACTTCATCAAGATCGGGGAGGGGTCCACCGGCATCGTCTGCATCGCCACCATCAAGAGCTCCGGGAAGCTGGTGGCCGTCAAGAAGATGGACCTCCGCAAGCAGCAGCGGCGGGAGCTGCTCTTCAACGAGGTGAGGGGCTGGGAGGTGGGGTGGAGAAAGGCCCCTGCTCCGTAGCCTCGCTTCCTGTTCTTCTTCCTCTGTGTGTGTGTTGAGAATGGTGTTCCCCTTCCCCAAAGGGTATAGTGTGGGATGTCCTGGCAGCAGAGGCGGCTAGTATAAAAAGGGTAAAGGGACCCCTGACCATTAGGTCCAGTCATGACCGACTCCAAGGTTGTGGCGCTCATCTTGCTTTATTGGCCGAGGGAGCCGGCGTACAGCTTCCGGGTCATGTGGCCAGCATGACTGAGCCGCTTCTGGCGAACCAGAGCAGCGCACGGAAACGCCGTTTACCTTCCCGCCGGAGAGGTACCTATTTATCTACTTGCACTTTGACGTGCCACAGGTTGGCAGGAGCAGGGACCGAGCAACAGGAGCTCACCCCATTGCAGGGATTCGAACTGCCAACCTTCTGATCGGCGGGTCCTCTGTGGTTTAACCCACAGCGCCACCGAAAGCCCTTAACACAGCCTTTCTCAAACTTGGGTCTCCGGCTGCTGTTGCACTGCAGCTCCCATCATCCCTAGCTAGCAGGACCAGCAGGCGGGGATGATGGGAGTCGTAGTCCAGCAACAACCGGGCACCCAGGTCTTCACAATTTGGAACCAGTTCACCTGCGAGATTGCCTCACCCCCTTCGACTGCTCTGCGGAACTGGCATTCTTCCAGGTGCCATGCAGTGCTTTTTTTCCTTAAAAAAATGTTTAGGGGATACCCTCGTTTTCCTACTCATATTGAAATACTGCCCCTCAATGAAGCCAAACTGAGATTCACAAAATGTTTAGGGGTATGCATACCCCTGCGTCCCCCCAGAAAAAAAGCACTGGTGCCATGTAACACCCATTCCATATTTTGACATAGCAGCACTTACACTTTGGAACTCCCTGCCTCTTAAGATCAGACAGACGCCTTCACTGTACTTTTTTGGGCACTTATTAAAAACATTTTTGCTTCGACAAGCCTGCCCAGACGTCTCAAAAGTTGATGCGAGTGTTAATCTGTTCTTAAAGGTAACGGTACCCCAATCATTAGGTTCAGTTGCGGACGACTCTGGGGTTGCAGTTCTCATCTCACTCTATAGGCCGAGGGAGCCGGCGTTTGTCTGCAGACAGCTTCCATGTCATGTGGCCAGCATGGCTAAGCCGATTCTGGCGAACCAGAGCAGCGCACAGAGACACCTTTTACCTTCCCGCCGGAGCGATGCCTATTTATCTACTTGCACTTTGATGTGCTTTCGAACTGCTAGGTTGGCAGGAGCGGGGATAGAGCAATGGGAGCTTACCCCATCATGAGGATTTGAACCGTTGACCTTCTGATCATCAAGCCCTAGGCCCTGTGGTTTAACCCACAGCGCCACCTGCGTCCCTAAATCTGTTCTTAGTTTGCTGTTATTTTGACTTGTTACTTTAGCCGCAGGAGGGGAGAGTTGCTCTTGTGCTCAGATCCTACTTGTGGGTTTCTCTTTGCGGCACCTGGTTGGCCACTGCGAAAACTGGATGCTGGGCTAGATGGGCCACTGGCCTCATCCAGCAGGCACTTTTTGGGTCCTTATCCAGCGGCTCTTCCTCCCTCCCAGCTGCCACTGTCCATTTTCCCCCTTTCAGGTTGTGATCATGAGAGACTATCAGCACGAGAATGTGGTGGAGATGTACAACAGCTACCTGGTGGGCGATGAGCTATGGGTCGTCATGGAGTTCCTGGAAGGAGGCGCTTTGACGGACATTGTCACACACACGAGGTATGGGGAGCGGAAGTCTTGAGCCCCTTCTCTCCCAGGACTCTGCTGCTGTTTTTCCCATTTTCCTTATAGGGTTTTCTTGACTCCACCTGGACAGTAGGGCTGGGCAATGTATCTATATATCGTCCCAAACCGGTTTGAAGTCCATATCATGATATCGGTTTCATAATTTTTGACCTGGTAGTGTATCGTGCAAATCACAGTGTGTGTGTGTTTGTGTGCACTATGCAAAAATCACAATGCGGGGAAAACTGTGAAGCCAGCCATTGTCTCTACGTAGCGCCATCCTTATTTCAGACATTGTGATATATCGGTATATCGCGATGTTTAGCTGGTTATATATCACAATGTTGAAAACCAGATATTGCCCAGCCCTGCTGTACAGAGAGCCTTGTTCTCCCAGGCATACACTGACTTTTGTGACCAGCTAAAAGAAGCCAGGAGTGTGCATGTGTTGATGTAAAGGCCTTTAGGGAAAAGAAGCATTTCCGAAGCTTTGCAGCGTGGGCAGGGAGAGAAGTGTTTGTTTTTAAGTGCTCCACAATGGCCTGACCTTGCTCTTTCTTCACTTGAAAGGCAGTCCCATGTGGCTGAGTTGGAACTGGGACGCAGTTGAAAGCCCCTTTTCTCCTCCAGCTTGGAGCAGAGCTTCAGAAGATGGTTCTCTCTCCGACCTCGGGGCTGGCTCCTGCCAGATGTCCAGAACTTGTGGACACGCAATGGAGCTGAATAGTGGAAGATTGAGGACACACAAAAGGAAGTCCTCATTCACCCACCCCTAGTTAAACTGTGGAACTCACTCCCACATCTTTCTCCTAGTTAACTGCGTATAGAATTTCAGCCTGCACAGAATGACTGTTAAAATACATAACTTTCCCCCCTAAGGATTATGTTTTTAAAGGAAAAATTATCTCGGTATGAAATGTCAAAAGGTATAATTGAAGCAGATTATCGAAAAGAGCAGCTATGCAGAGAGCAGCATGTAGATTCAGATGTTGGCCAAATTTTGCCCAAAGATGAACCTTAGGAAAACAAAGGTAGAAGCCAGATGAGTGAATATTTGAGAAAGTGCAACTTTAAAAGAGGATAAGACAGATTCATGGAGGAGGTGGCTCTTGATGGCTGCTAGGCAGGATGGCTGTCGGAGGCAGCAGTGCATCAGAATCCCAGTTTCTGGAAACCCCATGGTGGGAGATGGCTCTTGCTGGTCGAATCCTGCCTTCAGGTTTCCCACAGGTACCTGGTTGGCCACAGAAAGGGATGTCTTGGAGAGACTGGAAGACTAACCGAAGTTTTTATTCCACATCACCAACTCCTCTTTAAAAGGAAAGCAGTGGGATGTTTTTCTCACGCTCTCCAAATGCCAGAACTTGGGTTTGGGACAGGCCACAGGGAGCCGGCGTACAGCTTCCGGGTCATGTGGCCAGCAGAACTAAGCCACTTCTGGCGAACCAGAGCAGAACACGGAAATGCCATTTACCTTCCCGCTGAAGTGGTACCTATTTATCTACTTGCACTTTGACGTGCTTTCAAACTGCTAGTTTGGCAGGAGCTGGGACCGAGCAATGTGAGCTCACCCCATTGCGGGGATTCGAACCACCGACCTTCTGATCGGCAAGCCGTAGGCTCTGTGGTTTAACCCACAGCACCACCCGCATACCTGGCTTAGGAGACTTTAAAAGGCAGCTTCATAAATCCGTGAGGGAGCAGGAGGGAGAGGCCTGTCACTGGCTATTTGCCATCTTAGCTAAATGGGACCCACTCTAAGTCCAGGAGGCGCCTGACTCAGGATTTTTGCCGCTTGGGGAAACAAGGATGGGCGAAAGGTTGTCACCTTGATGCCCTGATTGTGGGCTTCCCGGATTGTGGGGATCTGGTTGACCTCTAGAAGCTGTGGGCAAGGTGGACCCACCGAGGTCTGAACCAACCACTCTTTTAACGGGTGCTGTGTTCTTACTCCACTTCCAGGATGAACGAGGAGCAGATTGCGGCCGTCTGTCTGTCTGTCCTCAAGGCGCTCTCCGTCCTCCATGCCCAGGGTGTCATCCACCGAGATATCAAGAGTGACTCCATTCTGCTCACACATGACGGCCGGGTGAGTTGCACGTGGTCCCAGGTGCTGATTTTATGTTTGAGGAAAAAGTAGGAGGAGGTGCCAACTAAACATCAGGCAGAACTTTCTGACAAAATAAAGAAATTCCATCCAGTAGCACCTTAGAGACGAACTAAGTTTGTTATTGGTATGAGCTTTCGTGTGCATGCACACTTCTTCAGGTACACTGAAACAGAAGTCACCAGACCCTTATACCGTATTTTTCGCTCTATAAGACGCACCAGACCACAAGACGCACCTAGTTTTTGGAGGAGGAAAACAAGAAAAAAAAATATTCTGAATCTCAGCAGCCTGCATTCGCTCCATAAGACGCACACACATTTCCACTTACTTTTTAGGAGGGAAAAAGTGAGTCTTATAGAGCAAAAAATACGGGTATAGTGAGAGGGTGGGGAGGGGTATTACTCAGAAGGGTGGTGGGAATGGGTGAATGGCTGATAGTCGTTAACAGGTTTACCACACCTATCACTAACTTAGTTGGTCTCCAAGGTGCTACTGGAAGGAATTTTTTTATTTTGTTTCGACTACGGCAGACCAGCACAGCTACCTACCTGTAACTAGAACTTTCTGACAGAAAGAGCTGCTCCCCAGTGGAACGCTCTCACAGTGGAGAGCCAGTGTGGTGCAGTGGTTAAGAGCAAGAGACTCGTAATCTGGGGAACCGGGTTCGAGTCTCCGCTCCTTCACATGCAGCTGCTGGGTGACCTTGGGCCAGTCACACTTCTCTGAAGTCTCTCAGCCCCACTCACCTCACAGAGTGTTTGTTGTCGGGGAGGAAGGGAAAGGAGAATGTTAGCTGCTTTGAGACTCCTTTAAAAAAGGAGTGAAAGGCGGGATATCAAATCCAAACTCCCCTTCTTCTTCTTCTTCTTCTTCTTCTTCTTCTTCTTCTTCTTCTTCTTCTTCTTCTCTGAAGGTGGTGGACTCTCCAACCTTTCCCTGCAGGTCCCGGGGCAAATTGAAGCAATTTAAAACTCAGAATTCAAAACAGTTAAAACAAGTCTCAGGAATTGGGTGGGTCATGAAAATACACATCTCCAGGGTAAAGAGGAGCACCTTCAACATTCGCTGAAAGCTGTGTGCCGAAGGTGCCAGTTGCGGTTCTGAGTTCCACAGCCCAAATATTTGCAGGCGGTTTGCTCCTATCACACCAGTTTACATCAGTTGCATTGGTTATCCCTTTGTTTCTGAGCTTAAACCCCTCATGAGGTTGCCTGGGCTCTGAGGTTGGCCTCTTTGGCGCTGTCACTAAGGACATTCGGATTGTTGGGGACCAGGAATCAGGACTCTTCAGTGCTGGCCCCACACCGGTGGAATTCCCTCCCCTGAGAAACACTGCCTGACCTTATGCAGTCACTAAAGACTTGTTATTTCTCCATGTTTTGATTGATTTTATTGCTGAACTGCTACATACGATTTCATCTGATGCTTTTTTTTAATTGCAAGCCGACTTGTAAGAGGTGGGAGTAGAAACAAATGAGTAAAACAGGGGTAGGCAACCTAAAGCCCGGGGGCCGGATGTGGCCCAATCGCCTTCTCAATCCGGCACACGGACGGTCCAGGAATCAGCGTGTTTTTACATGAGTAGAATGTATGCTTTGATTTAAAATGCATCTCTGGGTTATTTGTGGGGCATAGGAATTCGTTCATTATTTTTTTCAAAATATACTCCGGGGCCCCCACAAGGTCTGAGGGATGGTGGACCGGCCCACGGCTGAAAAAGGTTGCTGACCCCTGGAGTAAAATAATGTCCCTGCCCCTGTTAACCTCTTGCTGAAATTGCCTGGTCCTGCAGTGCCACCTGGAGGCGACTCTTCAGTGGTGTCAGGGAGCCCCAAGACCTCTGAGGAGAACTTAAAAACGTAGAGTCCTAGAGTTGGAGGGGACCCCAAGGGTCATCTAGCCCAACCTGAATGCACTGCAGGAATCTCAACTCAATCATATGCAACCCCCAATGAAAGAGAGTCCACCACTTTCTGAGGGAGTCCGTTCCACTGTCGGCCAGCTCTCACTGTCAAAAAGTTCTTCCTAATGTTTAGTTGAAACCCTAATAATAATAATAATAATAATAATATATTTATAACCCGCCCATCTGGCTGAGTTTCCCCAGCCACTCTGGGCAGCTCCCAATCAAGTGTTAAAAACAATACAGCGTCAGACATTAAAAACTTCCCTAAACAGGGCTGCCTTCAGTTGTCTTTTAAAAGTAAAATAGTTGTTTATTGGCTTGACATCTGGTGGGAGGGCGTTCCACAGGGCGGGCGCCACCACCGAGAAGGCCCTCTGTCTGGTTCCCTGTAACCTCACTTCTCGCCATATTCAGACTTGTGAGAAGGCAGATTTTTTAAAGCACCCTCTGGAATCTCAATTGCTTCCTCTGTCTTCTCTCCCCTGGAAGTCCCAATAATGGTTTGAAATTTCTGCCGATATTTTTTTAGAACCTAGTGGGGTTCTAAGAGGCAAGGGGTCAGCATGGGGGCGCTGAAAATGTAAATGACTATCAGACTTTGAAAAGCTGCTATCCTAGGATCAACCAAGCTCACCCATTTCGTTGACTTAATTAAACAAAATAGATTTAATTGGGTTTTGAATAAATGCTCAATTGCTGTTTCGATTTTTACTGTGTTACTATCTTCCTTAGTGGGTCGTGCAAACTGCTCTTCTGAATAATGCTTTTTATAGGGTAAGGGAGGGTTGAGGTTGAGTTTATGGCTGGGGAAACCCAGCCAGATGGACAGGGTATAAACAATAAATAATCATTATTATAACCAAGGTGGGGGCTGTGGACCCAAAAAGTTTGGGAACCACTGGCCTGGGGGTGGGACATGTTAGGCCCTTGAACTATAGTTTAGACTAAGTATGGAATTGAGCCTCACGTTAGTGGGGTGGGGGGAATCGCTCAGTGGCAGAATGCAAACTTTGCACACGGAATAAAAGTCCTTGGTTCGCTCCTTGCCATCTTCAGCTTCAAAGGACACCTGGTAGCCAGGATGAGCTCCCTGTCGCTTGTCAAAATAGAGAGAACTGGGCTAGGCTGACCAGAGGGGTGATGCATCGCGATAAGGCCAAGCCCTATATTTGTGGGAGTTTGTCCACCTCTCGTCGCTTCTTTTAAAAAAAGGAATATTGCTGATCTGCGCTGCGAAGGCTGGAAAGATGCTTCACGCCGCAGACCTCGTGACCAAACTCACCCTGAGCCTGCTCCAGCCACTGACAGGCTTCCTTCGCTTGTCTCTCCCTCCCAGGTCAAACTCTCCGACTTCGGGTTCTGTGCGCAGGTGAACAAGGAGGTTCCGCGACGCAAGTCCCTGGTTGGGACCCCTTACTGGATGGCTCCAGAGCTCATCTCCCGGTTGCCCTATGGGCCAGAGGTAAGAGGGCTTCAACTTCCTAAACCTCCAGCTTTGCCTAAACAGAAATGTTTTCAGCAGATGCCGAAAGAATGCCGTGAAGGCGCTTGCCTGATATCAAGAGGCAGGGAGTTCCAGAGGGTATGTGCTGCCACGTTCCACTGATCAAAGCAGTCAAGAGGCCATTTACGTGGTTTTGATGAAGTTCTCATTTTCTCTAATCAGCAGATTTATTTATTTTTTCGCCTCCATCGTCCATCCTGAGCTTTCAGGAAGCTGTAAAATCCAAATAGAACGAAAAGTCTGCTGCCGGGTAGACTTGCTAGTCCAGTAGGGTTCCCATTTTGCAAACCAGTTATAAAACTGTCCAGGCTGGGGAGGGAGGCGGAGGCACCTTTGCTCTTGTTCCCCTTTCTCAATTCCCCTCTCCCCCCCCCCATCCTTCTGTTTCAGGTGGACATCTGGTCCCTCGGCGTGATGGTGATAGAAATGGTGGACGGGGAGCCCCCTTATTTCAACGAGCCCCCTTTGAAGGCCATGAAGATGATCCGGGACAACCTGCCCCCCAAACTCAAAAACGTGCACAAGGCAAGAGACTCCTTTTCCTGCTCTCTTCATTTTCCTCACTTGACTTCCCCACCTTAGAAGGATCAGATTCAGGACCGAAATTTGATTTCAGGCCTCTAAGGATGAGGATCACTGGGTCTGGGTCAGGTCATATGACGAGAGGCAGTCCTGAGCCATTTGGGTTGAGAGCCAGTGTGGTGGCGGTGGTGGTGATGATGATTATTATTATTATTATTATTATTATTGGTGGGTTTTTTTGTACCCCGCCCTCCCCGGCCAGAGCTGGGCTTAGGGCAGCTAACATCATAAAACTAACACAGTATACAATGAACATAAAAACAGGCAATCAGTTAATTAAAATACATCTTAAAATTAGTTAAGAGCAAATTAAAATCTGGATAGATGGCCGTCCACGGGTAAAATTGAGAGTGGTTAATATTCTTCAGGGCCAACTGTTACCACTGGTCTTATAAAGGACCTGTGAGCGGGCTAGAAGGCTTGTTCTTATACAGAAAGAAAAGAATCAGACTGAACCCCGACCAAAGAACCGGCGGAACAGCTCCGTCTTGCAGGCCCTGCAGAAAGATGTCAAATCCAGCAGGGCCCTGGTCTCTTGTGAGAGAGTGTTCCACCAGACCAGGACCACGGCCAAAAAGGCCCTGGCTCTAGTCAAGGCCAGTCTAATTTCTCTGGGGCCTGGGATCTTCAGGGTGATATTATTTGCAGACCTTAAGGTCCTCCGTGGGGCATACCAGGACAGGCGGTCCCGTAGGTACGCGGGTCCTAGGCCATATAGGGCTTTAAAGGTTAAAACCAGCACCTTAAACCTGATCCTGTACTCCACCGGGAGCCAGTGGAGGTAGTATAGCACTGGATGAATGTGATCCCGAGGTGAGAACCCCGTGAGGAGTCTCACTGCAGCATTCTGCACCTGCTGGAGTTTCTGGGTCAGTCTCAAGGGCAGCCCCACGTAGAGTTACAATAATCAAGCCTGGAGGTGACCGTTGCATGGATCACAGTGGCAAGGTCAGGGCGAGAGAGTTAAGGAACCAACTGCTTAGCTCGGCAGAGATGAAAAAATGCCACCTTTGTTGTAGCTGTAACCTGCGCCTCCATAGAAAGGGAGGCGTCAAAGATTACACCCAAACTCTTGACGAAGGCGCTGGCACTAATTGCACCCCTGCAAGGGATGGGAGTGGTTAGAGAGCTGGGCTAGGACCTGGGAGAGACCAGGGTTCAAATCCCCAATCGGCGAGGATGAAGCTCACTGGGTGACCTTTGGCCAGTCACTGCCTCGTTCAGCCTAACCTACCTCACAGGGTTGTTGTGGGGATTAAATAAGGACCTGAAGGAGCGTCTCCACCTCCACCATTCTGCCCAGACACTGAGGTCCAGCTCCAAGGGCCTTCTGGCGGTTCCCTCGCTGCAAGAAGCCAAGTTACAGGGAAGCAGGCAGATGGCCTTCTCGGTGGTGGCACCTGCCCTGTGGAACGCCTTCCAACCAGATGTCAAAGAGAAAAATAACTACCAAACTTTTAGAAGACATCTGAAGGCAGCCCTGTTCAGGGAAGCTTTTAATGTTTAATAGGTTATTGTATTTTAGTGTTGGAAGCCGCCAGATGGGTGGGGTATAAATAATAAATAATAAATTTTATTATTATTATTATTATTATTATTATTATTATTATTATTATTATATTATGGGGCATGTATAGAGGCATCCCCCCCCCAGCTTAACTTTATACGTGCATAGAAAATAAGCCATATTCTTAGAAGAAAAGCATGCCTCCATTGAAGCATATACTATAATTCCGACCACAGGTGCTCCCCCTTCCTTTTTCTGCCCTCCTTCCTCTTCTGCCCCAAATGTGGCTCATGCCCCTCCTTTCCCCTCCTTTCCCCGCAGGTCTCTCCCTCCCTGAAGGGCTTCCTTGACCGCCTGCTGGTCAGGGACCCGGCCCAGCGAGCCACCGCCAACGAACTCTTGAAGCACCCCTTCCTGGGGAAAGCGGGCCCCCCTTCCTGCATCGTGCCCCTGATGAGGCAGAACCGGATGAGATGAAAGAGGCGACAGAAACTGGACCATCTTACCAAAGAGAGAGAGAGAGAGAGAGAGAGAAGACATCTCCGCCGTCCCTGGCCAACCCCGCACCCCACCCCAACGGCAGCTAGAACCTCTCCAGGGACAACGGGCACCCCGTGGCATCTCCCTGCTGAAAGAGAGGGCTTCTCTTTCTTCCTCCGGGCAGCGTGGCCAGGGAGACGTCTCACCTCTGCGTCCCACCCTCAGGCCGATCCTCCCTTGACAGACTCCTCTGCGTCCGCCGCTGATGCCGGAGACACAAGTCCCACGAACAAGGCCCACCTCCGGCGAGGAGAATGCCCTCTCTGCACCTCACTTCCGTACTACTGAGCTCGGAGCAGGGTTTAGTGCCCTGGAGGGAGGGGTGTGTGTGTGTTTTTTTTAACAAAATACTGTAACATTTCCGATTGCTGTTTAGCCGTTCATATCACACAGGTCTGGGCCAGCAGCGATTTGGGTGGGTAGGGGAGAGCTGGAAACGCAGCCCCTCTCCAGTCCGTGGTTTCCGAGTCCCCTCTCTCGTTCTTCTCGGTAGCACGTCTTTCCTCCCAGATAGCGAGAGGACAGAGGTGGTGGGGTTCATTGGCAAGGAGTGTCCCAGAGAAGGGGGAGCAGGGAAGCCCCCATCCCCACAGTCCGGTCAGATTTCTGGGGACTTCAGCTGAGCCAAGGTTGCCTCTCCCCCTCCCTGAAGAATCCTCTCCCTGCCCCCCAAGAGCCAGACCTGCCTCGGATTTTTAAACTGGGGAGCAAGACGGCTTCTCTTGCTATTGGAGAGGAAGGGGAGGAAGCGAGGTGGGTTTTCTCAGGGTCTCCCATCTCAGGCAAACGAGACTCTCAGCTCTGCAACGCAGTCCTTTTTTTTTTTTAGAAAAGAAAAACCTCCTTCCGTAATTTCCTCCGTGCTCTTAACTGCCAGTTGAAGAGTTTCAGGCCCTCTTCCCAAATCGAGATGGCCGCTTCCACCTACCCAGCCCAGTTCTCTCGTTTTTAAAACGGTCCCGCTTCACAGGGGATGTGCCCTTCCTGAGCTCCTTCCCCAGCCCACGTCTCTTGCTGCTCAGGCAGGAACTGCAGTCGTCACGGGGGATCCTGACCCGGGAAGGCTGCTTTTAATCGCAAGCCTCTCTCTTCGTCCCTGGTCTCTGCGCCTCTTGTCGCCGCTTGGCCAGGATGGAGCTGCCCTGGCCCCTCTCTCCCCCCGCCTTGTCTTCTCTTTCCCCTTTGCTCTTTCTCCCCGCCTGACGTTGCCGCGCTGAGCTTGCTTCCTGCCTTCGATAGTGGCAGCCGTTGCCCCTCCGCTTGCTCTTGAGCTTTGTACTCCCCACCCCAGGCAGAACTGCGACTAGCAAGTTCCTTCGGCCTGGAGGGCAGGCTGGATTTTTGGAAGTCCCCCTTGTGGGCTTTGTTCTGCTCTTGGCCTAGGGCGTGCCAAGAACAGGCCCTGTTCTGGTTTTATTTTTTGTCCTCTCTCGCAGCGGGGAGGCTTCCTCTGGACTTCTCCTTTGTAGCTGGTGACGCTCAGCTTGGAGGGTGATTTCGTCTGCCGCTCGCAATGTCAGAAGTGTGACGTGGGGCTCCTGGGGTCAGGCAGCTGCGCGCCTCTTGGTGTTGCTCACCGGACCTGGACACCTTGAGCAATGTTAGGAAGAAAAGGGAGCAGGAAGAGCAAATGAGCTTCCTGGGCATTTCTCTGTGAGACTGAACCCCTCCGTGGTTGTGATGCTCTGTCGCTTTGCTCCCCTCCGGCTGAACAAGCAGTGGGATACTAGCAACAGGGTCTCTCCTGTCATTGTCCCCCACCCCAGCTTATTGCTAGGCTGGGGGGCAAGGAGATAGAGAGATCACTGCTCCTACGTTCCTAGTCTTTAAAACAGAGGCCAGTACGAGCTTGCAAAGTGGCACTTCCCTAAGCTCTTGCATTGTTGGCTTTTTAGGGGGGGGGGATCTGCCTTGCCAGTTGTTGGGAAGACCGCCCCCTTGGCTCCCGACATGGGCAAGGCAGGAATGTCAGGACAGAGGCTTGAGAGAAGAAGGCCGCCGGGTTCGCTAGCCCTGGGTTGGATCGGAAGCTCAGGTCCGTCCTTCCCTCAGGGTTGGAGAGGGCTTGAGCCCCCTGTGGCAGGAGAGTGGGGAAGGTGTGGCATTCGCAGGGCTTTCTGGAAAGAAGGCTTGCTTGGGGGCCCAGGAGACACCGGGAGCAGGCAGAGGTCCCTCCCCTTTGTAAACTAGGCGCAGCTGCCTTGAGCAACAGAGCTGGCCTCCAGAGGTCTCCACCCCCCTCCTTGCATGCTTGTACATACAGGATGGGCTTTTATGCATGCAGGGTTACAGGGGAAGGGTTTTGCGGGGTTTTCTTCTTCAAGAGTTTGGGGAACTTTCTTGCTTCCTGGTTTTAGGTTCTTACGGGTATAGGTTATGCATCACATTTGCCCTGGAAATGTTTTTCGGGGGCAGGGAGGAAGCATCCCGCTTTCTGATGCCCCTCCTAGGGCTCAAAGGGCAAATATTTCTCACGTGCCCCTCCACGAAACCAGGATCCGCCTCTTGCTGCTTTTGCCGCTCTCCTGGCAAATTTGCTGTCAGTTGCAACCACTCTAAGGGGGAAAACCCAGGTGTTTGGTTTTTAAAATCCTGTGGGTTCCACTCCTCATCTCCACTGGCATTAGCCAGGTGCAAGCTGGCATATTTTAGGAGGGATTTGCAGGTGAGAAAGAGCCAGCCTTGGTCCACGCAGGGTCCTGGACTGAGCCCCTTCCCGCTGATGCTGTTGGCCTGCAATGCAGCTATTCCGCAGGACATCCCCTTGCCCTGTTTGCTTCCTGCCTCTGGTGCTTTTCTTCTCAAAACTGGACAGTGTTTCATCTCTTCCAATCTCTAGAGGAACCCTTGCTTGCTACTGACCTCACCTGGACCTCCCTTCCTAGCGCACCTGGCTTTTGCCTGCAGGCAAAGGCTGCATTTGTGGATCTGCTCTGTTCTGCAATAAAGCCCAGGGGCTTTCCTGGAAGGCTTTCTCGGCTTTGAGCCTCAGAACAGGCTAGTGCCAGGACCCAGCTCCCCAGCCCTCGTGACTTGGCATCACCGCTCCAACCCCTTTCTGAGAAGCTGGGTTGTCCCACCTCTGGGAACAATTCTTTTTGTAACTCTATATACTGCAGCTTTAAATCTGAGCCACCCCACGGACTGTTCATCTCCTGGTAGCTTGCTGACAAATGGAAGGAGGTGCCAGCCTTAGAATCTCTGGCTCCTGAGTGCTCATTTCCCCTCTTCTCACAGCCGTCTGCTGCCTCCGCTCTAGGAATTGCTTTCCCCCATGCACACAGGGGGAAAAGAAACTATTTTTTTATGCCACTAACACAGATGCACAAACACTACACTTTCCCTGCAGGGGAAAAGACTTCAAATCTCATCCTTTCAAGGTGGAGGGTGATAAACTCTCAGCCTTCCCAGATCCCACATAACACTATATATTCCCCCCAGTTTCCTGAGATGCAGGACTGGAATTTTAACCACAGGCCCTGGCAGAGAAGCCTCGCCCTGTCCCACAGAACTGGCCCCAGAGCCACTCCCTCATTCCTTTCCCCCCCATATCCTGCCTCCTTGTAGCTTGAAGATTTTTATATGACTGGAGGTTTAGGAATGGGGGGTCTTGCTCCCCTCCCTGTGAGAATGACTACTGATTCATTTCTGTGGGTTTTTGTTACTTTTTTAAAAAGAGAAGTTATTTATATTGCATTTTTTTAAAAACACACAACAGTATTTTGCGTTGGGGTGATTTCCCCCCCCCATCCCCTTTGGATCTGTTGTTTCAGACAGACTGCTGTGACAAATTCTAGTAAGACGTTCTCGCCATGAGTTGTATTGTATAAAGAACCAGGATTCTTCATGTGATGAGATTTGGCTGTGGGTTTCTTTGGTTTGGTTGTTGTTTTCCCCCCTCCCCCCCCCCTTTTCAAATGTGGTGTTTGAATTTTGGGTGAAAAGTTTTAAATAGTCAAAATTCTAGTTTTACAATTACAGAGGTGTGCTCCTTCCTTTGTTTTTAACTCTTATCGGGTCTTTCTTGGGAGGTTCTGTCTTCTGGGTTGGCAGGGGTGCGCATTAAGAGCGAAATTAAGACCACGAAACATACCTCTTCCTTACAGATGCAAGAGGACAGAATTGTAGAATCAGAAGGGAGCCCCTTCTCGAGGGTCATCTAATTCAGCCCCCTGCATTGCAAGGATCCCAGCAAAGCAACTAGGTACTGAGAACGTGCTCTCGTCCTCCTGATCGAAATGCTCAGGGGGGGGGGAGACCCTTATGAAGAAGAATGAAGGAAGCATTACAAAAAGGAAATGTTGCAATTGATGACTTCAGCTACAGGCTGGCCGGCTATATATCTTCCAGCCATGATAAAGTGGTGAAATCTCTAGATACCCTAAATGACTGTACCCAAGTGCAAGGAGCTGACCAGAGGGACGGTGGCCCTGGAGTCGTGCGGCACCCATCTGCTGCGAGATGTTACTGAACTGCTTGGCAACAATGGCCATAGTTTTATTAAATGGCCAGTTGCCAAGAAGATCTAGCACAGGCAACCAGAATGATCGAGTGGGTGGAGAATCTTCCCCTATGAGCACCTGGGTTATTTTTAGTTTAGGGGAAAGGTAAGAGCTGATCTGATTGGAGTGTACAGTGGTACCCTTGGTTGTGAACATGATCCATTCCAGAGGCCCTTTCACAACATGAAAAGCGCGCAACCCACAGCGGCGCATCTGCGCACACGCAGGTTGCGATTTGCCACTTCTGCACATGCGCGTGACATTTTGTGCATCTGCGCATGCGCGAGCGGCAAAACCTGGATGTAACCCTTTCCGGTACTTCCAGGTCGCCACGGGACGTATCCTGAAAGAACGTAAAATGAAGCGGAAGTAACATGAGGTATGACTGTATAAAATGATGCATGGCGTGGAAAAAGAGGATAGAGAAACCTTCCTTTCCCTCCTAATACTGGAACTCGTGGGCCTCCAATGAAGCTGAATGTTGGGAGGATGCAGGGCAGATAAAGTCCTCTTCTACACAGCACAGTTAACTTGCGGAACTCCCTCCCACAGGAGGCAGTGGTGAACACCAACTTGGAAGGCTTGAAAGAGGATTAGATGAATTCGTGGAGGATATTGCTATCAGTGGCTGCTTCTAGCCTTGATGGCTGTGTTCTGCCTCCACTGGGCAGAATGTCTCTGAATACCGTTTTCTGGAAGCCCCGGGAGGAGAGAGGGATCTCGTTCTCCGGTCCTGCTTGTGGGCTCCCCTTTTGGGAATCTGGCTGGCCACTGAGAACCAGATATTGGCTTGATCCGGCAGGCTCTTACATCCTTGTAAAAGACACCATATTTTGAACCCTCTAGTTGCCTTCACGTGGGGCAGTAAGCTGGTCTGAAATCCTCTATGATGTGCTACTTTCGATGTGAAAAGCTGTTTAGACGGTTTAGCATCCCAATGCGTTTCCTTGGCCTCTGCGCCCGAATCGATGCAACCATGAGACGCTCCTACTTGTGCAGCCACAAAATGTTCCTGGTATTGGAGGGCATTTGCCGCCGGCGATGGATTCAGGGCAACCATTTTGTCCTCCGTATGAGATCACTCTTGCAGGCACCAGGTGCTGTAAATACAGACCAGTAACTTCCCCGCTGGGAGTGGTTGCTTTCAGTATGGCTAAGAAGAGATCTCTCCTCTCCGGGGTATAAATTAATGAGTCGGATGAGCTAGCAGTGCACTCGCCTTCAGAGCACACACACACACTTCCCAGTTGGGTTTTGAAACAAAGAAAACAAGTTGCACCAAACGACTATAAAGCCCTTTTTCTGGCAACACTTGGAATTTCCCCTCCTTCCCTGGAGCTGCTTTTAATAGCCTGCAGCCGTTGCATCAAGAAACCCCAAAGCGCAGCGAAAAGATTCTAAATTAGTTTAAAGCGTCTGGGCAGGTGAGGGGGAGAGATGCACTATTAATACTAAGAGTACACAGTGGTGGATTTTATTTTATTTTTAAAGAGAGAGTCCATTGCTTGGAAGGGCACCTGCAGTGATTCTTGCAAAGTTCTTGTCTATAATGACAATGCATGCTGTTGCTGGGTCCATTCAGAAAGGCAGGCTATATACTGAGAGCTGCTCTGGAAATAATAATAATAATAATAATAATAATAATTTATTATTTATACCCCGCCCATCTGGCTGAGTTTCCCCAGCCACTCTGGGCGGCTCCTAATCAAGTGTTAAAAACAGTACAGCGTTAAATATTAAAAACTTCCCTGAGCAGGGCTGCCTTCAGATGTCTTCTGAATGTCAGGTAGTTGTTTATCTCTTTGACATCTGATGGGAGGGCGTTCCACAGGGCGGGCGCCACCACCGAGAAGGCCCTCTGCCTGGTTCCCTGTAACTTGGCTTCTCACACTGAGGGAACCGCCAGAAGGCCCTCGGCGCTGGATCTCAGTGTCCAGGCTGAACGATGGGGGTGGAGACACTCCTTCAGATATACTGGACCGAGGCCGTTTAGGGCTTTAAAGGACAGCACCAACCCTTTAAATCGTGCTTGGAAACGTACTGGGAGCCAATGCAGATCTCTCAGAACCGGTGTTATGTGGTCTCGGCAGCTGCTCCCAGTCACCAGTCTAGCTGCCGCATTCTGGATGAATTGCAGTTTCCAGGTCACCTTCAAAGGTAGCCCCATGTAGAGCGCTTGCAGTAGTCCAAGCGGGAGATAACTAGAGGATGCATCGTTTGGGGAGAAAAGCAGATATTTTAGGTTAAATGAACAAAGCTTTCTAGCAAACCAGTCGACTGCTTTAGTGTCGGCTATGAGACTTAAAACAGTTTGAGTAACTCGTCGGTAGCTGACCTATAAAAAGTGTAAATATCCACAGGTTTCAGAACATCACTCTCGACCTCCAGTCACTGCCATTTTTATCACATTTATATCCTACCTTCCTCCAAGAAACAGTTCTTCCGTTCCCCATTTTATCCTGACAACAGCCCTGTGAAGTAGGTCAGGCTGAGAGACAGTGACTGGTCACCAAACGAGCTTCATGGCTGAGCACTCTGGGGGGCTACCTTTGAAGGTGACCCGGAAACTGCAATTCATCCAGAATGTGGCAGCTAAACTGGTGACTGGGAGTGGCCGCCGGGACCACATAACACTGGTCCTGAGAGATCTGCATTGGCTCCCAGTATGTTTCCGAGCACAATTCAAAGTGTTGGTGCTGACCTTGAAAGCCCTAAACAGCCCCAGTCCTGTATAACTGAAGGAGCATCTCCACCCCCATCGTTCTGCCCGGACACTGAGGTCCAGCGCCAAGGGCCTTCTGGTGGTTCCCTCATTGTGAGAAGTGAGGTTAGAGGGAACCAGGCAGAGGGCCTTCTCGGTAGTGGCGCCCGCCCTGTGGAACACCCTCCCTTCATATGTGAAGGAAATAAGCAGCTATCCTATCTTTAGAAGACATATGAAGGCAGCCCTGTTTAGGGAAGCTTTTAATATTTAATGCTGTATTGTTTTTAACATTCGATTGAGAGCTGCCCAGAGTGGCTGGGGAAACTCAGCCAGATGGGCAGGGTATAAATAAATTATTATTATTATTATTATTATTATTATTATTATTATTATTATTATTTATTATTATTAAACCCTGGTCTCCCAGGTCCTAGTTGTCCAATCCTCTTAACAACCAAACTGCACCACACAGTTCACTGCCTGCTTTAGGTGCCCAGCAAGATAATGGTTTAGGATGTGCTGCTGCGTGGGCTTGTGGGAGAGACTCCTAAGAGTTTGCTCATGCTGTAAAAAAAATTCCCTCTGTGGCTTTTGCACACATCCATCGACACTGACCTACTTTCAGACACATAAACATCATAGGCTGCAAAGGCGGTTGCAGGAGTCTACGGAAATTTGAACCCACTGCCTTCTAAGGAACTGGCTGTCTGGTGAGTGGGTGGGTTGCCCCCATACCTCAGGACTAAAAAAACCTTTGAGCCCAGATATGTGGGGAGGTTTTATTCTGGTTTTGCTGCCATTTAAAAGGGGAGCGTTTCTCCCACCTCTTCACCCAGCCGCCTCCAAGCGCTCCAGTCCTGCTGCAATGGCTGTGATGCTGTGTTTGCCACCTACCCAACAGGTAAGTTAAGGAATTCCAGGTGTTAGGTTGTGGGTGAACATATCAGACGACACAGCGATTCTTCAAACGGCTCTTGTTTATTCACAGGCCAGAGCAGAACTGAACTGAAGGGTTCAGCCAGCCTGCTTATATAGAGCTCTGCTACAACGCAACTGTAACCACTTTCTGTAACTATCCAATCACTGAACGTCACTTTCAATCCCCTATTTGCATATGTGGACCTGAGTGAAAACTATCTACAGTATCCCCCTGCTGGCCCAGGGTGAGAACTTCAGTACAGAACACCTGGTATCAAGGTCCCACCCAAATCTACCTAAGCAACACCTGGGAGCAGCTGTAAAGCTGCTTTCGCCAGAATCCCAACCAGTGTTAAGAAATCAGCCAGGCTCCGTGTGCGATTTGCGACTGGCATAGGTCCAATTGCGACCACATGGAAATACCTGGGTGCAAGGCTGGCGTCTGACCTCTCCATCCCACTGACCCCTCCAACTTCCTTAAGCAGCTCAGCAGAAGAGCATATTTTTTGCTTGTATATCCCACCCTTTTCTCCAATAAGTACATGGTTCACCCCATCCTTCAATTAATCCCTACAACGACCCTGCAAGGTAGGTTAAGAGGGATCCAAGGAGTCAGATGAGCTTCACAACTGAGTGGGGTTTTTGATCTTCGAGGTCCTAGTCCAACACTAACCACTGCACCCCACTGCCTTCCTAGAGTCGTCCTGCTATGAGGCAGCTCTGTAAATTAGGTAGGCAAACAAATATGGGGAAAGCCAAATGTCGCTTGGAGCAGGAGCTGAGATATTTTCCTTGGGAGCTTGGCTTATTCTCGATTGTTTTATTTGATCGTAGAATTGTAGAGTTGGAAGGGCCCCCACCGGTCATCTAGTCCAACCCCCTGCCATGCAGGAATGGTGTCTTAATGTGTTGCAAACCGCTTTGAGATTTTTTTTCTTTAAAATATAAAGCGGTATAGAAATGAAATTAATAATAATAAACTCCATTGCAGAAAAAGGTGCCAAAACATTCTTTTGTGGTGACCATGACCCAGGTTTAAGGTGCCATTTGGTATTAGCATATATCTGAGTTTCTAACACTGAATTGGGACGTGGGTGGCGCTGTGGGTTAAACCACAGAGCCTAGGGCTTGCCGATCAGAAGGTTGGCGGTTCGAATCCCCGCAACAGGGTGAGCTCCCGTTGCTCGGTCCCTGCTCCTGCCAGCCTAGCAGTTCGAAAGCACACCAGTGCAAGTAGATAAATAGGTACCACTCCAGTGGGAAGGTAAACGGTGTTTCTGTGTGCTGCTCTGGTTCGCCAGAAGCGGCTTAGTCCTGCTGGCCACATGACCCGGAAGCTGTATGCCGGCTCCCTCGGCCAATAAAGCGAGATGAGCGCCACAACCCCAGAGTCGGCCATGACTGGACCTAATGGTCGGGGGTCCCTTTACCTTAACACTGAATTCCCAGCAGAACTGTGCTCTTAGGTGCTCGGCTGACACCTGGCTCACCTGTGGCCTTTGACTCCCAATGTCCCTTCACCCCTGACTACTTACTGGTCCTGCTTTGGGGGTGTGAGTTGTCATTCAGCAACACCTGGGGGCCTGCATGTTCCCTATCCCTGCCTTGGGGATATGCTTGCTCCCCACTCAAAACCCGGGGGTGTGTGGGCGCACGTGCAAAATGAAAGCAGGTTGGCACGAGCCAATAGCCGCAGAAAAGATCTTCGTTTGCACAGTGCAGAATTACCCGCCATGAACTGAGATGGTGCCCTTGGTTCATTTTATTATTGTTTAGTCGTTTAGTCGTGTCCGCCTCTTCGTGACCCCCTGGACCAGAGCATGCCAGGCACTCCTGTCTTCCACTGCCTCCCGCAGTTTGGTCAAACTCATGCTGGTAGCTTCGAGAACACTGTCCCACCATCTCGTCCTCTGTCGTCCCCTTCTCCTTGTGCCCTCCATCTTCCCCAACATCAGGGTCTTTACCAGGGAGTCTTCTCTTCTCATGAGGTGGCCAAAGTATTGGAGCCTCAGCTTCAGGATCTGTCCTTCCAGTGAGCACTCAGGGCTGATTTCCTTCAGAATGGAGAGGTTGGATCTTCTTGCAGTCCATGGGACTCTCCAGAGTCTCCTCCAGCACCAGAATTCAAAAGAATCCATTCTTCAGCGATCAGCCTTCTTTATGGTCCAGCTCTCACTTCCATACATCTCTACTGGGAAAGTTATTACTGGTTTGCTATCCCACCCTTTCTCCAAGGAGCTAAAAGCAGCGTTCCTGGTTCTCTCACCTCCCCATCTTCTTATCGTCATAGCAGCCCAGGTTAGGCAGAGAGGCAGTGACTGTGACCCAGTGAGCTTCATAGCTGAGCAGGGATTTGAGCCGTGGTCTCTCCCGGGTCCTAACCCAACACTCTAACCACTGCACCACACTGCCTCACATGCCCATGTTGGCAGGGAGAGCTGGTCTTGAACCCTTCCTGCTTCCCAGGAGCTCCTTTGGCTTAGCAGCCGTTTGGTCTACTCAGGACGGCGGGGGGTGGGGTGGAATCTGCCCTCCAGGCCACCAACAAAAAACAGAATAATGGGAGATCAAGGCAAATTCCAGGAAAAGCAGCCGGAAGCTCACTGAAGCATGCAGCGTGCTCCAGAGTTGCACAATCCCCAGGCGCGCTCCTGTGCGCTCTTATTTAAAAGAGGAGGCGCACCAGGTCCAGAAGGGCTGGGGGCTGATGGGAGTTGTAGTCCAACACATCTGGGCTGCACCACGTGGGCTGGGGCGCGCTCCTCCCTAGCCAGAGCAGCCTCGGGTCCCCAGGTGTTGATGGACTACAACTCCCACCATCCTTAGCTAGCCGGACCACTTGGCCAGGGATGATGGGAGTTGTAGTCCAACATCACGTGGCGACCCAAAGTCGAGAAAGGCTGGATTAGAGTGCCGGAATGGGAGCTGGGAGAGACCAGGGTGCAAAAAGCTCACCCTGGGTGTGATCCTGGGGGTGGCAGTCACTCTGCCCCTCTCAGCCCTAACCTACCCCACCGGGTTGTTGTTGAGATGCAGGGAGATTCGAACGATGTGCGCCAGCTTGGGAGTTGCGCTGATGGGAGTTGTAGTCCAACACATCTGGGCGGCACCACCTGGGCTGGGCCCCGCTCCTCCCTCGCCAGAACAGTCTTTCTCAGCCTCGGGTCCCCAGGGGTGGATGGACTACAACTCCCATCATCCTTAGCTAGCAGGACCACTTGACCGCTTGGGGGAAATGGTGGGAAATTTAAATGCAAGAAAGAAAGAAATGACCCGGGACAGCTGCGGAGCCTGTTCCTTTGCCCAACAACGCGCCCAAGGTCAAGAGGAGCCGGGGCCAATGTGGTGCTGGCAAGGCAATGACGGCAGGTTCGATCCCCGTATGGGACAGCTGCATATTTCTGGCATTGTACTGGGCTGGACTAGATAAATGGTTCCCAACCTTTTTTTTGCCATGCCCCCCAGCACCTCTAAAATCCTGATGCCCCCCGTGACATATAATAATAATAATAATAATAATAATAATAATAATAATAATAATTTATATCCCACCCTCCCCAGCCAAAGCTGGGCTCATATATAATTCTTATTATTCAAAAAATGAGCTCCTATTCACCTGGAGGAAGCCTAAAAAGCACATTAACTGTTTATAACTCATTCTCGAATTGCCACCCCCCTCTAAAAATCAAATTCTCCCCCTGTGCCCCACGTTGGGAACCACGGGACTAGAGGATCCTCAAATCGATCCCTTCCAAATCGACGATCCTGCTAATCCGGATTACCTGCGCGAGAAACAAAGAAGGGGCGGGGCTTGGCTCCGGCCCCTCCCACACAGGGAGGATCCCCTCCCTACTTAAATCCACCTCCCGCTCCCACGCGGCTTTTGGATACCTTCTCCGAGGAGATCTGCGCGCCGGCGCTGGAAGTGGGTTCGTCTTGTTGCCTTTCCCTTTCCCTGCCTCCCCCCAGCTCCTGTCCCCCCCCATACCCCCCACCTCCCGCCTTCAGGGGCGGCCATAGAGCCGCTTTACGCGCACTTTACGCGGAGACTGAGGATGGGGCGCGCAGAAGCCGCGGGCGCCTCGCGGTCGGTGCGCAGCGCGCAGCGCGCAATCTCTGAAGCGCCCCGGGGCTTAAAGAGGGATTTCCTCGTTTTTCCTTCTCTCTTGTCGCTTTAACTTTTTGTATGTCTTACAATCATCTCCGATTGTTAGCATAGCCTCGTCCAGTCGTCTTTCGCAGAGGTCTTTGGGGGTCCCCAAATTCTGCTGCCTTTCACCGCCAAGATACCCCGTTCTTTGCCAGGACACCGCAGCAAAGACCCCTTTCGACCTTGTGCCCTTTGCCCAAATGTGCTCCTCTTCCTGAAGCTTACTAAACCTGTTCCATTGTAAAGGCAAATTGGCACCTCCTTATATATATACATTGAATGTATGCCAGTGTCTTCACTGCATATGTTTAGGTGCCGGAAGAAAACATTTCTCTTCAAGCGGGTATTTGGTTGATAAACTTCTGATGGCTTTGGAAACGTGTTTGTGGGAAGGGAGATAGTGGTTTGGTTTTATGGCGTGTTTTGTTTGCTCGTTTTGTATTTTTCTGTTGTGAAACACCCTGGGAACCTCAGAGGAAGGGAGATATATTACTACTAGTAGTATTAGTACAGTGGTACCTCAGGTTACATACGCTTCAGGTTACAGACTCCGCTAACCCAGAAATAGTGCCCCAGGTTAAGAACTTTGCTTCAGGATGAGAACAGAAATCGTGCTCCGGCGGCGCAGCAGCAGCAGAAGGCCCCATTAGCTAAAGTGGTGCTTCAGGTTAAGAACAGTTTCAGGTGAAGAACGGACCTCCGGAACGAATTAAGTTCTTAACCTGAGGTACCACTGTACTAGTACAAGATGAGCGCCGCAACCCCAGAGTCCGTTACAACTGGACCTAATGGTCTGGGGTTCCTTTACCTTTTTACCTCTGGTTAAGTACTTAATTCGTTCCGGAGGTCCGTTCTTAACCTGAAACAGTTCTTAACCTGAAGCACCACTTTAGCTAATGGGGCCACACGATTTCTGTTCTCATCCTGAAGCAAAGTTCTTAACCCAGGGTACTATTTCTGGGTTGGCGGAGTCTGTAACCTGAAGCGTACGTAACCTGAGGTACCACTGTACTATTATTAGTACTATTAATACTACTATTAGTAGTATTACTAATGCTACTACAAGTAGTAGTAACACTAAGCATCCTCCTGCCTCTTCAAATTCCCCCCCCCCTTGGCATCTGGATAGTAAGCAGTGAATTTATTCCCCAAGGTTTGATTTGGAGCCCAGGGAGGGAGCAAAGGTCACCGGGGAGCTTCACGGCTTAGTGGGGGATTTGAATCCGTGACTCTTCCCTGGTCAGAGTCCATTTCCCTCCTCCTCCATCTTTGAGCCCTTGATTGGCTTAGCCTGGGGGCGTGTGCATTGTGGTTCTTGCAGCGCAGTGAGACTTGCACCTTGATTGCGGGCTGGAAAATGGGTTTAAGAGCGGCCCCTTTTTCAGAGCCCAAGATGCTGCTGCTCCCTGTTGCTTTCTTGCTGACGCTTGAGTTTCCATCCCACATGGTTAGTCAGTGGGGCTGACTTCTGAGAACTGGAGGAAACGGGGAACTCCTCTGTGGCTAAAACTTGCCCAAGAGGCAGGGCGGTCATGAGTTCAAGAACTTCTTCATTGGAAAATGGCAGGAGCCAGGAGAAATTGTGCATCATCTGGACTGTTCTGTGGAGACAGAAGAGCGTGGATCAGGCCAGTGGCCCATTTATGCCAGCATCCTGTTCTCACAGCAGCCACTCAGATGCCCCAAAAGGGCTGCCTGGGAGCAGGATCCGAACACAGGTTCACGTTCTGACAGTAAGAGCTGTTCGACAGTGGAGCAGCCTCCCTCGCGAAGTGGTGGGCTCTCCTTCCTTGAAGGCACTTAAGCTAAGGTTGGATGGCCATCTGTGAGGGATGCTTTATCCGAGATTCCTGCATGGCAGGGGGTTAGACTGGATGACCTTTGGAGGTCCCTTCCAACCCTACACTTCAATGATTCTCTCCTCCTGTGGTTTCCAGAAACTGGTGTTCAGGATGCTGTGGTGGACTGGAGGAAATGGGCTGGTTGCCTGTTCAGGGTGGGGTTGAGCTCCCTCTGGAAGGTTCAGAGTTGGGGGGCTGGATTCATCTTGGCCTCTGGAGTAGTAGTGTTGTTGTTTAGTTGTTTAGTGGTGTCCGCCTCTTTGTGACCCCCTGGACCAGAGCACGCCAGGCACTCCTGTCTTCCACTGCCTCCCGCAGTTTGGTCAAACTCATGTTTGTGGCTTCGAGAACACTGTCCCACCATCTCGTCCTCTGCCATCCCCTTCTCCTTGTGCCCTCCATCTTTCCCAGCATCAGGGTCTTCTCCAGGGAGTCTTCTCTTCTCCTGAGGTGGCCAAAGTCTTGGAGTCTCAGCTTCAGGATCTGTCCTTCCAGTGAGCACTCAGGGCTGGTTTCCTTCAGAATGGAGAGGTTTGGTCTTCTTGCAGTCCATGGGACTCTCAAGAGTCTCCTCCAGCACCAGAATTAGTAGTAGTAGCAGTAGTAATAATAATATATTTATATCCCGCCCATCTGGCTGGGTCTCCCCAGCCACTCTGGGCGGCTTCCAACAAAATATTAAAAATGCAATAAAACATCAAACATTAAAAACTTCCCTAAACAGGGCTGCCTTCAGGTGTCTTCTAAAAGTCATGTAGGTTTTTTTTAAATTTGTTTTTTCCCTTTAATTTTTTGGGGCCCCCAAGAGAGTGGGGCCCTAAGCTATAGCTTGCTTAACTTATACATACATCCGGCACTGGCTCTAATGATTAATTGGATCAATGCGGTAGCCCTGTCCAGAAACCCATCTCCCAGGGCCCAACACCCTTCCTTCCTTCCTTCCTTCCTTCCTTCCTTCCTTCCTTCCTTCCTTCCTTCCTTCCTTCCTTCTTGCCTTTATATACCACCCTTATCTTCCAAGCATCTCAAGATGTTCATGGTTTGCCTCTTCCCCATTTCACCTTCCCAACAACCCTGTGAGGTAGGCTACCCAGGGTGTGGGGATTTGAACTCTGCTCTCTCTTGAACACTCTTAAAACCCTTCATGGCACACTTGCTGTTTTCATTGGCCTCCTCAGCTGGGTGCCCTCTGCCTGTTTCGGACGTCCGGTCCCTTAGCTGGCGCAGGGTGGGGTAGCCCCGTCCTTGAATGCTGAGTCCGGGTGTTTTTGGGGCGTGCAAATATTGATCCGTTCTTTCTCCTCCTCTGCCACAGGGTCCTTGGGTGACCTTTGTCCTTTCCCCTGCTTGCCAGAGCTGATGCTCAAAATGTCCTGCTCTCACGAGAAGACCACGAGAAGCCTCTTCGTCTGCCTGGCTCTCGTGACACTGGGCGACACCCGGCTTTCCTTCCGGAGAAAAGGTAAGCATCCACCAGTCGATGGGTGAGCAACCTTGGCAGTTCCTACATAGTCTGTGTGGTTTTCATCCTCTGGCATCAAAATCGATGGCTGTGATGGGATCTTTGTCTAGACTGAGCAAGGTTTTCCCAGCTTGGGTCCCCAGCTGGACTACAACTCCCATCATCCCTCGTTACCCAGTGGCCAGGGATGATGGGAGTTGTAGTCCCAAAACAGACAGACCCAAGGTTTCGGAAACACTGGGATTCCAGACTTTTTCAGATCCCCCATCCCCATTCCGTAAACTCATCCTCATAAACCTGCCTATAAAAAAGCGTTGTTCTGAATAGCGGTTTGCCTGACCCACTAAGGAAGCAGATAACACGGTAAAATTCAAAGCAGTAGCAGTTAATTGCACATTGATTCACGGGTTGCTGTACATCTGCGGTAGGTGAAATCTTGTGCATTTCTAGTAGGCAGTTATACATAAATATGTTATGCTACGAATTTCCTTCACCCTTACGTTTTTGTCCGTAAAAAATGTGCAGATATGTATTTTTTCATGCAACTTTCTCTGCTGTATGTTATGTTTTTAGCTACAATATTAGTGGTGGACATGCAAAAAGGCTAGAGCATTCAAGGAAATGATATATAATGAACTGAAAAAAATGTTTAAGATAACTTTTGTAAAATTCAAACAAATCCAGAAGCCTTTTTAATAGACATTACAGGAGAAGAAATATTCTGAACGAAACAGTGGATGTATGATTTTTGTGGTTCATGCTGTGGCTGCAGCCATGTGATCTGATGGTGAATTTGGGGTGACCCAATGCGAAAATCCTGGGAATCCACGTGGATCCGTGCTTTGTAACCACATTTTTGCACCATTGCAGCCCCAGGAAACAGTGGATGCGTGTTTTTTTTTGGTGCAGGCTGTAGCCATGGACATGCTATTTGATCTGATGGTGAATTTGGGGTGACCCAATGTAAAAATCCTGAGGATCCATGGGCTTTTACCTCCCCCCTGCCAGGCAGCCTTCTTTATCAGCGTCCCTTATCTCCCTCCCGATCCCACTGATCAGCTGTTTCCTTTCAACACTCCCTTCCCTCTTGTTTGCCTTAGTGTCTTTTCCTTGGCTGGAGCAGTTTTTTGCTCCTCCTTTTCTTCTAATTTCTCTCCTCCTTGCTTTGGTCTTCCCGTTTCCCCCCTTTGCAAGTTTGCTGTCTTTACCTCCCCCCTCCCAGGCAGCCTCCTTTATCTCTAGCATCCCTTATCTCTCTCCCCAATCAGCAGCTTTGTTTCAACACCCACTTCCCTCTTTCGAAAAGAAAAGAAAAGCATGATCTGCTTTTTGCCCCAGGGCAATTCAGCTCCAGGGACCACGCATTCACTCCATAAGATGCACAGACATTTCCCTTTACTTTTTTAGGAAGAAAAAAGTGTGTCTTATGGAACAAAAAATACGGTACTTCTTCACATTGTTGAACTATGGAACTCTCACCCACAGGAGGCAGTGATGATCACCAATCTAGCTTTTAAAAGGGGGTTAGGCCATTTAGGGCTTTCAAGGTCAGCACCAACCCTTTGAATTGTGCTCAGAAACGTACTGGGAGCCAATGTAGGTCTTTCAGGACTGGTGTTATGTGGTCCCGGCGGCCGCTCCCAGTCACCAGTCTAGCTGCCACATTCTGGATTAGCTGCAGTTTCCGGGTCACCTCCAAAGGTAGCCCCATGTAGAGCGCATTGCAGTAGTCCAAGCGGGAGATAACTAGATAACATTTTTGCAGATGGCTTCCCTGGGGAGACCCCTGGCTTCCTCTCCCCTCTTGGGAACAGGACTCAGGTGGAAACTGAGGTCTTGTTGCACGTCTTAGAGCTCAAAACCTCAAGCGTCCAGTCCTGGGGGTGAACGGAGCCGAGTCGCCAGTCGGAAGCCGTCAACTGAGGCCGTTCGTCATCTGCATTCCCAGGACTACATGGCCTTGCCTCATGCCAGCACTTCAGCCACCAGAAACGTTCACAGAATGGGGTTGTTGCAAGTTTCTTGAAAAACAGGTGTGTTGCAAGCTGAATCTGGAGACTGCTTTGGTCACAGGAGTTGGGTCGTAGACTTCCTGTGAGAAACAGCGCTGAGGCTGAAGTGCAAAACCGGGAAGAGGTTCAGCGAAGGCGGCGCCTCCTTTTTTTATCCTGAATTCGTGGATTCTCTGTTTTGCAATGTGTCTGTCTGCGTGTTGCCACATTGAGCCGTTAGACGGAATGAGGAAGAGCATCAAGTTCTGACGTTTTGTTGTGCTACGTAATTCTTTATGTTGTCGCTCTGTGCTCAGCTTCCGAGGCCTGCTGGGCATTGCCCACTCTCTCTGCCAATTCTCTTTCTCTCCCCCACCCCCACCCCGGTAAAGGTTTTTTTTTTTATTTCATTGGTAAAGGTAAAGGGACCCCTGACCATTAGGTCCAGTCGTGGCCGACTCTGGGGTTGCGGCACTCATCTCCCTTTACTGGCTGAGGGAGCCGGCGTACAGCTTCCGGGTCATGTGGCCAGCAGGACTAAGCCGCTTCTGGCGAACCAGAGCAGCGCACAGAAACGCTGTTGACCTTCCCGCCGGAGTGGTACCTAATTATCTACTTGCACTGGTGTGCTTTCGAACTGCTAGGTTGGCAGGAGCTGGGACCGAGGAACTGGCGCTCACCCTGACGCGAGGATTTGAACCGCCGACCTTCTGATCGGCAAGTCCTAGGCTCTGAGGTTTAACCTGCAGCGCCACCCGCGTCCTCCCAGGTCATAGTCAGTCCATCACTATATTCATTACACCACCCTGGCTCTCAATATGATACTGGAAACATTGCAGGGGTTGGACTTGTTTTATACACATTTTTAAATGTGTATAAAACAGGGAACAATTATAGGAGCAGAGGAAAATGGAAAATTGAGAAACGAGTGTAGAATGAGGCACGTAGAATGAGTAAAGCAGTTGCACATGGCATGGCTTAAATTAACACAAAAAACCCTCCCGTGTAAATAATATCATTATCTGATTATCAAGTCTACTTCCATATTTGCCAGGCGTGTGACAAGGGAAGTTTTGAAAATGATGGTTTCGTTGTATAGGAGGGGCTGCCAAGTCGTTTAAAAAGCATCTGGAGGTTCTAGTCCCTGTTGAAATCTCAAATGATGGCTAATTTTCTCCAGCGCGGCTACATTCCAGAATGAGTAGTAGCCAAGCATCTGGTGCAAGATTTTGGGCTGTTTTCCACCGAGTAGCAATTACTATCTCTTGAGCTGCTAAGATCATATATAACGCTCTGCCAGTTGTGATCTTTGCAATGATGAGTGTTTGATATATTTTGGCTCGGTCGGCAGAGCGTGAGATCATTTATCTCAGAGTTGTGGGTTTGAACCTCACGTTGGATGAAAGATTTCTGCATTGCAGGGGGTTTGACTTTTACTGTATTTTTGGTTTTTATGGAAGCCGCCCAGAGTGGCTGGGGAAGCCCAGCCAGATGGGCGGGGTATAAATAAATTATTATTATTATTATTATTATTATTATTATTATTATTATTATTATTTTATTTTATTCGACTGGATGACCCTTGGTGTCTCTTCCATCTCTACAATTCCACAGTGGTTAATAATAATAATAATAATAATAATAATAATAATAATAATAATTTATTTGTACCCCACCCTCCCTGGCCAAGAGCTGCTGACATCATAAAAACAACGCAATATGCATAAAAACAGACATCAATTAGTTAAAATAAATCTTTAAATTAATTCAGACGAGTTAAAAACTGGGCAGGTGGTAATTATCAGGTTGGAGTTGAGAGTGGTTAATAATTGCCATGACCAACTGTTTCCACTGAGCATACAAGGACCTGTGAGTGAGTTCGGGGCCTCCTTTGGGCTTGTTTTATACAAAGGAAAGTACATAAGTCAAACTGCATCCTGCTCAAAGGCCTGGCGGAACAGCTCCGTCTTGCAGGCCCTGCGGAAAGATGTCAGATCCTGCAGGGCTCTAGTCTCTTGTGGCAGAGCGTTCCACCAGATCCGGGCCACGGCCGAAAAGGTTAGAGTCTTGGACTTGGGCCTGGGAGAGACCAGGGTTCGAATCCCTCCTCAGCCATGAATCTCACCTTGGACTGCCCCTCAGCCTGAATTATAGGGAGATATGATCTTCCCAGCATCTTAAAAAGCAGAGACATCACCTTGCCAACAAAGGTCCGTATAGTTCAAGCTCTGGTTTTCCCAGTAGTGATGTATGGAAGTGAGAGCTGGACCATAAAGAAGGCTGATCGCCGGAGAATTGATGCTTTTGAATTCTGGTGCTGGAGGAGACTCTTGAGAGTCCCATGGACTGCAAGAAGATCAAACCTCTCCATTCTGAAGGAAATCAGCCCTGAGTGCTCACTGGAAGGACAGATCCTGAAGCTGAGGCTCCAAGACTATGGCCACCTCATGAGAAGAGAAGACTCCCTGGAAAAGACCCTGATGTTGGGAAAGATGGAGGGCACAAGGAGAAGGGGACGACAGAGGACGAGATGGTGGGAGAGTGTTCTCGAAGCTACCAGCATGAGTCTGACCAAACTGCGGGAGGCAGTGGAAGAAGTGCCTGGCGTGCTCTGGTCCAGGGGGTCACGAAGAGGCGGACACGACTAAACAACAATGATCTTCCCAGTAGCCTGGACCTAATCTATATGTGGCAGTGGCTCCCAAAGTGGGGGGGGGGCGCTGTAGGATTACTCAGGGGGACACTGAGAGGTAAGGGGGCCGCGGGGTGGGGGGTGGGATCCTGGAGGGGTACACAACTTTCAGGCTTTGAAAAGCTGCTATCATTGGATCAAGTTCATCTATTTTGTTGAATTCCTTAAACTAAGTGGTTTTAATTGACTTTTTGCATAAAATGGGCAACATTTGGTATTGTTCTGAATTTTATTGTGTGATTATCTTCCTTAGTGAGTTCTGCTAACTGCTAGTCGGAATAATGCTCTTTGTAGATTTTGGGTGAGGGGTGATAGGGATGAGTTTATGGAACCAAGGTGGGGAAAAGTCTGGGAACCACTGGACTAGGGTTTTATGGGTCATAACCAGCATTTTGAAATTGTCATAGAAGTTACAGAATCCTAGTGTTGTTAGGGGACCCCAAGGGTCATCTAGCCCAACCCCCTTCAATGCAGGAATCTCCCCCCCCCCAGTGTAGGAATCGAACCCACAACTCTGAGATTAAGAGCCTCATGCTCTACCGACTGAGTTGTCCCAGCTTGTCTGGATGATTCTCTCGGCTTCTTAGATGCCTTAAGCAAGCTATTTTGAATAATATAATTTATTATACCCCGCCCATCTGGCTGAGCTTATCCAGCCACTCTGGACGGCTTTCAACAGAATATTAAAATACAACAATCTTTTAAACATTAAAAGCTCCCCTGAACAGGGCTGCCTTCAGATGTCTTCTAAAAGTCTGGTAGTTGTTGTTCTCTTTGACATCTGGTGGGAGGGAGTTCCACAGGGCGGGTGCCACCACCGAGAAGGCCCTCTGCCTGCTTCCGTGTAACTTGGCTTCTCTCAGTGAGGGAACCGCCAGAAGGCCCTCGGCGCTGGACCTCAGTGTCCAGGCTGAGTGATGGGGGTGGAGACGCTCTTTCAGGTCTACTGGGCCTTTGAGGCCCTTTAGGGCTTTCAAGGTCAGCACCAACACTTTGAATTGTGCTTGGAAACGTACTTTGATATCCTTTTAGAGCCTGTTGCAAGGTTTCTGTTTCTGATGGCTCAGGAACTGGGCCACCAAACACACTTGGGGATTTTGGGTTTGCCCAGTGGCGTAGCGTGGGTTGTCAGCACCCGGGGCAAGGCAAGTAATTTGCGCCCCCTAACCCGTGAATTTGCGCCCCCTAACCCCCAGATGTTGCGCCTGGTGCGGCCAGCCCCCCCTGCACCCCCACGCTATGCCACTGGGTTTGCCCATTTCCTTTGCGCTTCTTTACATCCCTCCCCTCTGCTTTTCCCTCTGACCCCAGGGTGTAGACCACCAGAGCCGCCCGCTCACAGTGCCTACCGATGTCAGGCCCCCCTATGCCAGATGCCTCTTCCGGACTCAGACCTGTTCGGACCCGAAACGGTGCTGGAATTCTACTGCCTACCTGGATACGTCACGACCAGCCTGCCAGCCCTCGCCTTCTGCCGAGGAGGGCAGTGGAATATGCTGAGAGACCTCGCTTGCATGCCCCCAGGAAGTAAGTGTTGTGACATCCTCTCTCTCTGCCCCATACCCAGAATAAAAATGCAAAGAGAAGAATAATTTGTGTATCCGGTTTGCCAAATCAGAGACGACCCAACTGCATGAACAGCCCCTTGAGGCTTCGACTGACTCCCCCGCAAAGAAAGATTGTGGCATCTTGTTCTTTTTTTAAAATAAAAAAGTTTAGTCCAGACTTTCCCAAACCTTGGGTCCCCAGTTGTTTTTGGACTACAGTTCCCATCATCCTTGATCACTGCTTCTGTTAGCTAGGAATGATGGGAGTTGTAGTCCAAAAAGAACAGCTGGAGACCCAAGGTTTGGGGATTTTCCAGGCACAGGTATGTTAGACTTCTGAGCCCCTCCAAGCCAAAGGCAGAAAGCCCAGCCAGCAGCCAAATGAAGCCTCAAGCGGTGGTTCCCACAGCGCAGCAACCCAGCAAAGGGGATGCAGCAAGGAAAACCACCGTCACCTCTCCGCTGGGAAGCGCTGAGCAAAGGCGAGTCCCCAGGCAACGCGGCCGATTTGATCGGCACAAGGCATGCAAGCTCCACCCCCCAGTCGTTCTTAGACTCCTTATTGGGTGAGCAACGCAGCCAAGCAACACAGTTGGAGCCTCCCTCCTCCCTGGCCAGCAGGGAGGGAGGGAGAGAGAGAGAGGAGCTGCTTCCTTTGAAACCCAGGAAATTTAAGGGACATCATCAATAAGGGACAGCAGCAAGAGATGGCGCTGGGATAAGAGAGATTCCCACCAAATAAGGGACGGTTGACAGTTATGGTTCTCAGGCAATATTTCAAGTGGTGCGCGATCCATGGTGCCGTGCGCACTCCTAGCGTTGCACCCCACACCCTCCGATGTTGCAAGTGGGGGGGGCTCTCCTTGTGTTGCACAGTCGGTGTGTTGTGCCCCAATCCTGAGCGCCATTCATGCAAGATGCAAAATTCGGATTCCCTGGGCTCAGAATTCAAGCCTCTCCACCGGTTTGGTTGCCACCTTGTGGACATAACCGCAACAACAGTTCACCCACCGTTTTGCAGGAAGCTGCCATTAGCTGCCAAGGAGAAGAAGAATCTGACTTTGCAGATGATTGTTGGGCTCAGGGATAATGAGGCAACTCGCAGCCCAGCAACATTTGCAGGGCACCAGATTGGCTTTTCCTGCAGCCACCGAAAAGGAGAAATTTCAATCCCGGGGATATGAATTCAGACTCATTTCTGATTCGCATTTATTTGGGCCCAGTGTATTTGAGAGGCTTGTCTGCTACGCAGAGTTGCTTAGGATTTGGTTGGGGGCCTTAGTGAGCCAACTTTCAAGTATGCAAGCTTTTGAGTCCAACAGAGATCTTGGCCTATTGACAACAGTGGGTAACGGTTGTGCTGCTATAGCGATGGTAGCTGCTGACCTTGTGTGTTATCATCCTGCCAGGGCACTCAGGGTGGTCTAAGACAGGGGTCAGCAAACTTTTTCAGCAGGGGGCCGCTCCACTGTCCCTCAGACCTTGTGGGGGGCCGGACTATATTTTGAAAATAAAAAAGAACGAATTCCTATGCCCAACAAATAACCCAGAGATGCATTTTAAATAAACACACACATTCTACTCATGTAAAAACATGCTGTCCGTGGGCCAGATTTAGAAGACAATTGGGCCGGATCCGAACCCCAGGCCTTAGTTTGCCTACCCATGGCCTAAGATTTAAGATATTCCAGCAGTGAAATGAATCTGTGTTTGGGTGGCAGAATGATTTCAGGCTTCTCAAACCCACCGCCCCTGTTCGGATGGGCAGCTGGCCTGGATGGGCCAGTTTGGGTCATTCCTGCCGCCACAGACATTTTTGACACCTCTTGCCCTAACGTTGATTGACCCACCAAGAGGCATCTTGACTTTTTCTTCCATCTGTGTAGGTCTGCTCTCCCTGTTTAGTTTTGGGCACTGATACCCGCAGCCTTAACCAACAATTTTCCACCTGCCTAAGGGTCTCCATTATATTTCTCCTGCCTCCCCACCCAACCCTTGCAGCTCCACGTCCCGACGCCTTCCTCTCCGCTGCCTCCGTCCCCATGGTGCTGGCTGCCGCCGTGATCTTTTCCGCCATCCTGGTGACGGTTGTGGCTTGCGTCCTCCTGAAGTCGAGACTCCACTTCTGCCGCTGCCTCAGGTGAGCTGGGAAAACTCCAAGAGTGGATCCTGTTTCTAGTCTGGTACCTTCCACTGTTGAAGTGTATTTATTATACAGTATGTTTACTGTATTAGGGACGCAGGTGGCGCTGTGGGTTAAACCACAAAACCTAGGGCTTGCCGATCAGAAGGTCGGCAGTTCGAATCCCCACGACGGGGTGAGCTCCCGTTGCTCGGTCCCTGCTCCTGCCAACCTACCAGTTCGAAAGCACACCAGTGCAAGTAGATAAATAGGTACTGCTCTGGCGGGAAGGTAAACGGCGTTTCTGTGTGCTGCTCTGGTTCGCCAGAAGCGGCTTAGTCATGCTGGCCACACAACCCGGAAGCTGTCTGCCGGCTCCCTCGGCCAGTAAAGCGAGATGAGCGCCGCAACCCCAGAGTTGGTAACGACTGGACCTGATGGTCAGGGGTCCCTTTACCTTTACCTTTATGTTTACTGTATTACGTGTTATAAGAAAAAAACAACCCTGCTCCCTTTCTCTTATGGGGTATCCAAGGCCCGTATAGAGTCCTCAAGTGGGTTCCCTATCGGTAGGAGAAAATAACACAGGCCAACCAGAGAATATTGAGAAGCAAAGCAGCTAGTAAGCCTGATCTTTATTCAACTGTTGCAACAGGGTCCCCACTCACCACATGCAGGAGGGAGGGGAGGAACGCAGAACAATGGTGCACAAGCCCTTATATAGACTCTTGATATTGCCTGCCCTGTAGCCCAAGACCACCGCCCAAAACATCATACATGCATCACAGAAGGGGGCAGTCTACAGCAGAAATCCTGTCTCCCAGGATACTGACAATGGTCACTGATTGCTTTTCCTGGGCAGCCTTGCCATTCTTTTGTGATGGTAAATACTTTTAGTTCCTGAACTCAGATCACAGGCTCACCCTATTCATACACAAATACGCCCTTAAGGCAGGATTTGCAAGCAAAAAGACAATGGGAAGACTTACCCCATTTGCCTCCCTCCTTGCAAAGAAATATTTGAGGTCATTGGGAGAGTCAAAATGGCTTCAGGATTGCTCTCCTCTAAGATTTCAGACACATGGCTCATATATTTAGATATGTGTGCATTTATGAATACAGTGGTACCACAGGTTACATACACTTCAGGTTACAAGCTCCAATAACCCAGAAATATTACTTCGGGTTAAGAACTTTGCTTCAGGATGAGAACAGAAATTGCGCAGCAGCAGCGGGAGGCCCCATTAGCTAAAGTGGTGCTTCAGGTTAAGAACAGTTTCAGGTTAAGAACGGACCTCCGGAACGAATTAAGTTCTTAACCCGAGGTACCACTGTATTTGTTCTATATTTGACACCTTAAAAATCTTATAACATACTCTAGACTTTTTTTTAAAAAAATGAATAGCTGTATAGAGATTTTTTTTAAAAAAAAACGAATAGATTGGTCCTTCTTACACACCCTTCCTCCCTTTTGCAAGCTGCGGGGGTCACACTTTGCTCGGGCTTGTACAGAACTTTGGTGCAAAGACCCTCACGGTGCTGTTTCTCTCCCCCCCCCCCAGTTCCTACGAGCCCCTGGACGACCCGTTGGAGCAAGTGGAAGAACTCGATGTGCCCGGACTGGACTGCAGCGGAGGCCCCCTCCCCTCGTACGAAGAGGCCGTCTACGGTCACACGGGGTGCCCCTCGCCTCCGGGGGCGCAGGGCCCGACCCCTCTGGTCCTTTCCCAGGAAGCCTGGGCCCCCCCAGATCTCTGCAGCCTCGGAGAGGAGCCCCCTTCGTACGAGGACTCCTTGGTGGCAGCTTCTGCCGAATTGGGACCCGCCCCAGGAAGAGAGTCATCCTCCCGGCTCCCCACATCGCTGTTGCCCCCGGGTGTTGGAAAGAAGGACGGTCCTTAGCCCAGGTTGCAGCGCTTTTGTTGATCCGCCTTGGAGCCACAATTTCCTTCCTCCTTTTCCCCTCCACCCTTTTCCAAGTGGCTCCCTGTACATTCTTGGAGGGGGGCGGGAATTACGGGGGTGCCCTAGGGAAGCCCTGCCCCTCCCTGATCTAACGCTGCTATTGGAGGGCTGTGGTGGGCGGAGCAATGCATCCGCCAATGAGGGACTGACTTAATACCCCCGGCCAATGGCCCTGCGGCAGGGGAGCCATATTGCAGATTCAATGGGCTGGTTGGTTTTCCGTGTTGGGACACAAGTAGGAATTCTGTCCTGAGAAGTTTGGTTGTTGTTTTTCTTAATTTACTTTTTAATTTTATTTTAAAGTCTTTTTCTTAATTCATTTTATTTCCCAAAGCAAAACGTGAGTGTGTGGATATGGGAGAAGCTCATAATTCCTTCTCTCCAAAGCCTTCCTTGCCTGCTGAGCTCAGAAATCACACAGCTTGGAGGCTGCACTGGGTGACTCGAGGGGACCAGTTTGGACCTGCCCCTGACTGCTCCCTTGCCCCAGTAACAGATGGAAGTCTTGGCCCAAATGGACCGGGGGAACTGTTCATACATTGACTCCCTCTGCTGAATTTGGTTCTGCAGGAACAGACTTGTGACTTTGCTGAAGAGGCCAGCCCGAAAGCAGTATTGATATTTGCAAGAACTCTGGGTTAATCGCCCCACGTTGTCTGAGTGTACACTCTCCGATATACTTTTGAATGCTGTTTGTCGTGTTCAGAGATTTATTTTTAAAAAAACAATTAAAACTTTGTTCATTCTACACTTGTGGACTATTTTTTACATCTGCCTAGAGTGTGTGGACTTTTTGAAAAAAAATCTGCAAAGTGTTAAAGTCTGGACCGGGATGAGTTTTGGGGGTGTATAAAGCCCCCCCTAATGTACCGATTACAAATTGTTTTTGAACGGCCAGTTATCTAGATGTTGACCCTGTGTGCAGCAGCTGGGAAAAAGGCAAATTCCATGTGAGGGATCATTAGGAAAGGAAGTGAAAAATAAAACTGCTGGTGTCATAATGCCATTGTTCCTGGCCTCCCACTTCCAGTTCAGACTCCGTAAGGGTATATGTCAAATTAACATTATTGTATTTTTGCTCCAACGGGCATCACTTTGCCCTCGCTTACGTTGAATTGCCTTTGCCATTTTGCTGCCCGTTGGCTCGGTTTGGAGAGATCCTTTTGGAGCTCTTTGCAATCTCGTTCCGTTCCGATAGTTTAGTGCCGTCAGCAAAGCTGGTCACCTCACACTGCTCCACCCCTAATCGTCTATGAACAAGTTTCAAAGCACAGACCCCAATACTGGCTCTTGGGGGAGGCTCAACCCCCTAACCCTAACTCAGCCACTTGGGAGGGGTATATATAAAATTATTATCATCAGGAAGAACTTTCTAGCAGTAAGAGCTGTTTGACAGCGGAATAGACTCCCTTGTGGACCCTCCTTACTTAGAGGTTTCTAAGCTGAGGTTGGATGATTTACAGATGATTTAGCTGAAATTCCTGCATTGCAGGGGGTTGGACTAGATGATCCCATAGGACCCTTCCAACTCCACAATTACATGAACTAATTGGGCTCATAGAATCCTAGAGTTGGAAGAGACCACAAGGGCCATCGAGTCCAACCCCTGCCAAGCAGGAAACACCATCAGAGCACTCCTGACATATGGTTGTCAAGCCTCTGCTTAAAGACCTCCAAAGAAGGAGACTCCACCACACTCCTTGGCAGCAAATTCCACTGTCAAACAGCTCTTACTGTCAGGAAGTTCATCCTAATGTTGAGGTGGAATCTTCTTTCTTGTAGTTTGGATCCATTGCTCCGTGTCCGCTTCTCCGGAGCAGCAGAAAACAACCTTTCTCCCTCCTCTATGTGACATCCTTTTCTATATTTGGACATGGCTATCATATCACCCCTTAACCTCCTCTTCTCCAGGCTAAACATGCCCAGCTCCCTTAGCCGTTCCTCATAAGGCATCGTTTCCAGGCCTTTGACCATTTTGGTTGCCCTCCTCTGGACACGTTCCAGTTTGTCAGTGTCCTTCTTGAACTGTGGTGCCCAGAACTGGACACAGTACTCCAGGTGAGGTCTGACCAGAGCAGAATACAGTGGCACTATTACTTCCCTTGATCTAGATGCTATACTCCTATTGATGCAGCCCAGAATTGCATTGGCTTTTTTAGCTGCCGCGTCACACTGTTGGCTCATGTCAAGTTTGTGGTCAACCAAGACTCCTAGATCCTTTTCCCATGTACTGCTCTCAAGCCAGGTGTCACCCATCTTGTATTTGTGCCTCTCATTTTTTGCCCAAGTGCAATACTTTACATTTCTCCCTGTTAATATTCATCTTGTTTGTTTTGGCCCAGTTCTCTAATCTGTCAAGGTCGTTTTGAAGTGTGATCCTGTCCTCTGGGGTGTTAGCCACCCCTCCCAGTTTGGTGTCATCTGCAAATTTGATCAGGATGCCCTTGAGTCCATCATCCAAGTCGTTGATAAAGATGTTGAATAAGACCGGGCCCAAGACAGAACCCTGTGGCACCCCACTAGTCACTCTTCTGGCTCAATAATAAGAATAAAATACGGTAATTTTTAAAATTTATATCCCACCCATCTTGCTGGGTTTCCCCAGCCACTCTGGGCAGCTTACAACATATATAAAAACACAACAAAGCATCAAACATTGAAAGAACAAAATATCTTATACGAGCAACAAACCAACCAACAAATCAATAGAAACCAACAACAACAACAATATTAACAATAATAAACAGTTTGCAGCTATACCCAAATTAAAATAACCGCCAACGCCAACTAAACATTTAACCAACACCAACCTGACGAAAGCAAAACAGAGGAACCAAAATTAGAACCATTTAAAACATTTTAGAAAGTAAGGTGGGGGATTTCTAGACCTGAATAACGAGTGACCTGACTTTTAGCTTTGTTGATGTTGCGTCCTGATGGCACAAGCTTTGGCGATCCTCTGATACAGTGGTACCTCGGGTTACATATGCTTCAGGTTACAGACTTTGCTAACCCAGAAATAGTACCTCGGGTTAAGAACTGTGCTTCAGGATGAGAACAGAAATCGGGCTCCGGCGGTGCGGCAGCAGCAGCAGGCCCCATTAGCTAAAGTGGTGCTTCAGGTTAAGAACAGTTTCAGGTTAAGAACGGACCTCCAGAACAAATTAAGTACTTAACCCGAGGTACCACTGTACAACAATGTTTGCCTCTTGCACCAGGTCCTGGGCACAACTCAGGATCAAGTCCAGGGTCGCCTCTTGCCCTCTGGTTGGTTCCAGCACCAACTGTTCTAGTGCACAGTCATTTTAGGGTATCTAAAAACTGCACCACTTTGGTATGACTGGGACGCAGATGTAGCCAGTCGGAGTCATCTTATTAATTCAATGTTTCTCCTTTTAGATGTTCCCTTGAGTTCATTCTTCGTTTCAAGGTCTCCTTGGGCATCTTGATTGGGCGAAGATAGCATGTCCCCAGTACAAGTGGACACTTGGGTTAAGTACTTAATTCGTTCCGGAGGTCCGTTCTTAACCTGAAACTGCTCTTAACCTGAAGCACCACTTTAGCTAATGGGGCTTCCAGCTGCCACCGCGCTGCTGGAGCACAATTTCTGTTCTCATCCTGAAGCAAAGTTCTTAACCCGAGGTACTATTTCTCGGTTAGCGGAGTCTGTAACCTGAAGCGTCTGTAACCCGATGTACCACTGTACTAAGCTGCTCTTGGGCCCTTGAATCTGTTGTATTTTCAGACTCCTGTACACAGCGGAAGGATGAGCAGTACGTGCCACATACTTAACTTTACTTTATTTACACTTCAATGCTGAGAGATTACAAACATGCATCTTGCCTCTGTGAGAGCAGAGAAGCAACTCCTCTCCTCGGAAACAAAGAAACACCGAGAGAACAGTGAAAAACAGGAAACCAGTGTACGTCACATCCAGTCTCCCATTCCCGTGGGAAACCCAACAGTACTCTGACTGTGGAATGCAAAACATTGTCCCATGACAAGCACTTCGCTGCACAGTGAAGGAAGCAGAAACCAACAGAATCTCTCCCCGCAATGATCCTGCAGAGACCAGGGCCGGATTTAAGTTTGATGAGGCCCTAAGCTACTGAAGGCTATGGGGCCCTTTCTATGTCCAGCTGTCCTTTGTCAACAACAAATTGTCACTGTTTTTTTTGTGTTGAATATATGCTATATGGTAATTTATGGACCTAATGGGTATCTAAAGCCATTTGCACATCACAAAAGATGTATTTTATCATTTGCAGGGCACCAGATTGGCTTTTCCTGCAGCAACCAAAAAGGAGTGTTCAAATTTCAATCCCAGGGATATTAATTCAGACTCATTCTGATTCGCATTTATTTGGGTCCAGTTTATTTGAGAGGCTTGTCTGCTACGCAGAGTTGCTTAGGATTTGGTTGGGGGCCTTAGTGAGCCAACTTTCAAGTATGCAAGCTTTTGAGTCCAACAGAGATCTTGGCCTATTGACAACAGTGGGTAACGGTTGTGCTGCTATAGCGATGGTAGCTGCTGACCTTGTGTGTTATCATCCTGCCAGGGCACTCGGGGTGGTCTAAGACAGGGGTCAGCAAACTTTTTCAGCAGGGGCCGCTCCACTGTCCCTCAGACCTTGTGGGGGGCCGGACTATATTTTGAAAATAAAAAAGAACGAATTCCTATGCCCAACAAATAACCCAGAGATGCATTTTAAATAAACACACACATTCTACTCATGTAAAAACATGCTGATTCCCTCTGATACAGTGGTACCTCGGGTTACATACGCTTCAGGTTACAGACTTTGCTAACCCAGGAATAGTACCTCGGGTTAAGAACTGTGCTTCAGGATGAGAACAGAAATCGGGCTCCGGCGGTGCGGCAGCAGCAGCAGGCCCCATTAACTAAAGTGGTGCTTCAGGTTAAGAACAGTTTCAGGTTAAGAACGGACCTCCAGAACAAATTAAGTACTTAACCCGAGGTACCACTGTACAACAATGTTTGCCTCTTGCACCAGGTCCTGGGCACAACTCAGGATCAAGTCCAGGGTCGCCTCTTGCCCTCTGGTTGGTTCCAGCACCAACTGTTCTAGTGCACAGTCATTTTAGCAGAAACCAACAGAATCACCCCCCGCAATGATCCTGCAGAGACCAGGGCCGGATTTAAGTTTGATGAGGCCCTAAGCTACTGAAGGCTATGGGGCCCTTTCTATGTCCAGCTGTCCTTTGTCAACAACAAATTGTCACTGTTTTTTTTGTATTGAATATATGCTATATGGTAATTTATGGACCTAATGGGTATCTAAAGCCATTTGCACATCACAAAAGATGTATTTTATCAATGTAATTGTTGAACTGAAATATAATTAAGAAGAATCATATCAATAGTGAAATACAATTAAGAAGAAGTATATTAATAGTGAAATCATTATTAAGCTCTAACTTAAAATGATTTTTTTACTCATAACAAACTTAATAATGCAAGCACATTGGCATTTGGCAATAAGAAAAGTTCCTTTAGAAACACAGTTTACAAGGACTCATAATCTAGTCTCTAGAAACGTGCTATAACATGAAATAATAATAATAGGTGTAAATATTTGATGCAAACTACTAATAATGATAAATAGCTTTATTAATACGAAAGTAAGTGCTATAACCTGTACAATGCAATTGTAGTTAATTGTTGTTGTTGTTGTTGTTTAGTCGTTTAGTCGTGTCCGACTCTTCGTGACCCCCTAGACCAGAGAACGCCAGGCACCTCTGTCCTCCACTGCCTCCCGCAGTTTGGTCAAACTCATGCTGGTAACCTCGAAAACACTATCCAACCATCTCGTCCTCTGCCGTCCCCTTCTCCTTGTGCCCTCCATCTTTCCCAACATCAGGGTCTTCTCCAGGGAGTCTTCTCTTCTCATGAGGTGGCCAAAGTACTGGAGCCTCAGCTTTACAATCTGTCCTTCCAGTGAGCACTCAGGGTTGATTTCCTTCAGTATGGAGAGGTTTGATCTTCTTGCAGTCCATGGGACTCTTAAGAGTCTCCTCCAGCACCATAATTCAAAAGCATCAATTCTTCGGCGATCAGCCTTCTTTATGGGCCAGCTCTCACTTCCATACATCACTACTGGGAAAACCATAGCTTTAACTATACGAACCTTTGTTGGCAACGTGATGTCTCTACTTCTCAAGATGCTGTCTAGGCCTGTCATTGCCCTTCTCCCAAGAAGCAGGCGTCTTTTAATTTCGTGGCTGCTGTCACCATCTGCAGTGATCATTGAGCCCAAGAAAGTAAAATCTCTCACTACCTCCATTTCAAATACAATGCATTTTTTAGTGTAATATGAGTATCACCAGAGTAGTCCACACTGTTCATTGGAACAGCAGATCTTTGTACCCTGTACTAAGTGTGAGTGTAAAGGTAAAGGGACCCCTGACTGTTAAGTCCAGTCGTGGCCGACTCTGGGGTTGTGGCGCTCAACCCACTTTACTGGCCGAGGGAGCCAGCGTACACCTTCCGGGTCATGTGGCCAGCATGACTAAGCCACTTCTGGTGAACCAGAGCAGTGCACGGAAATGCTGTTTACCTTCCCGCCAGAGCGGTACCTATTTATCTACTTGCACTTTGACATGCTTTCGAACTGCTACGTTGGTGGGAGCAGGGACCGAGCAACGGGAGCTCACCCCGTCGCGGGGATTCGAACCACCGGCCTTCTGATCAGTAAGCCCTAGGCTCTGTGGTTTAACCCACAGCGCCATCCGCGTCCCTTTAAGTGTGAGTGTGAAAGACGGTATTTCTTTCTTTCAGTATAAATTGGGGGGGGGGAGAGAGTGGGCCCTAAGCTATAGCTTGTTTAGCTTATATGTAAATCCTGCACTGGCAGAGACATGTGCCCCTTTGCGGATTTCTCGCTTGCCGGACTGAGCCCTTGCTTTGACATACATGATGATACATCTCTGCCGGCTCACTGCTGAGCTCTGCAAGACAAGACTGTCGTTCTAAAGCAATGCAAGGCGGGGTTCGCTCGCTGCGGGACACTTGACGGCCTAAGTTCTCCCATTGATCAGGGAAGGTAAACACTGTTCTGGGTGCGCCCCTAGACAGATGCACCTGTGTGGATCCACTTCCTTTTAGGCTGGGTGGGATCAGTTAACCACTTGCTGAACCTGTTTCGTAGGCAGGTCTCCTTCATGCAGCTTTACCCTGGAATGCAAAAGACAAAAACGGTGGCATGAATGGTGCAGAGATCTTCTGTTGCAAGTGGTTTTTGTTACAGACCAACTGTCCGGGACATCTAGGCTTTCAAGAGTGGGGGCATTTTGGCAGCTGCAAATTCTATCAAGTCTGCTTCCCACAGAGTCATCGGACGGCTGGTCCACCTAGTTCAGTGTTGCGTACAGTGGTACCTCGGGTTAAGTACTTAATTCGTTCTGGAGGTCCATTCTTAACCTGAAATTGTTCTTAACCTGAAGCACCACTTTAGCTAATGGGGTCTCCTGCTGCTACTGTGCCGCCAGAGCACGACTTCTGTTCTCATCCTGAAGCAAAGTTCTTAACCCGAGGTACTATTTCTGGGTTGGTGGAGTCTGTAACCTGAAGCGTCTGTAACCTGAGGTACCACTGTACACTGGTTTGCAAACTAATGCCAGTGTACCGGAAGAAGCAAAGATCACCAGTGTCAAAGCAATGATTCTTCGACATCAACTTCGTTGGGCTGGTCATGTTGTGCAGATGCCCGATTATCGTCTTTCAAAGCAACTACTCTCCTCTGAACTTAAAAGTGGTGGTCAACAAAAGAGATTTAAAGATTCTCTCAAGGCAAATCTTAAAAAAAATGTAGTATAAACACTGACAACTGGGAAACACTCGCCTGCGAGCACTCCAGTTGGAGAACAGCCTTGACCAAAGGTGTCCTGGGCTTTGAAGACACTCGAACTCAGGACGCAAGGGAGAAACGTGCTAAGAGGAAGGCACGCTTGGCAAATCCACACCGGGATCAACTCCCACCCGGAAACCCATGTCCCCACTGTGGAAGGACGTGTGGGTCCAGAATTGGCCTCCACAGTCACTTATGAACTCACTGTTCAAGCCGTGTTTATGGAAAACAATCTTACTTGGCTACGATGGATCACCAAAGAAGACAACGACACTGGTTTGCAGCAATGGGTATTTTAAGTCAGTGGTTCTCAAAGGAGAGAATGGCAACTGCAGCAAGAAGATTCAAGGACAAAGAAACACTTCAGTGTCGTATAACATCAAAATAATTCATATACACACATACACACACAAACACACAAACAGAAGCAGTATCCACGCCTCTCCTCAAGAACATTGACTATTTCCCCCCTAAGCCTCAGTTTTCCCTCTCTATAAAATGGGAAGGGGAAACCCATTTTCTGGGATTGTTGGGAGGATGAAATCCAGGGACGATGGGAAGACGCTGCTAATTTTCTTTGTCTTTTTCTAAACCCCAAACCATCTTGTGCCCCAGCTGGAGTCGCCTGCTGTGCATGAGCAGAGTGCTTTTACCTCCCTGCAAGTTTAGTCAGCCCTTCGTCTCCAGGGCATGCCGTGTGTATCTAGAGTTGGGGAGGAGGGCGCCCCAATATTTGATTTTGGAAAAAGAGAGGCACTGTGGTGTGGTGCTTAGTGTGTCGGACCTGGACCTGAGTTCAAATCCCCCCCCCACTGGACATAATAAAGATCGCTGACTGTGGCCTTGGGGACTACTAGTTACCGCCTCTCACCCTGACCTCCCTCACAGGGGAAGGAGACCCGTCATGCGCGCCACCTTGCGCTCCTTGGAGACAAAAGTCAAATATATAACAAACAGGATAGAAATAGACGGGTGGAGGTGAGGCAGGTTGCTGGGCGGGTCTCCTCGGCTGCAGAAGGCCGTTTTGCACCGCTTTCCGCCCTCCCTCCGGGAGTTTCTGTGTCCACTGGCCCGCCTCTCCCCTCCCTCCAGCTTCCAACGTAGGACAGCCTTGCGCAAGCCGCCCGCCGGCACTTTGCAAAACTTCTCCGCTGCCGCCTCCCGGTTTTCTGCCCTGCAGCTCCTGCCGTTGTCCCGATGGCTTCGGAGAAGCAGCAGCTACAGAGGAAGCGAGCCCTCAAGCAGCCGCCTCCGGGGGTCTCCGTCGCCCCCGACCCCGCGCTGAAGCCCTTCGAGAGAAACCTGCTGCGGAACCCCAACCCCGAAGGTACCACGCGGCTCCCCCTGGCGCACGCTTCTCCTTCAGCCCCTGCGAAGGGACCTGGGGGGGTGGCGATGGAGGGAGGGGTGCCTGCTTTGCAAAAGAGGGGGATTGACCACCTCCACCCCCAATGGCCTTTCTAAGGGTCAACATTGCAAGAAGTGGTCCCCCAGTTCCGCAGCAAAGCGTTTTTGGCAAGACCCCTTTGGCACTGCTTAGCCGCGATTGCTGCCTCGAACGGGGTTGGGCTGGATGACCTTTGGGTGCCCCGTACAACTCTATAAGCCTGTGGTTCTAGGAATCTATGACATATCAAGGATATTTCTATCTCCCAAGCCTCTGCATCGGGGGTCCCCAAACTAAGGCCCGGGGCCCGGAAAAGGCCCAAGGGACTCCTTTATCCGGCCCGCGGCGACCCCCGCTGCCCGCTCTTACCAGCGCTGTGCTGCGCGGCTGCCCACTTAGCTTGTGTAGAAGCAGGACTAAGATGTGGAGATATGCTCCAGAGATCCAGACCATGGGGAGCCCCAAGAAATTAATAAATACAATTTGGACTATGATTTGATCTTTTTATTTCGGTTTTTTAATTGAAGTATTATGATTGGATATTTAATTGGATGTTCTTTATTGGAAAATCAATAAAAATGATTTTTAAAAAACCCAGAAAAAGCTTGTGCCCATGTGCAATAGTTATTTGCACATGCGCAAGCGTTATTTGTGGTGCCCATCCGGGTCAGAGGAGGCCCGTGCACATGCGCACAAGTGATTTCTGGTGCTCCTCCGACTTGGAAGTGTGCCGGAAATAGCGTGTGTGCATGCGCTCCCCCACCCTCTGGCCCAGCCCGAGGCGCGATAAGTTTGCTGACCCCTGCTCTACATGTTAAAAAGGTAAAGGGACCCTTGACCATTAGGTCCAGTCCTGCCCGACTCTGGGGTTGCGGCGCTCATCTTGCTTTATTGGCCGAGGGAGCCGGCGTACAGCTTCCGGGTCATGTGGCCAGCATGACTAAGCCGCTTCTGGCGAACCAGAGTAGCGCATGGAAACGCCCTTTACCTTCCTGCCGGAGCAGTACCTGCTTATCTACTTGCGCTTTGATGTGCTTTCGAACTGCTAGGTTGGCAGGAGCTGGGACAGAGCAACGGGAACTCACCCCGTCGCGGGGATTCGAACCGCCGACCTTCTGATCGACAAGTCCTAGGCTCTGTGGTTTAACCCACAGCGCCACCCGCGTCCCCATGCTCTACATGTTACTGAAGTTATATTCCAGCCTTCGTCCACCCGGCGTTCTCCTGATGTTGTCAAACTACAACTCCCATCAGCCTCAGTTTGGGGTGCTGATGGGAGTTGTGGTCTGGCAACACCTGGAAGAAGACAGGTGGGCAAAGTCTGCTCTGTTCCACTTCTCTTTCCTTTGCAATAGCACCCCTTGCTGTGCCTGAAGAGCCAAGCCAGAGTTGCCTCTTAATCTTAAACTTGGAGAAACTAGCAATCCAAAACAAACAAACACCTTAAGAGCTCCGCAGAGGAGATGGAGCCAGACCGCGCTCTGTGTGGTGTCTTTCTGGCGCGCCTCTGTGTTTACACGGAGTGTGTTCTGGAGCCAAGATGCCCCCCCTCGTAGATTTAGCTTCCCGAGACCCCGAGAAGAGAACTGAACTCTGAAGAATGACAATGCTGGCAAGAAGGCGCGAGAGGAATTCTAATAAGGCATTCCTCCGCCAGACGGTTGCTTTATCAGAGACTAGAAAGCAGGGACACGTTTGCCCATTAAAAGATACCTCTAACTGAAGTGGATTCTTTCCCAGCAGGGATCACTGTTCAATGGCTATTTGCTAGACTTGCCCTTGCAGGAGTCTGAGATAGGAAGACGGCTTGACTTGCCAGCCAGCTCCTCACTCAGAGCTACAGTATTGAGCAGCTGGCTTATCGGGTGACAGGCATGTACAGTTTTGCACTGATTAAATTTTGCGTTTTGCTACTAGGAGTTAGCATCCGAGCTAGCTTGTTTTCCTCCTCCCTCCCCTCACCTTTTCCTCTTGTGCCATGTCTCTCATTTGCAAGCCTGGAGGCAAACAGGCTCTTCTTACTAATTTTGTAAGTTGCTCTGTGAGCCATTATATTATTATTTTTACTGTGGCATATGGGTGAAAATCTTTAGATGATTCAAAACGTATCTGGATGTGGAGACCGAGGGAAAAATAACGGGGATATGGCATGCAGGATTTAGGAGGGAGGTTTGCAGGAATTAGGTGTGCTTGTCAGTTGGGTAGGTTGGGTAGATATTGCAAGAGCTGAGTGATGAGCGTTGAGAGGACTTAGCATTCTGCTGGGGTTACGAGTCTACGATAACGTCCATATTTGAGTTAGAGCATCTGCCGGAACATAGAGGCGGCTCATCCCTTGCAGGCAGAGAAGTCTCCACCTTCAGCCACCTTAAAGGTAAAGGGACCCCTGACCATTAGGTCCAGTTGTGACCAACTCTGGGGTTGCGGCACTCATCTTGCTCTATTGGCCGAGGGAGCCGGCGTACAGCTTCCGGGTCATGTGGCCATCAGGACTAAGCCACTTCTGGTGAACCAGAGTAGCACACGGAAACTCTGTTTACCTTCCCGCTGGAGTGGTACCTATTTATCTACTTGCACTTTGACGTGCTTTTGAACTGCTAGGTTACATTACCAACTGCTAGCCACATTACCAAGGCCACAAATACTTGAGCTTTGTTCTAATAGTCTTAGCTGAGTTTAGGAATCAGTTGCCTGTCACTTACAGGCCTACCTGCAAGTACCTCAGCCGATACCATTGGCAGCAACTGCTGTGATGTCACGGAACACTCTGGAATATTCTCTTCCTTCTACTCTCTTCTTTTCATCCTTCTCCGGATCAGCGCACCCCACCTCATTGCACACATATGAAGGAAGGATACACACACACATACCCCAATTTACATTTCCAAGGGCTCAGGGTAAAAGTCAGATCCAGCAGAATCCATCTGAGACTGAAATAATAATAATTTATTATATATACCCCACCCATCTGGCTGGGTTTCCCCAGCCACTCTGGGCGGTTTCCAGCAAAAAATTAAAATGCAATAATTCATCAAATATTAAAAGCTTCCCTAAACGGGGCTGCCTTCAGATGTCTTCTAAAAGTCTGGTAGTTGTTTTTCTCTTTGACATCTGATGGGAGGGCGTTCCAGAGGGCGGGTGCCACCACCGAGAAGGCCCTCTGCCTGGTTCCCTGTAACTTGGCTTCTCGCAGGGAGGGAACCGCCAGAAGGCCCTCGGAGCTGGACCTCAGTGTCTGGGTAGAACAATGGGGGTGGAGACTCTCCTTCAGGTATACAGGATCGAGGCCGTTTAGGGCTTTAAATATCAGCCCCGACACTTAATTGTGCTCGGAAACGTACTGGGAGCCAATATAGGTCTTTCAGAACCGGTGTTATGTGATCTTGGTGGCCGCTCCCAGTCACCAGTCTAGCTGCCACATTCTGGATTAGTTGCAGTTTCCAGGTCACCTTCAAAGGTAGCCCCACGTAGAGCGCATTGCAGTAGTCCAAGCGGGAGATAACCAGAGCATGCACCACTCTGGCCAGGCAGTCTGCGGGCAGGGAGGGTCTCATCCTGCATACCAGATGGAGCTGATAAACAGCTCCCTGGACACAGAACTGACCTGCGTCTCCATGGACAGCCGTGAGTCCAAAATTACTCCCAGGCTGCGCACCTGGTCCTTCAGGGACACAGTTGCCCCATTCAGGACCAGAGAGCACATAGATCTGAAAGAGGAGGGAAATACTTTCACTCTTCCAACGTTCTCCTTTAGCCAAAGGTCCATTTCAAGAGAGGAACAGGGGGCTGCCCTCACCACCTGCTGGCCCAAGGGGCTGTGGGGCATGTGGGTGAGCTCAGAGGCTTGTTATCGCCACGTTGGCAACCTCTATCCCAGCTGCTTAAATGCCTCATCTTGACCGTTCGCCTCTGAGAAGTTGGAATGTGCGTAGTCATTCTGTTGCATCCCAGCCAAGAAGGTTGGTGATCAGCTGGCAGATCTGCACAGTATTTATGAATGGGCTGATATTCTCTCTAGAATCCTTCCAGCCAATGGACTGCAAGCATGCAAAGGAACGTGGTGGGGAAGAGCAAGGAGGTCGCTTGCGAGATCCGACAGTGTCAGCCTTTAATGAAAGGTCCTTTGCCTGTTTCCCTTCCGGAAAATAGCAAACGGCTTTTTCTGATGTTGAGCCAAGAAGAGTTTTTACTGTTCTGGCTAGTCAGGGTTCCAGGCTGGTGCAAGGCAGGGCAGATACCTAAACATGTTAAAACTTGCTTGTGCAGGAGATTAACTCCCAGAGCTCTGAAACAGGTTGTCTTTGGCCTTGCTGGTGCTGCCTGCCTGGGGGTGCGGGAAGGTCTCCACAATTACCGTAATTAATTGGCAGTCATAATCCTTGCGCGCTTGCAAGGAGGCCTTGTAGCTTCCAGGCCTCTTCTCGTCACCCCCAATTAACACAGCCCTTTCTTAAGAACGCAGTAAGTGTCTGCTGGATAAAGCCCAAAGGGGCCCATGTAGTCCAGCATCCTGATTTTACGGGGCAAACGAGATACCTATAAAGAACTGTTTAGTTAGAAGGGAACCGCCCATTCCCTTGCAATGCAGGAATCGCCTATGTATGTGAGAGAGGTTCAGGGCAGGGCAGTGGCGTAGCGAGGATTGCTGGCTCCCGGGGCAAGGAAAGTATTCTGCTCTGTAACCGGCACTTCCATACGGCGCTGCTGCCAGATAGCTGCAGATCAGCTGCAAGACATGGATGGGGATCTCCTCTTAAGGTGGCAGCTGCAGAGGTGCACCCATATTTATTTATTTTTGCAGTTGCCCTGGGGTCCCCACCCTCATGCTATGCCACTGGCTGGGCTTGGTGCTAAAAGCAATCCTTATGGGGTCCTCGCTGCGGGATCACATTCACCCAGTGCAATACCATCTGCACTGGCTCCCGGTGGAGTACAGGATCAGGTTTAAGGTGCTGCTTTTATAGCCCTATACGGCCTAGGACCCTCATACCTATGGGACCGCCTCTTCTGGTATTTCCCATGGAGGACCTTACGGTCTTCAAACAAAAACATCTTGGAGGTCCCGGGCCAAGGGGGGGGTAAGGCTGGCCTCGACCAGAGGCAGGGCCTTTTCAGTACTGGCCCCGACTTGGTGGAACGCTCTGTCACAAGAGACCAGGGCCCTGCGGGACTTGACATCTTTCCACAGGGCCTGCAAGACAGAGCTGTTCCTCTTGACTTTTGGCCAAGGCACAGCCTGACCTCCTCCTTTGGTAATTCTTCACAGAACTCTAGCCCAATGGTTGCCATCAATTTGATTTGAACTGATTTTATAATGAATTGATTTTAGAATGCTGTATTATTTTGCTGTTGTTAGTCGCTCTGAGCCCGGCTTTGACTGGGGAGGGTGGGATATAAATAAAATGTTATTATTATTATTATTTATTATCAAGGTTCAGTGCATTTTCCTCTTCCCCCGTTTATTTTACAGGTGTGAATATTTCTGAGCCAGCGCCCCCCCTGACGCTGCCCAGGGCAGCTTGGAATCCCCTGGACCCCAAAGGTGAGGTAATGCGCGACAGCGGGAGGCGATTGGGGTTGTGGGCCTCTCCTTGCAAGGCCAGAGCTGGCTTGCATGTGCAACTTGTTAATTTCCTCCTGAGTGGAAGTTATCGATAGAAGCCGAAAACTCACTCCTTAGGAATAAAAACACACAGCGAGCGTAAAAATCAGTTTATTGATAATAAAACAAACTTGACATGAGCCAACATTGTGACGCGGCAGCTAAAAAAGCCAATGCAATTCTGGGCTGCATCAATAGGAGTATAGCATCTAGATCAAGGGAAGTAATAGTGCCACTGTATTCTGCTCTGGTCAGACCTCACCTGGAGTACTGTGTCCAGTTCTGGGCACCACAGTTCAAGAAGGACACTGACAAACTGGAACGTGTCCAGAGGAGGGCAACCAAAATGGTCAAAGGCCTGGAAACGATGCCTTATGAGGAACGGCTAAGGGAGCTGGGCATGTTTAGCCTGGAGAAGAGGAGGTTAAGGGGTGATATGATAGCCATGTTCAAATATATAAAAGGATGTCACATAGAGGAGGGAGAAAGGTTGTTTTCTGCTGCTCCAGAGAAGCGGACACGGAGAAAGAAGATTCCACCTAAACATTAGGAAGAACTTCCTGACAGTAAGAGCTGTTTGACAGTGGAATTTGCTGCCAAGGAGTGTGGTGGAGTCTCCTTCTTTGGAGGTCTTTAAGCAGAGGCTTGACAACCATATGTCAGGAGTGCTCTGATGGTGTTTCCTGCTTGGCAGGGGGTTGGACTCGATGGCCCTTGTGGTCTCTTCCAACTCTATGATTCTATGATTCTAAAACTCAAACCAAAAACCACAAAATCATATTATGGGACGCTTCGGAACAGCAGTTCTCTGACCCAGGTCACTGACGGCCGTAATCCTTTAAGCGTGACAACAACATAGCAGGACCTGTCAGGGGGACAGATTACGGTTTCACAATGGGAGGAAGAGCATAAATCGAGCCATCCATAGAGAGATGTTTGAACAAGCAATCAGATGACTCAGGCCAGACTAAACGGATCAGAATGTCAAAAGGAAACGGAAGTGAGGGGTCCAAGGTGGGAGACAAAGACTTACAAGATGACTTAAGGGGCAAGTGTCAAGTCACAGGTTCAGATTTCTGACTGATACCTGTGATGTTTCTGTGTTGCACATCAATCTTGCGTTTCCAAGGAGGTGTTTCTGTGATGGGGGAAATGGAACTTTTAAAAGATGCCGTAAACCAGGGGTCAGCAAACTTTTTGGGCAGGGGGCCAGTCCACTGTCCCTCAGACCTTGTGGGGGGCTGGACTATTTTTTTGGGGGGGGGAATGAACGAATTCCTATGCCCCACAAATAACCCCTTAAATAAAAGCACACATTCTACTCATGTAAAAACACACTGATTCCCGGACCGTCTGCGGGCGGGCCCCCGGATCTACTAAAACCATTTCTCCTTCCTCTTGGGGGTCCCCTTTCCATCTCTCCCCACAGGTATTTTCAAAGGCTGGCAAGTCAGCATCGAGCCCTTGGAGGCAGACAAGGCAGAGGTCACCCCAAAGACTGTCTTGCCACGCTATAGGTGAGTGGGGGACTGTGTCTCTGGCAGGGCCGGATTTAGGTCTGATGAGGCCCTAAACTACTGAAGGCAATGGGGCCTTTTATATGTCCAGCTGTCCTTTGTCAACAACAAATGGCCGCTGTTTTTTGTGTTGAATATATGCTATATGGTAATTTATGGACCTAATAGGTATCTCAAGCCATTTGCACATGTTGCAGTGCAACCAGTCCATGCAGAATGTCGGCACTCAAATATAAAAGGTAATGTCCAGTCGTGGCCGACTCTGGGGTCGCGGTGCTCATCTCGCTTTATTGGCCCAGGAGCCCGGCGTACAGCTTCCGGGTCATGTGGCAGCAGGACTAAGCTGCTTCTGGTGAACCAGAGCAGCGCATGGAAATGCCGTTTACCTTTCTGCCAGAGTGGTACCTATTTACAGTGGTACCTTGCAAGACGAATGCCTCGCAAGACGGAAAACTCGCTAGACGAAAGGTTTTTTTGTTTTTTGAGCTGCTTTGCAAGATGATTTTCCCTATGGGCTTGCTTCGCAAGACGGAAACGTCTTGCAAGTTTGTTTTCTTTTTCTTAACACCGTTAATACAGTTGCGACTTGACTTCGAGGAGCAACTCATAGCATGCGGTGTGGTAGCCTTTTTTGAGTTTTTTGAAGACCTTGGTGATTTTTGAAGCTTTTCGAAAACTTTTCCGACACCGTGCTTCGCAAGACGAAAAAAATCGCAAGACGACAAAACTCGTGGAACGAATTAATTTCGTCTTGCGAGGCACCACTGTATCTACTTGCACTTTGACGTGCTTTTGAACTGCTAGGTTGGCAGGAGCAGGGACCGAGCCACGGGAGATCACCCCTTCGCGGGGATTTGAACTACCGACCTTCTGATTGGCAAGTCCTAGGCGCTGTGGTTTAACCCACAGCGTCACCTGCGTCCCTACCCTATATATAGAAAGGAGCAAACCAGTGATATTTTAGGTAGCAGGCTAGCAGGTGGGGTCCATGACTTACATCACAGGAGCCTACACAACACAAAACACTGTTGCTGTATGTAAGTTTTATTTTATTTGTTGTTTATCTTATATTTTGGAAATGTGCATCCAGGTGTTTTTGCTTTAATTTTTTTTGGGCCCCCCAAGAGAGTGGGGCCCTAAGCTATAGCTTGTTTAGCTTATACGTACATCCGGCACTGGAGTCCCTGTGATCTGGTCTTGTCTCTTTGAGTCTCATTGGAACAGCTCACCTGCTTCCTTCTCTCCCTTTTCCCCTTTCTAGTTGGTGCGTTAAGCAGCAACACATAGACCTGGTGGCCGAAGGATTTTGGGAGGAGCTGCTGGATTCATACCAGCCAAACATCACCATCATGGACTGGTAAGTGTGTGTGGCCTGGTGGTGGTTAGTTCCCCCTGCATTCCTGCATTGCAGGACTGGATGACCCTGGATGTCAGGAGCTCGTCTACACTCGAGTAGGACCCTGGCAGAGACACATTCCCGACTGGCATGTTCTCTCCCTCCTGGCCGATCGTTCGGGAGCTTCAAAAGCTTTTTTCTGCCCGAACATCACAGCGACCGATGCCAACAGACATCGGCACACTTAGGGATCCGCAGAGTTTGCGCAGCTTGCGTAACAGACCTCAGCAACTCAGCATTTTGGCTAATCTACTTTATTTACATATAAACACTCACGGAGCACTGCAACATGGCTCCCTCTCTCTCTAGCATCAGACAGCAAAGAGAGAGAACAAAGGACAATAGATCCACTTCACGAAACACAGTACAGTGATACCTCGGGTTAAGTACTTAATTCGTTCCGGAGGTCTGTTCTTAACCTGAAACTGTTCTTAACCTGAAGAACCACTTTAGCTAATGGGGCCTCCTGCTGCCGCCACGCCACCGGAACACGATTTCTGTTCTCATCCTGGGGCAAAGTTCTTAACCTGAAGCACTATTTCTGGGTTAGCAGAGTATGTAACCTGAAGTGTATGTAACCCGAGGTACCACTGTAACACAAACATCCTGTCCCCGTCACTTCCCACTCTGTGGAGTCAAAACATACACCGTCATACAGCAATCCCATGACTGCGATCACGGAGCAGGAATTCTAACACCTTGAGGGTCCCTTGCAAGTCTACAGTTTTATGATTCTATGACCCGGTTCTTTCCTGGCCTTGTTTGGCAAGAAGCACACTGAGAGCGTCACTAGGTCTCTAAAAATAAGTGCTGGGGCTTGATGCTACCTAGAAAGTTATGCTGTTTGAACTGGAAGCCTGTCCTTCAATTCCAAAACAACTTGAGCTCTGCTTCGTAAAATAAGTGATTTGCACAAGGGCCGTGCAGACGGTCTGTGGCAGAACCCTTCCCATAAGTCCCATAGTTTAGGGAATGTTTAATGTCTGATGTTTTATTGTATTTTTAATATTTTGATGATGGTGGTGGTGATCTTTTACCTCCCCTGTCCTGGTTTCAGACCTGATCCCTTACCCCTGGCTCTCTGTCAAAGATTCTCCCTGACTGATGAGCAGCCTATTTTTAGGGGCAAGATCCCCAAGGCTGGCAGTTCCACAGGAGTGAGGGAAATAAACTTTGTACGTGCTCAGATGCATTCACCCCTTGCTTATAATATATTCCAGGCATGTCCAACAGGTAGATTGCGATCTACTGGTAGATCGCGGGGTGCTCCTGGTAGATCCTGGTTGATCTCCAGCCCCTCAGCAATTTCCTTACAGAAAAGCAGAACGGGGAAAAAACCCCAAATCTCCACAACTTTGGCTTCCTAAAATTACTGCCAGTTTTTTTACATTGTGAGTAGATGGCAGTCTATTGGGAGTTGGACATCCCTGATATATTCTGATAGCAAAATTCCAGGCTAAGTCTTGGAGAGCCCTGGTTCAAATTGTTGTTGTCTAGTCATTTAGTCATGTGCACCTCTTCGTGACCCCCTGGACCAGAGCACGCCAGGCCCTCCTGTCTTCCACTGCCTCCCGCAGTTTGTCAAACTCATGCTGGTAGCTTCGAGAACACTGTCCCACCATCTCGTCCTCTGTCGTCCCCTTCTCCTTGCGCCCTCCATCTTTCCCAACATCAGGGTCTTTTCCAGGGAGTCTTCTCTTCTCAGGAGGTGGCCAAAGTCTTGGAGCCTCAGCTTCAGGATCTGTCCTTCCAGTGAGCACTCAGGGCTGATTTCCTTCAGAATGGAGAAGTTTGATCTTCTTGCAGTCCATGGGACTCTCAAGAGTCTCCTCCAGTACCAGAATTCAAAAGCATCCATTCTTCGGTGATCAGCCTTCTTTATGGTCCAGCTCTCACTTCCCTACATCACTACAATGTGGGTTTTTTTTGAGTGGGGCGTGATGAATGGGAGGGGCACATCTTGCACAATTTCATTCAGTTTGCCTTCAGCCACATATGTTTGAAATTGCAGAGGTTAAATGCATGTAAGATGCAATTGCACCGTCACTAAATACCGTATTTTTCGCTCTATAAGATGCACCAGACCACAAGATGCACCTAGTTTTTGGAGGAGGAAAACAAGAAAAAATATATTCTGAATCTCAGAAGCCAGAACAGCAAGAGGGATCGCTGCGCAGTGAAAACAGCAATCCCTCTTGCTGTTCTGGCTTCTGGGATAGCTGTGCAGCCTGCATTCGCTCCTTAAGACGCACACACATTTCCCCTTACTTTTTAGGAGGGAAAAAGTGAGTCTTATAGAGCAAAAAATACAGTATATCTAGTAAATCAGGTGCAAAAGTGTCTTCACACATGCTTTATTTCAGACCACCAGAGGGCAACAGTTCTGCAGTGATAAAGTCAGTTTTGCGGGGACAAAACCATCAGCCCCAACACGACTGCTTTCTCTCTACAGGTACGAAAACAGCAAACTGGCCGACTCTGTCTATGAACTCCACGTCCGGCTCCTGGGAGCAGACAGGACCACGGTGATGGGTGAATTTCACTACGTGGCGCACGAGGGCGAGCAGGACGGGCAGGAAAACAAGAACTGGCATCACGTAAGAGCTGGGTTGGGTGGGCAATCAGGATTCGAACACAAGACACACTCCACTCCCACAGTTTCCAGCAGCTGGTGTTCAGGAGCACTGCTGCCTCTGACTGTGGAGGGCAGAGCATAGCCATCAATAATGCCCCATGAATTTTTCTAACCCTCCTTTAAAGCCATCCCAGTTGGGGGCCATGGCTGCTTCTTGTGGCAGGGAGTTCCAAAGTTTAACCACATGCTGTTTAAAGAAGGACTTCATTTTCCCTTTCCTGAATCTTTCAGCGTTCAGTTTCTTGGATGCCCATAACTTCTAGCACTACGAGAGAGGGGAAATCTTTTCTCTATCGGCTAATAATAATAATAATAATAATAATTTATACCCCGCCCATCTGGCTGTGCTTCCCCAGCCACTCTGGGCGGCTTCCAACAAAAGATTAAAATACTGTAATGCATCAAACATTAAAAGCTTCCCTAAACAGGGCTGCCTTCAGATGTCTTCTAAAAGTCTGGTAGTTGTTCTTCTCTTTGACATCTGGTGGGAGGGCGTTCCACAGGGCGGGTGCCACCACCGAGAAGGCCCTCTGCCTGCTTCCCTGTAACTTGGCTTCTCTCAGTGAGGGAACTGCCAGAAGGCCCTTGGAGCTGGACCTCAGTGTCTGGACAGAACAATGTGGGTGGAGATGCTCCTTCAAGGTATACTGGACCGAGGCCGTTTAGGGCTTTAAAGGTCAGCACCAACCCTTTAAATTGTGCTCGGAAACGTACTGGGAGCCAATGTAGATCTTTCAAGACCGGTGATATGTGGTCTCGGCGGACACTCCCAGTCCCCAGTCTAGCTGCCGCATTCTGGATTAGTTGCAGTTTCCGGGTCATCTTCAAAGGTAGCCCCACGTAGAGCGCATTGCAGTAGTCCAAGCGGGAGATAACTAGAGCATGCACCACTCTGGCGAGACAGTCTGCGGGCAGGGAGGGTCTCATCCTGCGTACCAGATGGAGCTGGCAAACAGCTGCCCTGGACACAGAATTGACCTGCGCCTCCATGGACAGCCGTGAGTCCAAAATGACTCCCAGGCTGCACACCTGGTCCTTCAGGGGCACAGTTGCCCCATTCAGGACCAGGGAGTCCTGCATGGCAAGGGGCTGAACTCTTTCATCCAGCATCCTATTCTCATGGTGGCCAACCAGATGCCTGTGGGAAACTGGCAATCAGGATTCGAACACAAGACACACTCCACTCCCACAGTTTCCAGCAGCTGGTGTTCTGGAGCACTGCTCCCTCTGACTGTGGAGAGCACAGCATAGCCATCGATAACCTTGTCTTCCCCCATGAATTTTTCTAATCCTCCTTTAAAGCCATCCCAGTTGGGGGCCATGTGGCAGGGAGTTCCACAGTTTAACCGTGCACTGTTTAAAGAAGGACTTCATTTTACCAGAGAGGGGAAATCTTTTCTCTATCTGCTTCCTTTCTGCCCTTCGTAATATAAAGCACCGTGTCTCCTCAGTTGGCTAGAGCGCTGTGCTGATAAGGCCAAGGTTGCAGGTTCCAACCCCCTCACGGGAAAGTTGCAGGTTCGATTTCCCCCACGGGAAAACCTCCTACATTGCAGGGGGTTGGCCTGGATGACCTCTGGGTCCTTTCCAGCTCTGTAATTCCATGATTCAAAACTTTAAAATGCCAAACACTGTAACCGTTCTTCATAGGGGAGTTCCTCAATCTTCTTTTGCAAACTCCTGGATGTCCACAAGTTCTTGTGGACATGCACAAGCAATGGAAGAAAGCTTTTTCCTACCCACTTCCCCCATGACATGTACAATTTGATAAAGTTCCATCATGTCGCCACTTCCTCGCTTTTTCTCTACACTAAAACGCCCCAAACGCTGACTGATCTGGGTCTCACTGGGTTGGCTGAGCCGCATGGCCTGCTGTCATAAAAAAAACCCCTAAGGACTCAGTTTGCCTGTCTGAGAAATGGGTACATATGTGTGCATTAAGCTGGAGGAACTGTGGGGTCTCCAGCCCGGCACCCCTGTGGTTGTAGCCTTGTGGACTGAGACCGTCCCCCCCCCCGATCTCTTTCAAGGTCTCCCACGTATTCCAGCGCTACGGAGCAGGACTGCGCCATGTCCACTTCCTCCACAAGGCCAAAGAGGTCGAGACGCCAGCAGGATTCCTCCGGACGAGAGTGACGGACAGCAGCGTCTCTGCCCAGCTGCGGGACTGATGGTGTTTGGGGGAGCAGTGGAGTGGTCAGGCATTGTGTGGGGCATCAAAGTGGGGGTTCAGGGGGGTTCCCTGAGCCGCCCAGATCCTGTAGGAAGACCCACCCGCGAAAGATGTTTTCTTGCATCTTGATTAAAAGCAGATGTGAAACTACAAACAGCATCTTTGTAGTATATAGAGGAAGACACTCTGCCCATGTTCAGAGGCACCGTTGTTCTTCCTGACGCCATTTTATTCCAGGTCAGGGATATGGCTTGCTGGGGAAAAGGTTTGGGGGTGAATCCCTGGTTCCTCGCTTTCTCGGATCAACCCCTCCCTGTAGACCTGACACCTCCCCAGCTAAACTGGGGGCTTTCTAGCAGGTGACACCTACCCTTTGCACTCCTCATAACGCAGTCCTGCGCAGGCTTACTCGGAAACAAGTCGGCGAGGCTTCTTCCCTACTAAATGCATTTAGCGCTGCAACCTCAACGCCCAGTTTCCCATCTGTGCCATGGCAGTAAATGTAGATGTTCAATTTCGTTGTTTTGTATGGGACAATGACAATAAAGATTATCGTATCCTAACGCTGGCTGGCCTGCCTTGCAGGGGTGGTTATTTGGGGGGAGAAGATGGGGTTCAGTGCTCCATAGCTTAGGTCCCAACTTTGACTGGCAGCATCTTCAGGTAGGGCTGTGAGACACCACTATCCTGGTTAAATATATGGAAATTTTCTATGCTTTGTTTTCAAGGAGATGCACAGCGGCCCTCCAGACTCCGAATATATTGGAACTGGCTGTGGTTCCGTAGCAGAGAGGGAAGAACAGAGAGGGCCTGGAAACCGAGAAGAGAATCACAGAATTTTAGGAATGGGAACCCCAAAGGACATCTAGTCCAACCCGCTGCAATGCAGGAATCTCAGTTGAAGCATCCATAACAAATGGCCACCCAACCTCTGCTTAGAAACCTCCAAGAGAGGAGAGTCCACAACCCCCCAAGGGAGACTCTTCCACTGTCGAGGGAGTTGGGAATATTTAGCCTGGAGAAGATATGACGGAACCACAGCGGCTCCAATATATTCGGAGTCTGGAGTGCCGATGTTCATCTCCTTGAAGCCAGAAACATAGAAATTTTCCGTATATCCCTGAAACAAGAGGTATTATCTTCTAGAATTAAACTAAATAACAAAAATCAAAAAGTTTAAGGGGGAAAATTAGAAAAACCTGGAATTGAACAAAGCCTTAAAAATTAGAAAAACCTAGAATTGAACAAAGCCTTGACAGGATGCCGGCTACAAACCTCGTTTCACTGGACTATTCAGTTTCCTCAGAAGGAAATAGAGGAATCATAAACCTTAAATGATTTTAAACAAACTCAAGAACAGGGCTAGAACGCTCCCCTGAGTTTACAAAAAAGGTTTGGAAACCTCAGTGGCAAGTTTTAGACATAGCATTATTTAAAGAAAGCCAAGCAGTTGGAATAAGGAGTTAAGGACTCGGCTGTGTAAACTCTAGTACTGCCTTTGCAAAACGGTTTTTAAAAACTTACAAAGGAATACGAGATAAGCTGTTTTAGATTTTAAGCAAACTCAAGAACGAGGCTGAAACGCTCCTTTGGTCTAGATGTAACTGCTGATGTTAAAGAAATTGAAAACCTACATTTACTGCCATGGCACAGATGGGAAACTGGGCGTTGAAGTTGCAGTGCTAAATGCATTTAGTAGGGAAGAGGTGATTGCATAGCCATCTTCCAATATACCTGAAGGACTCTCCCCTGGAAGACGATGCCTGCATTTATTTATTTTTTGCTGCTACGGAGGGCAGGACCAGAACCACCGGTTTCAAGTACTAACGAAAGAAGATTCTGGCGAAAAATTTGGTCAACCTTTCTGAAGGTAAAGGCCGTTCAACAGTGGGCAGTGGTGGGTTCTCCTTCCTTGGACCTTTTTAAGCAGAGCTTGGGTGGCCACCTGCCACCGATCCTTTATCTGTGATTCCTGTGTTGCAGAGGGTTGGTCTGGATGACCTTTGGGGGTCCCCCACACCTCGCTAGAATTCTATGATCCTTTGGTTCCAGGCGGGGACAAAAACCTCAGGGCATTAAATAAGACAGGTGGAGGTTGTGTCTCTGCTCCCCACCCCTGGATCAAGGCTAAGGCGGCTTTTTGGCCTGATTCTATGACATTTTCATAGGACCCTGAAGGGACCCTGAGGGTCATCTAGTCCAACCCCCCTGCGATGCAGGAATCTTTTGTCCGATGTGGGGCTCGAACCCGCGACCTTGAGATTCAGAGTCTCAGCTATCCCGTCTAAGTCGGGTGGGGGGATTTCACCGGTCAGAAATCCTGCGATTCCTGCCTTGCGGTGCTTAGATTTGTTGACCCGGGGGACTCCTTCCAGCTATACAGTTCTGTGGCACTCTGCTGGTGCTCAGAGGCACCCTCACCCTGCCCAAACTTCAAGCGTTGATCTCTCTGGCATTGAAATTGGCAAAGTGGCAAGCCCTGGGTCAAACTGCTCATCTCGCACCCCACCCTCTTTTGGAGGTGCCCAGTTTGGAGCTGCCTCGAAGGAAGGGAGTTAAATTGAAAACAATTTGGTGCGGATTATTGTATTCTGCTCTCGGCTCGCTGAAAGCTCTTTCCAATTAAATGTTTACAAGAGGCGAGAAAAGAGTAGAAGCTACCCATCATTTGCTGACCTTGAGCTACAAAAAAGAGAGAGAGGCGGAACGTGTTCCGAAAGCCGTGTTCTTTCGCTTTTAATTATGTTTATCGTGGTGACGCAGAAGAATAGTGGCCTAGACGGAGCAGAAGGAGCGCTTGCTGCAAAGCGGGTCTCTGGGGAAGCAGCTGGGGGGGGGAGAGAGAGAGAGCGAAAGAGAGACACAATGGCTTTGAAGATGGAAGGCCTGTCTTAAAAAGCCAAAAAAAAAAAGCCAAAACACTACACCCAGAACAAAGTGGGGAATGTGGGAAAGATCTTAAAAGCACCAGAAGCTACATATATTTCGAGCGAGGTGTCCAACTTGGAAATCGTCAAAGCTCAGGGAGAAACCCCTTTCTCTGCCGCGGTTGTGAAAAATAAATTCAATTGCCGGTTTCTGCTTTTTTGTGGCGTCGTTCCTGCTCCCTGTAGGTGAATTGCTTGCTATCAGACGATGAATTCTTTTTTCAGGGGTTTGCATTTCGTTTGGGTGCAGAGCTTCCCCGGTTGGGAAGAGGTTTTGCCATGGCCAGAGAGGAGGATTCTGGGAGGGAAATCTTCCAGTTGACCAGAGAATTTGCTCTGGAGACGTGACGAGAGCGGAGGATTCTGGGAAGGAAATCTTCCAGTTGACCAGAGAATTTGCTCTGGAGACGTGACGAGAGCGGAGGATTCTGGGAAAGACTTTCCCCAGTTGGCTAGAGATTTTCCCATGGGCAGCGCAGAGGATTCTGGGATGGAGATCTTCCAGTTGACCAGAGAATTTGCCCTGGAGACGTGGCGAGAGCAGAGGATTCTGGGAGAGACTTCTCTCAGTTGGCTAGAGATTTTCCCATGGGCAGCGCAGAGGATTCTGGGATGGAGATCTTCCAGTTGACCAGAGAATTTGCTCTGGAGACGTGACGAGAGCGGAGGATTCTGGGAAAGACTTTCCCCAGTTGGCTAGAGATTTTCCCATGGGCAGCGCAGAGGATTCTGGGATGGAGATCTTCCAGTTGACCAGAGAATTTGCCCTGGAGACGTGGCGAGAGCAGAGGATTCTGGGAGAGACTTCTCTCAGTTGGCTAGAGATTTTCCCATGGGCAGCGCAGAGGATTCTGGGAGGGAGATCTTCCAATTGGCAAGAGCGTTTGCCATGGCAAGAGCAGGGGATTCTGGGAGGGAGCTATCCCAGAATCCTTAGTGGCAAGCGGTGCAAGCCCTGTGGGAACATCGCTTGGAGTGCTGCAGGGTCAGGCTGGCAAGAGCTGCTCGTGGCCACGGGGTCCTATCTCGCACGGCTCTGGCGTGGGCACCTCAACTGCACTTGCAATAGTAGGCGGAGATCGCATTGGCCCAGTCACCGAAGAGGCCCTTCCGGATTTCCTGGAGACGCGGGAAGGCGCCGGCTTTGAACTTGCGGGTCTTGCCCCCTTTGCCCTTGCTGGACCAGACCGTCAGCTCACATCTCTGCCCCACCACCAGCGAGGTCACCTTGTTGTTGAAGGCAGATGGCATGTAAGGCTGGTCCTCGCCCGGCGGCACCACCAGAACACTGCCAGCGCAGCACTGGTCATAGTAGGGGCTGTTCTTGGTGTAGAGCTGGGCGCAGATCTTGGTGCCATTGGCAGTCTTCAGATCGGTCGGCGCCGGGCATTGGGCCCAGGCCATGGCGAAGAGCAGCGGGACAAGGAGGAACGTTGGCGAGGTCTTCATCGTTGCAGCGGTTGAGGGAGAAGGAAGGTTGCAGCCTGGGGCGAAGAGGCTCGCTTTTATAGAGCGCTGCCCAGGGCCGAGGCGGGCACAGAGATAGCAGGAGGGAGATATGGGTGGGAAGGTGGCAAGCTGGGCTGCCCTGTGCCAACCCAGGTGGCTGGCAAATCAAGGCGCCCACCCACAACCGCCTGTTTTTTTGAGGTGGACATTCTGGGAGCTGGGCAGAAAAACACCGTTGTGTGCACAGAAGAAAATAAAGATTAAGAGGAACTGGGGAACCTACAGCGATATACAGTCACACCTCGGGTTGAATACGTTTCAAGTTGAGCGTGTTCGAGTGGCGCTCCATGGCAACCCAGAAGTAATGGAGCGCGTTACTTCCGGGTTTCGCTGCTTGCGCATGTGCAGACGCTCAAAATGTCATCACGCTCAAAATGTCATTATTACTACTACTACTACTACTACTATAAAACTGATCTAAAATATATATATAATGTTCCATTAACATTATATGGGAAACAAAAGATGAATTGGTGAATTCATCAATGATACACCGGACCTAAAGATTTAGGTCACAGAGAGTTAAGGGGCCAAAGGCCTGGTGGTTATAGAGAAAGGTACCAGGCGAGCCGCTCTGGGGAGAGCATCCCGCAAGCAGGGAGCCACCGCGGAAAAGGCCCCGTTCTCGCGTTGCCACCTCCTGGACCCCTCATGGCGGAGGTACACAAGAAAGACCCTCATAGGGCCTAGATATATAAGTGTTATTATTATCCAAAAACATATATGGTTATTTATAGCCTACTACAGTCTGTCATAGATGGGTTCCAAATAACATTATGCTTCTCCATTCAAAGTCCACAACTGTAATTAATCCATTCATAAGTTGTGAGTCTTGTCAAATCTTCATTGACTAAAGTGGAGCATAGGTTCTTTTTTCCAGTGCATCAATACCAAGTCTTTTTGCTGTAGTAAAGGCATGGAAAATGAATTTACGTCGTCAAATTCCATCCAGTGGGTATGTAATTCAAAATAATAATAATATAATAATAAATGTTACTTATACCCTGCCCTTCCCAGCCAGAGTTGGGCTCAGGGCGGCTAACACCAGTAAAAATACAGTAAAAACATAATAGGAAAAGAAAAAACCCAATTTAAAATACAGGTTAAAATGCAATTTAAAATGCAGCTTTGTTTTAAAAGTAGCCCATAGATCAAAACCATAAGGGGAGGGAAACATAAGGGTCAGACTGAGTCCAAACCAAAGGCCAGGCGGAACAGCTCTGTCTTGCAGGCCCTGCGGAAAGATGTCAAGTCCCACAGGGCCCTGGTCTCGCGTTCCACCAAGTCGGGGCCAGTACTGAAAAGGCCCTGGCCCTAGTTGAGACCAATCCAATCACCTTGCGACCTGGGACCTCCAAAATATTGTCATTTGTGGACCTTAAGGTCCTCCACGGGGCAAACCAGGAGAGGTGGAAGATATTTTCCTCTGAAAAGTTCAACATTTCCTGCACAGTCACGTTTATACAATCCAAATGTCCCCCCCCCCAAACTTCAGAAGTGCAGGATGTTGTAAAACCGTGAGGCTAATGGGACGTGGGTGGCACTGTGGGTTAAACCACTGAGCCTAGGACTTGCCGATCAGAAGGTTGGCGGTTGTAATCCCCACGATGGGGTGAGCTCCCGTTCCTCGGTCCCTGCTCCTGCCAACCTAGCAGTTCAAAAGCACGTCAAAGTGCAAGTAGATAAATAGGTACCACTCCAGCGGGAAGGTAAACAGCGTTTTCGTGCGCTGCTCTGGCTCGCCAGAAGCGGCTTAGTCAGGCTGGCCACATGACCTGGAAGCTGTATGCAGGCTCCCTCGGCCAGTAAAGTGAAATGAGCGCCGCAACCCCAGAGTCGGCCACGACTGGACCTAATGGTCAGGGGTCCCTTTACCTTAATGGGTGAGCTTGGACTAGAGGACCCTGGTGAAGGGGGTCCCTCCCAGCTCTAACCAGACAGAGGGCCTTCTCGGTGGTGGCACCCACCCTGTGGAACACCCTCCCTTCAGATGTGAAGGAAATAAGCAGTTATCCTATCTTCAAAAGACATCTGAAGGCAGCCCTGTTCAGGGAAGTTTTTAATACTTCATGCTGTATTGTTTTTAACACTCGATTGGGAGCCTCCAAGAGTGGCTGGGGAAACTCAGCCAGAAGGGCGGGGTATAAATAATAAATTATTATTGTTATTGTTATTATAACCCTGACCCAAATGGGGGTCCTAACTTGGACACAATGTGGAGACATTTCTTTCCCCTTCCTTTCTCCCCCCTCCCCACCTTCCAGCAGGTAAACAACAGAAACAGCACCTTTCCCCAAAATAACACCTGCAGAAACTATCGTCTATCTAATCTTTCCACATTGGAACATTTCTATTTTTGTTTCCCTCCGCCCTCCACCTGCTGCCTCTCCCAAGGCCCAGGTGCAGATTTCTCCTGGGTGGGGGCACCTCGCCTCCCTTGTCTCAGCACCCACCCACCTGCGTCACCCTCAAGGTCACCCTGATGGATGAGTTGCAGCTGCCAAGCCCTGATGCTCTTATTCCAGCTGCCTTTTCATCTTGAAAGCAAGGTGGGGTGGAGAGGTCAGGGCACCTTCAGAGTCAGACCCTGCCTTCATTTCTCTCCATGTCACCTACACTGACCGGCAGCAGCTGTCTGGCGTTTCGAGCAGGAAGTCTTTTCTGCAGCGGACGTTTTGCTCAGGATTTGAACCTGGCACCCTGGGCGAGGCACGGGCTCTGGTTGCCGCTGACCCGTGAACCTGAAAATAAGGATTCCAGTCCTCATGACTTTCAACACAGATTTTAAATGGGAGCGGGAGAAGTGGCCTTATATTGGTTCCTTGGTCCTTCTAGTTCAGTACTGTAAGCACTGACTGGCAGCATCTCTCTGGGGTTTCAGGCAGGGGATATTCCCAGTTCTACCTGAAGAGGCAACCAGAGATTGAGCCCGGGTCCTTCTACTCCTGAGCTGCCACCCTTCCCCAAATTATTATGATTTGAATCCCTAGCCGGAATTAAGATTGCTGAAAGAAATATCAACAGTCTCAGATATGCAGATGACACAACCTTGATGGCAGAAAGTGAGGAGGAATTTGAATTCTGGTGCTGGAGGAGACTCTTGAGAGTCCCATGGACTGCAAGAAGATCAAACCTCTCCATTCTGAAGGAAATCAGCCCTGAGTGCTCACTGGAAGGACAGATCCTGAAGCTGAGGCTCCAAGACTTTGGCCACCTCAGGAGAAGAGAAGACTCCCCGGAAAAGACCCTGATGTTGGGAAAGATGGAGGGCCCAAGGAGAAGGGGATGACAGAGGATGAGATGGTGGGACAATGTTCTTGAAGCTACCAGCATGAGTTTGACCCAACTGCTCCTGCCAACCTAGCAGTACGAAAGCACCTCAAAGTGCAAGTAGATAAATAGGTACCACTCCAGCGGGAAGGTAAACGGCGTTTCCATGTGCTGCTCTGGTTCGCCAGAAGCGGCTTAGTCCTGTTGGCCACATGACCCGGAAGCTGTCTGTGGACAAATACCAGCTCCCTCGGCCAATAAAGCGAGATGAGCGCCGCAACCCCAGAGTCGGTCACGACTGAACCTAATGGTCAGGGGTCCCTTTACCTTTATGTTGGCCTTTAACTCCCACCTAGTTTACATCTTGAGATTATTATTATTTTTTGGGGAGGACGTGTTTGCCCAGAGAGGAAAAAATAAGAGCTCAGAGACATGGAATGGGGTGCTATGGTGTGGTGGTGGGCAGAGAGGCAAGCCCCTCCCAAACAAGGAAATTTCTCCCATGCCCCCCCCTCCAGGTCTGGAGCGAGACATAGCCTCATTGTACCTATAAGCAAAAGACATTAACTTTTTTAAAAAATACTCTGATTACATGTTGACTGAAAGTGTTGAGGTCACTCGTGTGTCTCGAACTGAAACATATACACGAAATATTGGTGCAAAATGTTAAGTGTCGCTATTTCTCTGGGTGGACTGGTTAATAGCTTCTCAAAATATCTTCGGCAAATGGAGCAATACTTTTGTTCCCATATTTTTTTTAAAAGGCAATTTGGCCTAGTGGTTAGATGGCATTGGACTTTGTCCAATGAGATCCGAGGGCACATCGGGGTGACCTTGACCCAGCCGCCAACTCTCCCTGGACAGTCTACCTCGGAGGAGCGTCGTCTGGAAGTCTGAGCTCGCTGCAATGCAAACTTATGACTGTTTGTTCGTTGAGAGATTCCCCGCCGTCACAATAATACCTCTTTGGAAGGCTGGATGCGGTTTTCGTGACTGCGGCAAATTAAGACCTACTTGAGGAGCAGAATGGGTGATGAATCACTAAGTAACATTGCTGTTGGATTGGCAATTGAGAATAAATGATCAAAAGCCCTCGACCTTGAAGCTGTTGTCAATCATTTTGCAGAAGTGCATGAGAATCGGTGTGTTCAGCTCCCCCCCACCGCCCCGATCTACATCCTCTTCCATTGCCTCTCAGTGATTGACAATCTAATCAGCCAGAACTGATGCAAAACTTTAGGTGTATCCAGATGTCTCAGTTGGCTCTTGCTGGGAGTCTGAATTCCTGGTTCTGCCTGCGCTGAAGAAGAAATCTTTCCTTACAGGCAGCCTGTTGTGTGTCTAATAATAATAATAATAATAATAATAATAATAATAATAATAATAATTTATTTATACTCCTCCCATCTGGCTGGGCTTCCCCAGCCACTCTGGGTGGCTTCCAAAAAAATATGAAAATACTGTAATACATCTAACATTAAAAGCTTCCCTAAACAGGGCTGCCTTCAGATGTCGTCTAAAAGTCTGGTAGTTGTTGTTGTCTTTGACATCTGGTGGGAGGGCGTTCCACAGGGCGGGTGCCACTACCGAGAAGGCCCTCTGCCTGGTTCCCTGTAACTTGGCTTCTCGCAGGGAGGGAAGGGTCAGAAGGCCCTCAGAACTGGACCTCCACGTCCAGGCAGAACGATGGGGATGGAGACGCTCCTTCAGGTATACTGGACCGAGGCCGTTTAGGGCTTTCAAGGTCAGCACCAACACTTTGAATTGTGCTCGGAAACGTGCTGGGAGCCAATGTAGATCTTTCAGGACCGTTGTTATATGGTCTTGGCGGCCACTCCCCGTCGCCAGTCTAGCTGCCACATTCTGGATTAGTTGTAGTTGCCGGGTCACCTTCAAAGGGAGCCCCACGTAGAGCGCATTGCAGTAGTCCAAGCAGGAGATAACCAGAGCGTGCACCACTCTGGCAAGACAGTCCGCAGGTAGGTAGGTGTTATGTAGTGTAGTTTCACCCTGGGCCAACAGGGGGATACTGTATATAGTTTTCACTCAGGTCTGTAGATAGTTTTCACTCAGGTCCGCATCAGTTATTTTAGGCGGGAACTCTGGGCTGTTGTTGTTACAATGTTGACAGCCGGCTGCCTATAAAAGCAGGCCGGCTGAGCTGTTTGGAGTCAGTTCTATTCCAGCTTACAAAATAAAGAGCTACTTGAAGAAATCGCTGTGCCGGCTGCTATGTCAACCCACTACTTAATAGTAGGGTCTCGGCCTGCGTGCTAGACGGAGCTGGGAGACAGCTGCCCTGGACACAGATTTGACCTGCGCCTCCATGGACAGCTGTGAGTCCAAAATGACTCCCAGGCTGCGCACCTGGTCCTTCAGGGCACAGTTGCCCCATTCAGGACCAGGGAGTCCTCCACACCTGCCTGCCCCCTGTCCCCCCAAAACAGTAATTCTGTCTTGTCAGGATTCAACCTCAATCCATTAGCCGCCATCCATCCTCCAACCGCCTCCAGGCACTCACACAGGACCTTCACCACCTTCACTGGTTCTGATTTGAAAGAGAGGTAGAGGTAGGCTAATTTGTACGTCAGTGAAACCCTGTGTGGTGTGATGGTTACGAGTTTTAGGACTAGGATATAGGAGAGACCTGGGTTCGAATCCCCAGCCGTGGGTGCCAGTCACCATCTCTCAGCCAAACCAACCTTCCAGGGCTGTTGTCAGGAGAACCACGTACACCACCATGTGCATCTTACAAGTGTAAAAATTAAATAAATGGTTGTGGAGTAACTCTGCCTCGTTTGAAAGCCCCATTCTCTTTCTGCAATTTGGATTTGGTTAATGTATGCTATATGAAAAATATTATCATCTAAATTAATCAATGTATATCTTTTTTTGGGGGGGGAATGTTTAGAATGGCAGTTTTAGCATCAAATATCCAGTTATTTCTCTCTCTTTCTGGGGGACAGTCACACAACTGGAAATATACTTTGCCACTTCCAGGTAAAGGGACCCCTGACCGTTACGTCCAGTCGCGGACGACTCTGGGGTTGCAATATCAAAAGCAACAAGATGGCCAGAAACAATAACAACGTGGAAAACTTTTGGAATAATTCAAAACATCAAAACTAACAAACTGAAGTCTCTGAAAGTCCTTAAATGAATCACACTGCTAGAATTTAACTGGCAGAGAGTAAGCTGTGAAGCTTTGTATAATCAGCAAATTAGTTCAACACTTGGAAGTCGAAAGATATGTGATTTCTTCATTAAATGAGTATTTTTCATTATATCTATTCAAAAAAAGATTGGGTATGTAACTTTTTTATGTTACAGTATGTAATTTCTACGCTATTTGAAGTTGTTGTTATGCATGTGCAGGTCATCGTTTGAATATTTTATTTTCAGTTAATGAAGAAATTACATATCTTTCTACCTACAAGTGTTGAATTAATTGGCTGATGAAGAATTCAATGAAACAGTAGTGGTTATCCGAAAACACTGTTCAACAGAGTTCAGAGCTGGACGTCGTAATTGGACGTTTGCTGATTATACAAAGCTTCACAGCTTGCTTTCTGCAGGGTAAAGTCTGGCAGTGTGATTCATTTAAGGACTTTCGGAGACTTCAGTTTGTTAGTTTTGATGTTTTGAATAATTATTATATATAATTATATATTGTTGACTCTGGGGTTGCGGCGCTCATCTCGCTTTATTGGCCGAGCACTTTATTGGTACAGCTTCCGGGTCATGTGGCCAGCAGGACTAAGCCGCTTCTGGCGAACCAGAGCAGCGCACGGAAACGCCGTTTACCTTCCCGCCGGAGCGGTACCTATTTATCTACTTCACTTTGATGTGCTTTCGAACTGCTAGGTTGGCAGGAGCTGGGACGGGAGCTCACCCCGTCGTGGGGATTCGAAGCCGCCGACCTTCTGATCGGCAAGCCCTAGGCTCTGCGGTTTAACCCACAGCGCCACCCGCGTCTCTTGCCACTTCCAAGCCCCCCCCCCCGTTGTAAACAAAAATTGCCCTTTTCCCTTATGGGGTATCCAAGAGCCCATATAGAGTCCTTACATAGGTTCCCTATTGGTAGGAGAAAAATAACAGAGGCCAACAAGAGAATATTGAGAAGCAAAGCAGCTAGTAAGCTTGATATTTATTGATCTGTTGCAACAGGGTGCTCCCCTCACCCGCAGGAGAGGAGGAACCCAGAAAAATGGTGCGCAAGGCCTTATATAGACTTTTGAAATTGCCACCCTGTAGATAAAGATCACCCCCAGAAACATCATACATATGTCACAAAAAGGTGGTCCAAACAGAAATTTGAATGTTGTTTTTCTCCTGTCCTTGTTTATCTCCTGTCTGGCAGGTTACTTGATTGGATACCCTGGGTAGCCTGGCCATTCTTTTGTAGTGATAAATACTTAGTTCCTGGGCCAGGTCACAGGCTCACACCTTATTCAAACACAGACATACCCTTAAGACAGGATTTGTGAGGAAAGAGACAACGGGGAGGGTTTTCCATTTTGATCTTGCAGAGAAAAGATTTGGTCAGTTTAGGAATAAAATGGTTCCAGGTTGGCCTTCCTGTGCTGATCTATGTATATGCTTGGTTAGAATCATAGAATTGGAAGAGTTACAGATAGGTAGCCGTGTTGGTCTGCCATAGTCCATATCTGAAGAAGTGTGCATGCACACGAAAGCTGGAAGGAATTTTTTTTGTTTTGAGAATTGGAAGAGACCCCAAGGGCCATGGAGTCCAACCCCCTGCCAAGCAGGAAACACCATCAGAGCACTCCTGACATATGGTTGTCAAGCCTCTGCTTAAAGACCTCCAAAGAAGGAGACTCCACCACACTCCTTGGCAGCAAATTCCACTGTCAAACAGCTCTTACTGTCAGGAAGTTCTTCCTAATGTTTAGGTGGAATCTTCTTTCTTGTAGTTTGGATCCATTGCTCCGTGTCGGCTTCTCTGGAGCAGCAGAAAACAACCTTTCTCCCTCCTCTATGTGACATCCTTTGATATATTTGAACATGGCTATCATATCACCCCTTAACCTCCTCTTCTCCAGGCTAAACATGCCCAGCTCCCTTAGCCGTTCCTCATAAGGCATCGTTTCCAGGCCTTTGACCATTTTGGCTGCCCTCCTCTGGACACGTTCCAGTTTGTCAGTTGGTACACTTATGAACATTACCATATATCTAAGAGCATAAAATTCCTATCACACCCCCCTATTATTATTTTTCCTGGTGTTGCCACTGCATGCAAAAAGCCTGGCAGCATCTCAGCGTAGGCTTGGATCCATGCCTGTGAACCTGGACAGCTGCTGCCAGCCAGTGCAGGGAATACTGAACTAAATGCGCCAATGGGTTCAACTCGGTGCAAGGAGCTTCCTCAGTTCCGCTGCCGAGCGCTGCATGCGCTCTTGGTTGCAAAGTATTGCAACGGCTGCAAGAAATCTACGTTATTGCATCTTTCCTCCTTTTTCCTCCTAAGCAGCAAAAAAAAAAGCAAGGTCTGTGACGCAATGGGGCGGAGCTCCTAAGTCCCCGCCCCTTCCCATGCCCTTTAATGATTGGCTGTCCTCTTACCCGCTCTCGCGCCTTTCATTCATTCCTCCCTCCCTTTCCCGGGAGGGGGCGGGGAGTCGATGACGCGCATTGCTCATATGCATACGGCGCCCAGCGTGCTTTGCGGCAGCCCGCCGGCGCTACAAACCGGAGCAAAAGCGGCGGGGGTCTTTTCGAGAGGGATCCGGAGCGAAGGCGAGAACGGGGGGACACCGTAGAGGGGCTTCAGGTTCTAGTTCAGCTCCGGAGAGCGGCCAAAATCGGCTCGCCCTCACCTGACTAGCCCTCTGACGGCAGGGCTCCAGCGCCGGCCGCTAGGAACGGTAGCTTTGCGCAGTGGCAGTATCGTAGCCAATGAGGTTAATCCGAGGCGCGATTATTGCTAATTGAAAACTTTTCCCAATACCCCGCCATGACGACTTGAAATATAGTCGGCAATGGCAATTTTTGACAGTCTCTACGGAGACTGAGTTTTCGCCTGTTCCCAAAAATAGAATTAAGTTTTTATTGGAAATACTAGTCTGTTTGTTACCTGGTTTCTGTGCAGGTTTTAACTTGTGATGCGTGTTTCGCACGGGAGTCTTAGAATTATTTCTGCAGAAGTTGATTATATTTTATTGTTACCCTGGATTCCTTCTTTTTATTCTCTGGAGATCTCTCCTAGCAAAGTAAGATTGTCTTCCACAAACAATCTGAAGAAGTGTGCATGCACACGAAAGCTCATACCAAGAACTAACTTAGTTGGTCTTTAAGGTGCTACTGGAAGGAATTTTTTTATTTTGTTTTGACTGTGGCAGACCAACACGGCTACCTATCTGTAACTTCCACAAACACAGTTTGAGAATGAGTCCGTAAGTGACTGTGGTTCCACACGTCCTTCCACAGTGGGGACATTGGTTCCCTGTCTGGAGTTGATCCCGCTGTGGATTTGCCCAGCATGCTTTCCTCTTAGCACGTTTCTCCCTTGTGTCCTGAGTTCGAGTGTCTTCAAAGCCCATGACACCTTTGGTCAAGGCTGTTCTCCAACTGGAGCGCTCGCAGGCCAGTGTTTCCCAGGTGTCAGTGTTTATACTACATTTTTAAAGATTTGCCTTGAGACAGTCTTTAAGCCTCTTTTGTTGACCACCAGCATTACGCTTTTCCATTTTTAAGTACAGTGGTGGGATGCGGGTGGCGCTGTGGGTTAAACCACAGAGCCTAGGACTTGCCGATCAGAAGGTTGGCGCTTCGAATCCCCGCGACGGGGTGAGCTCCCATTGCTCAGTCCCTGCTCCTGCCAACCTAGCAGTTCGAAAGCACGTCAAAGTGCAAGCAGATAAATAGGTACCACTCCAGCGGGAAGGTAAATGGCATTTCCGTGCGCTGCTCTGGTTCGCCAGAAGCGGCTTGGTCATGCCGGCCACATGACCTGGAAGCGGAGGACCTTAAGGTCCACAAATGGCAACACCTTGGAGGTCCCAAGTCACAAGGTGGTTAGATTGGTCTCAACTAGGGCCAGGGCCTTTTCAGTACTGGCCCTGACTTGGTGGAACGCAAGACCAGGGCCCTGTGGGACTTGACATCTTTCCGCAGGGCCTGCAAGACAGAGCTGTTCCGCCTGGCCTTTGGTTTGGACTCAGTCAGACCCTTATGTTTCCCTCCCCTTGTGGTCTTGATCTATGGGCTACTTTTAAAATGAGGCTGCATTTTAAACTGCATTTTAACCTGTATTTTAAATTGCTTTTCTTTCCTATTATGTTTTTACTGTAATTGTACTGGTGTTAGCTGCCCTGAGCCCGGCTCTGGCCAGGGAGGGCGGGGTATAAATAAAATTCATTGTTGTTGTTGTTGATGTTGTTGTTGTTATTGGATGGGGGAGGCTTCTTCCTGAAATCCTGGAGAGCTGCTGCCAGTCTGTGTCTGCAATACTGAACCAAAATGGACCTGTGGTGTAACATAATCTGCCTGACACTAAGGCAAGATTCCTGTGTTCATCAACTGTGAAACTAATTCAATTTAACCAATTCATTTTTTCCTGCACATGCCTACTCAGAAGTAAGACCGGGTGTTTTAAATGCTGCCTACTCCCAGGTACAGGACTGCAACCTGAAGGTTACATTCTCTCCATCAAGCGGCGGCTGGTTTTCCTCTGGCGTGAAAATACCTGCAAATTCGCCCGCACCTGCCCATTAGATCTGCATTTCTGCAGCGTCTGAAATGATGCTTTTAACAGAGGACACAGCAGAACGGTCCCCGTTGTCACTTGTAACACGAACCATTAATGCACAGCCCTCTTCCTTTCTCCCCCCTCCCCAACCTCAATTAATTTCCATCCCTTTTATCCTCCCACAGCTGCTGGCGGCGGGAGATGGTGGCGTGCCCGGGCCTGGCAGCGCCAATTACACCGGCCGTTTTCGCTCTTGTACCTCCGCCCTACCTCCAATCAGGCAACAGGCACCGACTCCATTCTGGGACCCGGTGAATGGGAACAAGAGCCGATGCGCTTTGCAAATTGGCGCAATTTGGAGGACGGTGTGAAAAAGGTGCTGTGTTCCCTTCCTGGACCACAGGCTGCTCCATCTGACTGGCTACACGGCTCGCCTCGCGCCCGCGAATGGGGAGGCAGGCAATTTATACACCCATTTCACATTTCCTCACCTAATAGTTTTATGTCTCCGGACAAGCTCCAGTTATTTCTTTGAGAGCCACTGCTAAGTAGTTTTCTGCCTTCTGCGGGTAAGGTTGAGTCGCAAATTAGTGCAGGGAGGGTGGGGGTCTGGGGAGAGAAAGCTCTCTCTCACACACAAACACACACACACACACCACAGGCTACAGAGATGGAAAAATTCAGAAGGAACATCAAGGTGAACCTCAGGGATGTGTGTATTTTAATGGATCCTTAATGGACAACTCTAATGATGTAAAAAGCAGAGGCATCACCTTGCCAACAAAGGTCCATATAGTTAAAGCTATGGTTTTCTCAGTGCTGATGTATGGAAGTGAGAGCTGGACCATAAAGAAGGCTGATCGCCGAAGAATGGATGCTTTTGAATTCTGGTGCTGGAGGAGACTCTTGAGAGTCCCATGGACTGCAAGAAGATCAAACCTCTCCATTCTGAAGGAAATCAGCCCGGAGTGCTCACTGGAAGGACAGATCCTGAAGCTGATGCTCCAAGACTTTGGCCACCTCATGAGAAGACTCCCTGGAAAAGACCCTGATGTTGGGAAAGATGGAGGGCACAAGAAGGGGACGAGAGGACGAGATGGTGGGATAGTGTTCGCGAAGCTACCAGCATGAGTTTGGCCAAACTGCGGGAGGCAGTGGAAGACAGGAGGGCCTGGCGTGCTCTGGTCCAGGGGGTCACAAAGAGGCGGACACGACTAAATGACTAAACAACAACAACAATGATGTATTCGCATCACGAAAGGGGCCTGTCCATAATAGAGGATGCTGAATTTATCTTGGTGTGACTTTGATTTTGTCTGCCTCTCCCCTGCAGTAAGGATGGTTGGCATCAGGAAGAAATACAGAGATACTGCAGGTGAATCGTGGGTGAAGACAGATATATTGCAGGTGAAAAAGTGTTCTCTAAATAGCTTGGCCACTGCTTCTCTCTCTCTCATTGCAAATGCATCAGAGTGTGCTTTTTAGTCTAAAGGCTTTGCAAGCGTAAAAACAAGAAATAGCGTCCGTTATTAAAAAATAATTGCAAAACAGCAGCACAACCAGAGAAGCCTTCTTAATTTAAAAGAGCTTGAGCTGAAAGGATTGAGAAGGAGGAGAGGTTTGGAGAAACAGAAAACTCCTTTGCAGACACTGAAAAGACCCCACAGGGGGTCTTCCTGGAGAGAGAATTTTGGACCTGGTGGATATTTTTTCCTGGTGTCTACCAACCTTGATTTGGGTGTCTGGTGTGGATTGCGGGGTGAGGAGACCCAGATGAGGAAGAGGCCTCCTGGGATGATCTGTTCAATACCTGGGTGAATTCACGTGGACCCTTCAAGTGTCTGTTGGTTTATTTATTCCATTTCTACCCCACCTCCAGTAGTGATGTATGGAAGTGAGAGCTGGACCATCAAGAAGGCTGATCGCCGAAGAATGGATGCTTTTGAATTCTGGTGCTGGAGGAAACTCTGGAGAGTCCCATGGACTGCAAGAAGATCAAACCTCTCCATTCTTAAGGAAATCAGCCCTGAGTGCTCACTGGAAGGACAGATCGTGAAGCTGAGGCTCCAAGACTTTGGCCACCTCATGAGAAGAGAAGACTCCCTGGAAAAGACCCTGATGTTGGGAAAGATGGAGGGCACAAGGAGAAGGGGACAACAGAGGACGAGATGGTGGGATAGTGTTCTTGAAGCTACCAGCATGAGTTTGACTAAACTGCGGGAGGCCGTGGAAGACAGGAGTGCCTGGCGTGCTCTGGTCCAGGGGGTCACAAAGAGGCAGACACAACTAAACGACTAAACAACAACAACACAACTCTAGGATTCTATGTATTTGCTGTGACCAACTTTCCCATTCTGCCACCTTTGGGGTGATGTTCCTGGACCTTTGGGGCCCACCAGCACCCCTTTCTCCCTGACGCTGCCTATCTGGGAAGCCAAGATTTCCCTCCCCCTCACCCGCTGGGGAAGTATCATTAACCGTTTTCCTTTCAGCCCCCACCTGCCACTGATTCCGCCCGCACATCGACGAGGCTGCGGAGAATTATTTCAACTTAATGTCAGCATTAATCACCCAGGAGCTAACGACGCATTGATGGGATTAGTAATTCCCCCCCCTCAACATGTAATTCAATTAAACACCTCCACTTGTTTCTTTTTTCCATTTAAATAAATTAAGTCTTCTCCATCTCCTGCCAAAACACCAATGTAAAGGTTAAGCCGAAGAGGGAGGAGGGAGCGGGTCGCAGACAGAGCAGCGCCGAATTTTGCTGTCCCCGTTTTTCATCCCCGGCAGAGCGAAGGGAACCGGTGCTAAACGGAGATCAGCTGCGAATTTTCAGCTCAGACAGCAGACGGGTCGGCAGGAAACTCTACAGACTCTCGCAGCAAAAGCGAGGAGCCCTTTGTAGCCGGAGGGCCGCATCTGCCTCTGGGTGAACTTCCAGGGGCCGGATGTCAGGGGTGGGCGTGGCCAGGGGCAAAAGTGGGCGGGGCAGCAGGCGAGAACTTCACCCCTGCAGAGTAGGCTGGTTTCTGCACTCACATCTGTATCCTGAATCCAACCTCAAAAGAGTCATGGTCAAAAATCGAGGACACATCGCAGCCGGCAAATGCACCCAAAGCAGGGTGGGTGAGCGGTGCCCATCGTGAGGGACAGTTTGGCGCAGTGGTTGACCTTGGGAGAGCAGGGTTCGAATTGCCACTCAGCCATGACAGTCAGTGGGTGACCTTGGGCCAGTCAAAGCCTCTCAAACTCAAATACCTTGCAGGGCTATTGCCAGGACACAATGGGGAGAGAGATTACCTTGAGACTGAAGGATAGGTGGGGCTGTTGTTGTTTAGTTGTTTAGTCGTGTCCGCCTCTTCGTGACCCCCTGGACCAGAGCACGCCAGGCACTCCTGTCTTCCAGTGCCTCCCGCAGTTTGGTCAGACTCATGCTGGTAGCTTCGCGAACACTGTCCCACCATCTCGTCCTCTGTCGTCCCCTTCTCCTTGCGCCCTCCATCTTTCCCAACATCAGGGTCACAGAAGCACGTCGGGGAAGAAGATTAATGGAAGGCTGGCATGTAGATGTTATTTGCCTGGGGGGGGCCCTGTCCTGCCTCCTGCCCCCCCCCGACAGACCTCACCCCTAAAGGCTCCTCCATTGTCTCCCATGACAGCTTTGTCCCCTGGAAGACGGAAGAAGCTTGCATGGCAGGACCCAAATCAATGGATTGTAATGACTGGCAAGGAGATTGCGACTAAACCTTAGGAAGAACCTTCTGGCATTGTGGGCCGCTCAGCAGTGGAATGGACGCCCTCGGAAGGTGACAGACCCTCTGAAATAGACTTGGAGTCGAGAGTGGATTTCATGCTCTTTATTCAGCTCATAGTGGTGAGGAGGAATGAAAGTTCCCCCAGAATGTCTGCTTTATGTACATTATTTACGCAATGGGCCTCACGTGATTGGCTAATTCCGGGATTCTCCTGTAGGCCAATCAGGCTGTGGATTCACTTCCACCTGGAGCTGGATTGGGTGGCTCCTGTGAACCAATCAGACTGCTGCATTCTGAATCCTATTGTTCTTGGACCAATCAGACTGTTGCATTCTGAATCCTATTGTTCTAGGACCAATCAGACTGCTGCATTCTGGATCCTATTGTTCTAGGACCAATCAGACTGCTGCATTCTGAATCCTATTCAACTCAGTACATAACACTCTCCTTGGTTGGAAGTTTTTCAACATACGTTGGGTGAGTACAAGAAGGGCAAGGAATCTTTGTACGCTCAGGGAAAGCGGGGATATGATCACAAGCAGAGTGGCTATGGTGGCCAAACAAAGTCCATCTTCCGCAAAAAGGCAAAGACCACAAAGAAGATCCTGCTGTGACAGGAATGTGTGGAGCCCAATTGCAGGTCAAAGAGGTTGTTGGCCATTTAGAGGTGCAAGCACTTTGAGTCGGGAGGAGATGAGAAGAGAAAGGGCCAGGTTATCCAGTTCTAGGCTTCTGTGGAAGTCATGGTTGGTTGGTGTATGAAATGTTATAAAACTCTTATTGGATCATCCCCCCCCCCAAAAAACCCCCAGATGTTGGGTGGCCATCTGTCAGGGCGTGTTTAGTTGCAATAATAATAATAATAATAATAATAATAATAATAATAATAATTTATACCCCGCCCTCCTAGGCCAGGGTGGCTACCATCAAAATATAAAATAAAATTTTATATGCAGGACTTGACATCTTTCCGCAGGGCCTGCAAGACAGAGCTGTTTCACCAGGCCTTTGGTCAGGGTGCAGCCTGACTCCCTCCTTTGGCAATCTTTACAGAACTTTAGTTTATGGTTGTCATCAATTTTGATTTCAATTAACTTTTATAATGTTTTTAGAATGTTGCACTATTTTAGTGTTGTCAGCCGCCCTGAGCCCGGCTTCGGCTGGGGAGGGAGGGATATAAATAAAATTTATTATTATTATAAAAAGGTAAAGGGACCCCTGAACATTAGGTCCAGTCGTGGCCGACTCTGGAGTTGCGGCGCTCATCTCGCTTTATTGGCCAGGGGAGCCGGCGTACAGCTTCCGGGTCATGTGGCCAGCATGCCTAAGCCGCTTCTGGCGAACCAGAGCAGCGAACAGAAACACCGTTTACCTTCCCGCCAGAGTGGTACCTATTTATCTACTTGCACTTTTGACGTGCTTTTGAACTGCTAGGTTGGCAGGAGCAGGGACCGAGCAACGGGAGCTCACCCCATCGTGGGGATTCGAACCTCCGACCTTCTGATCCGCAAGTCCTAGGCTCTGTGGTTTAACCCACAGCGCCACCCGCGTCCCTACATCAAAATATATAATACGTTAAAGACATAAAGTCAAACTATCAATTAAAATACAGCTTAAAATCAGATTAAGATCAAAACAAAAGCAAATCGGATGGCAACCCACAAATTATAACTATAGGGGTTGGGGGCATTAAGTGCTCACCAGGCCCAACTATTTGTGCTGGTCTTATATAATAATAATAATAATAATAATAATAATAATAATAATAATAATAATAATTTATACCCGGCACATCTGGCTGGGCTTCCCAAGCCACTTTGGGCAGCTCCCCAAAAAATATTAAAATACTGTAATACATCAAACATTAAAAGCTTCCCTAAACAGGGCTGCCTTCAGATGTCTTCTAAAAGTTTGGTAGTTATTTTTCTCTTTGACATCTGGTGAGAGGGCGTTCCACGGGGCGGGTGCCACCACCGAGAAGGCCCTCTGCCTGGTTCCCTGTAACTTGGCTTCTCGCAGGGAGGGCCGGTGGGAAGAGTTAGGGAGGCCACTTGCATGCAGGGGCTTATAAAAGGATCTTGTAAAAGGAAGGGGGTGTCAAACTTTGCAGCGGGTTCAGCTGGATGACCTTTGGGGTCCCTTCCAACTCTATGATTTTGTCATTTCAGCTTGGCAGAAATACTTAGCCAGGAGTGTGTGTGGCCCGGGAAGGGGGCCAGAGAGAGTGGACTTGGTTCCCCCCACCCTCCTGGGGGGTCAGGGAGTAGATGGCATCTTGACCCACTTTTGCCCTGTGTAATTTCCAGGTTTTTTTTTATTATTTTACATGTAGGTGGCAGAAAGACACGAGTTTTGGTTCCCATCTTTTTATTAGGATTTAGAGCCATTGCAAAAGAACAACAAGAAAGACGACAGTTTTGGTTGTAACGTACAGTATACAAATATATTTTTATATATAAAATAAATAGTAAGAAAATATATCTTTTAATAAAAATAACATCAAATCGCCACTGGCCATGGAGGACGCGGGATAACAAAGAACAAATAAATTATTATTACTTTTATAATGAAGCTTATCAGTACCTTAACAGTCTTCGAGACAATCAATTATTTGTCCTGACTTTTCTGCGGCCATGAGCCCACCTTGGAAGATTTTCCTGTGCAGTTTATTTTAGTGGGATTCAGAAAATGAGAAATATTATTCTTCATTAGACTTACAGCATAGGGTGCCCCATTTTATGCCCACAACAACCCTGCGAGGTAGCCAGGGTAGTCTTTCCGAACCCCCCTGCCTTTTGCCAAATTGTCATTATTGGCCACAGTCTGCAGTTTGTTTTCTCTACAGCAGCTTCGACTAAGCTAAATCCAAAAGGTGCCTAGGTTGGGAGAAAGCTGCTCTAGAGTAATACTATTTTAAGTGGATTCCTCTGAAGTAAGAAGACGGTGGATTTGCTGCCAAAACAATTTAGCAAAATATCGCAGCCTTTGATTTTACTCCAAAACCCAGGTTTGAATTCTGGATTTGCTGAAGCAATTCCGATGGTGTGTGCAAAGCATAAGTTCTTCCAGCAGGGGACAGCATGCCTTGTCCGTTCCAAGAGAGAGAGAGCCCTCTTAAACCACTTTTGAAATAATAGCTATTCTGGGCAAACAGACGCAGATGCATGAATAAATAACATTTTTATGAACGCGCTGCACTTTAAATAATGATTCCCCTTTCCCCCTCCTCCCTCTTGAACTTGTTAATTCCAGGCCCAAGGAAATTAAAATAAATGACATAGTTTATTTTCTGCAATAGAGTTCCGTCAGGATTTGCAAGCGCTCGGTTTTCCTTGGGCAATATTGCTTTTCTCTTGCCGGAAGAGAATTGCATCTGAATTGCAACTTGGTCCGGGTGTGGAAGGCTGCTGGCAAATGCTTTGCAGGCAGGCGTTGAAACTTCGCAAATCCAAAAAGATGCTTGTGCCAGGGCCTTTGTGGTCCAGGCTGGCTGCGAAGGATGGGATTTCTGGTCTAGAACGGCTGGAGGGCTGTTGAGTGGGGAAGTCAAGCATTTGGTCCAAATCTGCAGGCGGAAGCATTGTGATGAATGAGGGCGGGTGGTCTTCCAGTTCCAGCTGGTCGTTTTGGAGAAAGAGTGGGATAGAGAGGTCCTGGGTTGGCACAATTGGGTCGAGCTGGGTCTCAGTCGGAGGAGGGGCGTGGGTGATGGTGGTGCTGGGCGATTTGCCTTATATCTCTGTTCAAGAAACCATATAGATGCAGGCCCACAGCTACTTCCAGACACTCTGGAGATGGCTGGGATGGAGAGAGAGAGAGAAAATATATATGAGAACGAGAGCATCTGTATACCTATCGCAACAATTGGCCGTGCCAGGCTAGGAAATTCCGTAATAAAATAATGCCAAATCATCTGTTAAATTATGCCAACTTATGTCTATGCAAGGGACGCGGGTGGCGCTGTGGGTTAAATCACAGAGCCTAGGGCTTGCCAATCAGAAGGTCGGCGGTTCGAATCCCCGCGACGGGGTGAGCTTCCATTGCTCGGTCCCTGCTTCTGCCAACCTAGCAGTTCGAAAGCACGTCAAAGTGCTAGTAGATAAACAGGTACCACTCCGGCGGGAAGGTAAACGGCGTTTCCGTGAGCTGCTCTGGTTCACCAGAAGCGGCTTAGTCATGCTGGCCACATGACCCGGAAGTTGTACGCCAGCTCCCTTGGCCAATAAAGCGAGATGAGCGCCGCAACCAGAGTCGTCCACAACTGGACCTAATGGTCAGGGGTCCCTTTACCTTTACCTTTTATGTCTATGGAATAAAAGGATGCCAAATCATATTAAAATTGTCTGGATGTTCTGGTCCTTGTTGAAATCTCAAATTATGAGCACAGTGGAACCTTGGTTCTTGAACTTGATCTGTTTCGGGAGTCCGTTTGACTCCTGAAACCATTCGAAAACCAAGGCGCGCCTTCTGATTGGTTGCAGGAGCTTCCTGTACTCAAGCGAAAGCCGTGTCGGATGCTTGGCTTCTGGAAAATGTTTGAAAACTGGAACACTTTTGGCGTTTGGGAGTCGATTTGTTCATCAACTAAGCCGTTCGAGAACCAAGGTTCCAATGTAATTTTCTTCATTACAGTTATATTACGCCCTGTGTGAGTCAACCATTGCAATGTTGTTGGGGTCAACTATTTGTTGTTTAGTCATTTAGTCGTATCCGACTCTCCATGACCCCCTGGACCAGAGCACGCCAGGCACTCCTGTCTTCCACTGCCTCCCACAGTTTGGTCAAATTCATGCTGGTAGCTTCGAGAACACTGTCCCACCATCTCGTCCTCTGTTGCCCCCTTCTCCCTATGCCCTCAATCTTTCCCAACATCAGGGTCTTTTCCAGGGAGTCTTCTCTTCTCACGAGGCGGCCAAAATTCTGTTATTCTATTTGCAAGGCTCCCCACCCAGTCCTCTCTATCCAACCCTCAAAGCTTTTCCCAGACCCCCCCCCCTCTTTGCCGGTCCTGTCTCGCACCCTGATGAAATCTAGCGGGCTCTCACCTGGACATTTGTGGTGTTAAACGTCTGAAGCTTTTCCTTAAATTCCTGCAGGTGACTGGAGGCTCTGTGATCTGAAGGCTTGTGCTTTATCTGAATGAGAAAAGGGGATGTGGTTTAGAAATTCCCCTTCCTGGTGGAACTGGGGGCAGTGTGGGTGAGTGGGACAGGAAGGCGCTGAGAAACTACTTACGCAGTTCGCGAGTCTCCCTTGGAGGGCCATCAAGTACTCCTCCAACACGGGCTTGACGATTTTGGCAGACACAGTCTGGCTGTGGTTCCGCAGGACGGAGATAACCAAGTCGAGCTTCATCGCCAAGGCTTCTCGTTTATCCCATATCTGTCAAAAGAAGAGAGTTCAAGTCCTACCTTGTTGTTGTTTCTGCCTGGCGAGGCAGATTCCTAGAATTGCTCTTGGAGGGACTGCACAGCTGTTTAAACTCCACACCTCCCTGCAGAAGCATCCTAAGAGCCACAAACAGCACTTATCACCTCTAATGCCCACCGGCGCTGGGGGATCCCTCCAGCGGAGAGGTCCGCGTCTAAGGTGGCACTGAGAAGCATTTCTGCCTCCGACTGTGGAGGCAGAGCAGAGCCATCCTGGCTAGGAGCCATCGACAGCCTCCTGTGGCAGGGAGTTCCACAGGCTAACCGCATGCTGTTTGGTGGTTTCTTTCACGTGAATCTCCCAGCAGGATGTCCACAAGCTCTCATGTTATGAGAGAGGTAGGAAAATTTCTTCCTCTCTCTCCACTTTTCCCGTGCCATGTATAACTTCATAAACTGCTGTCTCATCTGCCTCTCTTCTCCTCTGAAATGTCCCAAATGCTGCAACGTTCCCTCACAGAGGAGTCTCTCTATCCTCTTGGTGGCTTTGGTTGCCTGGGTTATGGCTATTTGTGGCCAAAATAGGCTTCCCCAAATCTCTCTTGGGACGTGGGTGGCGCTGTGGGTTAAACCACAGAGCCTAGGACTTGCCGATCAGAAGGTCGGCGGTTCGAATCCCCACGACGGGGTGAGCTCCCGTTGCTCAGTCCCTGCTCCTGCCAACCTACCAGTTCAAAAGCACGTCAAAGTGCAAGTAGATAAATAGGTACCGCTCCGGCGGGAAGGTAAACGGTGTTTCTGTGCGCTGCTCTGGTTCGCCAGAAGCGGCTTAGTCCTGCTGGCCACATGACCTGGAAGCTGTACGCCGGCTCCCTCGGCCAATAAAGCGAGATGAGCGCCGCAACCCCAGAGTCGTCCACGACTCTACCTAACGGTCAGGGATCCCTTTACCCTTTATCTATATCTCTCTTTGATACATTTTCCTGCATCTAAACGAGGACACCCCACCCGTCTCAGGTCCTGGCTCTCTCCGCCATGGCAGGCGGCGTGTGGGACAGAATGGGGCTCATGTGCGATGCTTCCCCACCCCCAAGGAAAACAGGGCTCACTCACGTTGTCCAGAGATGCTTTGGGCCACCTGAGATGCTCCCCAGAGCAGTTCATCCATGGCTGAGACTCTTTCCTCAAGTCCTCCTGGAATGACAAGGCACAGAAGCAAAGTTAGGGCCTCATTGACGGCATGCCGGGATCAAAACAGGTCACAGAATCCTGGGGTTGTAGAGATGGAAGGGAACCCAAAGGTCATCCAGTCCAACCCCCTGCCATGCAGGAACTATGCAGGTCGGTGGCACGATGCTGTCAGGAGAACAGGGCATATTTCGACATGCAGTGGTACCTTGGTTTACGAGCACAATCCGTAAATCTGGACATCAGTTCGTAAACCAAAACAGGTCGTAACCCAAGGCACGCTTTTGCCAATGGGGCCTCCCCCAAAAATGTGTTCATAATCCAAAAAAATTAGTTTATAATCCAAAAAAAATTGTTCGTAATCCAAAAAAAGTTCGCAAACTGGGACACACGCTTTCGGTTTTGACGTGTTCGTAATCCAAAACGTATGCAAACCAGACTGTTCGCAAACCAAGGTACCACTGTATTCTCCCAAACTGGTTTGAGTCCATATCCTGAGATCAGTTTCGTAATTTTTGACCTGGCAATATATCGCGAATCATGATGTGTGTGTCTGCGCTATGCAAAAATCGTGATGTGGGGAAAACCGTGAAGCTTCTGCATAGCTCCATCCTTATTTCGGACATTGTGATTTATCGGTATCTTGCAATGTTTGGCTGGTGATCTATCACAATGTTGAAAACCAGATATCGCCCAGCCCTGCAGGTGAATTCTCCTTCCTCAACCTGGGTGCTTTCGAAACCTTTGCGGAGCACCCAGTTTACGGCAGCCTGCCTTGTAGGTTGTTTGGCGTCATGCCTGCCTTAACACACATTTGTTTAAAAACCCTTTATGAAAACATAAGAACCTCTATTTAAATGACAAGCAGGTTTAAGGCGGGGATAAGCCACTAATTGGATTTTTCTTGCTGGGTGCACATAGGGTTATATTGCTACAATCCAGGAGGGCTTAAGAGGTGAGGGAAATGGGAACTCGGTGCAAGAGAGGGTGGCATATCGCCCTTACAGAAAAGAAAAAAACGAAAATGGTGCGCGAATTGAGACTGGCAAGAGGATCGAAGCAGAAAGGCAGCTTTGCGAGAGAATTTGGGAGCTTCGTTTCGTCTGGAAAACTAAAGGCCGGTCGGAAGGGACCTCAAGGGTCATCTGGTCTGACCCTCTGCAATGCAGACTCGAATCCACAACCCTGACGTTATGGGTTTCATGCTCTACCGAGGGACCTATCCTAGGTGGGTTTATGCTAGCTTGTGAATCGCTTGATGATAAAAGGTTTGGTAGATGGGTACTGGGGTAAGTTGAATGTGCTGTGGGTTAAACTACAGAGCCTAGGACTTGCCGATCACAGGGTGAGCTCCCATTGCTCGGTCCCTGCTCCTGCCCACCTAGCAGTTCAAAAGCACATCAAAGTGCAAGTAGATAAATAGGTACCGCTCCAGCGGGAAGGTAAACGGCATTTCCATGCGCTGCTCTGGTTTGCCAGAAGCAGCTTAGTCCTGCTGGCCACATGACCCGGAAGCTGTACACCGGCTCCCTCGGCCAGTAAAGCGAGATGAGCGCTGCAACCCCAGAGTCGTTCGTGACTGGACCTAATGGTCAGGGGTCCCTCTACCTTTACCTTACTGGGAGAAGCTGAATGTGTGGGAATGTATGTTTTCATAATGTATTTTGGGGGTTCTCCATGGGTGAGGCCAGTCATTCAATCTCAGCCTATCCTACCTCGCAGGGGATTAAACAAGGAGGTGCAGGAGAGCCACTTGAGCTCTCTGGAGAAAACGGAGGGGTGCAAATCACATAAGAAACGAATAATTCATCCTACTTACGTATTTGTACGTAAGTTCTTTGAAGGCCTTCGTCGCTTTCGGGGGCGAGAAGTCGCCGAAGAAGCACCGGTTGATGGAAGCTCCATCCGCCCGATAGATTTCCAGAAACAAAATCACGGCCGCGGCTGCCAGCAGGATCCGCTTCACAGGAGCTGAATCAAGAGAGGCAGGAGATGAAGGTTGTCCCTCAAACCAGGAATTCCCGATATCCCATTGATATCACAGAATTCCCGATATCCCATTGTTCTAAAAGCTTTGTAAACAGACTCCCAATTTACAGGACTGCTGCCTTTTTGCATAGCCAAAGCTCAGGGCTGGTGGGAATTGTAGTCCGGCAACAATTGGAGGGCACCAGCTCCCCCTCCAAAAAATCCTGGGAACTGTAGTTTGATAAGGGCGCTGAGAGTTATTAGGAGATTCTGGGAGAGGAATTGGGGGGGTGTGTCTCCTAACAACTCTCGGCACCCTTAACAAACTACAGTTCCCAGGATTTCCTTCCAGAGGTTGTGGACGGTCCTTCCTTGGAAGTTACTGAGTAGAGGTTGTGTGGCTCTCTGTCAGGGATTCCCCCCCCCCCAGCTGAGATTCCTGCATTGCAGCGGGTTGGACTAGATGACCCTTGGGTGCCCCTTGCAATATATCTATGATTCTGTGATTCTCTGGCGGAAGAATCCCTGCCTCTTTAAAATGGTGTCACAGCATTTTAAGTGGAAGGTATGTGGATGTGACCCTAAGGCCTTCTGTTCTTGGGAGAAATTAAAGGCCCTCTCTCTCTTTCCTTCAGCCTCGTGCAAAGAAGAGGGGAGACCAAGGTGATCTGGGAACGAGCCTTTTAAGAACCACCTGAACGGCCTCCCTGGGGAGGTGGTGAAGGTTTTTGAGTAAAGGTTGGAGGTCCACCTGTCTGGGATGCTTCAGCTGAAAAGATAAGTCTGTGGGGTGGGCTAGTCTGGTGTGAGAGAGTGAGAGAAAATTTGTTCAGAGGAATCAGTCAAACAGTTGAGAGAATCTGTCAGAAGGTATTAGGAATGTAAAGGTAAAGGTAAACGCCGTTTTCCTTCCCGCCGGAGCAGTACCTATTTATCTACTTGCACTTTGCTAGATTGGCAGGTATAGGCTGGTAAAGAAATTAAAGTTAAGATACTGACAGGAATATAAACTTGTAAAATAAACTTGTTTATTGGTTCACTTTTAACAACTGACTGGACTCAGTGTTTTACCAGAAAGGAACTGGAGGGCGCGGGAGGCAGAGGACGCGGGTGGCACTGTGGGTTAAACCACAGAGCCTGGGACTTGCCGATCAGAAGGTCGGCAGCTTGAATCCCCACGACGGGGTGAGCCCCCGTTGCTCGGTCCCTGCTCCTGCCAACCTAGCAGTTCAAAAGCACGTCAAAAGTGCAAGTAGATAAATACCGTAGGTACCACTCCGGCGGGAAGGTAAACGGCCTTTCCGTGTGCTGCTCTGGTTCACCAGAAGCGGCTTAGTCCTGCTGGCCACATGACCCGGAAGCTGTACGCTGGCTCCCTCGGCCAATAAAGCCAGATGAGCACCGCAACTCCAGAGTCGCCATGACTGGACCTAACGGTCAGGGGTCCCTTTACCTTTACCTTAACTGGTTGGTGGCAGTGGGGAAGCGATCACAGTGGTGGCACAGGGATCAATAGACGGTTAAACGTCCGGGGACCCTGTGTGATCGCCAACAAATTCTCTCCCTCTCTCACACCAGACTAGCCCAACCCACAGACCTATCTTTTCTGTTTTTCCTAACTCCAGACTGTCTTCTCAACAACTGTAACTCCTCTCTAAAAAAACCCTTCCGTGCTTGAGATTTGGGGTTTGGCTGGATGACCCCAGGGGTCCCTTCCACTTCTATGATTTTATGATTCCCTGCCCTTTGGCAATGGCATTTGAAGGCAATCACTTCTCGGGGCTTCGCCCTTTGTTTCCGCACCCGGAACCCGTTCCAAAGCAATTCCACGCTGAGCTGGGACCCGCTCAGCGCAGATTCCTATGCTCCTTAATCACACAGCCGTTTGCAGCCAGATTCCTCTCTGCTTTGCATCCTTGGGTTTATAGTTCCTGAAAGGCCACTAATCTGTGTCATTATGGAATCACAAACAGCTCTGGTGTTGTGCCCTGAGCCAGGCGGCTTGGCTTTGTGTGAGATCTAAAGGAACGCCTGGCAAGGCCTGCCGTTAATGGCTCCCAGCGCAGACACGGGTGGATTCGGGACATTAATATCCCCCTCGCAGGCCGGTAATTAAAAATCCCACTTGGGTTTACCGGCATCTTAAACCGACACCGTATTTTCTCAAAGGAGGGTGTGTGTGTGTGTCGGGAGGCAGGGATGAGGTTTGGCTTGAGCTGGGGCAAAACCCAGTCCTCCAAAATTCTGCGGTAAGGGCAGAATCCTGACCGCCACTAATTGACGCCAAACACAGCGGACGGCGTTGCTCACGAATGAAATTGGCAGGGAGTCTCACATTGTTGCCGCGTTTAATGGAGCCTGGCAGACGTTTTGATAATCTGGGGGTGGGAGAAGAGAAGGAAGATGGCAAGGTGGGGAATAGCTGGAAGGTGAATTGTTTTCACGAGGCAGCGAGGGAGTCGGTTAAGCAACAGGGGCACCAACTACAGGAGGCCCTCAGCACCCACATCACAGGGCCCCCCGATGTAACTTTTGGTGCCATGCAAAGCCACCAGAAATCAGGCTCCAATACCTTATGAATAATAATAATAATAATAATAATAATAATAATAATAATAATAATATTTTTATTTATACCCTGCCCTTCCCGGTTCAAAAACCAGGCTCAGGGCAGCTAACAACAAATTTAAAACACTTTAAAACACTTAATTATAAAGCAGCATAAAATACGGTATAAAAACATGAATAACAATAAAATTCAAAAATAATCAATCAGATAATCCCCAGGGCTAGCTGGTTGAATTAGTCCTACTTGGGCCAGCGAGGAGACCAGGGGAGAATTAGCTGTGGGGTCTCAGAGCAGGGTCTTCATAAAAGGGGAGGGGGAGGGAAGAGAAGGGAAATAAAAGATCAGGCTGAATTCAAATTAAAGGCCAGGCGGAATAGCTCTGTCTTACAGGCCCGACAGAAGGAAGTTAAATCCTGCAGGGCCCTGGTCTCATAGGACAGAGCATTCCACCAGGTCGGAGCCACCACTGAGAAGGCCCTGGCCCTGGGGGAGGGTAGTCTGTCTTCCTTAGGGCCCGGGACCTCTAAACTATGATTATTCATGGACCTTAAGGTCTTCTGCGGGGCAGACCAGGAGAGGCGGTCCCGTAGATATGAGACCTTGGACAGCATCTCTGAGGCCTTGTGAGACTGGAAGCAGAGGCACAGCAAGGTCAGCTGTTTTTCAGGAAGGCTGCCCTTTAGCTTTTTTAGGATACCCCAAAGTTCCTGCGGATCGCACAAATCCAACCGACGGTCACATAAAACCATGTCAGCACTGCACATCGGCGTTGTGAGCCAATCACACCAATCACGAAAATCCGCCCTCCGGGGTTGTGAGTGCCACAATGCCAATCCTCTTGGGGGGATTTTGTCACACACCCACCCCAGCCGTGACACCTGGGCCGGACCACCCCTCCGCACCCCCTTTGCAACACCCCAGACCGGAAGTCAGTTTCCGAGGCTGCGGGGCGCGTGATGTCATGATGTCATGTCAAGACGTCGCTGCATGCTGGGCACCCATAAGCTGGGCCCCAAGTCAGCGCCCCTGCGAAGCAGCACAGCAGTGGAAGGGGAAAAAGGGGGCCATCACTGAGAGTGCCCTTTTCAAATGCTGCTTTGGTTTCTTTTGCACAGTTCTCTTTTTAGCCACGATTCCTGCATGACAGGGGGATGGGCTCGATGGCCTTTGGGTGTCCCTCCCTGCTCTGCCGTCCCGTGACTCTAATTCCCCTGTGGTTGGTTATAACCACAGGCCAAATCCCATACTGATTTGAAGGGCTGGTTTGCTCGCCTCCAGAGTGCGATTTCCAGAAACTGGCTTTCCCTTCTGCGAAATGGGTGTAATAACAAAACTGGCGTTCAGAGGCATTTACTGGCTCCAGCAGTGGAGGCAGAGTCCAGCCGCTATGGCTAGTAGTGCCTGAGAATCTCCACGAGATGGGGAGAAGTAGGGTTTTTTGGGGAGAGGATGACTTGCAAACCGTTGCAGACTTTCCCTGGGATTGCAAAGCTGCAAATCAATGCACTGGGCGTCTTTAGTGTGAATTAGGGACTGTGGGGTAAGCCAGCCTGGAAATAGACCCCCGTTTCTGCAGACCTTAGGGCTCAAAGCAAGCACTTTATCCTCCTCAATACTCCTGCCGAGACATCCTTGATCCACTTCCTCGTGGCAGAAAGCCCATTGCACCTTGCCCGGGTGAGCGTGGCTTTCAGCGACAAGGAAGAATAATAGCTTTCTGTTGCCTTCATGACAGCCTTTTAAAATCTGAAGAGCATCATTAAACGGGCTGGGCACATAATCGCCTTTCCCTTCCTAAGCCGAGCGTCGCCAGGGGCTCCAGCCTCCTCTGCTAAACCCCTGATCCTACTGGGTGCTCCCGTCTCCGACTCGCAGTTTCGGTCACCTCCAACTTCCTTAAAACGCAGCGTGTGGAAAGGAGGGCGCCCACCAGCTGCGATGGCGCATGTGGGGCAGCAGAATTAATTGGTACGCTTTGCTGCTGCTGTGGCTAATCCAGTTCTTCAAAGGCGAGCGGGCGCCTTTGGGAAAAAGCACCGTGTGGTGAATCATAGACTCATAGACTGGGAGACCCCAACAGTCTCTAGTCAAAACCCCCTCCAATGCAGGAACCACAGCTAGAGAATCCCTGGCCTTTGTTTAAAAACCCAAAAAACTCCAAAGAAGCCTAGATAGTGCACTTGGTTCGAACATAAAAAGGTAAAGGACCCCTGGACAGTTAAGTCCAGTCAAAGGCAACTATGGGGTTGCAGTGCTCATCTCGCTTTCAGGCCAAGGGAGCCGGCGTTTGTCCACAGACAGCTTTCCGGATCATGTGGCCAGCAGGACTAAACCACTTCTGGCACAGCGGGACACTGTGACGGAAACCAGTGCGCACGGAAACACTGTTTTACCTTCCCACCGCAATGGTACCTATTTATCTACTTGCACTGGTGTGCTTTCAAAGTGCTGGGTTGGCAGGAGCAGGGACCGAGCAACGGGAGCTCACCCCGTCACGGGGATTCAAACCGCCGACTTTCTGGTCAGCAAGTCCTAGGCTCTGTGGTTTAACCCACAGCACCACCCGCGTCCCTGGTTCGAACTTGGTGCTGATAATGCCAAGGTTGTAGGTTTGATCCTCATAAGGGACAGTTTCACATTCCTGAATTGCAGAGGGTTGGACTAGATGATCCCTGGTCTCCCTTCCAAATCTACAATTCTATAATTCTATAAAGGAGAGCTCTACTTCTTCTGAAAGAAAGGAGGGCAGGAGCTTCCATGAAATTGCCTGCCCACTGCTAGATCCTGGACTAAACAGGTGCACAGCTCATGGGATCATGACTCGCTGTGGATTTCTCTTTACATGATTTTTGCAATTGAAACCTCTGCGTATAAACCAGCAGGAGCCAACAATGCTTTGCAATTTGCCCTCTTTTGCTCTCGTTTCTTTTTGGAGGAGGGTAACGTGCAACTGAAAGCCATGAGAAACATCACCTTGCCAGCAAAGGTCCGTATAATTCAAGCTCTGGTTTTCCCGGTAGTGATGTATGGAAGTGAGAGCTGGACCATAAAGAAGGTCCAGCCAAAGAATGGATGCTTTTGAATTCTGGTGCTGGAGGAGACTCTTGAGAGACCCATGGAATGCAAGAAGATCAAATGTATCCATTCTGAAGGAAATCAGCCCTGAGTGCTCACTGGAAGGACAGATCGTGAAGCTGAGGCTCCAAGACTTTGGCCACCTCAGGAGAAGAGAAGACTCCCAGAAAAGACCCTGATGTTGGGAAAGATGGAGGGTGCAAGGAGAAGGGGATGACAGAGGACGAGATGGTGGGACAATGTTCTCGAAGCAACCAGCATGAGTTTGATCAAACTGCGGGAGGCGGTGGAAGACAGGAGTGCCTGGCATGCTCTGGTCCAGGGGGTCACGAAGAGGCGGACACGACTAAACGACTAAACAACAACAACGTGCAACTGCTGCTCTAACCAAAATGGTGTCGCTCATGCTCTGTTTAGAAAGTTCGACCGTAATGTCCCTGAATTTGATGAAGTGGAAGGGTAGCGTTCCCCATAACCTGGTGTCCTTCAGAGGTTCTGGAGTACAACTTTCACCACCAGCTGATGGGAATTGTAGTCCAAAACCTCTGTATTCCACCAGCAGGAGACTGGCTGTGTTAGTAAGATCAGACGCTCACCCTCACTTTGTTTTTTAAACCGGGATAAGCAATCCCATCCAGAAGAGTTTTCTCCATTCGCTAAACAAAATTCACTTTTAAATGACAGGAGACGATGAGCCCAGGGTGTGTGGTCTGAAATTGCCAGGGATTTATGATTCCCATGGATGGGGGCCATCTGATTATTCCTCGAGGGATTGTGTGTTTCTTATCTCTGAGCAGTGTCTTTCTTTCCCTCTGTTTAAGACACTTAAATAAATGGGGATTGTTATTATGCGATTAATATTTGAAGGGCTGTTACCTCTTGATCAACGGTGCGGAGATAGCAAAAAACAACAACCCGGGATCTGATGGCGTAAACCGGCTCTGATTAAAGAAGCGGGGAAGGCACGCCAATTTGGAGAATGAGCGTTTCCCTGACCCCTTTCAACGCCTGGCCAGGGGGATGCAATCACAGTTTGCCTTCGCGTTGATGCCAGGATGAAAGGGGGGGCGCTGAGTCACTGAAAGTCAGCGGGGACCACTTGCTTTCATCTCCTTTCAGAAGGACGCAAAACTCAAAGCGAGTTCAGGCTGATTAAACTGGGTGTTCTCTGCCAAAAACCATGGCTCCAGCCATGTTGCTCTCTGGCTGCTGTGGACTAAAACACCCATCACTACTGGTGAAACCATAGCTTGAACTATACAGACTTTTGTTGGCAAGGTGATGGTCTCTGCTTTTTAAGACGCTGTCTAGGTTTGCCATCGCCTTTCTCCCAAGGAGCAGGCGTCTTTTAATTTCGTGGCTGCTGTCACCGTCTGCAGGGATCATGGAGCCCAAGAAAGTAAAATCTCTCACTGCCTCCATTTCTTCCCCTTCTATTTGCCAGGAGGTGATGGGACCAGTGGCCACGATCTTCGTTTTTTTGATGCTGAGCTTCAGACCATATTTTGCGCTCTCCTCTTTCACCCTTTTTCTTTCACCTCTTTCACACTTTTCCCCAGTAGTGATGTATGGAAGTGAGAGCTGGACCACAAAGAAGGCTGATCGCTGAAGAATGGATGCTTTTGAATTATGGTGCTGGAGGAGACTCTTGAGAGTCCCATGGACTGCAAGAAGATCAAACATATCCATTCTGAAGGAAATCAGCCCTGAGTGCTCACTGGAAGGACAGATCCTGAAGCTGAGGCTCCAAGACTTTGGCCACCTCATGAGAAGAGAAGACTCCCTGGAAAAGACCCTGATGTTGGGGAAGATGGAGGGCACAAGGAGAAGATGACGACAGAGGACGAGATGGTGGGACAGTGTTCTCGAAGCTACCAGCATGAGTCTGACCCAACTGCGTGAGGCAGTGGAAGACAGGAGTGCCTGGCGTGCTCTGGTCCAGGGGAACACGAAGAGGTGGACACGACTAAACGACTAAACGACAACAACGCAACACCCATCAACCACAACAGTTGGTCACGCTGGGTTTGAGGGGTACTGTTGGGATTTGGAACTTCTCAAGGTCATTGGCTACCTGTGGCAAGGCCTAGTATCATGGAACAGTAGAGTTGGAAGGGACACCCAGAGTCATCTAGTCCACCCCCTGATTGTTGCACAGTGGGGGCTGGACTAGATGAGCCCGGGGTTCCCTTCTAACTCTACAATTCCACGATTCTGTGATTCTACGAGAGTCATTAAGAGACAGATCCTGCCTGGTCCTAGCCCCCTTTCCTTGGGATTACATCTTGGGGTCCCCAACTTCTAGGCATGTGGGTATTTTGGGGTGAAAGGCATGTGACTGAGATTCCAGGAGGAGATTTTGTTGACTAGGGAGGAGGAAGACTTTGGGGCCAAATGGATGCCCTCGTTCCCCGGCCGCCCCGCTGGGTATTCCTGGGAGACGGCTAATTGCACCATTACCACCACGGAGAGGGAAAACTCTGATAAATAAAATATTGGAAAGGAAAGATGGGTTTTGAGAAGCGCTGGGAGATAATTGCCTCGACGCTTCTCGTCCTCCGGAGCCAGAATCATTTGTCACTGTTTAGGGCTTCAATTATTTCTCTGTAGCTACATTTGCATGGGGAAGGTGAGTAATTGGGCAATTAGCATAAGGTGAAGAGGGATCTCACCGCCGGGGTGTCCTGGCAAGGAACGGGGGTCTGGGGTATACGTGTTTGTGTGGTGGGGGGAAGGCAGCAGGGTTTGGGGAGCTGACCCTCCCGAGACCTTTGTGAAAGGGGACTGGCGGGTTCTTCAAAGAGCAGAGAAACCGGCAGGTGTGCCGTGACACCTGTCCTCCGTTTCTGGCAGCGCACACCAGGCTTCTTTAACCTGCAGCTCTGGATTACAGGTTCTGACCCACCAGCCCAGCTGTGGTCCAAGACATCAGTATTATTATTATTATTATTATTATTACTACTATTATTATTATTATTTGGAGCAGTAATATCTTTTGCATTTGGCTCTCTTCAATATCCATGACTTCTAGAGTGGGAAGGGACCACATAAGTTATCTAGTCCTAACTTCTTGCAACGCAGGAACCTTTTACCAGTGTAGGACTCGAACCCAAGACCCTGAAATTAAGAGCCTCGCAGAATCCTAGAATTGTTGGGTTGGAAGGGATACCAGGGGTCATCTAGTCCAACCCCCTGCAATGCCCCAACTGAGCTCATAGAATCACAGAATCGTGGAATTGTAGAGTTAGAAGGGAACCCCAGGGTCATCTAGTCCAACCCCCGATTCTTGCACAGTGGGGGCTGGACTAGATGATCCAGCTATTTATATTTATATTCCACCCGTTTCTCTAAAGAGCTCAAGGCAGCAGGCGTAGTTCTGCCCCCTCCTCACTTAATCCTGGGAGCCCAAATGCAACAGGCGCAGCTCTTCTTGTTACTCTCCCTGTTGAGTGGGGTGGATTCGAACCAGGTTCTCTCCCTGGTCCTAACCCATCACCCTAACCGCTACACCACCCCTGAAAAGCACCGGGTTGGAGAAGGCTGCTGTGCACTTACGCCACCCCACCTGCCCCACAGAGATGCCCTGCCTTTAAGAGCTGTCCGGCAGGTGGAAATCCAACAGGTGCAGCTCCCTTATAAAAAAATCTGTACGGATTGAATTTCTGCCCGTCTCCAGCTGCTAAAAGGCGCACAGACGCTGTTGGGAATGAGACCCTCTCCTCTTCCCTCCCTTTCACACTTTCGCACCCACTCCATTCCAGCTGATTACTTGTATAAGTTTTAGGCGGTTAACTGAGCCAATTAAAATCTGCATGCATTTGCATATGAGGGGAATCAAGAACTCTAGAGGAAACAGCATGCTGCCTTTGCTTCTGAAACGAATCTCTCGCCTGTTTCTCCCACCAGGCCTCCTCGTAGGAGGGGCACACTTTGCTCCCCAACTCTGTCTTTGTCAACCTGGTGCCCTCTAGCTAGTTTGGACTCAGTAATACACTGGGAGCCACTCAGATTTCACCCCCGTGTTTTCCACCAACCCCCAAACTGAGTACAGTGGTACCTCTGGTTATGGATTTAATTCATTTCGGGGTGCCGTGCGCACCCCCAAAAATGCATAACTAGAGGCTCCGCTTCTGCACTTGTGGGCAGCGCGATAGAGCGCTTCTGTTCATGTGCACCTTGCACAGAGTGCTTCTGCACATGTCTGAACGGCAAAACCTGGAAGTATACATTTCTGGGTTTGCTGCGTTCGCAACCCGAGGATTACGTATCCAGAGCGATACATAACTCGAGGGTCCACTGTAACTGATGCAGCAAACCAGGGTCATAGTCAGGGGCATAGGAGGGGGGGCAGTGGGGGTGGTGCGCCCTGGGTGTCATCCCTGAGGGGTGTGTGTGACAAAATACCCCCCGGTGGATCGCCGCTGATCAATCCGCCCCCGAGCGGCTAGCTCCACTGCTGCTCATAGGTAAAGGTAAAGGGACCCCTGACCATTAGGTCCAGTCGTGGCCGACTCTGGGGTTGGGGCGCTCATCTCGCTTTACTGGCCGAGGGAGCCGCCGTACAGCTTCCGGGTCATGTGGCCAGCAGGACTAAGCCGCTTCTGGCAAACCAGAGCAGCGCACAGAACACCATTTACCTTCCTGCCGGAGTGGTACCTATTTATCTACTTGCACTTGGACGTGCTTTTGAACTGCTGGGTTGGCAAGAGCAGGGACCGAGCAACGGGAGCTCACCCCGTTGCAGGGATTTGAACCACCGACCTTCTGACCGGCAAGCCCTAGGCTCTGTGGTTTAACCCACAGCACCACCTGCATCATAGTCAACACCAAAAAGCTAACATAGTCTGATTCATTCCAAACAGGTGCCAAACGTTTGCAAACTTGCATCGCAAAACCCATGGTTTGCCTCACCCTCCCCGTTCTATGCCAAGGTGAATGATTCCAGGGCGGTGAACCAGACGGCACGCCTATTTTTCCTCTTCCTGCCAGGGCAGAATGCCTTCTGTGCTGCAAGCGTGACATCACCTCTAGGCACTGACTTGGCTAACAACACGTGGGAATTACGCTGGCTCACAGCCAGCACCTGTCACCTATTTTCGCTTTGCTCTGCTTGCTTTCCAAACATCGTGGCGGGAGAGTTCGCCGGCTCGCTGTGTCGAGTCCTGGAAACGGAAAGCTGTGCCATGTAGTACCCAGTAAACTCCGATTGGGTGCCAAACTTTTGCAGTTGTTTGGAGTGAAGAGGACAATGCTGAAGTTATTTTGGGGGGGACCTTGGTTTGAGCCTCAATTACTCTGTTTGGGGGCTGCTGCAAAATGGCGCAAAAGGGTGCTAAACTATTGCAAAAATTTGGCACCACTTTGGAATGAATTGGACAATGTTGGGGTTTCGTGGGATACCAATTACCCCTGAGTGCCAGTTCATTGGTTTGGGGTCCGGTGCAAAACACGGGGTTCACAGTGCAAAAGGGTGCAGAATGAGTGCAAAAGTTTGGCACCAGTTTGTTTCAATTGGACAGCTTTGGGATTTTTTGGGGGGATACCTCGGACCCCTGGTTTGAGCATCAGTTCATTGGTTTGGGGTCCGGTGCAAAACACGGGGTTCACAGTGCAAAAGGGTGCAGAATGAGTGCAAAGGTTTGGCACCAGTTTGTTTCAATTGGACAGCTTTGGGATTTTTTGGGGGGATACCTCGGACCCCTGGTTTGAGCATCAGTTAATTGGTATGGGGTCCGGTCCAAAACATGGGGTTCACAATGCAAAAGGGTGCAGACTTAATTAGCATCATCGACCTGCAGAGTTGCAAGGTTTCCTTGGGGTCATCTAATCTAATCGCCTGTGGTGCAGGAATCACAGCTAAGGAATCCCCGACTGATCGCCGCCCAACCTCTGTTGGAAGACCTCCAACGTATCATCGAGTGGTACAGTTGGAAGGGATCCCAAGAGTAATCTAGTCCAACCTGCTGCAACAAAGCCATCACAACTTAATTGCGGTTGTTACGATCCGGAGGAGTTGATCCCCGACACACACCAGACTCTGCAAAATGAGCCGCAGTGTCGAAGCGTAGTATACGCCGTGTCCTTACCTGTTCCCATCATAATTCTGTCGCGACGTCCTCTTCGTTCCCCGGAGCAGATCTGAGTGTTTTGGGTTCTCCATGGCCCAGGTATTTATACCTGCGCAGCTTTCTGTTTTCAGGACACAAAACAGCGAACTCGACCATTTGAATAACGTGTCGGGGAATTCTTACAACATGATGTTCCGAAAGCAGTCAAAGGAAAGTGAAAAAAGTCGACAGGTGCTGGCTGTGAGCCAGAGAAATCCCCAGGTAATCTTGGTTGAGTGTCTAGAGGTGATGTCATGCTTGGGGCATGAAAGGCCTTCTACCCTGGCAGGAGGAGGAGAAATAGGCGTGCCCGACAGCATGACAACACATGGGAGTCCCGCTGGCTCACAGCCAGCACCTGTCACCTATTTCCGCTTTGCTCTGCCTGCTTTCCGAACATCGTAGAGTACGACAACATCGTAGAGTACGACAACATCGTAGAGTTCGACAACACGTCGAGTCCTGAAAACAGAAAGCTGTGCCGACAGCATGACAACACATGGGAGTCCCGCTGGCTCACAGCCAGCACCTGTCACCTATTTCCGCTTTGCTCTGCCTGCTTTCTGAACATCGTAGAGTACGACAACATCGTAGAGTACGACAACATCGTAGAGTTCGACAACACGTCGAGTCCTGAAAACGGAAAGCTGTGCCATGTAGTACCCAGAACACTCCGATCGGGTGCCAAACTTTTGCAGTAGTTTGGAGTGAAGAGGACAATGGTGAAGTTATTGGGGGGGGGAATATCTATGACCCCTGGTTTGAGTGTCAGTTACTCAATCTATGGGGCCGCTGCGGAATGTGGGGTCCGTAGTGCAAAAGCAATTACAAATGTTTGGCACTGGTTTGAAGTGAATTGGAGAATGTTGAGGTTTTTTTGGGGGGGATAACGATGCCCCCCCAGTTTGAGTATGTTACTCAGTTTGTGGGCTGGTGCAAAACACAGGGTTTGTGGTACAAAAGAGTCAGGACAAGTGCAGAAGTTTGGCATCAGTTTGGAGTGAATCAGACAATGTGGGGAGGTTTTTTGGGGGGGATACCTCGACCTTGGTTTGAGCCTCAATTACTCTGTTTGGGGGCTGCTGCGAAATGGTGCAAAAGGGTGCTAAACTATTGCAAAAATTTGGCACCACTTTGGAATGAATTGGACAATGTTGGGGTTTTGTGGGATACCAATTACCCCTGAGTGCCAATTGATTGGTTTGGGGTCTGGTGCAAAACACGGGGTTCACGGTGCAAAAGGGTGCAGAATGAGTGCAAAAGTTTGGCACCAGTTTGTTTCAATTGGACTGCTTTGGGATTTTTTTGGGGGATACCTCGGACCCCTGGTTTGAGCATCAGTTCATTGGTTTGGGGTCCGGTGCAAAACACGGGGTTCACGGTGCAAAAGGGTGCAGAATGAGTGCAAAAGTTTGGCACCAGTTTGTTTCAATTGGACAGCTTTGGTATTTTGGGGGGGGATACCTCGGACCCCTGGTTTGAGCATCAGTTCATTGGTTTGGGGTCCGGTGCAAAACACGGGGTTCACGGTGCAAAAGGGTGCAGAATGAGTGCAAAAGTTTGGCACCAGTTTGTTTCAATTGGACAGCTTTGGGATTTTTTGGGGGGATACCTCGGACCCCTGGTTTGAGCATCAGTTAATTGGTATGGGGTCCGGTCCAAAACATGGGGTTCACAATGCAAAAGGGTGCAGACTTAGTTAGCATCATCGACCTGCAGAGTTGCAAGGTTTCCTTGGGGTCATCTAATCTAATCGCCTGTGGTGCAGGAATCACAGCTAAGGAATCCCCGACTGATCGCCGCCCAACCTCTGTTGGAAGACCTCCAACGTATCATCGAGTGGTACAGTTGGAAGGGATCCCAAGAGTAATCTAGTCCAACCTGCTGCAACAAAGCCATCACAACTTAATTGCGGTTGTTACGATCCGGAGGAGTTGATCCCCGACACACACCTGACTCTGCAAAATGAGCCGCAGTGTCGAAGCGTAGTATACGCCGTGTCCTTACCTGTTCCCATCGTAATTCTGTCGCGACGTCCTCTTCGTTCCCCGGAGCAGATCTGAGTGTTTTGGGTTCTCCATGGCCCAGGTATTTATACCTGCGCAGCTTTCTGTTTTCAGGACACAAAACAGCGAACTCGACCATTCAAATAACGTGTCGGGGAATTCTTACAACACGATGTTCGGAAAGCAGTTGAAGGAAAGTGAAAAAAGTCGACAGGTGCTGGCAGTGAGCCAGAGAAATTCCCAGGTTATCTTGGCTGAGGGTCTAGAGGGGAGGTCATGCTTGGGGCACGAAAGGCCTTCTACCCTGGCAGGAGGAGGAGAAATAGGCGTGCCCGACAGCATGACAACACATGGGAGTCCTCCTGCTTCACAGCCAGCACCTGTCACCTATTTCCGCTTTGCTCTGCGTGCTTTCTGAACATCGTAGAGTACGACAACATCGTAGAGTACGAAAACATCGTAGAGTTCGACAACACGTCGAGTCCTGAAAACAGAAAGCTGTGCCGACAGCATGACAACACATGGGAGTCCCGCTGGCTCACAGCCAGCACCTGTCACCTATTTCTGCTTTGCTCTGCCTGCTTTCCGAACATCGTAGAGCACGACAACATCGTAGAGTACGACAACATCGTAGAGTACGACAACATCGTAGAGTTCGACAACACGTCAAGTCCTGAAAACGGAAAGCTGTGCCATGTAGTACCGAGAACACTCCGATCGGGTGCCAAACTTTTGCAGTAGTTTGGAGTGAAGAGGACAATGGTGAAGTTATTGGGGGGGGATATCTATGACCCCTGGTTTGAGTGTCAGTTACTCAATCTATGGGGCCGCTGCGGAATGTGGGGTCCGTAGTGCAAAAGTGATTACAAATGTTTGGCACTGGTTTGAAGTGAATTGGAGAATGTTGAGGTTTTTTTGGGGGGGATAACGATGCCCCCCCAGTTTGAGTATGTTACTCAGTTTGTGGGCTGGTGCAAAACACAGGGTTTGTGGTACAAAAGAGTCAGGACAAGTGCAGAAGTTTGGCATCAGTTTGGAGTGAATCAGACAATGTGGGGAGGTTTTTTTGGGGGGGATACCTCGACCTTGGTTTGAGCCTCAATTACTCTGTTTGGGGGCTGCTGCGAAATGGTGCAAAAGGGTGCTAAACTATTGCAAAAATTTGGCACCACTTTGGAATGAATTGGACAATGTTGGGGTTTTGTGGGATACCAATTACCCCTGAGTGCCAATTGATTGGTTTGGGGTCTGGTGCAAAACACGGGGTTCACGGTGCAAAAGGGTGCAGAATGAGTGCAAAAGTTTGGCACCAGTTTGTTTCAATTGGACTGCTTTGGGATTTTGGGGGGGATACCTCGGACCCCTGGTTTGAGCATCAGTTCATTGGTTTGGGGTCCGGTGCAAAACACGGGGTTCACGGTGCAAAAGGGTGCAGAATGAGTGCAAAGGTTTGGCACCAGTTTGTTTCAATTGGACAGCTTTGGGATTTTTTGGGGGGATACCTCGGACCCCTGGTTTGAGCATCAGTTAATTGGTATGGGGTCCGGTCCAAAACATGGGGTTCACAATGCAAAAGGGTGCAGACTTAATTAGCATCATCGACCTGCAGAGTTGCAAGGTTTCCTTGGGGTCATCTAATCTAATCGCCTGTGGTGCAGGAATCACAGCTAAGGAATCCCCGACTGATCGCCACCCAACCTCTGTTGGAAGACCTCCAACGTATCATCGAATGGTACAGTTGGAAGGGATCCCAAGAGTAATCTAGTCCAACCTGCTGCAACAAAGCCATCACAACTTAATCGCGGTTGTTACGATCCGGAGGAGTTGATCCCCGACACACACCCGACTCTGCAACCTGAGCCGCAGTGTCGAAGCGTAGTATACGCCGTGTCCTTACCTGTTCCCATCGTAATTCTGTCGCGACGTCCTCTTCGTTCCCCGGAGCAGATCTGAGTGTTTTGGGTTCTCCATGGCCCAGGTATTTATACCTGCGCAGCTTTCTGTTTTCAGGACACAAAACAGCGAACTCGACCATTCGAATAACGTGTCGGGGAATTCTTACAACATGATGTTCCGAAAGCAGTTGAAGGAAAGTGAAAAAAGTCGACAGGTGCTGGCTGTGAGCCAGAGAAATTCCCAGGTAATCTTGGCTGAGTGTCTAGAGGTGATGTCATGCTTGGGGCATGAAAGGCCTTCTACCCTGGCAGGAGGAGGAGAAATAGGCGTGCCCGACAGCATGACAACACATGGGAGTCCTGCTGGCTCACAGCCAGCACCTGTCACCTATTTCCGCTTTGCTCTGCGTGCTTTCTGAACATCGTAGAGTTCGTCAACACTCCGAACATCATAGAGTTCCGAACATCGTAGAGTACAACAACATCGTAGTGTACGACAACATCGTAGTGTACGACAACATCGTAGTTTTCTGAACATCGTAGTGTACGACAACATCGTAGAGTTCGACAACACGTCGAGTCCTGAAAACGGAAAGCTGTGCCATGTAGTACCCAGAACACTCCGATCGGGTGCCAAACTTTTGCAGTAGTTTGGAGTGAAGAGGACAATGGTGAAGTTATTGGGGGGGGGAATATCTATGACCCCTGGTTTGAGTGTCAGTTACTCAATCTATGGGGCCGCTGCGGAATGTGGGGTCCGTAGTGCAAAAGCGATTACAAATGTTTGGCACTGGTTTGAAGTGAATTGAAGAATGTTGAGGTTTTTTTGGGGGGGATAACAATGCCCCCCCAGTTTGAGTATGTTACTCAGTTTGTGGGCTGGTGCAAAACACAGGGTTTGTGGTACAAAAGAGTCAGGACAAGTGCAAAGGTTTGGCATCAGTTTGGAGTGAATCAGACAATGTGGGGTGTTTTTTTTGGGAGGGGGATACCTCGACCTTGGTTTGAGCCTCAATTACTCTGTTTGCGGGCTGCTGCGAAATGGTGCAAAAGGGTGCTAAACTATTGCAAAAATTTGGCACCACTTTGGAATGAATTGGACAATGTTGGGGTTTTATGGGATACCAATTACCCCTGATTTGAGTGCAAAGTTAATTGGTTTGGGGTCCGGTGCAAAACACAGGGTTCATGGTGCAAAAGGGTGCAGAATGAGTGCAAAAGTTTAGCACCAGTTTGTTTCAATTGGGCAGCTTTGGGATTTTTGGGGGGGATACCTCGGACCCCTGGTTTGAGCGTCAGTTAACTGGTTTGGGGTCTGGTGCAAAACACAGTGCAAAAGGGTGCAGACTTAATTAGCATCATCGACCTGCAGAGTTGCAAGGTTTCCTGGGGGTCATCTAGTGCAGGAATCACAGCTAAAGAATCCCCAACTGATCGCCGCCCAACCTCTGTTGGAAGACCTCCAATGTATCATCGAGTGGTACAGTTGGAAGGGATCCCAAGAGTAATCTAGTCCAACCTGCTGCAACAAAGCCATCACAACTTAATCGCGGTTGTTACGATCTGAAGGAACCTATCGCCGACACACACCCAACTCTATAACCTGAGCCGCAGTGTCGAAGCAAAGAAGTCGCCGTGTCCTTACCTGTTCCCATCGTAATTCTGTCGTGATGTCTCGGGGTTCAAGATGCACGTCCTCTTCGTTCCCCGGAGCAGATCTGTGTGTTTTGGGTTCTCCATGGCCCAGGTATTTATACCTGCGCAGCTTTCTGTTTTCAGGACACAAAACTGCGAGCTGGGGAAGTCGACCATTCGAATAACGTGTCGGGGAACTCTTACAACATGATGTTCCGAAAGCAGTCGAAGGAAAGTGAAAAAAGTCGACAGGTGCTGGCTTTGAGCCAGAGAAATTCCCAGGTAATCTTGGCTGAGTGTCTAGAGGTGATGTCATGCTTGGCACACAAGAGGCCTTCTACCCTGGCAGGAGGAGGAGAAATAGGCGTGCCCGTCAGCCCTGGGATTTTGCAACTCAGCACAGAACGGGCAACCGGCGGCTGGCTTGGGCAGGTGTTTCTTTTCCGGTCCCTTTGGGGTGATTTGGAAATGGGTTTTGGGGCAGCACCTTCACTTATGGGGGAAGAAAGCTCAGTGGAGCAGAGAGGTGTGTGGGTGTGAGATGGTTTGTGGCTATGTGCCCTTGCGCTTTCATGCGACGCGATTGTGGAACTGCTGAGCTTGTGGGGGAGAGGTGGAAAAGGAAAGCCGTCTGAGAGCCTGGTTTGCGGGGAACTTCCTAGGGAATCGAGAGGCGAAGCGCCGGACTTTGAGCTCTGACCTTTGAAATGCTTTTGGTTTTTCCTTCCTGTTTTCTTTTTCCACTCCTGACTGGCGACTGAGCTCAGGGGAGCCAGGACTGCGTTTCTCATGTGATGTCTTGTGGCCTTCGAACATTACGAAGGTTTGCTTTGCCCCGGCAGCCTGAAGGTACGTAACCTGACGCTTTATTCCGCCTCGGTCAGACCTCTCCCCCCCCAGTTCTGGGTACCCCAGTTTAAGAAGGATATCGACAAGCTGGAAGGTGTGCAGAGGAGAGCAGCCAGAATGATGACGGGGATGGAAGCCAAGCCTGATGAGGAACGGTTGAGGGAGTTGTGTTTGTTTATCCTGGAAAAGAAGAGACGATATGAGCGCCATCTTCAAATATCTGAAGGGCTGTTGATGATGCAAGCTTGATGCATCAGAGAGGATTACCTAAAGGAAATGATTCAAATGACAAGGAAGGAGAACTTTCTCTTTGACAGTGGAAGCTGGTGGAGTCTCCTTCATTAGAGGTTTTTAAGCAGAGGTTGAAAGTTGGGATTCTTCAGCTATGCCTTGCAGGGGGTGAGACTAGATGGCCTTTGGGCTCCCCTTCCAACTCTACAAATTCACGTTTCTATTATTTTTATTTTTGTTATTAGTTACCCGTCTTTCAGCCTAAGGTCCCAGGGTGCACTGCAGCATTAGAACACAAAGCCAAGTGGATAAAATAAAACAAGAGAGCGAGAAATCTGGAATCTCTATGCAGTGTTTCTAGAAAGACAGTTGTTTTCTGGGTGTCCCTGGGACATAAATAGCTTCACAGCTTTCTGAAGCTGTCAAAAGCACAGCCAAGGATTTCTGGGGGGGTATTTTTTATTTTTTTTGCTTGCACATGAGCAAGTATTCAAACCGCAAGCCCTGTTTTTTAATTCCTTGCAGAGGCAAGAACGGCTGTTTTGTCTCTCTGTTCCTTCCACTCTGTCTCCCCCGGTTTCATTGCAGAAGCATATTCTGGTTTATTAAAAACCAGGCAATTTCTCCAACAGCTCTCAAGGGAGGGAGGGAGGGAGGGAGGGAGGGAGTGGGAAGCATGAATCGGAGAGGTCCAGAGTCCACATCGGCGCTTGCAATTACGGAACCAGCCGTGGTAATTAGGCCGGCTTAATTAATACGGAGTGGGGCAGTGGAACCGGGAGAGCTTATATTTGCCCAGCTTATTTGTTTTATAAAGGACACATTATGTATTTATTTGTTTTTATTATTATTTACACACACACACACGTACAGAGTGACAAGTACAAAAACAGACGCCGTATAAATTCAAAGCAGAGAGGGATATCCGGAAGTTTAATCACAGGAGCAAATTTCCATGCCAAAATCAAACGTCGTAAATCAATATCGCAAGGTTGGGAGTAACAGAAACGGCTTGACGTTATCCTGTCCCTTATTGCTCCAGTTACATTATAAAAAGGCTTTGTTTCTCGATAAAGACCTAATCTTGTTTTTCTGTTGTGCTCTGCTCCTCAACCATACATATAAGCTTCGCGCAATGTCCCAGATTTCAGCCATCTATTCTCTTACGCACAGAGCCTCTCATTTCAACCCCTCCAGTTTTGACAAATAATAATTCTGGCAGCAGTTAAGAGATGGCACATTAAAACCCTGTCCTCCATTAGCACAGTTTCTTTAGCCTAGCCAAAGAGTAAAATTAGAAGATCCATAATTATTTTCGTTTTGTTCTGTATTCCATGCACTCGCTTCCTCTAAGAGGCTCGGAGAACAACCACAGGAGACAGGTCAGGCAGGGTGAGAGCGAAAGCGATCAGTAAAAAGGAGAAGGAAGTCTCCCCAGACAGTGGAAATTGAAAGCAGCAGATGAAGGATCTGATGCCTCAATGGAGCCATCTATTCTCCCCCCAAAAAAAATTAGCCTCCAACATTTTTTGGGCTCCACTTTGCAGAATGGAAACTCACGGGCTGGACCTGAGAGTGTTATTGTTCGAGTCAAGAGTCATGGGATTTCTACAAAAACAGTTTTGCCCCTGACTACTGGGGGAGATAGGAAGCCCTGAACACATAAGTAAGCTCACAGTCTGAACACCCCGTCTATAATAAAGGAGATGATATGGGCAGGAGGGGAGAGAGGAAAGGGGCAGGGCGGCTGGTGGCTGTGGAGTTCAGTGGTGAGAGAGCCCAGATGCAGGGTTGGTAGAAAGAAGGATGCAGCCCGCAGACTCTAGTGGCTATTGCTGCTGGAGGGGCAAAAGGAGGACAGGGAAGTATCAAGAGGCAAGGAGTTCCAAAGGAGAGGTGTGGTGCCACCAAAAGGTAGATTTACTACGAAGGCAGCATGTGCTTATATAGGAAGAAAGAGAAAGAATATTATGCAGCCACCAGAAGAACAAGCACATGGGTGCCAGGCACTCCTGTCTTTCACTGCCTCCCAAACAAAGCTTAAAATAAAGTAAAGGGACCCCTGACCATTAGGTCCAGTCGTGGCCAACTCTGGGGTTGCAGCGCTCATCTTGCTTTATTGGGCGAGGGAGCCGGCGTACAGCTTCCGGGTCATGTGGCCAGCATGACTAAGCCGCTTCTGGCGAACCAGAGCAGCGCACGGAAACGCCGTTTTCCTTCCTGCCAGATCGGTACCTATTTATTTACTTGCACAGGTGTGCTTTCGAACTGCTAGGTTGGCAGGAGCAGGGACCGAGCAACAGGAGCTCACCCCATTGCGGGGATTCAAACTGCCGACCTTCTGATCGGCAAGTCCTAGGCTCTGTGGTTTAACCCACAGCACCACCCGCGTCCCTATAAAATAAAGCTTACTTGAGAGTAAATTTACCCATTGAAGCACAGAAGTAAGAAAAAGCCTCAAAGAGATAGAAACTAAAGGGGTAAAAGACCCATTTACAAAAGGAGGCCAGGGGTCCTGGCCGATCTTTCAGAAACTGATACTATCAGCCTTCCCATAACTCCCTTAGCCAACCAAATCCAAGCCAAAACCTACACCCAGATACACAGTCACTGCCCATGGAAGTTCTACTTTTGAAAAACAAATTACCGTATTTTTCGCTCTATAACACGCACCCGACCATAACATGCACATAGTTTTTAGAGGATGAAAACAAGGAAAAAAATATTCTGAACGAAACAGTGGATGGATGATTTTTGTGGTTCATGCTGTGGCCACAGACATGTGATCTGACGGTGAGTTTGGGGTAGCCCAATGCAAAAATCCTGAGGATCCATGTGGATCCACGCTTTGTAACCACGTTTTTGCACCACTGCGGCCCCAGGCAACAGTGGGTGCGTTCTATGTGATCTGATGGTGAGTTTGGGGTGACCCAGTGCAAAACTCCTGAGGATCCATGTGGATCCGTGCTTTGTAACCATGTTTTAAGTGGGGAGGGAAGGAAAAGCACTCAAGGGTCAAGAAGCACGCGTGGGGTGTGTGGAGAAGGATGCTGCTAATAATGCAGGAGAGGGGTATAAGAATAGAAGGCTCCTCTCCCACTTTGCTCCTTTAAAGAAGCAGGCTCTCTGTCCCTCTCTCCTCCCCACTCAGCAGCTCTTCTCCCGCTTTGCTGTTTCAAAGCGAGCCACGGAGGAGGGAAGGAAGGGGAACCATGGATCCTCTGCTCACGACTGCAGCAGATCCCCCCCGCCACCCATAGGCATTCGCTCCATAACACGCACAGACATTTCCCCTTACTTTCCAGGAGGAAAAAAGTGAGTGTTATGGATCAAAAAATACGGTACTTTCCCCACCCCCAACTCATTTTTGCTCATTTTTCCTATGGTCATACATTCACAATACTTCTTAGGATTCCTCACAAGGCCTTTTACTTCATGAGGAGACCTGCTTAAGGCTAAAGGAGCGTCCGACACTACATTTAACGTATAAGAGCCATTTTGCTCAGCTAGACTATTTGCAGAGGAAATTTGCGTATTCCAGGAGGCTACTTTGCAGCATATTGTAAAAGGAGACTAGAACATTGCTGTAGGTAAGTTCTCTCAGAAACTCCCAAGTTTCAACAATTATTTTTTTAAAAACAAAAAATCAAAGTTACAAATGTTCTTCCTCCCTTAAGCTGTAGAGGGAAGAGGGGGCAGTTTCCCCTCTCAGACCACAGGCATACACATACAAATGATTTTTTTACTACTTGGAAAGAGATTCTCCCTTTCTAGACTCCCTCAAATAACAAACATTTGCACACCTCATTTTTTCTCCCCCCCACCAATATTTGCCATGTTTAAGGTTGATCAGGCCCAACACGGCTTCTTTAAACTAATATTTTGAAGCAAGCTTGCAATTTAAAACTGTGCATGTAAGATAGCAGCCATAGGATGTTACCTGTGAAGCCAATTTAAACACACACACACACACAAACATTTCTAGACCTGTGAGTACAAAAATTATTTGCTCCAAGGGAAACAAAGATTTCTAACAAGTGGTTTTTTTTTTTTTGTTTTTTTGCTGCCTTCTGAGCACATTAGGTTTACAGTTTCATGTCCTGGCATTCTCTTCCTGTTATGTACTGAAGTTCTCACCCTGGGCCAGCAGGGGGATACTGTCGATAGTTATGCAAATGAAGGATCGAAAGTGACGTTCAGTGATTGGATAGTTTTAGAAAATGGCAACAGTTACATTGTTCTCCAGCTCTATATAAGCAGGCTGACTGAGCTCCTCAGTTCAGTTCTGTTCCAGCTTACAAATAAAGAGCTGCTTTGGAAGAATCGCTGTGTCGTCTGATATGTTCGCCCACAACTTAACACTTCCAGTTTAACGACGCAAACTGAAAAGGCAAATCTGAGGTGGAGGCTTGTGAAAAACTTTCCTATCAGGGGGAACCCGGTCACTATACTTTGAACAAAGGGTACCCAGTATAACTAGAAGCAAGTAGCACTGATAATAGAAAATAAATAATAACAAAAAACCCGCAAAAGGAATCACTAAAGAAAATTTAAGACCTGGGGCTCAGCTGGGAGTCACAGGTTTCTGAGCTGAGCTCCCTTTGCAGAGATGTTGCTGTTATAAGAATAAAACTGTTCCTTTCCCCCATATGGGGTACCCAAGAGCCCTTATAGGGTCCTTATGTAGGTTCTCTATCGGTAGGAGAAAATAACAGAGGCCAAGCAGAGAATATTGAGAAGCAAAGCAGCTAGTAAGCCTGATCTTATTAAGTGTTGCAACAGGGTCCCCACTCACCACATGCAGGAGGAGAGAGGAGGGACCCAGAACAATGGTGTGCAAGCCCTATAGACTTTTGAAACTGACCACCCTGTAGCTCAAGACACCCCCCCAAAAAAACCCCATCATACATCTATCACAGAAGGGGGTGCTCTACAGCAGAAATCCTGTTTGCCAAGATATCTGTTAATGGTCACTGATTACTTTACCTGGGCAGCCTGTCCATTCTTTTGTGATGGTAAATAGTTCCTTAATTCAGATCAAGTTGTTCTTGTTGTTGTTGTTGGTGTTGAGTCGTTTAGTCGTGTCCGACTCTTCACAACCCCCTGGACCAGAGCATGCCAGGCACTCCTGTCTTCCACTGCCTCCCGCAGTTTGGTCACACTCATGCTGGTAGCTTCGAGAACGCTGTCCCACCATCTCGTCCTCTGTCATCCCCTTCTCCTTGTGCCCTCCATCTTTCCCAACATCAGGGTCTTTTCCAGGGAGTCTTCTCTTCTCCTGAGGTGGCCAAAGTCTTGGAGCCTCAGCTTCAGGATCTGTCCTTCCAGTGAGCACTCAGGGCTGATTTCCTTAAGGTTGGAGAGGTTTGATCTTCTTGCAGTCCATGGGACTCTCAAGAGTCTCCTCCAGCACCAGAATTCAAAAGCACCCATTCTTCAGCGATCAGCCTTCTTTATGGTCCAGCTCTCACTTCCATACATCACTACTGGGAAAACCAGAGCTTGAACTAAACGGACTTTTGTCAGCAAGGTGATGTCTCTGCTTTTTAAGATGCTGTCTAGGTTTGTCATTGCTTTTCTCCCAAGAAGCAGGCGTCTTTTAATTTCGTGGCTGCTGTCACCATCTGCAGTGATCATGGAGCCCAAGAAAGTAAAATCTCTCACTGCCTCCATTTCTTCCCCTTCCCCACTCCTGTCTTCCACTGCCTCCCGCAGTTTGGTCAAACTCATGCTGGTAGCTTCGAGAACACTGTCCCACCTTCTCGTCCTCTGTCGTCCCCTTCTCCTTGTGCCCTCCATCTTTCCCAGCATCAGGGTCTTTTCCAGGGTGTCTTTTCTCATGAGGTGGCCAAAGTCTTGGAGCCTCAGCTTCAGGATCTGTCCTTCCAGTGAGCACTCAGGGCTGATTTCAGGGCTGAGTCCAGGTCACAGGCTCACCCTATTCATACCCAAATGTGCCCTTAAGGCAGGATCTGTGAGCACAGAGACAATGGGGAGGCTTTCCCCATTTTCATCCAAACTGCAGAGGAATATTTGAGGTCACTGAAAGAGTCAAAATGGCTTCAGGATTGTTCTCCCGTTCTATTTCAGACATGTGGTTTATATATTTATGTATGTGTTTGCCTGGTGGGACGCGGGTGGCGCTGTGGGTTAAACCACAGACCCTAGGACTTGCCGATCAGAAGGTCAGTGGTTCGAATCCCCGCAACAGGGTGAGCTCCTGTTGCTTGGTCCCTACTCCTGCCAACCTAGCAGTTTGAAAGCACGCCAAAAAGTGCAAGTAGATAAATAGGTACCACTTCAGCATTAATATGAGAATTATAAGGTCTAAGATATAAAATAAATGTTCATAAATGTACCAGGCAAAAGGTAAAGGTAAAGGGACCCCTGACCATTAGGTCCAGTCGTGGACGACTCTGGGGTTGTGGCTCTCATCTTACTTGGCCGAGGGAGCCGGCGTACAGGTTCCGGGTCATGTGGCCAGCATGACTAAGCCGCATCTGGCGAACCAGAGCAGCGCATGGAAACGCCGTTTACCTTCCCACCAGAGCGGGACCTATTTATCTACTTTGACGTGCTTTCGAACTGCTAGGTTGGCAGGAGCAGGGACCAAGCAACGTGAGCTCACCCCGTCGCGGGGTTTCGAACCACCGACCTTCCGATCGGCAAGCCCTAGGCTCTGTGGTTTCACACAAATTATGCCCCAAATCCCTCTCCCAGTGTCTCATGACAGATTTAACCTGCGTTCATCCTTTGTGTGCCATTCCAGAAGCAATTTATACATTTTCGACAGGAGTTTTATATTATTTGTGAGTGAGTGGTTTGTTAATGTGCAGCGGAGACTCTTTGTCTTTTCCTGCTGGTTTGGAGAGGCAAGACTCGTGGGGCGGGGATGGGGGGGGTGGTCTCTCACCCCACTTCCAATTTCCTGGCAACACCTGTAACAGATCCAGCTCCATCAATCCAGTGGGCACCTGTGGGGGAAGGGATACTTGTAGGCAAACTGCTCCCAAGTTAAGGACTTAATATATCAACAGTACTTTATTTTCAAATAACCTTGAACTTGGCCTGGCGGAAAATCGGCAAACCCTTGTAAGTCTCTGGGCTCAGGGGTTTACGTGCTGACAAGGCCTTGCTCCCGTCAGCAATCGTGCTGAAGCATTTAATTGGCTATATCCAGCGTTCAATTGGTGATGGTTCTGCTTTTCCTGCTGGGAGGGAGAGAGGCACTTGTGGGATTTTTCTCCAAGACCAAAATAACTTAACTGGCTTGGTCCGTGCCTCGGCGTGGCGTTGTTGTCGGAGATTTGCTTCTCAGCCTGAAGCAGGGAAATACCTCGGGACGACTCTGTCTGCGTCACCCGTCACCGGAGGCTCCTCTTTGCCTCTGTACCGTTTTCCTTTATCCTGAAAGAGCCCTTTCCTCGCCTGATTTGAAAGCCAAGCGTGTCAAAATATTCACTGGGTGCAAATCCATCAATAAACTCTTTTTTCCTTCAAAGAAACCACCTCAGATTTTGCTGAAGTGTGCAAAATGGCAGGCTGTGTGTATACCATGGGTAGGCAACCTAAGGCCCGGGGCCCGGATCCAGCCAATCGCCTTCTAAATCCAGCCCGAGGACGGTTCGGGAACCAGTGTGTTTTTACATGAGTAGAATGTGTGCTTTTATTTAAAATGCACCTCTGGGTTATTTGTGGGGCATAGGAATTCGTTCTCCCCCCCTCAAAATATAGTTCAGCCCCCCCAAGTCTGAGGGACAGTGGACTGGCCCCCCGCTGAAAAGGTTTGCTGATCCCTGGTGTAAACCTAAGTGCTCATGCGCAGGGTGCTTATCTGTGTGCTGGATAATGAATGCACCCATTTCCCTGCTTGGAGACTGAGGTTGAGAAGGTGCCAGGAAGGGCGACCAGAAAGATCAGGGGAAAGGTGTTAAGTTGTGGGTGAACATATCAGACGACACAGCAATTCTTCAAACAGCTCTTGTTTATTCACAGGCCAGAACAGAACTGAACTGAAGTGTTCAGCCAGCCTGCTTATATAGAGCTCCAGTACAACGCAACAGTAACCACTTTCTGTAACTATCCAATCACCGAACGCCACTTTCAATCCCTTATTTGCATATGTGGACCTGAGTGAAAACTATCTACAGTCTCCCCCTGCTGGCCCAGGGTGAGAACTTCAGTCCATAACAGAAGGAAAGTCTGCAATCTTTAGTTTAGATAAAAGAGGAGTAAGCGGAGACAGGACAGAGTCGTATAAAGTTATGCATGGTGCTGGGAAAAGGGGATAGGGAGAGGTTTTTCTCTCCCAAACCATAGAATTGTCAAGTTGAAAGGGACTCCTGAGGGTCATATTTTGCAACCCCCTGCAAGAATCTCAACTAAAGTAAAAAAGATCATGCAACAGAAAGTTCTTCTGAATGTTTAGTCAGAATCTCCTTTCTTGTTATTTGAATCCATTGGATTGGGTTCTCCGGCGAAAAACAAGCTTACTCATATCTCCTCTCGGTCTCCTCTTCTCCAGGCTAAACTTACCCAGCTCCTTCAACCGTTCCTCATCAGGCTTGGCTTCCAGACCCTTGATCATCTTGGTCGCCTTCCTCTGCACATTTCCCAGCTTGTCAACATCCTTCTTAAATTGGGGTGCCCACAACTGGGCGCAGTACAAATTCATGGCCATTCAGTGAAGGCGAATGATGGAAGATTCAGGGCAGGGGAAAAATAAGTACGTACTTCTCCACCCAGCGCATAGTTAAAATATGGAACTTGCTCCCTTTCTTTAGAGGCCAAAAAGCACCGGGCTGCCCTGCCGTGATTAAAAATATGAGACTTCCTCTCCAATAACTATCATTATTATTATTTATCAGATTTGTATATCACCCTTCATCCGACAATCACAAGGCAGTTCACAATGCAAAAACAAAAAATGCGAACGCAAAATACAAAATGAAAAGGGAAATAAAAACAAACCAATGCCTGGATAGCTCAGTGTGGTGCTGATAATGCCAAGGTTGCAGTTTTGATCCCCGTGTGGGGCAGCTGCATATTCCTGCCTTGTAGGGGGTTGGACTAGATGACCCTTAAGGTCTCTTTCAACTCTGCAATTCTATGATACCAATAATCCCCCTCCCACAAGCACATTTAAAAGGGCATAGATTGATTAATCAGCTAAAGGCCTGGTTGAAGAGGAAAGCACCTAAAGGTACGTGATGAAGGTGCCAGATAAACCTCCCTGGAGACAGCATTCCACAAACAGGGGGCCACCACAGAGAAGGCCCCATTCTCATGTTCCCGTCCTCCAGATCTGTCATGGAGGAGACACACAAAGAAGGGCCTCAAATGGTGATCTCGGGATCCGGAGAGGTGATCCTTAAGGTATTGCAGTCCTGAGCCGCTTAAGGCTTTTTAGGTCAAAGCCAGCATTTTGGCTGCCTTTCTGCACCAAGTGTGAAAGATCACAGCAGGGTGGGTTTGCACCGATGTGTGGGGACATCATGGAGGCTTTAACCCTTCCTGTCTTCCTCAGTGGGGCAGCCGTGTTGTGTTGGGGGATTGGAACAGCCTCTGCTGTACGGTCTGAGCCTGGAATGGAGAGAGGACTGCAGGGGCCATCTGCTGTGGCCGGCTGAGGCATCCCCCCCCCCCCGCCAGACCTAGCAGCTCCCCTGTGGGCTGAGACGAGGGAAGCCGGCTTCGTAAGAGTCACTGAGCTGGGTCTGACGGGAGGCAGCCTGAGCACAGCCTCGTCTGGGTTTTCTGACAGGAGCCAGACTGATGCACAGCGGGGAGCCCAGCTTGCAAGATGCATGAGAAGGAAACTCCCCTGCCCTTGCCAGAACACCCTGATGCCAGTCTCCAGCACGGGCACGACCAGCCCACACTTGAGGCAAGCTGAAGGGACCACTGTAGTGATCAGGTGGGATTGTTATGCAGAATTATAACAAATATGGAGTAAGCCATTTGTGTCAGCAATGAAAGCATTGCGTTTAAGCAATTTTGATATGATTTCTGATCAATGCATGCCTTTTATATAGACTCTTGAAATTGCTCACCCTGTAGCCCAAGGAAAAGGTAAAGGTAAAGGGACCCCTGACCATCACGTCCAGTCGTGGCCGACTCTGAGGCTGCAGCGCTCATCTTGCCTTATTGGCTGAGGGAACCGGCATACAGCTTTCGGGTCATGTGGCCAGCATGACTAAGTCGCTTCTGGCGAACCAGAGCAGCGCACGGAAACACTGTTTACCTTCCCGCCGGAGCATTACCTATTTATTTACTTGCACTTTGACGTGCTTTTGAACTGCTAGGTGGGCAGGAGCAGGGACTGAGCAACGGGAGCTCACCCCGTCGCGGGGATTCGAACCGCCGACCTTCTGATCGGCAAGTCCTAGGCTCTGTGGTTTAACCCACAGCGCCATTCAAATTATGCCCATGCGAACCTTTCTCTGAACACCAGAGCAGATTCCCAGCCTGGGTCTGCCGGGGGCAAAGTGAGCTACCAGCGCTGAGCATCTTTTGTTCTTTCCCACGCACCTGCAAGCCTTTGTCTGCGGGAAATGTCAAGGGCCCTGAAAGCCCAGCCGCACCTCTCGCTCTTCAGTTGAGAGGCCTCGTTGTGGCCGCCCACGTTTCATGGAAGTTGGGGGGGGGGAGGAGGACAGGGCCATGAGAAGACCTTGCTGGGCCAGGCTAAGGTCCCCGATAGTCCAGTATGTTTCCGAGCACAATTCAAAGTGTTGGTGCTGACCTTGAAAGCCCTAAATGGCCTCGGTCCTGTATACCTGAAGGAGCATCTCCACCCCCATCGTTCTGCCTGGACACTGAGGTCCAGCTCCGAGGGCATTCTGGCGGTTCCCTCCCTACGAGGAGTGAGGTTACAGGGAATCAGGCAGAGGGCCTTCTAAGTGGTGGCGCCCGCCATGTGGAACTCCCTCCCACCAGATGTCAAAGAGAAAAACAACCACCAGACTTATAGAAGACATCTAAAGGCTGCCCTGTTTAGGGAAGTTCTTAATGTTTCATGTTTTTTATTGAATGGGTAGGCAAACTAAGGCCCGGGGGCCGGATCTAGCTCAATCGCCTTCTAAATCCGGTCCACGGATGGTCCGGGAATCAGTGTGTTTTTACATGAGTAGAATGTGTGCTTTTATTTATCTCTGGGTTATTTGTGGGGCATAGGAATTCGTTCATTCCCCACCCAAAAAATATAGTCCAGCCCCCCACAAGGTCTGAGGGACAGTGGACCAGCCTCCTGCTGAAAATGTTTGCTGACCCTTGTTTTATTGTATTTTAAATATTCTGTTGGGACCCACCCAGAGTGGCTGAGGAAACCAAGCCAGACGGTGGTTGTTGTTGTTGTTAAAAACTTCCCTAAATAGGGCTGCCTTCAGATGTCTTTAGGATAGCTGCTTATTTCCTTCACATCTGAAGGGAGGGCGTTCCACAGGGCAGGTGCCACCACCGAGAAGGCCCTCTGCCTGGTTCTTTGTAACATGGCTTCTCGCAGTGAGGGAACCGCCAGAAGGCCCTCAGCGCTGGACCTCAGTGTCCGGGCAGAACGATGGGGGAGGAGACACTCCTTCAGGTATACTGGGCCGAGGCCGTTTAGGGCTTTCAAGGTCAGCAACAACACTTTGAATTGTGCTCGGAAACGTCCTGGGAGCCAATGAAGATCTCTCAGGACCGGTCTTATGTGGTCCCGGCAGTTGCTCCCAGTCACCAGTCTAGCTGCTGCATTCTGGATTAGTTGTAGTTTCTGGGTCACCTTCAAAGGTAGCCCCATGTAGAGCGCATTGCAATAGAACTGTCTTTTCCTCGCACTGTTACACACTGCTGAATTGACTTGGCCACAACTCCTCCGTTGCAGAGGGTTGGTCTAGATGACCTCTGGCGTTCCCTTCCGATTCTGCGGTTCTATGATTCTATGTCTCTGCTCCACCTTCTGTGGACTCTATTCGCAACTGCCTGCCTTTCACCAATTGCCGAGCCAGGGGAGGGTTCATTCGGTTAAATATCTCCCCGAGGGACACAATGGAGCCTGTTAACATGTTATCAACAGTTCAGAATAGACCTCGGGGAGGGTTCAGTGTGTGAAATTGCAGGCTGGGAACTGTGCTGTGCTGCTGCGGCCCTGGTGGGTGGGTGTCGACAGAGGAGGGGCTGAAATTATGGTGAGTAAATTTGAAATTTAATGATTGTATGCTAATAATAATAATAATAATAATAATAATAATAATAATAATTTATTATTTGTACCCTGCCCATCTGGATGGGTTTCCCCAGCCACTCAGGGCAGTTTCCACAGAGACAAAAAATACACTAAAATGTCACACATTAAAAACTTCCCTGAACAGGGCTGCCTTCAGATGTCTTCTGAATGTCAGGTAGTTGTTTATCTCTTTGACATCTGATGGGAGGGCGTTCCACAGGGCGGGCGCCACTACCGAAAAGGCCCTCTGCCTGGTTCCCTGTAGCTTTGCTTCTCGAAATGAGGGAACCGCCAGAAGGCCCTCGGTGCTGGACCTCAGTGCCCGGGCAGAACGATGGGGGTGGAGATGCTCCTTCACTGGACCGAGGCTATTTAGGGCTTTAAAGGTCAGCACTAACACTTTGAATTGTGCTTGGAAACGTACTGAGAGCCAGTGTAGGTCTTTCAGGACTGGTGTTATATGGTCCCAGTAGCCACTCCCAGTCACCAGTCTGGCTGCCGCATTCTGGATTAGTTGCAGTTTCCGGGTCACCTTCAAAGGTAGACCCACATAAAGCACATTGCAGTAGTCCAAGTGGGAGATAAATAGGGCATGCACCACTCTGGCGAGACTGCGGGCAGGGAGGGTCTCATCCTGCGTACCAGATGGAGCTGGTAGACAGCAGCCCTGGATACAGAATGGACCTGCACCTCCATGGACAGCTGTGAGTCCAAAATGACTCCCAGGCTGTGCACCTGGTCCTTCAGGGGCACAGTTACCCCATTCAGGACCAGGGAGTCCTCCACACCTGCCCACCCCCTGTCCCCAAAGAACAGTTCTTCTCTCTTGTCAGGATTCAACCTCAATCCATTAGCCACCATCCATCCTCCAAAATGATGTACCTTTGGTATACCACGCCAATGAACATGGCCAAAATGTATAGAGCAAGCTCCAATAAGTGTTGGAAGAGTACAATGAAGAACGGTACTTTTTATCATCTATGGTGGAATTGCAAAATAGTTAAAAATTATTGGGAAATGATAGATAAGGAAATGAAAAAAAAATGTTTAAGATAACTTTTGTTAAAACCCCAGAACCTTTGTTGTTAGGAATTTTAGGTCAAGATTTGCCAAATGAGAATCACACACTCTTTATGTATGCAACACCTGCGGCAAGGATGTTATTGTCTCCAAGATGGAAAAGCGATAAAATGCCAGCTGAAGAAGTTTAGTATTTTTGTAAAGTGATATGTCAGGCTGGTCATCGTAAACTTTTATTTTCAGTTTATGAAATAATTCTATATTCTCCCACACGCTGATGAAGATCTACAAAACAGCAGGAAATATCTGGAATCTCTGTTCAGTGTTGCACATTATATCTGCTGAATACACAAAGCTTCACAGCTTGTCTTTCATCGTACAAGTTTGGTACCTCTCTTCATTTAAAGACTTTCAGAGACTTTGAGCTCCTGGTCTCTCCTCTGTAATAAGAAGAGCATAACGTCCGTCTCTGGTTTCCATGTTGGAATACATAGATGGTCTAGAAATTGTTGGCGGAGATCATCATACATTTTACATTTAAGGGCCATGTGAGTTAGAGTTTCCACCAGGTGGGCATCGCAAGGTCAGATCCTATCTCCTTCCGCCAAACCCACAAACCTACCCCAAAGGAGGTTAGAAGGATTAGAATTGAACCTAGCCAGCAAAAAGGCCTAACAGAGCTGTTCGACAGTGGCAGAGACACCCTCAGAAGGTGGATTGGAATGATTAACAACTTGCTGCGTCTTTAAACTTCCAACGATAGACTTGGACAACAGCCCGGATTGGAAGACTGGAATGGAGTCAGGGAAAGCTGAGCTGGCAAGTAGACAGTTGAAAATATATATATATATGTATACACAAATAAAGCTGTATTCGATGGACGAAAGGATATATGATTTCTGACATGACTGAGAATTGTAGAGCCAGGGACAGAGAACTTTAAAGTGTTAAGATCGGGATGTGGAAAATATGCAAACAACAAGAAGTGGCAGGATCAAAGATGATAATAATAATAATAATAATAATAATAATAATAATAATTTTTTTTTTTAAATATACCGCCCTCCCCAGCCAAAGCCGGGCTCAGAGCGGCTAACAACAGTAAAAGTAACACAAGTTTACATAAAATCACAATCAATTAATTGAAATGCATTCTAAAATCAATTCATTCTAAAATCGATTCAGATATTGGAGATACACTTCAAAGGTCCAGACATGAAAAATTTATAATTAATAATTTGGATGGTAATTTGGTTGTGGTTTTTTTATTTTAGTTTATTGTTTATACTGTAATTGGATTATGATGGATATGTTAATTGGCTGTTTTTATTGGAAAATCAATAAAAATGATTTAAAAAAAGAAGAAGGTGGTGGGCTCTCCTTCCTTGGAGGTTTCAAAGCAGAGGTTGGATGGCCATCCTTCAGGGATGCTTCAGCTGAGATTCCTGCATTGCAGCGGGTTGGTCTAGATGATCCTCAGGGGTCCCTTCCAACTTTACGATTCTACGACTCCTCTCTCCAAACGTAAACCCAATGTTTCTTTGTAGGCAAACCACACTCAAGGCAAACCATGCAATGTGAGGAAGTTTACATAATTCACTAATAAAATTTAAAGGGTCATAAACAACAGGCTAATGAAAAGGCATCGTATTAATAAACATGCAATAAAATTATACAGCCCACAGAAAATTCATAACCGAAGTCTAGCAGTGAAGATACAGGAATATCATCCAGGTAGCAGCAAAAAATAAGACACCTCCAAAATTAAATATCGACACCCCCCCCACCACAGCAGCCGCTAACCAATAACCTGCTCTGATAGTACTTAATTGGCATAATAGAACAAAAAATTAAGGGGAGGACAAATCCCAAAGGGAATACTTTCTGGTACGAATGGGAAAGACACAAGTGTCTCCTCATGTATAGATTCAAATATGTACAAGTGTAGAAAACTCTGGTCCAATTGAAATGGGCTAAATAATGCTCATAGAATCAAAGAACTGTAAAGTTGGAAGGGAACCTGGGGTCATCTATTGCAACCCCGGCAGTGCAGGAATCGCAGCTGAATAATTCCTGCCAGATGGTCAAGTAAAACTTCCAAGTAAGGAGAGTCCACTCCCTTCTGAGGGAATCTGGTCTTCTGCCTTCAGCTCTTGCCTTCAGAAAGTTCTTCATAGTGTTTAGCTGAGATCTCCTGTCTTGCAATCTGAATATGGGAAAATGTGAGGCCCATGACCAATACCAAGATGAAGGTCAACCAGGCTTCTGTGCTGAGCAGCTGCTTTATGGAAGTCGGTCACGGGCAACTTGCAACTGTCAGGAGTCCAGGTTCCCAGCTTGATAACACGGTTGTTGTTGTTTGGTCGTTTAGTCATGTCCAACTCTTCGTGACCCCCTGGACCAGAGCACGCCAGGCCCTCCTGTCTTCCACTGCCTCCTGCAGTTTGGTCAAACTCATCCTGGTAGCTTCGAGAACACTGTCCCACCATCTCGTCCTCTGTCGTCCCCTTCTCCTTGGGCCCTCCATCTTTTCCAACCTCAGGGTCTTTTCCAAGGAGTCTTCTCTTCTCATGAGGTGGCCAAATTCTTGGAGCCTCAGCTTCAGGATCTGTCCTTCCAGTGAGCACTCAGGGCTGATTTCCTTCAGAATGGAGAGGTTGGATCTTCCTGCAGTCCATGGGACTCTCCAGAGTCTCCTCCAGCACCAGAATTCAAAAGCATCAATTCTCCGGCAATCAGCCTTTTTATGGTCCAGCTCTCACTTCCATACATCACTACTGGGAAAACCATGGCTTTAACTATACAGACCTTTGTTGGCAAGGTGATGTCTCTGCTTTTTAAGATGCTGTCTAGGTTTGTCATTGCTTTTCTTCCAAGAAGCAGGCGTCTTTTAATTTCGTGACTGCTGTCACCATCTGCAGTGATCATGGAGCCCAAGAAAGTAAAATCTCTCACTGCCTCCATTTCTTCCCCTTCTATTTGCCAGGAGGTGATGGGCCCAGTGGCCATGATCTTCGTTTTTTTTGATGTTGAGCTTCAGACCATAATTTGCGCTCTCCTCTTTCACGAGGTTTTATTGCAAAAACAAACAGATAGCTCTGGGCAGCTCAAATAAAGCCTCCAGCATCATTACTCAAGATGACCCTTCTGAAGACTTCTTCCGGTGTCTACAGAATATATTGAACTTTCGCACCTTAAGGTCTCTTGTTTTGCTTCCTGTCTAACAGCTCTCCCATTCACCGACTCCGCGGACTTATTGGATCACCCCCGCCTCTTCCTTTTCCAAAAGTCTCTCTCTGTGTCCTTTTGCTCCTGTTTGAGCTCCCTGAGAGCTTTGGCTGTGTTCCAACCCACTCTCAGCTATAACCTTATAAGCTGGCCCATCAAGGTCAGGAAGAGTCAAAGTCTGCAGCTGCCCGCTCTCCCCTTCCTGGCTCACATCTAAGCCTCTCTGTTCCTGGCTGCTTTCTGCCATTGGCTGCAAACCTTGGCTGGGAGCTGGCTCATTCCTGACAGCACGCCTCCATGCCTTCCACATACGCTGCGTCAGGAAGAGTTTGGGCATCGCATGGCAGGCCAGAGTCTCAAACCATGAAGTGCTCTCCCCAGACGATGTTCCCAGCATGTGCGCACTCCTGTCTCAGCGACGTCTATACTGGCTTGGTCATGTCTGCAGCATGGAAGGTGGCAGGATCCCCAAGGATGTGCTCTGCGGGGAGCTGGCTTCAGACACCGTTGGCAGAACTTTGTGCTACAAAAATGTCTGCAAATGTAACATGAAGGGTGTTCTGTGTGTGGGAATCCCCTGCAGACGACCACAGTGCCTGGAGATGGACAGTCAGTTTGCACTTCCACAGCAGTGACCAGAGGAGGAATGACTGCTGGGAGGAGGGCAGAGAGTGTGGGAATGTGGAGGGTGGCAGGAGAGGATATATTGAGAGCACGTAACTTGTGCTAGCAAGTTTCTTCACTTAGCAGAGTGCATCCCCCTTCTTACGCAGCAGAAAACTGGTTGCAAACTCCTGTGAGTTCCTTAAAACAATGAGCAATTCAATCTGGCTTGCTCTTTCTTCCCCATGATGGACCTTCAAGTTTTTGAAGATGGCTCTCATGTCATCTCTTGGTCTTCCCTTCCACAGGCTAAGCCTACTCAGCTCCCTCGACCATTCCTCATACGGCTCAGATGTCGCCATGTCACATAACATCATCATCATAATTTATTATTTATACCCCACCCATCTGGCTGGGTTTCACCAGTCACTCTGGGCGGCTTCCAACAGAATATTAAAATACAATGACGGGCTGTGCTGAAGCTCAGCGGTCAGGATGGGATATCCTGATAGGAGTTCTAGTCCCAAATGCCTGCCTTTGCACCCTGCTTTTGGCTATCCATCTATTTGAGCTCCTTCAGACAACTTGCTTATGGAGCATTCATCCTGATTAAATTCTGCAAAGCTTCCATGGAGGTTAGAGGGCGCCTGGCCTTTATTGAGCATTCATTCTGATTTCCTTGCAGAGAGGTTAGATGACAACGCGCATTTGTCCTGATTTGCTGGCACAGTCTTTTAATATCTTCCCATTCATCAATTGTTTATCCCACACATTTTAGGTGCATTTTCGCTGTACTTTCCTAACCACAGAAACAACTATTTTCTCTTAAAACCAAGAAAGGCTGATTTGTTGCGACATAGCGCCTTTTGTACACTTCCGTTGCAAAAGCTTGGGCCACATTCAAACCATACGTTTAAAGTTCTATCATACACTGCTTTAAACAGTCAAAGCTTCTTCCCCTCTAAATAATAATAATAATAATAATAATAATAATAATTTATTTTTTATTTATACCCTGCCTATCTGGCTGAGTTTCCCCAGACACTCTGGGCGGCTTCCAATAGAGTGTTAAAAACAATACAGCATTAAATATTAAAAACTTCCCTAAACAGGGCTGCCTTCAGATGTATTTTAAAGATAGGATAGCTGCTTATTTCCTTCATGTCAGAAGGGAGGGGGTTCCACAGGGTGGGTGCCACCACCGAGAAGGCCCTCTATCTGGTTCCCTGTAACCTTACTTCCCGCAATGAAGGAACCGCCAGAAGGCCCTCGGCGCTGGGTATCAGTGTCCGGGCTGAACAATGGGGGTGGAGACACTCCTTCAGGTATAGTGGACCGAGGCCATTTAGGGCTTGAAGGGTCAGCACCAACACACTGAATTGTGCTCAGAAATGCAGGTTTTTCAGGACCGGTGTTATATGGTCTAGCTGCCGCATTCTGGATTAGTTGTAGTTTCCGGGTCACCTTCAAAGGGAGCACCATGCAGAGCGCATTGCAGTAGTCTAAGCGGGAGATAACCAGAGCATGCACCACTCTGGCGAGACAGTCTGCGGGCAGGTAGGGTCTCATCCTGCATATCAGATGGAGCTGGGAGACAGCTGCCCTGGATACAGAATGGACCTGCGCCTCCATGGACAGCTGTGTCCAAAATGACTCCCAGGCTGCGCACCTGGTCCTTCAGGGGCACAGTTACCCCATTCAGGACCAGGGAATCCCCCACACCTGCCCGCCCCCTGTCCCCCAAAAACAGTACTTCTGTCTTATAAGGATTCAACCTCAAATACTGTGGGAACTGTAGTTTTTAAGTGTGGTGAGACTTGTTAGGGGAGACTCCAATTCTCCTTCCAGCACTACAATTCCCAGAGTGTCTCAACAATTAATCCAGAGGTACTTTTAGGGTAGCACAATTGATTCGGTCACTCTGGGCCGGCACCACACTGCAAGGGGCGCCACAACAAAGGTGTAGAATGGAGCATGAGAGATGGGGGACCGCTAAATTTTAGCGTTGCACAGGGTGCCACTGAAATTTGAGAGCCCAAAGTCCACCGCTGCCTGCACCCAAGGAATTTGGGAGCTGTAGTTCTGGGAAGGGAACAGGGGTCTCCTAACAACTCCCAGCATCCTTCACAAACTACAGTTCCCAGGATTATTTGGGGGAGGGGAGCTATGAATGTTTAAAGTGGTACCATAGTGCTTTCAACGTATGGCGCAAATGTGGCAATAAACCGCTAAGGGGTTGAATCCATTACATTAAAATGTTGGCAGCCTGGAGGGGACATTTGTCACAGGGAACAAAATTGTAGAGCTGGAAGAGGCCAAGGGTCATCGAGTCCAACCGTTTGCACTGCAAGAATTATAGGTTAAGGGATGAACTGACCAAGTCCATTTGTTTTCTCCTGTTCTGAAGGGTAGGATCCGAACCCATGGCTTCAAATTACAAGAACAGGGATTCCAACGAAACGTCAGGAAGAACTTTCTGACGAGAAGAACGTGGTGGAGGTTTTGAAGCAGAAGTTGCATGGCCAACTGCCATGGATGCTTTACTTGAGATTCCTGCATTGCAGGGGGTTGGACTAGATGACCTTTGGGGGTGCCCTTCCTGCTCTACGACTCTAGAAAATTAAAAATAAATCAGTAGCCCACCCAAGTGAGTTCTTTAACGCACATGCTATCAGATGTGCTGGAAGCAGACACAGTGGACCTGGGCAGTGATGCCCTGCTCTGCAGCCGGGTTGGGTCAGCCCAAGCCAAACCTCTCTAATCCTTGCTGCCTCTCTCAGCCAAAGCTTTCCCTGTGTCTCAGCACTCCAGGGCAGAGGAACAATGAGAAAAGTGACAAGTGGGGAGCTGCAGGGTTCTGTCCTGGGCCCGCTGTCGTTCACTTGGATGAAGGAATTGAGGCGATGCTCATCACATTTGACACCAAACTGGGAGGGGTAGCAGCTCAGGGGTCAGCAAACTTTTTCAGCAGGGGGCCGGTCCACTGTCCCTCAGACCTTCTGTGGGGCTGGACTATATTTTGAAAAAATAATAACGAACCAATTCCTATGCCCCACAAATAACCCAGAGGTGCATTTTAAACAAAAGCACACATTCTGCTCATGTAAAAACACGCTGATTCCCGGACCGTCTGCGGGCCAGATTTAGAAGGCGATTGGGCCGCATCCAGCTCCCGGGGCCTTAGTTTGCCTACCCATGGGGTAGCTAATGCCACAGAAGAGAGATTCGGGATTCCAGGTGACTTTCACAGATTGGAGAACTGGGCCCAAACTAGCAGGATGAATTTCAGCTGAGGCAAATGTGAGGTTTTGCACTTGGGCAGGAAGAACCAGCTGCACCAGTATAAGATGGGGGACACCTGGCTTGCCAGTAGTACATGTGAGAAGGATCTAGGGGGGTCTTAGTAGTGCACAAGCTTAACAAGAGTCAATGGTGAGATACAGCAGCAAAAAAATCAAATGCTATTCTTGTGTTGAGGAAGGTAAAGGTAAAGGGACCCCTGACCATTAGGTCCAGTGGTGGCCGACTCTGGGGTTGCAGCGCTCATCTCGCTTTATTGGCCAAGGGAGCCGGCGTACAGCTTCCAGGTCATGTGGCCAGCAGGACTAAGCCATTTCTGGCGAACCAGAGCAGCGCACGGAAACGCCATTCACCTTCCTGCTGGAGTGGTACCTATTTATCTACTTGCACTTTGACATGCCTTCGAACTGCTAGGTTGGCAGGAGCAGGGACCGAGCACCAGAGCTCACCCGTAGGGATTTGAGCCACCGACCTTCTGATCGGCAAGCCCTAGGCTCTGTGGTTTAATCCACAGCGCCACCTGCAAGGAAGGTAGGAGAAGATATATTGATTAAATATTATCCCTCCTCACTCATGCTAGTGAGCAAAGATCAGAGCACATTCTCTTGCACGTTGCTGGAAGCAAGTTGATGGATTCGTTAGAATCATTTAAGTTGAGCGATCCAGTCTGGATTGTTCCTGGTAAGTTTCCCCTTTTATTTCCCTCTTAAAATAATAATAACACGACAGTCTTCTTTCAAAGTGAGAGTAAAGTATACTTACTTTCAGCTCACAGCAGTGCTATGAAGGCAGGCTTTGTCTTGTGGTTACAGTTACATTTGTAGAGAAAAGAAGTCTGAGTTAGGCCTCTGACTTTCTACCTTGTGGCCTCCATCCTCTGTAAGGATGAGCCGTGTGCTGCTGGCTAAGAGCCAGCAGAGAGGAAGAAGAAGCGTTTGGATTTGATACCCCGCTTTATCACTACCCGAGCGAGTCTCAAAGCGGCTCACAATCTCCTTTCCCTTCCTCCCCCACAACAAACACTCTGTGAGGCGAGTGGGGCTGAGAGACTTCAAAGAAGTGTGACTGGCCCAAGTTCACCCAGCAGCTGTATGTGGAGGAGCGGGGAATCGAACCCAGTTCACCAGATTACGAGTCTACTGCTCTTAACCATTACACCACACTGGAAGATGGCAAGAGAACCAAAAAGTCAAAGAGCCAAAAGAAGATGGCTATGTGACTGGCCCTTTATCGTGTTTTTAATATTCTATTGGGAGCCACCCAGAGTGGCTGGGGAAACCCAGCCAGATGGGTGGGGTATAAATAATAAATTATTATTATTATTATTATTATTATTATTATTATTATTATTAGAGTAAATCTGGATCAGATGGCCGGGAAAATATGAGCTGGCATTCTGGCGACAAGGACATCATGTGGTTGTTGGGAAAATAAATAAATCTTGCATGCATGAGAAATATTGATCCCACAAGAAGAAGCAGTCTGGAGTCTCCCTATTTTCATGCTTCAGATGGCTCTGCAAGCCCATCTCCTGCCACAGAGACACATTACCGGAGGCTTTCCCCTGCCTTGGTATTCTGCAAGAGTCGCCTTCTCTGCTGATTTAAAAAACAAGAGGCGATCATTCTTTCGGCGGAGGATATATGAGGAAAGACCACAGTATTGAGGGCTTTTTAGTGCAGAGGGAACAAATAAACAAGGGGGAGCCATGAGAGAAGTGTATAAAAACTGCATGGTGTTGAGAAAAGACAAAGCGATGTTGGCACCTGGAAGGTGCGCAGAGGAGGGCGGCTAAGATGATCGAGGGACTGGAGACCAAGCCTGATGAGGAGCGGTTGAAGGAGCTGGGTATGTTTACCCTGGAGAAGAGGAGACTGAGAGGAGATAGGATGTTGTTGGAATCTCATTTCTTGCAATCTGAATCCATCAGTTTGAGACACACTGTCCAGACCAGGAGAAAACAAGCATGCTCCTTCTTCCATGGTACAACCCTTGAGATATTTGAAGATGACTATCCAACAACCTCAGATATGCAGATGACACAACTTTGATGGCAGAAAGTGAGGAGGAATTAAAGAACCTTTTAAATAGGGTGAAAGAGGAGAACGCAAAATATAGTAAATATATATATATATATATATATATAAACAAAGATCATGGCCACTGGGCCCATCACCTCCTGGCAAATAGAAGGGGAAGAAATGGAGGCAGTGAGAGATTTTACTTTCTTGGGCTCCATGATCCCTGCAGATGGTGACAGCAGCCACAAAATTAAAAGACGTCTGCTTCTTGGGAGAAAAGCGATGGCAAACCTAGACAGCATCTTAAAAAGCAGAGACATCACCTTGCTGACAAAGGTCCATGTAGTTAAAGCTATGGTTTCCCCAGTAGTGATGTATGGAAGCGAGTGTGCTTTGTTCTGTTAATGTAGTGGTTTGGCACTGAGGGGCATAGCGTGGGGCATGCCAGGGGGGGCTGTGGTCCCGGGCACACAATTTTTGAGGGGGTGCAAACCAGCCCGGCCTGACCTGGTGCCCCTCTCCGCCTACCAAGGGCTGTGTCAGCCGGGTGGGCTCGTCCTGGCATGGGCAGGCGGGCAAGCGGCTCAGTGTGGCCCCACTTTGCTCCAGTGAGGGTAGGATCGCTCCAGTGGCATTGGCAGCGAAGCCTAGGCAGGCAGACCCACTGCCTAGTGCAAGGGTGCATGTGTGCCCCAGGAACCACCAAGCGATGCTATGCCACTGGCAGCACTTCTTCTGATTGGAAAAGCTCTGCAGGAGGTTGTTGTCGTTGTTTAGTCATTTAGTCGTGTCCGACTCTTCGTGACCCCCTGGACCAGAGCACGCCAGGCCCTCCTGTCTTCCACTGCCTCCCACAGTTTGGTCAAACTCATGCTGGTAGCTTCAAGAACACTGTCCCACCATCTCGTCCTCTGTCGTCCCCTTCTCCTTGCGCCCTCAATCTTTCCCAACATCAGGGTCTTTTCCAGGGAGTCTTCTCTTCTCATGAGGTGGCCAAAGTCTTGGAGCCTCGGCTTCAGGATCTGTCCTTCCAGTGAGCACTCAGGGCTGATTTCCTTCAGAATGGAGAGGTTTGATCTTCTTGCAGTCCATGGGACTCTCAAGAGTCTCCTCCAGCACGAGAATTCAAAAGCATCCATTCTTCGGTGATCAGCCTTCTTGATGGTCCAGCTCTCACTTCCATACATCACTGCTGGGAAAACCATAGCTTGAACTATACGGACTTTTGTTGGCAAGGTGATGTCTCTGCAGGAGGTAGAAACCAAAAAATATTGGGTTGAGGAGGAGGATCAGTTGTGGAGGGAGTAAGAAATGTCCCTGTTTCCATCTGAGGAATGTTGGAGGGTATGGCTTGGGGCTTTGAACATCAGGGGCACATTTCGAAGAGCAAAAAAACCGGATGCAAAAGTTGATGAGCTGTTGGGGGGGGTGTTTGCTTTAATAAGTTTTAAAACTATTTTTAAGGAAATTCCTCCAAAAAAAATCAGCACTTCCGACATGAGTTGCCACACAGCCGGTTTTCCAGGACATTTTTGCCGATATTCGCAAATTCCGCCCAGATGCTATTTCCTCCCCCCCCCCAAAAAAATTATTGGTTTTCTCTTATAACACACAGACAAAAACGCAAAAGAAAAACATTACATTTGACACAACGTAAAAACTTAAACACCAATAAAACCACACAAAATAAAAGAAGAATTTTTCCTTCTTATTCCCTGGTGTAGTTGCATTGCTAAAAGACTTCCTCGACACCCTCCAATCTGGATTTCATAATATCACATATTTAGCAGTTCCCAATTTCATATTTATAACATCAGTATCTTCTTTCATTACATACATTCTGTGACCTTTAAAGCCCTAAACGGCCTCGGTCCAGTATACCTGAAGGAGTGTCTCCACCCCCATCGTTCTGCCCGGACGCTGAGGTCCAGTGCCAAGGGCCTTCTGGCGGTTCCCTCCCTGCGAGAAGCCAAGTTACAGGGAAGCAGGCAGAGGGCCTTCTCGGTGGTGGCACCCGTCCTGTGGAACACCCTCCCATCAGATGTCAAAGAGAACAACAACTACCAGACTTTTAGAAGACATCTGAAGGTAGCCCCGTTTATAGAGGCTTTTAATGTTTGATGTAGTACAGTATTTTAATTTTTTTTTTTAAGCCGCCCAGAGTGGCTGGGGAAGCCCACCAGATGGGCGGGGTATAAATAATAAATTATTATTATTATTACTACTTCTTAAGCTTACTTCCAATTGTAATCCATAATAATCTTTATTATGAATCTTTTTTTCTAACCCTTAGCCTAATCTGTTACTTCCAAGAATTTCTTAATTATCTTATATTACAATATCTTACTAAATATTCTTTAAATTTGGATGCTATTTCCCACGGACAAATCCCAGACACGTCCGGGAAACCACGGACATATAGCAACCCTACGATAGTGGCCAAAATAGCGGCTAGGGGCAGGGTGAGGGCGTGGCGGCGCTGGCAGCTACCCAAAGGTTCCTGGCGCCAACATGCCCCCCGGTCATTGCACCAGGCCCTGACACCAGCCGGCTTATCCTTCTTCTATGTACAATTTTAATGAAAACCCTAATAGACTTGTAATCTTTCCATCAGTATTCTGGCGGCATCCTTCAGCATACTCTGGGTCACCTTTAAGCCGCCGACAACATTCAGGCCTGCTTGGGTTTGATGTTCCGGGGGGGCGTTGGATGGGGCGGCGGCGAATGATGAACAATTTATCCCGTTCTTCTCCTTATATTATTTTGATTGTCCGCTTTGCCTGCTGAGCCGGTTCTCAGAGCAAAAGAGGGAGGGGCTGTCACGAAATGTCTGGGAAACTGGCCGCCCCGCCCCTAAGCACCACAGCCTCTTTGCCTCTCGCCCCTGAAGATGCACGCACCACGCTGAGCCCCAAATTGAGTCTGGGAGTCAAGGGATATAATAATAATAATAATTGATTATTTATACCCCGCCCATCTGGCTGAGTTTCCCCAGCCATTCTGGGCATCTCCCAATCGAGTGTTAAAAACAATACAGCATTAAATCTTAAAAACTTCCCTAAACAGGGCTGTCTTCAGATGTCTTTTAAAGATAAGATAGCTGCTTATTTCCTTCACATCTGAAGGGAGGGCGTTCCACAGGAGGGTGCCACCACCAAGAAGGCCCTCTGCCTGGTTCCCTGTAACTTGGCTTCTCGCAGGGAGGGAATTGCCAAAAGGCCCTCAGGGTCCGGGTAGAATGATGGGGGTGGAGACGCTCCTTCAGGTATACAGGACCAAGGCCATTTACTTGAGACTTGATGGTCGCCTCTCTGGGGTTGGACTAGATGACCCTGTGGGGTACCCTTCCCGCTCTGAAATTCCCTACTCCCTAGCCGAACCTCAGCCGAGCCCAGAGAAGTTGCCTCTCCATTCAGCTGCCTCTTCCACTCTTTTCAGCATCTGTGAAGCAAGCCTTTAATCTGTCGAAATCTTGTTATCTCTTCCCCCCCCCCTGAAATGGGGTGTGTGTGCAAATGGGAACGTATTTCCACCGCCACCCCTCCAACAAGGGGAAAGGGGGGGAAATTGTCTCCCTGGCTTGTCTTCCCTCCAGTCGCTTTGCTTTTAACCTTCCCTTTCAGCCGGCTGGAAAACATGATCTGAAATCGTTAGAGAGTTCATCAACGGAATTAATCAGGGCATTTGGCTCCATGGGATTTTAGGCCGGGATGGAGGAGGCAAAGTGGTGGCGGCGGCCGACTCTGCTCTGCTCCCCCCGCCTCTCTTTTCTTTTTGCAGAAAAAAGAAAATCTCCCCTCGACTGCTGTTCCTTCTCCGCTGCTGGAATAAATCAGAGGCGCTGGGCGGCAGAGAGAACGCAGAAGCTGTTTGGCGTGCTGGAAAATCAAAGAGGTTTAATAGCTTCGCTGGGTAGTTTGCACCAGAGAGGGATGAGGTTTTCAAGCAGAGTTTAGAATGGGCATCTGCCAGGGATTCTTCACTTGCAATTCCTGCATCGCAGGGGTGGGGGGTGGAATGGATGACCCCTGGGGTTCCCTCCCATCTCTACAATCCTACGAATTGGGACGAAAAGGAGAGCAGGCCGTGCACAAAGCCCCTTTCTACAGAGGGCCTCAAAAGCAGGCTGTTTTGACATGGTTGTGAGGGCAGTGCGCTCTGCACATGCTCCAGGGCACTCTGCTGGAGCCAAGAGCAGCTCGTAGAACATCAGAAGGTTCCTGCTGGATCAGGAAGAACGCCCAGTCCAGAGTCCTGTTCTCACAGTGGCCAACCGGATGCCTGTTTTGGGAAACCCTCAAGCACAACAGCATTCTCCCCACTTGTGATTTCCAGAACCGGGTATTCAAAGGTCTGCTGTCTTTGTTGGAGATGAGAGGTTTGGAAGAGTTTCCTTACTCTCTCATAGCAGAGTGTGCTAGACCACAGGGCTAACCGTGTGGCGAGGACCGAGTCCAGTCCAAGGTTGAGGGTGTGGTATGGAGGCTGTCCGTCAAAGCTGAAGCTGGGTCCAAGGCAGGGAGTCGGGTGAGGTCAGGAACTCTGGCAGAAGAGCAGGACAGGGTTCAGGCAGGAACAGGCTACCAACAATGTTGCTCCCGCAACCTGGGACTGGGGCTGGCCGGCTTTTATCTGCCCCGAGGCATAGGGCGGCCCCAATCCTCAGGTGACTCGCCTCTCCTGGCCTGGAGGCGAGCCCTCTTCCTGCGGGAACTTAGTTCCCTCCGCCTCTCTGCCCTGAGCCTCTGCAGCTCAGGAGAGGCTGGAGGGTTACTGGACCCAGAGGCAACCTCAGCTTCCTCTGACGGGGCTGAGAGTGGAGCACCTGCAGGCAATGGGTCCTCCATCACCTCCGGAGCCAGAGCAGACTCAGCTGGTGCCTGCACCTGAGGATCCAGCACAGGTGAGGACCCTTCAGGCTCAGGCCCCGGCTCAGCTGGTTCTGGAGGCGGGGAATCCTGTGCAGGCTGGGATCCCTCAGGTTCAGCCTCCGAGTCTGAATCCCAGGCCATCACACAGAGTTAGCACAATGGTGATTTGCTCCAAGCACATTGAACTTGGTTAGAATTGCCACTTTTAAACAAATGTTCCCCATGAAAATACCTAGGCTAGAATAAATCACAGACATTTAGCTTTGTAAGCAATTGAAGGTTTTACTCAGTCGTGGTCCGTGGGAACATTAATGCCCCCAACAGTAGAGGGCAGAGCACAGCCATCGTGCCTAGTAGCCATTGATAGCATTCTCCTTTCTCCTTTCTAAAACTCCCTCAGTTGGTGGCCCTCTCTGCCTCCTGTGGCAGTGAGTTCCACATGCGTGACGAAATTCTGTCCTGAATCTTCCAACATTCAGCTTTGTTTCATGCCCACGATTTCTAGTATTATAAAAGTATTATAAAAGTAGAGGAAGCAGATAAGGTTGTGCTTGGATGTCCCCGTGTTCTGGTATTGTACATGGCATGGAGAAAAGGGCAGGGGGGCCTCTCCCTATCATAGAATCATAGAATCACAGAATTGTAGAGTTTGAGGGGACCCCAAATGGTCATCTAGTCCAACCCCTTTCAATGCAGGAATCTCCACTAAAGCATCCTTGACAGACAGACAGCCAACCTCTGTTCAGAAGCCTCCAAGGAAGGAGTTCAAAAGCACATCAAAGTGCAAGTAGATAAATGGGTACCGCTCCAGCGGGAAGGTAAACGGCATTTCCATGCGCTGCTCTGGTTCGCCACATGATCCGGAAGCTGGACGCTGGCTCCCTTGGCCAATAAAGCGAGATGAGCGCCGCAACCCCAGAGTCGGCCATGACTGGTCCTAATGGCCAGGGGTCCCTTTACCTTTACTGAGTTGAATGGGATCCAAAATGCAGCAGTCAGATTGGTCCTAGAGCAATAGGATCCAGAATGCAGCAGTCGGATTGGTCCGCAGGAGCCACCCAATCCAACTCCGGGTGGAAGTGAATCTGCAACCTGATTGGCCTACAGGAGAATCCCGCAATTAGCCAATCACGTGGGGCCCATTATATAAATAATGTATATAAAGCAGACATTTTTGGGGAACTTCTATTCCTCCTCACCACTATGAGCTGAATAAAGAGCATGAAATCCACTCTCGACTCCGAGTATATTTCATTTACAAAAAGTCACACCAATAAATTTTAGAAAAGGGCAAGATGAGCTGCAAAATGCACAAAGCATTTTTTAAAGGCAGCAGCCTCTCCTCCTCGTCGCTCGCTCTTTCACGCAGCGAGCCCCACACTGGGTGAAAGATTCCTACGTTGCTGAGGTTTTGACCTGCTGACTCTCGTTGTTGTTGTTGTTGTTGTTTAGTCGTTTAGTCGTGTCCGCCTCTTCATGCCCCCCTGGACCAGAGCACACCAGGCACTCCTGTCTTCCACTGCCTCCCGCAGTTTAGTCAAACTCATGCTGGTAGCTTCGAGAACACTGTCCCACCATCTCGTCCTCCGTCGTCCCCTTCTCCTTGTGCCCTCCATCTTTCCCAACATCAGGGTCTTCTCCAGGGAGTCTTCTCTTCTCATGAGGTGGCCAAAGTCTTGGAGCCTCAGCTTCAGGATCCGTCCTTCCAGTGAGCACTCAGGGCTGATTTCCTTCAGAATGGAGAGGTTTGATCTTCTTGCAGTCCATGGGACTCTCAAGAGTCTCCTCCAGACCAGAATTCAAAAGCATCCATTCTTCGGCGATCAGCCTTCTTTATGGTCCAGCTCTCACTTCCATACATCACTACTGGGAAAACCAGAGCTTTAACTATACAGAGCTTTAACAATACAGAGCTTTAACTATACGGACCTTTGTTGGCAAGGTGAGGTCTCTGCTTTTTAAGATTCTGTCTAGGTTTGTCATTGACTCTCATACTCCTCTCCAATGCTACAATTCTATGATTCTATATCTTGCCCAAGGGCTTTGCAGCTGACTCGGCATTTGAATCCTTCTCTTCCAGGTCCTAGTCCCACGCTCTAACCGCTGTGCCACACTGCCTCTCCTAACTAGCTCTCTGCCGAAAGCAAAAGGCACGCCATTTAACCTCCCTAGTCAAAACACCGCATCTGCCTCTCCGCTGCGGCTCATGCAGATGGGCTGGGCCATTTTGTGGCTTCCAGGGGCCGGGCAGACAGGCGTCAATCAAAGTCATGCTGTCGACAAACGAGGGGGCTGGAGGGACTGTTTTATGCTCGGGTTTCATGGGCCATCAACCCTTCATCCTGACTGTCAGGGAGGGCCTGGTGAAGGGTGGCAATGGCAATAGATTATTAGCGGGCTTGACGTTTATCTGTTGGGAGAAGGATCATAGTTGCAAACGCTGTCGCTCTCCAGCGCTTAGAGGATATTGCAATGCGCTGTGTTCTGCCCTTGAGGTTAACTCAGTGGTTATTGCAGGGTGTGGCGCATGCCTCCCTGGTGTGGCCGGAGAGGATGGCAACTGTGGCAGGAAGATTCGAGGACAGCCAATATCATATTTTGGGAAGGATCTGTGTAGCTGCATTGCATAATAATAATAATTTATACCCTGCCCACCTGGCTGGGTTTCCCCTGCCACTCTGTGTGGCTCCCAAGAGAATATTAAAAACACGATAAAACATCAAACATTAACAGCCGTCAACAGGTTTTCCATGCCCATTGAGTCAGTCACCCATCTCCTTCTACCCTTCTGAGAAAAACCCCACCTCACCCTCCCACTATATATAAGGGTCTTATGACTTCTGTTTCAGTGTATCTGAAGAAGTGTGTATGCACACGAAAGCTTATACCAAGAACAAACTTAGCTGGTCTCTAAGCTGCTACTGGACAATTTAAATTTTATTTATTTATTTCATCAAACATTAAAACCTTTCCTAAACAGGGCTGCCTTCAGATGTCTTCTATAAGTCAGGTAGTCGTTTATTTCCTTGACATCTGATGGGAGGGCATTCCACAGAGAGGGCGCCACCACAGAGAAGGCCCTCTGCCTGGTTCCCTGTAACTTGGCTTCTCACACCGAGGGAACCGCCAGAAGGCCCTCAGTGCTTGACCTCAGTGACCGGGTGGAACAATGGGGGTGGAGACGCTCCTTCAGGTATACTGGGCCAAGGCCGTTTAGGGTTTTAAAGGTCAACACCAACCCTTTGAATTGTGCTCGGAAACGTATTGTGGGCCAATGTAGGTCTTTCAAGACCAGTGTTATGTGGTCTCTGCGGCCGCTCCCAGTCCCCAGTCTAGCTGCCGCATTCTGGATTAGTTGTAGTTTCTGGGTCACCTTCAAAGGTAGCCCCACGTAGAGCGCATTGCAGTAGTCCAAGCGGGAGATAACCAGAACATGCACCACTCTGGCAAGACACTCCACGGGCAGGGAGGGTCTCATCCTGTGTACCAGATGGAGCTGGTGGACAGCTGCCCTGGATGCAGAATGGAATTGCGCCTCCATGGACAGCTTTCTGGATGTTCCACGAACACATTAGAAAGCAGCCATGTTCTATGTCATAGAATCATAGAGTCATCTAGTCCAACCTGCCACAATGCAGGAATCTCAGCTAAGGCATCTATGACAAGAATGATTAAAAAAACTATTGCCTGCTGCCCAAGATCAATGTTACTGAACGTTTTCGATGATGCCATTTGTAATGTACTAACCTTGGATCCTAGAACAATAGGCAAGTAGGATCCTAGAATGCAATACAGTAACTGATTGGCCTGCAGGAAAAGACCAACCTGGCTCCAGGATGGAAGCAGAATCAGCCAGTCAGATGGGACTCATTGTGTGTTGTTGTTTAGTCGTTTAGTGGTGTCTGACTCTTCGTGACCCCCTGGACCAGAGCACGCCCGGCACTCCTGTCTTCCACTGCCTCCCACAGTTTGGTCCAACTCATCCTGGTAGCTTCGAGAACACTGTCCCACCATCTCGTCCTCTGTCGTCCCCTTCTCCTTGTGCCCTCCATCTTTCCCAACATCAGGGTCTTTTCCAGGGAGTCTTCTCTTCTCATGAGGTGGCCAAAGTCTTGGAGCCTCAGCTTCAGGATCTGTCCTTCCAGTGAGCACTCAGGGCTGAGTTCCTTCAGAATGGAGAGGTTGGATCTTCTTGCAGTCCATGGGACCAGTGGCGTAGCGTGGGTTGTCAGCACCCGGGGCAAGGCAAGTAATTTGTGCCCCCTAACCCGTGGATTTGCGCCCCCTAACCCATGGATTTGCGCTCCCTAACCCTAACCCCAGATGTTGCGCCTGGTGCGGCCGGCCCCCCCTGCACCGCCGACGCTACCCCACTGCATGGGACTCTCAAGAGTCTCTTCCAGCACAAGAATTCTAAAGAAGAAGAGGAAAAAGAAGAGTTTGGATTTGATATCCCGCCTTTCACTCCCTTTAAGGAGTCTCAAAGCGGCTAACATTCTCCTTTCCCTTCCTCCCCCACAACAAACACTCTGTGAGGTGAGTGGGGCTGAGAGACTTCAGAGAAGTGTGACTGGCCCAAGGTCACCCAGCAGCTGCATGTGGAGGAGAGGAGACACGAACCCGGTTCCCCAGATTACGAGATTACTGCTCTTAACCACTACACCACACTGGCTCTCATTCTTCGGCGATCAGCCTTCTTTCTGGTCCAGCTCTCACTTCCATACACCACTACTGGGAAAACTCATTGTGTAAATGTATATAAAAGCCTGAGGTTTGGGGGGCAATTAAACCACTGTTTTGCAAGCTGCAATAATGAGCCTGACATCACTACAGGACTCAATATATTTCACCATTGTAGATACAGTCATACCTCGGGTTACAGACCCGCCAAAACGTGGAAGTACCGGAACGGGTTACTTTTGGATTTCGGTGGCCGCCCATGCGCAGAAGTGCCGAATCACAACCAACGTGTGCGAAGATGTGCAGCTGCGGGTTGCAAATGCTGCGGGATGTGAACATGCAGCCCGCACGGTTCACCTTCACACTGCATATCATAGAAAGAACTGGTCTTATATATGATACTGGCAGCTTCAATAGTTAAATCTCGAGCAAGTTTTTATTCAGAAAGCGTGGCCCAGAGAAAAACAGGTTGAGAACCACTGGGTTAGATCTTGAGCGGAGAGAGATTCCCACCCCCTGCCATCTATGACCCAAATGGTGGAAACCCCCAGAGCTTCCCCTGTATAATGGATTCCGGGTGAGGAGACAGCCAGACAGCCAGACAAGCCTCCTCTCCCAGACTGACAGATATGTCTCAAGCCGTTTTCAGTGCCTGGAGCTGGAAATCCACTTGATAAGTTGGGAGCGTCGAGCTAAATAATTCAGCTGTTTCCCCTGCGTTTAAATGGCAGACGGGAGACAGGCTGTCTCTCTGCCCCTGCCTAATGGTAGGGCCGGGCCTGTCAGAGCCCACTCACCCACACCGTACGAGGCTCGCCCGCTGCGAAGAAAGGTTGCAGCGTTTGGGACTTTCCCATTTAGCAGAAAGGCGGGCGGGAGGGAACGCGACAGAAGATGCTCAAATGGCGTGGGAAAGTGGATGGGAAAGGCTTTCTCTCCCGCTCTTGTGACATTAGAACTCGCACGAGAAAAGAAAGGGCTTCTTTGTGTGGTGCAGGTTTATCATAGAGTTGTAGTCAGAAGGAGTCCCCACAGGTCATCTAGTCCAACCCCCTGCAATCCAGGAATCTCACATCCATCAGGTCCCACTTGCAGCTGGGTGGCCACTGTGAGAACAGTATGCTGGAGTAGGTGGGCCCCCTTTGGCCTGATCCAGCCAGGCTCTTCTGCTGTTATGGGACCTCCAGTTGTAGGAGCAGTCTATCTAGACCCCTAGATCCTATGGGGCATTTGGCCACTGTGAGAGCAGGAAACTGGACTAGACGGGTCGTGGGCCTGAGGCTCCTCTGATAGGCATATCCTCCAAATGAAACTCATTATGTGCTTCCCGTTAGCCTTCCACTTCCCTGGGGATGTTGTTGTGAGGGCGTGGTGGGTCTCTGCTGAATGCCAGCGCGTTTGGGATGCCCTCGTTGCCCTCCCTTTTGTCAGTAAAGTTAAAGGGACCCCTGTCCATTAGATCCAGTCATGGCCAACTCTGGGGTTGCGCGCTCATCTCGCTTTATTGGCCGAGGGAGCCGGCGTACAGCTTCCGGGTCATGTGGCCAGCATGACTAAGCCGCTTCTGGCGAACCAGAGCAGCGCACGGGAATGCTGTTTACCTTCCCGCCAGAGTGGTACCTATTTATCTACTTGCACTTTGATGTGCTTTTGAACTGCTAGGTTGGCAGGAGCAGGGACCGAGCAACAGGAGCTCACCCCGTCGCTGGGATTCGAACCACTGAACTTCTGATCGGCAAGTCCTAGGCTCTGTGGTTTAACCCACAGCGCCACCTACGTCCCTCAGTGCCAACCCATTTATTTGAAAAGGAAGAGAAAAAGAGGAACCTTTTTCCTACCAGTCGTGCCCCCAGCCAGGTATGCTGTACCTGCTCCCTCCAAGACACTTCATGTTTGAGTCTAAATTATTCCGCTCCCAGGCATACAGAGTGAGAGGGGGGCATCTTTTAGGGCAGGTGGCAGGCAGGTAAAGAGAAGCCGCAGGCAGAGGAGAGAGAGAGCTGGGATTTCTCTCCCCTGCTAACTAGGAGTAGGCCTGGAGGCTTGCAGAGCCCTGTTAGCAGAACAGACGTGGAGCCCTGTGGCGTCTGAAGGATGACGTTTCACAAATGCATCGTAGCAGGAGGCAGAAAGCCCACGCCACAGTGAATCTCTTCGTCTTTCCGGGTCACGTAACGTCTCAGCTAACCTGGAGCCCTGCAGATATTTTTTTGGGACTACAACTCCCATCAGCCGCAGCCAGGACAAATGGGAGTTGTAGTCCCAAAACAGCTGCAGGGCACCACTTGTTCTCTGCCCGCGGACTGTCTCGCCAGGGTGGTGCATGCTCTGGTTATCTCCCGCTTGGACTACTGCAATGCGCTCTACGTGGGGCTACCTTTGAAGGTGACCCGGAAACTGCAATTAATACAGAATGTGGCAGCTAGACTGGTGACTGGGAGTGGCTGCTGGGACCATATAACACTGGTCTTGAAAGACCTACATTGGCTCCCAGGACGTTTCCGAGCGAAATTCAAAGTGTTGGTGCTGACCTTTAAAACCCTAAACGGCCTCAAAGGCCCAAAATACCTGAAGGAGCGTCTCCACCCCCAATGTTCTGCCCAGACACTGAGGTCCAACTCCGAGGGCCTTCTGGCGGTTCCCTCACTACGAAAGCCCCAAATGGCCTTGATCCTGTATACCTGAAGGAGCGTCTCCACCCCCATCGTTCCACCCGGACACTGAGGTCCAGCACTGAGGGCCTTCTGGCGGTTGCCTCGGTGTGAGAAGCCAAGTTACAGGGAACCAGGCAGAGGGCCTTCTCGGGGGTGGCACCCGCCCTGTGGAACGCCCTCCCATCAGATGTCAAAGAGATAAACAACTACCTGACGTTCAGAAGACATCTGAAGGCTGTTCAGGGAAGTTTTTAATGTGTGGCATTTTAATGTATTTTTAATCTTTGTTGGAAGCTGCCCAGAGTGGCTGAGGACACCCAGCCAGATGGGCAGGGTACAAATAATAAATTATTATATTGTTATCTGCACCTTTGGAAGCCCTTAAGGGCATAAGGAGAGCTGGCTGGATCAGGCTGATGGTCCATCTAGGCCAACATGCTCTTCTCACAGTGGCCCTACAAAGTTAGGTATCTGGATAGACTGCCTCTGGAGCTGGAGGTTGTATATGAACACAAGAAGAGCCTGGCTGCTGGGTGAGGCCAATGTGGCAGGGAGTTCCACAGTTTAACTATGGACTGCATGAAGGACTTTCTCTTATCCCTCCTGAATCTCCCAGTGAAAAAAAGCACCACATCAGACAGGAGGACTCGGGGCTAGACAGCCTAACGAAAACATATAGGATGTGCACTCAAGCCTCAGTTCCACACGTGTGGAACTCCTTGCCACTGGAAGTATGCCCCAACCCAAACCCAGCCCCCATAAACTGGTGCTCTCTAGATATTTTGGATTACAACTCCCATCCCTTCCGGCCGAGGCTCATGGGAGTTGTAGTTGGTGGAGGTGCACAGTTAGGTATTGTGAGCGTAATCCTTTTTTTTAATAGGATATTTATTAAGATTTTTTAAAGTATTACAATAAAAATGAAAAAACAAAACAAAAATACAAAATAAAAATAGTTAAAAACACACAGATTTTTCATTGCTAGTTTTCCTTTAGCTTATTTCCCGGACCTCCTCATACCTCCCTTTTTTGTATTCCACTTCAAATTGTTGGTTCAGCAAATCCTTACCATTAGATTTTTACCTGTTTATAACCCTTTTTTCATATTCTCTTAAAGCATTACAGCTGGAAACCACTTAATTTCTATCCAACATCATTCTAACATTCATTAATTTTACAATATTTCTGTAGATAGTCTTTGGTATTGTGAGCGTAATCCTGTTCAGGACTCTGAGGCCTCAGTCCAACTGAATCGAATACAAAAGAACTCCCAAGCCCGTTTTACTCATAGGTGCTAGTGGTGCGGGGCACCCAGGCGCCGGGCTCTCAGGGTGGGCGCACCGGGCGGATCTTTGCACCCCGACGCCGCATATGCGTAAGACAGCCCTGAGAACTCCACTCCACTCCTTGAATTTGTCGAATTCTTTTTCTTTTAAAAGAAAGAGAGCAGCTGATGCTATGGCCATTGCAGAACATCCTGCTGCAATGAATCCCGAAGGTTAATTGTAGGTTAATTGCCTGGAGTGTGAATAAATTCCTCCTTCTGTTCTTTGCCCTGTTGCTAATTGGTTCTGCTGCATCACGGCGCAGGTTCCACTTGCTTGATAGACCAGGAGGCATTTTTTTTTTTTTTTAATAAAAATTTTTATTAAGATTTTTTACAGATACATATTTAACAAACAGAATAGGTTTCATAACATCCTTTCATTCTATTGTGGACTCCCTCACGTCTCCCGCTTCCACTTTCATCATTAAAAACGAATTTTTCCAAGCAAATTATCATCTTGTTTATGCTCTTAAGTGCAGTATTTAGGTTAAACTCAAATAAAAAATTATAATTTAATGGTAGACAGTTATTTCTGCTCTGGCTTCCTTGTTAGGATTCAACCAAATTACAGTACTTTTGTAAATAGATCTTAAATTTCTTCCAGTCTTCTTCAACCCTCTCCTCTCCCAGGTCGCGGATTCTGCCAGTCATCTCAGCCAGTTGCATATAGTCCATCAGCTGCATCTGCCATTCTTCCAGTGTGGGTAGATCTTGGGTTTTCCAGCTCTTAGCAATAAGTATCCTTGCCGCCGTTGTAGCATACATTAAAAATGTTCTGTCCTTCTTTAACACGTTCTGGCCGACCATGCCCAGAAGGAAGGCCTCTGGTTTCTTGGTGAAGGTATACTTAAATACCTTTTTTAACTCATTGTATATCATTTCCCAAAAGGCCTTCACTTTAGGGCAGGTCCACCAGAGGTGAAAGAATGTTCCTTCATTTTCCTTACATTTCCAACATTTGTTATCAGACGAATGGTATATTTTAGCCAATTTCACTGGGGTCATGTACCATCTATATATCATTTTCATTACATTTTCCTTCAGAGCATTACATGCTGTGAAGTTCAGCCCGGTGGTCCATAACCTTTCCCAGTCCTCAAACATAATGTTGTGCCCAATATCCTGGGCCCACTTTATCATAGCCGATTTAACCAATTCGTCTTGTGTGTTCCATTTCAGCAGCAAGTTATACATTTTTGAAAGTACCTTGGTCTTAGGTTCTAGCAGTTCTGTTTCCAGTTTCGATTTCTCCACCTGGAATCCTAACTTTTTATCAATCTTAAACACTTCCTTAATCTGAGCATAGTGTAACCAGTCTCGCACTTTATCTTTCATTTTCTCTAAACTCTGCAGTTTCCAATTGTCTCCATCCCTTTCTAGTATTTCCCAATATTTTGGCCAATTGGCCTCCATATTGGGTCTTTTTCGGGCCTTAGCCTCCAAAGGTGACAGCCACCTCGGTGTTTTGTTTTCTAATAAGTCTTTGTATCTTGTCCAGACATTAAATATTGCTTTTCTGACAATATGGTTCTTAAAGACCTTGTTAATCTTAACCTTGTCGTACCATAAATATGCATGCCATCCAAATGCATTGTTAAAACCTTCCAAATCCAGCACATCCGTGTCCTCCAGAAGTAGCCAGTCTTTTAGCCAGCAGAAAGCTGCGGCTTCATAGTACAACTTTAAGTCTGGCAGGGCAAAGCCCCCTCTTTCTTTTGCGTCCGTTAATATCTTAAACTTAATTCTGGGCTTTTTGCCCTGCCAGACAAATTTGGAGATATCTTTCTGCCACTTCCGGAAGCACTCCGTTTTATCTACAATCTGCAATGTCTGAAACAAAAACAACATTTTTGGCAATACATTCATCTTAATAGCAGCTATTCGACCTAACAATGAAAGTTTCAATTTTGACCAGCTATCCAAGTCTCTCTTAATTTCAGACCAACATTTTTCATAATTATCTTTAAACAGACTCAAATTCTTTGCTGTTATGTTTACCCCTAGGTATTTAACTTTCTTAACCACAGTTAACTCTGTCTCTCTCTGAAACCGTTCCGACTCAATATCTGTCAAGTTTTTTCCCAACACCTTGGTTTTTTGCTTATTTAGTTTAAATCCCGCCACCCGACCAAAATCTTGGATTAGTTGTAGTACTCTTTTCGTACTAGATTCTGGCTCCTGTAATGTCAGAACTAAGTCATCTGCAAACGCTTTAAGTTTGTATTGTTTCGCTCCGACCTGTATCCCTTCCACCAACCTGTCCCCTCTAATCGTGTTCAAGAGCACCTCCAGGACCGAAATAAATAATAACGGGGAAATCGGACAGCCTTGTCGTGTTCCTTTTTCAATTTTAAACTCTTCTGTAACCACATTGTTAACTATCAGTTTAGCCTTTTGTTCTGAATATATTGCATCAATCCCATTCTCAAACCCCCGGCCCACTCCCATTTCTTTTAAATTCCCTTTCATAAACTTCCAGGATATATTGTCAAAGGCCTTCTCCGCATCTATAAAAATTAAAACAGCTTTAGTATTTATGTCTGTTTGTAAAAGCTCCAATATATCTATAATGTTCCTTGTATTAGCAGACATATGTCTACCTGGGAGAAAGCCTGCCTGGTCTTTATGGATTACTTTGTTTAAAACCCTCTTGAATCTACTTGCCAAAACGTCTGCAAATATTTTGTAATCCACATTTAAAAGGGAGATGGGACGGTAGTTCTTAAGCTGTGTCTTTTCAGTTTCCGATTTTGGTATCAATGTGATGAAAGCTTCTTTCCACGATTCTGGCGCCTTCTTCCCCTCTAAAATTTCATTGCTGACCTCCATCAGTGGTTGTATCAAATAGTCTTTCAATGTCTTATAGTACTTGGAGGTCAGCCCGTCTGGTCCTGGTGATTTGCCCTGTTTCATGTTTTGGATGGCCTGCTCAATCTCTTGTCGTGTTATTTTGCCATTCAGAATTGATCTATTTTCTTCTGACAACTTTGCCAGTCCATTTGTCTTTAAAAATTGTTTAATCGCTGCTTCATCTTGTGGCCCTTGAGTGTATAATTTTTTGAAATATCTCTGGAAACACTTTCTAATCTCTCCGGGGTTCTGGATACATCTTCCTTCAATCTCTAAATTTGTCACTGTATTTAACTTTTGTCTCCTCTTCAACTGCCAAGCTAGCAGTTTTCCACATTTATTAGCCGACTCAAAAGTTTTTTGTTTCATTAGTTTGATTTTCCATTCTATTTCCTGATTTATCAGTTTGCAGTATTGTGCTTGGTAAAGTTTGATTTCTCTCAGAATCGGCTGAGACTTCGGATTAAGTCTTAACTTCTTCTCCAACTCCTTGATTTTTTCCAAAATTTTATCTTTCCTTTCGTTTTGTTTCCTTTTCTTTACCGTGTTCTGTTGTATCAGGAACCCCCTCATCACGGCCTTACTTGCGTCCCAGATAGTTCTTTTTTCCACTGTGGTGTTCATATTGATCTCAAAATAATCCTTTAGAGCTTTTTGGGCCTTCTTAGTAATCTCCTGATCTCTAAACAGGCCATCATTCATCTTCCATCTGAAGGAACCGGTTGGAATCAATGTCATGTCCATTCTCAGTGCGTTATGGTCGGAGCATGTCTTTGGGCAGATTTCCACCTTTCTGATCTTAGGTGCCAGACCTCTAGTTATCCATATCTGGTCGATTCTTGTCCAAGTCAGTTGGGCTTCAGAGAAAAATGTTCCTTCCCTTCCCAAGGGGTTTCTCACTCTCCAAATGTCAATCCAGTCCATATTGTCTGTCATTTCAAAGAAGGTCTTTGGTAGTCTCCCATCTTTAGAAATTTTTTGGCTCTGTGACTTATCCATGTTGGTTGATACAACTCCATTCATATCTCCCATCATAATGATGTTGTTGTAGTCCAGATAGTCCAGCATAGTCTCATGCAACTTCTTATAAAATTCCGATTTTCCTTCATTTGGAGCATAAATTCCTAATATCAGTATTTTTTCCCCTTGATGTTGTATTTCTATCGCCAAAATTCTTCCATGCTCATCTTTAAACAGAAATTTAGGTGAAAGGCTCTCTTTTGCATAAATTACCACACCTCTCTTTTTAACTGTATCCGAAGATATAAATTCCTGACCAAGTCTTTTATTTATTAACACTTTTCTGTGGAGCCTGGTCACATGTGTTTCCTGTAAGCAAATAATGTCCAAATGTTCCTTTTTTAAAATGTGAAAGATTTTTCTCCTTTTTCCTGGAATGTTACAGCCATTTATGTTCCAGCTCAAAAGTTGCAGAGACATCCTGAATATATCTGGTTATTCTTGCTGTGGGGGTACCTTATTCTCCGATTTTCGGGGGTCCGGGGGTGCAGGAACCCCCGGAGGTTCAGGCCCTGGGGGTAATCCAAGTCCCTTATGAAGATCTTCTCCGTGTGCCACCAAAAACTTGTCTCTATCCTCCGGCGTTCTAATTTTGGTCTTCCTCCCTCTGAAAGTAAACGATAAACCTTGGGGAAACTCCCACCTGAAGATGATTGAGTTGCTCCTTAGCAATTTTACTAATTCCGAGTAGTCTGCTCGAAGATCCAACAGCTGTTTAGGAATATCCTTATAAATTTCAATTCTTTTGTCCAAAATATCCAGTGACTTTCCGTAGTGCAGGCCTAGAATCTTGTCCCTTTCCTCCTTTGATCTCAATATTATCAAACAGTCTCTGGGCTTCTCCTTCTTTATAAGTCTTCCAAGCCTAAAAGCAGATAGTATTTTAAAGTCTTTTTCTTCTAAGTTCCAAAACTTGGAAAATTCTTTGGTGAGGAACTCAGTTAAGTTACCTTCTTCCACTTCTGGAATTGAACGTATCCTTAAATTGGCCTCCCTGTTCCGAAGTTCTGTCATGGAAAAGTAGATCTGGTGTTCTCCTACTTGTTTGCTGAGTGGTCTTACTTCTTTTTCAAGCTGTCCCAATCTTTGGCTAGTGTCTTCCGCCAGTTTCCGATTTTCACCTACAGCCTCCTTCAATTCTCCAATAGATTGAACATTCTGTGCAACTTGTCCAGTTAGTCTATTTAAACTTTCTGTGTTTAAGTCAATTTTAGCTGATTGCTGGTCAACCTTTCTGTCCAGAGCCTCCAATTTTTCAAAAATTTTCTCCAAAATAGTGCCACTTGCTCCTGAGGCCATATCTTCCAGTTGTAATTCCTCAGTTTCTCCCTCCCCTGATTGTAGCAGGGAAGCCGCTTCTGCCTCAGGAGGCAAAGTAGTAGGCAAAGCAGGCACAGATGATCTACGCTGTGAGACTGTCGGTAAAGTTAACGTTGTTTGTCTGGTTCTTCCCCTTTTTCTTGTTCCACTCATTCCAAAGTTATCTAAAAACCAAGGTCAAACTGAATTGTTCCCATGAGAAAGTAAGAGCCCAGATGGTAACACTCAAACAGGAGGCCGGGAAAAAGAAAGTAAAACAAAGTCACTGCTGTAAATCCAAAAATCCTCTAGGTGGAGCTTAGAATGTCTTTGGGGAGGAAGTCCAATCCAATTAAAATTAATAAGTCTGAATTGATCTCCAAAGATCTTCACAAAGATAAATTTTAGCAGAGTTAAAACTTAAAGCCAAACATTGTTTCCAAAAGTGCTTAGACAACAAGTGTTTCAAAGTAACAAATTCAAACTCAGTATGTTCCAAAGTTCAGATTCAAAGTATCCAAAGCCTGCAGACTGACTGCTCAGTTACTCAGGCAGCTCCAGTACCTGGGTTTCTTACTTTTATTTGTAATCCAATAAATCAACAGAAGACAGGTATCCTTGTCTCAATGAGGGTCCAAAAATCAGCCACTTAAAGTCTTTAAATCAGCCAGAAACAACAGTTTAAATAGGTGCCAGATCAGTCAATGCAAAACGTTACTCTTTGTCTCCACTCCCAGGAGGCATTTTTTAAAAATTGGGTGGGAGGGCATTGCTGTGTTTATTCTGTCCACACGGCATGCTCCCTCCTCTCAACCCATTCTCTTTTTCCTTTCTTTCCTGACATCAGAAGCCCCAAGTGCATATTCGGTTTGTAAATCTCACTATAAATAATAAATAATTTTTTATTTGTACCCCGCCCTCCTGGACAGGGTCAGGCTCAGGCTCAGGGCGGCTAACACAAAATATGAATTACAATAAAATGTAATAGAAACAACAAACAAACAGTTAATTAAAATACTACACCACAAACACATGTATGGGTGGCATGCCATACATTTAGAGCACATTTACAAGCTGGGAACTATAGTTCGCCCCCAGTGGAGCTAGAATTCCCAGCACCCTTAGCAAACCACAGCTTCCAGGACTCTTGTGTTTTATATGTGCTAGAACCCGAGAAAGTTAGAAGCGACTGGAACAAATTCTTGCTTGTATGCTCTCCATATCTTTCTGGAGGCGGTTGGAGGATGGATGGCAGCTAACAGATTGAGGTTGAATCCTGAAAAGAAAGAGGTACTCTTTTTTGGGGACAGGAGGCGAGCAGGTGTGGAGGGCGGGTATGAGAGTTGTCGCCCAAAACACTGGGTCAACAAAGCGTAATTTTTTCCCTTCAAAGAATTCTGGGTGCTGTAGGTATAGGGTGGCTGCTGGGAATTGCAGCTCTCAGAGGGGTGAACTACAGTTCCCAGAATTCATTGAGGGGAGGGGATGTGTTTCGAATGTGCTTGGTAGGTATAGTGTATAATCCACCAATGTCTTCATTGGGTGATATAATGTTTACTCCCCACGTTATGAAAAGCTTTGCCTCTTGAATTCTGAACAACTAGATGTAGAACCAAGAAAAAACCAGGCTATTGCTGTATCCAGAAATGGGGAGACAGGGGGGAGCCTAATAATAATAATAATAATAATAATAATAATAATAATAATAATAATAATAGATTATTTATACCCTGCCCATTTGGCTGGGTTTCCCCAGCCACTCTAGGCGGCTTCCAACAAAAAATTAAAATACAGTAATGCATCAAACATTAAAAGCTTCCCAACACAGGGCTGCCTTCAGATATCTTCTAAAAGTCTGGTAGTTGTTGTTCTCTTTGACATCTGGTGGGAGGGCGTTCCACAGGGCGGGTGCCACCACCAAGAAGGCCTTCTGTCTGGTTCCCTGTAACTTGGCTTCTCGCAGGGAGGGAACCACCAGAAGGCCCTCGGAGCTGGACCTCAGTGTCTGGGCAGAACGATGGGGGTGGAGACACTCCTTCAGGTATACTGGACCGAGGCCATTGAGGGCTTTGAAGATCAGCACCAACAGTTTGAATTGTGCTTGGAAACGACTGAGAGCCAATGTAGGACTTTAAGACTGGTGTTATGTGGTCTCAGCGGCCGCTCCCAGTCCCCAGTCTAGCTGCCACATTCTGGATTAATTGCAGTTTCTGGGTCACCTTCAAAGGTAGCCCCACATAGAGCGTGTTGCAGTAGTCCAAGCGAGAGATAACTAGAGCATGTACCACTCTGGCGAGACAGTCTGCGGGCAGGTAGGGTCTCATCCTGCATATCAGATGGAGCTGGGAGACAGCTGCCCTGGACACAGAATGGACCTGCGCCTCCATGGACAGCTGTGAGTACATAATGACTCCCAGGCTGTGCACCTGGTCCTTCAGGGGCACAGTTACCCCATTCAGGACCAGGGAGTCCTCCACACCCGCCCACCTCCTGTCCCCCAAAATAGTACTTCTGTCTTGTCAGGATTCACCCTCAATCTGTTAGCCGCCATCCATCCTCCAACCACCTCCAGACATTCATCCATGAACGTTTCCTTTGCAACCTTCTCCTGTCTCTGCCGCTTTCCTTCCAGGGGAGCCCTCAATTCCACGCTTCTCTTGACTAGGGCTTCCCCCTGGCCCCCACCCAACCCAAAAAAACACAAGATTTGTTCTGTCACAAAGACCTTCTCCCACAGAGAGACCCTCAGAAAACCGCATGATGGGTCAAGTAGGACATGCCTGCGCGGCTGGCATCCTCCACGCGCCACAGCCGCGGAGAGCCGTTTCCGCCGGAGACCTGATGAAACTTGACAGTGGGTCATCATCCGAGCCCACGCGCTCGGCTCGGGGCTGCTGGTGGTGGGGTCCCTGGGGAAATCACTTTGTGGGGGCTTGCACATCAGCACAGCTCACGGGAGCCGAGAGAGAGCGCGGGCGGCCCTCCTGCACAAAATAAAACACTCGCCGGCTGATGCTCTAATCTCATCGCTGCGTCTTCCTCCCTTTACAGGATGGAAGAAAGCCTGGGAAGAAGAAGAAGAAGAAGAAGAAGAAGAGTTTGGATTTGATATCACCCAGCAGCTGGAGGAGAGGAGATGCGAACCCGGTTCCCCAGATTACGAGACTACTGCTCTTAACCACTACACCACACTGGCTCTCATTCTTCGGCGATCAGCCTTCTTTCTGGTCCAGCTCTCACTTCCATACATCACTACTGGGAAAACTCATTGTGTAAATGTATATAAAAGCCTGAGGTTTTGGGGGCAATTAAACGCGAACCCGGTTCCCCAGATTACGTGACTACCGCTCTTAACCACTACACCACACTGGGGGGGGGGAGGCGAGGTCGTGGAATGGGGCTGCGGAAGATGGAAGTTTTTCTCTGGAAGCAGAAAAAGGACACACAACAACAACAACAACAACAACAACAACAACAACTACTTATTATTTATACCCCGCCCATCTGGCTGGGTTTCCCCAGCCACTCTGGGCGGTTTCCAACTGAATACAGCGGTACCTCAGGTTACATACGCTTCAGGTTACAGACTCCGCTAACCCAGAAATAGTTAAGAATTTTGCTTCAGGATGAGAACAGAAATCATGCTCCGGCGGTGTGGCGGCAGCAGGAGGCCCCATTAGCTAAAGTGGTGCTTCAGTTTAAGAACAGTTTCAGGTACGGACCTCCGGAACGAATTAATTACTTAACCGGAGGTACCACTGTATTAAAAACAATACAGCATCAGACATTAAAAACTTCCCTAAACAGGGCCACCTTCAGTTGTCTTTTAAAAGTAAAATAGTTGTTTACAGTGGTACCTCGGGTTAAGTACTTAATTCGCAGTCTGGTTTCGTTTTCCCGCAGGTGGCTGCTTGCAACATGGAGTTGACGCAATAATAGGCCATTAGCGGTGGAATTATACTAGAACGTTCAAATATCATTCTTGTGTTGCCACATTATTGCCCTCTAGAGCGTCACACTTAGGGACCTAAGATAAGACTGTGCGATGTAATCTACTGGGAGCAGACAAGTACAACATTCCTTGTTTTCCTAGAGTGGACATGCAAGGGAATGTTTGGTCTAGCTAGTCAAAACTTCCTGTTCCTCCTAGCCTGGAGCATCCTTCCTTGCACTAGTGGGCGGGCGTGAACTTACCTGTCCAGGTAATAAAAGGACAAGGTATGCTGCAACTCTCCCTCTTTTCCATCTTCCTTTTGTCCTGCAAACTTCCTGGAATGAACTACTGGCTGCCAACCAAGCATTCCCTCAGGTCATCTCCATTATGGGGTAAAGCTGTTTTTATACTTTTGCAACTTTAAGCCTAAAGCCTGCCTTTGAGGATCACACTGCGCTCTGCCTGATCGTGAGTAAACTTCCTTTTTATTGCTTATGAATAAGACTGTGGTGTCTTTATTCTTTTAGGAGGGATTCAAGGGGTCTAGCCAAAGAGCCTTTTAATGAGGGTGAAAGAGGAGAGCGCAAAATATGGTCTGAAGCTCAACATAAAAAAAAAAATGAGATCATGGCCACTGGGCCCATCACCTCCTGGCAAATAGAAGGGGAAGACATGGAAGCAGTGAGAGATTTTATTTTCTTGTGCTCCATGATCACTGCAGATGGTGACAGCAGCCACAAAATTAAAAGACACCTGCTTCTTGGGAGAAAAGCAATGACAAACCTAGGCAGCGTCTTAAAAAGCAGAGACATCACCTTGCCAACAAAGGTCCGTATAGTTAAAGCTATGGTTTTCCGAGTAGTGATGTATGGAAGTGAGAGCTGGACCATAAAGAAGGGTGATCGCCAAAGAATGGATGCCTTTGAATTCTGGTGCTGGAGGAGACTCTGGAGGGAGGGAGTTCCACAGTTTAACTGTGTGAAGAAGGACTTTATTTTCTCTGCCCTAAATCTTCCAGCATTTCCTTGGGGTCGTCCCCACCAGCATCAGCATCCGCCTCCTAGCTCCTTACTGTGGGATGTGAAACCCAAGAGCAGTCAAGTACAACCTTCCTAGAGGGAACATGTTTACACATGGGGACGAATGTTTGTCCAGCCAGCAGGTAAACTTCCTGTTTCCTTCTGGGCTGGGACAGACTTCCTCTGCATGGGACTAGAGGTGGGTGTGGCCTCACCTGTGCAGGTAACGACAAAAGCACAGGGCAGGGCAGCCATCTCTCTCTCTTTGACTACGTGCATCGAAGAAGCAACATCTGCTTAGCCAAAGATGCTCTCTTCCAGCCAAGAGAGGACAAAGGGACTGTCTCCTTAGGAGATAGTTTCCAGGTGTATGTTACTTTTCTAAGCCAAGCCTGCCTTCTGGGATCCAACTGTGAACAGAATGTGAGTGAGTAAACACTCTTTATACTTTTATAGAAGACTGTGTTGTGCCTTATCTTCTATGAGGGAATAAGGGGGAAATACCAGAACAGTTATTACAGAGGCTTTAGCGAGCCTGAGCAAATGCATCCGCTGTGAGTTTAAAAAGGGGGATGTTACTCTGCTAAAATTGTGAACTTGTTTACACAAGTTGGAAAGGCTATAATCAAACAATATATCCTCTCCTGCATCCCTGAAGATTCCCACACTTACCCTCTCCTCATCCTTGCAGGGAGGAATCACCCTGAAAATGAAGAGATCTGCAGTTGTTGGGCTTTATTCTCATCATCTGGAGTTTGGTCTGGCGTGCAGATTGCTGATTTAATTGATATTGCACAAGGCTGACCTGCGTGATGGATCCGTCGAGCTCCCTCCCTCCCTCCCCCCCCCACTTCCAAAGGAATCTGCACGTCTGCCAAAAACGCAGCTCCCTGGCTGATCTCTCCGTGAGCTCCCTGGATTTTCTAGGAAGACAACAAAGGCCTAAGACAAAGGCCTGGTAGGGGAGGGAGCAGGTTAGGGGGGGCACATCTGGCAGCTCTGCTGTTCATTGTGGGGCTCCCCAAGCAGGTGGCGATGAATTATCCATGAGCGTCTGAGACGCCAGGAGCGATTCGGCTTCCTAGAGGGGTGGGGGAGAGGCTGAAACACCCCCCCTTCCTGATTCTTCCTTTGGGGGTGCAGCAATTTCATCCTGACCCCCTCTTCCCAAACACGGCCCCACGGAGCCTCAATTTAAAGGCCTTCCCCGCCTCCTATAGATCTCCCCACCCCCACCCCATTCTTACCAAGCCCCCTTTGGGCAGGATTAATTTATGCCACTGTCTCATTAACATCTAATTAATCATCCATTAGCCGCCCCCGTGGCTGCAGCGGCGGCACCGGTAAATTAATCTTACAGGCTGTACGCCGGAGCCCTGATTAAACTGCGCAGGGTGCGGGAAGGTCACCCGATCAGCAAAACTGACATGCCAGGCTGCTGGAGAGAGTCGCAGAAATGTCGAACGGTGGAGGTGGAAGGGGACCCCCAGGGTCATCTAGTCCAGCCCGCAGGAAGTGGGGAGGGATGGACATCTTGGAGACGGGGGAGGAAGGTCGAATCCGCACTGCACCAAAATGAAATCGCATTTAAAGCATGCGGCTCCCCCAAAGAATTGTGGGAACTGTAGTTTCCCACGACAGCGCTATAATTCCCAGCACCCACAGCAAACTAGAGTTTCCATGAGTCTCTGAGTGAAGCTGTGTGCTTTAAAATGTGATTTGGATCTGATGTAAAGGTACTCCGTGGACCAGCCCAAACAGTCATCAGTGGCATGTATTAACCTCAGTAGAAGGATCAGGGCCACGGGGAACCATTTAGTCCAGCACATTAGCCTCTCGCAGTAGCCAAGGAGTTGTCTGTTCTGGAAAGCCGCCAAGCAAGACTTGAGTTCAACAGCAGCTGTCTCCCCAGCAACTGAGATTGGCAGGTACCCTGCCTCCGAAAATGAATGGCGCGTGTGAGCTCACAGCACTCTGTCCTGATGCTATTCCATTTGACTTGATATTGATATAGGATTGGTGAGAGGGGGGTCAGTTTGGATGATATCCAGGGGTCCCTACCAAGCCTGTGATCTTGTATCTGAGGTTTAGAATCTAGTACAGTCATACCTTGGATCCCGAACGCCCTGGGAACTTAGATGTTTTGGCTCCCGAACGCTGCAAACCCGGAAGTGATTGTTCCAGTTTGCGAACCTTCTTTTGGAACCTAAACATTCGACGGAGCTTCCATGGCTTCTGATTGGCTGCAGGAGCTTCCTGCAGCCAATCAGAAGCTGCAGTTTGGTTTTAGAAGTAGAACAGACTTCCTGACCGGATTCCGTTTGACTTCCAAGGTACAAATGTAGATGAGTTTCTTCAGAAGATAATGGCCTTAGTTGGCCAGCGAAGTACCTCCATTTACATGTCCAAAGAGTTTTCCCCTGTTGCCATAGTGACCCCCTCCCCTTCCTTGCAAGGTGGAAGAACAATAGCCAGAGCTTTGTGTGTGTGTGAGTTTCGGCTGATGTTGAAAGCGGGAGATGCAGACCCTGAACATAGATGTGCAGGATTGGAAGGGACCCTCAAAGGCCATCTAGCCGAACCCCGTGCAGTGCTGGCATTGCTCTGTGCTGGACCCAGAGCTGTGAGCTTGGGGCTTCGCTGAAAACCTTATGGGGAAGCAAGGCCTGTTGGGGTGTTAGTGTGGAAAGCCTCTCTGCCCCATAAGATTGTACAGACGTGCAAAGAAAACCATCGTAAACCACCGTCTCCAGCAATCTTCATTCCAAGGAACACAAACCCTGAGTCACTACAGGCACCCCTGGAGTCTGTTTCTGCTCGGATATTGGGGTGCATGGAGCAGTATCATCACACGCCACCCCAATCCCTGAGCGGCGAGAGACTCCAGGGGTCCCAGGCACTTATGCAGGGTTCTGTTTCCTTAGAAGGAAGGTCATAGGAGATTGCAATGTCTTTACATGGTTTTATTTGCATGTATATGCAACCTTAGGGATGCGGGTGGCGCTGTGGGTTAAACCACAGAGCCTAGGACTTGCTGATCAGAAGGTCAGCGGTTCGAATCCCCACGACGGGGTGAGCTCCTGTTGCTCGGTCCCTGCTCCTGCCAACCTAGCAGTTCGAAAGCACGTCAAAGTGCAAGTAGATAAATAGGTACCACTCCGGTGGGAAGGTAAACGGCGTTTCCGTGCGCTGCTCTGGTTCGCCAGAAGCGGCTTCGTCATGCTGGCCACATGACCCGGAAGCTGTACGCCGGCTCCCTCGGCCAGTAAAGCGAGATGAGCACCACAACCCCAGAGTCGGCCAAGACTGGACCTAATGGTCAGGGGTCCCTTTACCTTCACATTTATATGCAACCTGAGCCTAGGATGGAGGGGCTTGCAGTATTCACAGCCCAACAGATCTCACTTCTCCATTAATCACAGCTTTGGAGCCAGCCCAGAGCAAGCAGGTCTCTGTGTCCCCATCTTCCAGCTCATCTCACACCCCAAAACATTGGCTATTGTTCTCCTACTTGGTGTCAGGAACGTGGCTCACCAGAATGCAGGAGAACAGTCAGACTCAGAAGTTAAGCTAAGTGAAGGAGGGACTGACTCTGCAGATGAGAGCTGGCAGACAGAGTCTAGAAAGGTCAGTTCGATCCCCCTTATCGAGGAAGACACTGTTAGCTCTCAAGAAGAGGAAGAGTTGGAAGGCAGCCAGAGGGTTGCTAGGCAATCAGCAGATAAGCAGAGGTCTGAGACTGTGTCAAGTGAAATTGGGGAGGGTGAAGGCAGTCTCTCAGGCCCTGTTCTAGGAGGCTGGATAAGATCAGAGGGCAAGAGGGGAAAGGTGGGAGTTTGGCGTCTTTCCTGCTGTTGGAGGGGCAAAGATTCAGACTGACCAACTATCGTCAATGCGAGCAGGCGAGAAGCTGTGTTCTGGATGTGCTTTGTTGAAAATAAACGTACATAAAACTGCCAGAGAGTCATTACTTCTTATCTGGGCTTGCTTGCCTGCCAGAGATCATTATCCCTGGCAGATGGTTGGGGGAAAGGCCCACCCATTTGTTCTATGACACAGAGCAAATTATTTTGTCATGCTAAATTGTGGTACTTAACTAGCCAGCTGAAAGCATGACCTAAATTAGGCACCCCCAAACTCAACCCTCCAGATGTTTTGGGACTACAAGTCCCATCATCCCTTGCTAACAGGACCAGTGGTCAGGGATGATGGGAATTATAGTCCCAAAACATATGGAGGGCCGAGTTTGGGGGTGCCTGACCTAGACAAAGAGACTGCCTTGGCAAGCTTGTTCTCATATCTTCTAATCCCCCCCCCCCCAATATACAGGATCCTGAGAACTGGAAGGGGCTCAGGGCATCATCCAGACTGACCCCCCTCCACCTAACTCACAAAAATACAGTGGTACTTCGGGTTACAGATGCTTCAGGTTACAGACTCCACTAACCCAGAAATAGTACCTCGGGTTAAGAACTTTGCTTCAGGATGAGAACAGAAATCCTGCGGCGGCAGCGGGAGGCCCCATTAGCTAAAGTAGTGCTTCAGGTTAAGAACAGTTTCAGGTTAAGAACGGACCTCCAGAACGAATTAAGTTCTTAACCTGAGGTACCACTGTATGCTTGTCTGGTTCTTTTAATGAAGGTACCACACACCCATTTTACAGGCGGGGTAAAGGGAAGCCAAGCCTTTGTTAAAAGCCCCCTCCAAGCATTCCTATTTAGAGGGGTGTTTCTGGTCCTTCTCCCTGGAAAGCCACCTTCCCTGTATTTGCCCTTTTGAAGATCCCTTATTAGAATTCCATCTGCATCCACCCCGGCTATGTCAGCCTTCACGGTCCTGCTCTCACACACAGTGTTATCTCTGAGCAGGAAGCGGAACACATCCTGTCTTTGACGCACGTGTATGTCAAGATGCACGCATGAGCACTGAGGCAGCGCTGTGCAATGCTCACAGCCTGTCTTTCTGGTGCCTGTCTCTCCTGAACTGCGGCTTTTTGTTGTTGTTGTTATGTTTTTAGCCAAAAGGACAATGGCCCTTCCTGGCATTTGAGCCATTGATGGAGGAGAGGTGCTTTTGCCCCTGGTAATAGTGGAGGACTCACAGATCCATCGTTGGTGTGAGAAAAAGGACGTATCCAGCATCTCCCTATTTTATTTTATTTATTACATTTGTGGGTTAAACCACTGAGCCTTGGGCTTGCTGATCGGAAGGTCGGTGGTTCGAATCCCTGCGACGGAGTGAGCTCCCGTTGCTTGGTCCCTGCTCCTGCCAACCTAGCAGTTTGAAAGCACGTCAAAGTGCAAGTAGATAAATAGGTGGGAAGGGAAACGGCGTTTCCGTGCGCTGCTCTGGTTCGCCAGAAGCAGCTTAGTCCTGCTGGCCACATGACCCGGAAGCTGTATGCCAGCTCCCTCGGCCAGTAAAGTGAGATGAGTGCCGCAACCCCAGAGTCAGCCACGACTGGACCTAATGGTTAGAGGTCCCTTTACCTTTATACTATTATATGAATAGTGGGTCCAGCAGTCAAGAAGGCAATTAGTGCATGTGCTGTAGAGGAAGGTGACGGACAGAATGGGGCTCATTCACCTGGGAAGGGAAGCCATCTAGGACAGGCACCCCCAAACTCAGCCCTCCCGATGTTTCGGGACTACAACTCCCATCATCCCTAGCTAACAGGACCAGTGGTCAGGGATGATGGGAACTGTAGTCCCAAAACACCTGGAGATCCGAGTTTGGGGGTGCCTGATCTAGGAGAAGGAAAATTCTGGTCCCAAATCTCTACTACCTTGCAGGACATCTTTGTGGGGGGAAAAGGCTCACAAGTAAACCCAGCACATATCTGGAGCCTAGTCCCTACGGTGATTGGATGGCGCCTTGAAACCTCCTTCTGGCAAGTCCTGCAGCCAAAGAGACACCAAACATTTTGCTCTGCTTTCTTTTGGACCACATCAGCCAGGCCAACAGCGGGGGGGGGGGGGTGTTAGTCCTCTGGGCAGCCCAGGACCTCCAGCCACAGTGCCCAGGCTTGCACCCGGGAGAGATGGCACCCTGTGTTGTCTCTTGAGATTGTTGTTGTTTAGTCGTTTAGTCGTGTCCGCCTCTTTGTGACCCCCTGGACCAGAGCACTCCAGGCACTCCTGTCTTCCAGTGCCTCCCGCAGTTTGGTCAAACTCATGCTGGTGGCTTCGAGAACACTACTGCCCCACCATCTCGTCCTCTGTCGTCCCCTTCTCCTTGTGCCCTCCATCTTTCCCAGCATCAGGGTCTTTTCCAGGGAGTCTTCTCTTCTCATGAGGTGGCCATAGTCTTGGAGCCTCAGCTTCAGGATCTGTCCTTCCAGTGAGCACTCAGGTCTGATTTCCTTCAGAATGGAGAGGTTGGATCTTCTTGCAGTCCCTGGGACTCTCAAGAGTCTCCTCCAGCACCAGAATTCAAAAGCATCCATTCTTCGGCGATCAGCCTTCTTTATGGTCCAGCTCTCACTTCCATACATCACTACTGGGAAAACCATGGCTTTAACTATGCAGACCATTGTCAGCAAGGTGATGTCTCTGCTTTTTAAGATGCTGTCTAGGTTTGTCATTGCTTTTCTCCCAAGAAGCAGGTGTCTTTTCATCTGCAGTGATAATGGAGCCCAAGAAAGGAAAATCTCTCACTGCCTCCATTTCTTCCCCTTCTATTTGCCAGGAGGTGATGGGCCCAGTGGCCATAATCTTCATTTTTTTGATGTTGCGTCTGTGTACTACGTTTTCCTCCAAGGAGTTTGAGAAGGTGCACGTGGTTCTGCTCCTCCCCACAACAACCCCGCGAGGTAGGGCTGAGAGACAGGGACCGGCTCCCAAGCTCACTGGGCGAGCTTCGTAGCTGAGTGGGAATTTGAACCCAAGCCCCTTCCGAGTCCTAGCCCTCATTTAATGCCCACAACAGCCCTGCAAGGGAGGCTAAGCTGAGAGACAGCGACTGGACCCCAGCACTTCTTTAGGGGGTAGTTTCGGCTGCCCGCTGCTTCAAGCACACTGTGGCCACCCACGAAATTCTGCCATGCTCCCCTTGCTCTGTCTCGCCTCACCCGCCTTGCAGTCTCTGTGGTTAATTAGAAGAACCTGGCATGTCAGTGGAAGGGTGCAGAGATCAGAAAAGCTGACATGCCTTGCGGGAAGCGTAAATGAGATCCCCAAAGATGTCGCTGACAAATTTCCAGATGTCACTCACGCTCTCTTCCATCCTCACTGCCTGCCCGTGTCAACCTCACTTGCTTTCCTTCTTCTGAGCTGCCATAGCGTGCTGGGAGTTGTAGTTCCAAAGATCTAGAGGGCACCAGGTTGGAGACAGCTGGCCAGAAACCCGAGATCTCACACAAGCCCCCCTGCCCGCCTCCAGCAAAGCAGGCTACAGTGAAGGGGTAAAAAAAGGCACTCTGCACATGCTCTGGGTTACTCTGTTGTGGCTATATATATATTGCTCTGCAGCACCCCCTACTGTTGGGTGGGAAAGTTTATTTTATTTCATAAAATTTACATACCACTAGGTTGTAAAAAACAACAACCCTCATACAGATCAAATGAGAAAATTACCGGGAAGAAAAGTGAACCACATTAAGTTAAGACAGACAGCTAAAATAACAATAGACTAAAAACAGATTAAAGCTCACACCAACTTTTGAAGCATCTGGGTGCACTTGTATAAACAAAGATCATTATTTTTTTTGCAGGGGCTGAAAAGGGGACAGTGAAGGCTTGACATCAAGAGGCAGGGAGTTCCAAAGTGCAGGTGCCGCCGCCACACTAAGTGATGGAGTTCTTACAAATGCAGAAGGGGGAGTGTGGGCGATCTAGGGGTAAGGCGATCTGGGAGGTCAACCATTCCCAAGTTCTTAAGGGGTTCATATACTAATGCGCTGTGGGTTAAACCACAGAGCCTAGAACTTGCTGATCAGAAAATTGGTGGTTCAAATCCCCGCAATGGGGTGAGCTTCCGTTGCTCGGTCCCTGCTCCTGCCAACCTAGCCAGAAGCGGCTTAGTCATGCTGGCCACATGACCCGGAAAAACTAAACTGTGGACAAACGCTGGCTCTCTCAGCCAGTAAAGTGAGATGAGCGCCACAACCCCAGAGTTGGTCACAACTGTACCTAATGGTCAGGGGTCCCTTTACCTTTAAAAGCAGATTAAAACTCACAAACACACATCAACTTTTGAAGCATCGGGGGGGGGGCTTGTCTAAACAAATATATATATAGTGGTACCTCAGGTTAAGTACTTAATTCGTTCCGGAGGTCCGTTCTTAACCTGAAACTGTTCTTAACCTGAAGCACCACTTTAGCTAATGGGGCCTCCTGCCGCTGCCGCGCTGCCGGAGCACGATTTCTGTTCTCATCCTGAAGCAAAGTTCCTAACCTGAAGCACTATTTCTGGGTTAGCGGAGTCTGTAACCTGTAGTGAATGTAACCTGAAGCGTCTGTAACCTGAGGTACCACTGTATATATATTTTGCAGCGGCTGAAAAGGGGACAGTGAAGGCTTGACATCAAGAGGCAGGGAGTTCCAAAGTGCAGGTGCCGCCGCCACACTAAGTGATCAAGTTCTTATAAAAGCAGAACGGGGATTGTGGGCGATCTCGGCGTAAGGCGATCTGGGAGGTCAACCATCCCCAGGTTCTTAAGTGTTCATATCCTAATAGTAATGCATTGATCGACCTTGGGTCTGGGTGACCTTGGGCCAGCCGCCATCTCTCAGCCTGGCCTACCTCACAGGGATGTTGTGAGGATGAAATGGGGAGGAGCAGAACCACACAGACCACCCTGAGAGCCTTGGAAGATCAAAACCTATTAATCCCAAATGGATTCCTGAGGCAACGATGCTCCGTGGACCACATCAGAACGGCCTCCAGCCCCCTCCTCCTCCTGCCTGTGCCGATTCTGACTCATACTTGACCTTCCGGCTAGCTCATTAAAGGGAAAACTAAACGAACCTGGCACCCTTCCAGGCTGCCAGCTGTTTGTGGCCGAGCACCAAGGTCTCCTCTTCCTGCTTCGGCCTGCTGGAACATCTGCAAATACACAGGGGCGGCAGACCCTTGGCATCAACAGCTACCCACACCCCCACTGCCCATGCTACGAATCCTGCAGCCCGGAGGCAAGGCAGAAAGCCACGGTCGAGTTTGCTGCAACTGCCTGTCTCGCACTCGCTCCTCTTGACAGGTGTGAACTCTGGTTCCCGCCCGCCCCCTTCCTCAATGCACCAACGTGGGTCGTCGAGCCAGCCAGCTGCACAGCACGGCTGAGCCAGCTGGTAGCTCTTCCGACTCATGTCGTGCCTACATGCCCGGGGCGTAGCCCCAGAACCTCTTTGCGGCACTAGGGCCAGCGGAGGGAAACAGGAATGGGGAGAAGAGAGGGGGCAAGGCTGCTGGCGCATGGGGAAAAGGGCTGGTCTCTGTGTCCGTCAGATATAGGCCTCTGCAGGGCTGGGGTGAGGGGTTGGCACTGCCAAGCGATGCCCAGGTAGGAGATCTGGCCCACTGCAAATTCATAGAATCATAGAATTGTAGAAAAACCACGCCAAGGATAATTTCAACCTGCAATGCAGGAATCTCAGCTAAAGCATCAATTCCTGGAGCCTTTTGCTAATGAAAGGCTATAAGGTCGGCCACAGGGTGAGCTCCCGTTGCTCGGTTCCTGCTCCTGCCAACCTAGCAGTTCTAAAGCACATCAAAGTGCAAGTAGATAAATAGGTACTGATCCGGCGGGAAGGTAAACGGTGTTTCCGTGCACTGCTCTGGTTCGGCAGAAGAGGCTTTGTCATGCTGGCCACATGACTTGGAAATTGCACATGACGCGAAAATCGGCTCCCTCAGCCAGTAAAGCGAGATGAGCGCCGCAACCTCAGAGTCGGTCATGACTGGACCTAATGGTCAGGGGTCCCTTTACCTTTAAATTAGGGATGCGGGTGGCGCTGTGGGTTAAACCACAGACCCTAGGGCTTGCCGATCAGAAGGTCGGCGGTTCGAATCCCCGTCACGGGGTGAGCTCCCGTTGCTCGGTCCCTGCTCCTGCCAACCTAGCAGTTTGAAAGCAAGTCAAGTGCAGGTAGATAAATAGGTACCGCTCTGGCGGGAAGGTAAACAGCGTTTCCGTGCGCTGCTCTGGTTCGCCAGAAGCGGCTTAGTCATGCTGGCCACATGACCCGGAAGCTGTACGCCAGATCCCTCGGCCAATAAAGCGAGATGAGCGCCGCAACCCCAGAGTCGGCCACAACTGGACTTAACAGTCAGGGGTCCCTTTACCTTTACCTTTACTACTACTACTACTACTACTATTAATTTATTTTTTATACCCCGCCCATCTGGCTGGGTTTCTCCAGCCACTCTGGGCAACTCCCAACAGAATATTAAAAACACAAGAAACATCAAACATTACAAACTTCCCTAAACAGGGCTGCTTTCAGATGTTTTATAAAAGCCAAGTAGTTATTTACAGTGGTACCTCGGTTTACGAACTTAATCCGTTTCGGAAGTCTGTTCTTAAACCAAAACGGTTCGTAAACCGAGGCGCACTTTCCCTAATGAGGCCTCCCGCCGCTGGTGCCCTTCCACTGTTCGGCTTCCATTCTTAGACTGAGGTTCTCAAATCCAGACACTACTTCCGGTTTTGCAGAGTTTGTAAACCGAATTGTTCGTAAACAGGACTGTTCTTAACCCGAGGTACCACTGTATTTCCTTGACATCTGAAGGGTGGGCGTTCCACAGGGCTGAGCGATGTGGGTGGAGATGCTCCTTCATGTATACTGGGCCGAGGCCATTTTGGGCTTTAAAGGTCAGCAACAACACTTTGAACTGTGCTGGGAAACATCCTGGGAGCCAATATAGTGGTACCTCGGGTTAAGAACTTAATTCGTTCTGGACCTGAAACTGTTCTTAAACAGTTTCTCAAAAGGAGAACTTTCCATACCTGTGGAAACCTTTCTTACCCACGTGTAAGAAAAAGCGTTCAGTGACTCAGCCCCAAACTTTTGGGGCGAACCTGCACTTAGCAGTTGCGCTTTCATGCCTTGTTGCAACTCTGTGTTCACCTTGACGCATACACTCTTGTTCCATGCAGCTTCTGAGACAGCAACTTTGTGCTCAATCTCCTGTTCACCTAGGAAATCTTGAAACTCCTGTGAAACAAAAACCTGCTTTTCATCAGTGAAAAGACGTTCAACATTAGCATCATGAACAAATTTCACCTTATCACAAAATTCTCTGTTTGCTGCAGTCCCTGCAACATATATACCCAAACATACTGAGAAAAACAATCAAGCATTATCAGGTGGTACTTTCTGGACCAGTGTTAGATGGTCCCAGTGGCCACCCCCAGTCACCAGTCCAGCTGCCGCATTCTGGATTATTTGCAGTTTCCGGGTCAAATTCAAAGCTATGGATTGCTATTAGCCAGGATGGTTTATTCTCTGCCTCCACGGTTGGAGACAGCAATTCTTCTGAATACCAGTTGCTTTCGCACTCAGGTCCTGCTTGTGGGCTTCTGATTGGCCACTGTGAGAACAGGATGCGGGACAAAATGGGCCATTGGCCTGATCCAGGAGGCTCTTCTTATGTTCTTAATGAAACACTGGGGAAACCTCACAGAACAGCTCACAGAACCGAATGATGTCTGGACAACCGAGCATAAATCTGTGGGATGTGAAACACAAGAGCAGTCAAGTACAACCTTCCTAGAGGGGACATGTTTACACATGGGGACGAATGTTTGTCCAGCCAGCAGGTCAACTTCCTGTTTCCTTCTGGGCTGGGACAGACTTCCTCTGCATGTGACTAGAGGTGGGCGTGGCCTCACCTGTGCAGGTAATGACAAAAGCACAGGGCAGAGCAGCCATCTCTCTCTCTTTGACTACATGCATCGAAGGAGCAACATCTGCTTAGCCAAAGATGCTCTCTTCCAGCCCAGAGAGGACAAAGGGATTGTCTCCTTATGAGATAGTTTCCAGGTGTATGTTACTTTTCTAAGCCAAGCCTGCCTTCTGGGATCCGACTGTGAACAGAATGTGAGTGAGTAAACTCTTTTTATACTTTTATGGAAGACTGTGTCGTGTCTTATCTTTTATGAGGGAATAAGGGGGAAATACCAGAACAGTTATTATAGAGGCTTTAGCGAGCCTGAGCAAACGCATCCGCTGTGAGTTTAAAAAGGGGGAATGTTACTCTGCTAAATTGTGAACTTGTTAGCACACATTGGAAAGACTATAATCAGACAATATATCCTCTCCTGCATCCCTGAACATTCCCACAAAATCCACCACTAATTCAGTATTCTTTGTTCAATGACATGCTGCACTTTGCTCCCAAAAAGAAACTATGGAACTCACTGCCACAGGAGGCAGGAATGGCCACAAAGCTATAACGGTTTTAAAAGAGGATTGGACCAATTCACGGAGGGGGAGACGACTACCAGCCATGAGGGCTCTGCTTTCTGCCTCCACAATCTGGAAACCAGAGGAGGGGAGAGTTGCTCTTGTGCCCGTATTCCGCTTGCCAGTTTCCTACAGGTATTTGGGTGTCCAGAGGCAGCTCTGCATCTGAATCTCAGTTGCTGGAAATGGCAGGAGGGGGGAGAGAGCTGATTGTAGGTTTCCCGTGATGGGCACCCAGTTGGCCACTGTGAGAACAGGTTACTGGACTACATTGGCCATTGGCCTGACCCAGTCGGTTCTTCTTATGATCTCAAGCATTGCAGCACCAGGGGTGGAGGTGATCTGCTCCAGGTGTCATCACAGAGGGGGGTGACATTTGGTGTGCCGCCTGCCCGCGATTGCTGCCTACCCCGAGCTGTCGGGGGAAGCGGGTGAGTTTGTTTTGTTTTTAAATTTATATTTATTGAAGTTTTAACAATAGACTCAACAATAACAATAACAATTACAATAACAACAAAAACCACTACACACTACACAAATACAAAAAAGAAAAAATACAAAACAAGAAAGAAAGATATACAATCAAACGCGTAAAAGAGAAAAAACAAAACAAAACAAAAAACCGCACATAAAATTATACTTTCCAAAATGCCCTTTCACTAACTCATTCCTTTGACTTCCTCTCGCCTCCCTTTTTGCATTCTATTTTAATTTGTTGTTTTAGCAAATCCTTCTACTTTAACATTACCTGCTTTTTCATAATAATATATTACACACAATCTTAAAAACAGCTTATGCAAAAGTCAAATTGTTTAATGCCAGTCTCTTTCTAAACTTCTTTAATTTTGCCGAATTTCTGTAAATAGTCTTTAAATTTCTTCCAATCTTCTTCCACCTTCTCTTCTCCCTGGTCTCAAATTCTGCTGGTCATTTCTGCCATTTCCATGTAGTCGATCATCTCCATCTGCCTGGGGAAGCGGATGAGTCGCGCCGCTTTGCCAGTGGCCTCTCCTCTTCATTTTGACAGCCCTGTGCCCCCGGTGTGCTGGGGGAGGCAGGCAGGGAGATGACGGGAAGGGGACAGGCGAGCAAGCAAGCCAAGGGCGGAGGGAAGGAGAAGAACAGAAGCTCCCTCGAATCAGGACCCAAACCCTGCAACCCCCTCAAAAAGCTCAACGACCTACCGACGAAAGAAGAATGGCGGATGAAGTTGATGGATTACGCAGAATTGGATAAATTAACTGGAAGGGTTCGAAACCTGCGGGACCAGAGATTCTTAGAAGACTGGAGTAAATATATGAACTATTTGAAAAGTAATAGTAATGAACAGATTACGTTACTAGGACCGCAAGAAGTTTTGTAAGGGGAACTATATGAAATATTGCAAGGAAGACTACGAGGAGAATTCTTGGTTGATAATAATTAAGAGTAATAGATGTATTAAGAAATGCAGAATAAGCGATAAAGTACGGAAAATCATCAGAGGTGTTGACGGAAGTCTAAAACAATGTGTAAGATAAGAAGTTATGCTATGTGATGGTTGGAAATGATATGTTAAACACACACACAGACACACACACATAAAAGCTCAACAAATTTGGCCCACCCTACCCTAAAAAAACAACTCAACAGCTCAACAACTCCAGGCAATGACAATGGGTAGATCACAGCCAGTACAGTTAAAGCTCTGGTTTTCCCAGTAGTGATGTATGGAAGTGAGAGCTGGACCATAAAGAAGGCTGATCACCGAAGAATGGATGCTTTTGAATTCTGGTGCTGGAGGAGACCCTTGAGAGTCCCATGGACTGCAAGAAGATCAAACCTCTCCATTCTGAAGGAAATCAGCCCTGAGTGCTGACTGGAAGGACAGAATCTGAAGCTGAGGCTCCCTGGAAAAGACCCTGATGTTGGGAAAGATGGAGGGCACAAGGAGAAGGGGATGACAGAGGACGAGATGGTGGGACAGTGTTCTGGAAGCTACCAGCATGAGTTTGACCAAACTGCGGGAGGCAGTGGAAGACAGGAGTGCCTGGCGTGCTCTGGTCCAGGGGGTCACGAAGAGTCGGACACGACTAAACGACTAAACAACAACAACAACAAGTAGTTCACAGTCTCTTTGGAGCCCAACGAGATTTCCATGTGTGTGGGGGGGTGACAAGAAATTTTCCGCACCGGGTGCCACCTGGCCTTCCTACGCCACTGTGCAGAACAGCCCATAGAACAGCGTGATGTGTGAATGATCCATGCTGCAAGTTTATCCCTGGAAGAAAAACAACAGCTCTGAAGGGGCCTTTACAACTCTTGATCTAGAGTAACTCGGACGTAGATTTGTAGCTGTGCTTACAGCTCTGGCAACTCATTAGGTCACGGACTCCACTTCCCTGCCCACCTCCCCAGATTTGCACCTTGGTCTGATTAGTGGGGGCCCTGGGGTGTTTTTTTAAGGAGAAAGCGAAACCTGAAGTCTGCCCCCTCTACTTAGTGGAAGCAGTGGACGGACTTGCCAGTGGAGCTGATGGAGATTAATGACTTCTCCTCTGGTTTCCTTACTCTAATGCTGCTGCTTTGCAGACTTTGAATTAAATGGGGTTTAAACGCAAACGTATGAATATTGATGTTTCGGGTGGGTTTTTATTTATTTTTCGGCTATTGCTTGCTTAGTGATTTGGGGGTGAGTTTTATTGTATTTGTTTCCCACCATGCTATGCATTTTTGTGTTTTTATATTGCAAACCGTCCTGGGATCCTTGGAGGTAGAATCATAGAATCATAGAGTTGGAAGAGACCCCAAGGGCCATCGAGTCCAACCCCCTGCCAAGCAGGAAACACCATCAGAGCACTCCTGGCATATGGTTGTCAAGCCTCTGCTTAAAGACCTCCAAAGAAGGAGACTCCACCACACTCCTTGGCAGCAAATTCCACTGTCAAACAGCTCTTACTGTCAGGAAGTTCTTCCTAATGTTTAGGTGGAATCTTCTTTCTTGTAGTTTGGATCCATTGCTCCGTGTCCGCTTCTCTGGAGCAGCAGAAAACAACCTTTCTCCCTCCTCTATGTGACATCCTTTTATATATTTGAACATGGCTATCATATCACTCCTTATCCTCCTCTTCTCCAGGCTAAACATGCCCAGCTCCCTTAGCCATTCCTCATAAGGCATCGTTTCCAGGCCTTTGACCATTTTGGTTGCCCTCCTCTGGACACGTTCCAGTTTGTCAGTGTCCTTCTTGAACTGTGGTGCCCAGAACTGGACACAGTACTCCAGGTGAGGTCTGACCAGAGCAGAATACAGTGGCACTATTACTTCCCTTGATCTAGATGCTATACTCCTATTGATGCAGCCCAGAATTGCATTGGCTTTTTTAGCTGCCGCGTCACACTGTATAGAAATTTAATTAATAATAATGATAACTGGATCAACTATGGAAAGGTTTGTTAGCCAACTGCGGATGTTATGTGCAGTGAAGGAATCTTTTCCTTTTGTTTAGGGGAATTCTAATGGCAACGTTTGCTAGAGGGCTGACGTGGATTTCAGATACCTGCCTTACGTTCGATATGTTTTGTTTTGTGCCCGTGTTATTTATTTTCTTACTTCGTAAAAAATTATACACCGCTTGATCGCAGCAAATCAACAAGCCCTCAGAGCGGTATATGAAAAGGATAAAGCGATGAAACCATCCATACGGAAAAATTGCAGCCACAATTTAAAGACTTTTGAAAAGTTAAAATAACAACGGGCAAAAAAAAGACTAGAATTTGCACCAACTGTATAAACATTGGGGGGCAGGGCAGTAGTGTTTTTAGTAAAAGGTTAAGGGACCTCTGACCATTAGGTCCAGTCATGGCCGACTCTGGGGTTGCGGCGCTCATCTCGCTTTATGGGCCGAGGGAGCTGGTGTACAGCTTTTGGGTCATGTGGCCAGCATGACTCAGCCACTTCTGGCGAACCAGAGCAGCGCACGGAAACACCGTTTACCTTCCCGCCAGAGCAGTACCTATTTACCTACTAGCACTTTGACTTGCTTTCAAACTGCTGGGTGGGCAGGAGCCGGGACCGAGCAATGGGAGCTCACCCTGTCGCAGGGATTCAAACTGCCGACCTTCTGATTGGCAAGCCCTAGGCTCTGTGGTTTAACCCACAGCGGCACCCGTGTCCCGTAGTGTTTTTAGCAGGTGCCAAAACAGTATAGTGAAGGCCCTTGCCTGATATCAAGAGGCAGGGAGTCCCAAAGTTTAGGCACTGCCACACTCAACGATAGATTTCTCCCAAATGCGGACGGGGATTATGTGGCACCTGTAACCGTGCCAGAGGGGAAGGCAGGTAAATTGATCCCAAGCTGTTAAGGGCTTTATATACTAATAGTGGCACCTTGAACTTGTCCCGGTCCTTGATATATTTGCTGTGCTGCTTTGTGTTAGGTTTCTGTTATGCCACTGCACAGTTCTTGGAGTCACAAGACTCTGTTGACATTCCAGACTGTTGGAAGTCTCACGGCAGATGGATGTTGAAGTTACTGGTTTCCTGTTTCTGTGTCTTGTTGTTTTCTGTCTCTCACAGAGAGCAGACGCATATTCTTTTCTGTCTTGTGTAGTTAGAAATAAAGTAGCAATGTAGCACATATTTCTGGTTCCTTCTGCTGCCGTCTGAGTACTCTGCACAATGGAGAGCATGCCTGATGTCTCATTCAAAGGCTTAGGTCGTTAATCACCATTGGAGGAGTAGCCATTACAGCTCGGTCGTACGGAGGCTCCGACACTTTGAGCATAATTTGGGAAAGCTGCATAGAAATACCAATTTTTTTTGCTCTATAAGACTCCTTTTTTACCTCCTAAAAAGTAAGGGGAAATGTGTGTGCGTCTTATGGAGCGAATGCATGCTGCACAGCTATCCCAGAAGCCAGAACAGCAAGAGGGATTGCTGCTTTCGCTGCGCAGCGATCCCTCTTGCTGTTCTGGCTTCTGAGAGTCAGATTTTTTTTCTTGTTTTCCTCCTCCAAAAACTAGGTGCGTCTTGTGGTCTGGTGCGTCTTATAGAGCGAAAAATACGGTAAGCTTGATGATGCTGGGCAGTAGAGGGAATAATCTTTTGGTTTTGTTTTTAGGGGGCCAGGTCTGAAGACTGCTGTCGTCCGATGACTCCCCACTCGATGCCAGACTTTGAAGGGGTACGAGGAAACCCAAACTCTGGGGCAGAACTTTCTCTCCTCCAACATGACCTGTGCGCAGGTAAGGCGAAGTTCAGCGTCGCACCCTTACAAACCTTATGCCTGTGCAAGCTTTTCCACTAGGCCAATGGAGCAAGACCCCCTGCACCAGGGCTTTTGTTGTTGTTTAGTTGTTTAGTTGTGTCCACCTTTTCGTGACCCCCTGGACCAGAGCACGCCAGGCCCTCCTGTCTTCCACTGCCTCCCGCAGTTTGGTCAAACTCATGCTGGTAGCTTCAAGAACACTGTCCCACCATCTCGTCCTCTGTCGTCCCCTTCTCCTTGTGCCCTCCATCTTTCCCAACATCAGGGTCTTTTCCAGGGAGTCTTCTCTTCTCCTGAGGTGGCCAAAGTCTTGGAGCCTCAGCTTCAGGATCTGTCCTTCCAGTGAGCACTCAGGGCTGATTTCCTTCAGAATGGGGAGGTTTGTTCTTCTTGAAGTCCATGGGACTCTCAAGAGTCTCCTTCAGCACCAGAATTCAAAAGCACCCATTCTTCGGCGATCAGCCTTCTTTATGGTCCAGGTCTCACTTCCGTACATCACTACTGGGAAAACCAGTGCTTTTACTATATGGACCTTTGTTGGCAAGGTGATGTCTCTACTTTTTGCCAATTTCTTTTTTTGGGGGGTGCAAGGCATCTCCCCACAGCGTGCCCCATGCGAATCTTGCACGTGGATTTCGCACCCGTAGAGAAAGGGCGAGAGGAACCTCTCTTATTAAGAAAGGGGCCATTTCTCTCCCAAGCCCATTTGAATAATGGATGGAACTGTCAGTTCCGAAGTTGCTCTGCGTGGGATTGGCTGTCCTTTGAAATGCCTTTTGCAGTTTCCTCTCCTCAGATGCCCAGATGCGCGGGGACCCGGGTCGCCCCTCTCCAGAGCCGCACGTAGGCAGTGCCATTTAGAGAGACGCTCCAGAGGGGGGCACCTGTCAGATCATGTTCCCGGCCCCACACTGCGCTCACATGCAGACATATTTGCATTAATTGAGAGCGATGGCTCGTGCGATGTCACCAAGAACGCACGGAAGCAGCGCTCCTCGGACCACAGCCCCTCATGCTGCTTTGGGCATTAAGGTGGGCACGCTGTCCCGTTCTATTTTTGTGCCTTGGGGCGGGATCCTTTGTTAAAAGAGCACGGCGGTTGCGGATGGATGATTCCCCGTGTCCTGTACCCAATGAGGCTTAGAATCTAACAAGTCTCTTTGTAAGACAGCGACAGGGCCAGTTCAAGACCCTAATCACTGAAAAGATTTCAGTGCCTCCATATAGAAGACCTAATTCAAATCTTTAACAATGAGAAGCTGTAAAATAAAACTGTACTTTTCAGAATGAAACAAAAGCTACGTCGAAATGATGTTTATTTTGGTATGCTTCTACTTTACATTTGCAACGTTTTTCTCTTCCTTTTCTGGTTGCAAAGCCTTTGATCAGATCCTCAAAAAACCAATCTTACGCCACACATCTGCTTCTATACTTAGTGGAGTTAAGCCTGCCTTGTTGCCTTGTTGTTCTGCTGGATTTTTAATAGACTTCAGCTGAGAAAAGGAACGCTCAGCTGAGCAATCTGTGACCATGAGTGTTAAAAATCTGACAATGGAAAATTTCTGTCTTGCCCCCTTTCCTTGGTGCGTGAGCTTATTTTGCTTAATAGTTAATCTAGCCCCGGACAATGACCTCAACAGAGGACATCACCACAAAACGAGCTCCAGTTGAGGGGGGTCTTTGCATTTCTCATGCACAACATCTCTTAAAACTTCCTGGACGCCAGCTCCTTTCTCTGTACTGGTTGATAAAACCGGGTCCCTAAAATGGGAGAGGGCTTTGGCGCGCGCACACACACACGCCGCCTTCCTGCGGGCGAAAAACACGAATAAGCGCAAACTCTACATTGCTTCCCCTCCTCCGCAAAGGTTAGAACCCCAGAAGGCAGAGAAAAAGAGCACACCAAGGTATTATTATACTTTAAAACCTCATTATTATTTCAAAAGAGCCTCATGATTTTTTAACCAGACCCCCGTCTCCTGGCAGCCGAGTGCGTAACATTTGCGCATAGGGGAGAACATTTGCACGTGTGGGGAGGGAGGGAAGGTTGCTGTGGGGGTAGGAAGGAAACGATGGAATCGGAGAGATCCTGGGTGTCAAGCAGTTTTTTAGGAGAGGCTGGTAGCTAGGCGATAGAGCATCTGCTTTGAATGTAGAAGGCCACAGGTTCAAATCTTGGTGTCTCCAGGCAGGGCTGAGGAAGAGACAAACATACCCCATCAATAATAATAATAATAATAATAATAATAATAATAATAATAATTTATTATTTATACCCCGTCCACCTGGCTGGTTCCCCCCCAGCCACTCTGGGCGGCTTCCAACAAAACACTAAACTACAATAACCTATTAAACATTAAAAGCTTCCCTAAACAGGGCTGCCCTCAGATGTCTTCTAAAAGTTTGGTAGTTATTTTTCTCTTTGACATCTGGAGGGAGGGTGTTCCACAGGGCGGGGGCCACCACCGAGAAGGCTCTCTGCCTGGTTCCTTGTAGCTTTGCTTCTCGCAATGAGAGAACCGCCAGAAGGTTCTCGGTGCTGGACCTCAGTGTCCTGGCAGAATGATGGGGGTGGAGACGCTACTTCAGGGATACTGGGCCTTTGAGGCCGTTTAGGGCTTTCAAGGTCAGCACCAACACTTTGACTTGTGCTCGGAAATGTACTGGGAGCCAGTGTAGGTCTTTCAAGATCGGTGTTATATGGTCTCGGCGGCCGCTCCCAGTCCCCAGTCTAGCTGCCGCATTCTGGATTAGTTGTAGTTTCCGGGTCACCTTCAAAGGTAGCCCCACGTAGAGCGCATGGCAGTAGTCCAAGCAGGAGATAACCAGAGCATGCACCACTCTGGCGAGACAGTCTGCGGGCAGGTAGGGTCTCATCCTGCGTATCAGATGGAGCTGATAAACAGCTGCCCTGGACACAGAATTGACCTTTGCCTCCATGGACAGCTGTGAGTCCAGAATGACTCCCAGGCTGTGCACCATCTATAACCCTGGAGAGCCACTTCCGGCCGGTGCAGACAACTTTGAGGTAGATGGTCCAGTGTGGTCTGCTTAAGCCAGCTTCCTTTTCTTCCCAGGCTAATATTTTTGGGGAAAGGGAGAAATCGCACCAAAAGCTGGGCTGCACGTCACTGCAGGAAACAGACGCATAAATAGGAAAGGGTGTCGCTGAGGACACCCAGGGATGGAAGGCCCAGGAAAACACGGGTGAGGTGGGTGCAGCTCATTTCGGAAGAGCTCCAGGTCTTCCGCAGAGACGCTAGACGTGAACGGAGGTGGCAGGTTGGAAAGAATTTCAGGGGTCAGGCTGAAGTGAGAGAGTCTCCTGCAGTTCTCTCTGGTGGGTGCTGCAAGAAAACCCCTAAAGAGATTTAAAAAAACAAAACAAAACTTTGGTAGGGCAAAGCAAAGTCCTCCCAGTCTCTCTGGGCGGGAGCATCGTACGCTGGCTTTAGAGCTATACAGAGCTCTTCATCAGAGGGGTTTGCAGAGTTCTGTGTAGCCCTGAAGCCAGCAGATTGTGCTTCTGATTCCCACCCCCCTTATTTTGTATTATTTATTTACAGTGGTACCTTGGGTTACAGACGCTTCAGGTTACAGACTCTGCTAACCCAGAAATAACAACAATAATAAATTTTATTTATACCCCGCTAACTCAGAAATAACAATAACAATAATAATAAGAATACATTTTATTTATACCCCGCCCTCCCCAGCTAGTGTTAGCTCAGGGTGGCTAACACCAGTAAAATTACAGTAAAAACATAATAGGGGGAAAAAACCAATTTAAAATACAGGTTAAAATGCAATTTAAAATGCAGCCTCATTTTAAAAGTAGCCCATAGATCAAAACCATAAGGGGAGGGAAACATAAGGGTCAGAGTGAGTCCAAACCAAAGGCCAGGTGGAACAGCTCTGTCTTGCAGGCCCTGCGGAAAGATGTCAAGTCCCACAGGGCCCTGGTCTCCTGTGACGGAGTGTTCCACCAAGTCGGGGCCAGTGCTGAAAAGGCCCTGGCCCTAGTTGAGACCAGCCTAACCACCTCGCGACCTGGGACCTCCAAAATGTTGTCATTTGTGGACCTTAAGGTCCTCCGCAGGGTATACCAGGAGAGGCAGTCCGTTGGTACGAGGGTCCTAGTACCTCGGGTTAAGAACTTTGCTTCAGGATGAGAACAGAAATAGCGCAGTGGCAGTGGGAGGTCCCATTAGCTAAAGTGGTGCTTCAGATTAAGAAGAGTTTCAGGTTAAGAACGGACCTCCGGAACAAATTAAGTTCTTAACCTGAGGTACCACTGTATTGCATTTATATCCCGCTTTTCCCCCTCAAGGAGCTCAAGGTGGCAAATACATGGTTCTCCTCGTCTCGTTTAATCCCACAACAACCCTATGAGGTAGGTTAGGCTAAGAGATGCCAAGTGACTGGACGAAGGTCACCCGGTGAGTTTAATGGCTGATCTGAACTCTGGTCTCCTGGGTCCTAGTCTGACCGATTGAACTGCTACACCACACTGGTTCTCTAAACATCATATTATGGAGGTGGTTTTTTTATATAAAAAAATACTATTTGGATTTAGGTACACTTTTTAACATAATTGACATGGATTTTGTCTAGCGGAATAAACTTGTGGAAGGTGGGTTTGCAAAACAGTCTTTCACCACAGCGAAACCTGAGAGCTTCCCGTCTCCCAAAATGAGGGCAAAAATGTTAAAATACCCAGGAAGCGTGATTTCCCTGGAAATGTGTGAGAATGCAAGATTCTAGGTGAAGTCAGGAATTCAAAGCTTCTGCTGGATAAGGCCCCAAGGTTACAGAATCATAGAATTGTAGAGTTGGGAGGGAACCCAAGGGGTCATCTAGTCCAACCCCCATCCAGTCTGGCCAACCAGATGCCTAGAACTCGGACCTGGGTGCAGCTGTCCATAACTAGTAGCAATTGACTGCCTTGTCCTGCATTAACATCCCTTGCCCTCTTTAAAGCGTTACAAGCTGTTGGCCTTCACTGCCTCCTGTGGCAGGGAGTTCCACGGTTTAACTGTGCGCTGTGTGAAGAAGCAGCTCCTTTTAAATCCTCCTATAGGGACGCAGGTGGCGCTGTGGTCTAAACCACTGAGCCTAGGACGGGCAGATCAGAAGGTCGACAGTTCGAATCCCACGACAAGGTGAGCTCCCGTTGCTCAGTCCCTGCTCCTGCCAACCTAGCAGTTTGGAAGCACATCAAAGTGCAAGTAGATAAATAGGTACCACTCCAGCGGGAAGGTAAACGGCGTTTCTGTGTGTTGCTCTGGTTCGCCAGAAGCGGCTTAGTCCTGCTGGCCACATGACCCGGAAGCTGTACGCCGGCTCCCTCGGCCAATAAAGCGAGATGAGCACTGCAACCCCAGAGTCAGCCACGAATGGGCCTAATGGTCAGGGGTCCCTTTACTTTTATACTGGACACTGGGTCAAAAAACACCCTGGTGTTTCCTTAGGCTCCTTAACCTTTTGCTCCTCCAGAGATGCCTGTCGCTGTTTTAATTTACTGTTCGGTTGCATGCTCTATTTGTTTTACTCCGGCTGCCTGATAATCTGGTATAAACGGCTGGCAGCCACAACAGCAGCCCAGGGGCTGGGGAGCGAAGCGGCTGCCTCTCTCATTTTGCCGTTCTGGGTGTATCCGTCTGGCACCTTCCAGACAAATTTAACCAGCAGGATCATAGGGGGCTGGGGTGGGGGGCTGCTTCTGTTTCACGGATCTTGCCCTTCCCGCAGCAAAACGGCTGCCCCCTTCCTTCTCCACCCTCACCACAACCCTGTGAGGGAGATCAGGCCGAGTGACGTAGAATCGTAGACTTATTGCGTTATGTGCCTTTGGAATGGAGACGGTCTTCGGAGAGATGCTTCCCTGTTGAACATCACCAACCTCATAGGATTTGTAGAGTTTGAAGGGATCTCCAGCTCACCTCGTCCAACCCCCGCAATGCGGGGATCACAGCTAACCCCGATCCCTGCGGAGGTTCTGTTTGTGGGGTTTCCCCTAATGAACATCTGGCTGGCCACTGTGAACAGAGGGTGCTGGACTAGGTTGGGCTTTGGTCTGATCCAGCAACAAGACTTTTCTTATGGAACCTCCAGCTCCAGAGGCAGTCTATCTAGATCCCTAGATCCCTAGGATGCTGGACAAGGTTGGCCCCTGGTCCAGCAGCTTCTTATTTTTCTCTTAGCAGAGAGCCTGCTTTATCATTCCCATTGTTGTTGTTGTTTAGTCGTGTCCGCCTCTTGGTGACCCCCTGGACCAGAGCACGCCAGGCCCTCCTGTCTTCCACTGCCTCCCGCAGTTGGGTCAAACTCATGCTGGTAGCTTCGAGAACACTGTCCCACCATCTCGTCCTCTGTCGTCCCCTTCTCCTTGTGCCCTCCATCTTTCCCAACATCAGGGTCTTTTCCAGGGGGTCTTCTCTTCTCATGAGGTGGCCCAAGCCTTGGAGCCTCAGCTTCAGGATCTGTCCTTCCAGTGAGCACTCAGGGCTGATTTCCTTCAGAATGGAGAGGTTGGATCTTCTTGCAGTCCATGGGACTCTCAAGAGTCTCCTCCAGCACCAGAATTCAAAAGCATCCATTCTTCGGCGATCAGCCTTCTTTATGGTCCAGCTCTCACTTCCATACATCACTACTGGGAAAACCATGGCTTTAACTATAGGGACCTTTCTGTTGTAGATAAGCAGTGTCCAGTGCACAGCGGAATGATGAAAAATATGAGCCAACATGCTCTATACTACTTTATTTACAGTTCAAAGCTGGTAAGTTACAGAAAAACATTTTCCCTCTGCCGGAGCAGAGAAATGCATCATCTCTCCTCTAAAGCACAGAGAGAATCACAAACTGAAACTGCAAAAAGCAGGGAAAAACAGGAAACCAGTGTACGTCACATCCAGTCTCCCGTTCCCGTGGGAACCCAACAGTACAGACTCTGTGGAATGTAAACAACCTGTCTCGTGACAAGCACTTCGCTGCACAGAGAAGAAAGCAGAAACCAACATCCTCCCCCTTTCTGTGAACATCTCTGGGCAGCGTGTTCGTACAATATCAGTACAAACCCAACTTCTGCACATAGGTACAGTGTTGATCCCTCGATACAATCTTGGACAATACATCAGCAGGAATTTCATTACCTGGCATATAGGACACCGTTACGAGTCCCTTCTGAATACGTTCCCTAGCATGTTGCAACTTCAATTGCAAGTGCTTCGTGCTTTGCTTACAACCTTCAGAATTCAGCAAAGCCAAACATGCTTTGTTGTCCTGGTAAACCTGGATTGGACATTTGACAGGAATTTTCATGTCTTTGCACAATTGTAACAACCATTCACAATCTTTAAGTGAATAAGACAGTGCATTCAGTTCAGCTTCACAAGTACTTAAGCTAACTGTTGTTTGCTTCTTGCACGACCAATCAAATAGACCCTGATTGTACTTATAGCAAACTCCAGACGTACTTTTCCTGTCTGTAGTGTCACTTCCAAAACTTGCATCTGCAAATATCTCAAGACCACCAGACTTCTGATTGTTAAATCTCAGTCTGTAATGCATAGTGCCTTTCAAATACCGCGCTATGCGTTTCAGAGCTTTCCAATCCTTAACAGTAGGATTGTTGACTTGTCTGCTTAGCAAATTACAGCTTACAGCAATGTCTGGTCTTGAACATCTGGCAATGAAGTTTAGCTTGCCTAGCACACTTCTGTACAGTGTAGTGTCAGAAAATGCTTCTTCAGTGTCATCTACCTGATAACCTGTTATCATCGGTGTGTCCACAGGGTTAGCATCCATCAGGTTTAGTTTGCTTAACACATCAGCAATTTTCCGTGACTGGTGTACTAGAATGTTACCATCTTGATCTCTCTCTATTTCCAGAGATAGGTAGTTGTTTACCTCACCAAGATCTTTCATGTCAAAGTGCTCTTTCAGTTGAGCTAGGGCGTTATTGTACATTGTGACATCTTTCCAAAAGAATAAAAGATCATCAACATAAAACAAACAATACAGTTTCTTTTGCCCCTCCTCTTTGACAAATACACATGGATCAGATTTCCCTTGCTTAAAACCTAGAGAAAACAATACTTCAGTGAGTTTTGTGTGCCAACACCGTGCACTTTGTTTGAGACCATAAAGGGATTTTTTCAGAGCGCAAACAAATCCCTGTTTTACCTGTACGCCATCAGGTGGAAGCATATAAAGTGATTCATTTAGAGATCCGTACAGAAAAGCTGTATTCACATCATGGTGACTAATGTGTAGATTTTCTTCTGCAGCTAGCTTGAGCATAAGCCTAATGCTCTCATACCTCACTGTGGGTGAGTAGGTCTCGTGATAGTCTTCACCTGGTACCTGAGCAAATCCTCTGGCTACCAACCTGGCTTTGTGTCTGACTATCTTGCCATTTTGATCAGTCTTCGCTTTGAAGACCCATTTGCTTCCAAGCAGTTTCATTCCTGGAACTACTGGAACTAGGTCCCATGTTTTGTTCCTTTCCAAGGAATCAAGCTCAGCCTTCATGGCATTTAACCATGGCTCAGCTTCCTTTGAATCCAAATCCTGGATTTCTTGGAAACTTGAAGGTTCAAAAACCTTCTTGGAGCTTTTAACAGCTGTTACTGCTATCTTAGCAAACTCATCAGCAAATCTCTTTGGAGGTCTGCCTTTTGTGGCTCTCTGTGACCTGCGAATTAGCCTTAAGTCTTCAACACTCTCCTCTTCCTTCTTAGGAGAAAAGTGACCTATTGTGAACAATGGTTCCTCCAATTCTTGATCAGAGCTTTCAGAGGGTCGCATAGAGGCTTTCGCACTCTTGAAATCCTCTGAATCATCTGATTCAGTTTCAGACTCAGAATCAGAACCTTCATCAGTGGGTGTGGGTTGTTGCGGTTGCTTTTGACTATCCTCAGTCTCATCACTGTCATCAGGATAACATTGGAAAATTCCCACATTCTCCCCCCACTTGGCATTGTACTCAACACTTCTTGTGAGCTTAATTTCCTTAGAGTCAGTCATCATTATTCTGTAAGACCCTTTCTGATAACCTAGAAAGATACCATGCAATCCACGCTTGTCTAACTTGGAGTTTTGTGGTGAGTGAACCCACATGTCCGAACCAAAAATTTTCATGTGTTTGATGTATGGCTTCTTGCCAAACATCTTCTCATAGGGGGTACAACCAATCGCTGAAGATAACCTGCGATTATAACTGTAAGTGAAACATGAGAGAGCTTCGGCCCAATAACTCTCTGGAAGATTTGCATCATGCAGCAAGGTTTTTAACCCTTGAAGCAATGTTTGATTTGCTCGTTCCGCAAGCCCATTCTGCCATGGCGAGCGAGGACTAGACAAATCATGTTGAATTCCTTTCTCAGCCAGAAAAGCTTCAAACTGCTGAGAAGTGAACTCTCCCCCCCGGTCGGTGAAAAGAATCTGTATCTTCTTACCATGCACATTTCCCAACCAAGCACAGAATTCCTTGAACCTAGGAAAAGCCTCTGATTTCTGCTTGAGATTGTACACATAAATATACCTGGAAAATGCATCAATAAGAACCATGAAGTACCTATTCCCACCCAAAGAGGGCGCTAGTGGACCAACCAAATCAGCATGAATAATTTGGTATGGCTCTGTAGCTTGCCTACTAGACACCTTACCTTTCGCAGCCATTTTCACCTTGTTTGCTGCGCATGCCTTGCACTTCATGTGGTACCTGCAGGGTTTAATAGTCATACCTTCAACCAAAGCAGGCATTTTAGATACTGCCTCAAAATGCAAATGACCAAATTTCCTGTGAAAATCGTGAATACATTCTGCATGCAAACTTTTGTTAGAACCTGCAATGCAACAAGTGTCATCCTGCACAACATCATCATAATACAAAAGAAACAAACGATCAACAAATTCAGCATACAATTGATAATCATTTTTCTTGGTGATGATGCATCTATTGTTCTTAAAGGAAACGTCTATTTTCCGCTCCATCAGCTGTCCAACGCTAAGCAGATTATGTTTCGCGTCCGGCACATAAAGCACGTCCTGTATCGACAAGTCCAAACTGTGAAGAACAACAGTTCCGTAGCCTTTACTGGGAATCGTGTGGCCATCTGCCTGGTGAATCGCACCTTCCTGCGGTGTAAAAGACACGAACAGTCGCTTATCGTTGCACATGTGATGCGTTGCAGCTGAATCAACAACGAAGAAAGATCTAGACGTCTTCTGGACCTCTGCAACCTCTGCAATCTTTGCAACCTTTGGAGCGAAGCGTGAGACCATTGCCTTGTGCTGCGTTGTCCTGGACACCGGACCTTTGCCTTTGCTCTGGCCTTTTCCACGCGATGAGCTTCCGCTGCGCTGCTCTGTCTTGGCCCTGGGATATTTGCAATCCCTCTTCATATGGCCTAGACGTCCACATGAGTAGCATTTCACTGCCTTCAAAGCTTTGGCGCCATCTGGTGGTTCCACTGCACTGCGGGATGACGACTGTGAAGTCTCCCCCTTGTTGATGCAGCTAGCACCGCGGCGATCCGCTTCATTCAATATCACGGCAGTAACATAGTTCACTGTCAGCTGAGCAGTTGGCTGTATAGCAATCTGAGTCGCAACAGACTCCCAACCTGAACCCAAAGATTGTAGTATCATGAAGGAATACACAGCCTCTGGAAAGTTGAGTCCTCTCTGTTGCAGCTCATGTCTCAGATTCTGCATCTCCATCAGATGTATACGCACATCTCCACCTTCAGCAAGAGCCATATTATGCAGCTTGTTGAAGTAAAACATAGTGGACCCAGCTTCTGTCCTTAAGTGAGCCTCTTTCAAAGCATCCCAAATTTCTTTGGCTGAGGTCTTATCACACAATAGACAGAGCTCTTCTGGGGATACTATCAATGTAAGAGTTCCCCTTGCCTTGGAATCCTTAGCTTTCCATTCATCTGTAACTGGAGCTGGGGGGTTGTCTGTAATCACCTCAAACAGACCCTCTTTCCGCAGAATTGCCTCTGCATACAAAACCCAGTCCGCATAATTTTTCTTATTGAGCTTAGGAATCCCACAAGCATCAGCTAGCTTTGCAGTCGCCATTTCTGCTTGTCTGCTGCTGCTTTAAATCAAGCTGCTTTAATCCAAAGGCAATTTCAAAACAGCCTCTGCCTTTGAGCCTGCGCCTTTCTGTATGCTGCGTTGCTTATCTGCAGCTGTTTCAAACTGCATTCCAAAAGCAAGCTCAAAAGTGATAGTCCCCAAGTGCTTTCTCAATGTTGCCCTTTAATTTTTGCTGCGTCACATTTGCAGCTGCTTTGAAACAACAGCACTTTACTTTCGTTTTCCCCCAGCATAGCGTCCCTTTGAGCCATTTGCCTGTGCCGCGGCAAAACCGGCTATAAAAGTTCAAAGTCCAGCCATAAAGCCATTAATTAGAAGCTGGCAGGCTGCCCGGAGCAGTAGCACATACCTTCATCAATCATTTTGACGCGCAGAGCAGATACCTTGCGATCCGTGCCTCTGCCGCTGTTCCGATCCTCTTTGCTCCTTTATTCCTTTGCCAGGAGCCCGACTTCTGAAGACCAATCTCAAAACACTGCATTTTTCTGGGCCCGAAACCAAATGTTGTAGATAAGCAGTGTCCAGTGCACAGCGGAATGATGAAAAATATGAGCCAACATGCTCTATACTACTTTATTTACAGTTCAAAGCTGGTAAGTTACAGAAAAACATTTTCCCTCTGCCGGAGCAGAGAAATGCATCATCTCTCCTCTAAAGCACAGAGAGAATCACAAACTGAAACTGCAAAAAGCAGGGAAAAACAGGAAACCAGTGTACGTCACATCCAGTCTCCCGTTCCCGTGGGAACCCAACAGTACAGACTCTGTGGAATGTAAACACCTGTCTTGTGACAAGCACTTCGCTGCACAGAGAAGAAAGCAGAAACCAACACTTTCATGGAGCCCAAGAAAGTAAAATCTCTCACTGCTTCCATTTCTTCCCCTTCTATTTGCCAGGAGGTGATGGGACCAGTGGCCATGATCGTCGGGGTTTTTTTATGTTGAGTTTCAGACCATATTTTGCACTCTCTTCTTTCACCCTCATTAAAAGGTTCTTTAATTCCTCTTCACTTTCTGCCATCAAGGTTGTGTCATCTGCATATCTGAGGTAGTTTGGGATTCATCCAGCCCAGCCTTTCGCATGATGAATTCTGCATATAAGTTAAATAAGCAGGGAGACAATATACAGCCTTGTCGTACTCCTTTCCCAATTTTGAACCAATTAGTTGTTCCCTATCCAGTTCTAGCTGTTTATCATCCCCACATAGGGCTCTGAATCTTTGGGGAAGCCTCTGCAAGCACAGCAGTTTCCTCACTTTGGTGGTAGACCAGGGGTCAGCAAACCTTTTCGGCAGGGAGCCAGTCCACTGTCCCTCAGACCTTGTTGGGGGGGGGCGACTATATTTTTTGGGGAAAATGAACGGATTCCTATGCCCCACAAATAAACCAGAGATGCATTTTAAATGAAAGCACACATTCTACTCATGTAAAAATACCAGGCAGGCCCCACAAATAACCCAGAGATGCATTTTAAATAAAAGCACACATTCTACTCATATAAAAACACACTGATTCCCGGACCATCCACAGGCCAGATTTAGAAGGCGATAGGGCCGGATCTGGCCCCTGGGCCTTAGTTTGCCTACCCATGTGGTAGACTTTCACCCTCTGAAATATACTCTGAGTCGAGTGTGGATTTCATGCTCTTTATTCAGCTCACAGTCGTGAGGAATGAAAGTTTCCCCAAAATATCTGCTTTATATACATTATTTACACAATGGGCCCCACGTGATTGGCTGCTTCCGGGATTCTCCTGTAGGCCAATCAGGTTGCGGATTCACTTCCACTTGGAGCTGGATTGGGTGGCTCCTGTGGACCAATCAGACTGCTGCATTCTGAATCCTATTGTTCTAGGACCAATCAGACTGCTGCCTTTTGTATCCTATTCAACTCAGTACATACAGTAACACCCTCCAAATGCATTGAGGGCAGTCGGTCTGGGGAATGGGTACATGACTGGCTGGTTTGCCCTTCACTTTTCCATCCTCCAATTTTGTTCCTGTTTATTTTGTTTCACTTTGAAATACTTTTATGCTCCTTCTCTGGGCAAAGCCAAAAAAACCTCTGGAGCGCTCTGTCAGCTTCTGCAAAGAAATTGCCTCCTGCCATCACAGGCTGCTGTGCTGAGGTTTTGTGGCTGGTGAAGAATGCCCTCCCTGCGAAGCGGGTGGAAGACCTGTGGCCAGTAGCATTGCTGCTGAATTTCCAGGGAAGTGTGGCTCTTCCTGCTGGGGGGGGGAAACATCTCTGGGATTTCAGAGATTGCAGTTTTTCCACCAGAGACCTTCTAAAACCATAAGAAGAGTCTGCTGGGTCAGGCTGATAGCCTGTCTCGTCCAGCATCCTTCTGAAAGTGGCTAACCCATAGCTGTCAACTTACAGATTTGAAAATAAGGGACCAGCAGCCAAAATAAGGGATTTTAGTCAACCAGTTAAAAGGGACCAGATAATTTTGGAGAGCAGCGCCGGTTTTTAGCCCTTCGTTTCCAGAGGTTGCTGCTCAGGACACCAGCCGATGAAACACTGCAATTAAATAACTACAAGCAGCAACCACTTTTCGTGCAAAACGAAGTCCAAGCTACGAAGATGCTGCTGCAGTTCTGTATCTTTTCTCTCGTGCTCCATCTGCAGCTCTCAGTTCCATCAGGTGGGGCTGGAGAAAGGGGGGGGGGGAATAGCGCCCGAAGTAAACCCGCAGATCAGACCATCTATGCTAGTCTACCACTACAAATCTGTGGGAGAAGCGCTAGCGGTCCTTCCCTTGTAGCCCTTGGAACACCTGCCAGCACCTCCGCCTCCTCTTCCTCCTCTCTCTGAACTGCTTTCTCTATGGTTGCCCTTGCTCTCCTCTCAAGGCTCCTCATCAATTCATAGACCATGCCAGGCTGCCCATCTCATCCGGGTCCTTCGGCGGCACAGCTGCAGTACGGCCTAGCGGGAGCAGGAGCGGCGGTGATGGGCCCCAGGCAGAGACACTCAGTTTGGTGGCCGCGAGGAGGATGGTGGTGGAAGGGCCCGAGGCTCCCACCAGTCCCGGCGGGGAGGGGGTCCCGGGGGCCACGGCTGGTGAGAGGAGGCTGGAGGGGGGCGGGCCGGGCAGCCAAGCAACCCACTTGGAGCCTCCCTCCTCCCTGGCCGGCAGGGAGGGAGGGAGAGGAGCTGCTTCCTTTGAAACCCGGGACATCCATCAATAAGGGACAGCAGCGGGACATGGCATTGGGATAAGGGACTGTCCCGCCAAATAAGGGACGCTTGACAGCTATGGGCCAACCAGGTAGGAAACCCGCAAGCAGGATCCGCACTCGAGCCCTCTCTTCCCTCCTGCAGTTCCCAGCAAGTGGAGTTCAGAAGCATTGCTGCCTCCAACTGCGAAGGCAGAGCCTAGCCAACATGGCTGGTAGCCAAGATTTCTTGGGGCCTCTCCTGGCTGCTGTTTGGCACGCAGACGGGCCCTGTAGCCTCTCACTCCGCTGCTGTTGTGTGAGTTGAGAAAATAACAAATAAGCGGGATGAGTAGTTTTAATTAATCTCGCATCCCTGTAGCTCTCGGCTCTAGTGAGCGATAATTGGCTGCGGCAGAATAATTTCTGGGCTGATTTAATTCTGGCCTGCCAACCGCACACTCTTCCAGCCAGGGCTGGCTCCAGGGTTGAGCTGGCCGCCATCCAATGTAGCTGCCATCTTCGTTTTCCCAGAATTCAATGGCCCAGGAGTTCTGGGCATCCTGCGGCATTTTGGGTAGACAGCATGGAGGTGGCTTTGCCTTTCCGTCGGCCAACTTGTGTCACGTGGTTTGTTTCTGTTTACCCACAATGCAGCAGTTTCCCCAGAATGCAATGGCCCAGCAGTTCCTTCATCCCATGGCATTGTGGATAGAAGACACAGTGCCTGCTTTGCCTTTCTATTGGCCACCTTGTGCCACATGGCTTCTTTGTTTTTACCCACAATGCCTCGGGGCAGTTTTCCCAGAATGCAATGGCCCAGCAGTTCCTTCATCCCATGGCATTGTGGGTAGAAGACACACTGCATGATTTGCCTTTCTACTGGCCACCTTGTTTCACATGGCTTCTTTCTTTTTACCCACAATGCCTTGGGGCAGCAGTTTTCCCAGAATGCAATGCCCCAGCAGTTCCTTCATCCCATGGCATTGTGGGTAGAAGACACAGTGCCTGCTTTGCTTTCGGTCGGCCATCATGCCTATGTGGTTTCTTTGTTTCTTTTCCCACAATGCCGCAGGGCAAGAGAACTTCCATGCTGGCTGCAGCTGATGGGAATTGTAGTCCAAAACATCTACTTTAGATAATAAGCACCCCAGGTTTTCCTTTGCCATCGCTGATGCGTCCAAAAGCAGCTTCCAAAATGGAACTCGTGGAAATCCTGTGAATCTGAATATTGAAAGACTCAGAACAGACAAAAGGAAGTCTAAATACTGAAAGAGTCCTGGAGTTCCAGACACTTACCTATGTATCCTCCAACATTTCTCTCATGAGAATAGGGGCAACCTTTTCAATAATAATACAGTAATTTTATTATTTATGCCCCAGCCACTCTGGGCAGCTTCCCAGCATATATAAAAATGGAATAAAACATCAGGCATTAGCAAACTTCCCTATACAGGGCTGCCTTCAGATGTCTTCTAAAGGTTGCATAGTGACTTATTTCGTTGGCTTGCACAACTCCATACCCTCCAACATTTCTCGGATGAAAATAGGGACGTCTTAAGGGAAAGCGGGACGTCCCTGAATCAAATAAAAAACCGGGACAGCTTCTGTAAATCCCAGATTGTACCTGGAAAATAGGAACACATGCAGGGTCTGTACCTAGGGTTCAGTTTCCTTGAAATGGGGGGGGGGGCAGTAGAGACTTTGGAGTCTTTATAATATAGGGTATATTTATGGGTTTTTGGGACACGGGTGGCGCTGGGGGTTAAACCACAGAGCCTAGGACTTGCCAACCAGAAGGTTGGCGGTTTGAATCCCCACAACGGGGTGAGCTCCAGTTGTTCAGTCCCTGCTCCTGCCCACCTAGCAGTTTGAAAGCACATCAGTACAAGTAGATAAATAGGTACCACTCTGACGAGAAGGTAAACGGCGTTTCCGTGCGCTGCTCTGGTTCGCCAGAAGCGGCTTAGTCATGCTGGCCACATGACCCGGAAGCTGTACGCCGGCTCCCTCGCCCAATAAAGCAAGATGAGCGCTGCAACCCCAGAGTCGGCCACGACTGGACCTAATGGTCAGGGGTCCTTTTACCTTTAACTATGGGTTTTAGGGGAGGAGTCGTACCTCTGTTGGTGGCCACATTGTGCTCCTTTTGGGGTACTTTGTCCACCTTTGCCCCCACCCCTCACCTGTGTCTCCTGTCCCCATGAGAAAAGCAGCCACATCCCGGGAATGGCTTCGACTGGCTGGCTAAACCAGGTAAGGGAGTCAATGGGTCTCAAACCCTCAATGTGCTAGGGACCACCTGCATGCAAAGAGGCACCAGCAGATGAGACCAAGAGGGGTCTAACGGTTTCTGCATGTGTTGTAGAGGGAAGGAGGGAGAAGATAGGGTTCATCTAGGAGATGCTGGACTACGTGGGCCTTTGGCCTGATCCAGCGGTCAGGCTCTTCTTAAGTCATTATGAGTGGGAATGTTCAGGGAGGCAGGAGAGGATATATTGTTTAATAATATCCTTCATAACTTGCGTTTTGTTGTTGTTGTTTAGTCGTTTAGTCGTGTCCGCCTCTTTGTGACCCCCTGGACCAGAGCATGCCAGGCACTCCTGTCTTCCACTGCCTCCTGCAGTTTGGTCAAACTCATGCTGGTAGCTTCGAGAACACTGTCCCACCATCTCGTCCTCTGTCGTCCCCTTCTCCTTGTGCCCTCCATCTTTCCCAACATCAGGGTCTTTTCCAGGGAGTCTTCTCTTCTCATGAGGTGGCCAAAGTCTTGGAGCCTCAGCTTCAGGATTTGTCCCACCAGGTTACAGATGCTTCAGGTTACAGACACTTCTATGGCACAGAGCAGGTTATTTTGTCATGCTAAATTGTGGTATTTAACTAGCCAGCCGAAAGCATGACCTAGACCAGGCACCCCCACACTCGGCCCTCCAGATGTTTTGGGACTACGAGTCCCATCATCCCTAGCTAACAAGGCCAGTGGTCAGGGATGATGGGAATTGTAGTCCCAAAACATCTGGAGGGCTGAGTTTGGGGGTGCCTGACCTAGACAAAAAGACTGCCTTGGGAAGCTTGCTCTGATATCTTCTAATCCCCTCCCTCCCCAAACCAATATACAGGATCCTGAGAACTGGAAGGGCCTCAGGGCATCATCCAGACTGAACCCCCTCCACCTAACTCACAAAAATATAGTTGTACCTCAGGTTACAGACGCTTCAGGTTACAGACTCCGCTAACCCAGAAATAGTACCTCGGGTTAGGAACTTTGCTTCAGGATGAGAACAGAAATCGCATGGTGGCAGCAGGAGGCCCCATTAGCTAAAGTGGTGCTTCAGGTTAAGAACAGTTTCAGGTTAAGAACGGACCTCCCTAATGAATTAAGTACTTAACCAGAACTACCACTGTAAAAGGACACATTCTACTCAGGTAAAAACACGCTAATTCCCAGATTGAGAAGGCGATTGGGCCAGATCTGGACCCCGGGCCCATGCACTAACTCTTCGAGGGTTTGAGACCCATCAGCTCCCCTCATCTGGTTTAGCCGTCCAGTCGAAGCTGTTCCCAGGCTTCTCATTAACAGGCAGCCCTGTTTAGGGAAGCTTTTAATGTTTGATGTATTACTGTATTTTAATATTTGGTTGGGAGCCGCCCAGAGTGGCTGGGGAAGCCCAGCCAGATGGGCGGGGTATAAATTATTATTATTGTTATTATCATCATCATATCACCTCTGAGTCTTCTCTACTCCAGGCTAAACATCCCCAACTCCCTCATCCGTCACTCAGTGCTGCACAATGACCTGGACCCACCCATGTTCCCCTCTGACATGAAGACCTCACCTTTACCCCCCCCCCCTGAAAAACCAGAAGACCCCAGAACTAGCTGTGAATTTAGCGGTGCTTCCTGCATTGCAGCGGGTTGGACTAGATGACCCTCGGGGTCCCTTAAAACTTTACAAAACTTTACTGTTTTGGGGGGACAGGAGGCGGGCAGGTGTGGAGGATTCCCTGGTCCTGAATGGGGTAACTGTGCCCCTGAAGGACCAGGTGTGCAGCCTGGGAGTCATTTTGGACTCACAGCTGTCCATGGAGGCACAGGTCAAATCTGTATCCAGGGCAGCTGTTTACCAGCTCCATCTGGTACGTAGGCTGAGACCCTATCTGCCCGCTGTCTGTCTCGCCAGAGTGGTGCATGCTCTGGTTATCTCCTGCTTGGACTACTGCAATGCGCTCTATGTGGGGCTACCTTTGAAGGTGACCCAGAAACTACAACTAATCCAGAATGCGGCAGTTAGACTGGTGACTGGGAGCGGCCGCCGAGACCATATAACACCGGTCCTGAAAGACCTACAGTGGCTCCCAGTACGTTTCCGAGCACAATTCAAAGTGTTGGTACTGACCTTTAAAGCCCTAAACGGCCTCGGTCCAGTATATCTGAAGGAGCGTCTCCTCCCCCACCGTTCTGCCCGGACACTGAGGTCCAGCTCCGAGGGCCTTCTGGTGGTTCCCTCGCTGCAAGAAGCCAAGTTACAGGGAACCAGGCAGAGGGCCTTCTCGGTAGTGGCACCCGCCCTGTGGAACGCCCTCCCATCAGATGTCAAAGCGATAAACATCTGCCTGACATTCAGAAGACATCTGAAGACAGCCCCGTTCAGGGAAGTTTTTCATATGTGACATTTTAGTGTATCTTTCATCTTTGTTGGAAGCCGCCCAGAGTGGCTGGGGAGACCCAGCCAGATGGGCGGGGTACAAATAATAAATTATTATTATTATTATTATTATTATTATTATTATTATTATTATTACAATTCTGTGATCCTATGAATGTTGCCCGCCTATGGGGCTGGAACATTTGAGGAAGGGGCCGAATTTTGCCAGACAGAAGAGCGAGGTGCAAGTGCAATAAATAAGCATCACCCCGGTTCTTTGGAGGGCAGCCGAGCCTAGCGGTTAGAGCACGGCCAAGCGTATTCCATTTTCTGTTCCGGTTGCCGGGCTCACATTGCCTTTCCACCCCCGTTCTCTCTAACCCCCCGCCCTTTCGTCTCGTACACGTGTTCTGTCTCTTTACATTACAGCCGATCCAATCAGCCCCAACCTCTGCTAATTTTTTATTTCTTTATTTTTCCCCCCCCGCACGCACATTTGCATATAGATTGAATTCTGCACCTCCCGCGAAGTCCAGCTCGCGACGGAGCCAGCCAGACTGGGGCTTGTCAAGTCGCAAAGAACAGGCAGCCTCATTAACGGCGGCTTACCCCAAAGAGGGGGCTGCGGGGGGGAGTCGCTGTGGGGAGACGAAACCAGGCTATGCAACAGAGTAAAAGAGTCTATTAATCACAGGGCAGAGTGAGTCCCACGACTGGCTCCAGGGAGTCCCCGGGCCATCAAAGTCCCGCACTTTCGTGAGAATTTAAAGAGAGCCTAGCCGCTGGATCAGGCCAAAGGCCTATCTAGTCCAACAACCTGTTCTCTCTCTTTTTTAAAAAAATAAATATTTTTTTTTTACTTTATTTACGACACAGTCCACAACAACTCGTGCATACAAACAAACCCACCACCTTTGACAATTTAATTATGAAAATTAAACTCCTATCCCCTTACACAAAGAAAACATAACATAAAAATAAAAGACTTTCTTTATGCTACAGATAGGTAGCCGTGTTGGTCTGCCATAGTCAAAACAAAATAAAAAAATTCCTTCCAGTAGCACCTTAAAGACCAAATAAGTTAGCTCTTGGTATGAGCTTTCGTGTGCATGCACGTATCTGAAGATACGTGCTTCAGATACTTCTTCAGATACACACACGTATCTGTGTGTATCTGAAGAAGTGTGCATGCACACGAAAGCTCATACCAAGAACTAACTTAGTTGGTCTTTAAGGTGCTACTGGAAGGAATTTTTTAAATTTGTTTTTTCTTTATGCTGTAAATGGCCTCCTTATTTGCGTGTTGAGTCCCACAATGCCACCCCCAAAAATTCACACTTCACACATCAATTTTTGTTTAAGGTTTTTGGCATAATTTTGGCCACAACTTTATTCAAAATACAAAAAATGTGAGTGGTTGCTTAGGCATTGGTTATGACTATCTGTCCTTGTCCTCAGGGACAGAGCTGGCCTTCCGGACACCAACGGAAGCCAGCGTGGGAAACAAGTATTGGGTGAGAAAAGGAAGCTGGGCAACAGTCCCTCACTTCTCACCCTCATGTTCCTGTGGGGCTTGCACGGCCCAAGTCCGACTCCGGGGACAAGGACGAAAAGAATGGCAAGCCCCTGGATTCCTTTAACGGAATTCCCTTTCCGCATCATTTGGAGGGATAGGCACTTACCCCTCCAAGTACCAATTTAACCAATGCCTAACCGCCAACCTTACAAGTTGTGACGATTTGCTACGCAGTAGGCAAAAACCAAATGTCACCAGCCAATCAGCAAATGGCAAAATTCAGCCAAATGGCAAAATTCAGCCAAATGGCAAAATTCCTACCAGGCCCCCGCTCCAAGGCAGACGACCCCATGACAGGCATAGCAAGGTCAAGCGATCAAGAAAAACCACCCTATAAAAAGGAGGGAGGAGAGAGGGCAGGTGATCCGGTGCAAAACGGCCAAGAGGACGTCCAACGTCTGGCCCCTGTATTTAAAGACTCTGACCCCTCCTCCAAACTGGCAACAATCAAAACTCCCCAGCAACCCAATTTTAACCACTTAAAGGCTTGGGTTCCTTACCAAATTTGCCTAGTCACTGCAGGGTGGCTTGTTCACCCAACCGCAACACGTGTTCTCTGTTAGGGAGAACACGCTTTACTTCTTGCACAGTGGTACCTCTGGATGCGAACAGGATCCGTTCCGGAGCCTCGTTTGCATCCAGAAGCAAAGGCAACCCAAGTCCGCGGGTCACGATTTGCCGCTTCTGCGCATGCGTGCAATGCCATTTTGACCGTCTGCGCATGCGCAAGCGGTGAAACCCGGAAGTAATGCGCTCCATTACTTCCGGGTCGCCGTAGCGCGCAACACGAAAATACTTATCCCGAAGCTACTTCAACCCCGAGGTATGACTTTATACTGTTTCTTTTATATGTGATTATTACAGTTTTTCCTAATTATGACTTTAAAAAAGTCTCCAGTAGAGACATCACCTTGCCAACACCTTGCTTTTCAACGAGTGGGGTAATAATAATAATAATAATAATAATAATAATAATAATAGAATATTTTCATTGGACAAATGCTAGAGGGCATCTAAGTCCTGCAGCCTAGCTCGCTCCCGATGTCTCGCTCTCCTTTCCTTAGGACCACCTCAGCAAAGCCGAGAGGGGGGGCAGTGGCGTAGCGTGGGGGGTGCAGGGGGGGCCGGCCACACCGGGCGCAACATCTGGGGGTTAGGGTTAGGGGGCGCAAATCCACGGGTTAGGGGGCACAAATTCCTTGCCTTGCCCCGGGTGCTGACAACCCACGCTACGCCACTGGGGTGGGGGTCTTGTTGTCTGGGCAGCCCAGGACCCCCAGACACGCTTCCCAGGCTTGCACCCCACAAAGGAGTCACCCTCCACTGTTTCTCTGCTCCCCCCTCCATCCCGACTCCCCCCTCTGCCTCCTGCCCCCAGCCCCGTTTTCCATTTTGCAGCACGCCTTCGCCTCCCCTGATTTATTTGCTTTTCAATATTGTCTGCTGCTTTTGGCATTTCTTTAAAGTGGAAACCCGGTATATAAATGAACAAACGAAGAGATCTGATGCCTCGCTAGCTATTAAAGAAACTGGGCTCGCAAGATGAGGCCTGGTTTCTCTCGTCGCATTTCCGTAAAATATATGTAAACGCGGCACATCCAGTGAGTAACAGTAGATTATTCATTGTTTTAGTGAAACCGACAGCAGTAAACTTAATTCTGAGACTGCATTCCCTCGGGGAAGGGGGGGGGGAGCTTGCTTTCCCACCCCAAAACTCTTGCCACCCACACAGACCACAATTTTGATTGTGGTTTGATTTGTAGCTGGTGCTTCTTTTAAAAAATTTATCGCAAAGCGTCTCCGTTGAGGAGGCACCAATGTCTTTTGTGGGCTCTAGTATAAAAGAAGTAGCTGAGAAAAGATTCCCAACCTGTTTAGCAAACATGCCAGCCTAGGACATGAGAACTGATGGACCTCCAATGAAGCTGAATGCTGGAAGAGAAAATGAGGTACTTGACCAAGCAGCCCATTGTTAAACTATGGAACTCATTGCCACAGGAGGAAGTGATGGCCACCCTCTTGGATGGCTGTAAAAGGGGATTGGACAAATTCATGGAGGAGGAGAGAGCTATCAATGGCTACCAGTCATGATGGCTATGCGCTGCCCTCCACAGTTGGAATAGCAGTTGCCGGAAATCGCAGGAGGGGGACAGAGCTCTTGTGTTTGAATCCTGCTTGTGGGTTTCCCACAGGCATCAGGTGAGAAGAGGATGCTATACTAGATGGGCCCCTTCTGCCCTGACCCTGCAAACACTGCTTATGTTTCTTTAAAACATTTACTATTTCCCCTTCAGCTTTATTAAAGACTAATAATAATAATAATATTTTATTTATATCCCGCCCTCCCCAGCCAAAGCCGGGCTCAGAGTGGCTAACAACAGTAAAAATAACATCGTTTACATAAAATCACAATCAATTAATTGAAATACATTCTAAAATCAGTTCAGAATCAAATTCATGGCAACCGTTGGGTTAGAGTTCTATGAGGATTACAGAAGGAGAGAGGAGGTCAGACTGTGTCTTGGCCAAAGTCCTGGTGGAACAGCTCTGTCTTGCAGGCCCTGCGGAAAGATATCAAGTCCCGCAGGTCCCTAGTCTCTTGGGACAGAGCGTTCCACCAGATCGGGGCCACAGCCGAAAAAGCCCTGGCTCTGGTTGAGCCCAGCCTAACCTCCCTGTGGCCCGGGACCTCCAAGATGTTTTTGTATGAAGACCGTAAGTTCCTCTGTGGGGCATACCAGGAGAGGCGGTCCCGTAGGTACAAGGGTCCTAGGCCATGAAGGACTTTAAAGGTTAAAACCAGCACCTTAAACCTGATCCTGTACTCCACCGGAAGCCAGTGCAGCTGGTATAGCACCGGGTGAATGTGATCCTGCAGCGAGGACCCTGTAAGGAGTCTCGCCGCGGCATTCTGCACCCGCTGGAGTTTCTGGGTCAGTCTCAAGGGCAGCCCCACGTAGAGCGAGTTACAATAATCCAGTCTGGAGGTGACCATCGCGTGGATCACAGTGGCTAGGTCAGGACGAGAGAGGTAAGGAGCCAACTGCTTAGCTTGGCGGAGATGAAAAAATGCCGCCTTTGTTATAGCTGCAATCTGCGCCTCCATGGAAAGGGAGGTGTCAAAGATTACACCCAAATGCTTAATGGACGGTGCTGGAACTGATTGCGCCCCCGCAAGAGATGGGAGTTGCCCCCCCAATCCCATATCATCCCAATCCAGCCAAAGGACCTCTATCTTCCAAGGATTTAACTTCAACCAGCTCCCACGTAACCATCCAGCCACAGCTTCCAAATATCTGATCAGTGTGTCTGGGGCCGAGTCAGGATGGCCACCCATCAATAGATAGAGTTGGGTGTCATCGGCATACTGATGGCAGCCCAAACCAAAACTCCAGACAAGTTAGGCGAGGGGGCGCATAAAGATGTTGAAAAGCATCGGGGAGAGTATCGCCCCCTGTGGCACTCCACACACCAAGGAGTGGCGTGATGACAGTTCAGTGCCACCCTCTGCCCCCCAACCAGAGAGAAATGAGTGCAGCCATTGAAGGACTGTGCCCTGGAACCCCAAACAAAGTTCCAGAAGTATAGGGGCAAAACATCCCAGTTCTATAAACACTGACAACTGGGAAACACTGGCCTGCGAGTGCTCCAGTTGGAGAACAGCCTTGACCAAAGGTGTCCTGGGCTTTGAAGACACTTGAACTCAGGACGCAAGGGAGAAACGTGCTAAGAGGAAGGCACGCTTGGCAAATCCACACTGTGATCAACTCCCGCCGGGAAACCTATATCCTCACTGTAGAAGGACCTGTGGGTCCAGAATTGGCCTCCACAGTCACTTACAGATTCACTGTTAAGACCGTGTTCATGGAAGACAATCCTACTCAGCTATGAGTGATCGCCAAAGTCAATTTGGGGAGTAAAGTTTCTGTAAAACTCTCTGCTCTTTGCAACACCCCCTTCCCCGTTCTTCGTATCTTTTAATTCTTCCTGGCAACAGAGATGGAGACTCAGAAATTCAAAGGGGTTAATATTCTTTCAAATTTGCTGAGGCGGTAATGAACCTTTCATCTCCTCTTCCCTATCAGGCTGAGATCAAGAAGCAAAACCCTGTCATGGAGCGGGTTCCCCCCGCCCTCCCCTTCTTTTAGGAAACCCAGAGAGAGAGAGACGCTTCTTGCAGGTTTCTAGGGCAACTTGGGAAGAGACTCGGGGACTTGGCAGCTGTTGACAGCTGTCTCTTCCGCCTAACCTCCTTCTTGAGTGGCATGGAGCGGAAGTTTTTCTGATCTGCTCCCCTGCCAGGTATGCCTTCGAAACGCCTCGGGCTTCTTCAGGCATTTTCAGATCTGTCAGCAAAACCAGCAGGAGAAGGTGTCTGCAAATCACACACATTCCCAGATTTGTCTTGGCACTGCCAGGTTCAGCCATTCTCGCCGGGCAGGAGAAGAACAGGATATGAGTTCCAGATTCCTTCCTTCCTTCCTTGCCTGCTTGCTTGCATGCTTTATTTATTTATTTATTTACTTATTTATTTAGTTATTTAGTATCCCACTACTGACACCACTGTTGTTTTTAATTTATTTAATCATTTTTTCAATACAAACAACCACCACAAAAAACACATGCAACAAAAACCACAATGACACTAATAATCACACAATTTAACATTTCAGATTTGAGTGCTGATATACCTATAGGTGGGGGACGCGGGTGGCGCTGTGGGTAAAACCTCAGCGCCTAGGACTTGCCGATCGCATGGTCGGCGGTTCGAATCCCGCGGCGGGGTGCGCTCCTGTCGTTCTGTCCCAGCGCCTGCCAACCTAGCAGTTTGAAAGCACCCCCGGGTGCAAGTAGATAAATAGGGACCGCTTACCAGTGGGAAGGTAAACGGCGTTTCTGTGTGCTGCGCCGGCTCGCCAGATGCAGCTTGTCACGCTGGCCACGTGACCCGGAAGTGTCTCCGGACAGCGCTGGCCCCTGGCCTATAGAGTGAGATGAGTGCACAACCCTAGAGTCTGGCAAGACTGGCCCGTACGGGCAGGGGTACCTTTACCTTTTATACCTATAGGTAAAGGTAAAGGGACCCCTGACCATTAGGTCCAGTCGTGACCGACTCTGGGTTTTTTTGCTGCATAAAGGGTAATGCACTCTGCTAAAAAAAGGAACTTGCTAGCGCAAGTTAGGAAGGATATTCATAAACAATATATCCTCTCCTGCCACCCTGAACTTTCGCACATGCTCTGGTCCAGGGGGTCACAAAGAGTCGGACACGACTAAATGACTAAACCACAACAACAATGGATAGCGGAAAGTGCTGCCATTACTCAACAGAAGATGATGGGATGTTTCATTATTCGTTTTTTGAACTTGGAGGCCAGTCCAGCTGTTGCTTCCTTAATTTTGAATGTCTATAGGAGGCTGACTATGTATCCCCATCGGGAAAGGGAAAAGCACTCTGCACATGCTCTATGGCCTGGTTTGTTCTTGCAGGTGCATTTTGCTACGCGATATGCATGCAACACATGAGTGTTGGATTTGTCCTGGAGCATCCGCACATCATTCCGCTTTGCTTCTGATGCTCCACCAATGTTTCTTTCTAGTGGAGATAATTGCGTTATGGCAGGCAGAAAAGTGAGACTTTGGCGGTATGCAAAGTAACAGGATTCTAGTAGAGAAAATCCTCCTGGAAGAAGAGCCACCCAGGTTTTAATTAGCGTCGAGGGCTTGGCAGCTGGAACGGCAGGGCTTGATTGCTTGAAAATGTAAACCACTAGAAAATGAAAGGGCTTTTGAGCAGCATGTGTGCTTGATTTCTTTCTGCACTGCAGGGCGTTGGACTAGATGACCTTTGGGGGTCCCTTCCAATTCTACAATTCTAGGTTTCAATGGTTCCTTCTCATTCTATAGCTAGTGTCTCTGTGAGAGAGGGCCATAGCTCACTTGTGGGCAGTGCCGGATTTACGTATAAGCTAAACAAGGTTTAGTTTAGGGCCCCACTTTCTTGGGGGCCCCAAAAAAATTTAAAGGGGGGGGGGAAAACCCCTGGATGTACATTTCCAAAATATAAGATAAAAAACAAATAAAATAAAACCTACGTACAGGAACAGTGGTTTGTGTTGTGTAGGCTCCTATGTGAATATGGCTTGAGATACCTATTAGGTCCATCAATGACCATATAGCATATTCAACATAAAAAAAACGGGGCAAATTGTTGTTGAGAAAGGACAGCTGGACATAGAAAAGGCCCCATTACCTTCAGGAGCTCATCTAATAATAGTAGTAGTAGTAGTAGTAGTAGTAGTAGTAATAATAATAATAATAATAATAATACCACGCCCATCTGGCTGGGTTTCCCCAGCCACTCTGGGTGGCTTCCAACAAAATATTAACAAAATATTAAAATACAGTGGTCTGTTAAACATTAAAAGCTTCCCTAAACAGGGCTGCCTTCAGATGTCTTCTAAATTTCCTTGACATCTGATGGGAGGGCGTTCCACAGGGTGGGCGCCACTACTGAGAAGGCCCTCTGCCTGGTTCCATGTAACCTCCCTTCTCGCAATGAGGGAACCGCCAGAAGGCCCTCGGTGCTGGACCTCAGTGTCCGGGCTGAACGATGGGGGTGGAGACGCTCCTTCAGGTATACTGGACCGAGGCTGTTTAGGGCTTTCAAGGTCAGCACCAACACTCTGAATTGTGCTCGGAAACGTACTGGGAGCCAATGTAGGTCTTTCAGGACCGGTGTTCTGTGGTCTCGGCGGCCGCTCCCAGTCACCAGTCTAGCTGATGCGTTCTGGATTAGTTGTAGTTTCATCAAACCTAAATCTGGCCCTTCCCGTATGCTTGAAATCCTGGGGAGCCCCTGCTTAGACCATATTAAGCTTAGCTGGAGTTCCTCCGCACATCTGGGATTAGGAAGTGAGGGGGTGTCTTCTGAAGCAGAAACCTTGACTTTCCTGGAGCGTTGAGCCCCGGCACCTCTTTGCTTCAGAAATCAAGCAGCAGAGATTGGCACATCCCACACCCTCCTCCTCAAATACTGTAATGAATTTGAGGCTCTGGGAGGGCCTCAGCAGGCTCTGGTGGAATGGAAATGACACTGTCATTTCTTTTCTCCTCATGCATTTGCAATGTGCCAGTCCTTGCGACTTAAGCAGCTAACTTAGCCATTCTTGCACTCTGCCTCAACAGTGGCTGTGCTGTGGTGGAACCCCTGGCTGTGGAGATGACTGGCGCCCGATTCCCGGGGAACTACAAAGCTCCTGGATTTGAAAAACAGCAACTTGGACACCGTCACAATACACTTGGAATGTCTCTGTGCACGCTCGTCGCTGTCTGTGCGCAGAAAGATCCCCTTTAATCCTCTCCGTTTACAGGACGGCCCTGGTGTTAAATCTGCATCTTGAAGCCATCATTGAATTTATTTGTGTAATCTCCTGTTCACACATTTGCATGATGTGAGTGTACACATCTTTTAAAAATGCATTTAATTTATAACTCGACGGAAATGCGCCCGGGGTTGGGCGGCGCTTTTTTTTATTATAAAGCATAAGACAACGCGAGGGGGGAAGAATAACTCTCCGTATTTTAATTTGTTATGTCGAGCAAAAACAGGCGTATGCCTGCCAGCCCCAAAACGTTATCCCGCATTAAGAGGGTTCGCTGTCTTCCTTGTCAGCTGGTCCCAGAGGCAGCGCTGCCGAGTCACGGTCTTCGAAATTCAAGGCTCTAGAAACCCTCACTACAAGGATCCAGTCTGCTGGAGAGAGCCCCTGACCAGGTGCCCTGGGAAAATAGGATATTGCAGAAGATGTTGAGCATATGAAGCGAGCTGCGTTATATTAACTCAGACCAGCGTCTGCCCCAACATCTTCTACCCTGAATGATGGTGACTCAGGAAGGTCACAGGCAGGGGTCATAGGGTACAAGGCTGGGAGCCCACCAGTAGATGGCGCCATAGTAAATGACGGTATCCACATAGAGTCATACCTCTTGTTACCTTTGCTTCAGGTTAAATCTTTTCAGGTTGCATCCCGCAGCGACCTGGAAGAACGGGAAAGGGTTACTTCCGGGTTTCACCGTTCGCACATGCGCAGACGCTCAAAATGACATCACGCGCATGCGCAGAAGCGGGTTGCGTTCTGCTCATGTTGCGAACGGGGCTCCGGAACGGATCCCGTTCGCAACCAGAGGTACCACTGTACACAGAAGTACAGTGGTCCCTTGGTTCTCAAATGCCTTGGTACTCAAACAACTTGGAACCCAAACACTGCAAATTCGGAAGTAAGTGTTCCGGTTTGCGAACGTTTCCCCCAAAGCTGAACATGCTCCGTTTTGAGTGTTACACTTCTGACTTAAGTGTCACACTTCCGTTTTGAGTGTTACGCTGATGTCTCTCTGTTTCTGGTATTTACTTTGCGTTTTTGTTTTTGCGGCTCTTTTTGTTTTATTTTTGTGTTTGTGTGGAACCCAGTTCAGCTACTGATTGATTGATTGTGTGACTTCAGTACATTGTCTATTGCTTTCATTTTATGGATCAATGGTCTCGTTAGATCGTAAAAATTCATGTTCAGATGCTCTTTTAGGGGTTGTTTTTAAAAGTCTGGAACGGATTAATCTGTTTTGCATTACTTTCTATGGGAAAGCAACGTGCCTTGGTTTTGGAACGCTTTGGTTTTGGAACGGACTTCCAAAAAGTTTGAGAAGATTAAGTTTGAGAACCAAGATACCACTGTAATGGCACTGCTCTGACCACACCCTATCTGGAATCCTGTGGACACCACAGTTTAAGAAGGGCATTGACAAGCTGAAACGTGGGCAGAGGAGGGCGATCAAAGTGACCACAGGTCTGGGAGCCAAGATACTAACAAAAGAAGAATGGCAAGAAAAACTGATGGAATATGCTGAAATGGCGAAGTGAACTGGAAAACTTAGAGACAAGGATAATAGAGGTTATTTTTTTTTATAAAAAGACTGGGAACCATTTATGTTGCACCTACAGAAAAACTGTAAAGATGTGGACTCAGTAAACATTTACAATTAACAGCATAGAAATTAAAATGGGAAAATAGGAAAGTGCAAGAGGAAATATGAAAATAAGTAGGGTATAAAAATGCTAAGAATATAATAATACTTAAGTTAAAGACTGCATATTAAGAATAAAACAAGGAGGGGAAGCAAATATTCAAAGAACCAGAAAATGAAGTTGAGGGAAGTAGTGGAGAGGGGAAAGAGGGTTGGGGATTTCTATCCTGTTTTATTTTTGAGATAATGTTGACTGTGTTTGATTAAATAATTTTTTATTGAGTTTTACAGATTTTAACAAAAACAAAGAAAGCACAGATCTGGAAGCCAAGATGGGCTGGAGTAGACTGAGGACTCTTCCGAGTCTACATTCCTGTGGTTCTATGAGTCCAGCATTCAACAGAAGCATCGCCCCAGAACCTGACTCCAGTGCAAAGGCATTGTCAGGGAACTGACATCAGAGCCAGAAGTGGAGGCAGGGCTCCCAAGCGATGCCGGAGAAGGGCCAAGCAGGGAGAGAGGGAACTCATCGGCTGGGGAAGGAAATCAGCGTAACACCAGGGATAAAGGGGGGCGGATGGGGAAATTGGAGAGGAGGCTCCAGGACTCTTCGCCGGAGACCAGCGGGGAGAGCACAGGTCCTCCGCTACCCACACTCACCCTGCGCAGAAGACTTCCAGGGAAAGTAGGCGTAGACTTGGCGTCCAAGAACTTTTTTGCTGGAAGAAGTTCAAGAAACGCCCACTGACGGATTCTGCTAGCGACTGAACAGCCACGAAGTGAAGGGCTGTCCAGCCAGGAAAGGTTTAACCAGGCTACCTAGCCAGGAGTGGCGGCAACTTACGCACGAGCAACCCCATATAACCATTACAGGCATGAAATGCAGTAATGTTAACGGGAAAATCCGAGGGCTCCCTTGGACCAAAAAAAAGACACCAACCAGGATCACTTGGAGCAAAACAGCAGCCTGTAGGCTTGGCCTTTACTGAATACTGTCGCGACAGGACTCCCACCCGCAACAAGATGAAGCAAGATGGAAGCCCAGAACAAAAGAAGACCCCAACTTTTATTACTTACTAATCCCCCAAACTACACCCCTAAGACTGCATCACGACTACATCACAGAAAGGAGGGGTTGAGGGAGGAGTTGTGGTGGTAACCTGAGTGTCCTGTCACCTGGCTGGTTCCCCCTTTCCCCCTCCCCATGAGTCACTTCCAGGAGACAAAGGGGAGTTGGCAGTTTCCTGCCCCCAGAGGGAAGAGCTGATCATTGTCCCTTGTTCCAGTCCCTGTGCTGAATCCACTCCCATATGCAAGTTCTTTGTGATCTTGATGGTCTTCTGTCTAGTACCATCAGGGTTGGCATAGCAACTGGGCAGGGCTCCTGTGGATGTGCTGGGATGGTCAAGGGATTATGGCTGCCCTGTATCAAACCTTCCCCATTTTGTAGTCCTTCCTTCATGGAGTAAAATAAAAGTGGAACAGTGCAGATCCGATGTATGGTTGATTTTCTATGAATTTATAACAGAAGCGTAGCGTATGGTGTGTGTGTGTGTGTGTGTGTGTGTGGTTTGTACAAACTGAATGATTGGGGGGGGGTTCCTGCAACAGTAACAAAGATGACTGTGCATCTGAGCATGAACAAAGCGCATGAGCAGAATGGAGCGGAGGAGTTTGGGAGGCCGAAAGTGTGTCAGCCTGGGACGCCGGCAGCCTTCGCTTGCAAAGTTAAACCTCTCCAATGCCCCAGGACTAACTAGCCAGAAACTTGCGCAGAACAGGCACATTTTTGCCCGCAGAGTACCTGTTTTATTAAGAGCAACTGACAGGCCTATTATTCCCATCTCCCCGAGCTTCCTAATCAGACATGCTTTATACAGGATTATTTGGGTCTCGTGGAGCCAGCCTCCGTCTCTCTCTCTCTCTCTCCCCTTGCCCCCAATGCACCACATTTCCCAGACAACCCATCTCATGCGCCTTGCTATGGACGCTGGGTTATTAATCCCACTCACGGCCTCTTCTCCCAGAGGCCAGCTTGGTGCAGCTGCCGATATTAAATTGGGAGGGAGGGAGGGAGGGAGGGCAATGGGAAGAGGAGGGAGATCTCTTTAGAACTTAGCAATTATTTCCCTGGCTAGGAAAAGGGAGAAGAGGAGGAGGCTGGGAGGCAGAGAGGAGGGGGGGTGTCCCAGGGCTAATGGGAGTTGTAGTACGTATGTATCTATTACATTTCTCTTTTCCCCCCAATTTTTTTTAATTCCTTTTATAACACAAATAAAACACACAAACAGAAAAGACAAACAGTACAAACAAATTCTTGTCATATCCTTACATTAAGTGGGCTTCCCCAAGTCCCACCTATCTGATTTTCATTTTACTTCATCTTTAGCAGTTTCAAAAAGGTAAAGGGACCCCTGAACATTAAGTCCAGTTGTGGCCGACTCTGGGGTTGCGCGCTCATCTCACTTTACTGGCCGAGGGAGCCAGCGTACAGCTTCCGGGTCATGTGGCCAGCATGACTAAGCCGCTTCTGGTGAACCAGAGCAGCGCACGTAAAGGCCGTTTACCTTCCTGCCAGAGCGGTACCTATTTATCTACTTGCACTGGTGTGCTTTCGAACTGCTAGGTCGGCAGGAGCTGGGACCGAGCAACGGGAGCTCACCCTGTCACGGGGATTCGAACCACAAACCTTCTGATCGGCAGGCCCTAGGCTCTGTGGTTTAACCCACAGCGCCACCCGCGTTCCCTTTAGCAGTTTACATATATCATAATTTCTAACCATCTTTTTTTTAATCACACTTAAAATCACTTCACCTTTTATCACTTACAAATAATACTACAGTGGTACCTCAGGTTATATACGCTTCAGGTTACAGATGCTTCAGGTTACAGACTCCGCTAACCCAGAAATAGTACCTCGGGTTAAGAACTTTGCTTCAGGATGAGAACAGAAATTGTGCTCCGGCAGCACAGTGGCAGCAGCGGGAGGCCCCATTAGCTAAAGTGGTGCTTCAGGTTAAGAACAGTTTCAGGTGAAGAACAGACCTCCGGAACGAATTAAGTACTTAACCCAAGATACCACTGTATTTTAAAATACCCTATCTTCTACTTCTAACCCTACAGCCTATATCCACTTCCAAAGCTATTCTAAGATTTAAATATTAACATATTTTTTCAAACATTCCTTAAACTTCTCCCAGTCTTCTTCCACTGTCTCTTCTCTCTGGTCTCGGATTCTCCCAGTCAGTTTGGCAAGTTCCATATAGTCTATCTATTACATTTCTCAAAGAGGAACTCAAGGTACTGGCACACAGTCATCTCCCTGCCCATTTGAGCTTCGCAACATCCCTGTGAGGTAGGTTCGGCTAACTGGCCCAAGGTGAGCTTTACGGGTGAGTGGGGATTCGGAGTCTGCTGTCTCCTGGGTCTCCAGTCCAGCGCTCTAACCACTATGCCACACTGTCAGTGAATGGCAAAGGCTGCTTTTATCTGCCGCTTTTTCTTCTCTGTAAGAAGGGCAGCAGCTTTTGTTTTGAGTGGTGGAGGGTCTCTGTGTGTGTGTGTGTGAAAGAGCAATTTTCTGTTAAAGGATGGATGGCGGCTAACAGATTGGGTTTGAATCCTGACAAGAAAGAAGTACTGTTTTTGGGGGACAGGAGGCGGGCGGGTGTAGAGGATTCCCTGGTCCTGAATGGGGTAACTGTGCCCCTGAAGGACTAGGTGCGCAGCCTGGGAGTCATTATGTGCTCACAGCTGTCCATGGAGGTACAGGTTAAATCCTTGTCCAGGGCAGCTGTTTACCAGCGCCATCTGGTACGCAGGATAAGACCCTCCCTGCCCACAGACTGTCTCGCCAGAGTGGTGCATGCTCTGGTTATCTCCTGCTTGGACTACTGCAAGGCGCTCTATGTGGGGCTACCTTTGAAGGTGACCCGGAAACTGCAATTAATCCAGAATGCGTCAGCTAGACTGGTGACTGGGAGCGGCCACCGGGGCCACATAACACCGGTCCTGAGAGATCTGCATTGGCGCCCAGTATGTTTCCAAGCACAATTCAAAGTGTTGGTGCTGACCTTTCAAGCCCTAAATGGCCTCAAAGGCCCAGTATACCCAAAAAAGCGTCTCCACCCCCATCGTTCTGCCCGGACACTGAGGTCCAGCTCCGAGGGCCTTCTGGCGGTTCCCTCGCTGCGAGAAGCCAAGTTACAGGGAACCAGGCAGAGGGCCTTCTTGGTGGTGGCACTCACCCTGTGGAACGCCCTCCCACCAGATGTCAAAGAGAACAACAACTACCAGACTTTTAGAAGACATCTGAAGGCAGCCCTGTTTAGGGAAGCTTTTAATGTTTGATGTATTACAGTATTTTAATATATTTTTGGAAGCCGCCCAGAGTGGCTGGGTATAAATAATAAATGATTATTATTATTATTATTATTATTATTATTATTATTATTATGATGATGACACAGGTCAATGCAGCGCTGGAGGTGTCCCCAATTGGCAGCAGCTTCAGACCAAACACATTCACTACTGGCCCAATCGCCTTGCAGTTACCATCACTTTGCTGTGCATAACGCTGTGCAATCTTTTTTTCCCCACCAATGCAAAAATTAGACAAAACTTTATTTGCAGCTTTGAGTGGGAGTGCGTCCATATGCAAACTCTCCTCCACTTCCTGTTCCTTAAGATGGCAGGGAAAATTAAGATGGCAGGGAAGCTGGGCTCAGGACGGCTAACAACAATCAAAATAGACCAACATTCTAAAAACATTCATTATAACATTAATTAAAATCAAATTAAAATCAAATTAATGGCAACCATCAAGCAAAATTCTGTGCAGATTGCCAGGGGGGGCGTCAGGCTGTGCCCTGGCCAAAGGCCTGGTGGAACAGCTCTGTCTTGCAGGCCCTGCGGAAAGATGTCAAGTCCTGCAGGGCCCTAGTCTCTTGTGACAGAGCGTTCCACCAGATTGGAGCCGCGGCCGAGAAAGCCCTGGCTCTAGTTGAGGCCAGCCTAACCTTTCTGTGGCCTGGGATCTTTAGGATGTTTTTATTTGCAGACCGTAAATTTCTCTGTGGGACATACCAGGAGAGGCGGTCCTTTGAATAGCAAGGTGGATAAGAACCTAAATCCACTTAGTCCAGCATCCGAGTCCATCACAGTCTCCTGTGGGAGGAAATCCCTCACTTTAGCTGTCCACTGCGTGAAGAAATCCTATCGTTTATCTGTCCTGGATATACAGAATTTGCCTTCTTTACAATAAGAGAGCTTGATAAAAAAATAGATATTTTTTTCTTTGTTTCCCAATATGCATGCAGAGCGTATTGGAAGCAAAGAAGCCTTCTTGCAGCAGATTTCCCAGGGAGCAATATATCGAAACACCCCCCCCCCACCCACCCAGTTCCTTTCTGGCCAGAACTTCTCTGCTCAGCTTCTCCCATTCAGCTCAGATGCAAATTGCCTTCCTCTCATCTTGGAGAGGCAATCTGCGCTGGGGATCTCATTCCAAGCAACAGAGAGAGGTCCCCAGCTATCAGGAGACCGGCTCTCCTGTCGTTCATTCCCAGTACTTCTTCACACAGAACATAGTTAAACTATGGAACTCACTGCCACAGTGTTGATGGGCCATGAACTTGGATGGCTTTCATGGAGGAGGAGAAAAATTCACGGAGGGGACGGCTGTCGATGGCTCCTAGCCAGGATGGCTCTGTTCTGCCTCCACGGTCAGAGGCAGTGATGCTTCTGAATTCTGGCTGCAGGAAATCGCAGGAGAGCAGAGTTGGGCTCAAATCCTGGTTTCTGGTTCCCCGCAGCCACAGTGATAAGAGGATGCTAGACTAGGTGGGCCTTGGTCTAATCCAGGGGTCAGCAAACTTTTTCAGCAGGGGGCCAGTCCACTGTCCCTCACACCATGTGGGGGGCCGGACTATATTTTTTTGGGGGGGGGAAAGAATGAATTCCTATGCCCCACAAATAACCCAGAGATGCATTTGAAATAAAAGGACACATTCTACTCTTGTAAAAACACGCTGATTCCCGGACCGTCTGCAGGCCAGATTGAGAAGGTGATTGGGCTGGATCCAGCCCCCGGGGCCTTAGTTTGCCTACCCATGGTCTAATCCATCATGCTATTTTAATTTTCTTATGAGCTCCCACCCCAGATATCCTTTTTACGATTAAGAAATATTCCTGGGACTTTCTGCAGTCGAAGGCTGCTTCCCTGCTGAGCTAAGCTAAGCCGATCCCTGATTCTGATGAATATTCCCACGCAGGGGGAGGCAGAAGACAGACCCCCCCATAGCGGTGCTTATGAGAGCACTCAAGATTTTGCAATATCTGCATCCCCACGTGACGATGCCGTTAGGACGTTGCAGGTTTCAATGCCCAAATAAAATTGGATGCTTCAGATAGGACCCATTGTGTTCATGCTAGCAAGCTTCTGAGCTACACAGAACCACCAGCCTCTTTCCCATTTCTGTGCCACATACAGGTTGCGGCCAGGAGGTGCTGGGGGGGGGGGGAGGAAAGGGAGAGGATCTATTAATATATTTGCTGAGCCAGCCGGCCAGGCTTAATCCTGGCATGAAGTGCTGACTCCCCCAAACCTACCCAAAAACTGGGTTACTGGCATGGCTGAGTTCCTTCACATTGGGAAGAAAAGCAGGAGAGTGGGGGGCAGAAGAGGCCTCATCCTGCATTTCCGGAAGGAGATGCTGGGCAAACTACGCTGCTTATAAATCTGTTGCCGTAGAGCAGCGGGCAGGGAGAGGACACCTCAGATCTCAGGGCTGAAAGTTAGAATCATAGAATTGTAGATTTGGAAAGCTGTTGAGTTTTTTCCCCTTTTATTTTAGGAAACCACCAAAATTTTGAGCTTTTTGGGGAGACCTCCACTGAAAATTGTGATTTTAAGCCATGGGTAGGCAAACTAATGCCCGGGGGGCCGGATCCTGCCCAATTGCCTTCCAAATCCGGCCTGTGGACGGTCCAGGAATCAGCATGTTTTTACATGAGTAGAATGTGTCCTTTTATTTAAAATGCATCTCTGGGTTATTTGTGGGGCATAGGAATTCGTTCTCCCTCCCCCCCAAAAAAATATTGTCCGGCCCCCCACAGGGTCTGAGGGACAGTGGACGGCCTGCTGCTGAAAAAGTTTGCTGACCCCTGTTTTAAGCTGTTTCTGGTGCTTTTTCCATTGCATTGACAGACATCCGTGTTTCCCCTGACATTTTGGCAATTTGGCAGAATCCTTTCCTGATGCCATTTTCACACCCGAAAACCAAGACATGTCAGGAATGGCAAGCCTAGCCTGGATGATTTTTTGCATAGAAAGAGGCAGCGTAGTGTAGTGGTTCAAGTGTTGGACTAGGGCCTGGGCGAGGCCAGAGTTCAAATCCCGCCACTTGACCATGAAACTCGCTGGAGGTGACCTTGAGGGTTAGAAGAGGGTCTAACCCTCTTGTGGGGTTTAAATGAGGAGAACCATGCATTCTACCTTGAGCTCCTGGGAGGAAAATATGGGCTATTTCAATGGCTGCAGGTTCTTGTGCTCATGTTCTGCTCAAAGGTTTCTCTGTCTGGTTGGCTGCTGTGAGACCAGGAAGCCCATCTACTTATATCATGTTCTTATGTAAGTTAAATTGTCCTTTATGGTCCTAATGCTAGCACATTTGCAAAGCTAAGCAGGGTCCGCTCTGGTTTCACGTTGGATGGGAGACCATGTGTTAAGATTCTTGCATTGCAGGGGGTTGGACTAGATGACCCTAGAGGTCCCTCCCATTCTATTATTCTAACATTGCGTTTAATAATCAGCTCTGGGACCTTTGTTGTTGTTGTTGTTTAGTCATGTCCGACTCTTTGTGACCCCATGGACCAGAGCACGCCAGGCCCTCCTGTCTTCCACTGCCTCCCGCAGTTTGGTCAAGCTCATGCTGGTAGCTTCGAGAACACTGTCCCACCATCTCGTCCTCTGTCGTCCCCTTCTCCTTGTGCCCTCCATCTTTCCCAACATCAGGGTCTTTTCCAGGGAGTCTTCTCTTCTCCTGAGGTGGCCAAAGTCTTGGAGCCTCAGCTTCAGGATCTGTCCTTCCAGTGAGCACTCAGGGCTGATTTCCTTCCGAATGGAGAGGTTGGATCTTCTTGCAGTCCGTGGGACTCTCAAGCGTCTCCTCCAGCACCAGAATTCCAAAGCATCCATTCTTCGGCAATCAACCTTCTTTATGGTCCAGCTCTCACTTCCATACATCACTACTGGGAAAACCAGAGCTTTAACTATATGGACCTTATTTTCCATGGAATTTTCTTGGCAGGGATACTGGAGTGGCTTGCCGGTTCCTGCTTCAGGGGGATCACGTTGGGTCAAAACTCTCCACTATGACCTGTCCACCTTGGGTGGCCCTGCATGGCATAGCTCACAGCTTCTCTGAGTTATTCAAGCCCCTTCTCCAGGGCAAGGCAGTGATCCATGAAGGGGTATGGGACCTTAGGGAGAAGCAACGCGGCAACCAGCCTGCCCTGGGTGCCAGTGATGGGTGCGTGTGAGCGTGCGAGCGAGTCAGCCACAATCAGGGGCAGCTAGCCCTCTAACCTGGGTGGGGCTTCTGCTGCGCCTTTAAGAGCCGGCGGGGCGGGGCGCCCGGTGCCTGGTCCGGAGCCCAGAAGCCGCCCTGCTTCTTCGCCGGCGCAAGCCAGAAGGAGGCGCTCCCTGAAGGCGCGGCTGCTGGCGCCGGGCATCCTGGGCCAGGGAGCCCGCGCCGGGTCTTGCAGGCTCCCGGCCCTCTCCATCTGCCCTCGGCGGGGCCATCCTGCCGGCGCGCTCCCTGCATCCCTCTCTCCATCCCCCGCATCTGGTACCCATCGCCTGGCAACCTGCATCCTCCATCCTCTGCGGATGCTCCGCTCTTGCCCCGCCGACCTCGAGCCCTAGAACCGCCGGGATTTTTTTTCCTCTTCCCTGCTCGGGGGGCTTTCTTCACATGCAGCGCCCGGCGGAGAGGGGCTGGCCGCTGTATCCCCCCACCCCGCTCCAAGCTGCGATGCCCACGGTGGGCGTGGGCCGCCCATCCCCCAACGGAGCAGTCCCTTTGCCCGGCAGCGCCCAAGCCGCCCTCTTTGGCTTCTAGAGAGATCTGCAAGGGCGATAGAGGAGCGGCGCTGTGGGGAGGGGGGGCAGAGGACAGGAGAGCCCCCCGGGGGACGCGCACCCCGTGCAATATTAACTCTTTGTCCTCCGCCGCGGCGGGATTGCAGACGGAAGAGATGGTGGTCGCCGCTGGTTGATTTTATTATCCATTAAACGTGCGCGTATCTGCTATCCGGGGCTGCTAACCTAACGAGAGAAAAAAAGGTGTTTTCTGGAGTCCCCTGGATGGCCGCTGCCTTTGCGAAGAGAAACCTCTGGGCAGTTTTGCAAGCTCCACGCCCTGGTGGAGAGAGAGAGATCGAGAGAAAGAGAGAGAGATCCCTTCCCCCATCTCCATATTCCTCACTGGAGACCAGCTGAAGGAAAGCAGAAGGAATCCCTCCGTCGGATGGCTCCCAGGGCTTGAGGATCGCTTCCGAAAGGTGAACCTAGGAAGATCTTGCAGGAAGGAGATGGGCTTTCCTCTTTGTTCTGGACAGCATCGTTTCAGGATGTGAAGCGACGGGCACCTCTCCTGGCACAGCGAGAAGACCGTTGCCTGGGGACCTCCAGCCCATCTTTTGCACCGAGAGCCTGGCAGAAGGCAGCGCGGCTGGCGCGGTGGGTTTCGACCTCCCCTCTCCCCGCTCTGTAGCTCTACAGATCTTATTTCATCGCAGGGGATTTTGGCCAACCGGGGGGCCAATGGGCACGCTGCCTGGCGTCCCTGGCGGTGCAGTGCTCTCCTCCGAACGGGCACATCGGTTTCCCCGATGGGAGCCGGGCTGCCAGTTCTAGGGACTTGGAGGAACTGGGATGGATGGTGGAGCAGCTGCCCTAGGAACCGGCCGCCGTGGGGAGTGAACCCCAACGTCTATGGGTCCCTGGAGCTGCAGAGCAAGGTACGTTGCTGGGCTGTCGGGGCTTCTTGGCACCCAGAGACTCCTCCGGAGATTTGGGGCGGAAGGCGACCTGTCTGGGAGGGAGCTGGGTGGAGTATTGGCTCTGGAGACAGTGTTGTAAAAAAATAAAGATGAAATATATTTGTAGCATGCTCTGCCTTACAAAACCTTGCCCAAATAGAAATCTATGTTGCTAAAGAGCTCTCAGTTGCATCTATCGGCTAGAAACATTTTGGGGGGTGGATTTGTGATAGATTTGGTTTTTTATTTTTTGAGGAGTTGGAGGAAGAACCAGGATTTTAACCAGATAAAGGTGGTTTTTCTGAGCATGTGCCGAGTGCATTTGCTTTGCCACTGAATTCCTGTGCCTACTGAGGCCTCGCCCGACTTTGGCCATTAAAAATAAATCTGGAAGATGAGGAAGAAGAAGTAGAGCATGTGCAGAGTGCCTTTCCCCATCACGGCTCAGTTATTCTTGCAAGGGCCATGGGAAGTGATGGGGAAATCTTATGCCACCTCATCCCTTCCTGTCCCCTTGATTTTCTTTTCGCAGTCCATCCCCCGCCTTCCTGCCCTGTTCATTAAAAACAGAATTATTCTAATCTACTCTTCCACGATGGGTGTGTGTGTCACACACTAAGGAGACGGATCAGTGGAGATTAAAAGAAAAGAAAATTAGACACAAATAAGAACTCTCCAAATGGCCATCAAACCCTTGGCTCCCGAGGATGATATTGCTACCGATTATTATGGGATGTAATTTGCATGCCCAAGTGCTTTACAGCGACTGTCTTCTTAACAAAGAGGAGTGATTAAGATGCTTTAGAGATCACCCCCCCCGCCGCCGTAAAATGGGGGGGTTTTAATTATTGAACTCTTGGGTTTTGTTGTGAGATCATTCCTTCAAAGCCCTTTGAGCGAGGAGATGGGAGCGCACAGTGATTCATAATAATATGATCTCCCTTTTTTGTGGCTGCCTCGCCCAGCGAGAAGTTGCTTTGGCCCCTTTTAAAAGAAGCTAGAAGGAAAAACATCGCTTCCTCCGGACTGTGAAATTGCACTGCCCTCCCCCCACTGCGTGGGGTGAACCCCTAAAACCCTTGCAGTGTGGGAGTGACGTGTGTATGTGTTTGCGCCTTGCCCTTCCTGGCACCCCGAAATTCGCTGCCCACTCTTGCCGGAGTTGCTAGGAGAGCTGAGCCAATGAAGCGAGATTAAGGAAATTTACGAGATTTCAGGATATCTGTGTGATATAAGGTGTGGCAAGTGACTGAAATGGTTTCCCCCCCTGTTCCTGAGTCCAGGTTTCCATCTCGCAGCTTCGTTTGGATGGCTCCAACTCTATTTCTCCCACAAACACTGATTTTCTTAAAATTTCAGCTATTTGCGACCTGGTGACTTTATTATTATTATTATTAACCTACCCTTCATCCTAAAGTCTCAGGATGGGTCGCAACGATAAAACACAATATTTAAAAGAGTTTAAAACAGTGGGGTGTAGTGGTTAGCGTGTTGGAGTAAGAGCTGGGAGACCAGGGTTCAAATCTCCCACAAGACATGAGTGGCTGTGACCGTGTGTGTGTGTGTGTGTGTGTGTGTGTGTGTGTGCAATCACTGCCTCTCAGCTGACCCTCCTGCACAAGGTTGTTAAATAAAGAGGGGACCCATATATTACATCACCTTGAACTCATGGGAGAAAAAAGGATACGAATGCAACCAACAAATAAATAATAATAAAAAACTTGCAATCACAAAAATCAGGCGGGTCCTAAAAACATACACCCCAAGTGTCTAAAGCCAGGGCGAAGGGGTTTGCAATTTCCATCCCCAATCCCAAATTTCCTACAAGCAGAGGGCAAGAATCTTGGGCTGTAAGTATTTGGGGAATGTACGCTGTTGAGCAGCTAGTTTAAGGCAGGCTTTGCTAATCTGGCGCCCTCCAGATGTTCTGGGCAACAACTCCTGTAAACTGCTGGGAGTTGTAGCGCACAACATCTGGAGGGTGCCAGGTTGGCAAACGATGGGTTAAGAGAAGAGGCTGCCTGGTTCTTTCCTCTGACAGGGACAAGAGGGTATAGGGCAGTGTTTCCCAAACGTGGTTTCTCCAGCTGCTTAGGGACTACAATTCCCATCATCCCTGACCACTGCTCTTGCAACTAGGGATGATGGGAGTTGTAGTCCAAAAAAAAGCCAGAGAACCAAGTATGAGAAGCATTTGTACAGAGACACAATCCAAACAGCTTCGCTCTGGGCTGCAGCACACCTCGAGTTGGGAATCTGGGGTAGAATCATAGAATCATAGAGTTGGAAGAGACCACCAGGGCCATCGAGTCCAACCCCCTGCCAAGCAGGAAACACCATCACAGCACTCCTGACATATGGTTGTCAAGCCTCTGCTTAAAGACCTCCAAAGAAGGAGACTCCACCACACTCCTTGGCAGCAAATTCCACTGTCAAACAGCTCTTACTGTCAGGAAGTTCTTCCTAATGTTTAGGTGGAATCTTCTTTCTTGTAGTTTGGATCCATTGCTCCGTGTCCGCTTCTCTGGAGCAGCAGAAAACAACCTTTCTCCCTCCTCTATGTGACATTCTTTTATATATTTGAACATGGCTATCATATCACCCCTTAACCTCCTCTTCTCCAGGCTAAACATGCCCAGCTCCCTTAGCCGTTCCTCATAAGGCACCGTTTCCAGGCCTTTGACCATTTTGGTTGCCCTCCTCTGGACACGTTCCAGTTTGTCAGTGTCCTTCTTGAACTGTGGTGCCCAGAACTGGACACAGTACTCCAGGTGAGGTCTGACCAGAGCAGAATACAGTGGCACTATTACTTCCCTTGATCTAGATGCTATACTCCTATTGATGCAGCCCAGAATTGCATTGGCTTTTTTAGCTGCTGCGTCACACTGTTGGCTCATGTCAAGTTTGTGGTCAACCAAGACTCCTAGGTATCCAGCGGCGATCCTCTCCAGATGTTGTGGGGGCTCCCATCACCTTGACAATTAGCCACAGGCTGATGGGAATTGTAGTCCAGAATATCCAAAGGGTTGGCTACCCATGGAGTGGATAGGGAATATCCATTTGTTTCTCTTTCATTTCCTTTCTCAAGTCTCTAGTCCTCAAGAAAGGCAGAAAGACGTTTAGGGGTCCGCACTGAGCACGGACTTGGAACTTTTTTCGCAGAATGTGAACTTTCCCCCAAAGTGTTCGTGTGTCCCCGTCCCCCCCCCATTTTGACTCTGCACCAGAAATAGTCATTCTGCAAGAGGCAGGCAGAAACATTCAAGCGGTAAAGGGGTAGGGCGTTTTGAACCCTTCCCTGACCCTCTTTTTTGGGGGGGGGGTTTGCTTCTCCTGCCTCCCCCCTTGTCCCATGCCCTTGTTTCACTTGCTAATGTGAGCTAAATAAATTCTGCAACAAACAAACAAACAAGCCCAAAGCCTTGCAATATTAATACGTCATGTAAATTAATGCTGTTTTGCATAAATTACTTGGAGCGGAGCGAATCTGGACTTTCTCTGAGCAGAAATCCGAGTGTAGCGTATGCATTATGGATTCAGTAACCCGCAAGTTGTTTTCCTCAGCGGAGCTCTGAACAAGCTCTGTGTCTCATTTTGCACAACAGACCCAAAGAGAGAGTCGTTCTTTATTCCCCCCTGCCTTGCAGCTTGGCTTACTTGTTCGAGTTACCTCATCAACGAAAGACCAAAAATGCAGAGAGAATACAGAAGTCTTTATTGCAGCAGAATAAAGATCATATATTTATTCAAGCATCCTGTTAACAGATCTGATATAGGCCACATTTTACGCAAGGTGTTTCAGCGTGAGCCAAACCAGCTTCCTTTTGCATGAGGTCTTCATCAGCTGCTTAATGCAACGTTAGGAAACACAGCAAACCTGTACAAATAAAATAAAAATAAATGAAGGGCATGTTAAGGTCAGTGCTTCTGAAGTTATCAGCCAACCGTACATCAAAAGTGGCAAACTAAATATTCACCAACAGGCCTTGACATCTGGCGCATAAAATTTTAAAGGAGGCAGGCAAAACGATTCGCTTCAAATCTACGTTCTCAACAGCTGCCCTGGGTAGATAAACTGACAATTGTCAGTAATAACCAATTAAATTCGCATCTACTCTCTGAAGCCCCCAAAGAGTTTGGGGGAGAGAGGGAGGTTGGATTAGATAGGGCATGGTGAACCTTTGGATCTCTGGGTGTTGCCGAACCACAACTCCCATGGCGACTGGCCGTGCACGCTGGGGCTGATGGGAATTGTAGTTCAGCAGCAGTTGGAGGGTGCCACCTAGATTCGACCTCGGAGCGCCAACCTTCAACTCAGTCATGCATTTGGTAACCCCTCTGCCCTGTGGAACTCCCTCCCACCAGATGTAATGGAAACAAACAACTATCTGACTTTTAGAAGAAATCTGAAGGCAGCCCTGTTTAGGGAAGCTTTTAATATTTGATATTTTATTTTGTTTTTAATCTGTTGGGAGCCGGCCAGAGTGGCTGGGGAAATCCAGCCAGATGGGGTGATGATGATGATGATGGTGATGATGATTATCCTGACTAAACATTAGGAGTTACTTTCTGAGAGCAAGAGCCGTCTGAGCGGGGAACAGATCCCTTAGGAAGTTGGTGTAATCTCTTTCATTGGAGGCTAGATAGCCGCTTGCCAGGGATGCATTCGCTGTGATTCCTGCATTGCAGGGGGTTGGACTAGATCAGGGGTCAGCAACCCGCGGCTCCGAAGCCGCATGTGGCTCTTTAACACCTTTGCCGCGGCTCCGGGGCGGATACTAGCGAGGGGAGGAGGCGCATTGTGCGCCCCGACACTCCCCACTGTGGCGGGCGCTGTACTGGCTGTGATGTCGCATGGGGGCGGTGCGTGCGTTAGTCCCGACGTCACTTTCCCACCCGCCCGCTACATTGTAAGGGGCATGTACGCTGGTCACTGCATTGAAAGGGGGCATGTATGCTGGTCACTGTTTTGAAGGCGAGTGAAGAACACACACACACAAAAAGGTAACTTGTTAATTTAACCTTTATTTCTATGAGGAGGAGTAATTCTGAGGGGTCAAACAAAGAAATAATAAAAAAGTGACAAAAAAGTTATTTTTATAATGACGAGTTTTGCGGCTCCCAGTTTTTTTTTCCTTCGGAAACGGGTCCAAGTGGCTCTTTTTGTCTTAAAGGTTGCAGACCCCTGGACTAGATGATCCCCAGGAGACCCTTTCCACCTCTTCAATTATATGATTAAATTAGAACAAACGAGTCACGAAGGCTGGTCATGGTGCAAGGAAATCAGGATGAATGCTCAATAAACAGGTCATCTGGAGGAGCCCCTGCTCCAAATGCCCCATCCAAACACCCCCTGCATTGCAGGGGATTGGGCTAAATGACCTTTGGGTGTTTTTTCTGTTAATGGAGAAATCTGCACAAAAAACAAGGACCCCAGCAAGAATACCAGAGCAAAACAGCAGCCAGTAGGCTTGGTCTTGATTGAAGACTGTCGCCACAGGACTCCCACCTGCCACCAGGTGGAACAAGATGGAAGCCCAGAACAAAAGAAAACCCAAACTTTTATTAGCTGCTAATCCCCATGTTACACCTCCCCATACATCATGGTTACATCATGAAAGGTGAGGTCTGGTGGCAGTAATCTGAGCATCCTGGACCCTGCCCCATGGTTCCCCTTGCCCTCCACCAAACACCCATCAAGTGTAACAAAAAAGATATTTACATTTCCCTGTTTCCCAGGCAAGTTAACTGCACCCTTTTGTCTTCATCTGGGTTTGTTATTTCTGGAATGGCTACCTGTCTGGCACTCAGGTATCAGGATGCCAGGGATTATCACTCAGGCAGAGGGGCTGCTGAGGAGCTGAGCTCACAGGTCTATATGAATTTCTGAAGTTTCCCCAGTGAGCCAGCACATAGATGAATTTATCAGTGAATTCCTACATTTGGTATCGTGCAGCAAAGGCCCTTGGAATAGATAGGAAGAAACTGTGACGAAGTGTTTCGTGGGGACAAGTCACAAAAGTGATTGTGCTGATTTTGGTAGTGGGCTGCATGTGCAGGATATCTGCTGGAGGGGCAACCCCCCCCCCCGCCCAACCTATACATAAATTCCTGCAACATTTCCACGTCTAGAATTCTATGATTGGTCAGATGGCCTTTAATCCCTCAGAGCTCCCAAATAGGAGGAGGAGGAGGCCTAAAGTGAAAAAAAAAAAGCAAGGAGGGGTGTGCCCTAATTCTGAACCTAATTGTGTGTCATCCCCCCCCCCTTCAGCCTCCCCTCATCTCGCTTTTGCCCACAAGGCTCGAGTCATCAGAACAGGCTGTCTGTAGCTGGAGGCATTGTTCATAATGATTGCTGTTGGCTCTGAAATTAATGACAGCAGGTGGGGGTGCGGGTGGGGGAAAGGGCAGTCATCCAGCCTCCCAAACGAAGCCCTGGGATCCTGGCAAAAGCAATTTGCTACCAGGAGATGAGGAGGAGGAGGAGACCAGTGGGCCTTAATGCCAGTTGACTCAGCTCTCTCCCTCCACGACGAGCCCCAGCCTGGGCCTGGCTCAATGGGGTGCCCTCGACGTGGGCTGGCATTTGGTCCCAGATGCGCCAAAGCACCACGTTCGTAGGGCTTGCCCCCTGCCTGCCCGCCCACCCGAGCAGATGTTGGATCTGGCCATGGTGACGCATGCCTTAGTTAGCTCCCGGTTGGGCTACTACAACGCGCTTGGAGGTGGGCTGTCTTTGAAAAGTAGCTCCAGCTCCTCCTGAAAGTGGCAGCCAGACCTCTGAATGGGATCGGTTACATGAAGAAGTGGAGGCAGTGAGAGATTTCACTTTCTTGGGTTCCATGATAACTGCAGATGGTGACAGCAGCCACGAAATTAAAAGACTCCTGCTTCTTGGGAGAAAAGTGATGACAAACCTAGACAGCATCTCATCCTCTGTCGTCCCCTTCTCCTTGTGCCCTCCATCTTTCCCAATATCAGGGTCTTTTCCAGGGAGTCTTCTTTTCCGTATAGTTAAAGCTCTGGTTTTTCCAGTAGTGATGTATGGAAGTGAGAGCTGGAGCATAAAGAAGGCTGATCGCCGAAGAATGGATGCTTTTGAATTCTGGTGCTGGAGGAGACTCTTGAGAGTCCCATGGACTGCAAGAAGATCAAACCTCTCCATTCTGAAGGAAATCAGGCCTGAGTGCTCACTGGAAGGACAGACCGTGAAGTGGAGGCTCCAAGACTTTGGCCACCTCATGAGAAGAGAAGACTCCCTGGATATTTAAGTATACCTTCACCAAGAAACCAGAGGCCTTCCTTCTGGGCATGGTCGGCCAGAACGTGTTAAAGAAGGATAGAACATTTTTTATGTACGCTACAACGGCGGCAAGGATACTTATTGCTAAGAGCTGGAAAACCCAAGATCTACCAACACTGGAAGAATGGCAGATGCAGCTGATGGACTATATGCAACTGGCCGAGATGACTGGCAGAATCCGCGACCTGGGAGAGGAGAGGGTTGAAGAAGACTGGAAGAAATTTAAGATTTATTTACAAAAGTATTGTAATTTGGTTGAATCCTAACAAGGAAGCCAGAGCAGAAATAACTGTCTACCATTAAAATTATAATTTTTTATTTGAGTTTAACCTAAACATTGCACTTAAGAGTATAAACAAGATGATAATTTGCTTGGAAAAATTCGTTTTTAATGATGAGAGTGGAAGCGGAAGACGTGAGGGAGTCCGCAATAGAATGAAAAGATGTTATGAAACCTATTTTGTTTGTTAAATATGTATCTGTAAAAAATCTTAATAAAAATTTTTATAAAAAAAAAAAAAAAAAAAAGAGAAGACTCCCTGGAAAAGACCCTGATGTGGGGAAAGATGGAGGGCACAAGGAGAAGGGAACGACTGAGGACGAGATGGATGGACAGTGTTCTCGAAGCTACAAACATGAGTTTGACCAAACTGCGGGAGGCAGTGGAAGACAGGCGTGCCTGGTGTGCTTTGGTCCAGGGGGCCACGAAGAGTCGGACACAACTAAATGACAACAACAGGGGGCATGTTGAATAAAGACATAAGAAGAGCTTGCTGGATCAGGGAAGAAGGCCACCTAGTCCAGCATTGCATTCTCTCCTCTCCCCCCAGCTGTTTCCAGATGCTGAACTTAAGAAGTAAGTTGGTGTTTCCTACTTGGCAGGGGGTTGGACTCAATGGCCCTTGTGGTCTCTTCCAACTCTATGATTTTATGATTCTAAGTATTTCTGCCTCTGACAGTAGAGGCAGGGTGTAGTCATCATAGTTGGCCATCAATAGTCCTCTCCTCCTCCCTGAATTTGTCTTATTCCCTTTTAAAGCCATCTAGGTTCAGCTGTGTGGAGGATTTCCCTTTATCGGGCTCAAATCTTCCAGCATTCAGCTTCCTTGGGTAGCTACGTGTTCCTGTCTTAAGAAAGACTTTCTCCATGCTATTGGTTACTACCAAGCTACTTTAAGTGAATTCAAATCACCAGGGTCTGATGAGATGCACCCATGGGTAATAAAGAAGCTTGCGGATATAATCTCAGAGCCTCTGTGTATAATATTTGAGAATTCTTGGGGAATACATGAGGTCCCTGCAGACTGGAGGCAGGTAAATGTTGTCCCCATCTTCAAAAGGAGGAAAAAAGGAGACCCAGATAACTACTGACTTGTCAGCTTGGTGTCGATAACAGAAAAGGTCCTTGTTGTTGTTTTGTTGTTTAGTGGTGTCCGCCTCTTCGTGACCCCTGGACCAGAGCACTCCAGGCACTCCTGTCTTCCGCTGCCTCCCGCAGTTTGGTCAAACTCATGCTGGTAGCTTCGAGAACACTGTCCCACCATCTCGTCCTCTGTCGTCCTCTCCTCCATCTTTCCCAACATCAGGGTCTTTTCCAGGGAGTCTTCTCTTCTCACAAGATGGCCAAAGTCTTGGAGCCTCAGCTTCAGGATCTGTCCTTCCAGTGAGCACTCAGGGCTGATTTCCTTCAGAATGGAGAGGTCTGATCTTCTTGCAGTTCATGGGACTCTCAAGTCTCCTCCAGCACCATAAAGGGTCTGAGAATGGATAATTAAACAGTGAGTCTTTGAACATTTCTGCATCAATAGGAGTATAGCATCTAGATCAAGGGAAGTAATAGTGCCACTGTATTCTGCTCTGGTCAGACCTCACCTGGAGTACTGTGTCCAGTTCTGGGCACCACAGTTCAAGAAGGACACTGACAAACTGGAACGTGTCCAGAGGAGGGCAACCAAAATGGTCAAAGGCCTGGAAACGATGCCTTATGAGGAACGGCTAAGGGAGCTGGGCATGTTTAGCCTGGAGAAGAGGAGGTTAAGGGGTGATATGATAGCCCTGTTCAAATATATAAAAGGATGTCACATAGAGGAGGGAGAAAGGTTGTTTTCTGCTGCTCCAGAGAAGCGGACACGGAGCAATGGTCCGAAACTACAAGAAAGAAGATTCCACCTAAACATTAGGAAGAACTTCCTGACAGTAAGAGCTGTTCGACAGTGGAATTTGCTGCCAAGGAGTGTGGTGGAGTCTCCTTCTTTGGAGGTCTTTAAGCAGAGGCTTGACAACCATATGTCAGGAGTGCTCTGATGGTGTTTCCTGCTTGGCAGGGGGTTGGACTCGATGGCCCTTGTGGTCTCTTCCAATTCTATGATTTCGGAAAGGAGCTGTGATGATTAAGACCCAGCATGGGTTTTTATCGAAAACAAGTCATGCCAGACGAATCTCATTTCTTTTATTTTGATAGTCACAAGCTAATGCCGCAGAAGACAGAATCACTCTTCAAAATGACCTTAACAGATTGGAGAACTGGCCCAAATTGATAGAATGAATTTCAATAGGGACAAATGTCAGGTTCTAAACTTAGGCAGGAGGAACCATATGCACCAATATAAGATGGGGGACACCTGGTTTCCCAGCAGTACATGTGAAAAGGATCTAGGGGTCTTAGGAGACCACAAGCTCTATATGAATTGGGCCCAGAATACCTGAAATATCACCTCTGCCTATACGTCTGGGTGCTAGCAACCTCAGGTGAGTCCCTGTAATAGTAAGAATAATAATAGAAATAGTCAAAACAAAAAAAATTCCTTCCAGTAGCACCTTAAAGACCAACTAAGTTAGTTCTTGGTATGAGCTTTCGTGTGCATGCACACTTCTTCAGATACACACAGATACGTGTGTGTATCTGAAGCACGTATCTTCAGATACGTGCATGCACACGAAAGCTCATACCAAAAACTAACTTAGTTGGTCTTTAAGGTGCTACTGGAAGGATTTTTTTTGTTTTGACTATGGCAGACCAACACGGCTACCTATCTGTAATAGAAATAGTAATAGTAAGAATAATAATGGCTGCTGCAGTTGGTGTTTGGATAGTCATCCATCATGTAGTCTTTTGCTGTGATCTCTGCATTGCAGGGGGTTGGTCTGGATGACCTTTGGGGTTCCCTTCGAACTCTACAATTCTGTGGTTCTCTTCTATCTCAGGGTTGTCTCTTGCATCCCTAGCAGCTGCCTTGCACCATCTGGAACTTGTTCTTCGTTTGCCAAAGAGCCAGGGTGCGGCTGCTCCTCCCAGAGCACTGCGTGACTGTTGCCCCACACGGCCCCTTTTGCCATGGGGCGGGGAGCGACTGTGCTTCCAACCCTCCCCCAAAGTCCACTCTAGAAACGACTCCTAAGAATGGTTTGCATGCACGGATGCGGCAAATGGGTTTGCAAAATTGCGGCGCCTTGCAAAAACAGGCTAGCAGCAAGCAGAACTGGCCACGGTTGTGTGTTAGGATAATAGAGTCTTGGAACTGTAGGGCTGGAAGGCTCCCCAAGGGCGATCGAGTCCAACCTCCCTGCAATGCAGTGTTGCTGATGGCGAACTCATGTCCTCCCTGGGTTTTTGTTCTGTGAAAAGGAGCTCCCCGCCCCCAGAAATCTAGCTCCTCCGGGTGATGCATCTTGGGAGAAGGTGGGAAAAGTTTGTGCTACTGCATGAAAATACAAGCCAGTGTGCCCCCATAGTGTGGAACCTCAACCCCTTTGTCTCAGGTTCGGGGTGTGTGTGCTGGGACAGAGAGCTCAAGGCAAAATCCAACCTCTCTGCCTTTTCCTTCCACTGAAGTTCCTAGTCCTCATGAACTGTGATGAAAACACTCTTTCTTAACTCCTTAGTAAAAGGACCCCTGACCATTAGGTCCAGTCGTGGCCGACTCTGGGGTTGCGGCGCTCATCTCGCTTTACTGGCCGAGGGAGCCGGTGTACAGCTTCCGGGTCATGTGGCCAGCAGGACTAAGCCGCTTCTGGCAAACCAGAGCATCGCACGGAAATGCCGTTTACCTTCCTGCCGGAGCGTTTGACATACTTTCAACTGCTAGGTTGGCAGGAGCAGGGATCAAGCAACGGGAGCTCACCCCGTCGCGGGGATTCGAATCACCGACCTTCTGATCGGCAAGTCCTAGGCTCTGTGGTTTAACCCACAGCGCCACCCGCGTCCCCTTAACTCCTTAGCCTCTGCAAAATTTCATACTGGATTTTGATGGGTATGTGTGTGTGGATGTGTCAGGGCCGGATTTAGGTTTGACGAGGCCCTAAACTACTGAAGGTAATGGGGCCCTTTATATGTCCAGCTGTCCTTTGTCAACAACAAATTCTCGCTGTTTTTTGTGTTGAACATATGCTATATGGTAATTGATGGACCCAATAAAGCCATTTGCGCATCACAAAATAGGAGCCTACACAACACAAAGCACGGTTGCTGTATGTAGGTTTTATTTTATTTGTTTTTTATCTTATATTTTGGAAATGTACATCCAGTTTTTTTCCCTTTAAATTTTTTTGGGCCCCCCAAGAGAGTGGGGCCCTAAGCTATCGCTTGTTTAGCTTATATGTAAATCCGGCACTGGTGTGTGATAGCGATAGAAAGACACAAGGGACCGTCTTTGTACAATAAAGGTCATACACACAGCCACTCACAGACTTCCTTTTTTGGATATTGGCCAGAACCAAGAAGGTATACTTGAACCCTGGTTTAAGATCTCCTGATATTCTTCCCCCAGACTGCTTGGCGGTTTTCCCAGAGTTGAAATCTCAACTTTTTTTTTTTATGTGACCATAATTATCCTTTTCCCCAGTGGTCTTGAATTCCATCATTTTAGAAAACGTTTGCGTGTGTAGGCTGGAGCAAATCGACTTAACAAAGGGAGAAATCTGCCTCTTTGCTTGAACTTCTATTGAACTTTTTGATTCCCAGGCCGTCAGCGAAAGCAAAATAGCTCCTAATTATGCTCTTCATTTATTAATTAGCTGGTGATGGCTGGAGGTAGCTTGCCATCCACCCCCGGATTTAATTCCCTACCTCGTTGCTCTTAATTGTAACAAACTATGCGGAAGAGCAGCACCAAAGTAATTTTTCCTTCTGGAAATATCTCTCTCTGCTTTGGACACTCAGATGGGAAGATCTATTAACCGCTGCATGTCTGGACCGGATGAGATTGCAGCTTTGACCTCTGCACTCTTAGTGCCCCTTATTTTAACAGAGTTTTGCAGATTGCAGCAAGGAGTTTAGCTGCAAAGAGCAGACTCAAGATGAGACAGGAACAGCTCAGAGGCGCTCCATCTCAATTGTCTTTCTCTTCCTGGTGTGTGTTGGGAATAATAATAATAATAATAATAATAATAATAATAATAATAATAATAATTTATTTATACTCCACCCATCTGGCTGGGCTTCCCCAGCCACTCTGGGCAACTTCCAACAAAATATTAAAATACCATAATACATCAAACATTAAAAGCTTCCCTAAACAGGGCTGCCTTCAGATGTGCTTCTAAAAGTCTGGTAGTTGTTGTTCTCTTTGACATCTGGTGGGAGGGCGTTCCACAGGGAGGGCGTCACTACCGAGAAGGCCCTCTGCCTGGTTCCCTGTAACGTGGCTTCTCTCAGTGAGGGAACCGCCAGAAGGCCCTTGGCGCTGGACCTCAGTGTCCGGGCAGAACGATGGGGGTGGAGATGCTCCTTCAGGTCTACTGAGCCTTTGAGGCCGTTTAGGGCTTTCAACTTCAGCACCAACACTTTGAATGGTGTTCGGAAATGTACTGGGAGCCAATGTAGGTCTTTTAAGACTGGTGTTATGTGGTCCCGGTGGCCGCTCCCAGTCACCAGTCTAGCTGCCGCATTCTGGATTAGTTGTAGTTTCTGGGTCATCTTCAAAGGTAGACCCACGTAGAGCGCATTACAGTAGTCCAAGCGAGATATAACCAGAGCATGCACCACTCTGGCGAGGCAGTCCACAGGCAGATAGGGTCTCATCCTGTGTACCAGATGGAGCTGGCAGACAGCTGCCCTGGACACAGAATTGACCTGCGCCTCCATGGACAGCTGTGAGTCCAAAATGACTCCCAGGCTGCACACCTGGTCCTTCAGGGGCACAGTTACCCCATTCAGGACCAGGGAGTCCCCCACACCTGCCCGCCTCCTGTCCCCCCAAAACAGTCCTTCTGTCTTGTCAGGATTCAACCTCAATCTGTTAGCTGCCATCCATCCCCCTACCGCCTCCAGAAACTCAACGTTCAGCCAGGAGCCTAACCCAAGGCTTATTCCGACTCCCATATTATCGTTCCGTTTCAGGCGAGAAGGAACCACAGGATCACAGAACCACAGAATTGTAGAGTTGGAGGTGTGTTTGTGTGTGTGGAGGTTACGGTCATTTTGCAAAAGCTCTTCGCACATGCTCAGAGGCTCCCATATACTACAAAGCCAGGGCAGAAACCCTGGGTTTTCATGCCTCGCCAGCTATTAAATCTTTCGGCAGCTTTAGGCAAGCAATTCATTTTTTAAAAATTTTCTTTGCTTTTCCGCCCGCCCAAAGTGGACCTCTAGGCTAACCTACTCTGCAGGGTTGTTGTTATATGCTTGCTCATATACAGTAATATCTTTGCAAAGCGGCTTGAGCATGTGAGAACACTGCTTATCGACATAACACATTGGGGAGCAGCCTCTAATCGATAGGCTGTCATTTCCAGCAAAGACAGATGTTAATTTGTGGGGCTTTAATTCCCTCCTAATTTTTTCTCCATTGCTCTAATGTGGTGTGCGGGGAGCGGCGGCTTTCGAGTGGGTGTTTTGTGTGGGATTGCTGGATCAGGCCAAGGACTTGGAAGGGACCCCCCAAAGGCCATCTAGTCCAACCCCCCTACAATGCGGGAATTCTAGTGCTGCAGAAATCTGCGTAGTTGGTGCAGGAATCATAGTCCAGCAACCTGTTCTTACAGTGACCACCCAGAGGCCCCAATGCGAAGTCTGAAAGCAGGATTCGAACACAGAGCCCTCTCCCTTCCAGTGGTTTCCAGCAGCTCGCTTTCAGAAGCATTGCTGCCTTCAACTGTGGATCCATTGATACTACTAGCCATTGATAGCCCTCCATGAATTTGTCTAATCCTTTTCTACAGCTGTGCAAGTTGGTGTGCAAGCTGCATGAAAAAGGGCTTTATTTTCTCCGTCCTGAATCTTTCAGCCATCCTGGGCCCCTCAGGATAGGCTTGCATCTCTCCTTAAATATATCTCGTGCGTGCAAGTTCCCCCTGTCCTTGACATCAAAATTCCAGCCTGCATTCACCCTTTTTAAATCTAGATTTGCCCCTTTCTGGGGGAAATCGAAATGCTGCTCTCTTTTTTCTCCCTTCCCCTGCTTCATTTGGAAGCCCCCATGGAATAACGAAAGAGGGCTATTTAAAAACAAAGTAGGTTTTTTGTTTCGGAAGGATATTGCTTTTTCCGTCAACACTTCACATTAGCTAGATTGAGCTCTGGTAATGCGCCAAAATATGAAATATTGGGCGATTGCGCGGAAGAATCTTGACATGAATCTGCTGGAAATTATTTAATCGGCTGACAGCCTTTATTGCTCTGGCGGCTTCATCCATTCTGGGGTTCAGCCCTCTGGCTGAAACAGGTTCAGGGGCTAAAAAGCCCAGATGGATGCCGCTTTTGGCTGCGTGATCGGCCTTGTGGGTGCAGGGTCCCAGCCGCTGGCTACTTCCAGCAGCCTCCGGGTGACATTTCCCCCATCTCCGCAGGCCATCTCCAGTGTTTCCTCAGCCCCTCTGGGGAGCTAGTCCTCATTAAATATGTCACGTCAGATAGCAGTGGCGCCAAAAGCAGATGCTTGTGTCATTGATATCTGAACGGATTTCAACGCACAGCCTCTCCCAAGCACTCAGGAGGGTTTGCTGAGCTTACGCCTGCCAGCGCTCTCACAATATGATCTATAAATCCTGTGCCTTGCTCCCAGATATTGCAGTTATTTTCTGGTGAGGTTCTCTGCATGTGCCCTTGCGCTATCGGTTGGGGAATTCAGAAACTGGAGAATCTCTTGTTCTACTTTGTTTTAAAACGATCCAGCTGGATAGCTCAGTTGGTTAGAGTGTGCTGCTGATAACGCCAAGGTCACAGGTTTGATTCCCATATGGAACAGCTGCATATTCCTGCTATTGCAGGGAGCTGGACTAGATCAGGCATGTCCAACAGGTAGATTGTGATCTACCGGTAGATCACTGGATGTCTGTGGTAGATCACTGGGCTCAACAAGTTTGGCTCCCCCCCTGTTACGGAAAAATCTAGGTGCGAGGCTGCTCAGTCCCCCAGCTGGTTGGGCAGAACCCGCGGGTCCCTGCGGAATAAAGGAAGGAGTCCAGCCACCAACTGGAGCAAAGAGCTGTAGACCAAATTTTATTGCGCAACAGGTTCAAAGAGGAATTTTGTGCTCCGAAGATGGGGTGACAAGGACTTTTAAAACTTTCCCACCATATCCCAGAATACAGTTCATACAGCATCATTGATACATCACTGACATGTCACAAAAGGGGAGGGGTAGGCAGGGGTTACACTAGTTTAATCTTGGCAAACATGTCCAGGCAAGTCCTTGGTACAAGATTAGCATAAGCAGACATGTCAGGGCAAGACCCAGGTATAAGATGAGCATAGGCAAACACCTCTGAAGTCCCACCACTCAAAGTACAATAGAAGTTCCTTTGCATGTCTGGAGCCTGAGGCGAGTCAGGTGATGAGATTTGGCTTCCCTTGGCTAACAATTGTTGTTGTTGAGTCATTGAGTCGCGTCCGCCTCTTTGTGACCCCCTGGACCAGAGCACGCCAGGCACTCCTGCCTTCCACTGCCTCCCGCAGTTTGGTCAAACTCATGATGGTAGCTTTGAGAACACTGTCCCACCATCTCGTCCTCTGTCGTCCCCTTCTCCTTGTGCCCTCCATCTTTCCCAACATCAGGGTCTTTTCCAGGGAGTCTTCTCTTCTCATGAGGTGGCCAAAGTATTGAAGCCTCAGCTTCAGGATCTGTCCTTCCAGTGAGCACTCAGGGCTGATTTCCTTCAGAATGGAGAGGTTTGATCTTCTTGCAGTCCATGGGACTCTCAAGGGTCTCCTCCAGCACCAGAATTCAAAAGCATCCATTCTTCTGCGATCAGCCTTCTTTATGGTCCAGCTCTCACTTCCATACATCACTACTGGGAAAACCAGAGCTAACATTGAGCCCAGCAATTGTCACCTCTGGGAACTTCCTGGAGTCCCTTTTCAAGGGAAAAATGAATGAATGAAGGAAGGAAAATGGCAAAGGAGTTGATTTTATATTATTTTTAAAGTTAGGTAACTTCCCTGAGCTGTCAAGTTGAAAGGAAACACTCAGGCACAATATCTGTAACATTTAAAGATGTGCCCCACCCGTAATTTCCATGACACCCCGAAAAAGCTCAATATTTTTGCCCTGGACCCCTAAAAAACGTGGCTTTCTCCTCCCTAAAAAAAAAAAGCTCAATGGCTTCAACCTGAACCCCCCAAAATGGGCCTTCCTCCTTCCTAAAAAAAGCAAAAAAGTCAACTTTGACTTGAACCCCCAAAAAGGGGGTAGATCACTGCCAGTTTTTAACTTCTGTGAGTAGATCGCTGTCTCTTGGACATTGGCCACCCCTGGACTAGACATAGCTGTCAACGTTTTCCTTTTTTTAAAGGGAAATTCCCTTATTCTGAATAGGATTCCTCGCGACAAAAGGGGAAAAGTTGACAGCTATGGGACTAGATGATCCACAGGGTCCCTTCCAGCTCTATAATTCTAATCCTTGTTGTTGTTTAGTCGTTTAGTCGTGTCCGCCTCTTTGTGACCCCCTGGACCAGAAAAGAAGAAGAAGAAGAGTTTGGATTTGATATCCCGCCTTTCACTCCCTTTTAAGGAGTCTCAAAGCGGCTAACATTCTCCTTTCCATTTCTCCCCCACAACAAACACTCTGTGAGGTGAGTGGGGCTGAGAGACTTCAGAGAAGTGTGGCTGGCCCAAGGTCACCCAGCAGCTGCAGGTGGAGGAGCGGAGACTCGAACCCGGTTCCCCAGATTACAAGACTACAGCTCTTAACCACTACACCACATTGGCTCTCGCCAGGCACACCTGTCTTCCACTGCCTCCCACAGTTTGGTCAAACTCATGCTGGTAGCTTCAAGAACACTGTCCCACCATCTCGTCCTCTGTCGTCCCCTTCTCCTTGCGCCCTCCATCTTTCCCAGCATCAAGGTCTTTTCCAGGGAGTCTTCTCTTCTCATGTGGCAGCCAAAGTCTTGGAGCCTCAGCTTCAGGATCTGTCCTTCCAGTGAGCACTCAGGCCTGATTTCCTTCAGAATGGAGAGGTTGGATCTTCTTGCAGTCCATGGGACTCTCCAGAGTCTCCTCCAGCACCAGAATTCAAAAGCATCCATTCTTCGGCGATCCACCTTCTTTATGATTCTCACTTCCATACATCACTACTGGGAAAACCAGAGCTTTAACTATATGGACCTTTGTTGGCAAGGTGATGATTGCCAAAATAAGCTTGGGACCGTTCTCAAAATGCTGGTCGAGGGGACTAACAGGAATTCCAGCAGCTAGTGGTTTGCCCACCTTGAGACGAATAAATTGTGCAAAAATAGGCAGGAGGATGTACGTTCATTTAATCTGCATAAGAAGTGCCTGCTGGATCAGACCAAAGGGGGCTTGTTTAGTCCAGCATCCTGTTTTTACAGTGGCCAACTAGATGCCTTTGGGGAAACCAGCAAGCAGGATTCAGAAGCATCAGTGAGAGCAGAGCATAACCTTTGATAGCTCTCCATAAATGTGTCAAATCCCCTTTTTAAGAGGTCCAAGCTTTTGGCCATCCCTGCCTCCAGTGGGAGGGAGTTCCACAGTTTAACTATGTGCTGCGTAAAGAATTCCTTCCTCCCTTCTGTGGGATGTGAAACACAAGAGCAATCAAGTACAACATTCCTAGAGTGAACATGTTGACACATGGGGAGAAATGTTTGTCAAGCCAGCAGGTAAACTTCCTGTTTCCTTCTGGGCTGGGACAGACTTCCTCTGCGTGTGACTAGAGGTGGGCGTGGCCTCACCTGTGCAGGTAAGAAAAGCATAGGACTGGCCGCCATCTCTCTCTCTTTGACTACATGCATTGAAGAAGCAACATCTGCTTAGCCAAAGATGCTCTCTTGGCCTTCAGCCCAGAGAGGACAGAGGGACTGTCTCCTTAGGAGATACTTTCCGGGTGTATGTTACTTTTCTAAGCTAAGTCTGCCTTCTGGGATCTGATTGTGAACAGAATGTGAGTGAGTGAACTCTTTTAATACTTTTATAGAAGACTGTCGTGTCTTATCTTTTATGAGGGAATAAGGGGAAAATATCAGAACAGTTATTATAGAGGCTTTAGCGAGCCTGAGCAAACGCATCCGCTGCGAGTTTAAAAAGGGGAATGTTACTCTGCTAAATTGTGAACTTGTTAACACATGTTGGAAAGACTATTATCAGACAATATACTGTATTTTTCGCCCTATAGGACGCACTTTTCCCCCTCCAAAAATGAAGGGGAAATGTGTGTGCGTCCTATGGGGCAAATGCAGGCTTTCACTGAAGCCTGGAGAGCAAGAGGGGTCGGTGTGCACCGACCCCTCTCGCTCTCCAGGCTTCAGGAGAGCCCCACCGCCAGCCCCACAAGCTCGGGTGACAGCGGGGAGGCGGAACGCCGCCATCCCGCTGTCCCCCGACTTGGTTAGAAGGCTGGCGGGGGGGGGGGGGAGAAGCCTGCTCTTCCCCGTCGCCAGCCCCGCAAACTCGGAGGACAGCGGGAGAGACGCAGTGCGCCATCCCGCTGTCTCCCGACATGGTTTGGAGGCTGGCGGAGGACTTCCTCCTCCCCCAGCCCCGCAAGCTCCCAGAGCGATGCCAAAGCTGCGCGCAGCTTCGGCATGGCTTCTGGGGGAGGGGGAAGCTCGGGCTCCCCCCGCCCCAGCCCCGCACCTGGGAAAAAAATAATAATTTCCCCCCCTTTATTCCCCCCCCAAATCTAGGTGCGTCCTATGGACCGGTGCGTCCTATAGTGCGAAAAATACGGTATCCTCTCCTGCATCCCTGAACATTCCCACACCTTCAGCTTCACTGCATCGTTGAATCCAGATTTTCTGGGGCTCGTGCAGAGCGCGGTTCACCTGCCGCGTCCTCCTAGCCCAGGGTCTTGGTGCGGTTGTGCGATTGACGGCGGCCTTGGCATGCGAATGCCTGTGCCTTTTGTTCCAGATGCTCTTCTCACGTGGCTCCCTGCCCTCTTTTTCTTTCTTTGGCATCCTTGTGGTGCGTTGCATCGCCAGTGGCGACGGCGGAGGAGGGAGGCCGAGGCAGGAAGGGGGAGGCCTCTTCGCGAAGAGAGCTGGTGACTCAGCCCCCGCTGTGGCGGGGGGAGAGATGAGGGCGCCACTCACTGTTGGGCATCACCTGCCCACAGGCAGATTCAAGCCTTCCCCTCCTTTCTGCGAAAACCTTGGCCTATCGTCCTCGTTGCAGGTAACAAAAACAAGATAGATACTTGCAGCAGCTTCCACGGTTGTCTCTTTCATGTTCTCCTCCTCAGTCTAAACCGGGAGTTTGGAGTGCCACCATCCCATTGGTCTATTATTATTATTATTATTAATAATAATAATAATAATAATAATAATAATAATAAATAATTTATTATTTATACCTTGCGCATCTGGCTGAGTCTCCCCACTGAGAGCCAGTGTGGTGTAGTGGTTAAAAGCGGTAGACTCGTAATCTGGTGAACCGGGTTCGCTTCCCTGCTCCTCCACCTGCAGCTGCTGGGTGAGCTTGGGCCAGTCACACTTATTTGAAGTCTCTCAGCCCCACTCACCTCACAGAGTGCTTGTTGTGGGGGAGGAAGGGAAAGGAGAATGTGAGCCACTTTGAGACTCCTTAAAGGGAGTGAAAGGCGGGATATCAAATCCAAACTCCTCCTCTTCTTCTCTTCCCCAGCCACTCTGGGCGGCTCCCAATCGAGTGTTCAAAATAATACAGCATCAAACTTTAAAAAGGGCTGCCTTCAGATGTCTTTTAAAAATAAGATAGCTGCTTATTTCCTTGACATTTGATGGGAGGGCGTTCCACAGGGCGGGCGCCACTACTGAGAAGGTCCTCTGCCTGGTTCCCTGCAACCTCACGTCTTGCAATGAGGGAACTGCCAGAAGGCCCTCGGCGCTGGACCTCAGTGTCCGGGCAGAACCATGGGGGTGGAGACGCTCCTTCAGGTCTACTGGGCCTTTGAGGCCATTTAGGGCTTGAAAGATCAGCAGCAACACTTTTCAATTGTGCTCGGAAACGTACTGGGTGCCATTGTAGGTCTTTCAAGAAGTGGATTTTGGGGAGTGTGACTGGTTTGCCTTCACCAGGTGCCAAGTCAAGAGGGTGCTGTGGCGGCCTCCCAGACCCCTCAAATCTCCCGATTTATTCGGGACATTACCTGGCTTCTGTTCCCGATCCCAAACATCCCGATTTTGCTTCCCTACGCTGGTCTTGCCAGAGCGAAGGACCGAAAGATGGAAGGCGTCGCAGGTTGGGTGTTGCACGCTGCTGGAATTTCAGAGCCCCAAGTCTGCCACTGCCCAGATCCTGAGATTTCAGGGACCAAACCTGAGACCTAGGGGGGCAGCCCCTGGTGATGTCATAAGGACCCCCCAGTGGAGATGGAAATTATTTGGGAGAGGGAAGTAGAGAAGGACAGAACCCAGAGAGTCTATGCTGTAATTTGCAGCTAGCTCCCACTGAGCTGAACTTGCAAGCTGTGTTGAATCAATCTTTCATGTATATATATATATATTTGCTCATCCGTAAAGTCAAGCGCTCCGGGTCAGGCCTGGAAGTTTGGCAACCCTATTGGTGCATTGAGTGTGCGCTTCCTTCCTTCTGTAGAATATGTCTCCTGCATTGGAGACCTGATCTCTAGAGTAGCCATAGTTGTTCGGAGATCTGGGAGTATGTTTGGAAATGGCTGTGGTGGCCTGGGTGTCTGATTCAGAAGCTGAACCTGAGGAGTCCCAGCCTGCACAGGAGTCCCCGCCTCCAGGGCCGGCTGAGTCGGGGCAGGGGCTTGAATCTGAAGGGCCCTCACCTGTGCCGGATCCTCAGGAGCAGATACCAGATGTATTCACTCTGGCTCCGGAGGTGATGGAGGACCCATTGCCCTCAGGTCCTCCACTCTCAGCCCTGTCAGGGGAAGGTGAAGCTGCTCCTGGGTCCAGTAACCCTCCAGCCTCTCCTGAGCTGCAGAGGCTCAGGGCAGAGAGGCGGAGGGAACGAAGTTCTCGCAGGAGGAGTGCTGTGCTCGCCTCCAGGCCAGGAGAGGCGAGTCACCTGTGGGCCGGGACCACCCCTGGCTTCAGAGGAAATAAAGGCCAGTCAGCCCAGTCCCAGGTTGCGGGAGCAACGTCATTGGAAACCTGTTTCTGCCAGCACCCAGACCTGTTCTTCCAGAGTTCCCGACCTTGCCCGGCTCCTCGCTTTGGACCCCACTTCACCCTTGGTGGACAGTCTCCAGACCCTCAACCCAGGACTGGACTCTGACCACGCCTCACGGTAACCTCCCCCCGGGGCCAGCACACAGGCATAATTTTTCATCGCAGGCCAGGCTACCAAAAAAAGCCGTCTCGAAGGGCTAATGGTACATGACACCGGAGAATCTCCACGTGATTCATATGAATTTAGACGATGGATGCCGGAGCCGTGAATGTGAATCAATCTTGCTCTTATCGACTCGTGCAAAGACGGCATCTGTGCATTGCGAGAGAACTAATATTGTCTGGGACCGTTGCCACCTGACTCTTGTTACGAGAAATATTGGAGAAAGCCTGGCATCCCTGTTGGGCCGGAATCAGAGTTGGGGAAAACCTGTCTCTCCCCATTCACCTTAGTAAACGTCCGGGAGGATGGGAATTGTAATCTGGGGTGGTGGCGAGGGCTGTAGAGCACTTGGCTTGCATGCAAAAGGTCCTGGGCTCAACCCCAGACATCTCCAGGTAGAGCTGGGAGAGGCCCCTGCCTGCGACCAGCTGCTGCCAGTCAGTGTATACAGTAAGTACCATAGCTGTCAACCGTCCCTTATTTGGCGAGAAAGTCCCTTATCCCAGGGCCGTGCCCCACTGCTGTCCCTTATTGATGATGTCCCTTAAATTTCCCGGATTTCAAAGGAAGCAGCTCCTCTCCCTCCCTCCCTGCCAGCCAGGGAGGAGGGAGGCTCCAACTGTGTTGCTTGGCTGCCCGGCCCGCCCCCCTCCGGCCTCCTCTCACCAGCCTCAGCCCCCGGGAGCCCCTTCCCGCCAGGAGCCTTGGGCCCTTCTGCCGCCATCCTCCTCACGGCCGCCTGGGGCCTCCCCTCTGCCCATCGCCGCCATTCCCGTTAGTACTGCAGCTATGCCACCGAAGGACCCGGATGAGTTGGGCAGCCTGGCGCGGCCTATGAATTGCTGAGGTGCCTTGAGAGGAGAGCGAGGGCAACCATAGAGAAAGCAGTTCAGAGAGAGGAGGAAGAGGAGGCGGAGGTGCTGGCAGGTGTTCCAAGGGCTACAAGGGAAGGACCGCAAGCGCTTCTCCCATAGATTAGTAGTGGTAGACTAGCATAGATGGTCTGATCTGCGGGTTTATTTCAGGTGCTATTTCCCCCCCCCCTTCCTCCCGCCCCACCTGATGGAACTGAGAGCTGCAGATGGAGCACGAGAGAAAAGATGCAGAACTGCAGCAGCATCTTTGTAACTTGGACTTCGTTTTGCGAGAAAAGTGGTTGCTGCTTGTAGTTATTTAATTGCAGTGTTTCATCGGCTGATGTCTTGAGCAGCAACCTCTGGAAACGAAGGGCTAAAAACCGGCGCAGCTCTCCAAAATTATCTGGTCCCTTTTAACTTCGTATTTCAGCTGGTTGACTAAAGTCCCTTATTTTGGCTGCTGATCCCTTATTTTCGAGGCTGCTGGTCCCTTATTTTCAAATCTGTAAGTTGACAGCTATGGACAGTACTGAGTGAGATGAACCAGTGGTCTTCCTTGGTGTAGGGCAGGTTCCTGTCCAGGGGACTGGTGGCTGCCCATCCTTGGAGAAGGCCATTCTGGCAAATCTGTACAGGCTGCATAAGAGGCTTGAAAGAAGGCATGATAAAGTAACAGAGAGAGAGACAGTGTGGTGCAGTGGTTAGAGTGTTCCTGGGAGAGACTGGCTGGATGCAGAGGAGTGGTGGGAGAGCTGGGAGCCCCCAGGGGAAGAAGGCTCAGAGCCAGGGGATTGGTGGTGGGATGGCAATGAAGGATCAGAGGGAGAAGAGGGAGCAGGAGGTGTTGGAAGCCAAAGGGGCAGTAGGGTTCAGTGAGCAGGAAGAGGCTGAGGGGCCATGTGCTGGTCCTGAGGGCTAACCGTGCGGCGAGGTCCGAGTTCAGTCCAAGGTCGAGGGTGCGGTATGGAGGCTGTCCGTCAAAGCTGAAGCTGGGTCCAAGGCAGGGAGTCGGGTGAGGTCAGGAACTCTGGCAGAAGAGCAGGACAGGGTTCAGGCAGGAACAGGCTACCAACAATGTTGCTCCACAACCTGGGACTGGGGCTGGCTGGCTTTTATCTGCCCCGAGGCATAGGGCGGCCCCGGTCCACAGGTGACTCGCCTCTCCTGGCCTGGAGGCAAGCCCTTCTCCTGCAAGAACTTAGTTCCCTCCGCCTCTCTGCCCTGAGCCTCTGCAGCTCAGGAGAGGCTGGAGGGTTACCGGACCCAGAGGCAACCCCAGCTTCCTCTGATGGGGCTGAGAGTGGAGCACCTGCAGGCAATGGGTCCTCCATCACCTCAGGAGCCAGAGCAGACTCAGCTGGTGCCTGCACCTGAGGATCCAGCACAGGTGAGGACCCTTCAGGCTCAGGCCCCAGCTGGTTCTGGGGGCGGGGAATCCTGTGCAGGCTGGGATTCCTCGGGTTCAGTATCCGAGTCCGAATCCCAGGCCATCCCAGGCCAGGAGACAGATGAAGCATCTCTGCTGAAGAATCCAGGGAGTCTCCCCCTCCTGCTGGCTCCCCACTGGTCACCCAGAACCAGAAGAGATATGAAGAGGGTGGAGCATAGGCGGATAGGCAAAGAGGTCTCAGACTGGGAAGGACCCAGGGGAGGAGGAGTCTTAGAGAGCAGTGGGAAGGCAAGGACCTCCAGCCCCCCAACTGCCTCATTGAGGCAAAGGCCACTGGGAAGGGCTGCTGTGACCACTAGGACCGAGCTATTCAGTTACTTTGAATAAAGAGTTAACTTCATGGACATTGGGCGTTTTATTGTTCTGTTGCTGACCCATGCCTGACTCCACCTCCGGACACTAGAGTTCAAATTGCCCTACTTGGCCATGAAGTCACTGCCTCTCAGCCTAGCCTTCCTCACAGGGGATTAAATGAGGAGTGCGGAGAGGGAGGACCATGTCCCCTTGAGCTCCTTGGAGGTGGGATCTAAATGCAATTTAAAAAAAATATGGTTAATTCTTGGCATACTAGAACGGCTTCTTTAAAAGACAGGGAGTGCAGAATACAGTGGTACCTCAGGCTAAGTACTTAATTTGTTCCGGAGGTCCGTACTTAACCTGAAACTGTTTTTAACCTGAAGCACCACTTTAGCTAATGGGGCCTCCTGCTGCTGCTGCACCGCCGGAGCACGATTTCTGTTCTCATCCTGGAGCAAAGTTCTTAACCCGAGGTACTATTTCTGGGTTGGCGTAGTCTGTAACCTGAAGCGTATGTAACCTGAAGCGTATGTAACCTGAAGCGTATGTAACCTGAGGTACCACTGTACATATTTATGAAAAGTGTGCGTAACCATACAGCTGAATATCTCGGAGACAGAGGATGGGTAGGACTTCCAAAGGAACGAGGGGGCGGAACAAACCTTTCTCTGTAATTGCATTTTTAAAGAAAATCAAACCAGGCGTAAATAAATAAAACTTTGACTAGGAGGAGAATGTAGAGGGAAATGCAGAGCAAGTGTCACCAAGCCTGCAAATGCCGTTCTGTGTACATAGACAACGTCGGGGAGCAGAGTTTGATCTTTAAAAATAAATAAATAAATATTTGATATTGGGTAATTTGAGATTAATTAAATCGATAATGGGTATTTGCTAGATTCTTCCTCTTCTGTTTGTTCTCTGCGTGTTTGGTCATGAAATAGTAATCTCGCTGGATGTTCGCTGGCTTGGTGTTTGTTGTTCCGCGATGGCGGATATTTTTAATGATGTTGTGGCTTTCAAGGCCTGCTTAGATGCTGGGAACTGGATCTGGAAACAACAACAACGAATATTTATTTATACCCCGCCCGTTCTGGGTGGCTCCCAACAGAATACAGTGGTACCTTGGTTCTCAAACTCAATCCGTTCCGAAAGTAAGTTCCAAAACAAAAGCGTTCCAAAACCAAGCCGCGCTTTTCCATAGAAAGCAATGCAAAATGGATTAATCTGTTCCAGACTTTTAAAAACAACCCCTAAAACGGCAATTTAACATGAATTTTACGATCTAGCGAGACCATTGATCCATAAAATGAAAGCAATAAAACTGGGTTGCCCACAATTATGTGTCTAGATTCCACCTTAGCTTTTTTCTGTATGTGCAGAGCCCTTCTTGCACCTTATCAGAATTTTTTGCCCGCCGCTCTAGCATTCAGTGTTAGGTAAAGGTTAAGGGACCCCCAACCATTAGGTCCAGTCATGGCCGACTTAGGGGCTGTGGCGCTCATCTCGCTTTACTGGCTGAGGGAGCTGGCGTACAGCTTCCGGGTCATGTGGCCAGCATGACTAAGCCACTTCTGGCGAACCAGAGCAGCGCACGGAAAGGCTGTTTCCCTTCCCGCCGGAGTGGTACCTAGTTATCTATTTGCACTTTGTGCTTTCGAACTGCTAGGTTGGCAGGAGCAGGGACCGAGCAATGGGAGCTCTCCCCGTCGCGGGGATTCGAACCGCCGACCTTCTGATCGGCAAGCCCTAGGCTCTGTGGTTTAACCCACAGCGCCACCCGCGTCCCTTGCATTCAGCGTTAGGCTCCTGCTAAAGCCGACTCTCACCAGTTTTGCGGCCACGCAGGGTACCCTTCTGTACGTGAAACGTGGCCTCTGTTAATGGATGTTTCAGAATTTCTACCTCACTAGCTGTGACGGCTATATTATTCCTCCACCGTCTGAAACTGTATGCCTCTGAGGGGCAGTTGCTGGGAATCGCAACTGAGAAGAGCTGCTCTCGCACTCGGGTCCTGCTTGCAGGTTTCCCATAATAGGCATTTGGGTTGGCCCCTGTGAGGACAGGATGCTGTCGTAGATTGGCCTCCTTGGGCCTGATCCAGCAGCCAGGCCCTTCCTATGTCCTTAACCACAACGATTCCAGCAGCTGGGATAAAGACGCTGTGAGCTTGGGTGTCCTTTAAATTTCCTTGGGGTTATTTATATACCTATTTGCGAAGTCGGAGCCGCTTTTGGATAATCTGTTTTTGTTATCGTGGAAAGAGACAAATGGGTTATCCAATTAAGGCGCGGGAACGCGTAGATTTGCAGGGAAATTGCGCTTTGCCAATTTGCAAGCGAATCAGATAAAACTCGATAAGAAAAGAAATGAACTTGAGGTACGTTCAGGCAAGCGGCCTCCTTAGAAACTTCTGGTTTGCCAGGACCCTTGGCTTTGATATCCACTTTCAGTGGCGCAGTGGTTCAGTGTGTCTGGCTATTAACCAAGAGGTTGTTGGTTCGAGTCCACCCAGGGGTGGCCATAGCTGTCAACTTACAGATTTGAAAATAAGGGACCAGCAGCCTAAAAATAAGGGATCAGCAGCCAAAAAAAGGGATTTTCCAAGCACAAGTATGTTCGGCTTCTGAGCCCCTCCAAGCCAAAGGCAGAAAGCCCAGCCAGCAGCCAAACAAAGCCTCAAGCGGTGGTTCCCACAGCGCAGCAACCCGGCAAAGGGGATGCAGCAAGGAAAACCACCGTCACCTCTCCGCTGGGAAGCGCTGAGCAAAGGCGAGTCCCCAGGCAACGCGGCCGATTGGATCGGCACAAAGCATGCAAGCTCCACCCCCCGTCGTTCTTAGACTCCTTATTGGGTGAGCAACGCAGCCAAGCAACACAGCTGGAGCCTCCCTCCTCCCTGGCCAGCAGGGAGGAAGGGAGAGGAGCTGATTCCTTTGAAACCTGGGAAATTTAAGGGACATCATCAATGAGGGACAGCAGCGGGACACGGCGCTGGGATAAGGGAATTTCCCACCAAATAAGGGACGGTTGACAGCTATGGGGGTGACTGTGGGCAGGAATTTGGCATTGCAGAGCCGGTGGACTAAATGAGCCCTGGGAGTCCCTCACGACTCTACCATTCTATGATTCTAATATGCTGAAACAGGTTTCTCTTCTGGACACTGAAGCTGACCATTGGCCCTGCCCTTCCCCTTCTAGCCACTAGCTCCAGAGGCTCGAGAGTGTGGGCTCCTCCTCTGGGCCTGCCTGGACCTTTGCTCAGCAAGGGGCAGGACTCGAACGTGGTGCCAGAGTGGGAGGAGAGCCAGCAGGACTGGCCTTGCCCTGCTGCTGTGTAGCAAGGCCGACTCCTCTTTGTCTGAGTCTACGCTCCCACTTGTCTGGAGTTCAGCCTACACTTGAGTAGGACCCTGGCAGAGACACATGCCCGACTGGCATGTTCTCTCCCTCCTGGTCGATCGTTCGGGAGCTTCAAAAGCTTTCTTCAGCCCAAACATCACAGCGACCAATGCCAACTGACATTGTGTCCTAAGTGTGCCAGTAGAGTCTGCACACCATGTGCGTGACAGACCTCAGCAATTCAGCATTTTGGCTAATCTACTTTGCTGTTGTTGTTGTTTAGTCGTGTCCAACTCTTTGTGGCCCCCTGGACCAGAGCACGCCAGGCACTCCTGTCTTCCACTGCCTCCCGCAGTTTGGTCAAACTCAGGCTGGTAGCTTTGAGAACACTGTCCCACCATCTTGTCCTCTGTCGTCCCCTTCTCCTTGGGCCCTCCATCTTTCCCCACATCAGGGTCTTTTCCAGGGAGTCTTCTCTTCTCATGAGGTGGCCGAAGTCTTGGAGCCTCAGCTTCAGGATCTGTCCTTCCAGTGAGCACTCAGGGCTGATTTCCTTCAGAATGGAGAGGTTCGATCTTCTTGCAGTCCATGGGACTCTCGAGACTCCTCCAGCACCAGAATTCAAAAGCATCAATTTAAACACTCACGGAGCACTGCAACATGGGTCCCTCTCTCTCTAGCATCAGACAGCAAAGAGAAAAAGAACAAAGGACAATAGTCCCACTTCATGGAACACAGAAACACAAATATCCTGTGTCCGTCACTTCCCACTCGGTGGAGTCAAAACATACACCGTCATGTGATAGACAACAATCCCATGACTGCAATCACGGAGAAGGAATTCTAACACCACTGTGACTCTCAGCTTCTAGACCTGTTCTAGAAGACTCTCCTTCTCCTGAAACGCCCCCCTCCCGCCCCCATCGCTCAGTCCCCTTGCTTCTAGCACCTCCCAGCTGTTTGGCAGTGGAATGGACTCCCTTGGGAAGTGGGGGACTCTCCTTCTTTGGAGATTTTAAAGCAGAGATCGGATGGCCATCAGTCATGGATGCGTTAGCTGAGATTCCTGCATTGCAGCGGGTTGGACTAGATGACCCCAGGGGTCCCCTCTAACTCTACGATTTATGATCCTAGCTCATTCCTTCCCCAGACTGCTCTGCTATGTCCCCAACACCCACGACCCGGGATCTAAGTCATCATCTTCTGTGTCCTCCATCCCCTCTTCATCATCCAGCCAGTCCCTGACATTAGCGGTATTTCACCACCCGGAGAACAGGACGCTGGACTTGATTGTATGCCCCGCGGAGGACCTTAAGGCCCACAAATGACAACATTTTGGAGGTTCCAAGTCGCAAGGTGGTTAGATTGGTCTCAACTAGGGCCAGGGCCTTTTCAGTACTGGCCCCGACTTGGTGGAACGCTCTGTCACAGGAGACTAGGGCCTTGCGGGACTAGCCATCTTTCCGCAGGGCCTGCAAGACAGAGCTGTTCTTTCTGGCCTTTGGTTTGGACTCATTCTGACCCTTATGTTTCCCTCCCCTTAGGGTTTTGGTTTATGGTCTACTTTTAAAATGAGGCTGCATTTTAAATTGCATTTTAACCTGTATTTTAAATTGGTTTTTCACCCTATTATGTTTTTTACTGTAATTTTACTGATATTAGCCGCCCTGAGCCCATCTCTGGCCAGGGAGGGTGGGGTATAAATAAAATTTATTATTATTATTTATTATGGAGCCTTGGCTCTAATGTTAATAATAATAATAATAATAATAATAATAATAATAATAATAATAATATAATAATAATAATAATAATAATAATAATATTTATTATTTATACCCGCCCACCTGGGTTTTCCCAGCCACTCTGGCTGGCTTCCAATCAAGTTCTAAAACAATACAGCATTAAATATTAAAAACTTCCCTGAACAGGGCTGCCTTCAGATGTCTTTTAAACTTATTTCCTTCACATCTGCTGGGACGGCGTTCCACAGGGCAGGCGCCACCACCGAGAAGGCCCTGCGTCTGGTTCCCTGTAACCCCACTTCTCGCAATGAGGGAACTGCCAGAAGGCCCTCAGCGCTGGACCTCAGCGTCCGGGCTGAATGACGGGGCCCTTCCACTCATTGACTCTGGCTCCCCCTGCTGTCGGCCTCCTGCCTCACACCCTCCCATGCCTAAGGAGCATCATCTCCTGTTGATTTGAGCTGTTTATAAATTGGAGCACTTAACTGGGGAGCTCCACAAAGGAGTAGTTTATGGTGGGCGGGGAAGGCAGCCGAACAATTGCACTGGGTGTTGCGAGAGAGGTGTGTCGGGGAATCGATCGGCGAAGGTCACACCTGGCGATTGTTCCGTGCCTCTGTTTGCGCTCCGCTGTTTGCTGGTTTGAAAAGCGTTGCCAATGATGTCAAGGCCCTGCAGATGGGATGAGAGGAATGAGCGTTGCGGGATAAACAAACGTTTTGAATGGAGAGCCGTGTCAATAGGAGTGAATCTTGAAATCCAATTTAGCAATTCAGAAAAGCAGGCTAGAGGAAGCGTCAGGTTTGTGTGTGTGTGTGTGGAAAGATATAAAAAGCCGGAGATGAGAGCTTTGTTGAATTGTAAATTGTAAAGTAGAAGGAATTTTCCTCTCTCCCTCTTTGATAATGCTAGACCTCAGGGTCACGCGGCAGAACTGAAGCAACGGCGGGTTCAGGACAGGCATAAAGAAGAATTTCTCTACCCGACACGTAATTAAGTTACGGGATTCCATTATGACAAGATGTGTTGATGGCCTCTGGCTCCCATGGCTTTAGAAAAGGATTACGCAGATTCTTGGGAAAGAGAAATAGAGAGCTGCTAAATGGATGTCTGGGATGAAAGTGCAGGGACGCCTCCCCCGCCCCGTCTCTGCCTTTCTAAACAGTGGAACACTTGCTTGGCATGCAGAACGCTCCAGGGTGTGGCTGGGACAGAAGAGGGCTGGGATAGGTAAAGGTAAAGGGACCCCTGACCATAGCTGTCAAGCGTCCCTTATTTGGCGGGAAAGTCCCTTATCCCAGCGCCGTGTCCCGCTGCTGTCCCTTATTGATGATGTCCCTTAAATTTCCCGGGTTTAAAGGAAGCAGCTCCTCTCCCTCCCTCCCTGCTGGCCAGAGAGGAGGGAGGCTCCAACTGGGTTGCTTGGCTGCGTTGCTCACCCAATAAGGAGTCTAAGCACGACTGGGGGTGGAGCTTGCATGCCTTGTGCCAATCAAATCGGCCACCTTGCCTGGGGACTCGCCTTTGCTCAGCGCTTCCCAGCGGAGAGGTGACGGTGGTTTTCCTTGCTGCATCCCCTTTGCCGGGTTGCTGCGCTGTGGGAACCACCGCTTGAGGCTTCGTTTGGCTGCTGGCTGGGCTTTCTGCCTTTGGCTTGGAGGGGCTCAGAAGTCTAACATACCTGTACTTGGAAAATCCCTTATTTTGGCTGCTGATTCCTTATTTTCGAGGCTGCCGGTCCCTTATTTTCAAATCTGTAAGTTGACAGCTATGCCCCTGACCAACTCTCGGGTTCCGGCGCTCATCTCGCTTTACTGGCACTGGGAGCCGACATTTGTCTGCAGACAGTTTTTCCGGGCCATGTGGCTAGCATAACTAAGCCGCTTTTGGCAAACCAGAGCAGCGCACAGAAACGCCGTTTACCTTCCCGCTGGAGTGGTACCTATTTATCTACTTGTACTTTGACATGCGTTTGAACTGCTAGGTTGGCAGGAGCAGGGACCGAGCAACGAGAGCTCACCCCATTGTGGGGATTCGAACCGCCTGATCGGCAAGTCCTTGGCTCTGTGGTTTAACCCACAGCGCCACCCACGTCCAGCCGTCTTCAAATATCTGAAGGGCTGCCACGTGGAAGGTGGAGTAAGAAACGAGGTTCCGACTACAGCGGTACCTTGGTTCTCAAACAATCCGTTCCAGAAGTCCATTCCGAAACCAAAGCATTCCAAAACCAAGGCACGCTTTCCCATAGAAAGTAATGCAAAATGGATTAATCTGTTCCAGGCTTTTAAAAACAACCCCTAAAACAGCAATTTAATATGAATTTTACTATCTAACAAGACCATTGATCCATAAAACGAAAGCAATAAAACTGGGTTCCACACAATCACAAAAACAAAAAGAGCAGCCAGAACAAAACCGCAAAATAAATAGCAACAGACAGAGCTCAGCATAACCCTCAAAACGGAAGTGTGGCACTCAAAACAGAAGCTTGGCACTCAAAACGGAGCACGTTCGGCTTCCGAAAGAAGTTTGCAAACCGGAACACTTACTTCCAGGTTTGCAGTTGTTTGAGTGCCAAGGCATTTGAGAACCAAGGGACCACTGTAAATATCAGGAAGAACTTTCCCTACCGCATGGATGGGAGTTCGCCTGCTCTTGATGGGGTTACACACTCCTTCTGAAAGAGCAGGTGCTTAGCTTGGGGGTCCTCCGGGATCAGGGGTCTCCAAACTAAGGCCTGTGGGCCGGATGAGGCCCAAGGGACTCGTTTATCCAGCTCACAGTGACCCCCGCTGCCCGCTCTTACCGGCGCTGCCCTGTGCGGCTGCCCACTTCCGGTTCGGAGGAGCACTGGAAATAGCTTGTGTGCATGCGCAAGCATTATTTGCGCATGCGCGGGCGTTATTTCCGGTGCACATCCGGGTCGGAGGAGGCCCGTGCACATGCGCACAAGCTATTTCTAGTGCTCCTCCGACCCGGAAGTGCGCCGGAAATAGCGTATGTGCACGCATTTGGGCACGTGCTCCCCTACCATCCGGCCCGCCGCGCAATCGGCGCTGGAGACACCGGCCCGAGGTGCGGTAAGTTTGTTGACCCCTGTCCTGGACCCTTTGCTGTTGCTTGAGGCTCAGTGGCCTTCCATCAGCTTTGGTTGGTGTCCCAGGTGCGCCTCTATCTGGACAGGGATAGTTTAACTTATGTTGTCCATGCTCTGGTTAGATTACTGCAATGCATTATACATGGGACTGCCCCTGAAGGCAGTTCGGAAACTTCAGCTGGTGCAGAATTCAGCGGCCAGGTTGCTCACCAGCATAGGCGCCGACTCCATGGGGCCTGAGGGGGCCCGAGCCCCCTCAAAAATTCGTTTGGGGGGGGCTCCGCTCCCCCAATAATTTAAGAAAATTATTAGTTATATTATGCTTTCTAAAATCACAAAATTATGTTGGTATTTTTTATTTTCCTTGTTTGACGATAGTTACCTTTTAAAATACATTCAGTAATGAGTTAAAACAAAGCCACTCCCGATCTAGAGAGGGGGTGGGGTTGCGGGCTCTCGACCCATCAACAATCTGGCGGGGCTGGCGTCAGCCCCGCGAGAAGCGGGGATTCCCCCTAGCTCATTAATATTCACCGCCCACGGCGGCAGCCAATCGGCTGCCACAAAGGGCGGGCCCTCACAGGTTCACTTAAGGTCGGGGCAGCCCGGGGCTCGCCCCTTTCGTTCCCCCAGCAGCAGCGGTTTGGAGGTCTTGGGCCCCCCCAATATTTTTTATAAGTCGGTATGGGCCCCCGCCCCCCCAATATTTTTTATAAGTCGGTATGGGCCCCCGCCCCCCCAATATTTTTTATAAGTCAGTATGGGCCCCCGCCCCCCCAATATTTTTTATAAGTCGGCGCCCCTGTTCACCAGGTCAAGACGGTTTGAGCATATTGCACCGATCCTGACCTGACCGCACTGGCTGCCGATTAGTTTCCAGGCCCAATTCAAAGTGCCGTTTTTGAAACTGATTCTGTATTTTGTGTTTTTACCTTGTATTTTTATGCTGCTGCAAACTGCCCTGAGATCTGTGGGTGAAGGCTGGAATACAAATATAATAAATAGGGAAAAAAATAATAAATGATGACCCTTTGAATCCCTTCCAACTCTATGAACCAGCTGGGCTCTTCTCTCTTTTAAAATGTTTTTTTGGTAAAGTTTTGAAGTTTCCTTTTGTAATGTGTATAAAACAGAGAGAAGGGTTATAACAACAGATGAGAATTTTGAAAATGAAAAACAAAGCTGTCCAACAGGGATATAGGATGAGTACAGTTGCTCATGAGTTAAAATAACAAAGGCCAAGTGGGGAATATTTTTGCCAGGCTGTGATGAGTGTTGGCTCGAAAATCAGGACCTCACTCTATATTCAATTGTATAAAAAGTGCATGCATTTTCTAGTCCCTGCTGAAACCTCAAATTATCCCTTATAGCTAAATTCCAGAGTGAGTGATAACAAGCGCCCGGTGTAAGATTTGGGGCTATTTTCCACTCAGAGGCTCCCAGTTTTTGGCCTCATAGTGATTAGTTGTGCTGCTTGCATTGCAGTGGGTTGAATAGATTGCCTTTGGGTCCCTTTCAGCTGTGCAATTCTATGATTAGTTGTGAAGGACCAACCACATCTGCTATTGGGTCCCCGGAACACAGATTCACACAAAGCGGCGAAACATCCTTGCAGGTTATTAACAGGATTTTATTTGAAGTGCATATATGCAGAACAAGGGTACAGGGCGATAAGTTCGCAACCTGCACACCCAGTCAGGGTGCGCCCCCTTTTTATAGATTTGCAGAATACAATACCACCTGATTTCTTGTGAACCACCTGATTTCTTGTAAACCGAAAGTTATGGCAACTTCCTATGTCCTTACATGGGCTTGCCCCCCCTTTCCTTCCTGCACCAGCCTCGCCACCCTATGAACCTTGACACATGTTCACATGTAAAACAGACCTCACCTGGAGTATTGTGTCCAGTTCTGGGCACCACAGTTCAAGAAGGACACTGACAAACTGGAACGTGTCCAGAGGAGGGCAACCAAAATGGTCAAAGGCCTGGAAACGATGCCTTATGAGGAACGGCTAAGGGAGCTGGGCATGTTTAGCCTGGAGAAGAGGAGGTTAAGGGGTGATATGATAGCCATGTTCAAATATATAAAAGGATGTCACATAGAGGAGGGAGAAAGGTTGTTTTCTGCTGCTCCAGAGAAGCGGACACGGAGCAATGGATCCAAACGACAAGAAAGAAGATTCCACCTAAACATTAGGAAGAACTTCCTGACAGTAAGAGCTGTTTGACAGTGGAATTTGCTGCCAAGGAGTGTGGTGGAGTCTCCTTCTTTGGAGGTCTTTAAGCAGAGGCTTGACAACCATATGTCAGGAGTGCTCTGATGGTGTTTCCTGCTTGGCAGGGGGTTGGACTCGATGGCCCTTGGGGTCTCTTCCAACTCTAGGATTCTATGATTCTATTCTATGATTCTATGTGATTTATACTAATAGCATTAAGAGGGGCTTTGTTCTCCTGCGTTACCCTCCTCCCTTTCAACTCGCCTCCTTGTCTTCAGTCTCTCCCCCCCCCCCCCGTCTGGGGCCACAATAACACCCATTCAACCTTGCTCTTATCTTTTACCCGCCTAAGCCAGACATTCCAAAGAGAGGCCCATTTTACTGTAACATTTAAGCAACAGAAAAAACCCTGTCCCTCTGGCTGGTGTAGAAACCTCCCCCCTTTGGGATAATATAGAACAATTTGGAGGTTTTTAAGCAGAGCTTGGATGGATACGGTTCTTCGGCTTTGATTCCCACATTGCAAAGGGGTCCGACTAGATGACGTTTGGGGTCCCTTCCAACCGTACGATTCTACAAATCATTGCAGGTTGTTAAGCAGAGGTTGGATGCCATCTTTAAGCGAACCTATAGCTGCGATTCATTGCAGGAGGTTGGAATAGATGATTCTTGGGGGAACCTTCCACCCCTAAAACTCTGGAATACTGAAGGAGCATCTCCACCCCCATCGTTAAGCCCAGAAACTGAGGTCCAGCACTGAGGGCCTTCTGGTGTTACCGGAAAAATCCGAGGGCTCCCTTGGACAAAAGTAAAGACACCAACCAGAGTAAATCGAAGCAAATCAGCAGCCTGTAGGCTTGGCCTTTATTGACTGTTGCAACAGGGTGCTCCCCTCACTTACAGGTGAGAGGAAAGACCCAGAAGAATAGTGTGCAAGACCTTATAAAAAGTTTTGAAATTCCCACCCTGTAGGTCAAGCCCACCCCCAGAGACATCATGCATACATTACAGAAAGGAGGGGTTGAGGGAGGAGTTGGTGGTAACCTGAGTGTCTTGTCACCTGGCTGGTTCCTCCCTTCCCCCCTCCCCATGAGCCACTTCCAGGAGACAAAGGGGAGTTGGCAGTTTCCTGCCCCCAGAGGGAAGATCTGATCATTGTCCTTTGTTTCAGTCCATGCTGAATCCACTCCCATATGCAAGTTCTTTGTGATCTTGATTGTCTTCTGTCTGGGATCATCAGGGTTGGCATAGCAACTGGGCAGGGCTTCTGTGGATGTGCTGAGACGGTGAAGGGATTATGGCTGACCAGAACCAAGCCACCCCCTTTTGATAGTCCTTGTCATATGGAATAAAATAAAAATGGAACAGTGCAAATCCGATGTATGGTTGATTTTTCTATGAATTTATAACAGAAGTGTGGCGTATGTAGTGTGTGAGTGTGAGTGTGTGTGAAGTTTGTACAAACTGGATGATGGGGGGGGGGTTCCTGCTACACTGGCGGTTCCCTCACTGAGAGAAGTGAGGTTGCAGGGAACCAGTATGGCAATCACACAGGGTCCCCGGACGTTTGACGGTCTATTGATCCCTGTGCTCGCATCCCACCACTGCCACCAACCCATTACTCTTGGGTACACACTGAGTCCAGACAGTTGTTAAAATTAAACCAAATAAACAAGTTTATTTTATAAGCATTAACAAGTTTATGGTTTCTCAGATAATTTTCTTGTCAGTTTCTTAACCTTAGTTTCTTTACCGGCCTATACCTTCCTAATACCTTCTGACTGATTATCTCAACTGTTTGACTGATTCCTCTTAACAGATTCTCTCACTCTCTCGCATCAAACTAGCCCAAGCCACAGGCTTATCCTCCCTTTCTCTTCTCTAACTCCAGACTGACTTCTTAACAACTGCTCCCCTTGGGCTCCTATAGGTTAGCCATTTTACAATTAGTTAACCCTTTCCTTATGACCCCAGTATGACGTCACACACCTAGGTGGGCAAACGCCACAACCAGGCAGAGGGCCTTCTCGGTGGTGGTGCCCGCCTTGTGGAACGCCATCCCATCAGACATCAAGGAAATAAACAACTGTCTGACTTTTAGAAGACATCTGAAGGCAGCCCTGTTTAGGGAAGCTTTTAATGTCTGATGTTTTATCGTTTTTAATATTATGTTGAGAGCCGCTCAGAGTGGCTGGGGAAACACAGCCAAATGGGCAGGGTATAAATAATAAATTATTATTATTATTATTATTATTATTATTATTAATAATAATAATAATAATGTGACCCAGCTGAGCTCCCTCCCTTCTAAAGTCCTGTGAGCTGCCATGGTGATGACTCCTTCTAACTTCTCCCCTCTCCCCTCCCTTTGTTTTCTCCGCAGTTCCTCTCTCTGACGGCAGCAACATGGAGCGGCTCCTGCTCTGCGTCCTGGTGGTGCTCAGCACCAGCCTGGCCCGTGCCCAGCTGTGCCCCAAGCGCTGCATGTGCCAGAACCTCTCTCCCTCCCTGGCCATCCTCTGCACCCGGACCGGCCTCCTCTTTGTGCCCACCGTCATCGACCGGCGGACGGTGGAGCTGCGCCTGACAGACAACTTCATCACCGTCGTCCGCCGCAAGGACTTCTCCAACATGACCAGCTTGGTCCACCTCACCCTCTCCCGCAACACCATCAGCCAAATCCTGCCCTACGCCTTCGCCGACCTCCGCAGCCTCCGCGCACTACACCTGGACAACAACCGCCTGCTGTTGATCGGCGCCGAGCAGCTGAAGGGGCTGCCCAACCTGCGCCACCTCATCCTCAGCAACAACCAACTCCAGGACATCTCTCCTGGAGCCTTCGACGACTTCGCCGGCACCCTGGAAGACCTGGACCTCTCCTACAATAACCTGGTACAGGTCCCTTGGGACACCATCCGCCGGCTCAACAACGTCAACTCCCTCAACTTGGACCACAACTTGATCGACTACGTCCCCGAGGGGGTCTTCACGAACCTTCTCAAGCTGGCCCGCTTGGACATGACGTCCAACAAGCTCAAGAAGATTCCCCCGGACCCTCTCTTCCTTCGCATCCCCGTCTACGCCAAATCCAAGGGGTCTCCTCTGTCCTCCCTGGTCCTCAGCTTCGGCGGCAACCCTCTGCACTGCAACTGCGAGCTGCTTTGGCTGAGGAGGCTGACCCGCGAGGACGACTTGGAGACCTGCGCCTCTCCGCCGGACCTGCTGGGGAAATACTTCTGGACCATCCCGGAGGAAGAGTTCATCTGCGAGCCGCCGGTCATTACCCGCTACACCGGCCGGCTGGTGGTGACGGAAGGCGAGGAGGCCATTCTCCGGTGCCGCGGTGTGGGTGACCCCGAGCCCTCCATCCACTGGGTCTCGCCGGAAGGCAAAGTGGTGGCCAACACCTCTCGGACGACGTCCTACGAGAACGGCACGCTCGAGGTGCTCATCGCCACCGTCCAGGACACCGGGGCCTTCACCTGCATCGCCTCCAACGCTGCCGGGGAGGCCACCACGTCCATCGAGCTGGTGGTCAACCCTTTGCCGCACCTCGCCAACGGCACAGCCCCCAAACTCCCCGAGGTGGCAGGGCCCTCGGATATCTTGACTCCGGCTAAGGGCGCCCTCCCCGCCGGCGCCAACGAAACGGGGGCCTCTCAGGACAAGGGGGTGTCGGCCTCGGAGGTGTCGGCCTCCTCGGTGCTGATCCGCTGGTACCCCCAGTGGCATGTGCCCGGTATTCGGATGTACCAGATCCAATACAACAGCTCCTCGGACGATACCTTAGTCTACAGGTGAGCATCGCGGGGTTCCCTAAAGTGACAGTTCTTGTTGAGTGTCAGGCAAAATCTCTGGCAATTAAATGAGGAGAGGCAGCATATAAGTGAGAGGATTTAGACATTAGGAGAGGATATATATATATATAGATAGATAGATATGTGTGTGTGTGTATGCTTTTACCGAAAGATATTCATGGATAACAAAGGTACCTATATAGCATCTCTGTTTTTCATTCATAGAGTCGCATTTGATGTGATACGCTGTTCACATAATCGAAATAATAATAATAATAATAAATTGTCTAGTAGCACCTTAGAGACCGACTACCTAAGGGATGTGGGTTAAACCACAGCGCCTAGGACTTGCCGATCAGAAGGTCGGTAGTTCGAATTGCAGCGAAAATTGTCTTGGCTTCTTTGCTCTTTGGGGCTGGGCCGGGGGGAACCTGGGCTTCCCCAGCAGCTCTGGGAGAAGCGGATTCCCCCCCCCCGATTTCCCCCTCTAAAAACTAGGTGTGCCCTGTGGTCCGGTGCGCCTTATGGAGCGAAAAATACGGTACATTTTTGGGCTGTGACCTTTACACATCTTCCGGTCCCAATATCATGGGGTGGTACAAAGTTATTTTGGCACCTGTTTCCACCCCGTCATTTCCCCCTTGCACAGGGGAAAGGTCTCAGAGACAAAGGTCACAGACAGGACACGGCAGACTACTGAGACCGCAAAAGGTTAGACAGAGGGCAAGATGTTCAGACAGCTGTGGCCTTATCTGTGAGGGGGAGTGTGCACCACACCCCAAGGTCACACGTGCAGACCATGGCTGTCAACTTACAGATTTGAAAACAAGGGACCAGCAGCCTCGAAAATAAGGGATCAGCAGCCAAAATAAGGGATTTTCAGGGCACAGGTATGTTAGACTTCTGAGCCCCTCCGAGCCAAAGGCAGAAAGCCCAGCCAGCAGCCAAACGAAGCCTCAAGCGGTGGTTCCCACAGCGCAGCAACCCAGCAAAGGGGATGCAGCAAGGAAAACCACCATCACCTCTCCGCTGGGAAGCGCTGAGCAGAGGCGAGTCCTCAGGCAACGTGGCCAATTTGATCGGCAGAAGGCATGCAAGCTCCACCCCCCCAGTCGTTCTTAGACTCCTTATTGGGTGAGCAACGCAGCCAAGCAACACAGTTGGAGCCTCCCTCCTCCCTGGCCGGCCAGCAGGGAGGGAGGGAGAGGAGCTGCTTCCTTTGAAACCCGGGAAATTTAAGGGACATCATCAATCCGGGACAGCAGCGGGACATGGCGCTGGGATAAGGGAGTTTCCCACCAAATAAGGGACGGTTGACAGCTATGGTGCATACAACTGAGGCTGCCCGCGGGCGGGAGTGTGCTCTGCAACCCAGTGATCATTCCTACACTGCTTCCTGTGGCAGTGAGTTCCACAGTTTAACTCTGTGCTGCATGAACAGGTTGCTTCTTTTACCTGTCCCGAATCTTATTCGAGGCGACACTTTTTGCAACCTAGAGGAAAGCCCCTGCCCCTTCTTGCCATCAGCAGAAGGTCAGGTTTTTCTGCTTAGAGACACAGAAGCCGTCACTGGTGAAAAAACTGTCACACAGTCAGAACCTGTGGGTGCCCCACGCTGGCTAAGTTTCCCCACCACCGAAATACGGCTTTCCCCTTTCCCCCCGTGCACGATTTCACCTTGGCTCCGCCGACCGCAGCAGCCTGCGAACGAGAGCAGCGAGTATCCATAATGCTTTGGGTGCCCAGTTCCTGCCTTTGAAGTCGGCCTCAGATAAAGTTGCTGTTTTACCTTCTGAAATCCTCCCCTCTGGAGGCTGAAGGAGAATAATTCATAAGCTGCCGGAGCAGGGGAACCACGCTGCGATCAGTGGAAATCCGGTAGCGGGGGAGCTCCGGGGGCCTTTTCATCTCAAAGACATCTCCGTGTTTGTGATGGTTTATCCTTGCCGGAGGGGAAGGGCAGGTTGTGCGGTCAGCGAGCTGGATTTTTGGCTTCGGTCAGCACTGAAAGGATCCAGCAAATGCCAAGAACTGTGGACAGGGCTATGCTGTGCGACACTTCTGAATGGCAGTTTCTGGAAACTGGAGGAGATGAGAGTGTTCCTGTGGTCGTATCCTGCTTCCCTTTGGGGCATCAATTTGGCCCCTGTGAGAACAGCCACTGGCCTGATCTAGCAGCCAGGCTTTTGAAAATTTCCTTACGGAACCTGCAGGTCAAGAGGCAGTCTGTCTAGATCCCCAGGTTCTTTGGGGTATTTGGCCACTGAAATAATCATATAGAATTATAGAATCATAAGAAGAAGAGTTTGGATTTGATATCCCGCCTTTCACTCCCCTTCAGGAGTCTCAAAGCGGCTAACATTCTCCTTTCCCTTCCTCCCCCACAACAAACACTCTGTGAGGTGAGTGGGGCTGAGAGACTTCAGAGAAGTGTGACTGGCCCAAGGTCACCCAGCAGCTGCAGGTGGAGGAGCAGAGAAGCGAACCTGGTTCACCAGATTATGAGTCTACCGCTCTTAACCACTACACCACACTGGCTCTCATAAAACTGCAGAGTTGGAAATGTGGGATGTGAAACACAAGAGTAGTCAAGTCTAACCTTCCTAGAGTGAACATGTTTACACATGGGGAGGAATGTTTGTCCAGCCAGCAGGTAAACTTCCTGTTTCCTTCTGGACTGGGACAGACTTCCTCTGCATGTGACTAGAGGTGGGCGTGGCCTCACCTGTGCAGGTAACAAAAGCATAGGACTGGCTGCCATTTCTCTTTGTCTACATGCATTGAAGAAGCAACATCTGCTTAGCCAAAGATGCTGTCTTGGCTTCCAGCCCAGAGAGGACAAAGGGACTGTCGCCTTATGAGATAGTTTCCAGGTGTACAGTAGTACCTCGGGATGCGAACGGGATCTGTTCCAGAGCCCCGTTCGCATCCTGAACAGAACGTAAGATGCAACTGCGCTTCCGCACATGCGTGTGACATCATTTTGACTGTCTGCAAATGTGCGAGATGTGTGAGTAGCGAAACCCGGAATTAAAGTGCTCTGTTACTTCCGGGTTGCTGCAGAGGGCAACCTGAAAATACTTATCCTGAAGCGTATTTATCCCTGACCCTGTACTCCACCGGGAGCCAGTGCAGCTGGTAAAGCACTGGATGAATGTGCTCCTGTGGCAAGGACCCCGTGAGGAGTCTCGCTGCAGCATTCTGCACCCACTGGAGTTTCTGGGTCAGTCTCAACGGCAGCCCCACATAGAGCGAATTACAGTAATCAAGCCTGGAGGTGACCGTCACATGGATCACTGTGGTCAGATCAGGGCAAGAAAGGTAAGAGCCAGCACACAGCAAAAGGCATCAAGAGGAGATGTAAGCTTTAGAATATTTAGAATTAACCAAATTGACAGATATACCGTATTTTTTGCACCATAACACTCACTTTTTTCCTCCTAAAAAGTAAGGGGAAATGTCTGTGCGTGTTATGGAGGGAATGTCTATAGGTGGCATGCCTACGGATTTTCCTCCTCTAAAAACTACGTGCGTGTTATGGTCGGGTGCGTGTTATAGAGCAAAAAATACGGTAATAACAGTGGCGTAGCGTGGGTTGTCAGCACCCGGGGCAAGGTAAGTAATTTACGCCCCCTAACCCGTGGATTTGCGCCCCCTAACCCGTGGATTTGCACCCCCTAACCCTAACCCCCAGATGTTGCGCCCGGTGCGGCCGTCCCCCCCTGCACCCCCCACGCTATGCCACTGTATAATAAGACAAACACCAAAAAGTGAAGTGAAAAAGGAATGGGAGTGCCTAAATGAATACCTTAAAAGCCAAGGTTCGAGGACAGAAATCTGGCTGAGTCTGGAATAACCTTGTGAAGTGAAAGGAGAAGAAAGAGGGATTTATATCTAGATGCTAGGATAGAGATGATCAGGAAAACAGGAAGTCACAATGAGAGGTAAAGGAGGTGCTGTGGGATTGGTGGAAGTCAATATTTCTTTTTCTTTTTAGTGTTCATATTACTAACTTATAGGATTTGGATTTGTGTTGTTTTTTTGCATGCTTGTTTTTGTGTTTTGTGTATTGTTATTTTCTGTTATTTTGTTGTGTGGAAAATACTAATAAAATTTATTATTCAAAAAACAAAAAACAACAAGAGATGGGCTCAAGAGAGAAAGATGGTTCCATGACTAGCTCCTTTATGGGGTCTCCCAGGTCACACCCATCTACCTGGTCACATAATAATAATAATAATAATAATAATAATAATAATAATAATAAATAATAATAATTTTATTTACATCCTGCCCTCCCCAACTGAAGCTGGGCTCAGTGCAGCTAACAACAGTAAAATGATACAACATTCTAAAATCGTTCCATTATAAAATCAGTTCAAATCAGATTAATGGCAACCATTGGGCTAGAGTTGTGTGAGGATTGCCAAAGGAGTGGGTCAGACTGTGCCTTGGCCAAAGGCCTGGTGGAAGAGCTCCGTCTTGCAGGCCCTGCGGAAAGATGTCAAGTCCCGCAGGGCCCTAGTCTCTTGTGACAGAGCGTTCCACCGGGCCGGGGCCACGGCCGAAAAGGCCCTGGCACTGATCAAGGCCAGCCTAACCTTCCTGTGGCCTGGGACCTCCAAGATGTTTTGTTTGAAGACCGTAAAGTCCTCTGTGGAGCATACCAGGAGAGGCGGTCCCGTAGGTACGAGGGTCCTAGGCCGTATAGGGTTATAAAGGTTCAAACCAGCACCTTAAACCTGACCCTGTACTCCACCAGGAGCCAGTGCAGCTGGTAAAGCACCGGGTGAATGTGATCCCGCAGCGAGGACCCCGTAAGGAGTCTCGCCACGGCATTCTGCACCCGCTGGAGTTTCTGGGTCAGTCTCAAGGGCAGCCCCACATAGAGCGAGTTACATGCAGAGGAAGTTACATGCAGGACGCCCTTCAGCAACATTCCCCTGCATGTCCACCCTGGGCAAACTGGAAATGTTGTATTTGACTCCTTCGGTGATATTACATTCCTCACATACAGGGAGTGAACCTGCAACCTTGGCGTTATTAGACCATGCTCTAACCAACTCTGCCACTGGAAAAGGACGGTGGACTAGATGCGCCCTTGGCCTGAGCTAGCAATCAGACCCTTCTTAGGTTCTTACGGAGCCTTCAGACAGTCTATCTGGATCTCTTGGTTCTTAGGGGTATTTGGCCACTGCGAGAGCAGGATGCTGGATGAGATGGGCCATTGGCCTGATCCAGTATACAGGCTCTTGTTGTTGTTGTTGTTTTGTTGTTTAGTTGTGTCCGCCTCTTCGTGACCCCCTGGACCAGAGCACGCCAGGCACTCCTGTCTTCCACTGCCTCCCTCATGCTGGTAGCTTCGAGAACACTGTCCCACCATCTCGTCCTCTGTCGTCCCCTTCTCCTTGTGCCCTCCATCTTTCCCAACATCAGGGTCTTTTCCAGGGAGTCTTCTCTTCTCATGAGGTGGCCAAAGTCTTGGAGCCTCAGCTTCAGGATCTGTCCTTCCAGTGAGCACTCAGGGCTGGTTTCCTTCAGAATGGATAGGTTTGATCTTCTTGCAATCCATGGGACTCTCAAGAGTCTCCTCCAGCACCAGAATTCAAAAGCATCCATTCTGCGGCGATCAGCCTTCTTTGTGGTCCAGCTCTCAGTTCTGTACATCACTACTGGGAAAACCATAGCTTTCACTATAAGGACCATACAGGCTCTACCCATGTTCTTATGCTGTTGGCACATGCCAAGATTTGAGGGGCAACTGCAGCAGTTCGGTTTCCGAAGGATCTCTGCCCCTTTAAAAAAACAAGACAAAGCTTCTAGTCCCTAGGTTTGCAGAAGCAGGCTTTGAATCTCAGAAGCCCTGAGGAGGAGCTGTTTATGTAAGCTTTGTGGTTGGGGGTCAGGAGACTGCGATTCTCCTTCTCCTGGCGCTTCAGAGGCAGAATGAATTATGCAAAGAAGCCGAGAAGAAAAGGAAGGATAATTCATGCAAAGGCAATCAGGGCCTTGATTTGCACGATTTTAATGCAGGTCACCATATCAAGCTTCATCACGGTGCTGCATATAGGCATGGAATTTGATCGCGGCTTCTGGGAAATTGCTGAACACACGCACACAATCACACACAGTGGCTCAGTGGCAGAGAATCTGTCTTGCAAGAAGGACGGTTCCAAGTTCAATTCCTGCTGGAATCTCCAGGTAACGATGGCAGAGGCTCTGTGATGGCCTGGGATTCGGACTCGGAGGCTGAACCTGAGGAATCCCTGCACAGGATTCTCCGCCTCCAGAACCAGCTGAGCTGGGGCCTGAGCCTGAAGGGTCCTCACCTGTGCTGCTCACCAGTCTGCTCTGGCTCCGGAGGTGATGGAGGACCCATTGCCTGCAGGTGCTCCACTCTCAGTCCCGTCAGAGGAAACTGAGGTTGCCTCTGGGTCCGGTAACCCTCCAGCCTCTCCTGAGCTGCAGAGACTCAGTTCAGGGAGGCGGAGGGAACTAAGTTCCCACAGGAGGAGAGCTCGCCTCCAGGCCAGGAGAGGCGAGTCACCTGAGGATTGGGGCCGCCCTATGCCTCGGGGGAGATAAAAGCCAGCCAGCCCTAGTCCCAAGTTGCAGGAGCAACATTGTTGGTAGCCAGTTCCTGTCTGAACCCTGTCCTGCCGGAGCTCCTGACCTCGCCTGACTCCCTGTCTTGGACCCAGCTTGAGCTTTGACGGACGGCCACAATATTGCACCCCTGACCTCAGACTGGACTCAGACCACACCTCACGCAAAACCACAGGACCAGCACAGGCTCCTTCCTGAAATCCTGGACAGCTTCTGCCAGCCCGTGTTGGCAGTATTGGGCTTTATGGACCAGTGTTCTGATTCAGCATGAAGGATCTCCCTAGCTTCCCACGTTGACTCTCCCAAAGGCGCTTTCCTCCTGGCCAAGTTGTGGAACTTCCCCCCCTTACTTCCGACAGCGTGCAAAAAAGTCTTCAAGGTGACTTAGAGAGACGGCTGGGGGAAAAACAATAGGACGCTAAACATTAGAAGGGGAATAAGCATAAATAAAACAGATGCCCCGCAAAAAAAGCAGATTTCAGCAGCCGAGAGAGAGAAGAGCGTATCGGAGACAAGCAGCTGCTGCGATCGGTCCTGATAAAAGCCCGGCTCTTAAATAAACTAATTGGAACAGGGTCTCTTTGCTCTTCCGAGAGAAGGCGGCATTGATCGGGGCAGGCAGGGAGCACACGGCGGAGGCTTATTAAATTATGAAGGCAGCTCTGCAGGAAGAGAGAAAACATATAGTGGGAGCTGAAGATAAGATAAGAAGATAAGAAAAGCCCGTTGGTCCAGCATCCAGTGGCCTAATACATCTAAGAATCTAGGAATGTTGATAGACTGGCTCTGCACATGGAGGTTCCATAAGAATATAAGACGGCCCTGGGTACTGGGTCAGTCCAGCATCCTCTTCTCATGGGAGCCAAATACCCCAAAGAACCTAGAATCAAGATAGACTGCCTCTAGACCTGGAGGTTCCATAAGAAGAGACTGGGTACTTGATCGAGTCAATGGCCCATCTAGTGGGAAACCCTTATACCAGATTTGAGCACAAAAGCCCTCTCCGTGGGAATGTTCAGGGATCCAGGAGAGGATATATTGTCTGATTATAGCCTTTCCAACTTGTGTAAACAAGTTCACAATTTTAGCAGAGTAACATTCCCCCCTTTTAAACTTGCAGCGGATGCGTTTGATCAAGCTTGCTAAAGCCTCTATAACGACTGTTCTGGTATATCCCCCTATGTGGGGCTGTCCTTGAAGCTGTCCCAGAAACTCCAGTGGGTACAGAATGCTGCAGCGAGGCTCCTCATGGGGTCTCTGCCATGGGAGCATATTCACCCAGTGCTTTTCCAGCTGCACTGGATCCCGGTGGAGTACAGGGTCAGATTTAAGGTGCTGCTTTTGACCTTTAAAGCCCTTCACGGCCTAGGACCCTTGTACCTACGGGACCGCCTCTCCTGGTATGCCCCACGGAGAGCCTCAAGGTCCATAAATAACAACACCCTAGTGGTCCCAGGCCCTAAAGAAGTTAGATTGACTTCAACCAGAGCCAGGGCCTTTTCAACTCTGGCCCCGGCCTGATGGAACACTCAGTCTCATGAGACCAGGGCCCTGCAGGATCTGATTTCTTTCCGCAGGGCCTGTAAGACAGAGTTGTTCCGCCTGGCCTTTGGCTTGGAGCCAATTTGATTCCCTCCCTCTCTCTCTCTTTTCCCTCCTTTCCTTCTTTTCCTTCTCCTCCTGCAAGGCTACATTTTAATATTTTAATGTTCCATTATTTTAATGTTGTATTTTATTTTTGTTTTTAAGTTGTAATCATTCATCTTGTTTTTATTACTGCTTGTAAGCCGCTCTGAGCCCGGCCTTGGCTGGGGAGGGCGGGGTATAAATAAAAAGTTGTTGTTGTTGTTGTTGTTATTATTATTATTATTATTATCTCATAGATATGACACAGTTTTCTATAAAAGAGTTTACTCACACATCATTCTGTTCACAATCGGATCCCAGAAGGCAGACTTAGCTTAGAAAAGTAACATACACCTGGAAACTATCTCATAAGGAGACAGTCCCTTTGGCTGGAGGCCAAGAGAGCATTTTTGGCTAAGCAGATGTTGCTTTTTCGATGCATGTAGTCAAAGAGAGGGAAATGGCTGCCCTGTCCTGTGCTTTTGTAATTACCTGCACAGGTGAGGCCACGCCCACCTCTAGTCACATACAGAGGAAGTCTGTCCCAGCCCAGAAGGAAACAGGAAGTTTACCTGCTGGCTGGACAAACCTTCCTCCCCATGTGTAAACATGTTCACTCTAGGAAGGTTGTACTTGACTGCTTTTGTGTTTCACATCCCACAAAACCATGCAATGAAACCATTAAAACTTGCAGCGGATGTGTTTGCTCAAGCTTGCTAAAGCCTCTATAATAACTGTTCTGGTATATCCCCCTTATTCTCTCATAGATACGACACAGTCTTCTATAAAAGTATAAAGAGAGTTTACTTACTCACATTCTGTTCACAATCGGATCCAAGAAGGCAGACTTAGCTTAGAAAAGTAACATACACCTGGAAACTATCTCATAAGGAGACAGACCCTTTGTCCTCTCTGGGCTGGAGGCCAAGAGAGCATCTTTGGCTAAGCAGATGTTGCTTCTTCGATGCATGTAGTCAAAGAGAGAGAGAGAGATGGCTGCCCTGCCCTGTGCTTTTGTTGGTACCTGCACAGGTGAGGCCACACCCACCTCTAGTCACATGCAGAGGAAGTCTGTCCCAGCCCAGAAGGAAACAGGAAGTTTACCTGCTGGCTGGACAAACCTTCCTCCCCATGATTTAATAAACTTCCATCTTCTCGCCCCTTTCTCCTTTTATCTAAACTGAAAAGTCCCAAATACTACAACTCTTCTTCAGAGAGGAATCGCTCCATCCCCTCCATCATTTCTGAAACTTTCCCAACTCTAGAATATCCTTTCTGAGGGGAGGCGACCAGAATTATGAGCAAAGTTCTCCAAATGCAGTCGCACAGGATATTGGAATAATAATAATAATAATAATAATAATAATAATAATAATAATAATAATAATTTATTTATACCCTGCCCTTCCCGGTTCAAAAACCAGGCTCAGGGCGGCTAACAACAAATTTATTGTAAAAGCAGCATAAAATACAGTATAAAAACATGAATAACAATAAAATTCAATGTTCAGAAATCAATTTAGGGGAAATCCATCTAATAAGCATTAGATAATCACCAGGGCTAGCTGGCTGAATTAGTCATTATGCTATTGGCAGTTTTATTTTCAGACCCTTTTCTAATGATCCCCAGCATGGAATCATTTCAGGTAGCTTTCCCTGAACTTCAGACGGCGGCGTTGGGATTGATCTACCCTGCGTCGAAATTATCGGTCCCTCGTCACCCTTAAAACCCGAAACTGGTTGCTTCTGAAGTGTGGTGAGGACGAAAACAACTTCTCCCCAGAGCGTCCCACCCCCTCTGTCTGTGTGAGTCACCTGTCGGATGTGCCTCCTGACAGGAAGAGTGACTCAGTCAGAGACCCAACAGGTGGCTCATTCTGTCTCCTTTGAGAGCGATGGAGCGATTCTGTGACGCCGACAACTCAGTCGTTTCTCAGCTGGATATGCCTGGAATGGAAAAAAAGAGCCCCTTTTCTCCCTCTCTCGTGACACCAGAACTCCAGGATTTTACGTTGCAAGATTCAGGGCAGAAAAAAGGAAGGTTAACGTTGCGTTAACCTGCGGAACTCTCTGCCACAGGAGGCAGGGATGGCCAGCAAATATGGATGGCTTTAAAGAGAGCTGGGCAAATTCGTGGAGGCAGAGGTGCCGGGTTGTCCCCCAAGATTGGGGGGCCAGCGCATGTTAAACGGATCAGGACCGCAATACCTCAACGACCGCCTCTTTACATATGAACCTACCCGGACCCTGAAATCATCTTCCTTTTTCCCCCAAAATTTTTATTAATTTTCCAAATTTATAGCAAACATATCAACAAATATAAAAAGAAAACATCAAAAAACAAACAGACATAGATCCTGACTGTAATAATTCCTTTTTGTTAACATTGTTAGGTGACTTCCTCAAATCCCCCTGACTGAGTTTCCATATATATCATTGTAGCAGTTTTCCAAAACTATTTTCACATAAATTTTTTTTAGTCAATTAACATCTTTCTTTCTTTTCATTTTAACTTTAAACATATTGTTCTGTAACATCCCATATCTAAATCCTAGGCCAATCTGATACTTGCAAGCAATTCTATTTAGATTATCTTAGCATATTTAGATAAATAGTCTTTAAAATTCTTCCATTCCTCCTGGTATTCCTCCTCCTTCTGGTTGCAGACTCTTCCGGTCAGGTCGGCTAGCTCCAAAACTCCATCATCTTCATCTGCCATTCCTCCACTGTTGGTATGTCTTGTTATTTCCAATTTTTGGCCAACAAAATTCTAGCTGCCGTTGTGGCATACAAAAACAATCTGACAATTCTTGGGCAATTCCAAACCTGTTATTCCAAGTAGAAAGGCTTCTGGTTTCTTGATAAATGTATATTTCAACATTTTTTTTCAATTCATTATAAATCTTCTTCCAGAAGTCTTTCACCTTGGGACACGTCCACCTTCTTTTTCTTTGCATTTCCAACATAGATCACTCTTATGGTAGATCTTTGCTAGTTTTACAGGGGTTAAGTAACATCTATACATCATTTTCATAACATTTTCCTTTAACACCAAAGATGCAGTGAACTTGACCCCTCCTGGCATCCTGAATACCCGAGTGCCAGATAGGTAGCCATTCCAGAAATAATAAACCCAGATGAAGACAAAAGGGTTTGATGAACTTGGCTGGGAAACAGGGAAATGTATATATATATCTCTTTTGCTTCACTTGATGGGTGTTTGGTGGAGGGCAAGGGGAACCATGAGTCAGGGTCCAGGATGCTCAGATTGCTGCCACCCAGACCTCCCCTTTCATGATGTAACCATGATGTATTAGTGATGTAGTTTGAGGGGGTATAACATGGGGATTAGGTAAAGGTAAAGGGACCCCTGACCATTAGGTCCAGTCGTGACCGACTCTGGGGTTGCGGCCTCATCTCGCTTTATTGGCCGAGGGAGCCGGCGTACAGCTTCTGGGTCATGTGGCCACCATGACTAAGCCACTTCTGGTGAACCAGAGCAGCGCACGGAAATGCGGTTTACCTTCCCACCGAAGTGGTACCTATTTATCTGCTTGTACTTTGACATGCTTTTGAACTGCTAGGTTGGCAGGAGCAGGGACTGAGCAACAGGATCTCACCCCGCCGCAGGGATTCGAACCGCCGACCTTCTGATCGGCAAGCCCTAGGCTCTGTGGTTTAATCCACAGCGCCACCCAGCTAATAAAAGTTTGGGGGCTCTTTTGTTTGGGGCTTCCATCTTGTTCCACCTGGTGGCAGGTGGGAGTCCTGTCGCGACAGTCTTCAATCAAGACCAAGCCTCCTGGCTGCTGTTTTGCTCTGGTATTCCTGGCTGGTGTCCTTGTTTTTTTGTCCAAGGGAGCCCTCAGATTTCTCCATTAACAGTTGAGAGGAACAGGGGACGCGACCTTAGAGCATGCCACTCTGTTGTTCCAGTAGCGACTGCAGGAACTGAGAGAGAATTGCCTAGGATTTCAGACCAGGAGCTAGAGGCTGCCAACGAGGACTGGACCCGGGGCGTTCTAGATGCAAGGCAGGTGCGCTCTACCACCCCTCCCGCCTTTGCCCAGACTTTCGTGGAATATTCCACCTCGCCTCCCTGCACCATCCTCCTCTTCTGTTTTTCCTTCTTCCTGCACGCATCCCCCTCGAAGCTGCTGAGTTGCTCCTCTTATTTGCAAGGAGGCAGAGAGGCTGTCAGAACCTGTCCCCTGGGTAGCCATGCCTCTCCTCCCCCCTGCGCCCTGGCAGATGGCCCAGAACTAGCCTGGCTGGCCGGAAAGAAACGGCTAATGTTAAGTGACCTACTTACGATGCAGAACGCAGCCATGTTGCCTGCACGCCTCTCCAAATCCCGCTTGCAGGCGTGGGAACGCAGAACTCCGGAGGCTGTGTTGATGCGAGGAGGTGGGGAGGGAGACAGGCCAGGAATGGGGGAGACCCGGTCGCCCGGCCTCAGAAAAGGGCATTGTGGAGTTGGAAAATGTCCAGGGAGAAGTCATTCCCCTCCTCTCTTGTGAAGCAAGACTCCAACGCGGGCATCCAGGCAGGAGAGTCGAAAGGGAACTCTCCCTTTGAGCAGGGTACAATCGATTTGTGGATCTCTCTGCCACAAAATGGGACATGGGTGGTGCTGTGGGTTAAACCACAGAGCCTAGGGCTTGCCGATCAGAAGGTCGGCGGTTCGAATCCCCGTGACGGGGTGAGCTCAGTCCCTGCTCCTGCCAACCTAGCAGTTCAAAAGCATGTCAAAGTGCAAGTAGATAAATAGGTACCGCTCCAGTGGGAAGGTAAACGGCATTTCCATGTGCTGCTCTGGTTCGCCAGAAGCGGCCTAGTCATGCTGGCCACGTGACCCGGAAGCTGTACGCCGGCTCCCTCGGCCAGTAAAGCGAGATGAGCGCCGCAACCCCAGAGTCGGCCACGACTGGACCTAATGGTCAGGGGTCCCTTTACCTTTACCTGCCACAAGATGCATGAGGCTTATAATAATAATATAATAATAATAATAATAATAATAATAAATTGTATTTATACCCTGCGCTCCCCAGCCAAGACAGGGCTCAGGGCAGCTAACAACCGATACAAAAACAAATTGATTGAAATACAACTTGAAAAACAAGATTAAAATACAACTTGAAAAACAAGATTAAAATACAACTTGAAAAACAAGATTAAAATACAACTTTAAAACATTAAAACATAGAGAGGTGTTGATGGCTCTAGCTTGTCTCGCCCCCTGGTACAGGTTCATGAAAGGGTGACTAAATTGATTGAGGGTAATGGAGAGGCTCTACGAGGAGGAAAGGTTGTAGCACTTGGGACTTCTGTAGCTAAGAGAAAAAGCGTCTTCTTCTTCTTCTTCTTCTTCTTCTTCTTCTTCTTCTTCTTCTTCTTCTTCTTCTTCTTCTGCGATTTCTTGTAGCTGAGCAAGATTGTCTTCCATAAACACGGTTTTAACAGTGTGTCTGTAAGTGGCTGTGGAGGCCAATTCTGGATCCACACGTCCTTCCACAGTGGGGACATTGGTTTCTGGGCGGGAGTTGATCCCGGTGAGCGTTTGCCAAGCGTGCCTTCCTCTTAGGGCAGGCACGGCCAAACGTGGCCCTCCAAATATATAACAATATACTGAGATTTCTCTGATCTCAGGACTTTCCCCCACCCCACCCCTGGAGTCCCATTTTAAACATTTAAAACCGCATCTTTTTCCAAACTCTTAACTTTTATATCAGTCTATATTATCCATGGTAATTGTTACACTGCAAGTGAAATCAAAATCCTGCCAATGTTTCCATCTGCTTCCAGTGGTCTCTTAGAGAAGTTATCAGTATTTCCCATTCTTTTGTAAAGTTTTTGTCCTCTTGGTTCCTGAGTTTTCCAGTCAGCCGCTCTTCAACTCTCTCGGCTACCTGCAGAAAAATTTGAATTGCCTTTTGCTCCAATTCAGCATTAAAGAGCAGGTTTTCCTGGGGAAAGTGATGGTGTAACAACAACAAGAAGAAGATAAGAAAGGGTTATTTTGTATGCAGTAGCTGCACCTAGACTTGTATAGTGGTACCTCAGGTTAAGTACTTAATTCGTTCAGGAGGTCCGTACTTAACCTGAAACTGTTCTTAACCTGAAACACCACTTTAGCTAATGGGGCCTCCCACTGCCGCCGCCGTGCGATTTCTGATCATCCTGAAGCAAAGTTCTTAACCTGAAGCACTATTTCTGGGTTAGCGGAGTCTGTAACCTCAAGCGTATGTAACCTGAAGCATATATAACCCGAGGCACCACTGTACATGCAAATAATTGGAACGGAAACACCATACCCACAAAAGAGGACTGGATTTGTAAATTATCTGAATTTATTGATATGGCGAGACTAACAGCAGCCATAAGGTACCAGACAAATCAGAAACTGAAGGCAGAATGGAAATGCTATGTAGAGTACATGACTAAACACTGGTCTACGGACAACATGTTGGTATGTATGGATTAAGCTTGTAAAGGAAAATAAGAAAAATTTAACGATACAGTCATACCTTGGGTTAAAGTTGCTTCAGGTTGTGTGTTTCAGGTTGCGTCTTGCGGCAACCCGGAAGTAACAGAACGCGTTACTTCCAGGTTTTGCCTTTCGCGCATGCACAGACGCTCAAAATGACATCACGTGCATGTGCAGAAGTTCTGCTCAAGTTGTGAATGGAGCTCCAGAATGGATCCCTTTCGCAACCAGAGGTACCACTGTATTAAGAACATTAGTTTAAGAGACTACGAGCTGTGGGAGAGGGAAGAGGAAGAGGAAGAGGAAGAAGAAGAAGAAGAAGAAGAAGAAGAAGAAGAAGAAGAAGAAGAGAAGTTTGGATTTGATATCCTGCTTTATCGCTCCCCTTCAGGAGTCTCAAAGCGGCTAACATTCTCCTTTCCCTTCCTCCCCCACAACAAACACTCTGCGAGGTGAGTGGGGCTGAGAGACTTCAGAGAAGTGTGACTGGCCCAAGGTCACCCAGCAGCTGCATGTGGAGGAGCGGGGAAGCGAACCCAGTTCACCAGATTACGAGTCTATCGCTCTTAACCACCACACCACACTGGCTCTCGAGCGTATTATTTTCTTTTTTCCTCATTTGTGTTTATGTATGTGAGATTGTCAAATGTCTGTTTGTTTGTCTATTTTTGAAAATAATTTTAATAATAATACAACAACAACAACGCTTGGCCACAAACCAGGAAGGTGCGGACCTGTGCCTAGATGACGTGGGGTAAAAGGTAAGTTTGGATGAGCCCTGATAACTCCTTTTCTCTCTCTCTCCCCCTATCTCAGAATGATCCCTTCGTCCAGCAAAGCCTTCCTGGTGAAGGACCTGGCCTCCGGGCGGGACTACAACTTGTGCGTTCTGGCGGTCTACAACGACGGGGTGACGTCTCTGACGGCGACCCGCAGCCTGGGCTGCGTGCAGTTCAGCACCCCACAGGACGCCCCCCAGTGCCACTCACTTCACACCCAGTTCCTGGGGGGCACCATGATCATCATCATCGGGGGCATCATCGTGGCCTCCGTCCTGGTCTTCATCATCATACTCATGATCCGGTACAAAGTCTACAGCGGGCAGGAGGAGCACAAGAAAGCCAAAGTCAGCAACGTCTACTCGCAGACCAACGGGAACCAGCCCCACGGAGCTGGCCTGCCCTGCTCGGCCTCCAGACCCGAGGGGTGGGGGGTCGCGGACGGATCGGGGGCTGCCCGGGTGCGGAGGGACTGCAGTGTGGTGGCCTTGGGCAAGGACAGCGAGAAAGGCCCCAGGAGCCACCCCTCGGAGACAGGGGCCGAGGAGGCGCCGTCTCCCCGGAGAAGGAGGTGGTCACGGACTAATGTGGACCTCCATAGCAACCCCTCTGGGCCTGGGGGAGAGGTGTCCAGAGCAGAAGAGCAAGGTAAGCGAATTGGGAATGTTCAGGGTGGCAGGAGAGGATATGTTGTTTATTCATATCCTAGGACCCTTGTACCTATGGGACAGCCTCTCATGGTATGTCCCACGGAGGACCTTATAGGGCTTTCAAGGTTAAAACCAGCACCTTAAATCTGATCCTGTACTCCACCGGGAGCCAGTGCAGCTGATATAAAGGTAAAGGTAAAGGTACCCCTGCCCGTACGGGCCAGTCTTGACAGACTCTGGGGTTGTGCGCCCATCTCACTTAAGAGGCCAGGGGCCAGCGCTGTCCGGAGACACTTCCGGGTCACGTGGCCAGCGTGACAAAGCTGCATCTGGCGAGCCAGAGCCGCACACGGAAACGCCGTTTACCTTCCCGCTGGTAAGCGGTCCCTATTTATCTACTTGCACCCGGAGGTGCTTTCGAACTGCTAGGTTGGCAGGCGCTGGGACCGAGCAACAGGAGCGCACCCCGCCGCAGGGATTCGAACTGCCGACCTTTTGATCAGCAAGTCCTAGGCGCTGAGGCTTTAACCCACAGCGCCACCTGCGTCCCTGCTGATATAGCACCGGGTGAATGTGATCCCGCAGCGAGGACCCTGTAAGGAGTCTCACTGTGGCATTCTGCACCCGCTGGAGTTTCTGGGTCAATTTCAAGGGCAGCCCCACGTAGAGGGAGTTACAATAATCCAGTCTGGAGGTGACCATCGCGTGGATCACAGTGGCTAGGTCAGGGCGAGAGAGGTAAGGAGCCAACTGCTTAGCTTGGCCGAGATGAAAAAATGCCGCCTTTGTTATAGCTGCAATCTGCGCCTCCATGAAAAGGGAGGTGTCGAAGATTACACCCAAACTCTTAACCGACGGTGCTGGCACTAATTGCGCCCCTGCAAGAGATGGGAGTTGCCCCCCCCCCCAATCCCATATCGTCCCGTCCCAGCCAAGGCAGCTTAATGAAAATTGGAGCTGATTGCAGCTGATTGAAATTGTTGCAAAGTGTAGGATGGGGGGGGGGCGGCAGAGAGAAAATGGGATGCGATTCTTTGGCCGGGGATGGGAGAAGTGAGAAGGATAGACGAGGGGGAAGAGATTCCCGGGGCTTATGGACCAGAAACTTGATGTTTGTGTGGCTTCCTGGCTTGAAGAGCTCTCTTGAATCTTTAACTGCTGTAAGGCAGGCAGAAGTTCATCAGGTGCTGTTTCTTTTACCGTGCGAAGGTGGAGAAGCTGCAAGTCCAGCATGCAGACCTGCCTGGCACACATCAGAGGAGCGGGGGCACCCTTCAAAGTGGGTACCCAAGGCTTCTCCTCTAACATGCCCCCCCCCCCGGTTGTCTCTGTTCTCTGCAGATCCACAGCTGATTCCACCTTCTGGCGAGAGGAAGAATGGCGGCGAATGGACGGACGTCAAGATCTGAGCTCTGTTTGGGGGCTCCCAGTGGGAACAAGGCATGGCCAGACCGGAGCCTGAGGTGGGAAGTTCTCTCTCTCTCCCCCCACATCCTATCCGCCACTGCAGAGGAAAATTGCAGAGCGTAGTTGAACTGCGGAACTCCTTGCCACAGGAGACAGCAGTGGCCACCAACCTGGGCAGCTTAAAAAGAGGATCGAACAAATCCATGGAGGAAGAGAGGCTACTATCAAAGTTTTACTGGCCCACGAGCCGCCCCCGAACCGAGTCGCCTGCTCGGCGAGTCCCCCGTGCACTGCACTAAACCGGCACAGCGTGGTGTGGGGACTTGCTGAGCGGCGCCGAAAATCCCGTCTGCGCATGTCCAGGCACCAAAAATAGCTTCTGTGCAGGCGCGATTTCCGCCGTCTGGGCATGCGCAGACGCGATTTCCGGCACCATCAACATGCGCAGATGCATTTTCCGGCGTTGCGCTGTGCTGGTCCAGCCCATGGACGATCGCCATGGGAGTGATCCAGCCCATGGCTGGTAAACTTTGCCACCCCTGAACTAGGACATGGGTAGGTAAACTAAGGCCCGGGGGCCGGATGCGGCCCAATCGCCTTCTAAATCCGGCCTGTGGACAGTCTGGGAATCAATGTGTTTTTACATGAGTAGAATGTGTCCTTTTATTTAAAATGCATCTCTGGGTTATTTGTGGGGCATAGGAATTCGTTCATCCCCCCCCCAATATAGTCCAGCCCCCCACAAGGTCTGAGGGACAGGGGGCCGGCCCCCTGCTGAAAAAGTTTGCTGACCCCTGGACTAGGACATGGGAGGCCAGGGTTCGAATCCCACCCCCTCAGCCATGAAATTGACCACCTTGGTCTGGCTGATGCCTCTCAGTCCAGTGGCGTAGCGTGGGTTATCAGCACCTGGGGCAAGGCAAGTAATTTGTGCCCCTTAACCCATGGATTTGACCCCCTAACCCGTGGATTTGTGCCCCCTAACCCTAACCCCCAGATGTTGCGCCCCGTGCGGCCGGCCGCCTCTGCACCCCCCACGCTACGCCACTGTCTCAGTCCAGTCTACCTCGCAGGGGTGTTGTGGGGATAAAATGAGCAAAGAGAGAACCACGTTAAACCACCTTGAGGTACTCGGAGAAAAAGTTGGGACAGAGATGCAATGAAACAATAATGCTAGACAACGCTGCTTCTTTCCCTCTCCACCAATTTAATCTGGATTTACCCCTGGCTGGGGGAAATCCAATAAAGGTCTTTGGAACAACAGCATCCGCAACCCAAATCCTGTTGCCGACGTTTCCATTTGCAATATCTCAGCGCTTCTCTTAACAATATCAAGTCCCCTGGAGCCTTCCGAAGTTGAATTTCAGAGTGGGGCATGTCTGTGCATGCAGACTAAAGGATTGTGCAGTGCGCAGTGCTGATAATGCATTTTGGAATCCTAGAACTGCCGCGTTGGGGGGGGACCCCGAGGGTCATCTAGTCCAGCCCCCATTGCAACGCAGGAATTGGAGCTAAATAATCCCTGGCAGTCGGACACCAAAACTCTTGTTTAAAAATCTACAGTGAAGGAGAGCCTGCCGCTTTCTGAGGGTGTCTGACCGTCGAACGGCTGGCAGAAAGTCATTCCTGTAGCGTAGTCAGAATCTCATCATTTGAATCCATTGGTTCGGGTCTGTTTTCCATGTGGCAGTCCTTTGGATATTTTAAGATAGAGGGACACGGGTGGCGCTGTGGTCTAAACCACTGAGCCTCTTGGGCAGGAGTCAGCAAACTTTTTTCAGTAGGGGGCCGGTCCACTGTCCCTCGGACCTTGCTGGGGGCCGGACTATATTTTTGAAGGGAAAAAAGGACAAATTCCTATGCCCCACTAGTAACCCAGAGATGCATTTTAAATAAAAGGACACATTCTACTCATATAAAACACACTGATTCCTGGACCGTCTGTGAGCTGGATTTAGAAGGCGATTGGGCCGGATCCGGCCCGCCTTAGTTTGCTTACCCCTGATTTATAGGGTCTCCCCACCCCCCAGTTTCCTCCCTCTAAAATATGCTGTAATAATAATAATAATAATAATAATAATAATAATAATAATAATAATAATATTAATAATAATTTATTATTATTTATACCGCACCCATCTGGCTGAGTTTCCCCAGCCACTCTGGGCGGCTCCCAATAAAGTGTTAAAAACAATACAGCATTAAATATTAAAAACTTCCCTAAACAGGGCTGCCTTCAGATGTCTTTTAAAGAGAAGATAGCTGCTTATTTCCTTCACATCTGCTGGGAGGGCATTCCACAGGACGGGTACCACCACCGAGAAGGCCCTCTGCCTGGTTCCCTGTAACTTTGTTTCTCACAGTTACGGAGCCGCCAGGAGGCCCTTGGTGTTGGACCTCAGTGTCCGGGCAGAACGATGGGGGTGGAGATGCTCCTTCAGGTATACTGGACCAAGGCCGTTTAGGGCTTTCAAGGTCAGCACCAACACTTTGAATTGTGCTCGGAAACGTACTGGGAGCCAATGTAGGTCTTTCAAGACCGATTTTATGTGGTCTCGGCAGCCGCTCCCAGTCCCCAGTCTAGCTGCCGCATTCTGGATTAGTTGTAGTTTCCGGGTCACCTTCAAAGGTAGCCCCACGTAGAGCGCATTGCAGTAGTCCGAGCAGGAGATAACCAGAGCGTGCACCACTCTGGTGAGACAGTCTGCGGGCAGGGAGGGTCTCATCCTGCGTACCAGATGGAGCTGCCCTGGACACAGAATGGACCTGCGCCTCCATGGACAGCTGTGAGTCCAAAATGACTCCCAGGCTGCGCACCTGGTCCTTCAGGGGCACAGTTGCCCCATTCAGGACCAGGGAGTCCCCCACGCCTGCCCGCCTCCTGTCCCCCCAAAACAGTCCTTCTGTCTTGTCAGGATTCAACCTCAGTCTGTTAGCCGTCATCCATCCATTGTACTTCTGCAAACTTCAGAGTTTCTTTTCCCTTAGCAGGCTGATACCGCTGCTGACACCCCCCCCATTGTGGGTTGGTGACATCATTTTGTCCACAGAAAGATGAGTACGTGGAGAATTGCGCTCGCTGCTCATATATATATGAGTTTTAGTGCCCAGACCAACCCCGCTCTTGGCTTCTAAATCAATAGCGGACGGGCTATTGCAGGGTAATTGAATACAGCAGGCATGGAAAAGGCTTCAGACATCTGTATTCGCAGAGCGATGGAAGACCAGGGCTGGTTTCAAGCCTGCCTCCAGGCAGCTCTTTGCCCGTTCCTGCCTTTGGGCCTTTAAAAGAAAAAGGGGGAAAGTATTTTTTTATTAAATCTTACCCATATAACCCAAATAACAGACGAGAGCCTCGTGAGAGAAGAACGCATTAAAAGCTAAACCGAATTGAGCCTGGCATGGGATGACCATGCTCTTAAAGCATATCGTTTTTCCTCCCAAGAATCCTGGGAATTCTAGTTTTGTTAAGGGTGGGAACCATAGCGCTGTGGGGGGTAAACTGCAGTTGGGGGAAAACAATTTTTTAAAAATATATTCATTGCTTTTTCAAAGATTTTGTTGAAGCAAATCAAACACATCGCAGAATGGTAGAATTCTACGAGTTGTCAGGAAATCTTCAGCCATGGTTCCTACATGGCAGGGGGTTGGTCTAGATGACTTTGGGGGTCCCGACCGACTCCACATTTCTAAGGCAAATCTGGGCATGTGCCACGTGCCTTTCCCTAACTGAGGAGTAACAGATTGAGGTTGAATCCTGACAAGACAGAAGGACTGTTTTGGGGGGACAGGGGGCAGACGGGTGTGGAGGACTCCCTGGTCCTGAATGGGGTAACTGTGCCCCTGAAGGACCAAGTGCGCAACCTGGGAGTCGTTTTGGACTCACAGCTGTCCATGGAGGCGCAGGTCTGTTCTGAGTCCAGGGCGGCTGTCTGCCAGCTCCATCTGGTACGCAGGATGAGACCCTCCCTGCCTGCAGACATGTCCCACCAGTGGTGCATGCTCTGGTTATCTGCCGCTTTGACTACTCCAATGCGCTCTACGTGGGGCTACCTTTGAGGGTGACCTGAAAACTACAACTAATCCAGAATGCGGCAGCAAGAATGGGGACTGGGAGTGGCTGCCGAGACCACATAACACCAATTTTGAAAGACCTACATTGGCTCCCAATTCGTTTCCGAGCACAATTCAAAGTGTCGGTGCTGACCTTGAAAGCCCTAAACGGCCTCAAAGGCCCAGTATACCTGAAGGAGCGTCCCCACCCCCATCGTTCAGCCCGGACACTGAGGTCCAGTGCTGAGGGCCTTCTGGTGGTTCCCTCCCTGCGAGAAGTGAAGTTACAGGGAACCAGGAAGAGGGCCTTCTCGGTGGTGGCACCCTCCCATCAGATGTCAAGGAAATAAACAACTCCCAGACTTACAAAACATCTGAAGGCAGCCCTGTTTAGGGAAGCTTTTAATGTTTGATGTATTACAGTATTTTAATATTTGGTTGGAAGCCGCCCAGAGTGGCTGGGGTATAAATAAATTATTATTATTATTATTATTATTATTATTATTATTATTATTATTATGTAGCCAGTTCTGGAGTTCTGGGCACATGGCTTTTGAGGAACGGTCTACCAGGGGGACTTAAACCACACCGCATTCTCAGATTTAAAACAAGTGCTCTCTCTTTTTCTTTCCTCAGATCGGAGCTAGGACTTGCAGCTCACCCCTCCTGCGCGTCCCTCCAACCTCCCGGCCTCTCGCCAGGCAGCGAATCAGCAGCAGGAGCAAAGTCCTGCCTTCGTGGACTGGATCAGGGGCTGAGCTGGGGCTGCCAGGGGGGGCCACGCAAAGAGGCTGGGAGGTGAGTTCGGGTCCCGTTTTCAAAATGCGACGCATCGGTTCGCCTGGGTGGTCTGCGATTCTGCAGCCGTGCCACACAGAAGGACAATTTGGGTGCCGAGTGCGAATCCTGCCCCGAACGCAGTGCCCCAGGAGTTCCATCACCCCATGGCATTGTGGGTAGAAAGCATAGGGGCCGCTTTGACCATTCTGTCGGCCATCTTGTGCTACGTGGCATGTTTCTTTTCCCACAATGCCTCGGGGCAAGTGCCAGCTGGGGCTGGTGGTAGCCCAAAATAATATGGAGGGCAATGTTCTGGTCGCCTCATCTCAAAAAGGATATTGTGGAGTTGGCAAAGGTTCAGAAAAGGGTGACCGAAACAAAAAAAGGGAGTGGAACGGCTCCCTTACGAAGAAACTTGTTTTTTTTATCTTTTTAATGGTTTTATTGCATGGTTTTGTGGGATGTGAAACACAAGAGCAGTCAAGTACAACCTTCCTAGAGTATAAGCAAGTTTACAATTTAGCAGAGTAACATTCCCCTTTTTAAACTCACAGCGGATGCATTTGCTCAGGCTCGCTAAAGCCTCTATAATAACTGTTCTGCTATTTTCCCCTTATTCCCTCATAAAAGATAAGACATGACACAGTCTTCTATAAAAGTATAAAAAAGAATTTACTCACATTCTGTTCACAATCAGATGGCAGACTTTGCTTAGAAAAGTAACATACACCTGGAAACTATCTCATTAAGAGACAGTCCCTTTGTCCTCTCTTGGCTGTACTTGACTGCTCTCGTGTTTCACATCCCACACATCCCACACTCTCCCACAACTCGTGTTCAGAAGCATAGCTGCCTCCTCTATGAACATGTCTAATTCTCTTCTAAAGCTATCCAAGCCAGTGGCCGTCACTGCCTCCGGTGGCAATGAGTTCCATAGTTCAACTATGTGCTCCGCGAAGAATTCCTTTGTGCTACCTGTCCTGAATATTTCATCATTCAGCTTCAGTGCATCTCCTCTATAGGAGAGGGGGGGGGGGAGCCCAGATTCCTATAGGGGAAGATTTTCATCTTGCCTCCCAAAAATTGCTTTCCGTGACTTTTGCCCGCATTTCAGAGCATTGCAGGATCTAAAGGCCTTTTCCTATTTTCTCTCCCTCCCCAGGTTGAATTTCTGGACTGCACATCACTCCTCTGCTCTCTCTCCCATCACAATGGTGCTGCCCATCACAATTAGAGGGGTGGGGCCAGCAGCCCCTGCCCCGGACGCCCCTTCACGCCTCCCGCGGGGTGGGAGAGTTGCGCTCCGCGCTTGCCGAGGTCTCACCCATGTGCTGTTTCTACTGGATTCTCACTCGTGGACCCCCGCTTTTCTTTTCTACAAAGCTCGCTCCCGTTTTTCTAAACCGTGTTCCGCAATTTTCTAATAAACAGAGTTGGAAACCAGCGACGGATGGGGTGGCACCGGGAAGCTCCCTAAAAAGGGGTGTCTGTCTGTGTCTGTGTGGCTTCTTTCCATAGCTGTCAACTGTCCCTTATTTGGCGGGGAACTCCCTTATCCCAGCGCCGTGTCCCGCTGCTGGTGTCCCTTAAATTTCCCGGGTTTCAAAGGAAGCAGCTCCTTTCCCTCCCTCGCTCCCTGCTGGCCAGGGAGGAGGGTGGCTCCAACTGTGTTGCTTGGCTGCTTTGCTCACCCAATAAGGAGTCTAAGAACGACTGGGGGGTGGAGCTTGCATGCCTTGTGCCAATCAAATCGGCCGCTTTTCCTGGGGACTCGCCTTTGCTCAGCGCTTCCCAGCGGAGAGGTAACAGTGGTTTTCCTTGCTGCATCCCCTTTGCCGGGTTGCTGCGCTGTGGGAACCACCGCTTGAGGCTTCGTTGGGCTGCTGGCTGGGTTTTCTGCTTTTGGCTCGGAGGGGCTCAGAAGTTGAACATACCTGTGCCTGGAGAATCCCTTATTTTGGCTGCTGATCCCTTATTTTCGAGGCTGCTGGTCCCTTATTTTCAAATCTGTAAGTTAACAGCTTTGCTTCTTTCCAGAACAAGTAAAGGATAACATGAACCAAGCCATTTCTTAATAATGACCCACCCCCCCAAACTCCGTTGGCTCGAGGCTGGCAATAAAAGGAGAACCAAATCAACAAAAAGTTTGCGCCATCCCCCAAAAATGGTATCCTCTCTCTCTCCATCCTAAGTTTCCCAAACACTGCAGCCCTGTGCATGTGACCAAAATTGCAGTAGGCCACGCCCCCATTTGGCCATGTGACAAAGCACGCTGTATACGTCTGTACAGTGGTACCTTGGTTCTCAAACTTAATCCGTTCCGCAAGTCCGTTCCAAAACCAAGCCGCGCTTTCCCAAACAAAGTCCTGCAAAACGGTTAATCCGTTCCAGACTTTTAAAAATAACCCCCAAAACAGCAATTTAACATGAATTTTATTATCTAACGAGACCATCGATCCATAAAATGAAAGCAATAATCAATGTACTGTACTATAAAATAAATAAGGTAGTATTGTAGTTGATAAAAATTAAAAATAGTTCTTTTTCTTACCTGCACTGATTATAGTCGTCGTTTGGATTGGGGGCTTTTTTATCCATTTCCACAGTCGCAGATTCAATCCATCAGTAGCTGAACCGGGTTCCACGGAGTCCCAAAAATGAATGAACAGAAAAAGCATCTAAAACAAAAATGCAAAATAGATAGCAAAAACAAAAGCGCCAATAATAATAATAATAATAATAATAATAATAATAATAATAATAATTTATTTATACCCCGTCCATCTGGCTGCATTTCCCCAGCCACTCTGGGCGGCTTCCAACCAAATATTAAAAACAATACAGCATCAGACATTAAAAACTTCCCTAAACAGGGCCACCTTCTGTTGTCTTTTAAAAGTAAAATAGTTGTTTATTGCCTTGACATCTGCTGGGAAGGCGTTCCACAGGGCAGGCGCCACCACCGAGAAGGCCCTCTGCCTGGTTCCCTGTAACCTCACTTCTTGGAGGGAGGGAACCGCCAGAAGGCCCTCAGAGCTGGACCTCAGTGTCTGGGCTGAACGATGATGGTGGAGACGCTCCTTCAGGTATACTGGGCCTTTGAGGCCATTTAGGGCTTTAGAGGTCAGCGCCAACACTTTGAATTGTGCTTGGAAATGTACTGGGAACCAGTGTAGGTCTTTCAAGACTGATGTTATGGGGTCTCGGCAGCCACTCCCAGTCACCAGTCTGGCTGCCGCATTCTGGATTAACTGCAGTTTCCGAATCACCTTCGAATGTAGCTCCACACAGAGCGCATTGCAGTAGTCCATGTGGGAGATAACTAGAGATAACTAGATAACTTCTGTTTCGGAAGTCCATTTGACTTCCGAAAAGTTCAAAAGCCAAGGCACGGCTTCTGATTGGTGCAGGCGCCCAGGAAACAATAGCCGACAGCCGCATCGCATGTCCGACTTCCGAAAAAGTTCAAAAACCAGAACACTTACTTCCGTTTTTTGGCGTTTGGGAACCAAGGCGTTTGAGAACCAAGGTACCACTGTCAACCTCATAAAGTGTCTCTTAACCCCTTAGTCACTTCCCTACAATGCTTTTCTCCACATTCCTCAGGTGACTTTAACAGAAGAATGGAAAAATTCATGGAGGAGAGAGCCATCGGTGGCTACTAGCCACAATAGCTATGTTTTGCCTAGAAGGCAGCAGTGCTTCTCAACTCTACAGGATCACAGATTTGTAGATTTGGAACGGGGCCACAAGAATAATCTCGTCCTGCAATGCAGCAATCTTTTCCCCAACCTGAGACTCGAACACAGGACCCTGAGATTGAGAGTCTCATGCTCTACCAACCGAATGCCAGTTTCTGGAAGCTGCAGGCGTGGAGTCTTGCGTTCGAATTATGCTTGCTGGTTTCCCACAGGCCTCTGGTTAGCTGGTCTGCAAAGAGAATGCTGGACTAGATGGGCCCTTGGAATGAGCCCATCCTCTCCAACATTCCTCGGGTGAAAATAAGAGACACCCTATTGCAGCCTCTCCGACATTTCTCGGGGAAAAAATAGGGATGCCCCTCTCAAAGGGCAAGAGAGAGAGTCAAAGAAATAGCACAGAACCGGGACGGCTTCTGTAATTCCGGGGACTGTCCCTGGGAAATTGGGACACTTGGGAGGATCTGTGATCGTGAAGGACTTTTCTGATGACAACAGTATAGCGTTCCCAAAACCAGGAAGGATTGTTGTCGTTTAGTCGTGTCCGCCTCTTCGTGACCCCCTGGACCAGAGCACGCCAGGCACTCCAGTCTTCCACTGCCTCCCGCAGTTTGGTCAAACTCATGCTGGTAGCTTCAAGAACACTGTCCAACCATCTCGTCCTCTGTCGTCCCCTTCTCCTTGCACCCTCCATCTTTCCCAACATCAGGGTCTTTTCCAGGGAGTCTTCTCTTCTCATGAGGTGGCCAAAGTCTTGGAGCCTCAGCTTCAGGATCTGTCCTTCCAGTGAGCACGCAGGGCTGATTTCCTTCAGAATGGAGAGGTTTGATCTTCTTGCAGTCCATGGGACTCTCCAGAGTCTCCTCCAGCACCAGAATTCAAAAGCATCCATTCTTCGGCGATCGGCCTTCTTTATGGTCCACCTCTCACTTCCATACATCACTACTGGAAAAACCAGAGCTTTAACTATACGGACCTTTGTTGGCAAGGTGATGTCTCTGCTTTTTAAGATGCTGTCTAGGTTTGCCATCGCCTTTCTCCCAAGGATAAGGCGTCTTTTAATTTCGTGGCTGCTGTCACCATCTGCAGTGATCATGGAGCCCAAGAAAGTAAAATCTCTCACTGCTTCCATTTCTTCCCCTTCTATTTGCCAGGAGGTGATGGGACCAGTGGCCATGATCTTGGTTTTTTTGATGTTGAGCTTCAGACCATATTTTGCGCTCTCCTCTTTCCCCCTCATTAAAAGGTTCTTTAATTCCTCCTCACTTTCTGCCATCCAGGTTGTGTCATCTGCATATCGGAGGTTGTTGATATTTCTTCCGGCAATCTTAATTCTGGCTTGGGATTAATCCAGCCCAGCCTTTCGCATGATGAATTCTGCATATAAGTTAAATAAGCAGGGAGACAATATACAGCCTTGTCGTACTCCTTTCCCAATTTTGAACCAATCAGTTGTTTCATATCCAGTATTAACTGTAGCTTTTTGTCCCACATAGAGATTTCTCAGGAGACAGATGAGGTGATCAGGCACTCCCAATTCTTTAAGAACTTGCCATAGTTTGCTGGTCGACACAGTCAAAGGCTTTTGCATAGTCAATGAAGCAGAAGTAGATGTCTTTCTGGAACTTGCTAGCTTTTTCCATAATCCAGCGCATGTTTGCAATAAATAAATTAGGTTGCTGTAAATACAGGATCCAGCTTTTCTTCTTCTCCCCACCACCGAGACTTCGCTTTTTTCCTTCTGCGCAGAATTTTGAACCCGGGGCTGAGTTTTCCTGGCACGGACCGCACGCCAAGTTTTCCACAGGCCCTTTTAGACTCTTACTACGCTGTGATGTTTTGAAGGATAATTCCTGCTCTGGGCATTGAAGTTGCATACTCCCCCCACACTGATTCCGCTTCTGACTTTGTGATTCTAAGGCAACAGAGCAGCTATGGGGGCCGGAGCCCCACAGAAAGCTTTGCCGTGACAGGTGGAGAGCCCAAGGGGGTCTGTGGGGAGTGGGAGAGGGGTGTTCCCAGAGGTGGCAGCCCTCCTTCGACTTGGTTGGCTTTGAAACGCAAGCAGTCTAGATGAATTAGCTGGGCTGACAGGCGTGATGGTTCCAAAAGTCTCTGGGTTTTCTGCTGCCCCCATTTCCTCCTCTCCCCCCTCCCCAGTGTCAGGAGTTAAGGTGGCCCAGCATTTATTTGGTTTCCTAGCCAGTCCCCAAAGGCAGCGCTGCAACGGAGCGGTTGCATCAGAGCCAGCCTCTATAAAGCAAGCTTTAAACAAATAATAAATGTAATGGAGGGCTCTGACAAATAGTAAAAAAATCCCTTCTGTCTTGCCAGGTTTCAGCTCGGCTGCTGAAAGGCAGCGCCCAGGCTGGGAGAAATACACGGCGGTTCGGGACGGGGGTTTCATGGGTTGGCTTATAAAAAATGTGCACAGGACTTTATGAGCTCAGTCAGTAGAGCGTGAGACTCTCAGTCACAAGGTTGGGGGTTCGAGTTCCGCGCTGGGCAAAAATATTCTTGCGTTTCAGGGGGTTGGGCTAGATGACCCATGGGGTCCCTTTTAACTCTATGATTTGATGATGGATAATAATAATTTTTATTTATACCCCGCCCTCCCCAGCCAAGATCGGGGTCAGGGAAGCTGACACCAGGTTCAACAATTGATTGAAATACAACTTTAAAACAAGATTAAAATACAACATTAAAATGCAGCCTCATTTCAGCAGAAACTCAAATCAAAAGCTTTTTCACCAAGGCCGACTATCCAGACTGGTCCTACATGGGCCAGAAAAAAGCCAGGGAAGTCCCCAAATAGTTCCATCACAGAAGGAGAAAGGAAAGAGGGGAAGGGGGTCAAGTTGATTCCAAGCCAAAGGCCAGGCGGAACAACTCTGTCTTGCAGGCCCTGCGGAAAGAAATCAGATCCTGCAGGGCCCTGATGATGATAATATTTATTTATTTGTACCCCGCCCATCTGGCTGGGTTTCCCCAGGCACTCTGGGTGGCTTCCAACATGGTATCAAAAACATGATAAGGCATCAAACATTAAAAGCTTCCCTAAACAGGGCTGCCTTCAGATGTCTTCTAAAAGTCTGGTAGTTCTTTATTTCCTTGACATCCGATGGGAGGGCGTTCCACAGGGCAGGCGCCACCACTGAGAAGGCCCTCTGCCTGGTTCCCTGGTTCTATAGTTGCACTGAGCAGAAGACAGGAAAGGAATAAAAACAATCAAAAGGCAAGTAGGAGGTGGCATGATGGAACTTTATAAAATGATGCTCGTTGCAGAGAAAAAGGATAGGAGAATAAGTTTTTCTTGTGACTCTAGACATTTGAGGAAGCCCAAAGTTAGCAGATTCAGGGCAGATCAAAGAAAAGAGTTCTTCACGCAGTGCATAGGCAGACTTTGGAACTCCCTGTCACAGGAGGAGGTGATGGCCACCAAGAAGGATGGCTTTAAAAGAGGATTGGACAAATTCATGGAGGAGGAGGAGAGGGCTACTGGTGGGTACTGGTTAGCAGTGCTTCTGAATACCGTTTTCTAGAAACCACAGTTGGGTCCTCGTGCTTGGATCCCATTTGTTGTTGCTGTTTAGTCCTTTAGTTGTGTCTGCCTCTTCGTGACCCCCTGGACCAGAGCACGCCAGGCCCTCCTGTCTTCCACTGCCTCCCGCAGTTTGGTCAGATTCATGTTTGTAGCTTCAAAAACACTGTCCCACCATCTCGTCCTCTGTCATCCCCTTCTTCTTGGGCCCTCCATCTTTCCCAACATCAGGGTCTTTTCCAGGGAGTCTTCTCTTCTCATGAGGTGGCCAAAGTCTTGGAGCCTCAGCTTCAGGATCTGTCCTTCCAGTGAGCACGCAGGGCTGATTTCCTTCAGAATGGAGAGGTTGGATCTTCTTGCAGTCCATGGGACTCTCAAGAGTCTCCTCCAGCACCAGAATTCAAAAGCATCAATTCTTCGGCAATCAGCCTTCTTTATGGTCCAGCTCTCACTTCTATACATCACTACTGGGAAAACTAGAGCTTTTACTATACGGACCTTTGTTGGCAAGGTGATGTCTCTGCTTTTTAAGATGCTGTCTAGGTTTGTCAATGCTTTCCTCCCAAGGAGCAGGCGTCTTTTAATTTCGTGGCTGCTGTCACCATCTGCAGTGATCATGGAGCCCAAGAAAGTAAAATCTCCCACTGCCTGCATTTCTTCCCCTTCTATTTGCCAGGAGGTGATGGGCCCAGTGGCCATGATCTTAGGTTTTTTTGATGTTGAGCTTCAAATTACGGGCATCTGATTGGCCACAGTGAGAAGAGGATGCTGAGCTGAATGGGCCTGATCCTGCAGAGTTATTCTCCTTATGATATTAAGCATTTAATCCTGCATCTCCATCACTGCTCCTGCAGAGATATACGCAGCAGAACCCAAATCAATACGGCTGGAGACTGAAGCGACTGAGAACCCCCCTGGAGCCTTAAACAGCCGCAGATTTATTGCGGCAGAGATGTTTGGTGACTAAAACCTGCCTCTTTTGATGAAGTGCGACTGAGAAAAATGGCCTCGCTTCTGGAAAGGGGCCAGAAAACCTTTGCTTGCCTTTACTGCAATGGCATCGTCACAGAGTTGCTACCCTCTCTGGGTGATGCTGAAAGGAATCAGGATTGCATCCACCGTAGCGCTGTAAAAATGCGTCCCATCAGCGCAAATATTTCTGTTTGTGCAATGGGGGTCGCCCCCCTTTCCTCACCTTGCAAACACCAACCCCAAATGTGTTCTGGGGTTCCTCTGGAGAGGGAGAAATCCCTGATGTGCAAGAAGAAATCCTTGCATTGGTCGGATCCTGCCCCAGGATTGGAATCCTAACCTTAAGACACCTGGCAGCAAGCTCCATTCAACTCCACAGGGCATACTCTGAGTAAGGGCTCAGCCACACTGTTGCTTGCCTTGCTTCGAATTCAGGGAGTTTGGATTCCACAGTCGGGGAAAGCAGTGTTTCTGAATCCCAGTTGCTGGAAACCACAGGAAGGGCTCTTGTGGTCGAATCCTGCTTGCTGGGTTGGCAAGCTGGATTGCAGGCGGGTTGGGCTAAATGACCTTTGGGTTCCCTTTCAGCTCCAAAATTTCTGGGGAAGGCTGGCTGGCTACAAATGGACGGATTCCTTCTTCAAACCAAACTCCAGTTTCTAGAAAGTGTTAACGGAGAAATCTGAGGGCTCCCTTGGACAAAAAACAAGGACACCAGCCAGGAATACAAGTAGGCTTGGTCTTGATTGAAGACTGTCACAACAGGATTCCCACCTGCCACAAGGTGGAACAAGATGGAAGCCCCGAACAAAAGAAAACCCAAACATTTATTAGCTGCTAATCTCCATGTTTTAGGGACGTGGGTGGCACTGTGGGTTAAACCACAGAGCCTAGGACTTGCTGATCAGAAGGTCGGCGGTTTGAATCCCCGCGACGGGGTGAGCTCCCCTTGCTCGGTCCCTGCTTCTGTCAACCTAGCAGTTCGAAAGCACGTCAAAGTGCAAGTAGATAAATAGGTACCACTCTGGCGGGAAGGTAAACGGTGTTTCCGTGCGCTGCTCTGGTTCGCCAGAAGCGGCTTGGTCATGCTGGCCACATGACCCAGAAGCTGCATGCTGGCTCCCTCGGCCAATAAAGCATTAGGTCACGACTGGACCTAATGGTCAGGGGTCCCTTTACCTTTACTAATCCCCATGTTACCCTCCCCCCAACTACATCACTCATACATCACGGTTACATCATGAAAGGGGAGGTCTGGTGGCAGCAATCTGAGCATCCTGGACCCTGCACCATGGTTCTCCTTGCCCTCCACCAAACACCCATCAAGTGTAACAAAAGAGATATTTACATTTTCCTGTTTCCCAGCCAAGTTCATCAAACCCTTTTGTCTTCATCTGGGTTTGTTCTTTCTGGAATGGCTACCTGTCTGGCACTCAGGTATCAGGATGCCAGGGATTATCATTCAGGCAGAGGAGCTGCTGAGTAGCTGAGCTCACATGTATATATGAATTTCTGAAGTTTTCCAGTGAGACAGTACATAGATGCATTTATCAGTGAATTCCTACATTTGGTATCATGCAGCAAAGGCCCTTTGAATAGATAGGAAGAAACTGTGACCAAGTGTTTTGTGGGGACAAATCACAAAAGCGATTGTGCTGATTTTGGTAGTGGGCTGCATGTGCATGATATCTGCTGGAGGGGCAACTCCCCCCCCCAACCTATATATAAATTCCTGCAACGAAAGAAAGAGGACAAACCCTGCCACGATTGCGTCTCTCCAAAGTGCCTGACCTGGTCTAGTTTCTCTTATCTCCTCCTTCGCCCTCGGATCTTGCCATCATCAGACTGAGCCCTCACTTTCCCCGACACCTGCCATTTAAATTCAGGTCACTGAGTGGCTCGTGGTGGCGATCTGCATCTGGCTGGCAATGTCCTGGCTGCCCTGCAAGCTTTTGACCTACTTTCAGGGGAGAAAAAGACCCCGGAGGCAGAGAATTCCCACTACCCAGGTGCATTTGTATAGAATCACAGAACTGTAGAGTCAGAAGGGACCCCGAGGGTCATCTAGTCCAGCCCCGAGCAATGCAGGAATTACAGCTGAAAAATCATTGTATTTGGCAGCTGAAATATAAATCCAAAGAACCAAGGAAGACAATAAACTATGCTGGGCTTGCCAGCTCAGGCTCAAATTGGGAGTCCAGCGGCTTTGCGGAACCTGAGACCTTAGAGGAACTTAGATCTTCTGTGAACTCTTCTTCCCTCTGAGCACATTTCTCCTTCAAGGGCTCTGAATGAAAGACTTCTTTCCAGATTTTCAGATTCTGGCTCTGGGTGCAGTTTCTCAGTGTACAGGAGAAGCGCTTTGCACATGGTCAGAAGTATCCCTGAGTTCTCACACCCCAAAGACTTAGTGTTGCATAAAACACACACAAACCATGCAAAAGTGGACTCTCTTTCTTACGCTGGAGGTCTGAATCAAAATATTTGGATTGCTTGCCTTTGCTGGGCTCACAGGGGCACATTTGCAAACTGGAGAATAAATAATAATAATAATAATAATAATAATAATAATAATAATAATAATAATAATTTGTACACTGCCCTCCCTGGCCACAGCCGGGCTCAGGGTGGCTAACACCAATAAAATTACAATAAAAACATAATAATTTAAAATGCAGGTTAAAATGCAATTTAAAATGCAGCCTTATATATCAAAACCATAAGGGGAGGGAAACATAAGGGTCAGACCGAGTCCAAACCAAAGACCAGGCTGAACAACTCTGTCTTGCAGGCCCTGCGGAAAGATGTCAAGTCCCGCAGGGCCCTAGTCTCTTGGGACAGAGTGTTCCACCAAGTCGGGGCCAGTGCTGAAAAGGCCCTGGCCCTAGTTGAGACCAATCTAACCACCTTGCGACTGGGACCTTCAAGATGTTGTCATTTGTGGACCTTAAGGTCCTCCGCGGGGCATGCCAGGAGAGGCGGTCCTGTAGGTACATGGGTCCTAGAAGTGGTTTGGGGTGAACGGCAACCTCCCTTCTGCATGCAGACGCCAGCTCCTACCAGTTATGTTATAGAACCATATAATTGCAGAGTTGGAAGGGGACCCCCAAAGGCCATCTAGTCCAACCCCCTTAAATGCAGGAATCGCAACAGCCGTGAAGCTCTCCGGGTGGCCTTGAAGGCCCAGTTGCTGCCTCTCAGCCCAATCTGCCTCACAGGTCTGTTTGGGGGGGGGTGTAAAAATGGGGAGGCGGCGGACCCTGTCTGCTGCTTTGAGCTATTTGCAGAAAAAGGTGAGCTATAAATTGGCACCGCCACATTTTCCAGTGTCTGAGCCTCTGTTTCCTCTCAAGCTGAGAGCACAACCCCAGACAATTTGTGCGTATTTGGTTGGAGCCTTGGAGATGGAGAGGACTCAGCGGACAATTTATCCGCCACTTTGATTCCGGGTCCATTTCTCCTGCCTCAAACGCCTCTGCTTTGCAGTTTGCCACAACTCCTGTCTCCCTGCAGTTGCGCAGCCCAGCTCCCTCTCCACATCATGGATGCATCTTCTCTCTTTGCCCCCCCTGAGGGACAGGTTCTCTGCAAATGGCCCTGCCACCCCAGGTGAGCATCTGAGGAAAGAGTCCTTTCCGCAGAAATAGAGGGAAGGTCAGGTCATAAAGACCCCTATTCATCAAGCTGCCAAGAGAGGAGGAGGAATTATGCATTTGGAGTAGAAAAAGGGATTTTATTTTTTGGTGGGAGAGAGGGGGCAGGGGCTGCGTTGAAACGCGGCCAGCTTTGCTAACACTAGAATCCTAGAATTGTAGTGTTGGAAGGGACCTGAGGGTCATCTAGTCCAGCCCCCTGTTGTTAAGTTGTGGGTGAACATATCAGACGACACAGCGATTCTTCAGACAGCTCTTGTTTATTCACAGGCCAGAACTGAACTGAACTGAAGGGTTCAGCCAGCCTGCTTATATAGAGCTCCACTACAACGCAACAGTAACCGCTTTCTGTAACTATCCAATCACTGAACGTCACTTTCGATCCCTTATTTGCATATGTGGACCTGAGTGAAAACTATCTACAGTATCCCCCTGCTGGCCCAGGGTGGGAACTTCCATGGGTCAAAAGCCATATCTCATGTTACGTTTGCTTCATGTTACGTTCTTTCAGGTTACGTCCCGCGGCAACCCAGAAGTACTGGAAAGGGTTACTTCCGGGTTTCGCCGCTTGCGCATGCGCAGAAGCGCTAAATCACACTTTGCGCATGCGCACAAACACCAAATTGCACCGTGCGCCTGCACAGATACAGCTCTTCAGGTTCCGCTCTTTTCATGTTGCGAACGGGCCTCCATAACGGATCGCATTTGCAACCAGAGATACCACTGTATTTTAAATATAGATAGAGAGATAGATAGGTGATAGATGATAGATAGATATAGATAGATCTAAAGATATAGATATTGTTGTTGTTGTTGTTGTTGTTGCATGCCAGGCACTCCTGTCTTCCACTGCCTCCCGCCTGATGGGCGGGGTAATAATAATAATAATAATAATAATAATAATAATAATAATAATAATTCCAAAGCTGCTTACAAACAATAGATAACCACAGGAGGGGAGAGTCACTCTTGTGCTTGGGTCATGCTTGCTAGTTTCCCATTTTAGGGTTGCCATATTCCAAAACACATAATCCCCCCCCCAATAAAAAATAACAGCCCCCGGACATTTCATGTAAATTGCAAAAATCCACCCAGAGGGGAACGCTGCGCCCCCACAAGAGAACGTGTCCAGGAAATCCCGGACTTATGGCTACCCTACCATTGGGGCACCTGGTTGGCCGTTGTGAGAACAGGAAGGACCACTTGCCAGGTGCAAGTGGATCTAGGTGGCTCAAGCATAGCTGTCAACCGTCCCTTATTTGGCGGGAAAGTCCCTTATCCCAGCGCCGTGTCCCGCTGCTGTCCTTTATTGATGATGTCCCTCAGATTTCCCAGGTTTCAAAGGAATCAGCTCCTCTCCCTCCCTCCCTCCCTGCTGGCCAGGGAGGAGGGAGGCTCCAACTGGGTTGCTTGGCTGCGTTGCTCACCCAATAAGGAGTCTAAGAACGACTGGGGGGTGGAGCTTGCATGCCTTGTGCCAATCAAATCGGCCGCGTTGCCTGGGGACTCGCCTTTGCTCAGCACTTCCCAGCGGAGAGGTGACGGTGGTTTTCCTTGCTGCATCCCCTTTGTCGGGTTGCTGCGCTGTGGGAACCACCGCTTGAGGCTTCGTTTGGCTGCTGGCTGGGCTTTCTGCCTTTGGATCGGAGGGGCTCAGAAGTTGAACATACCTCTGGGCAGAAAATCCCTTATCTTGGCTGCTGATCCCTTATTCTCGAGCCTGCTGGTCCCTTGTTTTCAAATCTGTAAGTTGACAGCTATGGACTCAAGTGAGTGAGCCATGCCGATGGGTGGGAACCTAAACCGAGCATGCTGGGAGCTTTGTTGCTGAGGACAGGGCCACAGAACAACCCCTTCCAAACCCAGCTTCCAAATGTCTGGATGAGCTCGAAGCGAATCATGCAGAATTTGAAGTGGGTGGAAATGTTGTATTACAAGAATCATAGAGTTGGGAAGGGACCCCCAAAGGTCATCCAGCCCAACCCCCTTTCACAGAGGGCTGTCATCGCCCTTCTCCATTTCCCTCTCCTCCCTGTTGTACAGGCTCTATATACTCAGCATCCCACCCAATAAACAACGGGTCGCGAACCTACCTTTGTTCCTTTGAAAAGGAAAAATGATTGATCACCGCCCACCTCCTTTTTCAAAAAAAAGCCCCTAGCAATCAAGCGTAATTGGGGGTTTTTTTTGTGTGTGTGTGTGTGTGTGTTTGCAGCAAATAATTATCAGTCTGCATTAATAGCCGCTCGGCTGCTTATTATTCAGCTGTCAATATGATTTACTGTCTGTGACAGGGGAAAAAAAGAGGTGAGCATCGATAGACTCCCAGATTTACTGGCACAGTTTATTTTTCCAGACCTGCAGGATTATTTACAACTGTTTTCTCTGTGTTGGAAGTTTGGCGTATTTCCTGAAGGACGCGGCGAGCAAGAGAGCGGTGCTTTCTGGTGGAAGGGGAAAGTGGTGGGCATTGTGGAGGCGGCGAGATCCCTATTTTCACGGGAGAAATGTTGGAGGGCATGGAGTTGTTATGCGAGCCCCGAGCCAAGGAGATAAGTCACTGTACAACCTTTAGAAGACACAGGGAAGCTTTTACTACGATTTTATATATGTGTTGGAAGCCGCTCAGAGTGCCTGGGGCCACAGAGTCAGATGGACAGGGTGTTGTACTACCAGTGGCGTAGCGTGGGTTGTCAGCACCCGGGGCAAGGCAAGTAATTTGCGCCCCCTAACCCATGGATTTGCGCCCCCTAACCCTAACCCCCAGATGTTGCACCCGGTGCGGCCGGCCCCCCCTGCACCCCCCACGCTACGCCACTGTGTACTACTACTACTACTACTAATACTGCTATTATATAATAATATAATTATTATATTATTAGCAGAGACATCACCTTTGAAATCACGTTTGCAATGACAACCCTAGACAGCATCTTAAAAGACATCACCTTGCTGACAAAGGTCCGTATCGTTAAAGCTATGGTTTTCCCAGTAGTGATGTATGGAAGTGAGAGCTGGACCATAAAGAAGGCTGATCGCCAAAGAATGGATGCTTTTGAATTCTGGTGCTGGAGGAGACTCTTGAGAGTCCCCTGGACTGCAAGAAGATCAGACCTCTCCATTCTGAAGGAAATCAGCCCTGAGTGCTCACTGGAAGGACAGATCCTGAAGCTGAGGCTCCAAGACTTTGGCCACCTCAGGAGAAGAGAAGACTCCCTGGAAAAGACCCTGATGTTGGGAAAGATGGAGGGCACAAGGAGAAGGGGACGGCAGAGGACGAGATGGTGGGACAGTGTTCTCGAAGGTACCAGCATGAGTTTGACCAAACTGCGGGAGGCAGTGGAAGACAGGAGGGCCTGGCGTGCTCTGGTCCAGGGGGTCACGAAGAGTCGGACACCACTAAACAACAATATTATTATTATTATTATTATTATTATTATTATTATTATTATTAAATAGGATGCCCCTATTTTCATCGGATAAGGGGTGTGTGTGTGGTAGCCCTAGATAGCCACCTGCATGAACTTGTCCAATCCTCTTTTAAAGCCATCCAGGTTGGTGGCCTTGAAACCAGAGGTGGGGAGATTATTATGGTTGTGCTCAGATCCTGATTTCGGTTTTGCTGTTGGGTATCTGCCTGACACTGATGCTGGACTGGGTGAGCTATTGGCCTGATCCAGCAGTCTCTTCATAAAGCAACCAGTCTGACAGTGTTGTAAACATAATCTGCCCTTTTCCCTTATGGGATATCCAAGAGCCCATATAGAGTCCTTACATAGGTTCCCTATTGGTAGGAGAAAAGAACAGAGGCCAACCAGAGAATATTGAGAAGCAAAGCAGCTAGTGAGCCTGATTTTTATTGATCTGTTGCAACAGGGTGCTCCCCTCACACGCAGGAAAGGAGCAGGAACTCAGAACCCAGGTGTGTCTGCCCTTATATAGACATTTTCCCTGCCCTGGAGCTCAAGACCACCCCTCCATACATCATACATACATCACAGAAGGGGTGTAACCTAAGACACCCCCCCCAGATACATCATACCTACATCACAGAAAAGGCGGTCTACAGCAGAAATGTGAGTGTGTTGTTTACCTCCTGCCTGGCAGGTTACCGTATTTTTTGCTCCATAAGACTCACTTTTTCCCTCCTAAAAAGTAAGGGGAAATGTGTGTGCGTCTTATGGAGCGAATGCAGGCTGCGCAGCTATAACAGAAGTCAGAACAGCAAGAGGAATTGCTGCTTTCACTACGCAGTGATCCCTCTTGCTGTTCTGGCTTCTGAGATGCAGAATATTTTTTTTCTTGTTTTCCTCCTCCAAAAACTAGGTGCATATTGTGGTCTGGTGCGTCTTATAGAGCGAAAAATACGGTACCTGTTAATGCTTACTTGATTGGATACCCTGGGGAGCCTGGCTAGTCTTTTGTAATGATAAATACTGTATTTTTTGCTCTATAGGAGGCACCAGACCACAAAACGCACCTAGTTTTTGGAGGAGGAAAACAAGAAAAAAAATATTCTGAATCTCAGAAGCCAGAACAGCAAGAGGGATCGTTGCACAGCGAAAGCAGCAATCCCTGTTGCTGTTCTGGCTTCTGGGATAGCTGCGCAGCCTGCATTTGCTCCATAAGACGCACATACATTTCCCCTTACTTTTTAGGAGGAAACAAGTGAGTCTTATAGAGCAAAAAATATGGTACTTAGTTCCAGGTCACAGGCTCTCCCTATTCAAACAAAGACAGGATTTGTGAAGGAAAAGACAATGGGGAGGCTTTTCCATTTTCCTTTGACCTTGCAGAGAAAACATTTGGTTGGTTTGGGAATCAAAAATGGTTTCAGGTCAGTCTTCCTGTGCTGATCTATGTACGTGCTTGGTTGGTACATTTGTGAGCATTTATTATATATCTAAGACTTTAAAATTCTTATCACAACCGCTTCGCCAGGTTTCCTCTTGTAGATTCTAACCTCACCACCAACAGGGTTGCAGGTCGGGAAGGGACCCCGGGGGGCCATCCAGACTGACCCCTCAATCCCAACACCTTTATTACCACCTTGACTGACGCATCAAGGTGTGAGCTGCTCACACAACACACGACCTGCTCCCTCCTCTACCGACTGCGTTCCTGTCCTTCTGCCCCTCCAACTTGTGTGTGCTGACAGTTGTTTCTTCTTATTAAAAAAGCGACCTTCTTTCCGAGAAGTTGGGATGCTCATAAACATTTCTGTAATCTCCGCCGCTGAGCCCAAAGACCAGGGAGGCCTTGTTAATCCATTGACTGAAGCCAGTGCCCTACATCGGTGAGGTTTCAAAAGCTGCCGTCTGTGCACACTTGACCTCAGAATTTTCTTCCCACCTTCTGGGTCAAACAGATTCACTAAACCGTTGCTTCTCCAGCTCTCAAGCGCCACGGCGGGGTCAGTTTTCGGCTTGCAAAATAGGTATATGGATTTCCGTTTAGCTGAACTCCGGCGTGAGCCAGGATACACTGTTTCCAAGGCTGGATTCATGCTGGAATAAATCAACACCTGGGCTTGGCAAACGGGAGGTGGGAGACGTCAGGGTGCAATAATAGGAGCACTTGTGCCTGCGTGAAGTGTCGAGATTTGGGCTGTCAGCAAGCCAGCCGCCTCCAAGTTGCCAGCGAGAGGCAAGCAATAGTTTCCCGGCTGCTCCGGGCCTCGTCTGTCTCTCCCCATCAGGGGATGCATTTTTCAGCAAAGGAAAGGCCGCTTAGTGAGCTCATGGGCGCCCTGATTCTGACGGCACTATGGTTCTCCTCTGACACTCAGAAAGCCTGTGGAAGCAGCAGGGCGTAGACAGGGCAGACCGTAAGTGCTCCCCACACCCCGGAGCTGCACTTATGGCTGGGTCTTGCCAGTGGAATCTTGGAAGTGTAGAGTTGGAAGGGACCTCCAACGGTCATCTAGACCAACCCGCTGGAAAGTCACTGCCCTCAAGTGATTACTTCCAATTATGCCGTCTATATACAGTCATACCTCGGGCTGACTGTGCTTCAGGTTGAGAGCTTTCAGGTTGCGCTCCTTGGCAACCTGGAAGTAACGGAGTGTGTTACTTCTGGGTTTCGCCGCTAGCGCATGCGCAGACACCTGTGCAGAAGTGGCAAAACACAACCTGCGCACATGCCGTCACGTCTTATGTTCCATTCAGGATGTGAACGGGGCTCCGGAACAGATCCCGTTTGCATCCTGAGGTACCACTGTATATGTGTGTGTGTGTGTGTGTGTGTGTGGAGAGAGACAGGCTGTGCCTGGAAGGGGATATCTGAGAAGTTTTTTTGGGACTGCAGTTACAACAACAACAACAACAATTACTTATATATACCCCGCCCATCTGGCTGGGCCTCCCCAGCCACTCTGGGCGGCTCCCAACAGAATATTAAAAACACAATAAAACATCAAACATTAAAAGCTTCCTTAACCAGGGCTGCCTTCAGATGTCTTCTAAAAGTCAGATAGTTGTTTATTTCCTTGACATCTGATGGGAAGGCGTTCCACAGGGCAGGCGCCACAACTAAGAAGGCCCTGTGCCTGGTTCCCTGTAACCTCACTTCTCACAGGGAGGGAACCGCCAGAAGGCCCTCAGAGCTGGACCTCAGTGCCTGGGCAGAAAGATGGGGGTGGAGACACTCCTTCAGGTATACTGGACCGAGGCCGTTTAGGGCTTTCAAGGTCAGTACCAACACTTTGAATTGTGCTTGGAAATGTACTGGGAGCCAATCTAGGTCTTTCAAGACCGGTGTTATGGGGTCCCGGCGACTGCTCCCAGTCACCAGTCTAGCTGCCACATTCTGGATTAGTTGTATTTTCCGGGTCACCTTCAAAGGTAGCCCCACGTAGAGCACATGGCAGTAGTCCAAGCGGGAGATAACCAGAGCATGCACCACTCTGGCGAGACAGTCTGCGGGTAGGGAGGGTCTCATCCTGCATTCAGATGGAGCTGGTAGACAGCTGCCCTGGACACAGAACTGACCTGCGCCTCCATGGACAGCGGTGAGTCCAAAATGACTCCCAGGCTGCGCATCCAGTCTTTCAGGGGTACAGTTGCCTCATTCAGCACCAGGGAGTCCCCCAAACCTGCCCGCCCCCTGTCCCCCCAAAACAGTACTTCCGTCAGCTCCGGGTGGCATGGCTCCCCAAGGCCTGAAGGCCATAGGAAACTGCTGTGCCAATCCAAGTTGGACGGCCGCCTGTCAGGGATTCTCGAGTGGCAATCCCTGCATTGCAGGGGGGTGGACTAGATGACCCTCAGGAGTCCCCCTTCTGACTCTACAATTCCCCGATTCTGTGATTGGATTCAGGAGTCCCCATTCCCCAGACACTTTCCTGGCTCCCCCCATCCCCGCAACCCCTCTCCAAGGAAGCATGAGCGCAAGAAACTGCAATGTCATGGAAGATGTGAGTGCTGCTGGTTTCCATGGAGACGCTGATGAAAATATCTGTTAAGGTGCTCAGAGGGAGAAGGAGACACAGCTGTCGAATTCAGACTCACAACGCAGCCCCTTGTCTGGTACATTTCGTCCCCACATGCTCCCCGCCCCCAATTCCTACTCTCAAGTAGGGGGAGCTATGGTGAGAGGATGCCCTGAAAGACCATGGAAGGAGAATGTTCCTGAATGCCATTAATTTCCAAAATCAAAGGTGATTTTTTTGTGGGGGGCGGCGCAGAGGTGTGAGGTCTTCCAGGAATCAGTGTATTTCTCTAACCCTGGCTGTTTTTGCTGCGGTGGGCTACTGTGGGAAGGCACTCTGTGCATGCTCAGTAGCCCCAGCTCCAGGTCTGCCCTTCCATGGTTGGACGAGGGAATTTGAAGTCTGGACTCTCCAAGCTCCTAAGGTAAAGGGATGACTCTGGGGTTGCGACGCTCATCTCGCTTTACTGGCCGAGGGAGACAGTTTTTCCGGGTCATGTGGCCAACATGACTAAGCCGCTTCTGGTGACCCAGAGCAGCACACGGAAACGCCGTTTACCTTCCCGCTGGAGTGGTACCTATTTATCTACTTGCACTTTGACGTGCTTTCAACCTGCTAGGTTGGCAGGAGCAGGAACCAAGCAACGGGAGCTCACCCCATCGCGGGGATTCGAACCGCCAACCTTCTGATTGGCAAGCCCTAGGCTCTGTGGTTTAACCCACAGCCCCACTCGTGTCCCACCTTATTAAGAGTCAAATACCACTGGCACATCATTTTCATATACTGTAGTTTCCTTTCAGCGTACAACGTGCTGGGAATTTCAAATCACATTTTCATAACCTTTCCCAATCTGAAAGTTAGGTAAAGGTAAAGGGAACCCTGACCGTTGGGTCCAGTCGTGGCCGACTTTGGGGTTGCAGCGCTCATCTCGCTTTACTGGCCGAGGGAGCTGGCGTACAGCTTCTGGGTCATGTGGCCAGCATGACTAAGCCACTTCTGGCGAACCAGAGCAGCGCACGGAAATGCCCTTTACCTTCCTGCCAGAGCGATACCTATTTATCTACTTGCGATTCGTGCGATTCGAACTGCTAGGTTGGCAGGAGCAGGGACCGAGCAACGGGAGCTCACCCTGTCGCGGGGATTCGAACTGCCAGCCTTCTGATTGGCAAACCCTAGGCTCTGTGGTTTAACCCACAGCGCCACCCGAGTCCCTACCTCCAAGCTCTTAGTCCTCATTTATTTCCCACAACAGCCCTGCAAAGTAGGTTAGGTTGAGAGGCAGCGACTGGCCCCAAAGTCACACCTGGTGAGCTTCATCGTTCAGTGGGGGAATTTCAACCCCGGTCTCTCCCAGGTCCTCGGTGGAATCTACAAACGTACATATAAAAAACGTTCTGAAAATGCTTTTTTAAAAGGGTATATTGAATTTCCCACAAGACTCACCATCGCCATCTACTGTCACCTTGTATATTGCCCTAAAAAGACAAATTAAAACAAATAAAAAGACAAATAAAAACGTTTTGTTTGCAGCTGTGGAGCGGAGTCCCTGGCCTGACATTCTAAATCACTACACCTCCACCGCCATGTAAAAGATAACCGTTAAGTGCTAATTAAACTGCAGTAGAATTAAAGCAATATAAAAAACTCCCAAATCCATTAAAATACAGATAAAGAAAACAACACAGCCTTTCCTTGAAGAACTTTCCTCCTTGGCGTCCCTCGTAGAGTTGGAAGGAATCTCAGCTAAATCATCCTTCATCCAACTCCTGAATTTATTTATTTTTGAAATATTCATTTAAGAAAGGACATACACCTCAATAACACGCAAGAAGGAAAGAAGACACGACGACTGGAATAAAATTAAACACGCAAAATGCAAATACGGGTTGTTTTTATTTTATCCCCGACCCAAGTGTTTGAGCGAGGCAGAAAATGATGCGACTCATTTTTGCACGGGGATGGCAACTTCGGATCAGCAACTTTGGGACCCGCTTTGCAGTTGCGCAATAGGATAAACTGACACCCCCCCCCCCATCCCACCCTGGTGCCCAAGGTGGTCCCTACCTGGCTCCCTTTGCTCCCCAACCTGGACCTACCGGGGGCTCCCTCGCCCCGCTCCCCCCTCTGGCGGCAGGAAGGATGCAGGAGCGCCCGGCGGTTTCCTAGCAACCGCGGGATGCGCTTTCCCCGGCCACTCCGCGCTGACCCACATTCGGCTGCCAGCTCTGAGCCTGGGGGTTGCTAGGCAACCCCGCCAGTTTTCCTCCCATCACGGGACCAGGGCGGGCGAGGGGGGGGAGAGAAACCCTACAACAATAACAACGTCCCTGCGGAGACAATTGCAGCCGTTCTGGGGCTCAAGGGATAGGGTCTTGGATTGGGTGGGGGGCTGGAAAGAGAGGAGGAGGAGGAGGAGTATCAGCCGAGCAGGCTGGCGAGGTGTGGGGTGCTTGCAGGGGGATAGAAAGGGTGGGGTGGGAATCCAAGGTCCCCACTGCCACATCACTTTTTCTCCATTTCTCCGCGCTGCGAAAACCGAATCAGGCAGCTGACCTTTCGCCTTGTCAGAAAAGCGCAGAGTCCTTGTCAGGAAGGAGAGCGAGCAAGCGAGAAAACTGGATCAGGCCCATCTAGTCCAGCATCCTGTTCTCGCAGGGGCCAAATACCCCCTAAGAACCCAGGGATCCAGGTAGACTGCTTCTGGACATGTAGGTTTCATGAGGACATAGAAGAGTTTGGGTTTGATATCCCACTTTATCACTACCCTAAGGAGTCTCAAGCGATGGGTGGCGCTGTGGGTTAAACCACAGAGCCTAGGACTTGCTGATCAGAAGGTCGGTGGTTTGAATCCCCACGACAGGGTGAGCTCCCGTTGCTCAGCCCCTGCTCCTGCCAACCTAGCAGTTCGGAAGCACATCAAAGTGCAAGTAGATAAATAGGTACCACTCCGGCAGGAAGGTAAACGGCGTTTTCATGCACTGCTCTGGTTCGACAGAAGCGGCTTAGTCAGGCTGGCCACATGACTCGGAAGCTGTACGCCGGCTCCCTCGGCCAATAAAGCGAGATGAGCACCACAACCACAGAGTCTTCCGCGATTGGACCTAACGGTCAGGGGTCCCTTTACCTAACGAGTCTCAAAGCGGCTAACCATCTCCTTTCCCTTCCTCCCCCACAACAAACACTCTGTGGGGTGAGTGGGGCTGAGAGACTTCAGAGAAGTATGACTGGCCCAAGGTCACCCAGCAGCTGCATGTGGAGGAGCGGAGACGCGAACCCTGTTCACCAGATTATGAGTCCACCGCTCTTAACCACTACACCACACTGGTTCTAACATAAGTTATAACATAAGTTTGTTAAAGGTGCTGAGAGTTGTTCCAGGAGACCCTGTGAAATTCCACACCTGGAATTTTAGCACCAGGAGCGGAATACCTAGAACTGCCGGCGCCCTAAGCAAACTACAACTCCCAGAACTTATTTGGGGAAGCAGTGCCTGTTTAAAGTGGTATCACAGTGCTTCGAATATATATGGTGCAAGTGTGGCTTCAGAATGCTTGAGTCCCTCTTCAAAAGCATTTCTGGGAAGTGTAGCTCTGCTAGGGGAATAGGGGTCTCCTAACGGTTTTCCCAGTAGTGATGTATGGAAGTGAGAGCTGGACCATAAAGAAGGCTGATCGCCGCAGAATGGATGCTTTTGAATTCTGGTGCTGGAGGAGACTCTGGAGAGTCCCATGGACTGCAAGAAGACCAAACCTCTCCATTCTGAAGGAAATCAGCCCTGAGTGCTCCCTGGAAGGACAGATCCTGAAGCTGAGGCTCCAAGACTTTGGCCACCTCATGAGAAGAGAAGACTCTCTGGAAAAGACCCTGATGTTGGGAAAGATGGAGGGCACAAGGAGAAGGGGACGACAGAGGACGAGATGGTGGGACAGTGTTCTCGAAGCTACCAGCATGAGTTTGACCAAACTGCGGGAGGCAGTGGAAGACAGGAGGGCCTGGCGTGCTCTGGTCCAGGGGGTCACAAAGAGGCGGACACGACTAAACGACTAAACAACAACAACAACAACTACTCTCAGAACCCTGTGCAAACTACAGCTCCCAGAATTCTTTGGGGAAAGCCATGCCTGTTTAAAGCACATTAAGTGGATGGTGCAGACATCTCCCTAGTCTCAGCCCTGTCCTTGAAGATCCTGCCAGGGAGGAGCCTGGAGGCAGGACTAGAATTATTTGGCTCCGCCTCCTATTGGCTCTGGCTCCTCCTCCTGGCTTCCTGCTCCGCCCCCACTGCTGAGCTATGTACATTTTTGCAAAATGGGTGTACATTCAGGACTCATGGGCTGATTTTATAAGAATGTTGTTGTTGTTGTTTCAACAGCTTGATCTCAAGGAATTTAACCAGTGATTGGGAGTAAGTCTATTTTTAAAAAAATGCTGCCAGCTGAAAAACATTTATGTTTCGAGAAACCCACCCAGATATTTAGAGAGTTGATAGAGTTTTAATCTGCTTTTCTTGTTATTTTAACTTTTCAAAAGTCTTAGGTCATTCTTGTTAATCTTTCTTTTTGATAAATTTATTGTCTTACTTTCTCTGTAAACCGCTTTGAGGGTTTATTTTTTAAACAATCAAGCAGTGTATGAATTTTATGGAACAAATAAAAATTAATGTCTCCAGCCAGGTTCTCCGGGCAGGTTTTACTGGCTGATTTTTCCGCAGGTCATATCCCTGAGAAAAGCTGCAGGAACTGGATGGGTTGTCGCAACAACTGAAGCAAGGAGTGGTATTAATTTATCATTCATTCGTTCATTGCATTTTTAGCCGACCTTTTTTCTCTAAGGTGTAGTCCATTGTTCTCCCCATGGAGGAGGGATGGCGGCTGACGGATTGAGGTTGAATCCTGACAAGACAGAAGTACTGTTCTTGAGGGACAAGAGGCGGGCAGATGTGGAGGACTCCCTGGTCCTGAATGGGACAACTGTGCCTCTGAAGGAGCAGGTGTGCAGCCTGGGAGTCGTTTTGGACCCACAGCTGTCCATGGAGGCGCAGGTCCGTTCTGTCTCCAGGGCAGCTGTCGACCAGCGCCATCTGGTACACAGGATGAGACCCTCCCTGCCCACAGACTGTCTGGCCAGAGTGGTGCATGCTCTGGTTATCTCCCACTTGGACTACTGCAATGTGCTCTACGTGGGGCTACCTTTGAAGTTGACCCGGAAACTACAACTAATCCAGAATGCGGCAGCTAGACTGGTAACTGGGAGTGGACGCCGAGACCCCATAACACGGGTCTTGAAAGACCTACATTGGCTCCCAGTACGTTTCCGAGCACAATTCAAAGTGTTGGTGCTGACCTTGAAAGCCCTAAACGGCCTCAAAGGCCCAGTATACCTGAAGGAGCGTCCCCACCCCCATCGTTCTGCCCGGACACTGAGATCCAGCTCCGAGGGCCTTCTGGCGGTTCCCTGCCTGCAAGAAGCCAAGTTACAGGGAACCAGGCAGAGGGCCTTCTCAGTAGTGGCACCCGCCCTGTGGAGCGCCCTCCCAACAGATGTCAAAGAGAGAGAAAACTACTTGACATTTGGAAGACATTTGAAGGCAGCCCTGTTTAGGGAAGTTTTTAATGTGTGACATTTTAATGTATTTTTAATCTTTGTTGGAAGCTGCCCAGAGTGGCTGGGGAAACCCAGCCAGATGGGCAGGGTACAAATAAATTATTATTATTATTATTATTATTATTATTATTATTATTATTATTATCCTCATTTATGTTTACAACAACCCTGTGAGGTAAGCCAGGTTGAGAGACAGTGCCAGGCACAAGGTCATCCAGGCAGCTTCATGGATGTGCGGGGATTCGAACCCTGGTCTCCCAGGTCCTAGTCCAACCCTCTAACTTACCGCAATGCAACATTGCTCGTGTTCCAAATACCACCACTAATACCAATTATTGAAGGCTCTTTATCACCTCCCGAACTCTGTGCTAATTTCCTCCACGGCTGCAGCTTTAAAAGCTCCCAATCTTTCTTCTGCTTTTTCCACCCCCACCCCCAATTTTTTTTTAAACAGCCCTAATGGTCTTACAGCTTGTTATCAACAGTTCAAAAAGCATCTCCACAGCCACAGTGTGTGAAATTGCAAGGTTTGTGCCGCACAGCAGCATGAGAGCAGGGAAGGAGAGAGGCATCCGTCTCGCCACTCTGAGATTTAATCTCATGAGAACCTCATGAGAGACACCCGAGGCTCATGTAGCCCAACCCCCTGCAATGCAGGAAATCACGGCTGAAAAATCCCTGACAGATGGCCCTCTGACCTTAAAAATATCCAGTGCAAAACCCTTTTTTTCATGCAGGGCAGGAATGCAACTATGGAACTCCCTGCCACAGGAGGCAGTGAGGGCAAGGCTTGTTGTCTCCAGGCCCCTTCTGATATTAGACTGCAAGCTTTTAGGGGCTGGCTGGGAAATTTGGACCAGGGCCTCCTCCATAGGAGCTTTCGTTCTGATTCGCTTGCACCATTTTTATTTTTTTAATGCACACTTGTTTTAATTGAAGCATGGAATCGTAGGTTTGGAAGGGACCCCTAAGAGAATTGTTATAAGAATTTTAAGGTCTTAGATATATAATAAATGTTCATAAATGTACCGTATTTTTCGCTCTATAAGACGCACTAGGCCACAAGACGCACCTAGTTTTTGGAGGAGGAAAACAAGAAAAAAAATATTCTGAATTTCAGAAGCCAGAACAGCAAGAGGGATCGCTGTGCAGTGGAAGCAGCAATCCCTCTTGCTGTTCTGGCTTCTGGGATAGCTGCACAGCCTGCATTCGCTCCATAAGACACACACACATTTCCCCTTATTTTTTAGGAGGGAAAAAGTGAGTCTTATAGAGCAAAAAATACGGCACAAGCAAACACATACATAAATATATAAACTACATGTCTGGAGCAGCACAGACTCCTAAACTGACCAAGGAGGGAGAGGGTGAGGGAAACTTCCCATTGTCTCAGGAATTAGGTGATTACCATCTCAAAGGAATGGCCAGACTACCAGGAAAAGCAATCAGATAACCTGGCAGACAGAAGATAAACAAAGCACTCAGATTTCTGTTGCAGACCGCCTTTTCTATGATGTAGGTATGGTGTTTCTGGGGGTGGTCTCCAGGGCAGGGAATTTCAAAATGTCTATATAAAGGGAGGAACACCTTTGTTCTGGGTCGTCCTCCGCTCTCCTGTGTGTGAGAGGAGCACCCTGTTGCAACAGATCAATAAAGATGAGGCTTACTAGCTGTTTTGCTTCTCAATATTCTCTGGCTGGCCTCTGTTATTTTCTCCTACCGATGGAGAACCTACAAAGGACTCTAGAAGGGCTCTTGCATACCCCATAAGGAACAAGACCAGATTTTGTTTACAACAGATGGTGACCACGAAGACATCATCTAGTCCAAACCCTCTGCTGCTCCAGACGCTGGGACCCAAACCAATGGATTCAAATGGCCAGAAAGGAGATGTCAACTAAACATTAGAAAGAATTTTCTGGCAGTAGGAGCCATCGAGAGGTGAGGGACTCGCCTGTTACCGGAATATATATTTTTTTATTAAGGTTGTGTTTCCAGTTAAAGGGGACCCTGCATTCCCAGACCCCTCCCCAAACCACCACCATTCAATTTTGTAAACCCACCGCAGTTTGCTACATGGTATCTTGTTCTTGAATTCTGGTGCTGGGGGAGACTCTTGAGAGTCCCATGGACTGCAAGAAGATCAAACCTCTCCATTCTGAAGGAACTCAGCCCTGAGTGCTCACTGGCAGGACAGATCCTGAAGCTGAGGCTCCAGTACTTTGGTCACCTCATGAGAAGAGAAGACTCCCTGGAGAAGACCCTGATGTTGGGAAAGATGGAGGGCACAAGGAGAAGGGGGCGACAGAGGACGAGATGGTGGGACAGTGTTCTCGAAGCGACCAGCATGAGTTTGACCAAACTGCGGGAGGCAGTGGAGGACAGAGGTGCCTGGCGTTCTCTGGTCCATGGGGTCACGAAGAGTCGGACACGACTAAACGACTAAACAACAACAACAACATCTTGTTCAAGGTTACATAGCATTCACCTTTCCTTGTGCACCAAAACCTTCAAATAAGGCTGTATTTTGTCTCCCTGCTTATTTAGAGAGAGACAGCCACATTAAAGCTATCATGAAAGGCATAGGCGTAGAGGCCAATTCAAAAGTTGGCAGCCCTATCTGGCGGAGGCAAAAATGAAGCCCATTGGAGATACAAATCTTGTTCTTCTTTTAATCTCTGAAAGATTAACTGGATCTTTACATTGGTGTGCCACTGTTCTAGGAGCTCATGGCAGCATGCTTCATTTTAATTCCAGGTGATTGGGTCGGATCTGGCCCCCGGGCCTTAGTTTGCCTACCCATGATTTAAAATGTACCACAGTCCTGCAAGGTAGGCTTGGGCAGCGAACGAACACCTGGCCCAAGCTCATGGGGGGGGAGATTTGAACCCATATCTCTTCCAGGACCTTGATCGACGCTCTAACCCATGGGTAGGCAAACTAAGGCCCGTGGGCCGGATGCGGCCCAATCACCCTCTCAATCCGGCCCGCGGATTGTCTGGGAATTGGCGTGTTTTTACATGAGTAGTGTTGCAGGAAACACCCCCCCAATCATTCAGTTTGTACAAACACGACACTCACACACGACATACGCGACGTTTCTGTTATAAATTCATAGTAAATCAACCCTACATCGGATTCACTTTTATTTTACTCCATGAAGGAAGGACTATCAAAGGGGGATGGTTTGATATAGGATGGCCATAATCCTTTAACCATACCAGCACATACACAGGAGCCCTACCCAGTTGGCATGACAACCTTGATGGTCCCAGACAGAAGACCATCAAGGAGACAAAGGACTTGCATATGGGAGTGGATTCAACAGGGACTGGAACAAAGGACAATGATCAGATCTTCCCTCTGGGGGCAGGAAACTGCCAACTCCCCTTTGTCCTCTGGAAATGACTCATGGGGAGGGGGAAAGGAGGAACCGGCCAGGTGACCGGATACTCAGGTTACCTCCACAACCCCTCCGTCAACCCCTCCTTTTTGTGATGTGTCAATGATGTAGTCATGATGTAGTTGTGATGTAGTTCTAGGGTTGTAGTTTGAGGGATTAGTAACTAATAAAAGTTTGGGTTCTCTTTTGTTCGGGGCTTCCATCTTGTTCCACCTGGTGGCAGGTGGGAGTCCTGTCGCGACAGTCTTCAATCAAGACCAAGCCTCCTGGCTGCTGTTTTGCTCTGGTATTCCTGGCTGGTTTCCTTGTTTTTTTGTCCAAGGGAGCCCTCGGATATCTCCGTTAACAGTAGAATGTGTGCTTTTATTTAGAATGCATCTCTGGGTTATTTGTGGGGCATAGGATTTCGTTCATCCCCCCCCCTCCAAAATACAGTCTGGCCCCCCACAAGGTCTGAGGGACAAGGGACCGGCCCCCTGCTGAAAAAGTTTGCTGACCTCTGCTCTAACCCCTGTGTCTGAGTTCGTCAGAGCATGTACAGAAGTTCTTCCCTTTGGGTGTGGAAGCAAGACTCCCGGGACAGAGGCACGGGTTGCTAGAATGTGAAAGCACCTTTTCCTAGGAGATGGAGTGTGGTAGGAAATTGCAGGGTGGCAAGTCAAGGGTGGGAGAGAGACATGAAATTAGCTGCACATCAGATGTCCCAGGCCTGGAGACCCCTCACTGCAAATTAATTCCTGATGGCCCAGAGCTGTTAACGAAGGGATCTGTGTCTGTGCACCAGGTGCTGGGACCCGATGAAGATGGATAACGCGGCGTCTTAATTAGCGCGCCATCGATTGGACGGAGCGGCTTGCGACTCCGAAGATCTTGGTGCGGCGGCTCGAGTGATTGATTGGCAGCTGTCAGAAACTCAGCATCCCGGAGGGGCTTTTGGCCTGTCTCGTTCGATTTGGATCCAGCGATGAGTGGCGTGCCAACGCAGGGATGGCAGCTTGCGGAGGAATCCCAGCTCTCAACTGCTACCTACCCCCCCCCCAAAAACCAGCATCCTTTGATGCCTTTTCCGGCTTTGGAAAGGACAGGCGAGCACTGAGGACTACAGACTTGAACGGGAACGTCTAACCATTCTGCAGGGCTGGCTCTGCTTCCAGGATGGGCACAGCGGCCAGCTCAGTTGGTGGCTGTTTGTGTGTGTCAGGTTTTGAAAGTTGGAGCATGCAGGGTGAACTCTTGTTCAAATTGTGCGAGAGCACGGGAAGGGATTGAATACTATCTGAAATATAATCGGAGTTGAGTGTGAATTTCATGCTCTTTATTCAGCTCATAGGGACACAGGTGGCACTGTGGGTTAAACCACAGAGCCTAGTGTTATGTACTGAAGTTCTCACCCTGGGCCAGCAGGGGGATACTGTAGATAGTTCAGGTCCACATATGCAAATAAGGGATCGAAGTGACGTTCAGTGATTAGATAGTTACAGAAAGTTGTTACAGTTACGTTGTAATGAAGCGCTATATAAGCAGGCTGGCTGAACCCTTCAGTTCAGTTCCGTTCTGACCTGTGAATAAAGAAGAGCTGTTTGAAGAATTGCTGTGTCGTCTGATATGTTCACCCATAACCTAACACCTAGGACTTGCCAATCAGAAGGTTGGCGGTTCGAATCCCCGTGATGGGGTGAGCTCCTGTTGCTCGGTCCCTGCTCCTTCCAAACTAGCAGTTCGAAAGCACGTCAAAGCGCAAGTAGATAAATAGGTACCACTCTGGTGGAAAGGTAAATAGCATTTCCATGCGCTGCTCTGGCTCGCCAGAAGCGCCTCAGTCCTGCTGGCCACATAACCCGCAAGCTGTACGCCGGCTCACTCAGCCAGTAAAGTGAGATGAGCGCCGCAACCCCAGAGTCGGCCACGACTGGACCTAATTGGTCAGGGGCCCCTTTACCTTTACCTATTCAGTTCATAGTAGCAATGAATGAAACTTTCCCCAAAATGTCTAGCTATATATACATTATTTACACAATGGGCCCCGCGTGATTGGCTAATTCCGGGCTGCTCTTGCAGGCCAACCAGGTTGCTGATTCACATCATCCAGGACCCTGATTGGCTACTCCTACAGGCCAATCAGGTCGCTGATTCACTTCCACCTGGAGCTGGATTGGGTGGCTCCTGTGAACCAATCAGACTGCTGCATTCTGGATCCTATTGTTCTAGGATTCAGCTCAGTACATAACACTAGCTGAGATCCCTTTCGCATTTAGACTGGCCTCCCTTGCTTCTGTTTCTGGAGGCGTGTGAGAAATGATTGTGGACCCTTGAGTGTGTTCGCATGAGAACTCTGCACATGCACCAGAGACACTTGCTCCCTCTTGCTTTGCGAGGAGCAAATCAAGCCCATTTGCTGCTTGGGTGTTTCGAACTCGGTTGTAAACCATCTAAGCCAGCCTTCGGGAACCGGGTGCCCCAGATAATGGGAATTGTAGTCCAAAGCATCTCAATGGCACCCAGTTGCCAAACGCTTGCCTGGAGACCCCCCTGTATAAGATGACTAACTGGTTGAATTAATAATAAAACTGAGAAATAGCAGTAACATCTGCCTGCCATTTGTACAGATGCCAGTTTTTAAATCTCTGTTAACAAGGAATTTCACCTTTTAAAAGGAGGCAATGGAACCAATGGGGTTTGAACATCTCTAATAGGTACCGAGTTCCGGTTTAGGAGTCCAGCACAGAGAAGCATTGCCCCCTAGTGCTTAGTAAGGGGAAATGCACCTCCATTTATCTTTAGCTGGAGAGGACAAGGGTGTTTTTCTACATATCCCCTTTAATATATATCCAAAGGCATTCACTTTCCTCTCCGAATGAGCTCATAAAACTCTCTGGTTTAAGAGAGGGCTTGTTAAAAGGCTTTAGACTAGGAGAATGTATTTGTTTAAATCAATTTTATGCCCGTATATGAGAGGGGTAGCTAATGCGGCAGAAGGTAATCGAGATTCAATATTGCCTTAACTGATTGGAGAATTGGGCCCGAACTAAGAAGCTGAATTTCAGCAGGGACAAATGCAAGGTTCTGCACTTAGGCAGGAAGAGCCAGCTGCACAGATTTAGGATGGGGGAATATCTGGCTTGACAGTGGTACATGTGAAAAGGATCTAGGGGTCTTAGTGGACCACAAGTTGAACAAGAGTTAAATGTGTGATTCAGCAGCAAAAAGAGAAAAAAGGCTGCAGCAACAGAAGTCTAGTGTCCAGAGCAAGGGAAGTAATGTTCTTGTTGTTTAGTCGTTTAGTCGTGTCCGACTCTTCGTGACCCCCTGGACTAAAGCAGGCCAGGCACTCCTGTCTTCCACTGCCTCCCGCAGTTTGGTCAGACTCATGCTGGCAGCTTCGAGAACACTGTCCCACCATCTCGTCCTCTGTCGCCCCCTTCTCCTTGTGCCCTCCATCTTTCCCAGCATCAGGGTCTTTTCCAGGGAGTCTTCTCATGAGGTGGCCAAAGTCTTGGAGCCTCAGCTTCAGGATCTGTCCTTCCAGTGAGCACTCAGGGCTGATTTCCTTCAGAATGGAGAGGTTTGATCTTCTTGCAGTCCATGGGGAGACTCAAGAGTCTCCTCCAGCACCATAATTCAAAAGCATCAATTCTTCGGCGATCTGCCTTCTTTATGGTCCAGCTCTCACTTCCATACATCACTACTGGGAAAACCATAGCTTTTACTATACGGACCTTTAAAGCCTTAGATATATATTAAATGTTCATAAATGTACCAACCAAGCACGTACATAGATCGGCACAGGAAGACTGACCTGAAACCATTTTTGATTCCCAAACTGACCAAATGTTTTCTTTGCAAGGTCAAAGGAAAATAGAAAAGCCTCCCCATTGTCTTTTCATTCACAAATCCTGCCTTAAGGGTATGTCTGTGTATGAATAGGGTGAGCTTGTGACCTGGCTCAGGAACTAAGTATTTATCATTACAAAAGACTGGCCAGGCTCCCCAGGGTATCCAATCAAGTGAGCATTAACAGGTAACCTGGCAGATGAGATAAACAACACACTCAGATTTCTGCTGTAGGCTGCCTTTTCTGTGATGTAGATATGATGCATCTGGGGGTGGTCTTGAGCTCCAGGGCAGGGAATCTAAAATGTCTATATAAGGGCAGGCACACCTTTGTTCTGGGTCCTCCTCCTTTCCTGCGTGTGAGGGGAGCACCCTGTTGCAACAGATCAATAAAGATCAAGCTTACTAGCTGCTTTGCTTCTCAATATTCTCTGGTTGGCCTCTGTTATTTTCTCCTACCAATAGGGAACCTATGGAAGGACTCTATATGGGCTCTTGGATACCCCCATAAGGGAAAAAGGGCAGATTTTTGTTTACAATACTGGAGAGGCAGAAAACAAGCTTACTTCATCAAGTAACATCAGCGCTCTCTCTCTCGCCCTTTTCTTTTTTTGCTGCAACTACTGCTGCATAATATTTTGGCTCATGTGGTCCACCAAGACCCCTATATCCTTTTCACATGTACTACTGGTGCTGTGGGTTAAACCACAGAGCCTAGGACTTGCCGATCAGAAGGTTGGCGGTTCGATTCCCCGCAACGGGGTGAGCTCCCATTGCTCGGTCCCAGCTCCTGCCAACCTAGCAGTACGAAAGCATGTCAAAGTGCAAGTAGATAAATAGGTACCACTCTGGCGGGAAGGTAAACGGCGTTTCCGTGCGCTGCTCTGGTTCGCCAGAAGCGGCTTAGTCATGCTGGCCACATGACTCGGAAGCTGTACGTCGGCTCCCTCGGCCAGTAAAGCGAGATGAGCGCCGCAACCCCAGAGTCGGTCACGACTGGACCTAATGGTCAGGGGTCCCTTTACCTTTTTTACTGGCAAGCCAGATATTCTTATATTTGTGCAGCTGGTTCTTCCTGCCTAAGCACAGAGCCTGACATTTGTCCCTGTTGGAATTGCAACTCAGTGGAAAACAGCCCATAAAGTTACACTAGATGCTTGGGTATTGCTCTCTCTCTCTCTCTCTGGCTACGACTGGGAAAATTATGCATAATTTGAGATGTTGACTCCAGATATTTTTTATGTGACTTGGCATGCCTATATTACATGCACAGCGGAGCCATCATTTCCCAGGCAACCTTTGCCAGAAGCCCAGCAAATGTGGAGCTCAGCTTGATAATCGGACAACGCTGATTTTCCTTACTTGGCCTTTTGTTATTTGAACCCATGTGCAACTGTACTCATTCCAGGTGCCTGTTTCATAGCTTTATTGTTCGTCTTTTAATTTCCACTTGTTATAACTGTTCTCTCGGTTTTATATACATGATGAAATGAAAAAACTTTATGAAAAGAAAGAACGATAAAGGGACAATCCTGTGCACATTGACTTGAACCCAGGTTGAGCTCAGGTAAGAAAAACCGAGACCAGGTCTGTCTGTGCACAGGTTCGTTTTAAAATCTCATCGGACCTGCCTGCACTGCTATCTCAAAGTATCGATTTGTGTACAATAGTTCTAATTCAGCAAGAGTCTGACAATGTTTTGCAAATCTCACTGCAGTGGGGTTGGTGTGGTAAGTTGTTATATGCTAGGGCCCTATGCGGTCATTGATTCTGCCTGGTAACCCAGAACCCTGACACCTCTACTTTTATTGCTGAAAACAACAACAACATGGCTTTAGAGGCCAAATTAATGAACTGAAATGAAATTTGTTCTGGACCAAACTTTGGGAATCAGACTCCTGGGGGCAGAGCAAAAAAAATGGTGCACACATTTTAAATTTGGCGATTGCATCGGGGTTGGTGGACACTCTCAAAATCTGTAGCTTATTATTATTATTATTTTGAAATTTAATCTTTGAAACCCACCTGTTTCCTTCCCCAATTGCTTTTAAGGGGGCTTTTTTAAAAAAATGGGCTGGATTGTGAAAGCATTGTTGCTCTCTGTTTTGAAGTTTAAAACATTCTTTTATGGGTCTGGACTGTGAATTGTTTACACTGCTGTTTCAGTCTAAAATGCTTAGATATTGGCTATAAAATATATGGGTTTTTTACGACGCGGACAGCGACCTTTCCTTCAAAAGGTGCCGTATGAATCCGGAAAACAAATAATTTTCGACAGGGTAATGTATGTGAAATCGTTTGAACATTTAGAAGCACCCTGCAGATTCCTCTACAAAGTCTGTTTGATGAATTGTTTTTTTAGCCAATGAAATACTTTAAAATGGATTGCAAAAAGGATAAATTGCATTTCCCCACTCAGTTCCTGAATTTACCTGAATCCGCATGTGAAAATTTTCCGAACACCCACCAACCCACACTCAATAAATCAATCTGGGCAAATCAATCTGAGCTAGGAAAGATTATACAAAATCAGTTTTTTTGTACATCCTTGCCACTCTTATTTCCAAGTGAGATTCTAGCACTAGAAACCAGAGGGCGCCCTGAGCCAAGGTATTATATCGCTTGCACCTTTTTCTAAATCTAGGGGTGTGATTGTGAACTGACACTTTCCCCCAAGATTCAGGGAGAATAGAACAGCGAACTAGAGGTGGAGCATTTTGGAGCCAAGCTGCTAAAATTTCATTCTGCACCTCCCACAACTCCAATGTGATGTGACGAACGCTGCCCTCGATTTGAAAGTGCACCTCATATATAATATACACCCCTGTCCCTTTTCCTATTTCACAAACAACAAGTGCGTGGGCATGTGCAGAGTGCTTTCGCTTGTTGCAGCATGCACCCGCGGTATTGGGGCGTCAGGGCTTCTTGGAAAGGGGTTGTTGTTGTTGTTTAGTCGTGTCCGACTCTTTGTGACCCCCTGGACCAGAGCACGCCAGGCACTTCTGTCTTCCACTGCCTCCTGCACTTTGGTCAGACTCATGCTGGTAGCTTTGAGAACACTGTCCCACCATCTCGTCCTCTGTCATTGAAATATACTCAGAGTCGAGAGTGGATTTCATGCTCTTTATTCAGCTCCTAGTGGTGAGGAGGAATGGAAGTTCCCCCAGAATGTCTGCTTTATACACATTATTTACACAACGGGCTCCATGTGATTGGCTAATTCCAGGATTCTCCTGTAGGCCAATCAGGTTGTGGATTCACTTCCACCTGGAGCTGGATTGGGTGAATCCTGTGGACCAATCAGACTCCTGCATTCTGGACCCTATTGTTCTAGGACCAATCAGACTGCTGCATTCTGAATCCTACTGTTCTAGGACCAATCAGACTGTTGCATTTTGGATCCTATTCAACTCAGTACATAACACCATTCATCTTTATAGTCACAGTTATCCTTGTCATGTAATTTATGTGTCTGTTTTGCCAATTCTGCATAGTCCATCAGTTTCCCCTCCCACAGTTCTTTGGTTGGGATTTCTTCATTCTTCCATCCTTGTGCTATTAAGACTCTCGCCGCCGTTGTCTCATACATTAAGATATTTTTTTCAGTTTCCTTGGCAGGTCTTTTCCGACAATCCCTAACAAAAATGCTTCAGGTTTTTTAACAAACGTTAATTGGAACATTTTCTTCAATTCATTATATATCATTTCCCAAATTTTTAAAATTTTGCTACCACCCTGCCACATGTGATAAAAAGTCCCTCCTTTTTCCTTCCATTTCCAACACAAATTTGAACCGGTTTTATACATTCTTCCTAACTGCACTGGTGTTACATACCATCGATACATCATTTTCATATAATTTTCTTTCAGCAGAGAACAGTCGGTGAATTTTAAATCGGTTTCCCATAACCTTTCCTAAACCTCTTGTCTTGCCTTTTCTTTGAATGAAAAAGTCCCAATCGCTGCAATCTTTAATAATAATAATTTTATTATTTATAACAGGCCCATCCTAGAGGAGTCTCTCCCTTCCCCTTGATCATTTCAGTGGCTCCTTTCTGAACCTTCCCCAATGCTACATTATCCACTTTGAGGCGAGGCACCCAGAACTGGGTCCCCATAGTCAATGTCTCTCAAACTCTTTCCCATCCCCTCCATAGCTGTCAACTTACAGATTTGAAAATAAGGGACCAGCAGCCTCGAAAATAAGGGATCAGCAGCCAAAATAAGGGATTTTCCGAGCACAGGTATGTTCAACTTCTGAGCCCCTCAGAGCCAAAGGCAGAAAGCCCAGCCAGCAGCCAAACGAAGCCTCAAGCGGTGGTTCCCACAGCGCAGCAACCCGGCAAAGGGGATGCAGCAAGGAAAACCACCGTCACCTCTCCGCTGGGAAGCGCTGAGCAAAGGCGAGTCCCCAGGCAAGGCGGCCGATTTGATTGGCACAAGGCACGCAAGCTCCACCCCCCGTCGTTCTTAGACTCCTTATTGGCTGGCAGGGAGGGAGGGAGAGGAGCTGCTTCCTTTGAAACCCGGGGAATTTAAGGGACATCATCAATAAGGGACAGCAGCAGGACACGGCGCTGGGATAAGGGACTTTCCCACCAAATAAGGGACGGTTGACAGCTATGATCCCCTCTAGCCCCAAACATCGCAACCTGCCCCTTGCAATGGTGCCCTCTAAGTTTCTACTCTCTCCATCGAGGGCCTGGAAAGAATCCTCCTTTTCAAATCATATCCGGCCCCCAGATGGGTTTCTCCTTCCATTAATGTCATGGGTTAATTAAAAAACAAGATAAAACTGGGGGGAAACAAACTGCAAATTATGGCTTTTAATTCCGAAGCGAGCTGCCCTCCTCTGTGGTCCAGGGCTGGGAGAGAAATAGGTTCGGGGATGGAAAGGCCAGAATCTTTCTAATAAGCTCTGGGGCTCCAGGGATATTCTGGGATAACAAAGCATTCTGCAGGGCCTAGGAGGAGAGGCAGGAGAAAATTGCGGCGGATATTATTTCTCAGTTCAAGCTGAGCAGGAATCGGCTGGTTTCCCGGAGGGGTTGTCTATTGCAGAACTCTCTGGGAAGCTGGAAGGAAGGGGGCTCTGTCTTTGCGTCTCTGTGTGATGATTCTGTGTATGATGTAGAGACATCACCTTGCAAACAAAGGTCCGTATAGTTCAAGCTATGGTTTTCCCAGTAGTGATGTATGGAAGTGAGAGGTGGACCATAAAGAAGGCTGATCGCCGAAGAATGGATGCTTTTGAATTATGGTGCTGGAGGAGACTCTTGAGAGTCCCATGGACTGCAAGGAGATCCAACCTCTCCATTCTGAAGGAAATCAGCCCTGAGTGCTCACTGGAAGGACAGATCCTGAAGCTGAGGCTCCAAGACTTTGGCCACCTCATGAGAAGAGAAGACTCCCTGGAAAAGACCCTGATGTTGGGAAAGATGGAGGGCACAAGGAGAAGGGGACGACAGAGGACAAGATGGTGGGACAGTGTTCTCGAAGCTACCAGCATGAGTCTGACCAAACTGCGGGAGGCAGTGGAAGACAGGAGTGCCTGGCGTGCTCTGGTCCAGGGGGTCATGAAGAGTCGGACACGACTAAACAACTAAACAACAACAAGGTCTTGGTGGGAGGGGAGGTCACCAGTCACCAGTCTAGCTGCCGCATTCTGAATTAATTGCAGTTTCCGGGTCACCTTCAAAGGTAGCCCCACATAGAACCAGTGGAGGACAGAGGTGCCTGGCGTGCTCTGGTCCAGGGGGTCACAAAGAGGCGGACATGACTAAAAGACTAAACAACAACAATATGATGATTCTGGGCTCCTTCCCTCTTTGCCCAGGGGTGCGTTTTGAAATGAAGGTTGTTTAGGAAAGGAATGGAGTTCACAGAATTGTAAAACAAGAAGGGACCCTCAATGGTCATTTAGATCAACCCCCTGAAATGCAGGAATCACATACCAACCAACCAGGGCCGGATATAGTTTTGATGAGGCCCTAAGCTACTGAAGGTAATGGGGCCCTTTCTATGTCCAGCTGTCCTTTGTCAACAATAAATTGTCACTGGTTTTTTTGTGTTGAATATATGCTATAAGTCCCCTCTTCTGGGTACATATTTATTTATATTTTATTTATTAAAGATATATGCTGCTTCTTTGCATGAGACCGCACACAACCATATATATCTGAGCGGTTTACAACTGTGCATAAAATCACAAAATAAAAACCATGGAGAAGTTAAAATCAGAAATCCACTAAGTATTATGGAAATTTGTAGTCTTAATTGCCTCCACGGGGTGGCAGAATAGGAAAGTTCCCAGCAGACGTTTCAAAGGCATTTACCGAAGGTGCCTGATTCTAGTGGCAGAGAGTTCCACAGGACTGGGTGGATGACACTAAAGGCTCAGTTCCTTATGGTTGTCAAATGAGCCTCACCAGCTCAGGGAATGGCCAGCGATGCTATTTCAGATGATCTCGGTGACTGAACAGGGATAGAAGGAGGTTCCCTGTGATATCCTGGATCCATGTTGTTCAGGGCTTTGTAAATTAATGCAAGAACTTTGAACTTGGTTTTGTGGGCAGCCAGTATGGGGCCAGATGGAGGTTTGATGAGGCCCTGAGCTACTGAAGGTAAAGGGGCCCTTTGTATGTCCAGCTGTCCTTTGTCAACAACAAATTGCCGCTGTTTTTTGTGTTGAATATATGCTAGATGGTAATTTGTAGGACCTAATAGGTATCTCAAGCCATTTGCACAGTCCATGCAGAATGTGGGCACCCTATATACAGAAAGGAGCAAAGCAGGGATATTTGAGGGAGCAGGCAAGCAGGCAGGGCCCAGGACTTACATCAGAGGAGCCTACACAGCACAAAACACTGTTGCTGTACGTAGGTTTTGTTTTATTTGCTTTTTATCTTATTGTTATGTACTGAGTTGAATAGGATCCAAAATGCAGCAGTCTGATTGGTCCTAGAACTATAGGATTCAGAATGCAGCAGTCTGATTGGTCCTAGAACAATAGGATCCAGAATGCCGCAGTCTGATTGGTCCACAGGAGCCACCCAATCCAGCTCCAGATGGAAGCGAATCCGCAACCCGATTGGCTTACAGGAGAATCCCGGAATTAGCCAATCATGTGAAGCCCATTGTGTAAATAATGTATATAAAGCAGACATTCTGGGGGAACTTCCATTCCTCCTAACCACTATGAGCTGAATAAAGAGCATGAGATCCACTCTCGACTCCGAGTATATTTCACTTATATTTTGGAAATGTACATCCAGTTGTTTTTTTTGTTTAGCTTATACGAAAATCCGGTGTCAACAGTCGTCGTTGTTGTCCTTAGTCAGAGGCTGTGGAGGGGATTTGGGGTTTGGGGGGAGTCATGTAACTGTCTCCCCCATTCCAGATTTTAAGAGAGGAATTCCTGCCTTGCAGCGGGTTGGGCTGGATGACCTTGGGGGGTCCCCTTTGCAACCCTGCAGCTTGTTTAGCTCATGCGTAAATCCGGCACTGGCCGGGCGGGTAATTGAAACAGATGAGGACCAATAAAGCTTTTAAATGTGGCAAGCAAAACACGCAGGCAAGCGGGTGGGAGCTGTGCACCGTCCGTGATGCCGTCTGCTGTGTGCAGCAGAGCAGAGCTGGGCAGCAAAGGCTGCCAAAGCAAACAGCCGCTCCTCGGGGGACGCTGACGCCGCCATCGCCAGCAACGGGAGGGTGGCTGGCAGCCCCGCTGAACCAGAGCCCTATAGGTTTCCCATTCGGTTGGCCACTGGGAGGACTGGATACTGGAGCAGCTGGGCTACTGGGAGGGGGCTCACAGGCTAAGGGACCCATTGAGGTACCTTCCCCATTGTTTGGTTGTGCAGAACAGAAGAACTGGAGGAGAGACTTCTGGATCAGGCCCTAAGAACCGAGTAGTCTAGATAGACTGCCTCTGGAGCTGGAGGTTCCATGAGAACACAAGAAGAGCCTGGATTCTGGGTCAGGCCAAAGGGGGCCCCTAGTCCAGCTTCCTGCTCTCACAGCAGCCAAATACCTCTAAGAACCTAGGGATAGAGATAGAGTGCCTCTGGAGGTGGAGGTTCCATAAGAACATCAGAAAAGCCCGGCTGTTGGATCAGACCAGTTTCCTGTTCTCACGGTGGCCAAATGTCTTAAGAAATGCCTGGCAGTCTAGCTCTGGACCTGGACATAGAATAATAGAATTGTAGAGTTGGGAGTGAGAATTGTAGAGTGAGAGATTTTACTTTCTTGGGCTCCATGATCACTGCAGATGGTGACAGCAGCCACGAAATTAAAAGACGCCTGCTTCTTGGGAGAAAGGTGATGGCAAACCTAGGCAGCATCTTAAAAAGCAGAGACATCACCTTGCCAACAAAGGTCCATATAGTTAAAGCCATGGTTTTCCCACTTGTGATGTATGGAAGTGAGAGCTGGACCATAAAGAAGGCTGATCGCCGAAGAATGGATGCTTTTGAATTCTGGTGCTGGAGGAAAATCTTGAGAGTCCCATGGACTGCAAGAAGATCCGACCTCTCCATTCTGAAGGAAATCAGCCCTGAGTGCTCCCTGGAAGGACAGATCCTGAAGTTGAGGCTCCAATACTTTGGCCACCTCATGGGAAGAGAAGACTCCCTGGAAAAGACCCTGATGTTGGGAAAGATGGAGGGCACAAGGAGAAGGGGACGACAGAGGGCGAGATGGTGGGACAGTGTTCTCAAAGCCACCAGCATGAGTTTGACCAAACTGCGGAAGGCAGTGGAAGACAGAAGTGCCTGGCGTGCTCTGGTCCAGGGGGTCACGACGAGTCGGACACGACTAAACAACAGCAAAGCAAGAATCAGAGAGTTGGAAGGGATTATGAGGGTCATTTTTAGCCAACATTCTGCAATGCAGGAATCTTTTGCCCCATGTGGAACTCGAACTCACAACCCAGAGATTAAGAGAGCCTCACGCTCTCCCAACTGAGCCATCCCTCCTTAACTCATTAGTTCATCCTGGGCCCTGCCAGGCCCTCCTCTCCCTGTTTTCCTTTCGACTTAAACTATGCCTCCCGAGGAGTGTTTGCTTTCCTCAGAGCAGGGAGGGAAGCCACCCCTTGGCATTCGCCACAAGACGATGCTCCCAGAGGTACTACAGCAATTGAGCAGTTGCTCGTGTTCAAGAGGCAATTGTGCTTTCCACCCTGTGAGGAAGAGAGAGAGATAGCAAGTGCTCTCTCCAAATCCACCAGAGCCGGCCTGCCACAGTCAAACGCATTTAAATCCTGCTGCGCTCTCCAATCTCACCCCTCCTTGTGCCCATTTCCTTGCTTTGACCCCTGCAAAGAAAAAACCAAACCACCCAAAAACCCCTGGAGCCAGCCTCTGCCTGCTTCGGCTCTAATTCCCTGTGCCCTGGGAATGTTTCCGGGTTCGACTTGTGTTGACAGTGGAGTAATTTTTAAATAGAGTGTTAAGAGACAACGGAGTGATTCAGCCGTCCCTGGAGCGCTGCGCTGCAAAGCTTGTTAGAATTAATGAGAGAGAGAGAGAAAGGCAAAAAAAATGATAATGGAGAGAGAGAGAGAGAGAGTCTGTGGGAGAGGTGTGGGAGGCAATGGCGGGAGACTCCCGCGAATTATGGGATTGCCAGAAATCACAGAATTTTAGAACCCTGGAGTCGCTGTTTTCTAAAAAGCATTTTTATTGGATAGTTTTTCCCATACAGTGGTACCTTGGGTTACAGACGCTTCAGGTTACAGACTTTGCTAACCCGGAAATAGTACAGTCATACCTCATGTTACGTTTGCTTCATGTTACGTTTTTTCAGGTTGCGTCCCATGGTGACCTGGAAGTACCGGAAAGGGTTACTTCTGGGTTTCACCAATCGCGCTTTGCACATGCGCACAAGCGCCAAATCACACCACACACCTGCGCAGATACGGCACTTCAGGTTGCGGGCTTTTCATGTTGCAAACGGACCTCCGGAACGGATCCCGTTCACAACCAGAGGTACCACTGTACCTCGGGTTAGGAACTTTGCTTCAGGATGAGAACAGAAATCTTGCGGCGGCAGCAGGAGGCCCCATTAGCTAAAGTGTTACCTCAGGTTTAAGAACAGTGTCAGGTTAAGAACAGACCTCCAGAACGAATTAGGTTCTTAACCTGAGGTACCACTGTACAGCCCAAATAACAAAACAGAACCCCTATGCAGGATCTGAGCATGGTAGCGCCGCTTGCTGTGATTCAGTGGTGAAATGCAGGTTTTCACATTAAAAGAACAGGGACAACAACAAAAACCCTGCTTTGAAATGGACCTGGTAAACTTGGGTCTGTGCATATCTTCCAACATTTCACCAATGAAAATAAGGATGTACCATTTTATTATTTGGGACGCGGGTGGCGCTGTGGGTTAAACCGCTGAGCCTAGGACTTGCCGATCAGAAGGTCAGCAGTTCGAATCCCCGTGACGGGGTGAACTCCCGTTGCTCGGTCCCTGTTCCTGCCAACCTAGCAGTTCAAAAGCACACCAAAAAGTGCAAGTAGATAAATAGGTACTGCTCCGGCGGGAAGGTAAACGGCGTTTCCGTGCGCTGCTCTGGTTCGCCAGAAGTGGCTTAGTCACGCTGGCCACATGACCCAGAAGCTGTACGCCGGCTCCCTCGGCCAGTAAAGCGAGATGAGCGCTGCAACCCCAAAGTCGGCCACGACTGGACCTAATGGTCAGGGGTCCCTTTACCTTTTTATTTTATTATTTACACCCCGCTGATCTGATTGGGTAGCCTCAGCCACTCTGGGAAGCTTCCAACATATATAAAAACATAATAAAACATTAGGCGTTAAGAAACTTCCTTCTACCGGGCTGCCTTCAGATATCTTCTAAAGGTTGTATAGTTACATATTTCCTTGCCTCGGGGGTCAAGGCATAACTCCACACCCTCCAACGAAAATCGGGACATCCTAAGGAAAATCAGGACATTCTGGGATCAGATCCGGGAGTGTGCCTGGAAAATAAGGGCACCTGGATGGTCTGCCTGTATCTAGAAAGCTTGGAGCAAAGGCAAGTGTCTCACAAAGAGATTATTATTATTATTATTATTATTATTATTATTATTATTAATGCCCCGCCTGCTTTTCATCTTTAAATTCCCCTCTGCTGTTATAACCACCCCCTCTGTTCTATATACATTGTGAAATGCAATGGGAAATATTCGTCGTTGTCCCCCAAGCCCACCCCCTTCTCAGTTTCCCCCTAGATTCTGGAGCGCCCCCTGGTGGAGAGGGCAGTAATTATCTGCGCAGTAAATAATCTCACGACTAAAGTGTGACCTTGTCTGACCTCCAAACGCCTGGCCGCCGCCCGAGAGTCATGGGAAATTACTTCTAAATGTGCAGACCCAGTTCGTATTCTAATTAATCGGAGACTGTGGCGGTTCAGGCTTCCTCCAGCTGGCGAAACAAATTTGGAGGCGCCCCCTCCTTTCTGGACACAGCCCCTCTAACGCCCCCTCTGGTCCAATCACCGGGCCTAATTAATTATTGATTTGTTCCGGCTAAAATAGGCAGCCGATCGATTTGAGTAAGAAGCAGGGAAATTAAAGGATTTTTTTTTTTTTGCGTGTGTTTAACTTCCTTTTCCTTCCTCCCTCCCTCCCCAGAAGCGTTTCAAAAATAACAATGAAAAATCGCCGTCCGTTTGCCTTTGCCCATCTCTGGCATCCGTCTAGCGCAGAATTGCACCGTCCCCTGGGCTCCCCCCAGATTTAATTCGGCAATCTCCCACCTCCTGGGACAGAGGTTTAAGAACACTAATTAATAACAGTATTTATAGAAGGCTTCCCCTCCCAGCTCCAGGTGAGTCACATACATTATCTCGGTAATCCTTACGGCAGCCCTGAGGTGCTACACTGTCCCTGAGCTTCTTAAAACTCATGGAAGGGGACCCCCAGGGGTCATCTATTCCAACCCTCTGCATTGCAGGAAGAGGCAGCTCCCATCCCAGACGGGAATCGAACCTGCAACCTTGGCCTCATCAGCACCACAGAAATGTTTTCAGGGATGATAAGTGGAATTTTTTTGCTGTGATATTGTGATAGGAATTTTGAGGTCTTAGATATATGGCAATGTTCAAAGCCGCACGTACATAGATCAGCACAGGAAGACCGACCTGAAGCCATTTTGATTCCTAAACTGAGCAAATGTTTTCTCTGCAAGGTCAAAGTGGAAAAGCCTCCCCAATGTCTGTTCCTTCACAAATCCTGTCTTAAGGGTATGTCTGTGTTTGAATAGGGTGTGAGCCTGTGACCTGGCCCAGGAACTAAGTATTTATCATTACAAAAGACTGGCCAGGCTCCCCAGGGTATCCAATCAAGTAAAAGGTAAAGGTACCCCTGCCCGTACGGGCCAGTCTTGACAGACTCTGGGGTTGTGCGCCCATCTCACTTAAGAGGCCAGGGGCCAGCGCTGTCCGCAGACACTTACGGGTCACGTGGCCAGCGTGACATCGCTGCTCTGGCGAGCCAGAGCCGCACACGGAAACGCCGTTTACCTTCCCGCTGGTAAGCGGTCCCTATTTATCTACTTGCACCCGGAGGTGCTTTCGAACTGCTAGGTTGGCAGGCGCTTGGACCCAGCAGCGGGAGCGCACCCCGCAGCAGGGATTCGAACCGCCGACCTTTTGATCGGCAAGTCCTAGGCGCTGAGGCTTTAACCCACAGCGCCACCTGTATCAAGTAACCTGTCAGAAAAGAGAAAACAACATTTAAATTTCAGTTTAGACTGGCTTTTCTGTTATGTAGGTATGATGTATCTGGGGGGTGGTCTTAGGTTACACCCCTTCTGTGATGTGTGTACAGTGGTGCCTCGCAAGACGAAATTAATTCGTTCTGCGAGTTTTTTCGTCTTGCGAATTTTTCGTCTTGCGAAGCACAGATTCCCATAGGAATGCACTGAAAATCAATTAATGCGTTCCTATGGTCAAAAAAAGTCCAAACAAAGCCAAATTTGGTACAAAAAGAGTTTATTATTCAAAAGCACCAAACCTCCTAGAAAACACACAAGCTTCCAGATTCTTGCAAACCCCTTCTCAACTATTCCCCCAGCCACCCACCACACAGAAGTCCAAACCCAGAAATCTTTTTTTTTTTAACAACAGCAGAGTGCCCCAATGGTCACAAAAAATCATAAAAATGCAGGGGAAAAAACAAGCTTCCAGATTCTTGCAAACTCCTCCCCAACACCAAGTCCTTGAATTCCAAACACCCCAACCCAAAATCCAAAAACCCCCCAAAAAGTTTTAAAAGTTTAACTTACCAAATGGCTGCAAAAGAAGTTTTGGAAAAGCTTCAAAAATCACCAAAGTCTTCAAAAACCTCAAAAAAGGCGACCACACTGCGTGCTATGAGTTGCTCCTTGAAGTCAAGTCGCAACTGCACCTCTTCAAGCAATGCACCCTGGGTATTAACGGTTTTAAGAAAAAGGAAACAAACTTGCAAGACGTTTTCGTCTTGCGTAGCAAGCCCATGGGGAAATTCGTCTTGCGAAGCAACTCAAAAAACGAAAAACTCTTTCGTCTTGCGAGTTTTTTGTCTTACGAGGCATTCGTCTTGCGAGGTACCACTGTATGATGTTTCTGGGGGTGGTCTTGATCTACAGGGTGGCAATTTCAAAAGTCTTTTTAAGGCCTTGCACACTATTTTTCTGGGTCCTCCTCCTTTCCTGGGTGTGAGGGGATCACCCTGTTGCAACAGATCAATAAAGATCAGGCTCACTAGCTGCTTTGCTTCTCAATATTCTCTGGTTGGCCTGTTATTTTCTCCTACCAATAGGGAACCTATGTAAGGACTCTATATGGGCTCTTGGATACCCCATAAGGGAAAAGGGCAATTTTTGTTTACAACAATATCCAGACCCTCCAAATGTCCCTATTTCCCAGATTCATAGAAGCTGTCTCGGTTTCTAATTTGATCCCAGAATGTCCCGCTTTTCCTCAGGTCTACAGGGCTCAGCAAACCTTTTCAGCAGGGGATCAGTCCATTGTCCCTCAAACCTTTTTTGGGGGGACGAGCTATATTTTTTGGGGGGAAATGAATGATTTCCTATGCCCCACAAATAACCCAGAGGTGCATTTAAAATAAAAGCACACATTCTACTCATGTAAAAACACGCTGATTCCCTGACCATCCGCAGGCCGTATTGAGAAGGCAATTGGGCCAGATCTGACCCCCAGGCCTTAGTTTGCCTACCCATTCCTTACAGCGGTTCTCAACCTGTGGGTCCCCAGATGTTGTTGGACTACAACTCCCATCATCCCTGAGCTCTGGCCTTCCTAGCTAGGGATGATGGGAGTTGTAGTTCATCGACATCTGGGAACCCACAGGCTGAAAAAGGCTGCAGGACATCCCTATTTTCATCAGAGAAATGGTGGAGGGTATGGAGTTATGTGTTCCCTGAGCCAAGAAGATGAGCAACCTTTAGATGACATTGGAATATTTATTTATTTATCCATCCCCTGCCCATCTGGGAGGCTCCCAACAGAATTAAAAGCTCAATAAAACATCAAACATTTGAAGGCAGCCCTGTAGTGAGAGGTATAATGTTTTATTATGTTTTTATATATGTTGGGGCAACCCAGTCAGTTGGATGCTGAATAATAATAATAATAATAATAATAATAATAATAATAATAAAATGAATAGGATGTCCCTAATGTCCCTATTTTATTGGAGAAATGTTGGTGTCAGTGCCGGATTTACGTGTAAAACAAGCTATAGCTTAGGGCCTCACTCTCTTGGGGGCCCCCGAAAAGAACATCTGGATGAACATTTCCAAAATATAAGATAAAAAACAAATAAAATAGAACCTACCTACAGCAACAGTGTTTTGTGTTGTGTAGGCTCCTCTGATGTAAGTCATGGGTCCCGCCTGCTTGCCTGCTCCCTCAAATATCCCTGGTTTGCTCCTTCCTATATATAGGGTGCCGACATTCTGCATGGACTGGTTGCAGGGCAAATTGTTTTAGATACCTATGAGGTCCATAAATGACCATCTAGCATATATTCAACACAAAAAACAGCGGCAATTTGTTGTTGACAAAGGAAGCTGGACATAGAAAGGACCCCATTACCTTCAATAGCTCAGGGCCTCATCAAACCTCAATCTGGCCCCATACTGGCTGCCCACAAAACCAAGTTCAAAGTTCTTGCATTAATTTACAAAGCCCTGAACAGCATGGATCCAGGATATCACAGGGAACCTCTTTCCATCCCAGTTCAGTCACCGAGAGCATCGCTGGACATTCCCTGAGCTGCTGAGGCTCATTTGACAACCATAAGGAACTGAGCCTTTAGTGTCATCCGCCCAGTCCTGTGGAACTCTCTGCCACTAGAATCAGGAACCTTCTGTAAATGTCTTTTAAACATTTGCTGGAAACTTTCCTATTCTGCCACCCCTATGGAGGCAATTAAGACTACAATTTCCATAATACTTAGTAGATTTCTGATTTTAACTTTTCCATGGTTTTTAATTTGTTGTTTTATGTACAGTTGTAAACCGCTCAGATGTGTGTGTGTTTGTGCGCACGCACGCACGCACGCAAGATGCAGCATATATCTTTAATAAATAAAATATAAATAAATAAGTACCCAGAAGAGGGCCATCTCCAACTCCTTGAAAGATTCCATCAACGGCGTCTCCGAAAAATTTTATACATCACTTGGGAAGACAGGCGAACTAATATCAGTGTGCTGGAAGAAGCAAAGATCACCAGTGTTGAAGCAATGATTCTTCAACATCAACTTCGTTGGACTGGTCATGTTGTGCTGATTCCTGATGATCGTCTTCCAAAGCGATTACTCTATTCCGAACTTAAAAATGGAAAGTGTAATGCTGGTGGTCAACAAAAGAGGTTTAAAGACTCTACAAGGCAAATATTAAAAAATGTAGTATAAACACCAACAATTGGGAAACACTGGTCTGCGAGCGCTCCAGCTGGAGAACAGCCTTGACCAAAGGTGTCCTGGGCTTTGAAGACACTTGAACTCAGGACAAGAGGGAGAAACGTGCTAAGAGGAAGGCACGCTTGGCAAATCCACACCAGGATCAACTCCCACCCAGAAACCAATGTCCCCACTGTGGAAGGACGTGTGGATCCAGAATTGGCCTCCAGTTTCACTTACGGACTTGTTGTTAAAACCGTGTTTATGGAAGACAATCTTACTTGGCTACAAGGGATCATGGAAGGAGGAGAAGACGAAGAAGAAGAAGAAGAAAAAGAAGAAGAAAAAGAAGACGGTGACAAAGAAGAGGTAGGGCATGGGTAGGCAACCTAAGGCCCGGCGGCCGGATCCGTCCCAATCGTCTTCTAAATCTGGCCCGCGGACAGTCTGGGAATCAGCGTGTTTTTACATGAGTAGAATGTGTCCTTTTATTTAAAATGCATCTCTGGCTTATTTGTGGGGCATAGGAATTCGTTCTCCCCCTTCCCTCCAAAATATAGTCCGGGCCCCCACAAGGTCTTGTAGCACCCTGCTTGTGGTTAACGCTTAGCTGGAATGAAATATTCAATGCAGCAATAGAGAAATTAAAATAATAATTTATTTGTCAGACAAATAAATGAGAGGCACAGTGGTATATGGTTACCAAGCTCTGGCCTGGCCTCCTGCCATTATGGCCAGCACTTATATTCCCTCAGCCCAGCCTCCTTGCTCCTCCTTTGGCTGCCTCTGTCCAATCAGCCTGGTTGAAATTCCCATTGGCTGTTTGCTAGAATCATTCACAAAAGATAAACCCATCTCCTTTTGCCTTTTATGGGAAACAAAAAGCTATATATTCTTCTATCTATAAATGACAAATAAGTAATCATATATCTTACATTTGTCTCAACAAGGAACCTTAATTACCAGCTCACCTCTTGCCCTCCTTGCCCTATTGCCCTCCAAAACAGATGGTTAATAGTTTTAAATTTTTATCTTAAACAGATGTCAGAGATCTTGAGTTTATCATTGAAAGATCTCCTTCTTTTGGAGGTCTTTAAACAAAAGGCCTGACAACCATATATCAGGAGTGCTCGATGGCGTCTCCTGTCTGGCAGGGGGCTGGGCTCATTTGCCCCTCTGGTCTCCTATTGCAATATGACTCTATGAAATAAGAATTTAACATTTCTTTCTTTCTAGATCCTTTGCATAATTACATTTAAGCCAATATATTTAATACATAACATAAATAACCTTTTTAAAAGAATAAACCTTCTCAAAGTAAAAAGGAACAGTTTACAGCCTCAAAATAAAATAGGAAGAAATCTCTTCTTCTGTTTACACCCCATTCTCCAGCCAAGCCAGCTGCTTTTCCATTTGGTCTTGGCCTTTTAACCTTAGGAAGAAGATATGGCTCATTTTACTATTTGCCAACTCTTAATTTGTAGGGTCAGTGTAACCTTGGCTCTCAGCCTGTAATTCCCTTTTTACGACTTTGAGAATTGTTTTCTGCTATAAATCAGGAGGCCCCCTTGTCCAGGAGGATAAACATCTTGCCAAGGTTTTTAGGCAGCTGGTCTTCTGCCTGGCATGAAACATTTGAAAATCTTTAAGCTCATTTTAAAATACAGGCCCTGATCAAAAATATAAGCTTTGTTAAAAATGCAGGCTATGATTAGATGCCTCAGTCTGAGGGACAGGGAACCAGCCACCTGCTGAAAGGGTTTGCTGGCCCCTGAGGTTGGGTCCGGAGAGCGTTTGCTTCAGAGGCGATTATATCTGCACCGAGAATTTGCACCAGCTCCTTTTCATTTCACAACAGTGGGGAGAAGTGTTCATGCAAGAAGTTTACCCCGCCCCCCCCGCCGCCTCCAAAGAAAAGTCCAAGAGGGAGGGGGGGTGGATGGAAATGCTATTTGCAAATTTTTCATGCAGGGTCTATTTCTGACACAGCCGTGAAAATGAAGCAGTCGAGGTGGTGCATGCAGAATTTTTCAGCCAAGGTGAGGATGAGCCCGGAGGGCTGATTTATATCAGTTTAGCCCCTCTATGACTCTACCCCCTTGGGAATGCATTATTGCATTTCCTTTATGCAAAAAAAAGGGGGGAGTGTTCTGCGTGCAGCAAATAAACACCCCAGGAAGAGGGCTGGGATAAAACCTTTGTGGCTAGCCTTCTACATGCGGGGAGTTGCTCTCTTGCGAGTGGAGATGAACGAACCAGCCAATTTCGTTTTCTCTCGGCTGCTCCTTTTCCCCAGTCTAAAATCCATTTCTCCTCATTTCTGCAGCAATCCGTGATTTTATTTTTCTTCCAAATGACATTTTTATGTTCCAAAATAAACCTTTTCACAACAATAACCAAGCACAAGTCTAGGTACATAATACAGTTGCTGTCACCTCCAAATACACGGTGTTTCTTGTGTCCTTTTCAAGCATATTCTTAAGATATTCGTGGTTAACAGAGCCTATCCACAGACAAATTGTTGTGAAAATTAATCAGGATTTTTGAAGGAATTTGTCCATGCCGTGAATAATCATGTCAAATCATACCTTTTCTCTAAACTAAAAAGTCCCAAAAATGCCATAATAATAATAATGGTTAAAACCGATTACAATAAAGAGCAAAGGGTAGGTTGAAAATGTACTCCTATGCTCTAGACTGGAATCTGTTGTAATGGCATTTAATCTGGGCAGTTTAAATATATATATTTCAGTCAGCAGCCCACGTAGTGGGGGCTTTTGGAAATTCAAGGCCTCCATCTTTAGCGATGCCCTCAAGGAACTCTGAGAAATTAGAGAGAGGAGAAACTTGAGTTTCTACCTTTTCCTGGCTCCGTTCTAGACTTAATAACGCTTTCCACCAATTTGTCTGTGAGATTGGCACATTCGTCGTTTGCCTGCTTCCACTTGGATTATTATTATTATTTTGCTTCTATAAAAAGAACCAGAAACTGGCCTTAAGAACATAAGAGAAGCCCAATCTGGATGAGAGCAAAGCAGTTTAAACTAGCCCAGTGCCTTGTCTCTGACTGGGGTCAGCCAAAGACCTCTGCATGAAATCTATGCATTGCTTTGTTGTTGTTGTTTTTAAAAAGGCAGTGAGATTCAAAGGTAGACTGCCTCTGCAGAAGGAGTCTCCACAGCTACCAGCCATTGATAGCTTTTTCCTCCTCCTAATTGTTTTGAAAGCTGTTTCCCTCCACCCTCCTTGTTGTTGAGCTAGACTGGTGACTGGTGACTTCCCCTCCCACCAAGACCTTGTTGTTGTTTAGTTGTTTAGTCGTGTCCGCCTCTTCGTGACCCCCTGGACCAGAGCACGCCAGGCACTCCTGTCTTCCACTGCCTCCCGCAGTTTGGTCAAACTCATGCTGGTAGCTTTGAGAACACTGTCCCACCATCTCGTCCTCTGCCGTCCCCTTCTCCTTGCGCCCTCCATCTTTCCCAACATCAGGATCTTTTCCAGGGAGTCTTCTCTTCTCCTGAGGTGGCCAAAGTCTTGGAGCCTCAGCTTCAGGATCTGTCCTGCCAGTGAGCACTCAGGGCTGATTTCCTTCAGAACGGAGAGGTTGGATCTTCTTGCAGTCCATGGGACTCTCCAGAGTCTCCTCCAGCACCAGAATTCAAAAGCATCCATTCTTCAGCGATCAGCCTTCTTTATGGTCCAGCTCTCACTTCCATACATCACTACTGGGAAAACCATAGCTTGAACTATACGGACCTTTGTTGGCAAGGTGCTGTCTCTGCTTTTTAAGATGCTGTCTAGGTTTGTCATGGCTTTTCTCCCAAGAAGCAGGCGTCTCTTAATTTTGTGACTGCTGTCACCATCTGCAGTGATCATGGAGCCCAAGAAAATAAAATCTCCCACTGCCTCCATTCTATTTGCCAGGAGGTGATGGGCCCAGTGGCCACGTTCTTCGTTTTTTTGATGTTGAGCTTCAGACCATATTTTGTGCTCTCCTCTTTCCCCCTCATCTGGCGAGGAGTTTTGTATTTTCCTTCCCAAGCTCTCTCTCCCTTCCCCGCCGGAGTTCTCGAAGAGTCCTCCTTGTCTGATTGATTTCCTTTGACAGCTGCTAAAAGGTGGCCTCTCTTTAAAGGCCTGGATTTAAGTGGAGGGTTTTTAAATTCTATTTTTTTAAGAGCATCTGATGTACTCTACGAATATTAATCAAATGGCATTAAGCAAATGGCCGGCACGCTCCATCGCTTTGATTTAAAGGACTGCTTCCCTCTCTTTCTCTCTCCACTCCTGAAGACAACTCCTTTCCCCACCTTCTCCTGGCGCCACAACGCTTTAGGGGTGCCCCTCTTGCCGCCTTGCCCCTCGCCCTGCTTTTGATCCTGATCCGATGGGACGTCTCCCCTTCTCCAGCTCCATGCCAGGTGGCCTCGGTCCCGCTCCGCGAGGGGAGCCGGGGCACTGCCAAGCGAGGAGTGCCACGGCCTGGTCTGTGGCGGCGGCAATCCGATTAAATCACATTAACTGGAACCAGTTCCTTAAAGAGCCCCCGGTCCAAATTTGGGAGGCGAGGAGGGTCTCCCGGGCAAACGGGTGCCAAGTCAAATTAGACCGGAGCAGGCCTGGGCTCGTCCGAGTGTGTGATTGCTTCTGCTAGGGGCTTACTCTGAGGGTACTCTGGGACAGAAACTCTTTTAAGAGCTGTTACTTATGATGATGTTAGTGGGGGAGAAGCAGAAGGAGTCCCAGACTTCAGAGACTCCTGGAGACTGCGAGGCGAGCTGGTGTATGGAGGAAATAAAGGTGTCTCTCTCTCTGTAAGGGCTGTAGCTCTGGGCAGGGGCATCGCAAGGGGGGTGCGGTCTGCCCTGGGTGTCATTCCTACGGTGTTTGTGACAAAATCCCCCCGGGTGGATCGGAGTGGCGGTGCTCGCAGCCCCAGCAGGCTTATTTTCGCAATTGGCGCAATTGCCATTGTGAAAATCCGCCCACTGGTCGCATAAATACAACCGACAATCAGCTTGGCACCCTCCAGTGGGCGCCGTTCGCACACCACCCCCGGAGGGCGGTTTTATGTGATCCTTGATCAGACTTGCGCAATCTGCGGACATATCTGTTTCGTGGCCAACCCTCCCTAAAAAAAGGTAAACAACTTTGGGGTACCCTAAAAAAGATCAACAACTCTGGACAACGTTCCCAAAAATTGCAATGTGAGTGTGGGGGAGGTTTGACAAAAAAAAAAATTCGCACCGGTGTGATGGCCTGGGACTCGGGCTTGGACTCGGAACCAGAGGAGTCCCAGTCTGCACCGGATCCTTTGCCTCAGACATCATCTGAACCAAGTCTGGGGCCTGATCCTGACCGACATCTCCCGAGCTGCAGAGACTAAGGTGTGAGAGAAGGAGAGACCTGAGTACTCAAAGGAGGAGTGCTTGCCTTCGGGCGGAACAGGGAGGTGAGTCACTGGGGGATCAGGACCAGCCGCTACCCCGACAAAGATAAAAGGCAGTTGGATCCTGCTCCAGGTTGCGGGAGCAACACTACTGTATGCCAGATCCTGCCTGAGATCCTGTACCTGTCCTTGCCTGGTTTCCTGCCTTGGCCCTGTCGGACTGACTCCCAGCAGAACCTTCAGATGCTGGACTGGACCTGGGCCACGTTTCATGGGTTACCCCCAGGCCCAGCACACACCTGACCTTGCTACGCCTCTGGCTCTGTGGAAGAGCATCTACCTTGGTGCCAAAGGCCGCAGGGTCAATTCTCAGCTGCATTGCCAGGTGGGCTTGGGAGACACACTCCCTGTCTGGAAAGCTGGTGGGAGCTGTTGCCACTCAGTGCAGACAGCACTGGCTGAGGCGGACCAAGTCTCTGGCTTCTCTGGTAGCTGCCTGCATACGCCAAAAACTAAAAATTAAAAAATGATTCTGCCCAGAGGTGTGTTTTGGGATCAATGTGGAATATGCAAACTGGTGGGGGAGGGAGATGGCAGACACAAGATGAATTTCTGCTTTTGTGGTCCAGAGAGGAGGACCTGGACCAGCGGATTCAAATGCCAATAAAGGAGATTCCGACTAAACGGATAAGGAGAAATCACTGGGTGTGGATTTACTCCACTGTCCAGCTTGTCAGGGTGCCACTCCCTGTGAGCCCCTCCGGTCAGCAAAAGAAGGAGTCTCCAGCCAAGTTAAAGAAGCTAACAGCGGTCAGTAGACCTGATCTTTATTTGTTGCAACAAGGTTCAAACACACAAGGAGTAGGAGCCCCGAGCGTGGGGTTGCGTGGACTTTTCAGACCTCTCCCCACTTCCCATAATACATTTTTCAACAGCATCATTGATTCGTCACAAGTATGTCACAAAGTCAGTGTGTTTGGCATGTAGAAGCATGAGCCCATCACCTACCCCTGTCAATAACCCCAGGTCCTGACACATTTTAATCACCCTCTTCCCCAAATAACAATAGAAGTACAGTGGCTGTGCACAGGATCCGTTCTGGAGCTCCGGTCGGATCACTACGAATTCGCAACTGAAGGTGCGTGTTCTGCGCATGTGCAGCTTCCAACATATTTAAAAATACAATAACACATCAAACATTAAAAAAAACTTCCCTATATTGTGCTGCCTTCAGATGTCTTCTAAAGGTTGTATAATTACTTATCCACATCCCCTCCAATGAAAATAGGGGCATCCTACCCCATGGGTGGGGTGCGGATGGCGCTGTGGTTTAAACCACAGAGTCTAGGGCTTGCCGATCAGAAGGTCAGCGGTTCGAATCCCCACGATGGGGTGAGCTCCCGTTGCTCGGTCCCTGCTCCTGCCAACCTAGCAGTTCGAAATCACACCAGTGCAAGTAGATAAATAGGTACTGCTCCAGCGGGAAGGTAAACAGCATTTCTGTGTGCTGCTCTGGTTCGCCAGAAGTGGCTTAGTCCTGCTGGCCACATGACCCGGAAGCTGTACACCGGCTCCCTCGGCCAGTAAAGCGAGATGAGTGCCACAACCCCAGAGTCAGGCACAACTGGACCTAATGGTCAGGGGTCCCTTTACCTTTACCTTTGCTACCCCATGGGTAGGCAAACTAAGGCTCTGGGGCCGGATCCGGCCCAGTTGCCTTCTAAATCTGGCCCGCAGACGGTCCGGTAATCAGTGTAAAAAGTTTGCTGACCCCTGTCCTCCCATATCCTCCAACATTTCTCTGATGAAACTAGGGACGTCCTAAGGAAAAGTGGGACTTTCTGGGATCATATCAGAAACCCTGATGGCTTCTGTAAATCCGAGACTGTCCCTGGAAAATAGGGGCACTTGAAGGGTCTGTAGCAATTGCCCCACACTGGCTCTTTGATTTAACGATGCCCAGAAATTGCAGCGTTTAACGTCTGAGCAATTTGAAGGACAGGCCTTCCTTCCCTCCTTGTTCTGGTGATCTTGGGCTACAGGTCTCGAGTCTCATCTGCGTTCTTTCCAAACGAAACAGATTGGCTCCCAGCAGGGAGGGTGGGTTTAATGAGAACTGGGTAGGCACTGCAAAGCACTTTTTCAGGGGGCAGCAGGGTTCAGAGGTCGCAGAGTAAGAGGCGGCCACGACTGCGTGAGCCTGGCGCGCTCTTCTCATTTCGAGACCCGATGCTCCCCGAGCCAGGCGAGGGAGATGAATTGTTTCAAGCGCACGGAAAGAAAAGGCAGAAGATGAGGTGTCTGGGGGGAATCACGACGGCTGCTTGCTATTCTGGAAACGGTTTTGAGCCGTGGCAGCGTGCCAGAATTGCAGCCAGGCAAGAGGAGGGAAGGGTCTGCAGGAGACGGAAGGTATCGGAGGAAGCAAAGAGAGGACAGGATAAGAAGCCATGGAAGAAAATCTCCTCCATCACCATGAGAACATATTTGCCAAAGGAACAAAGATTCCTGCAATGCAGGGGGTTGGACTAGATGACCGCCAAGATCCCTTCCAACTTATATGAGAATAACAACAACAACAACAATTTATTATTTATACCTCGCCCATCTGGCTGGGTTTCCCCAGCCACTCGAGAGCCAGTGTGGTGTAGTGGTTAAGAGCGGTGGACTCGTAATCTGGTGAACTGGGTTCGCGTCTCCGCTCCTCCATGTGCAGCTGCTGGGTGACCTTGGGCCAGTCACACTTCTCTGAAGTCTCTCAGCCCCACTCACCTCTCAAAGTGTTTGTTGTGCGGGAGGAAGGGAAAGGAGAATGTTAGCCGCTTTGAGACTCCTTAAAGGGAGTGAAAGTCGGGATATCAAATCCAAACACCACTTCTTCTTCTTCACTCTGGGCGGCTTCCAACAAAATACCAAAATACAGTAATGCATCAAACATTAAAAGCTTCCCTAAACAAGGCTGCCTTCAGATGTCTTCTAAAAATCTGGTTGTTGTTGTTCTCTTTGACATCTGGTGGGAGGGTGTTCCACAGGGCGGGTGCCACCACCGAGAAGGCCCTCTGCCTGCTTCCCTGTAACTTGGCTTCTCACCAAGTGCGTCTGTGCGTGCGCCAGTTGCGTTTTGCCGTTTTTGCGCATGCGCGTGATGCCATTTTGACCGCCTGCGCATGCGCGAGTGGCAAAACCCGGAAGTAACGCGCTCCGTTACTTCCGGGTTGCCGTGGAGCGCAACCCGAAATACTTATCCTGAAGCATATTTATCCCGAGGTATGACTGTACATACTTTTGAATGGATTAGTTTTTGTTACAATTGACTATTGATTTGTGAGGAGGGACCGCTCCCACTATTGAAACTTACATAGGCCTGAGTTCTTGGTGTGCTTTTTTCTTGGTATATTTAATAGCAAGAACTCCAACTTATTTAATGTTAGTGGAGATTCCTTTTTTTTAAATAGTTTTTTTATTCAAAATGACATATTATCCAAAAACATATCATCCTTGTCCCGTCCCCCCCATTTTTCCTCCCTCCCCCCTCCCACACAACTCCCCCCCAACTTCCCTCAGTTCCAGTCTTTGGTTTCTCTGCTGTTTTCTGCATGTTACAAAGTTGTATAGATCCTCAAACTATTTAGCTGATTATTATCAATTAAAAGTTTGTGAATGTTTATTCAAAACCTGCCAAGGAGTCCAGTTCGCTTTGCTGCGTCTTCAGATACTTTGTAAAGGGTTCCCATTCATCCTTAAAGTCACAGTTATCTTTGTGCCATAGTTTATATGCCAGTTTTGCCAGTTCTGCATAGTTCATCAATTTTTCTTGCCATGATTCTTTAGTTGGGGTTTCTTCAGTCTTCCATCCTTGTGCTACCAGAACTCTCGCCTCCGTTGTCGCATACATGAAGATGTTTTTCAGCTTTTTTGGCAGGTCTTTCCCTGCAATCCCCAACAAAAATGCCTTGGGTTTTTAAACAAATGTTAAATGGAACATTTTCTTCAATTCATTGTATATCATTTCCCAAATTTTTTAAATTACATTACAATCCCACCACATATGATAAAATGTCCCCTCCTTTTCCTTACACTTCCAACATATATTTGAACTAGTTTTCCCTAACTGCACTGGTGAACGTTAGTTGAGAATCCTTCCTCTCAGGGGGTGGGACTAGTTGACCCTCAGGGTCCCTTTCGACTCTACAATTCTACGATTCCTGGATCTTCCGAACACAGCCTTCGCGCCAGAAACAAACATCTGAGCAGGAAGCTGCTTCTCATCTCCCCCAGGCGCACATCTCAGCCATGCGCCGGCTGCCTGGCATTCCTGCTCAGTGCTGGCCTTTAAAAGGGCTCAGCGTTACCTGTGATTGCACTCACACCGGAGAGGAGGGGCGGGAAACAGAAGATGCTTCTGGTTCCCAAGATGTTCAAGCTAAATGGAGGCTGGAATTGGAGGCAGGCAAGCAGGAGAAGTCTCAGCAGCGGTGTCTCCAGGGAGAGGTGAAGTCAGTGTGTAAATACCTTGAAGGAAACAATCTAAGCGGAGAAATGGAAAGAGAAGCGTTCAGGGAGGGACCCCTGCGGGGTTGAGACAAGCCACTATCGCTAGGAGCGAAATGGGATGGATCCGGCTCTCTGGGACACAGCGCGAGGAAGAGTTACGCCACGCCGGCGCCCGCCTGCCAGCCTGGGAAGGGGGCAAAGACGCCCTCAGGGAAGCCTGGGGCGAGATGTTTGTGGCTTGCACACATTGATTTCCAGCGCAGTCAGATCTTTAGCTAGTGTTTTTTTTTCAAAATAAAAAAGTCACTTTGCTGCACAGGAATCTTGAGGCGTGTCTGGGAGCCGGCATACAAGCTATCCTGGTTCCCATTGAGATATACGGGGCCTGATCCTGGCGTAAGTCAGCTTCATTTGCCATCACGGGGGACTGTGTAGGAAGCTAAGAAGAGTCTGCTGTATCAGGCCAAGGGCCCATCTAGTTCTCAATGTGGACAGCTAAGAACCTAGGAATCCAGATAGACTGTGCCTGGATCTGGAGGTTCCATCAGCATCAGAAGGGTCTTCTAGATCAGTCCAATAGCCCATCTAGTTCAGTATCCTGTTCACATACTCACTCACATTCTGTTCACAATTGGATCCCAGAAGGCAGACTTTGCTTAGAAAAGTAACATACACCTGAAAACTATCCCATAAAGAGACAGTCCCTTTGTCCTCTCTGGGCTGGAGGCCAAGAGAGCATCTTTGGCTAAGCAGATGTTGCTTCTTTGATGCATGTAGTCACAAAGAGAGAGATGGCTGCCCTGCCCTGTGCTTTTGTCATTACCTGCACAGGTGAGGCCACGCCCACCTCTAGTCCCATGCAGAGGAAGTCTGTCCCAGCCCAGAAGGAAACAGGAGGTTTTCTTGCTGGGTGGACAGACATTCCTCCCCATGTGCAAACATGTTCATTCTAGGAAGGTTGTACTTGACTGCTCTTGTGTTTCACATCCCACAGTGTGCAGATGTACTGCTGCCTCCAGCTGTGGAGGCAAAGGATTCCCATCGTGGCTAGTAGCCATTAATCACCTTCTCCCCCATGGATTTGCCCAGTCTTCTTTGAAAGCCACCCAGGTTTGTGCCCATCGCTGCCTCCTGTGGCAATGAGTTCCATAGTTTACCTATGCTACGAACCCATTTCTTTTGGCTTTCAAAGAGGACAAGGCAAATTCACAGAGGAGGAGAGGGCTATGGATGGCTCCTAGCCACAATGGCTGTGCTCTGCTCTCCACGGTCGGAGGCAGCAATGCTTCTGAATGCCAGCGGCTGGAAGCTACAGGAGGGGAGAGGGCTCTGTGTTCGAATCCTGCTTGCGAGTTTTGCACAGGCATCTGCTTGGCCCCTGTGAGAACAGGATGAGGGACTAGCCTGATCCATCCAGGACAGGCTTCCTCAACCTCGGCCGCCCAGATGTTTTGAGACTACAATTCCCATCATCCCTGACCACTGGTCCTGCTAGCTAGGGATCATGGGAGATGTAGTCCCAAAACATCTGGAGGGGTGAGGTTGAGGAAGCCTGGTCCAGGACATCTTATGTTCTTAAGATTTGGGGCTGTTTTCCATTGAGCTGTGATTCCTGTTCAAGCCGCCAAGATCTTATACAAGACCAATAAACAACATTTATTGATTTTGGGCAACAAATGACAGTTTCTTCCTCCATAGACAAACTCACCACTCTGCACCCTTCAAATAACCAAGAGAAACTGTGCGTGTCAAGAGTGCCCCTTCATTAGACAGTCCTGTGAGGCAGAGATCCCTGAGGAGCGGATTAAGGGCCACGACTGTTTTACAGCCCACACTTTGGGGTCCCCGGAGAATTCTCTCCTGCCAGGAAATCTCCTTCAACGTTTCATTAAAACAGAAGCAGGTTCTTAAGCATTAAATTACTATGGGGAAGGAAAGAAACGATTCTTTTGGAAACAGTCCAGCGTGCAGCTCCCCTACGACATATATATATATGAAAATAAGGCACAGCACCGTTAAAATTAAAGAAAGAACAAATGTTCCTCTTTGTTTGACAAGCAAAAGCAAATAAATAGCTGCTATATTGCAAAGCCCTGAAACAATTGAGCGCTTTGAAATTACATAAAGGGATGCAGAGTTCTCTCGTGTTGACAACGCCTTCTTTTCGGTTTGGGGGCTGCGCTGCGTGACGACTCCTCCGCTGGTCTCCGGCGGCAGAACCCCAGTTTCTCCTTGTGTTGCTCGTCCAATAACTAGCGTTGAGCCGAAAGGTCAAAATGCCGGAAGTTCAGTCTGAAATGGTGCCAGCTAGGAATGAAAAATGTGAGGAGGGAACCACCTTCCATCTGAGGTGGGCAAGGGCCTCTTCTCAGAATATTTCAGAAGATGCTTTATCCATCAGAATCAGGAGGACCAGAATATCGGTTCTATGTGGCGGTACCTTCGAAGGTGACCCGGAAACTACAACTAATCCAGAATGTGGCAGCTAGACTGGTGACTGGTGACCTCCCCTCCCACCAAGACCTTGTTGTTGCTTAGTCGTTTAGTCGTCTCCGACTCTGGACCAGAGCACGCCAGGCACTCCTGTCTTCCACTGCCTCCTGCAGTTTGGTCAAACTCATGCTGGTATCTTCGAGAACACTGTCCCACCATCTCGTCCTCTGTCATCCCCTTCTCCTTGTGCCCTCCATCTTTCCCAACATCAGGGTCTTTTCCAGGGAGTCTTTTCTTCTCATGAGGTGGCCAAAGTCTTGGAGCCTCAGCTTCAGGATCTGTCCTTCCAGTGAGCACTCAGGGCTGATTTCCTTCAGAATGGAGAGGTTGGATCTCCTTGCAGTCCATGGGACTCTCAAGAGTCTCCTCCAGCACCAGAATTCAAAAGCATCCATTCTTCGGCGATCAGCCTTCTTGATGGTCCAGCTCTCACTTCCATACATCACTACTAGGAAAACCATAGCTTTAAATATACAGTGGTACATACGCTTCATGTTAAAGACTCCGCTAACCCAGAAATAGTACCTTGGGTTAAGAACTTTGCTTCAGGATGAGAACAGAAATCGTGCTCCGGTGGCGCAGCGGCAGTAGGAGGCCCCATTAGCTAAAGTGGTGCCTCAGGTTCAGAACAGTTTCAGGTTAAGTACGGACCTTCGGAACGAATTAAGTACTTAACCCGAGGTACCACTGTATGCTCGTTGGCAAGGTGATGTCTCTGCTTTTTAAGATGCTGTCTAGGTTTGTCATTGCTTTCCTCCCTGCCTTTGTTTATGTAGAAGAAGAAGAAGAAGAAGAGTTTGGATTTGATATCCCGCCTTTCACTCCCCTTCAGGAGTCTCAAAGCGGCTAACATTCTCCTTTCCCTTCCTCCCCCACAACAAACACTCTGTGAGGTGAGTGGGGCTGAGAGACTTCATAGAAGTGTGACTGGCCCAAGGTCACCCAGCAGCTGCAGGTGGAGGAGCGAAGACACGAACCCGGTTCCCCAGATTACGAGTCTACCGCTCTTAACCACTACACCACACTGGCTCCTGTGCAAGAGGAGAAGATGCTTTATAGGAAATACTAATCCTTTTCATTGGGGGGGGGGTTTGGAGGTTTCTGTGGAGTGCTGGACCGCAGGACTGCTCTTCTCCAGACAACCTGTTCATCCATCCTTTTGCTGCCTTCTGTGACCACTGTGGGGCAGGTTGTGGTGTGTGTGTGTGTGTGTGTGTGTGTCTGTGTGTGTCCTTTTCCCCAATGCCTACTTTTCCAAGTGTCCTTGAGTGGCGCCGAGGCCCCATCGTTCTCCCGGCCCAAGGTTACCATAGCAATCGTATCATATTTGAAGAGAAAGAAGATGCTGCAGTCCCTCCCCCCCCCCCCCCGGCGAACCTGGGCTTATTACTTCTGATTTTTTATTTTTTTATTTTTTTGCGGTTTGAATAATCAGGGAAATCAGGGGAAAGAGAAGCAGGCAAACCTTGAGTTGATCAGCGCTGAAGTCAAGGCAGGTTGTGGGTGTTGGGGAAGAGTGAAAAAATCTCATTTTCATCCGACCTGGCTAATAACTGTGTTTGAGAGAGAGAGAGGGAGAGAGGGAACCAGAGACAAGCAGAGAGGCTCATCGAGACAGGAAAATGAGCTGTAATAATTTCTAAATTACAGGGTTTCGGGGTCCGTTGCCGAAAAAGCCTCTTTGGGTTTTCCTCCCTCCCCTCCCCCACCTTTTAAAATATCTCCTTGCAAAAAATATCATGACTCTGCACACCTGTCAACGATTTCATAGGGCAGGTGGGCGGATCGTCTGCAGAATCATCCTCGAAAGAAGAAAATGCTATTTAAGAGAGAGATAAATGCACTGGAGCCTCATTATTGGAATGGCTGGGGAGGGGTTTTGGAAAGGGGGGGGGATCCCAAACATGAGGAGGGGGGCTGTGAAGATCAGGGCTGACAACAGTGGGTTGGGGGGGCTCTGGTGGAATGGCCTCCACCCCCAGCAGTGACTAGCCGTCTAAAATGCTTCCACAGGATATAAAATAAACCTGGAGTCTCCTTTTTATTACCAATGAATAGGATAAAAATCTGTACCTGTTGAGAATATTAAGATCCTAATGGCCAATGTTGATAATGTAAGAGTCCCCACGACCCTAACCACATGCTTTAAACGTTAAACCTGTCTGCGCAACACAACGCGGTGTGTCTCGCACAACAACTTTTGCTGCATTCTCACGGGGTTTTGGCTTACGAAAACCTACTAGTGCGGCAGCCCATAATAAGACGCCATGCCATCGAAGTGCAGAAGCGAACGTTTGCAGAGAGTCGGAGATGCTCAGTTCATGGCAAAAGTGCGCAAGGCGTTCTTTAGAATTGTGTATGCGCTGAACATGAAATACATATTTTGTCAAGAGTTGCAGAAAACATGCAGGAAAACTGGTCCCTGGGACACCTTCGGGACCCCGGTAATTTGTTCTGGCTCCCCACTTCCCATGCCATATACCTTGCCAGGTATGAGCAGGCAGTAAATCACACCCAGATCCACAAATATTATTGAAAACCATTGAAAGTATTCAATTATCTATAAATAGAAAGGAATGTAAGCTCTTTTTATATGCAGTAACAGCAGCAAGAATATTACTGGCCCAAAAATGGAAGCAAGAAGAATTACCGACGATTGAAGAATGGAGGATGAAGTTAATGGACTATGCAGAATTAGATAAACTAACAGGAAGGATTCGAAACTGGCGGGACCAGAAATTCACGGAAGACTGGAGTAAATTTACGGACTATTTGAAAAGTATTTGTGAAGATCAGACGACGTTTGTAGGTTTGCAAGAAGTTTTGTGAGGAGTATTATTGGAAGTATTGCAAAAATGCAGAAGGGGAAGGATGATTTGTTAAGAGACGTAAAGGCAATATAAAGTTAAGAAATGCATAAGAAGTGGTTAAAACGGTGGATCATCAGAGATGCTGATGGAAGTCTAAAAAGATTGTATAAGTGATGTTTTGTGGTACATTTTATAATTTGTTACAATCAATAAAAATTGTTTTTTTTGTTAAATGTTAAAATGTTAAAATGATGTTAAAATCAATAAAATCAATGTTAAAATCAATAAAAATTGTTTCTTTTAAAAAAAGAATGTTAAAATCAATAAAAGGTTCTTCTCCCCACCCCAGCAGAAGCCTACCCCCCACAATCTCCTATATAGACCATTTTTTCCCGTGATTTCCCAAGAAAATCTCAACAACTTATATTTCCTTAAAAAAGCTCAGCAACAACTGACTACGCCCATGGTTGGAGTTAATCTTTACTGTATTAACAAGAACACAATCTGCACAGACTTGGCTGAGCATCAGGCCTAATGGGCGCAGCAGCTCATCCCATGAATCAGTTGCCGAGACTGAAACTCCCTGCCTCCCCCACAGCCCTCTAAGTCCCCTCCTCTCCGGGGCTTCCCCCAAGCAAGCGGAGACTGCGCCAGAGTGAAACCAACCTCTCCTCCGCTCTCTTCACGCCTCTTCTGGCTCTGGGATACAAGAGGGGAGGGGAGCTTGTTGCAGCAGGACGGGGAGACACCTGCCACTCTTCCCCAGCCTGTCAGGATTACACCAAGAACGCAGCAAGCTGGGGGTTTAATTGCGCTTAGATTTATTAGTATTTACACAGTAGTTTCAGTCCGAGCTCACAGCTCAATCGTCTGCCGAAGACAATGTTGAGCTCACTAAAGGGTGGCTCCTCCTCCAACAGGATATACTCCATTGGACGCCCTTCCTCCTGTTGGACTGATGCCAAGCCTGGACCCAACTCCTTCGCCGTGGGGATTCAGGGGCAGTTTGTCCATTCCCCCCCCCCGAGCCATCTCCACCCCACTCAGATGTCTAAAGGCTGCAGTTCCTCTGAACCTGTCTTTGCGATTTTGGGAATTCACAACCTGCATCCCAGGACAGGAAGGGCTTGCATTGCTCTCAGTATGGGAAGGAAGCAAGCTCTGTTTCCCCCAGCCTGCTCCCCCCCTTCGGAGTCCTCACTTCATTCCTGACACAGCCAGACTCATCTCTGCCTCCTGGCCTCCCTCCTCTCCTGCCTCTGATTCTGGACTGCTCTCTGACACAGACTCTCCCCGCTCACTAAGTCCTGTTGCTTCCTCAGCATCCAACAGCCCTTCTTCCCAGTCTTCTCCCTCTTCTCCCTCTGTGTCACGGTCCGGTTCATGGGCAATTGAAGTCCCGGCAGGGGACGTCAAGACTGGGGGGGGGGGGGAAATGGCGGGGTAGGAGCAAGAACAGAGGTCCAGAAGCCAGGAGTCAGGAAGCCAAGGGTCTGCGGGTCAGAGAGCTGAGAGTTAAGAAGCCAAGAGTCTGAGGATCAAGAAGTCAGGGGTCTGAGGATCAAGAAGTGAGGAGTCACGAAGTCAAGGGTCCGAGGGTCGAGAAGCAAGGAGTAATGAAGTCAGGGGTCCGAGGGTCGAGAAGCAAGGAGTCATGAAGTCAGGGGTCCGAGGGTCGAGAAGCAAGGAGTCACGAAGTCAAGGGTCCAAGGGTCGAGAAGCAAGGAGTCATGAAGTCAAGGGTCCGAGGGTCGAGAAGCAAGGAGTCACGAAGTCAAGGGTCCGAGGGTCGAGAAGCAGGGAGTCATGAAGTCAGGGGTCTGAGGGTCGAGAAGCAAGGAGTCATGAAGTCAGGGGTCCGAGGGTCAAGAAGCAGGGAGTCACGAAGTCAAGGGTCCGAGGGTCAAGAAGCAGGGAGTCATGAAGTCAAGGGTCTGAGGGTCGAGAAGCAAGGAGTCATGAAGTCAGGGGTCCGAGGGTCGAGAAGCAAGGAGTCATGAAGTCAGGGGTCCGAGGGTCGAGAAGCAAGGAGTCATGAAGTCAAGGGTCTGAGGGTCGAGAAGCAAGGAGTCACGAAGTCGATGGTCCGAGGGTCGAGAAGCAAGGAGTCATGAAGTCAAGGGTCCGAGGGTCGAGAAGCAAGGAGTCATGAAGTCAGGGGTCTGAGGGTCGAGAAGCAAGGAGTCACGAAGTCAGGGGTCTGAGGGTCGAGAAGCAAGGAGTCATGAAGTCAAGGGTCCGAGGGTCAAGAAGCAGGGAGTCATGAAGTCAAGGGTCTGAGGGTCAAGAAGCAGGGAGTCATGAAGTCAAGGGTCTGAGGGTCAAGAAGCAAGGAGTCATGAAGTCAGGGGTCCGAGGGTCGAGAAGCAAGGAGTTATGAAGTCAGGGGTCCGAGGGTCGAGATGCAAGGAGTCATGAAGTCAAGGGTCTGAGGGTCGAGAAGCAAGGAGTCACAAAGTCGATGGTCCGAGGGTCGAAAAGCAAGGAGTCATGAAGTCAAGGGTCCGAGGGTCGAGAAGCAAGGAGTCATGAAGTCAGGGGTCTGAGGGTCGAGAAGCAAGGAGTCACGAAGTCAGGGGTCTGAGGGTCAAGAAGCAAGGAGTCATGAAGTCAAGGGTCCGAGGGTCAAGAAGCAGGGAGTCATGAAGTCAAGGGTCTGAGGGTCAAGAAGCAGGGAGTCATGAAGTCAAGGGTCTGAGGGTCGAGAAGCAAGGAGTCATGAAGTCAGGGGTCCGAGGGTCGAGAAGCAAGGAGTCATGAAGTCAGGGGTCCGAGGGTCGAGAAGCAAGGAGTCATGAAGTCAAGGGTCCGAGGGTCGAGAAGCAAGGAGTTATGAAGTCAGGGGTCTGAGGGTCGAGAAGCAAGGAGTCATGAAGTCAGGGGTCCGAGGGTCGAGAAGCAAGGAGTCACAAAGTCGATGGTCCCAGGGTCGAGAAGCAAGGAGTCATGAAGTCAAGGGTCCGAGGGTCGAGAAGCAAGGAGTCACGAAGTCAGGGGTCTGAGGGTCGAGAAGCAAGGAGTCATGAAGTCAAGGGTCCGAGGGTCAAGAAGCAGGGAGTCATGAAGTCAAGGGTCTGAGGGTCAAGAAGCAAGGAGTCACAAAGTCGATGGTCAGAGGGTCAAGAAGCAGGGAGTCAGAAAGGCAAGGGTCCGAGTATCAGGAAGCAAGAAGCCAAACACAGCAAGGCAGGAAATGTGTTGCTGCGTCAAAGAGCCGAAGGGAAATGCTGACCTTATATCCCTTCCGGCTCTTGCCACCAGGTGCTGTGAGTTACCAATCGGCCTCACCTGTGCGGCCGTGTCTTGCCTCTCCAGAACAAACGTAGGAAGGTCCCTATCCTGCAAAGTCCTACTGGTCACAGGACCTGGCTCCTGCGTGCACTCCTGACACTCTGACCACTCATCCCACCACCATAACCAGCTCCCTCGACCGTTCCTCATCAGGCTCGGTTTCTGGACCCTGGGTCACCTTGGTTGAATCGAGGGAGGGGATTTCCCCTTCCACACTACAGCTGAGCCCACCCCAGTGCTCCGCCTCACAGATTTCTCTCAGCTCCACTGGAAGAGAAGACGGAATCGAGCTCACGACCTCCCAGATCTGTATCCTGAGCCCCTCCAGACAAGGGGAGCTTTCTGAGACATCGGTCCCTCCCCCCATGCATAAAGAAGCCACCTCTGACTCCTGTATCAGCGGGAGGCAGTGTGGTGCAGTGGTTAGAGACAGGACCTGGGAGAGACCAGGGTTCGAATCCTGACACTCGCCCCATGAAGCCTACTGGATGTGACGCTGACCGCAGCCACTGACTCTCTTAGCCTAACCTGCCTCACAGGGTTGTGGTGGAGTTTCAGTGGGGAGGCGGGAGGGATGTGTATACGCCCCCTTGAGCTGCTTGTGGGGGGGAGGTGGGGTTGGACTAGATGACCCATGGAACCCCTTCTATGGTTCCATGATTCCAGTTTGCTCTTGAGGGCTTCCCTTGAGGGCGAATGATGCTGTCTCCCCCCCATCTTCTTTTAAAATGTAAAAGAGGGGTGCTTCCTATTATATTTCTCTCCATTTTGATTTAAACAACCATCTCCTCCTCCCAGCACACCCCTGGGTTGGCTTCCTGCGCAGCTCTGAAAAGCCATTTCCAAAAAACGCCCTCAAAGATGATTAAACGAGCCGAATAAATTAATCTCACACAAAAAGATCCTCAGATTCAGAAGGCCAAAGCTTTCAAAAGGCTTCCTTGCCCCTGCCCGCCCCAGGTCCCAGCTGGCTAACACCCCCCCCCCAAAGTTCTTTATTGAATCTGTGTGCCGGGTGGGTGAACTATGGAACTCACCGCCACAGGAGGCGGTCGTGGTTGCGAACTTGGGTGGTTTCTGAAGAGGATTAGGCGAATCCATGGAGGAGAGGGCTGTCACAGCGTCCAAAGTTGCTTCTGTATATCCCAGGTGCTGGAAACTTTTAAAAAAAAATTGGGGGGCCCCAAAATAGTGGGGCCCTAAGCTATAGCTTGTTTCGCTTATACCTAAATCCGGCACTGGCTGCTGTGTATGTGTGATGCCTGCGTCAACATTCATTGTCCTGGCCTTAGTCAGAGAGGCTGTGGTGGGGACTTGGGGTTTGGGGGGGGAGACATTTAACTGCCCCCCCATTCCAGGTTTTAACAGAGAAATTCCCGCCTTGCAGCGGGTTGGGCAGGATGACCTCGGGGGGGACCCCTTTGCAACCCTGCAGCTGTGTGATTCCGAGAGAGAGCGGAGGAGCTGAAAGTTTGCCAGCTTCTTCCTGGCAGCGCAGCAATTAGACCTGGATTTGTGCCTCCTGCTCTCCGAAAAAAAAATGATAGCCCCCTCCCGCCTGGACTTGACACATGCCTCGCGCATATTTGGAGCACTGGCTTCAGATATATTGACTTTGTTCCCCCATAAGTGCCATTCCGCCCTCCCCTCCCCTCCCCGCTTTCTTGTTTTCCTTCGTCTTCCCTGACACCATCGGCTGAGTCAAAATTGAAATCTGTTCAAGCCTGGGATAATTTGCAATAAATCCTCCTGCGAGGTTTTCCAGAGAGAGGGGGGGGGCTCCAGTATTTTGCATTTTAATTGAGTGTCGGCCCAGGCGATGCCTCCATGGGGTCTGATCAAGACATTTTAGGTGCCCGAGAAAATCCAAAGGCTGCCCCACATACCCCACTTGTTAATATGGAGGGGGGGGCGGCACAATCTGGAGTGGGGCTCTGCTGCGTGGGTCCGCGGGGAGGGGAGAATGGTCTGCTTTGGGTACCTTCAAAACGGTACCTGTCATGTTAGCTCAGTTGGTAGAAGGTGGGCATCTACCTGCCTGCAGACTGTCTGGCCAGAGTGGTACATGCTCTGGTTATCTCCCGCTTGGACTACTGCAATGCGCTCTATGTGGGGCTACCTTTGAAGGTGACCCGGAAACTACAACTAATACAGAATGCGGCAGCTAGACTGGGGACTGGGAGCGGCCGCCGAGACCATATAACACTGGTCTTGAAAGACCTACACTGGCTCCCAGTATGTTTCCGAGCACAATTCAAAGTGCTGGTGTTGACCTTTAAAGCCCTAAACGGCCTCAAAGGCCCAGTATCCCTCAAGGAGCGTCTCCCCCCCCCCATCATTCTGCCCGGACGCTGAGGTCCAGCTCCGAGGGCCTTCTGGCGGTTCCCTCACTGCGAGAGGCCAAGTTACAGGGAACCAGGCAGAGGGCCTTCTCGGTAGTGGCGCCCGCCCTGTGGAACGCCCTCCCATCAGATGTCAAAGCGATAAACATCTGCCTGACATTCAGAAGACATCTGAAGGCAGCCCTGTTCAGGGAAGTTTTTAATATGTGACATTTTAGTGTATCTTTCATCTTTGTTGGAAGCCGCCCAGGGTGGCTGGGGAGACCCAGCCAGATGGGCGGGGTACAAATAATAAATTATTATTATTATTATTATTATTATTATTATTATTATTATTATTATCTTCATCTCAGGGTTCTGGGTTTGAGTTCAACATTGGCCCCATCCTGCAGCCAGGCTCCTATGGAACCTCCAGGACCAGGGGCAGTCTATCCATATTCCTAGGATTTACAGGTGAACCTCCGAAAATTAGAATATCATGGGAAAGTTCATTTATTTCAGTAATTCAACTTAAAAGGTGAAACTAACATATGACATGCAAAGCGAGATATGTCAAGCCTTGATTTGTTATAATTGCGATGCCCATGGTGTACAGCTGATGAAAACCCCAAATTAACAATCTCAGAAAATCAGAATATTAAATGAAACCAGCAAAACAAGGATTGCAAATAGAGCAATACTGGACCTCTGAGAAGTAGAAGCATGCATATGTACTCAGGGCTTGGTTTGGGTCCCTTTTGCATCAATTCCTGCCTCAATGCGGTGTGGCATGGATGCTACCAGCCTGTGGCACTGCTGAGGTGTTATGGAAGACCAGGATGCTTCAATAGCAGCCTTCAGCTCTTCTGCATTGCTCGGTCTCATGTCTCTCATCTTTCTCTTGGCAATGCCCCATAGATTCTCTATGGGGTTCAGGTCAGGCGAGTTTGTTGACCAATCAAGCACAGTAATCCCATGGGCATTGAACCAGGTTTTGGTACTTTGGGCAGTGTGGGCAGGTGCCAAAGTCCTGCTGGAAAAGGAGATCAGCATCCCCATAAAGCTCATCTGCGGAAGGAAGCACGAAGTGCTCCAAAATCTCCTGGTAGACGGCTGCCTTGACCCTGGACTTAATGAAGCCCAGTGGACCAACACCATCTGATGACATGGCTCCCCAAATCAACACAGACTGTGGAAACTTCACACTGGACTTCAAGCATCTGGCATTGTGTGCCTCCCCAGTCTACCTCCAGACTCTGGGTCGTTGGTTTCCAAATGAGATGCAAAAGCTGCTCTCATCAGAAAAGAGATTTGGGGATGTTATGTACTGAGCAGTGGCGTAGCGTGGGGGGTGCAGGGGGGGCCGGCCGCACCGGGCGCAACATCTGGGGGTTAGGGTTAGGGGGCGCAAATCCACGGGTTAGGGGGCACAAATTACTTGCCTTGCCCCGGGTGCTGACAACCCACGCTACGCCACTGGTACTGAGTTCAATAGGATCCAAAATGCAGCAGTCTGATTGGTCCTAGAACAATAGGGTCCAGAATGCAGCAGTCTGATTGGTCCACAGGAGCCACCCAATCCAGCTCCAGGTGGAAGTGAATCTGCAACCTGATTGGCCTACAGGAGAATCCAGCAATTAGCCAATCACATGCAGCCCATTATGTAAATAATGTATATAAAGCAGCTACTGTGGGGAAACTTTCATTCCTCCTCACCACTATGAGCTGAATAAAGAGCATGAAATCCACTCTTGAGTATATTTCACGGGAGCCGAAATAAATGAACTTTCCCATGATATTCTAATTTTCCGAGTTTCACCTGTATGGTGTATTTGGCCGCTGTGAGAACAGGATACTGGACTGGAGGTGCAGCTGCCAGGCCCTTATGGAACCTCCAGGTCTAGGGGCAGTCTATCGGCACTTCTGTGTTTTTAGGGCTGTTTGTCCCAAGGGCCTAAGAAGAGGCTGTTGCATCAGGCCAAAGAAGGACCATCTATTCTCGCTGGAGGTATGAATGACTCTCAGACTTTGAGAAGCTGCTGTCACAGGATCAAGTTTTTTCAGTTTTGTTGAATTAGCTAATTAAACAGTTTTAATTGGATTTTGAATAAATGTGCAATGGTTTTTCTCACTTTTTTTTTAGTTTGATTGTGTTACTATATTCCTTAGTGGGTTGTGCAAACCACTATTCTGAACGGTGCTTTTTATAGGGTGGGGAAGCAGGTACTGGGTGTGAGTTTGTGGAGTCCAGAAAAGCTTGGGAACTACTGATTTAGGTGATTTCCCAGCCCCAGAAGATGAGGCGCCCTTATTTTTTAATTATGCATTTATTGATTGCATTTATAGCTCACCGTGCATTTATGGCTCTCCCCTTTCTTATTTAATCCCCACAACAACAGTCCTGCGAGCTGAAGGACTGGGTTTCTGTGTAGTCAGTTTGAAACGGGACTCAAAACCCCCCTTTCTTCTTACTCCAAGGGAGCATTTCTAAAATGCATTAACTTGAGCTGTTGAGCAAATGCATAACAAGAACACAGCTGTATAAACAAAGCTCTCTCCTTTATCAGTCACAGCAATGGATGACCTTGGCTGTTCCAGTAGAGTAGGGATGGCACATCTAGGTCTTATCTTACTTCCTGACCACACTCTGACGCACAGACCTAGTCCGGGAACAGCGCCAGAGTATGTTCTTAGAGTTGGTGACCTCTTGTTCCAAGATAAGAATATAGGAACAGGAATACCCTTTTATGGTCAGGAGTACAGGAAGGAAAACCCTTTTATGGTTAAGAGGAAGCAGGAACATCTGTGATGTCAACCTGCGTGTATAAGCTGACTTGGCTGGATTCCTGGGGGAGGGGGAAGGGGGTGCCTGGAGGATATATATACTGCATGAAATTTCTCATTTCTTTGGACTTGCTGTGGACTGACCATGCAAGTGCCTTCTGCTATCCGGAGAGCAGAACAAACTCCTTCTTTCAAACAACCTCGGTGTCATTTGACTTCCTCCCTCCCTCCCGGGACCAATGCAGACCCAATCGGTGAACTCCAATAAGGATACAGGGGTAGTTTAGGCAGAGACAGGCAGTGGCTGGTCCCCAGTGTCACACCCAGTGAACTTCATGGCCAAGCGGGGGGTGGGATTCGAACCCTGGTCTTTCCAGGGTCCTAGTCCTAGATTCTCGCACTGCACACCAACCGACCCTGGCTCCCTTAAGCAAACAAGGGTGCCTTCTGAGCACGTGCAGAGTGCTCCTGCCTAGCAAGCATGCCAGCATCTCACGCCTATCTGTGCTGCCGGCAGAGAAACAGGAGTCAGAAAGGCGCAGGGACTTTTTGAGGTCTTATCAAAAAACTGTGCAGGTTTTTGGCGTAGCCGGGGTGGACTGAGGACTGTGCTGGCCTCGGGTGGCCAATTGCCTGAGTGCCTGCGTTCTCTCTTGGCAGGTTTGCTCAAATATTAATGGGCCACAAGATGCTAGAAGTTACTTGAAAGTATACCAAACAGGCCTAGGACTAGAATAAGAATGAATTGTAAAAGATGATGGACTTGATTATCAAGAAAAGAGAAGAGGATAGCAAATTGAAGGAGTTAATTTTATGAGAAATATGATTTTGGAGAGCTGTTGCAAAGTGATTCAATGAAAGCTAAATTGGGTTTTAGAAGTAATAAGTTTATTATTTTCGTTTTATTTTTCTTTAGCATTGTAATGTACCGTATTTTTCGCCCTATAGGACGCACTTTTTCCCCTCCAAAAATGAAGGGGAAATGTGTGTGCGTCCTATGGGGAGAATGCAGGCTTTCGCTGAAGCCTGGAGAGCGAGAGGCATCGGTGCGCACTGACCCCTCTCGCTCTCCAGGCTTCAGGAAGCTATCAGCAAGCCGTGGGAGAGCTGCGCGAAGTCGCACAGCTCTCCCACGGCTTTTGGAGAGCTGCCTGTTCTGGGGGCTGGGGGGGGGGGAAATAAAAACTAGGTGCGTCCTATGGGCCGGTGCGTCCTATGGGGCGAAAAATACAGTATGCTTCTTTTTGTGTGTTATATATGTTATGTTTGTGACAAATGTTGAAAATTAATTTTTAAAACTGGGAAAAAACAACAACAAATCCCCCCCCCCCGCTGTGGCCTTTGAGAGAGAGAGAGAGAGAGAGAGAGAGAGAGAGAGAGAGAGAGAGAGAGAGAGGAGGGATAAATGGAAAAGCCACCGTTGTCTAGGAAACGACTTTCAAGTGCCCCCCCATCCTACTCCCCCCCCTCCAAAAATGGAGCATTTTATTGAAGAACAGAAAGAGGCGATGGGGGTGGCACTGTGGGGGTTGGAGTGGGTGTGGAGCACCCCTGCTTCACCCCCCCCAATTCTGACAAGTTGGGGGGGACAGGAGAGGGGACCCCTGAAACTTCTTCCCTGTCTGCAGACCTGTGTGTGAAGAATGAGGGTTCCCCTCACAGAGCTATCATTCCCAGTGTTTCTAGAAGCCCCCTTTTCAGCTCATGGCGCTACAGTTCTCAGAGTGATTTAACAATCAGTTGCTGTTCTCGGGAAACTCTGGGAATTGTAGCTCTGGGGGAGGGAAGAGGGGTCGCCTATAACAACTCCCAGCACCGTTAAAAAAACTCCAGTTCTCAGAATTGATTTGGGGGAAGCCATGACTGTTTAAGGGACACGGGTGGCGCTGTGGGTTAAACCACAGAGCCTAGGACTTGCCGATCAGAAGGTCGGCGGTTCGAATCCCCGCAACAGGGTGAGCTCCCGTTGTTCGGTCCCAGCTCCTGCCAACCTAGCAGTTCGAAAGCACATCAGTGCAAGTAGATAAATAGGTACCACTCCGGCGGGAAGGTAAACGGCGTTTCCGTGCGCTGCTCTGGTTCGCCAGAAGCGGCTTAGTCATGCTGGCACATGACCCGGAAGCTGTAGGCCGGCTCCCTCGGCCAGTAAAGCGAGATGAGCGTGCAACCCCAGAGTCGTCCGTGACTGGACCTAACGGTCAGGGGTCCCTTTACCTTTAATCCCAAGTGTGTAAACCTGAGTTGTGGTTACTTAGACATGACACCCCAAAATTATTCTGGGGTTCAGATATCAATCACGTTCCTCTATTCCGTTGCTGCGGCTGACTCCCCTGATGGATTTTTGAGATTCCCGAACGTGGTACAAAAAGAGAGAGTCTGGCGCAATAAAGTAATAATAATACTACTAATACCAGTCATAATAGTTATAATAAAAAGCTTGTTAGCATAATGAGTTAATTACCGTGTTGCCTCATTAGCATAATAACGAGCCTCTTGCCACAACAAGCTAATTGCCATGACAAGGGGCTCATTTTGCCTGCTCATTAGCATAACAATGAGGAAATTGCCACTACAATGAGCTCATTATGAGGCCTCATTAGCATACCAATTAGCTCATTTGCATGCCAAAGTGCAAGTTGATCCTTACTGTCTTTTCACCGGAATATTTTTCTAAAAGTTTTCTTGACAAGGAGTCTGTGTCGCCTTCTTGGAGAAAGCAGATCAACTACAGCAGTCTTGAAAGTGACTCGGAAATTCCTGGTGAAAATTGGTTTTCTGAAGGCATGTTCCTTCTCCTTGGCATTTCCTAATATTTTTTTCTCTGGGCACCAGAGAGCGTTGTGCCAAGGAGAATGAACCCCAAAGTTCTGAGCGGTTGGACATTACCATTCTGTAATTATGAAATTATCTCCCCAAAACGAAAAGTCCCATCCCATCCATTTCAGGACCCTGCTTGCAAAAAGGGTTCAGATCCTGCCCTGGGGTATATTTACTGCAAAAGGAAGCAGGGGAAATGGGAGGCCTGGGACTGAGATGAGCTGGAATCCAGCACAGTTTGTCGTCTTCTCCTTCTTTGGCGATCCCTCGTAGCTGAGTAAGATTCCATAAACACGGTTTTAACAGTGAGTCCGTAAGTGACTTTGGAGGCCAATTCTGGACCCACACGTCCTTCCACAGTGGGGACATTGGTTTCCGGGCGGGAGTTGATCCCGGTGTGGATTTGCCAAGCGTGCCTTCCTCTTAGCACGTCTCTCCCTTGTGTCCTGAGTTCGAGTGTCTTCAAAGCCCAGGACACCTTTGGAAAAGGCTGTTCTCCAACTGGAGCGCTCACAGGCCAGTGTTTCCAAATTGTTGGTGTTTATACTACATTTTTTTTAACATTTGCATTGAGGCAGTCTTTAAACCTCTTTTGTTGACCACCAGCATTACGCTTTCTATTTTTAAGTTGGGAATAGAGTAGTCGCTTTGGAAGACAATAATCAGGCATCCGAACCACATGACCAGTCTAACAAAGTTGATGTTGAAGAATCATTGCTGCAACACTGGTGATCTTTGCTTCTTCCAGTACACTGGCATTAGTTCGCCTGTCTTCCCAAGTGATGTGTAAAAATTTACAGAGACACCGTTGATGGAATCTTTCGAGGAGTTGGAGATGGCCCTCTTCTGGGTACTTATTTATTTATATTTTATTTATTAAAGGTATATGCCGCTTCATTGCTAAAAAATGAAATAATAAATCTGAGCGGTTTACAACTGTACATTAAGCCACAAAATAAAGATCATGAAAATGGACGAGATGGTGGGACAGTGTTCTCGAAGCTACAATCATGAGTTTGACCAAACTGCGGGAGGCAGTGGAAGACAGGAGTGCCTGGCGTGCTCTGGTCCAGGGGGTCACGAAGAGGCGGACACCACTAAACAACTAAAGAACAAGTCTTCATTCAAAGCTGACCACAACCTGGTGAGGGAGGTTCAGCTCCTTGCGAGGTTCAAAATGTGAACCTGAGAGGCAGTGGCTGGCCCAGGGAGTTTTGCGGCTGAGAGAGGTTTCAAACCCTGGTCTCTCCCAGGCCCTAGTCCTGTGCTCTCACCACTATGCCATACTGCCTCTCTCTGGAGTGCGTGTTATGGCTGTAAATGAGCAGTCTTAGACCTCCTCCAGCTGTGCGAGTTCCCTTTCAGGCAGCAACGCCAAAAGCCTCTGTATTCCAATCATGTCCTCCCCGGCACTGAGCTATGGCTTCTAATTCTCCGGGAAAAGGATCAGCGGCGATAAGGTGAAATTTGCAAATGGCATGTCATTATCCGACCCGGCAGAACCCAAAACAGGACTGATGTATGTGTGCGAGCGTTGGCTGAGCGTGCAAGCCTCGTGCGGAACCAAGTGACAGGAGACTCGGATGACAGGTGACAGCAGCAAAAAATGTTTGGCGGCGCCAAGGGTGGGGAGGGCAGACCCGGGAGGAGGGGAACGAAATATTAACCCTGGGTTTTCTCATGGTTTCTGAGCCAGGTGGCGAGGCCCGGGCAGGCGAGAGCTCAGCCCGGTGGTCCGGAGGTCGGATCAGACACGGCGAGGGTCAGAGTGGGCCAAGAGAGAGCAGGGAGCAATTATGAAGGGGATTGAGAACAATAATAGCGTTTGACAGTTTCGCCGCCAGAGCTTTGGCTCCGTGGCCTTTTTTGAAGCAGGGAGGCAAAATTTCAAGGCTGCCTCGCTTCAGACGGGCCTCATAGGGCTACCTCCGTCCGCGACAAAGGCTGCAGACTCACTGTGCATTTAGAAAAGGGCATTTCACAGAGCTGTAGGGTTCGAAGGGGCACCCCAAAGGTCATCTATTCCAGCCCCGAGGAATCAAGAGGCGAAGAGTCCCTCACAGGTGGCCAGCTGCCCTCTGTTGATGGTGGAGAGTCCAAGGTCATTCATCCCACTGTTGAACAACTCTTACCATCATAAAGTCCTTTCTTTTTGCCATCTCCTTTTGTGTTTCTAGAATCCCACTGGTTTCAAGTATTGCCCTCAGGAGCAGCAGAAAAACAAGCTCCTTCCTTCTTCCTCTTGACAGTCCGTTAGATATTCGAAGATGGCTATCGAATCGCCTCTCGGTCTCCTCTTCTCTGGGTTATGCATTTAAAACGCACAGCTTCTCCTAAAGAATCATAGGAATTGTAGTTTGGGAATTGTAGTTTGTTAAGGGTGCCGGGCAAAGGACAGGTCCAAGGCTCCTTTGCAGGATGCCAGGTACTTTACATGCACGCAGCCTGTTTTATTTATTTTTTAAATTACATTTATCTCCCTCTTCTGACCCTTAGGCAACACTTCCCCCCGTCCCTGTGCCTCTGACACCCTTCCCTCCTGACATTTACGGTATATCCCACCTTTTCCTGGTGTGATGTACATGATCTCTTCCTCCCCATTTCATCCTCTGAGAGAGGCCCTGAGAGAGGGTGACTGGCCCCCAAGCGAGCTTCATGGCAGAGCACGGATTCGAACCCGTCACCCAGATCTTAGCCCGACACTCTGAACCAGGGGTCAGCAAACTTTTTCAGCAGGGGGCCGGTCCACTGTCCCTCAGGCCTTGCGGGGGCCGGACTATATTTTGGAAAAAATAGTGAATGAATTCCTATGCCCCACAAATAACCCAGAGATGCATTTTAAATAAAAGGACACATTCTACTCATGCAAAAACATGCTGATTCTTGGGCTGTCTGAAAAAATGCTTGAACAGAATAATAGGTAAGGATCAAAATAGCTTCTTACCAGGGAGACAGATAAAAAATAATACAAGAGTAGTGATTGATCTCCTAGAATATATTGATATGAAACCTAGTAAGAAGGTGGCAATGTTACTGGTAGACGCGAAGAAAGCCTTCGACAGTGTGGCCTGGAATATTCTGGTCCACACCATGGAAAGTTTGAAACTTGGGAATAAAATTTTGAATGGTATTAAAGCGATTTATGAAGGCCCCTGGCCTTAGTTTGCCTATCCATGCTCTGAACCACTACTACACCCCACAGACTTTAAGGACCCCATAGCCAAGTCATTTCATTGCTTCCAGTACACCGATTCCTGCATTGCAGCGGGTTGGACTTGATGACCTCTGGGTTCCCTTCCAACTCTCCAATTCTATGATTCTGTAAGACTGTGGAGCCTGTGACCCTCTGGATGTGCTGCCGTCATATGCACATCCTCCAGCGTTGCCCATTAATCCAGATTTTCCGGACTGCCACCTGTAATTTTATCAATTAAATGACAGGGATACTCACGACCGCAGAACCCCCAGATACTATTATTAAGGTATTTGAAAAAATAATCACACAGTATTGGAGGTGGATTGTGTGTTAAATTTACTATCTGTGGCAAAAAAGAAGTGAGGATTGCTAAAGCTTGGAAGAAAAGCACAACTTCCTCAGTTTGTAAAATTATTTTTTTACTGAGACCTGAAACGGACGTCTTATGGACTTGTTACAGAAGTGCACTGTAAATATGCGGCTTGCTGTAACGGGACACTGTTACAGGAGCTGCATAATACCTGGTTTGTACAAAACTGATTGTTTAGTTTAGCCGCATCTGCACTGTGGAACTCCCTGCCTATTGACATTGGGCAGGTGCCTTCACTGTAAGGGACGCGGGTGGAGCTGTGGGTTAAACCACAGAGCCTAGGACTTGCCGATCAGAAGGTTGGCGGTTCGAATCCCCGCGACGGGGTGAGCTCCCGTTGCTCGGTCCCTGCTTCTGTCAACCTAGCAGTTCGGAAGCACGTCAAAGTGCAGGTAGATAAATAGGTACTGCTCCAGAGGGAAGGTAAACGGTGTTTCCGTGCGCTGCTCTGGTTTGCCAGAGGCAGCTTAGTCATGCTGGCCACATGACCCGGAAGCTGTACGTCGGCTCCCTCGGCCAGTAAAGCGAGATGAGCGCCGCAACCCCAGAGTCGGTCATGACTGGCCCTAATGGTCAGGGGTCCCTTTACCTTTACCTTCACTATATTCTTTTTGGTGCCGGCTAAAAACATTTTTGTTTAGACGAGCGCATAAAGGCAATGCATATTATTGATGTGTGTTGTAATCTGGTCTCTGGTTTCTTGCCGATTTTATTTCTCGAATGTTTCAGAGGGTTGCTTTTGCTGATAATTTCATTGTTGCTTTCCTGTTTATAAACCGCTTTGAGGTGTGTTTTTTTTAAATAGTAAAAAAACCAAGTGGTGCATAGGTTTTAGGAAATGAGTAGGTAAATAAACAAAGCCCCTGCAAACCAATCGAGACCGCAAGAGATACTGTTGTGTTGCTGTGTTTGTGCAGCCGTCCTAAACCAGCAGAAAGTTCTGCGCCCGAGAGACTTGTGTTGAGTGGCAACCCCCTGTATGCACACCTGCGCCACTGTGTTGCACGCACACAGGCGCACACAGCCTTTGATTTTATGCCTGAAACGCGCAGCAGGAAGCTGAGCTTGGCGGCATCTGTTGATGGTTTCAGCAGGCGACACAGTTTGGCTCCTCTCTCTGCGCCACGACTTGGGTTTCCAGCTGTTGGCCCTGCCTGAGGCTGCAAATACACCATGCATTTAAAGCACACTGAAAGCGCATCTCCTCCCTGCAGGGGACACGGGAACCACAGTTTACCCCTCGCAGATAATGGGCTTTAAATGTATGTTGTGGACGCAGCCCAGGTCTCTTTGCAATAGGAGCTCAAGGATTGCAAGGCTGCACAAACACCATTCGTTTAAAGCCTGTTTAAAGTCCTTTGCATAAAGTCCGTTTAAAGCAGAGACATCACCTTGCCGACAAAGGTCCATGTAGTTAAAGCCATGGTTTTCCCAGTAGTGATGTATGGAAGTGAGAGCTGGACCATAAAGAAGGCTGATCGCCGAAGAATGGATGCTTTTGAATTCTGGTGCTGGAGGAGACTCTTGAGAGTCCCATGGACTGCAAGAAGATCAAACCTCTCCATTCTGAAGGAAATCAGCCCTGAGCGCTCACTGGAAGGACAGATCATGAAGCTGAGGCTCCAAGACTTTGGCCACCTCATGAGAAGAGAAAACTCCCTGGAAAAGACCCTGATGTTGGGAAAGATGGAGGGCCCAAGGAGAAGGGGAAAGCAGAGGACGAGATGGTGGGACAGTGTTCTCGAAGCTACCAGCATGAGTTTGACCCAACTGCGGGAGGCAGTGGAAGACAGGAGGGCCTGGCGTGCTCTGGTCCAGGGGGTCATGAAGAGGCGGACATGACTAAACGACTAAACAACAAACAAAAGTCCATTTCAAGGACAGTTTCCAGGATTCGGGGCTTGTGTGTGTGTGTGTGTGTGTGTGTGTGTGTGTTTGTGTTTATATGCACCATGTACAACGCAGCCCAGCCTGTAATGGAAGGTCAAGAAATCTCATTCTTTCTTTGATAGACTCCTTAGCACAGTGGATCAGGGAATGCGGCCGTAATGTATCTTGATTTCAGTAAGGCTTTTGACAAAGTTAGAAATGTTAGAAGGAGTGTTTCTGGGCATGTGCAGAGAGACTCTACTACACATATATACACCCTGAGCTTAGTTTCCCCTCGGTTTTCTTCTGCAACGCTTTATCTCAAATATCCTCTGAACGCTCTTACTCCTGGTACTTGATATCTGGGTTTGACCTTGGTTGCTCGATTTCTGCATTTGATATCCACAATGTGATAAGTAACGTTCAAAGGTATCTCATCTTTGGCAGCCGGTAGCTTAGGAGATTTTTATTCCTGATGCACGACAGAAGCAATCAGGAGATAGCCAGTGAGATTAAAAGTACAATTCCAGGTTAAAAAGCACGCGCTCGCGTGGATTTGAAGTTCAAACCCCACATTGTGCATTCGAAATTGGAATGGAGAAGTAAATATTTCAGAATATAAGATAAGAACATAAGAAGAAACTGCTGGATCAGGCCAGGAATGCAGCTAGTCCACCATTTAGGGTTGCCATATTTGAAAAAGTACCCCCAAAGTCCTGAGCTGTTTTATTTTACAAAGTCAACCCCCAAAACACAATGACTTTTGACTTGCCTAAGATCCACCTCTCGGGGGAAAACCCCAATTTCACCTTGGAAAGCCCATTGATGTCCGGGAAAATGTAGGGCAGCTCTAAGCATGCTCTTCTCTCAGTTGCCAACCAGATGTCCATTATGGGGAACCTGCAACCAGGATTCGAACACAAGAGCCCTCTCCCCTCCTGCATTTCCAGGAACTTGTATTCAGATCATAGCCATTGTGCTGGTCCGGGGGGGACGGGACCGTGCGGTGTGGTTTGAGTCTGGTCCTGGGTCAAGGGTCTGGAGGCTGTCCGTCAAGCGCAAGGCGGGGTCCAAGGCAATGTGCCGGGCGTGGTCAGGAACTCCAGAAGAGCAGGTCAGGGTGCCGGCAGGGACAGGTTTCCAGCAATGTTGCTTCGTCAACCTGGGACTGGGCTGACTGGCCTTTATCTCCTCTGGGGCCTAGGGCGGTCCTGGCCCACAGGTGACTCGCCTCTCCTGACCTGGAGACGAGCCCTCCTCCTGCGAGAACTTCGTTCCCTCCACCTCTCTGCCCTGAGCCTCTGCAGCTCAGGAGAGGCTGGAGGGTTACCGGACCCAGAGGCAACCTCAGCTTCCTCTTACAGGGCTGAGAGTGGAGGACCTGCAGGAAATGGGTCCTCAATCACCCCCCCCCCCCAGAGCCAGAGTGGAATCACCTGGTGTCTGCTCCTGAGGATCCGGCACAGGTGCAGGCCTTTCAGATCCAAGGCCCTGCCCCGGCTCAACCGGCCCTGGAGGCGGGGACTCCTGTGCAGGCTGGGATTCCTCCGGTTCAGCCTCTGAATCAGATTCCCAGGCCGTCACAGCCATCCTGGCTGGTAGCCATCAATAGCCCTCTCCTCCTCTATTAATTTGTGTAATCCTCTTGTAAAGCCATCCAGGTTGCTGGTCCTCACTGTTTCCTGTGGCAGGGAGTTCCATAGTCTAACTGGGTGCTGGCTGAAGTAGGACTTTCTTTTCTTCGTCCCCAGTCTTCCAACATTCACCTTCACGGGATGACCACTGATTTGTAGTGCTCCTATGGCAACCACAAGAGGGGGGGGGTCTTAGGTTCAAATCCTGCTTCACTTTGGGGCCACCGTGAGAACAGCATGCTGGACTAGATAGGCAAATGACTTGATCCAGCAGGCTTTCCTTACGTTCTTTTGAAGTTCAAACCCAGCATGTTGCATTTGAAATTTGGAGAATTTGAGCGCTTATGAATATTTTGGGCTATTTATCTCAATCTTCACATGCGCGTGTTGCAGATGCAAAACACGACATGCCTAATTGGCTGACACACTCCCCATTCATTCATTCATTTCTCTCTCTCTCTCTCTCTCTCTCTCTCTCTCTCTCTCTCTCTCTCTCACACACACACACACACACACACACACACACACTGCTGAAACCTCATTGCAATGCTTGAGATTGCGCTCTCTCTCTCTCTCTCTCTCTCTCTCTCTCTCTCTCCAAATACCGTATTTTCCGCTCTATAAGACGCACCAGACGCACCTAGTTTTTGGAGGAGGAAAACAAGGAAAAAAATATTCTGAATCTCAGAAGCCAGAACAGCAAGAGGGATCACTGCGCAGTGAAAGCAGCAATCCCTCTTGCTGTTCTGGCTTCTGGGATAGCTGTGCAGCCTGCATTCGCTCCATAAGACGCACACACATTTCCCCTTACTTTTTAGGAGGGAAAAAGTGAGTCTTATAGAGCAAAAAATACGGTATCTATTGCATGCACAGCCCGTTCCATTGCAGGCACTGTTTGGAATGTCACACGCTCCTCTCAAGCCCAGACCCACTTTTGCCAACAGATCTTGAGGCTGCTTTTCCATCTGTTGCTGCCCAGCCTGAGCGAGACCCTCGGACCCCTTCCTTAACGACGGAGTTTTTATTCTGCTCGTGGAAAATCCACCTGCCGGCCTTTGGCCCGCTGTTGAGAGCACGGCGTCAGAACCACAGGGCTTCCCCGGAGCACGCTCAGAGTGCCTTTCACTTTGCGCTGAGTAATTTCAGTCCCCTCCGTAGGTCTAGCACTGCTAGGCACTCAGAGGCCAATCTGTCGCGGGTGTCGGGGTGACCTGCCTCCATTCCTGTTAAGCAGCAGCAGCAGCGGTGGTTGGTGCCCACTGAAACTGGTAGGGCAGAATGCGGGGAGCCCACCAGCAGGTGGCGCCAGAGCCAATGACGGGCAGAGCCAGCTCATTCTCGCTCCATCCCCATCCCCTTGAACACTGAGACTAAGGGGTGGGGAGCTGACGGTCAGCTGGACCAGATGAAAGTAAGGTGGGGGGGAGCTTGGAGGAATCGAGGTTGCTGGGGGAGCCCCCCCCGTTTCCCCTAATGGACCGACCTGAAACAATATTGGAAGCCTCCATGGTGTTGGCTCCCATTAACCGATATATCCTGATATATCTTGGACATCACTTTCCACCTTTGTCTCTCCAGCTCCACCACTGGTCACCTGAAGGTCTCCTGCAGTCTCAAATGACTTTGTCGTTTTTTCTCTTCTTGCCTTGAACGGCCTCCCAGGAAATCTTCATGATCCCCTTGGTCTGAATGAGTGGAGTGGTTTCTAAAGGTCTTCTCCTTGCCCGTGCTCTGAATGGGCTGAACGATTTCCAAAGATCTTCTCTTTGCCCTTGCTCTGAATGGGCTGAACGTTTTCCAAAGGTCTTCTTCTTGCCCTTGCTCCGAATGGGCTGAACATTTTCCAAATGTCTTCTCCTTGCCCTGGCTCTGAATGGGCTGAACGGTTTCCAAATGTCTTCTCCTTGCCCTTGCTCTGAATGGGCTGAACGTTTTCCAAAGGTCTTCTTCTTGCCCTTGCTCTGAATGGGCTGAACGGTTTCCAAAGGTCTTCCCCTTGCCCTTGCTATGAACGTTTTCCAAAGGTCTTCTCCTTGCCCTTGCTATGAACGTTTTCCAAAGGTCTTCTCCTTGCCCTTGCCCTGAATGGGCTGAACATTTTTCAAAGGTGGTCTCCTTGCCCTTGCTATGAACGTTTTCCAAAGGTCTTCTCCTTGCCCTTGCTCTGAATGGGCTGAACGGTTTCCAAAGGTCTTCTCCTTGCCCTTGCTATGAACGTTTTCCAAAGGTCTTGCTCTGAATGGGCTGAACCATTTCTGTCAGGGAACTGACATTGGAGCCAGAGGTGGAGGCAAGGCTCCCGAGCGATGCCGGAGAAGGGCCCAGCAGGGAGAGAGGGAGCTCATCGGCTGGGGAAGGAAATCAGCGTAACACCAGGGATAAAGGGGGGCAGATGGGGGAATCGGCGAGGGGGCTCCAGGACTCCTTGCCAGAGAGCAGCGGGGAGAGCACGGGTCCTCCGCTACCCACACCCACCCTGCGCAGAAGACTTCCGCGCAGGGAAAGTAGGCGTAGACTTGGCGTCAAAGAACTTCTTTGCTGGAAGAAGTTCAAGAAACGCCCACTGACGGATTCTGCTAGCGACTGAAACAGCCACGAAGTGAAGGGCTGTCCAGCCAGGAAAAGGTTTAACCAGGCAACCTAGCCAAGAGTGGCGGCAACTTACGCACGAGCAACCCCATATAACCATTACACATTTCCAAAGGTCTTCTCCTGCCCTTGCTCTGAACGGTTTCCAAAGGTCTTCTCCTTGCCCTTGCTCTGAATGGGTTGGATGGTTTCCTGAGTACTCCACCGGTCTTTCTTCTCCTTGCCCTTGCTCTGAACTGGCTTACAGAGTGCTGCCACCTCCTCCTTCCTTCAGATCCCTCCTCAAAACCTATTCCTTCGTTGATGCCTTTGGACTACTGCAGCCCCGTCTTCACCCCCCTCTCCTGCCTCCTGCACCTCAGGCAGACCACATCGGTGATATTGAGCTTGCAAAAATCTCTCTCACTGTCCAGCACGCAAAGGCGCAAGAGGAAACTCGTTTGTGCAGCTCACCATCTGTGATTGATGGAGCAAAGACGGTCTGGCGACCAGTTCAAGGCTGTTCCTTCACCAGGGAGGAAAAAAATGAATCCCTGGAACAGAAAACAAAACAAAAAAGCACTTCTCTTCCCACTCGGCTGCCCGCCCTTGTTCATCAGCTCCAAAGCAAGCAGGCAGCCATCCTCATTTCAAAGAATGGATGAGCTCTGCAGGGCTATCGCACCTGGTCCCTCTGATAATGGAAAAGCATATTTGGATGAAGCTTCAGAGGTCAACACATGGAAATGGCATTTGCAAGCAAGTAATTAGCAGCTAACAGCTACATGCCAGCAATGCAGGGAGACCAGAAGCTACTGGGTGGGAGGCAAGGGGGCTCTGTATGAAGGAGTCAAGAAAAGGTTTCTTGAATCAGTCTATGTTCAGGGGAAGTGGGGAATCCAGCCGCCTTGGGAGGTAAAGGTAAAGGAACCCCGGTCCATTAGGTCCAGTTGTGACCAACTCTGGGGTTGCGGTGCTCATCTCGCTTTATTGGCCGAGGGAGCTGGCGTACAGCTTCCGGGTCATGTGGCCAGCATGACTAAGCCGCTTCTGGTGAACCAGAGCAGCGCACGGAAATGCCGTTTACCTTCCCGCTGGAATGGTACCTATTTATCTACTTGCACTTTGACGTGCTTTCAAACTGCCAGCTTGGTAGGAGCAGGGACTGAGCAACAGGAGCTCACCCCATCGCAGGGATTCGAACCGCCAACCTTCTGATCGGCAAAGTCCTAGGTTCTGTAGTTTAACCCACAGTGCCACCCGCGTCCCGCCTTGGGAGAGGTGCCTTCAATTCATCGTGCTGGGTTTTCAAAGAACTTTACAGGTCTTGCCCTTGTTGGCTCCCATGATCCCTTATATCCTGATACATAAGCCATCACTTTCCACCTTCATCCACCCAGCTCCACCACCGGCAAGCTCTCCTGCACTCTCAAGAACACCTCCCAGGAGATCTTCATGTTGCCCTTGCTCTGAATGGGCTTAATGGTTCCCGGAGATCTTGCCCTTGCTCAGAATGGGCTTAATGGGTTTCAAAGCACTTCCAAGGTCTTCTCCTTGCACTTGCTCAGAATGGGCCTAGGGGGCAGGGCCCACACTCACCCTGAACAGCTAAAAGAGGCTCCTGGGAGATTGCTGGAACAACTCTTGGGTTGGGGCAACTGGCTAAAATGTTTTACAATGTTTTAAACGGTTCGAATGGTTCCTCTGTTTTGGTTGAACTGGTGTTGGTTAAATGTTTAGTTGGGGTTGGCAGTTATTTTAATTTGGGTATAACTGTAAACTTTTTATTATTGTTGCTATTATTATTATTATTATTATTAGGAGGAAAGGGCTATGGACGGCTCCGCCTCTACAGTTGGAGGCAGCAAAACTTCTGAATACTAGTTGCTGGAGGAGAGAAGGCTCTTGTGTTCAAATCCTGATTGCAGGTTTCCCATTGGAGTATCTGTTTGGCCATTGTGAGAACAGGGTGTTGGACTAGGTGGTACCCTAGCCCTTCTTCCTATATACTGTTGCAGGAATTTATGTCTAGGTTGGGGGGTGAGGTGGCCCCTCCAGCAGATATCATGCACATGCAGCCCACTACCAAAACCAGGCCATCGCTTTTGTGACTTTTGTGATTTGTCCCCACAAAACACTTCTTCATCAGTTTCCTCCTATCTATTCAAAAGGCTGCACAATACCAAATGTAAGAATTCACTGATAAATGCATCTATGTACTGGCTCACTGGGAAAACTTCAGAAATTCATATAGACATGTGGGCTCAGCTCCTCAGCAGCCCCTCTGCCTGAGGGATAATCCCTGGCCTCCTGATACCTGAGTGCCAGACAGGTAGCCATTCCAGAAAGAACAAACCCAGATGAAGACAAAAGGGTGGGATGAACTTGGCTGGGAAACAGGGAAATGTAAATATCTTTTTTGTTACACTTGATGGGTGTTTGGTGGAGAGCAAGGGGAACCATGGGGCAGGGTCCAGGATGCTCAGATTACTGCCACCAGACTTCCCCTTTCATGATGTATGAGTGATGTAGTTTGGGGGGTGTAACATGGGGATTAGCAGCTAATAAAAGTTTGGGTTTTCTTTTGTTCGGGGCCTCCATCTTGTTCCACCTGGTGGCAGGTGTGAGTCCTGTTGCAACGGTCCTCAATCAAGACCAAGCCTACTGGCTGCTGTTTTGCTCTGGTATTCCTGGCTGGTGTCCTTGTTTTTTGTCCAAGGGAGCCCTCAGATTTCTCCGTTAACAATACTGTGTACAGCAGCTTTCTCCAACCTCCAGATATTTTGCACTACAACTCCTATATCAGCCCCGCAGCTAAGTCACAGCAAAAATGCCACGCGACTGATTACGACATTTTGCAAACGATTCACGCGCAGCACTTGCGGCCGCCTTCTTGCAATGAATTAAAATACCGGTTTGCTTTAATAATGGGTTAGGCTTCGATTTTCATTAGCTGGGCTGGAACGTGAAAGGGATCTTTGGCTCTGGTGCACTATTCCTAAGAGGGAATGAAATATATATATACCCCTGGTTGGCCTAAGAATGATGGGAGCTTCTTTCAGACAAAATTACATGTAGCTTCCTTTAGAAAGCTTGCTCTATTGAGGGCTGGCAATGTGCAGATTGATTTCAGCCAACGAATCAGTTAAAAGGAAGGTGATTAATCTTCTGGCATCACATAACATAAGACTGTATTTGCCAATAATAGGCGAATTTGTGGCATTTAAATTTCCGGGTGTATGTGTGGTAGGTTTCCTCTACACATCCAACAGTACAGGTTGAATCCTGACAAGACAGAAGTACTGTTTGTGGGGTACAGGGGGCGAGCGCATGTGGAGAACTCCCTGGTCCTGAATGGGGTAACTGTGCCCCTGAAGGACCAGGTGCGCAGCCTGGGAGTCATTTTGGACTCACAGCTGTCCATGGAGGTGCAGGTCCATTCTGGGTCCAGGGCAGCTCCATCTGGTATGCAGGCTAAGACCCTTCCTGCCCGCAGACTGTCTCGCCAGAGTGGTGCATGCTCTAGTTATCTCCTGCTTGGACTACTGCAATGCGCTCTACGTGGGGCTACCTTTGAAGCTGACTCGGAAACTGCAATTAATCCAGAATGCGGCAGCTAGACTGGTGACTGGGAGCGACCGCTGAGACCATATAACACCTGTCTTGAAAGACCTACATTGGCTCCCAGTACGTTTCCGAGCACAATTCAAAGTGTTGGTGCTGACCTTTAAAGCCCTAAATGGCCTCGGTCCAGTATACCTGAAGGAGCGTCTCCACCCCCATCGTTCAGCCTGGACACTGAGGTCCAGCTCCGAGGGCCTTCTGGCGGTTTCCTCACTGCGAGAAGTGAGGTTACAGGGAACCAGGCAGAGGGCCTTCATGGTAGGGGCACCCACCCTGTGGAACACCCTCCCTTCAGATGTGAAGGAAATAAGCAGCTATCCTATCTTTAAAAGACATCTGAAGGCAGCCCTGTTCAGGGACGTTTTTAATATTTAACGGTGTACTGTTTTTAACACTTGATCGGGAGCTGCCCAGAGTGGCTGTGGAAACTCAGCCAGATGGGCGGGGTATAAATAATAAATTATTATTATTATTATTACATTGCATGCCACTCTAAAAGCCCAGAAAATGTACACTGTGAACTGGGCACATCATCTGGGCACTGCAGTCAAAGAAGGATATTGCCAGGCTGGAAGGTGTGCAGAGGAGAGTCTGGAAGCCAAGCCTTGTTAGGAATGGTTGAGGGAGCTGGGTCTGTTTAGCCTGGAGAAGAGGAGACCAACAGGAGATATGAGAGCCGTCTTTAAATGGCTCTGGAGGGGAGGACCTGAACCAGTGTATTCAATCTGCAAGAACAGAGATGACAACTGATACAGTGGTACCTTGGTTGTCAAACAGCTTGGCTCCCGAACAAACAGGCTCCCGAACACCGCAGGCGTTCTGGTTTGTGAACTGTTTTTGGAAGCCAAACGTCCGATGTGGCTTCCAATTGGCTGCACTCAATCGGAAGCCGCGTCGGACATTCGGCTTCCAAAAACAGCTTTGTTGTCGTTTAGTCATGTCCAACTCTTCGTGACCCCCTGGACCAGAGCACGCCAGGCACTCCTGTCTTCCACTGCCTCCCGCAGTTTGATCAAACTCATGCTGGTAGCTTCAAGAACACTGTCCAACTATCTCATCCTCTGTCGTCCCCTTCTCCTTGTGCCCTCCATCTTTCCCAACACGAGGGTCTTTTCCAGGGAGTCTTCTCTTCTCATGAGGTGGCCAAAGTCTTGGAGCCTCAGCTTCAGGATCTGTCCTTCCAGTGAGCACTCAGGGCTGATTTCCTTAAGAATGGATCGGTTGGATCTATCCCCTTCATGGATCACCTGCCTTGCCGTGGTGAAGGGGCTTGAATAACTCAGAGAAGCTATGAGCTATGCCATGCAGGGCCACCCAAGATGGACAGGTCATAGTGGAGAGTTTTGACCAAATGTGGTCCACCTGGAGGAGGAACTGGCAAGCCACTCCAGTATCCCTGCCAAGAAAACTCCATGGACAAAGACAACAGGAAGCCACGCTATGATAGGAATTTTGAGGTCTTAGATATATGGTAATGTTCTCAAGTGTACCAACCAAGCACGTACATGGATCAGCCCAGGAAGACGGACCTGAAACCTTTTTGATTCCCAAACTGACCAAATGTTTTCCCTGCCAGGAGGGAGGGGGTCAGGGAGCCTTCCCAGGAATTGAATAATCAGCATTTTAATGGGTGACACACTATCAGGAAAGGCAATCGGATAACCTGGCAAACAGGAAAGACAACATTCAAATTTCTGTTGTAGACCACCTTTTCTGCGATGTAAGTATGATGTATCTGAGTGATGGTCTTAGGTTACACCCCTTCTGTGATGTATGTATGATGTTTCGGGGGGTGGTCTTGATCTACAGGGTGGCAATTTCAGAAGTCTTTATAAGGCCTTGCGCGCCATTGTTCTGGGTTCCTCCTTTCCTGCGTGTGAGGGGAGCACCCTGTTGCAACAGATCAATAAAGATCAGGCTTACCAGCTGCTTTGCTTCTCAATATTCTCTGGTTGGCCTCTGTTATTTTCTTCTTCTACCAATAGGGAACCTATGTAAGGACTCTATATGGGCTCTTGGATACCCCACAAGGGAAAAGGGGCAGATTTTGGTTACAACAATGCCTTGGTTTTTGAACGGCTCTGGGAGTCGAACGGACTCCTGGAACGGATTAAGTTCGACAACCAAGGTACCACCGTATCACGAAAAAGTTTCCAACAATGAGAGCTATTTGACAGTGGAACAGAAGACCTGGGGAGGTGATGGACTTTGCTTCGTTGGAGGCTATGAAACAAGAGGTTGTGTGGCAGGGATTCTTGGGCCGAGATTCCCGCATTGCAGGGGGCTGGACTAGATGAACCCCTGGGGTCTCGTTCATCTCTACAGTTCTCCGATTCTGGCAAAATGCATTAGATTGAAATTGAACGCAGCTTTCCCTGGGCTTCCTTGGACCTGTTTGCCACCACTTCCAACCCCCCCCCCCCCAGTACATATCCTGTCCCCACCCCACCCCAGGAATAACATAAACCAGACTGGGCTGCAGTTCACACACAAAAGATTTAATCACCTCCGAAAAAGCAGCCACACCCTGTGATGGAGGAAGAGGAGCTGGATGGCACTGGGAGAACTGGGAGGGCGGGGAATGGATGATGGCGGGGGGGGGGGGGACAAAGAGGTCAGGGCGATGGCCGGGTGTGGCAGGCACAGGTTTTTAATGTAAAAACTTGTGTTCATCAACACTCAAACGTTTTTTGGGGGGTTTGACCTTGAAAAGAAATAAGAGAGTCATGGTTTGGGTAGGAGTTAGAAGAAGGCATTTTGGGGGGGGGAGGTGCAGGGGAGAAGGGAGGGAGGGGTCTTGCATGACTTTAAATGGGGGGTGGGAACAGGGTCGATTTCAATGGTGTTAAGGAAAAAGGAAAGGGGGGTCTGGATGTCATCAATGTTGGAAGTGGGGCAGCTGAGATGGAGGACCATAGATTTTGGGCGAGGGGGGAGAGAGGCGTGGGCTGGCAGAAATGGGGTCGAAGGCAGGGAAATCGGGGGTGGGGGTGGGTTTGTCGGTCGACGAGTTCAAATGACTTTTCCGATGAATGAACACACCAAACACAGAATTTCTTTTTATCTAGACCAGCCAGATACAATAAATATAGTAACCGAATATTGTCTCCGTGGGTCCTGGGGGTGGGGTGTGCTGCAAATGGGAAGGGGGACCCCCCACCCCTCCCTTCCCTTAAGTCGGACCACCACCCCGGTAGTAGTTTTTCTGTGGTCTTATGCTCAGTTCTCTCCTGAAATAATTCCCCCCCCCCCAATTCTCTCCTTTTTTTTTATTGGAACAGTTATTAATGCATAAAGAGGAGGAAAGGGGGAAAAAAGAAAGAAAAGGATCTTTGTTTAGTTTTTCGTGTCATCTGTGCATATGTGTCTTTCCTTGGCCTCCCGCCCCCCCAACCCCCCTCCCCCTTTCCCAATGCTCTTGAGCACTGGCACCCCTAAAACCATCCACAGCCCCCCTATCTCTCTCTCTCTCTCTCCCAACACCCTCTTTCCGGGAAACCGAACTTTCTCCCAATTTCAGTGAAAAAATCATGGTTCAGTTCCCCTTCTCAATCTCTCTCTCTCTCTCTCTTTGTGGCTCGGTTAAGGCACCGCCGCAGAAGATTGGGGGGCAAAGGGGGGGCGGGCCGGATCCGCCCCTTGCCCCCCGTGAATATTTCGACCTGCTTCTCTCTCTCCCCCCGGTCACCTTCCCTGCCTCCCTTCCTTGGTTGTTCTGCCCCCAACGAGTTGTGCGTCCGGCAAGTCTGTCCGTCCGTCTGTCCGCCCGCCCCCCCTCCCCGCCCCCGCCCCCCCGCTTTTCAGACTGTGCTTTCGAGCATCCATTCTGTGCTGCTAAAAGTGACCCTCCTGTGGCTCAGGGGGTCCTCGTCCGAGTTCAATTGGGAAGTGGACATGTGTCGCTTTGTCCGTGCCCGACGCGGGTAGCTGTGGCTCTGGAACAGCGAGTAGTCCCCGTCGAAGGAGTGCCGGTGATGGTGAGTCCTGGACAACTCGCGCGTGGGGAATCCCACCAAGCCGCCACCAACGCCCATCTTGGCCCGCAACGGCGGCCCCGACCCAGCGTCCTTGACCAAGCACAAGGAAACCGTCGAGCCCCTCAGGGCACCTTCTACCTGCCCTTCGTCAGAAGACAAAATGGCCACCGTCTGGAGACTGGTGGCCATCTTGGAGCCTCCTCGGCTGTCCAGCTCCGTCAAGGCAACGTCTTGGCGGCTGGGCGCCTCTCCTGCAGCGTCCCCCCTCGGAGGAGGTTCCTTGGAAGCCACTTCTTGGAGAGTCTCGTATTTGTCCTTGGAGGCCGAGCGGGGAAGGGCGTGGGCGTGAGGCTGGTTCCCGTTGGTCTGCGAGTAGACGTTGCTGACTTTGGCTTTCTTGTGCTCCTCCTGCCCGCTGTAGACTTTGTACCGGATCATGAGTATGATGATGAAGACCAGGACGGAGGCCACGATGATGCCCCCGATGATGATGATCATGGTGCCCCCCAGGAACTGGGTGTGAAGCGAGTGGCACTGGGTGGCCTCGCCCTCCGTGGTGAACTGGACGCAGCCGACCACACGGGTGGCCGTCAGGGACGTCACCCCGTCGTCGTAGACGGCCAGGACGCACAGGTCGTAGTCCCGGCCAGCCGCCAAGTCATTCACCAGGAAGGTCTTGCTGGACGAGGGGATCATCCTGGGGGGGGGCGAGGAGAGAAGGAGACATTGGGATCAAACAAGTTGAGGGTTAGAAACAGCACCCAGCCACCCCTTCCTCTCTCATGGGCCTCATTCTTGCATGGCTTAGGGCCCTCGTATCTACGGGACCGCCTCTCCTGGTCTGCCCCGCAGAGGACCTTAAGGTCCATGAATAACCACAGTTTAGAGGTCCCGGGCCCTAAGGAAATCAGACTATCCTCCACCGGGGCCAGGGCCTTCTCAGTGATGGCTCCCACCTGGTGGAATGCTCTGTCCCAGGAGACCAGGGCCCTGCAGGATTTAACCTCCTTCCGCTTGGCCTGTAAGACGGAGCTATTCCACCTGGCCTTTAATTTGAATTCAGCCTGATCTTTTATTTCCCTTCCCTTCTCTTCCCTCCCCCTCCCCTTTTATGAAGATCACCCGCTCTGAGACCCCACAGCTAATTCTCCCCTGGCCTCCTCGCTGGCCCAAGTAGGACCAATTCAGCCAGCTAGCCCTGGGGATTATCAAATTGATTTTTGAATTTTATTGTCATTCATGTTTTCACATTGTATTATATGATGTCTTTATAATTAAGTGTTTTAAAGTGTTTAAAATTTGTTGTTATCCGCCCTGAGCCCGGTTTTTGAACCAGAAAGGGTGGGGTGTAAATAAAAATTTATTATTATTATTATTATGTAACTTTCACAAAATCATAGAATTGTAAAGTTGGAAGGGACCCAGGGGTCATCTAGTCCAACCCGCTGCAATGCAGAAATCTCAACTCAAGCATCCATGGTAGATGGCCATCCAACCACTGCTTAAAAATCTGCAAGGAAGGAGAGTCCAGCACATCCCAAGGGAGGCCGTTCCGCTGTCGAACAGCTCTTACTGTCAGAAAGTAATATTTAGTCGGAATCTCCTTTCTTGTAACTTGATGCCGTGGGTTCGAGTCCTACCCTCCAGAGGAGGAGAAAACCAGCTTGTTCCATCTTTCACGTGACAGCCCTTTTTATACTGGAAGGTGGCAGAAGAGGGTGAGCAAGATGATTGAGGGTCTGGAAACCAAGCCATATGAGGAACGGTTGAGGGAGTTGGGCATGTTTAGCCTGGAAAAGAGACTGAGAGGAGATAGGATAGCCATCCTCGAATATCTAAAGTCACATGAAAGATGGAACAGGTTTGTTTCTGCTTCTCTTGATGATAATAATAATAATATATCCTTTTTCTTTGGCGATCACTCATGTTTGAGTAAGATTGTCTTCCATAAACACAGTCTTAACAGTGAGTCCGTAAGTGACTGTGGAGGCCAATTCTGGACCCACACATCCTTCCACAGTGGGGACATAGGTTTCCAGGCAGGCGTTGATCCCGGTGAGGGTTTGCCAAGCATGCCTTCCTCTTAGCACGTTTCTCCCTTGCGTCCTGAGTTCGAGTAACTTCAAAGCCCAGGACACCTTTGGTCAAGGCTGTTCTCCAACTGGAGCGCTCGCAAGCCAATGTTTCCCAATTGCTGGTGTTTATACGACATTTTTAAAGATTTGCATTGAGACGGTCTTTAAACCTCTTTTGTTGACCACCAGTATTACGCTTTCACCAGTATTATAGACTCTTGAGAGTCCCATGGACTGCAAGAAGATCAAACCTCTCCATACTGAAGGAAATCAACCCTGAGTGCTCACTGGAAGGACAGATTGTGAAGCTGAGGCTCCAGTACTTTGGCCACCTCATGAGAAGAGAAGACTCCCTGGAGAAGACTCTGATGTTGGGAAAGATGGAGGGCACAAGGAGAAGGGGACGACAGAGGACGAGATGGTTGGATAGTGTCTTCGAGGTTACCAGCCTGAGTTTGACCAAACTGAGGGAGGCAGTGGAGGACAGAGGTGCCTGGCGTTCTCTGGTCCATGGGGTCACGAAGAGTCGGACACGACTAAATGACTAAACAACAACAACAACAATTACGCTTTCCATTTTTAAGTTGGGAATAGAGGAGTTGCTTTGGAAGACGATCATCAGGCATCCACACAACATGACCAGTCCAATGAAGCTGATGTTGAAGAATCATTGCTCCTATCTGACTGGCTTGCTCCAGCCACTCTGAGCCCAGAGGACCCGAACCAATGGCTTCACATTGCACCCAAGGAGATTCCGACTAAACGTCAGGAAGAGTTTTCCGACAATAAGAGCTGTTCGACAGTGGAATGGTCTCTCTTGGGAGCTTGTGAACTTTCCATTCTTGGAGGTTTTAAGGCAGAGGTTGGATGGTCACCTGCCATGGATGCTTTAGCTGAGATTCCTGCATTGCAGCGGGTTGGACTAAATGTCCTTCAGGGGTCCCTTCCAACTCGACAATTCCATGATTCTAACCCTACCTGGCATCTTTCCTTAAAACGGAGTTGGGAAATGATATATAATGTATTGGGGGGAAAATGTTGAAAATAACTTTTTCTTAAATTAACACCGAAGCCTTTCTTTTAGGAATTTTAGGTGCCGAAATCCCAAGGGAGCGGAAAAGTTTATTTATGTATGCAACCATGTTTACGTGAATATTATAGGCCCAGAGATGGAAAGAAGATAAAGTCCCGACCGGAGAGGAACGGCTGATGAAGATGATGGATTATGCCAAAATGGCAAAAATGACTGGAAGAATCAGAAATTTAAATAAAGAAAGGGGAAATTATCTGTAAAACCATTGTAAACAGTTAAAATTGTTAGTAGGATTGGAATAACACTTGTAGTTCAATGTTGAATTGTGGAAATAATGGAGATGTAAAAGATTTGGATTATTATAAAAGATGCAGGAGGAAATGACTAATAATAGATCGGAAGGGGGAAGTCCAGGAGATTCCTTTAATCTTGTTTTTATGTTCTTCGTGTGCCTCCTCTGCAAGAGGTCCGGAGGGCGTCAAAATGAGAACGGGGCCTTTTCTACAGTGGCTCCCTGTCTGTGGAATGCTCTCCCCAGGGACGTTTACCTGGCACCTTCACTATACACCTTTAGGCGCCAGGCAAAAAGGTTCCTTTTCAAACAGGCCTTTGCCTGATTCGATCTACATCCTATACCCTTTTTAAAAATGCTGGGTCTTTGGGGTTTTGATTATTGTTGGGCTGTTTTGATTTTATGTACAGCGGATGCTCGGGTTGCGAATGTGATCTGTGCGGAATGCACATTTGCAACCTGCAGCGTTCGCAACCTTCACCTGCGATTCGGTGCTTCTGCGCATGCGCAAAGAGCGAACGCCGAAACCTGGACGTAACCCGTTCCGGTACTTCCGGGTTTCGGCAGTCTGTAATGTGAAAAAACGCAACCTGAAGCGGCTGTAACACGAGGTATGACTGTATTTGATATTTTATGTGAACCGCCCTGAGACCTTCGGGTACAGTGGTGCCCCACAAGACGAACGCCTCGCAAGACGGAAAACCCGCTAGATGAAAGGGTTTTCCGTTTTGGAGGCGCTTCGCAAAACGAATTTCCCTATGGGGTTGCTTCGCAAGACGAAAAAGTCTTGCGAGTTCCTGCGGTTCCCCCCCTTTTTCTAAGCAGCTAAACCGCTTATCAGCTGATCCGCTAAGCTGATAAGTCGCTAAAAGCCGCTAAACCGCTAATAGCACTAATCCGCTAAGCTGTCAATGGGCTTGCTTCACAAGACAAAAAAACCGCTATACGAAGAGCCTCACGGAACGGATTAATTTCGTCTTGCGAGGCACCACTTTATAGGGCAGTATAGAAATAATAATAATAATAATAATAATAATGGTGATGGTGATGATATTGTATGTTGGATAAGGCAAAGGTAAAGGGACCCCTGACCATTAGGTCCAGTCGTGGCCGACTCTGGGGTTGCGGCGCTCATCTCGCTTTACTGGCCGAGGGAGCCGGCGTACAGCTTCCGGGTCATGTGGCCAGCATGACTAAGCCGCTTCTGGTGAACCAGAGCAGCGCACGGAAACGCCATTTCCCTTCCTGCCGGAGCGGTACCTATTTATCTACTTGCACTTTGACGTGCTTTTGAACTGCTAGGTTGGCAGGAGCAGGGACCGAGCAACGGGAGCTCACCCCGTAGTGGGGATTCGAACCGCCGACCTTCTGATCGGCAAGTCCTAGGCTCTGTGTTTTAACCCACAGCGCCACCTGCGTCCCACCAGTATGTTGGATATGTGATTGTAAAGCTGTAATTTGAAAAAAAAATCCCCAAATAAATAAAAAATAAAGTGAAATAAAACAGAGGTAGGGCAGGAGAAAACAGATGCTCAGCACCTTACTGTGCGCCCTGGTAGGCGAGGGATGCAGAGGATCCGGGCGGGAGAGGCGGGGGGGGGGGCTTGCAAAGTGGTCCACAGACTGCTGAAGTGCCGCACTTCTGCAGAGCACTCGATTAGTTCCCATTTATTAGCAGGAGCGAGTGATAGAGAGGCCTGAGGAGCAGCAGGCAATTAGCCAAGAATTATAGAACCGTGTCGCCAACAGCTGCAATTTTCTGGGGGTGGGAAAGACAGGATGGAGGGGGAGAAGATATGTCGGGGGTGGGGGGCGACACACAGATCGCACGTGGCCCAGGCGACCTGGCGGGAAGATGGATCGATCCAGCCAGGGAGGGGAGAGAGCTGGATCCATCATCCTGCCAGCGGAAAGGATTAGCCGGCGTCAGCCTTCAAAGAAACAAGGTATCTGGGCCTCCACACCAGGGTCTCGCTGGGTCTCCACATCTGTCTCCCACTGCAGGAACATGGCGCCTCTGGAACGGGTGAATTAATCATTGGGAGAGAAGGGGCAAGCTTTTCCCCATGTCCTTGGGAAACTGCCTCCAAGAGGATTGGACAAATTCTGGGAGGAGAAGGCTACCTGTGGCTTCTGTCGGTGGTGCAGGTCCATTCTGTGTCCAGGGCAGCTGTTTACCAGCTCCGTCTGGTACGCAGGATGAGACTCTCCCTGCCTACAGACTTGCCAGAGTGGTGCATACTGGGCCGAAGCTGTTTAGGGCTTGAAAGGTCAGCACCAACACTTTGAATTGTGCTTGGAAACGTACTGGGAGCCAATGTAGGTCTTTCAGGACTGGTGTTATGTGGTCTCGGCTGCCGACCCCAGTCACCAGTCTAGCTGCTGCATTCTGGATCAGTTGTAGTTTCCTGGGTCAAAGGTAGCCCCACGTAGAGTGCATTGGAGTAGTCCAAGTGGGAGATAACTAGAGCATGCACCACTCTGGCGAGACAGTCCGCGGGCAGGGAGGGTCTCATCCTGCGTACCAGATGGAGCTAGGAGACAGCTGCCCTGGACACAGAGTGGACCTGCACCTCCATGGACAGCTGTGAATCCAAAATGACTCCCAGGCTGCACACCTGGTCCTTCAGGGGCACAGTTGCCCCATTTAGGACCAGGGAGTCCTCCACACCAGCCCGCCCCCTGTCCCCCAAGAATAGTACTTCTGTCTTGTCAGGATTCAACCTCAATCCATTAGCCGCCATCCACCCACCAACCACCTCCAGGCACTCACACAGGACCTTCACTGGTTCTAATTTGAAAGAGAGGTAGAGCTGGGTATCATCCGCATACTGATGAACACCCAGCCCAAACCCCCTGATGATCTCTCCCAGCGGCTTCATGTAGATGTTAAAAAGCATGGGGGAGAGGATGGAACCCTGAGGCACCCCACAGCTGAGAGCCCAGGGGTCTGAACACTCGTCCCCCACCACCAATTTCTGGACATGGCCCAGGAGGAAGGAGTGGAACCACTGTATAACAGTGCCCCCAGCTCCCAGCTCCTCTAGACGGTCCTTCTGGTTGATGGTATCAAAGGTGGCTGATAAACCACGGTTGCAGCTGACTGGGCAATATGCCCCAAGTTGGCGAAGACTGGTCTGCTGTGACATCAGGCACAGCCAACACCTCAGCTGCACATAAAATCCAGGCAAGATACTGTTTCTGGCAGGTGCCCCCCCAATGCCTCTGAGATGCCTACAAGCTGCTCCTGAAAGTCACAGCCGTTTCCTGAAGTTTGTTGCCATCTGGCCCTCTGAGGTGCACTGTGCCTATCGAAGGAGGTTCTACTTAGCCACCGCAGTTGAAATTTCCAACAGAACAGCTGGCAAACAGCCAGAAATGACACCTGGAACTGTTGGCTTGCAAAGGCAGGTGTTCTGAGCTACCACACTCCCCCTAAAAATGCACTAAAATCTCAATTCTGAATAGAAGGATGATTTACTGTGAACCTAGGAGGTGACCTTATAGCATAGCTGTCAATTTACAGATCTGAAAATAAGGGACCAGCAGCCTCGAAAATAAGGGATCAGCAGCCAAAATAAGGGATTTTGCTTAGCTCACACAGAAATCCGGCACTGATGGAGCCATGCTGCTCTGGCTGCCACTGACTGTGTTTTGCAGGGGGTTGGACTAGATGCTCCTAAGGGTCTACAACTCCCACCCAAGAAGAGGAGCAGACAAAACTGATGAACGACATCGAGATGGCAAAGCTTACAGGCAGAATTAGAAACCAGGAAGAGGACGTCTTTAATAAAGAACGGGGAAAGTTTATAATTTAGTTGAAAAGCGATTGTCAAGTGTTACATACATTGGTAGGATTGACAGAAAAAATTGAACTATAAAAATAGAGTTATGAAAGGGATGCAGAGGGGGAAATCACTACATTAAGATGCTGTACTGGTTGGAGCGGATGCTAAGCAGCACGTCGGGGCTGCCGTCGTCCTGGCACAAGGAGTTCCATCGGTCCTTCCCTGACTGAGAGGGAGGGCGGGAGGGAGACTCTCACCCACGCCGCCCGTGAGCCCGGCATGAGGCGGTTGCTGCGCCGTGGCAGCCGCTGAAGTGCCGCCCTTCTGCGTCTCTCCCCATCCCCTCCTCTTCCTCCTCTCTCAGGCCGCCTCCGCCGCTGCCGCCTCCAGCTCCCCTGGCAGCGCAGCGGAAGTCTCGCAAGAGAGGTGCTGCCTGCCCGGCCACCGCCACCCGACGCGCCACTGAGGGGGAAAAGGGAGAGATGGAGACGCGGCAGCTCGTGTGCGCGTGCTCTCTCGCGCGGCAGAGGACCCTGAGTTGGTCGAGCATGAAACCCGGGAAATTGAAGGGACATCATCAGTAAGGGACAGCAGCAGGAAACTGTGCTGGGATAAGGGAGTTTCCCGCCAAATAAGGGACGGTTGACAGCTATGTGTTATAGCAAAGTCAGTCCATCGGTATATCCAACTCGGTACTGTATACATGGACCAACGGAGTCTCTATGGGATTTAAAACAGGGCTCTCTACCTGGCTTTCCTGGAGTAGCTACTTCTGCATCGCAGGGAGTTGGACCAGATGATGTTTCAGGTGCTTCTACGAGTCTGTGCTGCTGGGGATTGATCCTGGGACTTTGGGTGAGCAAGGCAGGGGCTCTAACCACTGAGCCACAGTCCTCCCCCAGTTCTAGACAACTGGATAGCTCAGTTGGCTAATCGTGCCAAGGTTGCAGGTTCAATTCCCCTACATCCAACTCAATCCAACTCAATGGTGCAACGTTGGAAAATGTTGATCACTTCTCCTACCTGGGCAGTTATCTTTCCACAAGGGCCGACATTGATGCTGAAATCCAGCATCGCCTGAGCTCTGCAAATTTGGATTTCTCCCGATTGAAGTGCAGAGTGTTTGAGGACCGGGACATTCGCAGGGAAACCAAAATTCTTGTTTACAAAGCTATTGTACTACCAACCTTACTGTAGGCTAGTAAAACATAAACCACTTATAAATGCAATCTCCAACTCCTCGAAAGATTCCATAAACGGTGTCTCCGGAAAATTTTACACATCACTTGGGAAGATAGGCGAACTGATACCAGTGTACTGGAAGAAGCAAAGATCACTTGTGTTGAAGCAATGATTCTTCAACATCAACTTCATTGGACTGGTCATTGTTGTGCAGATGCCTGATGATCGTCTTCCAAAGAAACTACTCTATTCCCAACTTAAAAATGGAAAGCAGAATGCTGGTGGTCAACAAAAGAGGTTTAAAGACTGTCTCAAGGCAAATCTAAAAAAAATGTAGTATAAACACCAACAATTGGGAAACACTGGCCTGCGAGCGCTCCAGTTGGAGAACAGCCTTGACCAAAGGTGTCCTGGGCTTTGATGACACTCGAACTCAGGACGCAAGGGAGAAACGTGCAAAGAGGAAGGCACACTTGGCAAATCCACACCGTGATCAACTCCCGCCTGGAAACCTATGTCCCCACTGCGGAAGGATGTGTGGGTCCAGAATTGGCCTCCACAGTCACTGTTAAGGCCGTGTTTATGGAAGACAATCTTAGTTGGCTATGAGGGATCGCCAAAGAAGAAGAAAAATCTAAAGGTTATGGGTTCAATCCCCGCATTGGGCGAAAGATTCCTGCCTTGCAGGGGTTGGAACAGATGATCCTCAGTTCTCTGATTCTAGTGCTGCCATGCTGAGCACAGAAGGAGAAGGTCTTTGAGGCTTCTTTCATGGCTACTTCCTTGCCTCTGCGCCTGAACTCTGCTTTAATCTTATTGCTGGTTTTGTGACAATTCCTGGCAGGGAATCCCAGTATGAGCAGCTGTTCCACCTCTCCTGCTCTCCCCTTCCCGAGAGATGGCTGCAAGGTGGCAGGAGCGGAGGAGATAAGATGTGCAGGGTCGTCAAAGCGGGGAATCTCCTCGGGGAGGCAAATGGAGGGGAACGTGCTGGTGGGTCAGTGGTGGAGCACCTGCTCTGCATGCAAAATCATAGAATCATGGAGCTGTAGAGTTGGAAGGGAACCCGAGGGTCATCTAGACCAACCCCGGGCAATGCAGGAATGTGCATGTGTCTTTGAATGCCATTCTGGGCTGCATCAAGAGGAGTATAGCATCTAGATCAAGGGAAGTAATAGTGCCGCTGTATTCTGCTCTGGTCAGACCTCACCTGGAGTACTGTGTCCAGTTCTGGGCACCACAGTTCAAGAAGGACACTGACAAACTGGAACGTGTCCAGAGGAGGGCAACCAAAATGGTCAAAGGCCTGGAAACGATGCCTTATGAGGAACGGCTAAGGGAGCTGGGCATGTTTAGCCTGGAGAAGAGGAGGTTAAGTGGTGATATGATAGCCGTGTTCAAATATATAAAAGGATGTCACAGAGAGGAGGGAGAAAGGTTGTTTTCTGCTGCTCCAGAGAAGCGGACACGGAGCAATGGATCCAAACTACAAGAAAGAAGATTCCACCTAAACCTTAGGAAGAACTTCCTGACAGTAAGAGCTGTTTGACAGTGGAATTTGCTGCCAAGGAGTGTGGTGGAGTCTCCTTCTTTGGAGGTCTTTAAGCAGAGGCTTGACAACCATATGTCAGGAGTGCTCTGATGGTCTTTCCTGCTTGGCAGGGGGTTGGACTCGATGGCCCTTGTGGTCTCTTCCAATTCTATGATTCTATGAGAACAAATGAGATTAAGATTGTGAGTCAAAGGAGTGGGGAGTGTGTGAATCCAGCGCTGCTTAGCTTATTTTTGGGTTGCTATTTCGTTAGTTCATAATTTATGAATATTGTTGTACTCTGCGAATCCTACAATAGGACTTTTGTTGTTCTTGGGCTGGTTAGCTTATCTTTTTAGTTGCTTGGTTCACCGCGGTTCATAGATTCTGATTGTTTCACTGGTAATTTTTAATTGCTTAATTTCTTAACTATTCTATAGGATTTTACGTGATTTATGTTGCATTGTTGCATTCTGTTGCATTCCTTTCTGTTGTCGTTATTTATTTATTTGTAAGCTGTTTCGCAATTTAATGAAATAATAAATTCAAAGAAAATGGCAAGGCTTTTATTAGCCAAAAATTGGAAATCGCAAGAAATACCAACAATAGAAGATTGGCAGATGAAGATGTTGGACTTCTTTGGAGCTGGCCGACCTGACTGGAAGAATCCGCGACCAGAAGGAAGAGGAGACACAAGAGGATTGGAAGAAATTTAAAGAATATTTAGCTAAATATTGTGATATAAGATAAGTAGAAAATTCTTGGAAGTAAAAAATAGGCTTAGGGGCAGGATACGAATAGGTGGTAGTAATATTAAGGATTAGAATATTAATAACAGAGATGAGGACAGTAAATGAAAGGAGTGAATATTATTAGAAATATGAATTTGGAGAACTGCTATACAGGGGTTAAAATGAAATTCAGTCAGAGGAGATTTGAGGAAGTCAGTTATCAATGTAAAGAGAATTAGAGATTTGAAGTAAGAATTTTGTTTTGTGTTTTCCTTTTTTTCTTTTCTTTTTCCTTTTCCTGTTGTGTGTTTTGTAATGTTTTCTTTTTCCTCCTCTATGTGATAAATGTGGAAAGCGATAAAAATTTTTGAAAACAAAAAAGAAATAATAAATTCAAAGAAAAGAAAAGAAAAGAAAGGAATATCCAGCTGTCCCTTACAGGGATCGAACCTGCAACCTTGGGGTTATCAGCAGCACTCTCACCAACCTCACTCTCTGTGCCAGGCACCCCCAACCTGCAGCCCTCCAGATGTTTTGGCCTACAAATCCCATGATCCCTAGCTAACAGGACCAGTGGTCAGGGATGATGGGAATTGTAGTCCAAAACATGTGGGGGGCCGAAGGTTGGGAATGCCTGCTCTGTTCCCGCTCCCCTCTGTTCACCCAGCTCCTGCAAACACCTTCCCACTTTCAAATCATTTCCCCAGCAAAAACATTTCCTGAGATCCTTCCCCTGCCTTATTTATTCATTTATATTAATCTTTTTCTATGCTACCCTTCCTTTGTTGCCAGCGCTGAAGGCAGCCCATTACGAAAACAATAATAACTATTAAAAAAACACCCACCAAAAATTAGCATCCCACATAACGATAATTAAGTCAAATTACTCGTAAGATTGTAAATACATATGATTATCCCTAATGCCATAACACGGCGAGAAATTTAACAATAGCTGTGCGCCGATCAAAACCTGCATGGATTTGGGCTGCGAGCCTGCGCATGCTTACTTGGGAGTAGGCCCAATGGGACTCTGTTGGGCTTACTTTGGAGTAGAAGTGCACAAGGTGGGGCTGTGCTGGCAGGCTGCAGGACAAGCTACAAAGTCTGTCCCACTCAAGTCGGTGGGGTTTACTTCTGAGTAAAAGCTCAGACAACTGTATGGAATAATGCATGGCGGGAAACTATAGCTCAGGCATTCAGAAGAACCTAAAATAATTAAATCGCAGGGCTGATCTCACTTAGGTAGACTTCTTTGGAGACTTGACTGGGACGTTGCTCAGTCCCTACGTTCAATGGCGTGTCTCTCAGAAGACTAAGAGATGCCATGATAAAAAAGGTAAAGGGACCTCTGACAGTTAAGTCCAGTTGTAAACGACTCTGGGGCTGCGACGCTCATCTTGCTTTACTGGCCGAGGGAGCTGGCGTTTGTCTGCAATTTTTCCAGGTCATGTGGCCAGCATGACTAAGCTGCTTCTGGCGAACCAGAGCAGCGCACAGAAATGCCATTTATCTTCCCGCTGGAGTGGAACCTATTTATCTACTTGCACTTGATGTGCTTTTGAACTGCTAGTTTGGCAGGAGCAGGGACCAAGCAACGGGAGCTCACCCCATCGCAGGGATTCGAACCGCTGACCTTCTGATCGGCAAGTCCTAGGCTCTGTGGTTTAACCCATAGTGCCACCCGCATTTATTACATGCCGTGATAAAAAGGTAAATGTACCCCGGATCATTAGGTCCAGTCGTGGCCGACTCTGGGGTTGCGGCGCTCGTCTCGCTTTACTGGCCAAGGGAGCCGGCGAACAGCTTCCGGGTCATGTGGCCAGCATGACTAAGCCGCTTCTGGCGAACCAGAGCAGCGCACGGAAACACCGTTTACTTTCCCGCCGGAGTGGTACCTATTTATCTACTTACACTGGTGTGCTTTCGAACTGCTAGGTTGGCAGGAGCAGGGACCGAGCAACGGGAGCTCACCCCGTCGCGGGGATTTGAACTGCCAACCTTCTGATCTGCAAGTCCTAGGCTCTGTGGTTTAACCCGCAGCACCACCCGCATTTATCACATCCCGTGATAGATGTCTTCAAATACCTGAAGGGCTGTCCCGTGGAAGATGGAGCAAGCTTGTTTTTTGCTGCTCTGGAGGGAACGACCTGAACCAACAGATTGCAATGACAAGAAGGAGATCCCAACTCAAAGTTAGGAAGAACTTCCTGGTGGAACGGACTCCCCTGGGAGCTGGTGGGCTCTCCTTCCTTGGAGGTTTATAAGCAGAGGTTGGATGGCCATCTGTCAGGGATTATTTCGCTGTGATACCTGCGGGTGGCGCTGTGGGTTAAACCACAGAGCCCAGGACTTGCCGATCAGAAGGTCAGCGGTTCAAATCCCCGTGACGGGGTGAGCTCCTTTTGCTCAGTCCCTGTTCCTGCCAACCTCGCAGTTCAAAAGCACCTCAAAGTGCAAGTAGATAAATAGGTGCAGCTCGGGCGGGAAGGTGAACGGCGTTTCCGTGCGCTGCTCTGGTTCGCCAGAAGCGGCTTACTCATGCTGGCCATATGACCCGGAAGCTGTACGCCGGCTCCCTCGGCCAATAAAGAGAGATGAGCGCCGCAACCCCAGAGTCGGCCACGACTGGACCTAATGGTCAGGGGTCCCTTTACCTTTATCTGCGTGGCGGGGGTTGGGCTGGATGACCCCTGGGGGTCCCTTCCAACTTCACAACAGTATGATTCCATACTTCAGAAGAGGCAGAGCAATTTCAAAACCTCAATACATTTCAACTCCCTAGTGAGCCCTCCGGCTGGAAACTCACATGATAGATCACTGCAACTTCAACATCTCCACAACTCTGTTCCTATATGAAGATAAATTCTAGCACCACATTGTTTTCTCTCTCTCTCTGGTGACTGGGAGTGGCTGCTGAGACCATATAATACTGGTCCTGAAAGACTGGTCCTGAAAGCTCCATCTGGTATGCAGGATGAGACCCTCCCTGCCCGCAGACTGTCTGGCCAGAGAGGTGCATGCTCTAGTTATCTCTCGCTTGGACTACTGCAATGCGCTCTACGTGGGGCTACCTTTGAAGGTGACCTGGAAACTACAACTAATCCAGAATGCGGCAGCTAGACTGGGGACTGGGAACGGCCGCCGAGACCATATAACACCGGTCCTGAGAGAGCTGCATTGTCTCCCAGTACGTTTCCCAGCACAATTCCAAGTGTTGGTGCTGACCTTGAAAGCCCTAAATGGCCTTGGTCCTGTATATCTGAAGGAGCGTCTCCATCCCCATCGTTCAGCCCAGCCACTACTGTCCAGTTCCAAGGGCCTTCTGGCAGTTTCCTCCCTGTGAGAAGTGAAGGCCTTCTCAGTAGTGGCACCCTCCCTGTGGAACGCCCTCCTGCCAGATGTCAAGATAATAAAAAAACTACTTGACTTTTAGAAGACATCTCAAGGCAGCCCTGTTTAGGAAAGTTTGTAGTGTTTGAGGTTTTATCATGTTTTTAATATTCTGTTGGGAGCCTCCCAGAGTGGCTGGGGAAACCCAGACAGATGGGTAGGGTATAAATAATAAATTATTATTATTATTATCTCCACACCCATCCACCCACACCCACCCATTAATACCCAATGGCAATACAAGCCCCAGCCCATAAGTCCATCCACGTGGCAGCCATGGACACTGCCCCGACCACAGCGCAGCAACTCGAACGGTGCAACGGGCCCCGACCCACGTCACTCGCCTGTAAACCAGAGAGTCATCCAGGGAGCTGTTGTACTGGATCTGGTACATACGGATGCCAGGGATGTGCCGTTCAGACGGCCAGTGGATGACCACTGAGGTGGACGTCAGGTCAGCCGCCACGATCCTCTTGTCCAGGTGGTTCTTGGTGTCGTTGGCGCCCGATTTGGCAGAGGTGGTGATGTCCGACGAGCCGGGGTCGGGCTCCTTCATGTGACCCGTGTTGTTGACCAGCAAGGGGAGCGGGACAATGCAGATCTCGACGGGAGCCGTGGCCTCGCCGGCAGCGTTGGAGGCGATGCAGTTGAAGACCCCGTTGTCCTTCAAGGTGGTGATGAGAACTTCCAGGGTCCCGTTCTCGAAGACCGTCGTGCGGGTGGTGTTGTGGATCAGCTTGCCGTCGGGGGCGATCCAGTGGATGGAGGGCTCGGGGTCTCCCACCGCCTTGCACTTGAGGCTGACGCCTTGCCCTTCCATGATGAAGGCCTTGGAGGAGTATTGGCGCGTGATGAGCGGGGGCTCACAGATGAACTCCTCCTCCGGGATGGACCAGAAATACTTGTCCATCAAGTGTTCCGGCGAAGCGCAGGTCTCCAGGTCATCCTCTCGGGTCAACCTACGGAGCCAGAGGAGCTCGCAGTTGCAATGGAGCGGGTTGCCTCCAAAGCTGATGGTCAAGGTGGACGGGTGAGTCCCACGCACGTTGGCCAACACTTGGGCTCTCAAGAAGAGGTTGTCCGGGGGCAGCTTCTGCAGCCGGTTGGAGGTCATGTCCAACCGGACCAGCTTCTGCAGCTGGGAGAAGGTTCCCTCGGCGATGTGGTCGATGAGGTTGTGGTCCAACGTCAAGGTGTTGAGGGTCACCATCTGCCCGATGGCTTCCCAGGGCAGCGTCTCCAGGTTGTTGTAGGAGAGGTCCAGGTCCTCCACGGTGGAGAGGAACTCGTCAAAGGCAGAAGGCTCAATGTGGCTGATCTGGTTGTTGCCCAGGATGAGGTGGCGCAGGTTGCCCAGCCCGCGGAAGTGTTCGTTCTTCAGGGCGGCCAAGCGGTTGCTGTTCATGTGCAATGCCCTTAAGGCACGCAGGTCAGAGAAGGCGTAGGGCAGGATCTGGCTGATGGTGTTGCGCGAGAGAGTGAGGTGCACCAGGCTGGTCATGTTGGAGAAGTCCTTGCGGCGGATGACGGTGATGAAGTTGTCCGTCAGGCGCAGCTCCACCGTCCGCCGGTCGATGGTGGGCGGGACAAAGAGGAGGCCCGTCTTGGCACACAACATGGTCAGCGTCGGGGAGATGTTCTGGCAGATGCATCGGCCGGGGCAGTGCTGAGCTTTCGCCATGGTGCCAAGCATCAGAAGAGGCAGGAAAAACTTTTCCATCGTACCGGCACACGCCGTACCTGCGGAGGGAAGGGAGAGAGGCGTCAGTCGGGGACACAAGCGTGTCGGCAATGAATCACACGGAAGAAGTGACGTTAACTTTATCAGAACAAACAAGGTCTGCTCAGGAGTGCCAGGCCTCATGAGTGTAGCAACACTTCTTGGTGGCTCTTGCCACTGTGAGGGAGTTGTGAAGACTAAAGGCAGGGTTGCCAAATGTCCACTTTTTCCAGGACATGTCCTCTTTTTCTGGTCTGGTTGCCATAGTTCCATTAGACTCAGATCTAAGGCACCTGGCTAAGCTAGTCTGCAGCAGAGAATGGGAACAGAGCAGTATCTTAAACTAGCTAAAGGTAAAGGGGTAAAGGGACCCCTGACCATTAGGTCCAGTCGTGACCGACTCTGGGGTTGTAGCACTCATCTCGCTTTATTGGCCGAGGGAGCCGGCGTACAGCTTCCGGGTCATGTGGCCAGCATGACTATGCTGCTTCTGGCGAACCAGAGCAGCACACGGAAACGCCGTTTACCTTCCCACTGGAATGGTACCTATTTATCTACTTGCACTTTGAGGTGCTTTCGAACTGCTAGGTTGGCAGGAGCTGAGACGGAAGAATGGGAGCTCACCCCGTCGCGGGGATTCGAACCGCCGTCCTTCTGATCGGCAAGTCCTAGGCTCTGTGGTTTAACGCACAGCACCACCCGCGCCCCCTTAAACTAGCTATATACTGTATAAATCCCTTCTCTTCTGGCTGAACTAAAAGCATGCTGGTTCAACTACAAGATCTTGGAGTAGGTGTTAGCGAGGGCAAGAGGTAACACCTCCCTGCTCTTAAGGAGAGTCCATATGCACATGTTAAACAGTTCAATGAATTGTTCTGGGCACACTAATGTGAACACGAGCCCAAATACATTCATGTGGCAAGTGCTGGGGAAGGAAATCAGCGTAACACCAGTGGAGAAGGGGGGCAGATGGGGGAATCGGAGAGGAGGCTCCAGGACTCTTCACCGGAGAGAGCACGGGTCCTCCACTGCCCACACGCTCCCTGCGCAGAAGACTTCCGCGCAGGGAGAGTAGGAGGAGACTTGGCGTCAAAGAACTTCTTTGCTGGAAGAAGTTCAAGAAACGCCCACTGACGGATTCTGCCAGCGACTGAGACAGCCACGGGTGAGAGGCTGTCCAGACAGAAAGGGTTCAACCAGGTAACCTAGCCAGGAGTGGTGGTAACTTACGCACGAGCAACCCCTAGAACCATTACAGGTATTATTATTATTTTGCTGCTGAAAGTTAAGAACAGGCATCCCCAAACTCGGCCCTCCAGATGTTTTGGGACTACAATTCCCATCATTCCTGACCACTGGTCCTGTTAGCTAGGGATGATGTGCAAGCTGTTATTCAAAATTTGCACGCTAACCACAGCAAAATAGTCCATTGCACAAAAAGTTGAAAATAAAGACCCCACCCATTATAACTGATTGGTTAAGGAAAACCTGGCAAAGTAGCTTAATGATAAAACACAATATATAAAACTCAAGAAAGCAAATTTATTGAGAGGTGGACTCTGCTTTTACATTGTGGAATGACAATGCAAAGCACAATATTTAATCTACTCACTTTATTTTAACGGTCTCTCCTGCCCCCCCCCTTTGCTGTTTGATGTACACGAAATTCCCGCTATGCAAACACTCGTGCGAATATTCATTTATCTGAACACAAAGAATTAGTACCCAAACTTTGCTATACACACTGCAGGTTCAGATATCCAAACACCTGGGCTTGCATATCGTACTGTAAACAGATAATCGGTGCTTTTCTTTTCTTTTAAAAAAATGTTTAGGGGTATTCTCATTTTCCTACTCATATTGAAATACTGCCCCTTGATGAGGCCAAACTTAGATTCACAAAATGTCAAGGGGTATGCGTCCCCCCAGGAAAAAAGCACTGATCAGCCTTAAACAAACCTCACTTTTTTGTGTTTTTCTGGTCTGCGGAAGCTGTTTCGATGGAAACCATGGTGGGATCAGAAAAATAAGGGAGTATTTGCCCCTTCCTTGTTTCACTTCTGCACAGTTTCAGACGGTTTCCCTGAGTTTCCCATTTCTCATTTTGGGGTCCACATTCGTGGTTGGGAACGCATTAGCAATTCCTGCATAGGAATCAATCGGAATCGCTGACTTGTTACGCGAACGCCCGCCTAACGAACAATTTCCTGCAAACGCATTGCGTTTTATAGCGGGACCTGCATGTATCATGGTCTTGGCTGGAAAGTGCAATAATATAGTAATAATGAAATAATTTTTAAAGGGGTGGGGGAAAGAATGGTGTATGCATCAAACATGAAATACAGCTGCAATCGAAATTATTAACCCCCTCCCATTGCAAATCAGGTTCATTATCAAAATGTACAGACTTTCAGCTGTTTGCAATGAGCAAAGCAAACAGAAGCAATTGAAATGGCTCAACTCTACGGAGGCTTTGAGCGGTTTTCCCCAATTTCAGCTGAAAATGCAACTCACTACAGTGGACGCTTGGGTTGTGAATGTGATCCGTGCGGGATGCACGTTCGCAACCCGCAGCGGCATGTCTGCGCACACGCGGCTTGCAATTTGACACTTCTGCGCATGCGCGACCGCCAAAACCTGGAAGTAACCCGTTCCAGTACTTCCAGGTTTCGGCGGTCTGTAACCCCAAAAAACCCGAGGTATGACTGTATTTGCTCATTGCAAACAGCTGAAAGTCTACAGATGTTGATAATGAATGTGATTTGCAATGGTGAATAATTTTGATTGCAACTGTATATACATATATAGATATATCTATATTGTCAGAATTATGTCCTGATAATCTGTGCTGGCCAATGACAAACCTAGACAGCATCTTAAAAAGCAGAGACATCACCAACAAAGGGCCGTATAGTTCAAGCTCTGGTTTTCCCAGTAGTGATGTATGGAAGTGAGAGCTGGACCATAAAGAAGGCTGATCGCCGAAGAATTGATGCATTTGAATTCTGGTGCTGGAGGAGACTCTTGAGAGTCCCATAGACTGCAAGAAGATCCAACCTCTCCATTCTGAAGGAAACCAGCCCTGAGTGCTCACTGGAAGGACAGATCCTGAAGCTGAGGCTCCAAGACTTTGGCCATCTAATGAGAAGAGAAGACTCCCTGGAAAAGACCCTGATGTTGGGAAAGATGGAGGGCGCAAGGAGAAAGGGACAATAGAGGACGAGATGGTTGGTCAGTGTTCTCGAAGCTACCAGCATGAGTTTGACCAAACTGCGGGAGGCAGTGGAAGACAGAAGTGCCTGGCGTGATCTGGTCCAGGGGGCACGAAGAGTCAGACACGATTCAACGACTAAACAACAACAACAACATATTGCCAGAATTATGTCCTCGTCGGCCCTCCTTCTCGGCTCTCAGGAGTCACGACACAACCCCGTCGTGAACGTTTCTCTCTGCGCCCGGGCAGACGGTCTGTTTTGTCTGCCCGCTTCTCGAGACGACGTGGTGAAGGGGCAGCGGCATTGTGCTGGAAGAGGCGTCGGAGGACCCAGATGAGGAAGAGGAGCCTCTTTTCCTCCCCTGATGGCGGCTATTAATACGGCTCCTATTATGCCGCCGGGTGTCTGAAGTCTTCCTTGGAGGCAAGGGACACAGAATGCGGCGCGTCTCAGAACAAAGGCTGCCTGCTTTGCGCTCTTTTGAAGAGCCCTTCACCCACCAGCGATTACCTTGGGAAATGAGGCTCCACTGGAAGGAGAAGGAGGAGGAGGAGAGGCAGGAGGGAGGATCTCGGTCGGGAAAGCGGGGGGGGGGGGGCATGTTATAGATGCAGGCAAATTCAGGGTGAAGGAGAGGGCTGTTGGAAGCTATGAGCCACAATGGCTCAGCTCTACCTTTCATGGTCGGAGGCAGCAAGCCACGGAAGAAGAGAGCACTTAGAATTGTTGTTGTTTAGCCGTTTAGTTGTGTCCGCCTCTTCGTGACCCCCTGGACCAGAGCACGCCAGGCCCTCCTGTCTTCCACTGCCTCCCACAGTTTGGTCAAACTCATGCTGGTAGCTTTGAGAACACTGTCCCACCATCTCACCCTCTGTCGTCCCCTTCTCCTTCTGCCCTCCATCTTTCCCAACATCAGGGTCTTCTCCAGGGAGTCTTCTCTTCTCATGAGGTGGCCAAAGTACTGGAGCCTCAGCTTCAGGATCTGTCCTTCCAGTGAGCACTCAGGGCTGATTTCCTTCAGAATGGAGAGGTTGGATCTTCTTGCAGTCCATGGGACTCTCAAGAGTCTCCTCCAGCACCAGAATTCAAAAGCATCCATTCTTCGGCGATCAGCCTTCTTTATGGTCCAGCTCTCACTTCCATACATCACTACTGGGAAAACCAGAGCTTTAACTATACGAACCTTAGAATAGGGTCCAGCAAACTTTTTCAGCAGGGGGCCAGTCCACTGTCCCTCAGACCTTGTGGGGGGGCCGGACTATATTTTGAAAGGGGGGGGAATGAACGAATTCCTATGCCCCACCAATAACCCAGAGGTGCATTTTAAATAAAAGCACAAGTTCTACTTGTTAGCCAAACAGTGATACCTCAGGTTACATACGCTTCAGGTTACAGACGCCGCTAACCCAGAAATAGTGCTTCGGGTTAAGAACTTTGCTTCAGGATGTAAACACAAATTGTGCTCCGGTGGCGTGGCAGCAGGAGGAGGCGGCCCCATTAGCTAAAGTGGTGCTTCAGGTTAAGAACAGTTTCAGGTTAAGTACGGACCTCCAGAATGAATTAAATACTTAACCTGAAGTACCATTGTATTATATAGCAAAAAAAAAATCAATTTATTTCCTGTTCCTCTTTTGTTGCCCTGTAGGGCACATCTGCATAGACCAAGACAGGGGTCAGCAAATGTTTTCAGCAGGGGGACGGTCCACTGTCCCTCGAACCTTGTGGGGGGGCAGACTATATTTGGAAAAAAATAAATAAATGAACGAATTCCTATGCCAGATGTGGACAGAGGAGCATGACCAGGAGGATGATGGGTGTGGAAACCAAGCCTTGGGATGAACGATTGAGGGAGCTGGGCATGTTTAGCTTGGAGAAGAGGAGACTGAACGGAGATATGAGAGCCATCTTTAATATACCCGAAGAGCTGTCACCTGGAAGATGCTAAGGAGAGTAGGACCTGAACCAATGGATTCAAGGTGCAAGAAAGGGTCATGTAGCCAGAAGGACTAAACTGCTACTGGCACAACGGGACACCGTGATGAGTGCCAGAGCGCACGGAAACGCTGTTTACCTTCCTGCCACAGCAGTACCTATTTATCTACTTGCACTGGCATGCTTTCAAACTGTTAGGTTGGCAGGAGCAACCGGAGCTCACCACCATTGCACGGATTCGAATCGCCAACCTTCCGATTGGCAAGCCCAAGAGGCTCAGTGGTTTAGATCAGGTACTGCTGCGGCGGGAAGGTAAATGGCATTTCCGTGTGCTCTGGTTTCCGTCACGGTGTCCCGCTGCACCAGAAGCAGTTTAGTCGAGCTGGCCACATGACCCGGAAAGCTGTCTGTGGACTAACGCGGGTCCCTTAGCCTGAAAGCAAGATGAGCACTACACCCCATAGTCGCCTTTGACTGGACTTAACCGTCCAGGTGATGTCTCTGCTTTTTTTTTTTAAAAAAAAGCAGAGACATCACCTTGCCGACAAAGGTCCATATAGTTCAAGCTCTGGTTTTCCCAGTAATGATGTATGGAAGTGAGAGCTGGACCACAAAGAAGGCTGATCGCCGTAGAATGGATGCTTTTGAATTCTGGTGCTGGAGGAGACTCTGGAGAGTCCCATGGACTGCAAGAAGATCCAACCTCTCCATTCTGAAGGAAACCAGCCCTGAGTGCTCACTGGAAGGACAGATCCTGAAGCTGAGGCTCCAAGACTTTGGCCACCTCACAAGAAGAGAAGACTCCCTGGAAAAGACCCTGATGTTGGGAAAGATGGAGGGCACAAGGAGAAGGGGACGGCAGAGGACGAGATGGTGGGACAGTGTTCTCGAAGAAACCAGCATGAGTTTGCGGGAGGCAGTGGAAACCAGGAGTGCCTGGCGTGCTTTGGTCCATGGGGTCACGAAGAGTCAGACATGACTAAACAACTAAACAACAACAACTGTCCAGGGGTCCTTTACCTTTTACCTTATGTGTAAATAAACCATATATCATTAAGACCCAACAGTCTCCACTGTGTTTCATTCCCAAAGGTAATACAGATCCCAGGTAAGCATCTGGAACCCTTGGAATTTTGCTTCCCTTGGAGACTGCGGTTTGCATGCAATACTATAAAAACTCATTAATTTAAAAGGAATAAATCCCTGGCCACTCACCAATGGCCCGTGGCTTTGTTTCTGAATTTAGCTGAATTTGCTTCCCACAAAGCCATGCCCATGTAAATGTCTATTTATTTAGTGGGTTTATATATCCCCTGTCGGGACGCGGGTGGCGCTGTGGGTAAAACCACAGCGCCTAGGACTTGCCGATCGCATGGTCGGTGGTTCAAATCCCCGCGGTGGGGTGAGCTCCCATCTTTCGGTCCCAGCTCCTGCCCACCTAGCAGTTCGAAAGCACCCTTAAGTGCAAGTAGATAAATAGGTACCGCTTTATAGCAGGAAGGTAAACGGCGTTTCCGTGTGCTGCGCTGTTGCTGGCTCGCCAGAGCAGCTTCGTCACGCTGGCCATGTGACCCGGAAGTGTCTCCGGACAGCGCTGGCCCCCGGCCTCTTAAGTGAGATGGGCGCACAACCCTAGAGTCGGACACGACTGGCCTGTACGGGCAGGCGTACCTTTACCTTTATATCACCTGTCACCAAAAAACGAGGTGGATAGCAAAAATTCATTGGAAACACAACACAGGAAAGCATAGACACACAAAACCCAGATTAATTAACAGTGACTGATAGCCCATAGTTCAGCATTCTGTTTTCACAGTGGTCGACCAGAAGCCCTAATGGGAAATCTGCAAGCAGCACCAGAACATAAGAGCCCTTCTCCCCTCCTGCGGCCGCTTCTGACAATGGATGCAGTGCATAGCCCATGTGGCTAGCAGCCTTGAATAGCCCTCTCCTCCATGTGTTCACCTATCCTTATTTTAAAGCCACAAAGATTGGTGGACACCACTGTCTCCTGTGTCAGAGAGTTCCGCAGTCTAACTCTCCACTGTGCAAAAAGTTTATCTGTTCTAGAGCAAGAGAGAGAACTGAGCGGCACAACCGCTTGGGTCGGGGCAAAAAACAAAGTCGCCCCAACCATAGGAGCCCTCGATAAAATATTTGAGCAGGCCATGAGCCCCCAAAGTTGACGGGCATTGCCATTCAAATGGTGTGCATGTGCCCCGCCATATGATTGATTATGCCGGGCCAAGCTTACCTGCTCCCAAATATCTTATTCAAGTTGGCACCCCTGGCACCGGCTGTCACCTGCCACTCATCGCAGGGTTGTTTACACAGGGATTGATTGACAGCGCCTCGCTCCCTCCCCCCCTGACTCAGAGCTGGATCCTGTTTTCCCAGCCGCTGGCGAACAACTGCCTTTGCTCACCTGCCCTTTGCTGGGATGCATGGAATTAGCCCTCAGACAACCTCCTGCCACGCAAAACCTTTGCATTTGCAACACCTCTGACCTGCGCTGGCCTGTCCCTCAAACAGCAGCCTCCGTGCTCAACTGCTCCAGCCACTGCGCCCTTGGCAAGGTCTGGCAACTTCGCCCAGATCTTCTATATTATTATTATTTATTATTATTTTTTATATGCCTGTGGTCTTTACCTTTACGCTGCACACGTTTTCAGGTGTACACAATTTCCTCCCCTATATTCAATAAACATTTCCCAGTCCTTTTTTTAAAAAACGTATGTTCTTCTTGTTCTCTTGTTCTATATGCTACCGTATTTTCCATGTATAAGACGATGCTTTTTGCTTAAAAAAACTAGGGGAAAATTGGGTGTCGTCTTATAGACGGATAGTGAGTGCAGGGGGCGGGGATATGCAATTAATGGCAGCAGCAAGCAGGAGATAGGCAGCAGCGATTGGGCGGGTGATTGGTGGTTGCGGCAAAGCCTGCTGGCGATTGGCTGTGGCAATCGGGCAGGTGATTGGCGGTTGTGGCAAGGCGATTGGCGGCTGTGGGGGCATCTTATACACGGGAAAATACGGCAGGGCTGCAAGCTGCACATATTCCATCAGTTTAAGTTGCCATTCTTCTTTAGTTGGGACGTTGCTCGTTTTCCATTTTTGGGCTAACGAAATACGGGCCACAGTAGTAGCATACATAAATAGCCCTTTTCGACACCTGGGAATTTCTGTCTGAATTATCCCCAACCCAAAGGATGGTCTTAATTCATTTTATTAATTAATCGTTATTATAATTGCTATATATTTATTTGTGCCTCGCCTTTGCCTCTCCTGACAGGGACTAATTACCAATAAATATAGTAGAAGGTCAAGCAAGTAAAATAAGAGAGCGAGACGATTAAGTATATAAAGAGGAGTGGAATGTTTTTGTGGAGTATCCCAAAAATAACTGTAAAGAAGTGAAAACGCTAGCAGCATTTGGGCAAATTCAACAGCATAATATATAGCAAAGGAAGAATAAGGGGAGAAAGTGATCTAAATGGATATATAAAAAATATGCAGGAATGGTGGGGAAATCAAAGGAACCAGGAAAGAAGGGAAGTCGTTGAATATTTTTATTACAAAGAAAGGTATAAACGGTGGAAATGTATATTTGAATGTGAATGTGTTTTTGGAAACGGTAATAATGAAAATTATATTTTATTTTTTTAAAAAATATACAGATAAATATAAGAACAGTTTAAAAACAGAGGGCAGACCTAGTCTCCAACATTCCTCAGATGAAAATGTCCCTATTGTCATCCGACAAATGTTGGAGAGTATGTAATTGTCACATTTTCTCTAAAGGTAAAGGTAAAGGGACCCCTGACTGTTAGGTCCAGTTGCGGACAACTCTGGTGTTGCGGCGCTCATCTCACTTTAATGGCCGAGGGAGCCGGCGTTTGTCCATAGAGAGTTTTTCCGGGTCATGTGGCCAGCATGCTTCTGGCGAAAGCAGAGTAGCACACAGAAACGCCGCTTACCTTCCTGCCGGAGCGGTACCTATTTATCTACTTGCACTTTGAGGTGCTTTTGAACTGCTAGGTGGGCAGGAGCTGTGACAGAGGAATGGGAGCTCATCCCATCACGGGGATTCGAACCGCCAACCTTCTGATCGGCAAGTCCTAGGCTCTGTGGTTTAACCCACAGCACCACCCGCGTCCCTTTAAGTGTGAGTGTAAAGATAAAGGGACCCCTGGCCATTAGATCCAGTTTTGGCCGACTCTGGGGTTGGGGCGCTCTTCTCACTTTACTGGCCGAGGGAGCCGGCGTACAGCTTCCGGGTCATGTGGCCAGCAGGACTAAGCTGCTTCTGGCGAACCAGAGCAGCGCACGGAAACGCCGTTTACCTTCCCGCCGGAGTGGTACCTATTTATCTACTTGCACTTTGATGTGCTTTGGAATTGCTAGATTGGCAGGAGCTGGGACCTAGCAATGGGAGCTCACCCCGTCGCGGGGATTCGAACCGCCGACCTTCTGATCGGCAAGTCCTAGGCTCTGTGGTTTAACACACAGCACCACCCACATTTTCTCTAAAGAGCCCTAAATGCTGCAATCTTTCCTTATTGGGGCGTCACTCCACCCCCTTGATAATTTTGGTTGCCCTTTTCTGAACCGTTTCCAACTCTATGATATCGTTTTCAAGATGAGGTTACCAGAACCGTTGATAGTACAGTGGTACCTCGGGTTAAGAACTTAATTTGTTCTGGAGGTCGGTTCTTAACCTGAAACTGTTCTTAACCTGACGTACCACTTTAGCTAATGGGGCCTCCAGCTGCTACCGCACCGCCGGAGCATGATTTCTGTTCTCATCCTGAAGCAAAGTTCTTAACCCGAGGTACTATTTCTGGCTTAGCGGAGTCTGTAACCTGCAGTACCACTGTATTCCAAATATGGTTGCACCACAGATTTGCAGAATGGTATTATGATTAGGGCTTGGTGATATATCGATATATTGTCCAAAAGCGGTTTGAAATCTATATTATGATAACGGTTTCACAATTTTTGACCTGGCAATATATCGCGAATCATGATGTGTGCTATGCAAAATCACCATGTGGGGAAAACCGTGAAGCCAGCCAACACCTCTACAAAGCTCCACCCTTATTTCTGACATTGTGTTATATTGGTACAGTGGTACCTTGGTTCTCAAACTTAATCCGTTCTGGAAGTCCATTCCAAAACCAAAGCATTCCAAAACCAAGGCGTGCTTTCCCATAGAAAGTGATGCAAAACGGATTAATCCGTTCCAGACTTTTAAAAACGACCCCGAAAACAGCAATTGAACATGAATTTTACTATCTAACAAGACCATTGATCCATAAAATGAAAGCAATAAACAATGTACTGCAGTCGCACAATCAATCAATCAATCAATCAGTGGCTGAACTAGGTTCCACACAGTCACAAAAACAAAACAAGTGCCGCAAAAACGCAAAATAAATAGCAAAAACAGACAGACCTCGGCGTAACACTCAAATCGGAAGCATAACACTCAAAATGGAGCAGGTTCAACTTCTGAAAAAAGTTCGCAAAACAGAACACTTACTTCTGTGTTTGGGTTCCAAGTTGTTTGAGTACCAAAGCATTTGACAACCAAGGTACCACTGTATATCGCGATGTTTAGTTGGCGATTTATCACGATGTTGAAAACCAGATATCGCCCAGCTTTAATTCTGATACTGGCAGTTTTGTTTTCAACATTTTTCCTAATTATCCCTAGCATGGAGCTCGCCTTCATCACAGACAATGCACACTGGGTCGACAACCTCATTCCTGTGCAGCCACTGCCAGTTCAGTCCCTACTAGCAAAATGTGAAATTATGGGGTGGGTGTGTTTTGCCTCGATAAGCATCCCTTGTGGGAAGGTTACTGGAGTGCTTTTGTGGCTAGACACAGCCTGTGGATTATCCACTCTCCAAGTCAGAGGGAATGCACATTATTTATTCACTACAAACCGGAAACCAAAGCTTGGCTGGTTAATACAAATCAATAGTTAGATTTCAGCAGCCTCACCACCTGGTTCCTTGGCCCATGGGGCTTCAAAGCTCCTTTCCCTGCCCACTGTCTTCCTGTCAACATCACTGTCCATTGAGAGGCAGTGTGGTGTAGTGGTTAGAGCGTTGAGCTGGGACCTGGAGACCAAGGTTCGAATCACCACGTCGCGGGGAAGCTCTCTGGGTGACCTTGGCCCAGTCGCAAGGACTCAGCCGGAGTGGTTTAGCAATCAATCGCCAAGAAACTCTGGGAATTACAGCTCCGAGAGGGGTATAAAGATGGCCCCCAACAACTCTCAGCTCTTTTAACTATTGCAGGAATTTATGTATAGGTTGGGGGGGTTGCCCCTCCAGCAGATATCATGCACATGCAGCCCACTACCAAAACCAGCACAATCACTTTTTGACTTGTCCCCACGAAACACTTCGTCACAGTTTCTTCCTATCTATTCCAAGGGCCTTTGCTGCATGATACCAAATGTAGGAATTCACTGATAAATGCATCTATGTACTGGCTCACTGGGAAAACTTCAGAAATTCATCTAGACATGTGAGCTCAGCTCCTCAGCAGCCCCTCTGCCTGAGCGATAATCCCTGGCCTCCTGATACCTGAGTGCCAGACAGGTAGCCATTCCAGAAATACCAAACCCAGATGAAGACAAAAGGATTTGATAAACTTGGCTGGGAAACAGGGAAATGTAAAGATCTCTTTTGTTCCACTTGATGGGTGTTTGGTGGAGGGCAAGGGGAACCATGGGGCAGGGCCCAGGATGCTTAGATTACGGCCACCAGACCTCCCCTTTCATGATGTAACCGTGATGTAGTTTGGGGGGGTGTAGCATGGGGGATTAAGGTAAAGGTAAAGGTACCCCTGCCCATACGGGCCAGTCTTGACAGACTCTGGGGTTGTGCGCCCATCTCACTTAAGAGGCCAGGGGCCAGCGCTGTCCGGAGACACTTCCGGGTCACATGGCCAGTGTGACATCGCTGCTCTGGTGAGCCAGAGCTGCACACGGAAACGCCGTTTACCTTCCTGCTGGTAAGCGGTCCCTATTTATCTACTTGCACCCGGAGGTGCTTTCGAACTGCTAGGTTGGCAGGCGCTGGGACCGAGCAGCGGGAGCGCACCCCGCAGCAGGGATTCGAACCGCCGACCTTTCGATCAGCAAGTCCTAGACGCTGAGGCTTTAACCCACAGCGCCACCTGTGTCCCATGCATGGGGGATTAGCAGTTAATAAAAGTTAGCAGTTAATAAAAGTTTGGGTTCTCTTTTGTTTGGGGCTTCCATCTTGTTCCACCTGGTGGCAGGTGGGAGTCCTGTCGCGACAGTCTTCAATCAAGACCAAGCCTCCTGGCTGCTGTTTTGCTCTGGTATTCCTGGCTGGTCTCCTTGGTTTTTTTTGTCCAAGGGAGCCCTCAGATTTCTCCGTTAACATAACAAACTACAACTTCCAGAATTCTTTGGTGGGGGAGCCATGACTCCTTATAGTGGTTTCACGGTGCTTTGAATGTATGAGATTGGGAACCTTGGGATGAGGCGATGATGTTCTCCTGGGTTTCCAAGCTGAGGAAAAGCTGAGGGTACTAGGACAAGCACTCTGGAAAATATCTAAAAGGGAAACCAGAAGAATTTTTAGTGGGCATTGTGAAGAGTGATATAAATAGAAAGGAATATGAGCTCTTTTTATATGCAATAACAGAATATTACTGGCCCAAAAATGGAAGCAAGAAGAATTACCGACGATTGAAGAATGGAGGATGAAGTTAATGGACTATGCAGAGCTAGATAAACTAACAGGAAGGATTCGAAACCGGTGGGACCAGAAATTCACGGAAGACTGGAGTAAATTTATGGACTATTTGAAAAGTATTTGTGAAGCTCAGACGCCGTTTGTAGGTTTGCAAGAAGTTTTGTGAGGATTATTATTGGAAGTATTGCAAAAATGGAGAAGGGGAGGATGATTTGTTAAGAGATGTAAAGGCAATATAAAGTTAAGAAGTGGTGAAGACGGTGGATCATCAGAGGTGCTGATGGAAGTCTAAAAAGATTGTATAAGTGATAGGTTTTGTGGCACATTTTATAATTTATATGTTAAAATCAATAAAAATTATTTTTTTAAAAAGGAAAATATCTAAAAGGAGAAATATTGAAGGCCCAAATGCAGACAATTCCAACAAGAAGGAAAAGTGGGAGGCGTCTGTTTGGCTCCAAAAGGAGCTTGCAGATGAGATGAGCTTTAAGAAGAGCATGTATAAGAAATGAAAGATAGGGCAAATCACAAAGGAGGAGTATACACGAGTAGCAACCATTGCAGGGAGAAGGTCAGGCTGGCTAAAGCTCAGAATGAGCTCAAGATTGCAAAGGGAGGTTAAATATAATAAAAAGGTTCCTTTGGCTATGTTAGAAGCAGAGGAAGAACAAGAAAGCGGTAGGTCCTCTGCGTGGGGAAGATGGGAAAATGCTATGGGGGGACAGAAAAAAGACGGAACTGTTCAACACCTACCGTATTTTTCATCCCATAGGACGCTCCGTCCCTTAGGACGCACCTAGTTTTTTGGGGGGAAATAAAGGAAATTTCCCCCCCTTTATTTCCCCCCCCAAAGGAGGTCGGGGAAACCGAACCAGGACGAGGAACAGCGGGATGGCGGCGCTGCACCTCCCTGCTGTCCCCCGAGCTTGTGGGGCTGGCTGATGTCTGCCCGGCGCGAGGGGCGCTCTGCTTCAGGGCGCCTCGCCCGCCGGGCGGCAGGCTGCTATCCGCAGCGTGGGGAGCCCTGCAGGGAACTCCCGCAGGGCTCCCCACGCTGCGGATGTCTTCCTGAAGCCTGGAGAGCGAGAGGGGTCGGTGCGCACCGACCCCTCTCACTCTCCAAGCTTCAGCGAAAGCCTGCATTCACCCCATAGGACGCACCCAGATTTCCCCTTCATTTCTGGAGGGGAAAAAGTGCATCCTATAGGGCGAAAAATATGGTACTTTGCCTCCATCTTCACCCAAAAGGAAAGCGATGCCCAACCTGGTGATAAGAGAATAAATGATGGAAGGAGGGAGCTGCAGCCCAAGATAGGAAAAGAGGCAGTAAGGGAACATCTAGCTACAGTACTTTAAATTAATTCAAATCTCCAGGGCCTGATGTGCTGCACCCAAGGGAACTAAAGGAGCTTGCGGATTCTCTGGCTATAAGCGTAGAGAATTGTTGGAGAACAAGTAAGGTCCCTGCAGATTGAGGTGGGCCAATGTTGTCCCCATCTTCAAAAAGGAGGAAGAAGAAGACCCAGGTAACTACCGACCGGTGAGCTTGACATCGATACCAGGAAAAGTCCTAGAAAAAGATAATTAAAGGGTTGGTTTGTAAGCACTCTACAAACACACAATTGTTGCCTTCACACTTGCCATATAGACATACACGTAAGGACACCCAGCATGAAGAATTGTCATAGTTCATTTTAACTTTTTGTTGTTGTTGCACTATGGCATGGGTAGGGAAACAAAGGCCCGGGGGCCGAATCTGGCCCAATTGCCTTCTCAATCTGGCTCGTGGATGGTCTGGGAATCAGTGTGTTTTTACATGAGCAGTATGTGTGCTTTTATTTAAATCAGTGTGTTTTTACATGAGCAGAATGTGTGCTTTTATTTAAAATGCATCTCTGCGTTTTTTGTGGGGCATAGGAATTTGTTCATTATTTTTCCCAAAATATAGTACGGCCCACCATATGGTCTGAGGGACGGTGGACCGGCCCACGGCTGAAAAAGTTTGCTGACCCCTGTGCTAGGTCTGTATCCCTGCCCTCTCTGTTCACCAAGCCCTCCATATTAACCCTTAAAGCACCCCTCCCCACATCATGCAACTACTAAGCTCACTTTCCACCTTTCCAACGCCATTACTTCATGCAAAGCCAGGATTGCGATGCAGCACTAGGAATCCTCCACTAGGGGCTGCGTGACGACAGCCTTACATTTTTATGGCTATAGGCAGAAAGAGCACTCAGCTTTACTGTTTCAGCATCAGACCAGACATGGACCTTGTATGACCATTGGCCATGCTTGTCGCTGAACCTGATGGGAGCTGGAATTCAACAATGTCTTGGAAGGAGTCCCCCGCCCCACTAGTGCAAGAGATCTCCTGTCTAGTCTGTCGTACGATTTCCCTGCAATGTGGCATGTGTGATTTTTAAAGACATTCTGGCTCATTTATTAAGAAGCATCTTTCATGTCTGGTTTTAAATGTCAGCCAAGTTGCGGGCCTGAAGTTCAAATAGTGGGAGATAGATACACACACTCTATATGGAGCTTCCTTTCACTTAATCTCGAAGCTGAAGTCAGGGCAGAATGCTGCAGCACGATTGCTGACAGGAGTAAGGCCTCATCGGCATATGACTGTTGGGCTCAGAGATCTAAGGTTGTTGCTCTTGGGTCAAGATCAAGGTCTATTGATCCATAAAGCCCTTAACTATCTGGGACCAGTTTACGTGTGAGACTGCCTTACCCCATAAACCATAGCTGTCAACTTACAGATTTGAAAATAAGGGACCAGCAGCCTCAAAAATAAGGGATCAGCAGCCAAAATAAGAGATTTTCCAAGGGGCACAGGTATGTTCAACTTCTGAGCCCCTCAGAGCCAAAGGCAGAAAGCCCAGCCAGCAGCCAAACGAAGCCTCAAGCGGTGGTTCCCACAGCGCAGCAACCCGGCAAAGGGGACGCAGCAAGGAAAACCACCGTCACCTCTCTGCTGGGAAGCGCTGAGCAAAGGCGAGTCCCCAGGCAAGGTGGCCGATTTGATTGGCACAAGGCATGCAAGCTCCACCCCCAGTCGTGCTTAGACTCCTTATTGGGTGAGCAACGCAGCCAAGCAACCCAGTTGGAGCCTCCCTCCTCCCTGGCCGGCAGGGAGGGAGGGAGAGGAGCTGCTTCCTTTGAAACCCGGGAAATTTAAGGGACATCATCAATAAGGGACAGCAGTGGGACATGGCGCTGGGATAAGGGACTTTCCCGCCAAATAAGGGACGGTTGACAGCTGTGCCATAAATGCCCAGTCAACCAATACTGTGCCATAAATGCCCAGTCAACCAATACTGGTGAATGCAGCACTTTTTTTTCTATAAGACTCACTTTTTCCCTCCTAAAAAGTAAGGGGAAATGTGTGTGCATCTTATGGAGCGAATGCAGGCTGCGCAGCTATCCCAGAAGCCAGAACAGCAAGAGGGATTGCTGCTTTCACTGCGCAGCGATCCTTCTTGCTGTTCTGGCTTCTGAGATTCAGAATATTTTTTTTCTTGTTTTCCTCCTCCAAAAACTAGGTGCGTCTTATGGTCTGGTGCGTCTTATATAGCGAAAAATATGGCAGTTGCTTTCACTGATAATTTTAGGTTTATTCTCTTTGCAAGCGGCTTTTTAAAACAACCAAGCGGCGTATACATTGTATGAAAATGAACAGATTAATCGATAGAGATCTGTATCGTGGAGGAAGCCGCTTCCAAAAGCACCGGGGCAGGTAGAATAGATGACAGCGAGCAGATCCTGCAATATAATCCATATCATCGACTGCAAAAAAAAGCCCCCAGAAGGCTGTACCCAGTACGCAGGTAAATGTGCAACCGACTTGCCCACGCCTTTCTGAAACCACAAATCGGCCATTTTGACCAGAGTAATCATTTCAGTCCTGAGAGGCACAGCCAGCCAGACTTATCAATAATTGCTACAGAGATGCTGAGAGATCCAGCGACGTTAGCAAAGGCTGGACGCATGAATGCTGCATGGCCTGAGCATGGAGGGAAGCGCAGCATCGCTGAGCTTCAGCAAATTAAACCACTCTGAGCATCCCACACTCAAAACTCCTGTCATTTTTTTCAGAGCAGAAGGTGGAGGCGGATGTCACTTAAACTCAGTTTCGATTCTCATCTGTCTCTCTGTCTACCTACCTACCTACCTACCTACCTACCTACCTACCTACCAACCAACCTACCTAGATGTCTGCCAACATGACAGGAAGGCTGGGAACGTCAACCCTGTGGGAATAATAATAATAATAATAATAATAATAATAATAATAATAATAATAATAATAATTTATTATTTGTACCCCGCCCATCTGGCTGGGTCTCCCCAGCCACTCTGGGCGGCTTCCAACAAAGATGAAAGATACACTAAAATGTCACATATTAAAAACTTCCCTGAACAGGGCTGCCTTCAGATGTCTTCTGAATGTCAGGTAGATGTTTATCGCTTTGACATCTGATGGGAGGGCGTTCCACAGGGCGGGCGCCACTACCGAGAAGGCCCTCTGCCTGGTTCCCTGTAGCTTTGCTTCTCGCAATGAGGGAACCGCCAGAAGGCCCTCGGCACTGGACCTCAGCGTCCGGGAAACCCTTGTAGGTGACCACTGTGCCTGGAGACAGACAGACAGACAGGTTGTGCATCCAACAGCTGTGACCTGTCAAGGAATGACCGCTGGGAGGAGGGCAGAGAGAAGAAATGCCATGGTGCATCTGCAGACGCCTTTCTCTGCCCCGACTGCAGCAAAACATGTCTCTCCCATATCAGTCTCAGCTGCAACTGTCCCAACAGCTTGACCTCTCCCCCAAAGATGCACTCCTCCACTGTTTTCCGAGACAGACAAATGCCACAATTATGTGGCACCAGTAATGGTGCCAATTCCACCGATCAAAGCGACTTCACAGGTAAAATGGTGCCAAATTGTTCAGGGCTTAAAAAAAAAATGACTGCAGTATTCACCAATTCAGAACAAGATTAGTGCAGGAGACGAAACAGTTCTATGAGCTATGCTTGAAAGTACCCGCAACGTTCGCAACGGCACAGAGAGAGCAGAGTAGCGGGAGGTCTCCTCGGGAATAGGGGGGAGGAATTTGATCCTGTTTGCATTCAAGGTGGACCTACCTAATTCACACTTTCTGACCAGAGGAGGAATGAGCACTGAAAGGAGCACAGAGAGAATAATAAATAAAATTATTATTATTATTACTATTATGGTGTAGCTGGGCCACCAGGCAAAGTTGATGGAAGGCGCTCTGTGCTACTGAGGCCACCTGAGTCTCAAAAGACCAAGAAGGACCCCCTAAGACTGCTGTTCAGAGAGAGCATAACCCCACCAAGAGCAGACAGCCCCCATCCGTCCAGTTTAGGTAACCTCGGTCTGATCTGGATTGAGCTTCGGTCTGTTAGCTCTCACCCAGTCCACTATTGATCCAAGCTTTCCCGATGTTTTTATGGAGTCTCCAACCATAGCTGTCAACTTACAGATTTGAAAATAAGGGACCAGCAGCCTCGAAAATAAGGGATTTTGGCTTAGCTCATACAGAAATCTGGCACTGATGGAGCCATGCTGCTTTGGCTGCCACTGACTGTGTTTTGCAGGGGGTTGGACTAGATGAACCTAAGGGTCTACAACTCCCACCAAAGAAGAGTGGCAGACAAAACTGATGAATGACATCGAGATGGCAAAGCTTATAGGCAGAATTAGAAACCAGGAAGAGGACCTCTTTCATAAAGAATGGGGAAAGTTTATAATTTAGTTGAAAAGCTATTGTCAAGAGTTGCATACATTGGTAGGAGTGACAGAAAAAATTGAACTATGGATGGACAAATGATTTATAAAAATAGAGTTATGAAAGGGATGCAGAGGTGGAAATCACTACATTAAGATGCTGTACTGGATGGAGGGGATGCTAAGCAGCACGTCGGGGCTGCCGTCGTCCTGGCGCGAGGAGTTCCATCAATCCTTCCCTGCCCGAGAGGGAGGGTGAGAGGGAGATTCTCGCCCACGCCGCCCGCGAGCCCGGCATGAGGCGGTTGCTGCGCCGTGGCAGCCGCTGAAGTGCCGCCCTTCTGCGTCTCTCCCCATCCCCTCCTCTTCCTCCTCCCTCAGGCCGCCTCTGTCGCTGTTGCCTCTGGCTTCCACTGGCAGCGCAGCAGAAGTCTCGCAAGAGAGGTGCTGCCTGCCCGGCCGCCACAACCCGTCTCCTCACGACGCACCCCTGAGGGGGAAAAGGGAGAGACGGGGACATGCCAGCTCGTGAACGCACTCTCTCGCGCAGCGGAGGACCCCGAACCGCTGCTTCCCTCCCGAGCCGGGCGAGCGTGAAACCCGGGAAATTTAAGGGACATCATCCGTAAGGGACAGCAGCAGGAAACAGCGCTGGGATAAGGGAGTTTCCCGCCAGATAAGGGACAGTTGACAGCTATTGCCTCCAGCTCCAAGAGCAGTCTATCTCGACTCGTAGCTCCTGTGGATGCATTGGGCCGCTGTGAGAACAGGGCGACGGACCAGATGGGCTGTTGGCCTGATCCTGTCCCTTCCTGCTAAGCGGTGAACGAAGCTCCAGCCCGTTCCTTCCGCTCCTTCGTCTGCTAGTGGGAAGTCCTTTATGAGAAAAGGAACGTGCTACGTTCCACAGCAGAAACATGATCTGGTGGGGTGGGGAGATGAAGTGGGGGAGAACCGCTGGTTATTTTGCCGACGGCAGCAGAATAACCCGAGCCAGCTAGCAGCCGAATCGTCCCCCGGGAGCCATGTACCGAGTCTGCAGCGCTAATCAATTTGCTCGGAAGTTGCAAGCGAACAGAACGTGCCTTTACTCGGAAGCAAGTCCCACTCCGCTCGGCGGGAGCTTAGACCACAGAATGGTGCCCAGGAGAAGGGGGCAAGGTGCGGCCGCCCCAAGACATTTTGACCCTTCAGGCAAAGCAGACATAAGAACGCGAAAAGAGGAATGTAGGAATCTGCCTTAAAGTGGGTCAGCCCCTTGCTCCATCTAGCTCAGTGCTGTCTGCACGGGCTGGCAGGATTTCAGGAAGGAGGGGCTCCCAAAATGTCAAGTAGCTGTCAAGCAAGGCCAGGTCATTCACAGGGCAGGGACAGAATGCAAGGATATTTTTATTAATAGAAAATAACACAGCAGAGTCCCTTGGTTCGTCTCCCCCCCTCCAATTTTTAAAAATTCATTTTATAACACAAATAAACAGAAAAGTAGGGACTCGGGTGGCGCTGTGGGTTAAACCACAGAGCCTAGGACTTGCCGATCAGAAGGTTGGCAGTTCGAATCCCCGCAATGGGGTGAGCTCCCATTGCTCGGTCCCAGCTCCTGCCAACCTAGCAGTTCGAAAGCACATCAAAGTGCAAGTAGATAAATAGGTACCGCTGTGGCGGGAAGGTAAACGGTGTTTCCGTGCGCTGCTCTGGTTTGCCAGAAGCGGCTTAGTCCTGCTGGCCACATGACCCGGAAGCTGTACGCCGGCTCCCTCGGCCAATAAGGCGAGATGAGCGCTGCAACCCCAGAGTCAGTCACGACTGGACCTAATGGTCAGGGGTCCCTTTACCTTTTTAAACAGAAAAGCAGACAATACAAACAAATTTTTATCTTACCCTAAACATTGTTAGGTGAGCTTCCCCAAGTCCCCCCCATCTGATTTTCATTTTACCTCACCTTTAGCAGTTTACATATATCATAATTTTTAACCATTGTTTAAAAATCACACTTACTTTTACCATAAAAATCTTGACATTTTATCCCTTACAGGTAATATTATTTTAAAATACACTATCCTCTACTTCTAACTCTACAGCCTATATCCACTTCCAAAGCTATTCTAAGAGTTAAATATTAACATTTTTTTTCAAATATTCTTTAAACTTCTTCCTAATTCATCTTAATCCAGCGGATTAAGTTGCTGAAAGTGACCACGACTTCCTTCCTTCCCCCTTTAGCCTCTCACTCGACGAGAGGGGCTTGAGCTCCTCCTCTGGGCATGTCTGGCCCAATGCTCAGCAAGGTTCAGGATTCGAACAAGGTACCTGAGGGGGAGGAGAGCTGGCAGGCCTGGGACTGTCCTGCTGCTGTGTACGCAGCACATAACAGCAGTTCTGAAAGACCTAAACGGCCTCAAAGGCCCAGTAGACCTGAAGGAGCGTCTCCACCCCCATCGTTCTACCCGGACACTGAGGTCCAGCTCCGAGGGCCTTCTGGCGGTTCCCTCCCTGTGAGAAGCCAAGTTACAGGGAACTAGGCAGAGGGCCTTCTTGGTGGTGGCCCCCACTCTGTGGAACGCCCTTCCACCAGATGACAAAGAGATAAACAACTACCAGACTTTTAGAAAACATCTGAAGGCAGCCCTGTTTAGGGAAGCTTTTAATGTTTAACAGACCATTGTATTTTCATAGTCACGAAATTCGTATAGTTAAAGCTATGGTTTTCCCAGTAGTGATGTATGGGAGAGCTGGACCATAAAGAAAGCTGATCGCCAAAGAATTGATGCTTTTGAATTCTGGTGCTGGAGGAGACTCTTGAGAGTCCCATGGACTGCAAGAAAATCAAACGCATCCATTCTTAAGGAAATTAGCCCTGAGTGCTCACTGGAAGGACAGATCCTGAATCTGAGGTTCCAATACTTTGGACACCTCAGGAGAAGAGAAGACTCCCTGGAAAAGACCCTGATGTTGGGAAAGATGGAGGGCGCAAGGAGAAGGGGACGACGGAGGACGAGATGGCTGGACAGTGTTCTTGAAGCTACCAGCATGAGTTTGACCAAACTGCGGGAGGCGGTGGAAGACAGGAGTGCCTGGCGTGCTCTGGTCCAGGGGGTCACGAAGAGGCAGACATGACTAAATGAATAAACAACAACAACAACCCCAAGTTAACTCGGGATACATGCATCTGATGAAGTGGACCACAAAATCGCATGCCATGATTGACGCAGTTGCCTTTAAGCTGCCTCCGCTGAGATGGGGCAAAGGTATCATAACCCCCCTTATTGCCATCTGAACGACATCCCCTCCGACATTTCCCCGATGAAAATCGGGGTGTCCCATTCCATAATCATATTTTTACTTTTTTAACCCAGCCACTCTGGGCAGCTTCTGACATATATAAAAACATAATAAAACATGAATATATTTTTTTAAACTTCCCTACAGGAGATTTCCTTCAAATAGCTCAGATAACTCTATACCCTCCAGTGAAAATAGGGGCGTCCTAAGGAAAAGCGGGACATTCCGGGATCAAATTGGAAACCGGGACGGCTTCTCTAAATTAGGGACGCACCAGAAAAGAGGGACACGTTGAAGGTCTGGAATGATCACCCTGTTGGCAAGGCGAGGGTCCGTTTTCACCCTTCCCTGAGCTTTCAGGGATGGAGAGGAGGCTTAAGGACCTATCCCTGCCCCACCCACCATTATGGCTCCCCTACTACTCTGCCGTGACCTTCACGAAGATGCCTCGAATCTCTCCCTCCAGATGGAGATCGGAGGAGACAGACCACAGAGTGCTGACGCAGGTCTCCGGGGAGCCCTCCGTAGATGCCGCAAAAGGCAGCCTTTCCCTCCCCACAGCCCCCCTGCCTGGCGGTGGGTGGGATGGCTGGAGCTAGGCTCCTGCGTGTTGAGAGCGAGGCTTTGTGTACCTGGCCTTCCATCTGGGAACTGGGGCAAGCGGCTTGCTGGATCAGGCGTAGCTATAACAAAGACGGCGTTTTTTCATCTCTGCCAAGCTAAGCAGTTGGCTCCTTGCCTCTCTCGCCCTGACCTAGCCACTGTGATCCACGTGACGGTCACCTCCAGACTGGATTACTGTAACTCACTCTATGTGGGGCTGCCCTTGAGACTAACCCAGAAACTCTAGCGGGTGCAGAATGCCGCAGCGAGATTCCTTACGGGGTCCGTCCTCGCCGTGGGATCACCTTCATCCAGTGCTATACCAGCTGCACTGGCTCCCAGTGGAGTACAGGATCAGGTTCAAGGTGCTGGTTTGAACCTTTAAAGCACTATACGGCCTAGGACCCTCGTACCTACGGGACCGCCTCTCCTGGTATGCCCCACGGAGGACCTTACGGTCTTCAAACAAAAACATCTTGGAGGTCCTGGGCCTCAAGGAGGTTAGATTGGTCTCAACTAGGGCCAGGGCCTTTTCAGTACTGGCCCCGACTTGGTGGAATGCTATGTCACAAGAGACCAGGGCCCCGCGGGACTTGACATCTTTCTGCAGGGCCTGCAAGACAGAGCTGTTCCACCAGGCCTTTGGCCAAGGCGAAGTCTGACCCCCTCCTTTTGTAATTCTTCACAGAACTCTAGCCCAATGGTTGCCATTAATTTGATTCTGAATTGATTTTAGAATGAATTGATTTTAGAATGCTGTGTTACTTTTACTGTTGTTATCTGCTCTGAGCCCGGCTTCGGTTGGGGAGGGCAATGGGGGGTTTTTATCCACCCGTGCTGTTCAGTAGTAGCACTATGGTTGTTTATATCATTTGAGTGTCTGAGTGTGTGAGACAGGAAGTCTCAGTACTGTTGGAGTGTTGTTGGAGAGTTTGGTTTCACTTCTGTGTGTGATGCTGTTCTGTACATAGCTGTCAACCTTCCCTTATTTGGCAGGAAAGTCCCTTATCCCAGGGCCGTCTCCTGCTGCTGTCCCTTATTGATGATGTCCCTTAAATTTCCGGGGTTTCAAAGGAAGCAGCTTCTCTCCCTCCCTCCCTGCCGGCCAGGGAGGAGGGAGGCTCCAATGTGTTGCTTGGCTGTGTTGCTCACCCAATAAGGAGTCTAAGAACGACTGGGAGGTGGAGCTTGCATGCCTTGTGCCGATCAAATCGGCCGCATTGCCTGGGGACTCGCCTTTGCTCAGCGCTTCCCAACGGAGAGGTGACGGTGGTTTTCCTTGCTGCGTCCCCTTTGCCGGGTTGCTGCGCTGTGGGAACCACCGCTTGAGGCTTCGTTTGGTTGTTGGCTGGGCTTTCTGCCTTTGGCTCAGAGGGGCTCAGAAGTTGAACGTACCTGTGCTTGGAAAATCCTTTATTTTGGCTGCTGGTCCCTTATTTTTGAGGCTGCTGGTCCTTTATTTTCAAATCTATAAGTTGACAGCTATGATTCTGAACTGCTGCTGAGAGAGCACAGACATGCTGATGGTTTCTTTGTATATAGACTGTAAATAAAGTAGTTTAGAGCTACTGATTGACTCTTCTGCTATGAGATGCTTGAAGATGAGTGTGCTCCTCTCAGGAGGGAGGGGTCGCTTATCACCGGTCTCTTGGGACTGAGGAAGATTTACAGCCAGAGAGTGACCATCGGAGAGAGTGTCTTGGGAAGGTGGTGGCCTTTTTCCCCAACACAAACACCCCAAAGAACCTAGGACTCTATAGATAGACTGCCTCTGGACCTGGAGGTTCCTTAAGTACATAAGAAGAACCTGGGCCAAGGGTTCATCTAGTCCAGCACCCTTTTCCCACAGTGGCCAAATAATCTAGGCGCCGAGATAGACTGCTTCTGGGCCTGGAGGTTCCACAATACGTAGGCTCTTCATGAGAAGGCCCTCTGCCTGGTTCCCTGTAACCTCGCTTCTCACAGGGAGGGAACCGCCAGAAGGCCCTCGGCTCTGGACCTTAGCGTCTGGGCTGAATGATGGGGGTGGAGACACTCCTTCAGGTCTACTGGGCCTTTGAGGCCATTTGGAGCTTTAAAGGTCAGCACCAACACTTGGAATTGTGCCCTGAAATGTCCTGGGAGCCAATGTAGGTCTTTCAGGACTGGTGTTATGTGGTCTCGGCGGCCGCTCCCAGTCACCAGTCTAGCTGCCGCATTCTGGATTAGTTGTAGTTTCCTGGTCACCTTCAAAGGTAGCCCCACGTAGAGCGCATTGCAGTAGTCCAAGGGTAAGATCTAGGGGCTTCTACCTTGGTTCAGGTCCTCCCTTCCAGAGCAGGAGAAAACAAGCTTGCTCCATCCTCCAAGGGACAGCCTTTCAGATATTAGATGATGGCTTTCAGTCTCCTCCAGGCTAAACATACCCAGCTCCTTCAACCATTCCTCATCAGGCTTGGTTTTTGGACCCTTGATCCTCTGTCCGTCAGCCTTGCTGACTGCAATGGCCTAGATGGAATGAGGAATTAACAGGAGATGCAGTAGATCTCAGGGGCAACTACGCACAATGGCTATAGTCTACCTCCATTGTCGAAAGCAGTGTACCTCTGAAGACCTGTTGCTGGGACTGGCTGATATGGAGAGGGATGTTTCACCCAGGTCCTGGGCTCCTGGGGTATCTGGTTGGCCACCGCGAGAGCAGGATGATGGACTCGAGTCCTCCTTTCGGCCCGATCCGCCAGGGCTCCTCTGATGTTCAGAGAATCAGACTCTGCCAGCCATTCATCTCTGTGTTTGCATTCCAATCTCCCAGAAGCCTGTGCTCAGAGCAGCTCCCAGCATATCAAATGATTGTCGCTATATATCCCAGTTCCAACGTGCCCTATGAATAATTACAATTGCAAATAACCGTCATGTCTAAAAGTAAACATGAGTTGAGAATATCCGTCTGCGCAACTTTGAACAAGGCGAGACAATTGAATTTACTTGAGCCAACAGCTTAAAGCGATGCAGGAGAGAGAAGGAGGCCTAATTCAGAAAGTGCATTCTTCTGCTGGGTTTGAAGGACCAGATAAATGGCCTGATCCATCCGTCTCTTCGGATTTTCTTATGCTTACTGAGCATTCACCCTGAGTTTCTTGCACAAACTTTAGATTAAACTGCAACTAATCCAGAATGCGGCAGCTAGACTGGGGACTGGGAGCGGCCGCATAACACCAGTCCTGAAAGACCTACCTTGGCTCCCAGTACGTTTCCAAGCACAATTCAAAGTGTTGGTGCTGACCTTTCAAGCCCTCAATGGCCTCAAAGGCCCAGTAGACCTGAAGGAGTGTCTCCACCCCCATCGTTCTGCCCGAGGGCCTTCTGGTGGTTCCTTCCCTGTGAGAAGCGAGGTTAGAGGGAACCAGGCAGAGAGCCTTCTCTGTAATGGTGCCTGCCCTGTGAAAAATCCCTGTGGATGTTTGATCTTTTATCGTGTTTTAAATATTCTGTTGGGAGCCGCCCAGAATTATTCTTGTTGTAGACTTGTGAAATATTTGTAGAGCTGCTCGCTGCCCGCTGCCGTGGCGCCCGCCATTTTTCCTCACCGGAAGTCCTCATATGATGTGTTGCGCACAAGACACATCATACGGGGTTTTCCGGCGAGGAAAAATAGTGGGCGCCACGGCAGCCAGCAGCTCCTGAAGCCAGCCAGAGCCAACTGCGCTATCAGGATGGCTTAGGGCTTCTGAGGCTGCCGCTGCCACGTTCCCCAGGGACAGATTTGCAAATCTGGGGACATTCCGGGGACGGAATTTGTCCAGGGACAGATATTCAAATCCGGGGACTGTTTGGTAACCCTAGTGTAAGCCCCTGTAGTCCAAAGACAATTGGAAAGCTTTTCCTATTTCCTTCCTCCTTGCAGAGAAATATTTGAGGTCAATTTGGGAAGGTCAAAATGGCTTCAGGGTTGCTCTCCTGTACTATTTCAGACACGTAGTTTATATACTTATGAATGTGCTTGCCTTGTACATTTGTGAACATTTATTTTTCATATATAAGACCTTAGAATTCCTATAAAGGTATCACAGAATCATAGAATTGTAGAGGTGGAAGGGACCTCGTGAGTCATCTAGTCTACTCTTTGCAATTCCACAACTGTCTCTGGGTGGGCTCGACTCACCAACGTTCTGGTTAACAGCCAGACACACTGACCCAGTGCACCACTAAAGCAGCTTCCTAGATTCTGAATGAGGGGAAAGGGTATAGGGACCAGGAGATGATGCCATCCTGGAGAGATGCTGCCAGTCAGTGTAGACTGTTGTTGTTGTTTAGTTATTTAGTCATGTCTGAGTCTTCGTGACCCCCTGGACCAGAGCACGCCAGGCACGCCAGTCTTCCACTGCCTCCCGCAGTTTGGTCAAACTCATGTTCGTGGCTTCGAGAACACTGTCCCACCATCTCGTCCTCCGTCGTCCCCTTCTCCTTGTGCCCTCCATCTTTCCCAACATCAGGGTCTTTTCCAGAGAGTCTTCTCTTCTCATGAGGTGGCCAAAGTCTTGGAGCCTCAACTTCAGGATCTGTCCTTACAGGGAGGAGACTCTTGGGAGTCCCATGGACTGCAAGAAGATCAAACTTATCCATTCTTAAGGAAATCAGTCCTGAGTGCTCACTGGAAGGACAGATCCTGAAGCTGAGGCTCCAATACTTTGGCCACCTCCTGAGAAGAGAAGACTCCTTGGAAAAGACCCTGATGTTGGGAAAGATGGAGGGCGCAAGGAGAAGGGGACAACAGAGGATGGGATGGTGGGACAGTGTTCTCAAAGCTACCAGCATGAGTCTGACCAAACTGTGGGAGGCAGTGGAAGACAGGAGTGCCTGGCGTGCTCTGGTCCAGGGTGTCACAAAGAGGCGGACATGACTAAACGACTAAACAACAACTACATTCCTGGCTGGTGTCTTTGTTTGACAATCCACGTGAGCCCAAGGATTTTCTTATATCAAGGCAACCCTGATCCCGCCAGACCCAAGGCCTGCCTCTGTATAACGCAGCTTCTTCCTGTGTTCCTAGGCCAGCATTGTCAACACTGACTGGCAGCGGCTCTCCTGAATTTCAGACAGGAGCATCTCCCACCTGATGCTGGGAGGTGCTGGGGTTTGAACCCAGAATCTCCTGCATGGATGATGGACCCTTGTGCAGTGCGATTCCTGCATTGCAGCGGGTTGGACTAGATGACCCCTGGGATCCCTTCCAACTCAATGCTTCTCTGAGGCAGCCTTGAAGGCCTGGAGCCCAAATCGCCTCCCCTCGCCTGGCACAGCTGTGAGACTAGTTCCCAGAGGGGCCCAGATGTTGCGTAAGTATCAGTGGTGTCAGAAGTGCAGAGCAGGTGCCAGACGAGAGCAGGGGCTTTGGAGAAGCAGCGGAGCCTGGAAACTAATAATAATTAGCATCCCCAGCTTTATTTATAGACAGTGCTCAAGATGGTTCGCAGGTTTTGGCTGAGTCATCCTTACGACAGCCTTGTGAGGTAATCATCATCATCATCATCTCGTTGGAGAATTAGGGTTTGAGGCCGAAAGGGAACTGCAACCCGGTTCACATGCATAAGAAGAGCCCTGCAGGCTCAGCGCAAAGGCCTCTGTTGCCCCAGTGTCCTGTTCCCGACAGGGGACAGCTAGAGGCCTTTGGGGGAATGGTTGCAGCATTTGGGACTTTTTAGTTTGGAGACTTTTTAGTTTGGAGAGTTTTTAGAGGGATGCGGGTGGCGCTGTGGGTTAAACCACAGAGCCTAGGGCCTGCGAATCAGAAGGTTGGCAGTTCGAATCCCCGCGATGGGGTGAGCTCCCGTTGCTCGGTCCCTGCTCCTGCCAACCTAGCAGTTCGAAAGCACGTCAAAGTGCAAGTAGATAAATAGGTACTGCTCCGGCGGGAAGGTAAACAGCGTTTCCGTGCGCTGCTCTGGTTCGCCAGAAGCGGCTTAGTCATGCTGGCCACATGACCCAGAAGCTGTACGCCGGCTCCCTTGGCCAGTAAAGCGAGATGAGCACCGCAACCCCAGAATCGGTCACGACTGGACCTAATGGTCAGGGGTCCCTTTACCTTTACTAGTTTGGAGAAAAGTCAAGGAAGACACTGCAGGAGAGGACTGTATAAAATGATACACGTTAAGGAGTGAGTGGTAGGGAACAGTTTTTCTGCCTCGCAGTGCTAGAACTCAGGAGAGAGACTTGGGGACTCAGCTATACATCTGCAAATATCACGTTTTAAGAGCATTATACAAATGTGGCACTAGATGGCGCTGACAAGCTAATAGCAAATTCAATATATATACTGTATTAAAAACTTTATATAAAAGGATTTTTACAGCAGTTTTTAAAAAAAGAATTAATGCATAGATTCCACCTGGGAAAAGGTGTCCCTGTGAATTCTCCTCACCCTCTCAGTGGCTTTGGATACTGGGATGGTAGCCGATGTCGCAGAAGACAGAATCGGGATTCAAGATGACCTTCACAGATTGGAGAGCAGGGCTCAAATTAACAAAAATAATTCCAGGAAGCACCAGATGCACAAAAATAAGATGCAGGTGAAATAAAAAAAATAAGGTTATATATATATATATATATATATATATATATATATATATATATATATATATATGCTTTCGTAGATTTTCACGGGTACAGGAATGCAGGTTTTGGTGTCCTCGGGTGTCTTCCCGTGTAAAAGTTGGGGTGTCTAGGCGACGTTTCGACGAGGTCTCACTCGTCATCTTCAGGCTGGTGCTTTCGGCTTCTTGTTACTGGAACAGAGCAGGATCTCAGTGTTTGAGTTCCTATAAATACTGTTGAGGGGGTGTGGTGTATAGCCTCCAATGTTCTGGGCAGAGAGGAAGTTCCCAGGCTAGTGTGCCTTTTCTTCTTTTGTTCCTTAATTACTTGAGGGATATCTTGAGTGATTTCTTGAGTGATATCCTGAGTACCACTTAGGTGGGTCATTAGGTGTGGATTAGTTGCTAAAGTCTTTGTGTCTTGACCTCTTGAACTTTGTGAAGAGTTTTTCTGAGAAGATGGCTGTACTGCACTTAGTTGTGCTCTGGCTTGGCTTCGTGTATAGGGGCGAGCTGTGGTTTTGTGGCCTGTGTCAGCCAGATCTGTGTAGGGATTGTAGGGGGGTGCAGCATCCGGAGGTGCCACCATGGTTTGGCTACTGGATGGTGTCTGTAATTTATCTGTGGAGAGGGTCTGGGTTTGGGTCTGGTGTGGTTGATTGGTGATAGCGTTCTGTGTGCCTCTGGATCTGGTGTCAGTTTTTGTGGGGAGGGCTAATTTCCAGATGTCTGGCAAGCGGGATGTGTCGTCACGCTTGTTCATGTTGTGAGGGTGTTTCTCTATCTCGATGGCTTCCATGATTATTCTCTTGTGGTGATGTTCCATGTTAAAGAGCAATTTGGAATCTGCAAAATTAATTTCGTGTCCTGTTTCTTTCATGTGTTGGAAAAGAGAGGAAGTTTTTTCTTCTTTTTTGACGGCATTCTTGTGTTCTGCGATACGTGCATTTATTCGTCTGTTTGTTTGTCCAATGTACGTGGCTGGGCAGACTTTGCAGGGTATTTCATAGACCCCTTGGTTTTCCAACTGGATTTTATCCTTGGGGTTTCTGAGGATATTGGCTAATTTTTGGTTGGTGCAAAAGGCTGTTTTGATATTGTGTTTATGGAGGATTTTGCTAATTTTATCTGTAGTGCCCTTGATATAAGGAAGGAGGGCCATGCCCTTGTTTTCTTCTGTGTCTTGGTTTTTGGGGGGTGTTTCTTTTTGGATTAGCTTCGTAACCCTGTTTTGCTGGTATCCATTGGCAATTAACACATTTGAGAGATTCTGTAACTCAGTTGTCAAGTGGTCTTTGTCAGCCAGGCGTTTGGTTCTGGAGATGAGAGTCTTGGCTACGGAGTTTATTTGTGCAGGGTGGTGGTGTGATTGTGCATGTAAGTAGCGGTTGGTGTGTGTTTTTTTCCGGTAGATAGTGTGTCCTAGGGAGCCATCAGGTTTTTTGTAGATTAGGACGTCAAGGAAGGGAAGTTGGTTGTTGGCTTCTATTTCCATAGTGAATTGTATTTTGGGGTGTAGGCTGTTGAGATGTGTGAGGAAGCTATCCAGTTTTTCCTTCCCGTGTGGCCAAATTACAAAGGTGTCGTCAACATATCTGAGCCAAAGTTTGGGTTTGTGTTCTGACTTGTCTAAAGCATTGGTTTCAAAGTGTTCCATGTACAGGTTTGCGATGACCGGTGAGAGGGGTGATCCCATAGGTGCTCCTTCTATCTGTTTGTATCTTTGTCCATTGTGGATGAAGTACGTGTTGGTTAGGCAGTGGTTGGTCAGGTCCAAGATGTATTCGGGGGGATTGTATTTGTTTTGAATGGCTGTCAAGGCTTCATTAATGGGCACTTGTGTGAAGAGAGATACAACATCGAAGCTCACAAGTAGGTCATTAGGATGTAGGTTTTGCTTCTTTATTGTTTCTATGAACTGGAAGGAGTTTGGAACGTGTGAAGAGATGGATTCTGCATAGGGCTGAAGTTGCTTGGCGAGAAATTTAGCGAGATTTTGTAGAGGTGAGCCTATGGAGCTGACTATTGGTCTGAGTGGTGTTCCTTCTTTGTGTATCTTGGGGAGGCCGTAGAGTTTGGGGCATCTGGATGATTTTTCTCTGGGGATGATTCTTAGCTGGATTTCTTCACTGATAGGAGAGGCTTTTATTTTGGATTTGGTGGTTTTTTCCAGATAGGTGGTGGGATCTGTTTTTATAGGTTGGTAGGTAGGATCTTGGAGTAGATTTGATAGTTTTGCTTGGTAGTCCGATGTGTTCATCACAACAGTGGCATTACCTTTGTCTGCTGGGAGAATGATTATGTTGTTGTCTTTCCTCAGGTTGGTGAGTGCTTTCTGTTCTTCTTTGTGTAAATTGCTTCTGGGTGGTTTGCTGGAGCAGAGGATGTTGGTGACTTCAAGTCTGATTTTATTGGCTTCATCTGGGTTGATTTTGGTTAGGCTAGCTTCGACTCCGCATATGATGTTTTCCGTGGGGATGCGTCTCGGGGCGACTGCAAAGTTGAAACCTTTGGAGAGTACTTTGGTTTCAGTTGTGGTGAGGATCCTGTCTGATATGTTATGTACTGTTTGTTTCATGGGTTGTTGTGGAGGGTGGCTGGGCTTCTGGCGTTTCTCTAGTTTGTGGAGTTTGTTGGTGTGTGTGTCTGTCTTATGTGAGGTCTCCGTTTCAGCTCTCCAGACGGCTAGTTGTTTGCATTTGTCCCAGAGTGCAGGGTGGATTTTGTTACAGAGTTTGAGGTGAAGAGTGAGCAGATCTTTGTTGGTTTGGTTTAGTAGGTATCTTTTCTTGTGTAGTTCGTTTCTGATTAGGGATAGTTCAGTTCGTTTCAGGATCCTTTCGGTAGCTGGGGTTTTAGAATGGAATTTAAGTTGGAAGCATGTGGGAATTAAGTTGTTGTCTCGGCAGTTGCGTAGGAACAAGAGATCACATAAGATGGTGGCTCTTCGGACTTCTAGTTTCTCGTAGGTTCTTGTCAGCTGGAAGGTTTCCTCCCCGTAGAGGTGAGATATTTGCTTTCGTAGATTTTCACGGGTACAGGAATGCAGGTTTTGGTGTCCTCGGGTGTCTTCCCGTGTAAAAGTTGGGGTGTCTAGGCGACGTTTCGACGAGGTCTCACTCGTCATCTTCAGGCTGGTGCTTTCGGCTTCTTGTTACTGGAACAGAGCAGGATCTCAGTGTTTGAGTTCCTATAAATACTGTTGAGGGGGTGTGGTGTATAGCCTCCAATGTTCTGGGCAGAGAGGAAGTTCCCAGGCTAGTGTGGTCATCGCAAACCTGTACATGGAACACTTTGAAACCAATGCTTTAGACAAGTCAGAACACAAACCCAAACTTTGGCTCAGATATGTTGACGACACCTTTGTAATTTGGCCACACGGGAAGGAAAAACTGGATAGCTTCCTCACACATCTCAACAGCCTACACCCCAAAATACAATTCACTATGGAAATAGAAGCCAACAACCAACTTCCCTTCCTTGACGTCCTAATCTACAAAAAACCTGATGGCTCCCTAGGACACACTATCTACCGGAAAAAAACACACACCAACCGCTACTTACATGCACAATCACACCACCACCCTGCACAAATAAACTCCGTAGCCAAGACTCTCATCTCCAGAACCAAACGCCTGGCTGACAAAGACCACTTGACAACTGAGTTACAGAATCTCTCAAATGTGTTAATTGCCAATGGATACCAGCAAAACAGGGTTACGAAGCTAATCCAAAAAGAAACACCCCCCAAAAACCAAGACACAGAAGAAAACAAGGGCATGGCCCTCCTTCCTTATATCAAGGGCACTACAGATAAAATTAGCAAAATCCTCCATAAACACAATATCAAAACAGCCTTTTGCACCAACCAAAAAATAACCAATATCCTCAGAAACCCCAAGGATAAAATCCAGTTGGAAAACCAAGGGGTCTATGAAATACCCTGCAAAGTCTGCCCAGCCACGTACATTGGACAAACAAACAGACGAATAAATGCACGTATCGCAGAACACAAGAATGCCGTCAAAAAAGAAGAAAAAACTTCCTCTCTTTTCCAACACATGAAAGAAACAGGACACGAAATTAATTTTGCAGATTCCAAATTGCTCTTTAACATGGAACATCACCACAAGAGAATAATCATGGAAGCCATCGAGATAGAGAAACACCCTCACAACATGAACAAGCGTGACGACACATCCCGCTTGCCAGACATCTGGAAATTAGCCCTCCCCACAAAAACTGACACCAGATCCAGAGGCACACAGAACGCCATCACCAATCAACCACACCAGACCCAAACCCAGACCCTCTCCACAGACAAATTACAGACACCATCCAGTAGCCAAACCATGGTGGCACCTCCGGATGCTGCACCCCCCTGCAATCCCTACACAGATCTGGCTGACACAGGCCACAAAACCACAGCTCGCCCCTATACACGAAGCCAAGCCAGAGCACAACTAAGTGCAGTACAGCCATCTTCTCAGAAAAACTCTTCACAAAGTTCAAGAGGTCAAGACACAAAGACTTTAGCAACTAATCCACACCTAATGACCCACCTAAGTGGTACTCAGGATATCACTCAAGAAATCACTCAAGATATCCCTCAAGTAATTAAGGAACAAAAGAAGAAAAGGCACACTAGCCTGGGAACTTCCTCTCTGCCCAGAACATTGGAGGCTATACACCACACCCCCTCAACAGTATTTATAGGAACTCAAACACTGAGATCCTGCTCTGTTCCAGTAACAAGAAGCCGAAAGCACCAGCCTGAAGATGACGAGTGAGACCTCGTCGAAACGTCGCCTAGACACCCCAACTTTTACACGGGAAGACACCCGAGGACACCAAAACCTGCATTCCTGTACCCGTGAAAATCTACGAAAGCAACATATATATATATATATATATATATATATATATATATATATATATATATATATATAAAATGTTCATAAATGTACCAAGCAAACATGTACATAAATATATAAACCACATGTCTGAAGCAGCTCAGGAAAATAGCCATGAAGCCATTTTGGCTCCCAAACTGAGCAAATGTTTTCTCTGCAAAGTCAAAGGAAAATCGTAAAGCCTCCCCATTGTCTTTTCCTTCACAATTCCTGTCTTAAGGGTATGTCTGTGTATGAATAGGGTGAGCCTGTGACCTGGCTCAGGAACTAAGGATTTATCATTACAAAAGACTGGCCAGGCTCCCCAGGGTATCCAATCAAGTGAGCATTAACAGGTCACCTGTCAGACGAGATAAACAACGCACTCAGATTTCTGCTGTAGACCACCCCTTTCTATGATGTAGGTATGATGTGTCTGGGGGTGGTCTTGCGCTACACTCCTTTCTGTGATATAAGTATGATGTAGCTGGGGGGTGGTCTTGGACTCCAAGGCGGGCAATTTAAAGTGTCTATATAAGGGTGGGCACACCTGGGTTCTGGGTTCCTCCTCCTTCTCCTGTGTGTGAGAGGAGCACCCTGTTGCAACAGATCAATAAAGATCAGGCTTACTAGCTGCTCTGCTTCTCAATATTCTCTGGTTGGCCTCTGTTATTTTCTCCGACCGATGGAGAACCTGCAAAGGACTCTATAAGGGCTCTTGTGTTCCCCTATAAGGGAATAAGGGCAGATTTTCGTTTCTTACACCTGTCTTACTAGCAGTACATGTGAAAAGGATCTTGTGAAAAGCTTAACATGTGAAAAGCTGAACATGAGTCAACAGTGTGATGCAGCAGCAAAAAAGGCTAATGCTATTCTAGAATGCATCCATAGAAACATAATGTCCAGATCAAAGGAAATAATAGTTCCGTTCTATTCTGCCCTCTTCAAACCACACATGGAGTCCTGTATCCAGTTCTGAACACCACAATTTAAGAAGGAGACTGACAAACTGGAAAATGTGCAAAGGATTGTGACCAAGATGATCAAGGGTCTGGAAATGGTTGAAGAATTTGGGTTTGTTTACCTTGGGGGGGAAAGAGATTGAGAGGAGATATAATAGCCATATTCTAATATCTCAAGGGCTGTCACATGGAAGAAGGAACAAGAATGTTTTCTCATGCTTTGGAAGGTAGGGCCTGAACCAATCGATTCATGTTACAAGAACAGGAGATTTTGACTTAAACATCAGGAAGAACAAGCCTTGGGAGGTTGTTGATACTTCTTCCTTGGAGGTTTTTAAGCAGCGGTCGCATGGCCAACTGTCATGGATGCTTTAGTTGAGATTCTCGCATTGCAGCGGGTTGGACTAGATGACCCCAGGGGTCCCTTCCAGCTGTACAGTCCTATGACTCTACGATCTTTCTCTTGGAATGGTTGGTAAAGGTCTCTCAGTACAATAATCTTTATTGTCATTGTCCCATCCGGAACAACGAAATTGAAAAAATCTCCACCAGACATTCAATAACCAACAAGCCAGCTATCCCAGCCTAGTTAACCCCCTTTAAACTTTGATAAAGGTAAAGGGACCCCTGACCATTAGGTCCAGTCATGGCTGACTCTGGGGTTGCAGCGCTCATCTCGCTTTATTGGCCAAGGAGCCGGCATACAGCTTCCGGGTCATGTGGCCAGCAGGACTAAGCAGCTTCTGGCGAACCAGAGCAGCGCACGGAAACGCCATTTACCTTCCCACCAGAGCAGTACCTATTTATCTACTTGCACTTTGACATGCTTTTGAACTGCTAGGTTGGCAGGAGCAGGGACCGAGCAACGGGAGCTCTCCCCGTCACGGGGATTCGAGCCGCCGACCTTCTGATCGGCAAGTCCTAGGCTCTGTGGTTTAACCCACAGCGCCACCCGCATCCCTATAAAAACTCTGATACCCCATAATTAAATACAATATACTCCCACAGAGACCACCTTACACTGCGTTTAAAACCAAAATCTCATTTGGATAGAAACTGTTTCTCAGGTGGCTAGTCCTAGTCTTTATAACCCTGGACCTTCTTCCAGAAGGCAGACGCTGAAAGAGATCATTTCCAGGGTGCGCACTATCCTGCGCTATCTCTGCAGCTTTCTTATGACACCTGGAATAATAATAATAATAATAATAATAATAATAATTATTATTATTATTATTATTATTATTATTATTATTATTATTATTATTATTTGTACCCCGCCCATCTGGCTGGGTTTCCCCAGGCACTCTGGGGGGCTTCCAACAAAACATTAAAATACAGTAATGCATCAAATATTAAAAGCTTCCCTAAACAGGGCTGCCTTCAGATGTCTTCTAAACATCAGATGGTTGTTTATTTCTTTGACATTTGAAGGGAGGGCATTCCACAGGGCGGGTGCCACCACCGAGAAGGCCCTCTGCCTGGTTCCTTGTAACTTGGCTTCTCACAGGGAGGGAACCGCCAGAAGGCCCTCAGCTGGACCTCAGTGTCTGGGCAGAACAATGGGGGTGGAGACGCTCCTTCAGATATACTGGACCGAGGCCATTTAGGGCTTTAAAGGTCAACACCTTTATGGAAGCATAGATTTGATCCAAGGTGGGAAGAGTGCACCCAATTATTCTCTCCGCAGTCTTTACAACCCTGGACAGCATTGTTTTTTCCCTGACCGTGCAGCTCCCAAACCACACACAGACACCGTAAGTTAATACACTCTCCACAGTATGATGGTAAAATGCCATCAAGGCTCCCTGATGCCTTTGAGAGCAGCTGCCAGCCAGAGCCGTCAGCACTGATCTAAGTGGACCAGTGTTCTGGCTCCAACTAAAGCAGTAGCAGCTTGTGTTCTTAATAAATCTGCATGGGGTTTCCACACACCCTGACTCTAAATAGTATTTCTTTTTTAAGGAGAAAAAAAGTGAGAGTGTGCATGTGTGTTTTAAAAAGGAGTGAAATGTGTGGTTCTCCCCCTCCCTTGCCCTTTTTTCGTGGGGGGGTTGGGAGACCTATCAAAAGAGCTGTTAAAAACATCTATATATAACTCTTCCCCTCGGAGACTTGCAAGATGGGAATGTTGCCATTTGGAGATCTTGGAAGAGGAACTTAGCTGCAAATCGGAATAAACCTTCCACACAGATGTACGAGAGCAGAGAAGGAAGATGGTTGGAGCGAGCTGGGGGTGAGATTAACATTTGTAAAAAAAAAAAAAGGCTTTTTTTGTTAGGGATTGTAGGGAAAGATCTGCCAAGGAAAATGAAGAATATATTTATGTATGCGACAACGGCGGCAAGAGTCTTAGCGTGGAAGAATGAAGAAATCTCGACCGAAGAACAGTGGCAAGAGAAATTGATGGACTATGCGGAATTGGCGAAATTGACCCACAAACTACATGACGAGGAGAGCTGTGACTTTAAAGAAGAGTGGGAACCTTTTACAAAATATCTAAAGAATCAACAAAATGAGCTGGACTCCTTGGCAAGTTTTGAATAAACATAGACTACTGGTTAACATCAGGGATGCGGGTGGCGCTGTGGGTTAAACCACAGAGCCTAGGACTTGCCGATCAGAAGGTCGGCGGTTCGAATCCCTGCGACTGAGTGAGCTCCCAATGCTCTGTCCCAGCTCTTGCCAACCTAGCAGTTCAAAAGCACACCAGTGCAAGTAGATAAATAGGTACCGCTCCGGCGGGAAGGTAAATGGCGTTTCCGTGCGCTGCTCTGGTTTGCCAGAAGTGGCTTAGTCATGCTGGCCACATGACCCGGAAGCTGTACGCCGGTTCCCTCGGCCAATAAAGTGAGATGAGCGCCGCAACCCCAGAGTCGGCCAAGACTGGACCTAATGGTCAGGGGTCCCTTTACCTTTACCTTTGTAATAGATAGATAGCCTAGAGATTTTTTACATTTTTATAACATGCAGAGAACAATATGTGTTAATAAACCAGAAAGAGGAACTGAGGGAAGTCGTGGGGGGGATATGGGGGGGGGGAGGAAATGGGGGGAAATACAATAGCTGAAATAATTTGTTATGTCAAAATTGTTAATAAAAATTATTATTAAAAAAGGAGCGAGTTGGGGGTGGAATCAATGAGAGGGGAGGGACTGCCAGGATATTGGCGGGGGGGACGAAGAAGTGCAGGGGAAGAAGGGGCTTGCCTTTGAACTGTCATGGAATTGGAGAGTCGGAAGGGACCCCCAAAGGTCATCCAGCCCAACCCCCTTCCCTTCCAACCCCCCGATGCTTTGTTTCTATAAGAATCCCAGAGATATGGCCATTGCAACCTCTGTTAAAAAAAACCCAAGGAAGTCGAGTCTGATCCGCGCTTGCAAAAAGCTTCCCTCAACCCCCGCAGGCTTTCGCGAGTCTTCCCACTTCTTGACAGAGTCAAAGACTGATGGATCCTGGCTTAACATTTCAATATGTGCCACTTCATTAAAGGAACGGAGTGCCGGGGGGAGATTTCGCTGCAAGGGGGCTGCCCTCTAATCTGCCCGACAAAAGCCAGAGTTATTAAACCATTAGAAGCTATACGTTTAATAATTCTTCCGCTGACTTCAGGGCTTTGCGTTTGTGTGTATGTTTTAATTGCAATTATTCGTGGCGAGGTTTACAGAAAAAAAGAATCACAAGGGGTTGGTGAGCTGCCTTGAGACGCGGCTCCTGGAGCCCCCGCGATTCCTGGAGGCCCATTCCAGCCCCAACATCCCCGCTAGTTGCACCTTGACCTTCTGGACCATAGCTGTCAACTTACAGATTTGAAAAGAAGGGGCCACCAACCTTGAAAATAAGGGATCAGCAGCCAAAATAAGGGGTTTTCAGAGCACAGGTACGTTCAACTTCTGAGCCCCTCCGAGCCAAAGGCAGAAAGCCCAGCCAGCAGCCAAACGAAGCCTCAAGCGGTGGTTCCCACAGCGCAGCAACCCGGCAAAGGGGATGCAGCAAGGAAAACCACCGTCACCTCTCCGCTGGGAAGCGCTGAGCAAAGGCGAGTCCCCAGGCAATGCGGCCAATTTGATTGGCACAAGGCATGCAAGCTCCACCCCCCCAGTCGTTCTTAGACTCCTTATTGGGTGAGCAACGCAGCCAAGCAACACAGTTGAAGCCTCCCTCCTCCCTGGCCGGCAGGGAGGGAGGGAGGGAGAGGAGCTGCTTCCTTTGAAACCCGGGAAATTTAAGGGACATCATCAATAAGGGACAGCAGCAGAAGGGAGGGTATTCCACAGGGCGGGCGCCACTACCGAGAAGACCCTCTGCCTGGTTCCCTGTAACCTGGCTTCTCACAGTGAGGGAACTGCCAGAAGGGCCTTGGCGCTGGACCTCAGTGTCCTGGCAGAACGATGGTGGAGACGCTCCTTCAGGTATACTGGACTGAGGCCGTTTAGGGCTTTAAAGGTCAGCACCAACATTTTGAATTGTGCTCAGAAACGTCCTGGGAGCAAATGAAGATCTTTCAGTACCGGTGTTATGTGGTCTCTGGGAGAGCCAAGCAAGTTTGGGCAACTATGGTGCATTTGCAGCACCTCAAGGATGAGGATGAGGGTCACCTAAGGAGACCCATCCAGGGAGCTGAACTTTTGGTTGAGCAACTGTGGCATAGAGGAGGGGGTTTCTCTCTCCCCTCGACCAAGAGGGTGCTGGCTCTGTTGTGTGTGTGTTTGTGTGTGTGTGTATGTGTGATAAACTCATCTAGACACTAAGTGACGCTGAAACGCTTTTCTCCCTGCAACCAGACAAATTGTGTCGTGCCAAGACTCCGATGCGTTTTTAATAATATAATGTCGTTGGCTTTTATTTCTGACGAGCGAAATGCCCACCAGATGGTGGGCATGGAGCTATAGGCATGCAGCGGCAATGATGAGCTGGAGGCATGCCAGCCCCAGCTTCCCTTTCCAGCTGATTTCTCCTCGCCCTCCTGTCTCCTGGCACGCTGCCTCTCTATCCCTCTGCTGGGGACTTTGCCTCTGGGCTGCGGCTTCAGCTGTTCCTTCCAGTTATAGTAAGTTCAGCAGTCTTTGCTTCTTCATTTGTGCGGCCTGTTGGTTGTTGGAATGTGGAAAAATGCAAATAGGATTGAGGAGAGACTGGGGATTGGTGCTGTGGCTGGTCAAGTCACAAAGCAGGGGGAAGGCAGTTCTATTTCCATATATAGTGGTACCTCAGGTTAAGTACTTAATTCGTTCCGGAGGGCCGTTCTTAACCTGAATCTGTTCTTAACCTGAAGCACCACTTTAGTTAATGGGGGCTCCTGCTGCCACCGCGCCACGGGAGCCCGATTTTTGTTCTTAACCTGAAGCAAAGTTCTGAACCTGAAGCACTATTTCTGGGTTAGCAGAGTGTGTAACCTGAAGAGTCTGTAACCTGAAGCGTATGTAACCCAAGGTACCACTGGACAATTCCGAGGGGACTTTGTTTTGGTTTTTTGAATGTGGTGTCTCTCTCAAAGGGGACGCGGGTGGTGCTGTGGGTTAAACCACAGAGCCTAGGACTTGCTGATCAGAAGGTCAGCGGTTCAAATCCCCCGTGACGGGGTGAGCTCCCATTGCTCGGTCCTAGCTCCTGCCAACCTAGCAGTTTGAAAGCACGTCAAAGTGCAAGTAGATAAATAGGTACCACTCGGGAGGGAAGGTAAATGGCATTTCCGTGCGCTGCTCTGGTTCTCCAGAAGCGGCTTAGTCATGCTGGCCACATGACCCGGAAGCTGTATGCCGGCTCCCTCGGCCAGTAAAGCGAGATGAGCGCTGCAACCCCAGAGTCGTCCGCGACTGGACCTAATGGTCAGGCGTCCCTTTACCTCTCAAGTGAAAGGTTTCATGTACCCCAAACACATTCCATTCACCAGCTTTCCCGATACAGTGGTACCTCAGGTTACAGACGCTTCAGGTTACAGATGCTTCAGGTTACAGATTCCGCAAACCCAGAAATAAAACTTCGGGTTAAGAACTTTGCTTCAGGATGAGAACAGAAATCGTGCTCTGGCAGTGCAGCAGCAGCAGGAAGCCCGATTAGCTAAAGTGGTGTTTCAGGTTAAGAGCAAAAGGGACACGCATACAAAAGTTAAAATACCTAAAGTGGATTAAGATCACCTCCGCTTGCAGGTAAACTGGTCTCCGATTTGAACCCTTGAGCTATTTATTTATTTTTAGGGCTGCATCCCTATCCTGCCTTTCCTCCACGGAGCTCAGGGTGAGTAGCCCACAGTTCTTTTGCCATCGCAAGGTCCCTTGTCGCCAAGCTGATTTCCGCCTCTCGTCCTCCTTGCCGTCTCCGGGGATGCTCCAAACCTTGCCGTCTGCCTCCTGCCTCGGATTCCAGATTTGTGGGCGCAAAGCCCTCCTCGCTGGTTTTAAAATACCTGCCACCTTCTCTGCTCTGCCAGGTTCCTGTTCCCCTGCCCCCTTTTAAAACCAGAGGGTATTTTTAGCTTTCTGGCTGGCTCGCTGGCTCTTCCTCGCGGGCTCCCTCTGGTTTCTTTAGCACTCCAGAGGGAGCCAAGAGAGAGAGGCTCCATGGAGATGGATTTCGCAGATGTGCCGTGCAGCGGGGCTCTGTGCCGGAAGAGGAGGCCCGTTGGCAAACAGAGAGCCCTCGCCATTCGATTGCAGCCGTTTCCCCAGCTTTAAATCCAGCCCCTCCACATTTTCATTTTAGCTGACATGTGTTTTTCTCGTTAAAATGAGGATGGGGGGGAAATAATCAGCGCTGAAGGGACAGCTCAGTCGGTAAAGTGTGGGACTCTTAACCTCAGGGTTGTGGATCAGACCCCCACATTGTGCAAAAGATTCCAGCGTTAGAATCTTAGAGTTGGGACCCTGAGGTTCATCCAGACCAACCCCAAGGAAGGAGAGTCCACCATTGTCCCAGGGAGTTGAACAGCTCTTACTGTTCTTCCTGATCTTGAGTCCATCTCGTAACTTGAAGCCATTGGTTCGAGTCCTACCCTCCAGAGCAAGGGTTTTGACCTCCCTTCCAATTTTACTGTTTCATGAAATTTCAGGGCAAATTTCCCCTTAACATGAACGCTTTGCATAAGCACACTTTTAACATTTATCTTTTGGCAAAGTGATTTTCCCCAATCCCAGGCATTTTTGGTCTGTTGTTATTTTGCTGTTTAGTCATGTCCGCCTCTTCGTGACCCCCCGGACCAGAGCACGCCAGGCCCTCCTGTCTTCCACTGCCTCCCGCAGTTTGGTCAAACTCATGCTGGTAGCTTCGAGAACACTGTCCCACCATCTCGTCCTCTGTCGTCCCCTTCTCCTTGTGCCCTCCATCTTTCCCAACATCAGGGTCTTTTCCAGGGATAAACATACAGTGGTAGCTTGGGTTACATACGCTTCAGGTTACAGACTCCGGTAACCCAGAAATAGTACCTCGGGTTAAGAACTTTGCTTCAGGATGAGAACAGAAATTGTGCTCCAGCGGCGTGGCGGCAGCAAGAGGCCCCATTAGCTAAAGTGGTGCTTCAGGTTAAGAACAGTTTCAGGTTAAGTACGGACCTTCGGAACGAATTAAGTACTTAACCCGAGGTACCACTGTACTAGGGGTCAGACCTGGAGTCCTGTGTTTCAGTTCTGGGCACCCTGCTTAAAGAAGGGTACATCAACAAGCTGGGAGATGTGCAGAGGAGAGTGACTGAGATAATCAAGGGAGTGGAAACCATGGAAGCTAAGGCCCAAAAAAGACTCAATATGGAGGCCAAATGGCCAAAGTATTGGGAAATATTAGAAAAAGATGGAGACAATTGGAAATTGCAGAGTATGGAGAAAATGAGAGATAAAGTGCGAGATTGGTTACATTACGCTCAGATTAAGGAAGTTTTTAAACTTGATAAAAAGTTAGGGTTCCAGGTGGAGAAATCGAAGTTGGAAACGGAACTGTTAGAGCCTAAAACTAAGGTACTTTCAAGAATGTACAACTTGCTGTTAAAATGGAACACACAAGATGAAACGGTAAAATCAGCCATGATAAAGTGGGCACAAGACATTGGGCATAACATTATGTTTGAGGACTGGGAAAGGTTGTGGACCACTGGGTTGAATTTCACTGCATGTAATGCTTTGAAAGAAAATGTAATGAAAATGATATACAGATGGTATATGACCCCAGTCAAACTTGCAAAAATATACCACTTGTCTGATAATAAGTGTTGGAAATGTAAAGAAAATGAAGGAACATTCTTCCACCTCTGGTGGACTTGTCCTAAAGTGAGGGCCTTCTGTGAAATGATATATAATGAGCTGAAAAAGGTATTTAAGTATACCTTCTCTAAGAAACCAGAGGCCTTCCTTTTGGGTATTGTCGGCCAAGGGGTGGTAAAGAAGGATCAAACATTCTTTATGTATGCTACAACAGCAGCAAGGATACTTTTCGCGAAATACTGGAAAACTCAAGATCTACCCACACTGGAAGAATGGCAGATGCAACTGATGGACTATATGCAACTGGCTGAGATGATCGGCAGAATCCGAGATCTGGGAGAGGAGACGGTAGAAGAAGATTGGAAAAAATTTAAGATTTATTTGCAAAAACATTGCAAACTGTATGAATGTTAAGCAGGATGCTTGATCATAAACAATTTGGCACCATTAAAATTGATGAAGTGAAGTAGGAAGATAAGTTAAAATATAAGAAAAAACAATTTTTCTTTTGGATAATTATTTGGCTAAATTCAATTGATAATCAGACAGTAAGGATGGAAGTAAGGTGATAATTTGCTGGATTAATTTTTCAATATAGAAGGTAGGGGCGGGAGATGCGAGGAGGTCACAAGAAGATGAGAAAATATGTTTATGTTATGTTATAACTTTGTTTGTTTGGCATATTGTAACTTAAAAATTTCAATAAATATTTATAAAAAAAAGGGAGTGGAAACCAAACCTTAAGAGGAATTGTCGAGGGAGTTGGGTATATTTGGCTTAATAATAATAATTTATTATTTATATCCTGCCCACCTGGCTGGGTCCCCACAGCCACGCTGGGCGGCTTCCAGCAGAATATTAAAATACAATGATTCACCAAATATTAAAGACTTTCCTAAACAGGGCTGCCTTCAGCTGTTATCTAAAGGTCAAGTAGTTGTTTATTTCCTTGACATCTGAAGGGAGGGTGCCACCACCAATAAGGCCCTCTGCCTGGTTCCATGTAACTTCACTTCTTACAAGTGAGGGAAGGGCCAGAAGGCCCTCGGTGCTGGACCTCAGTGTCCGGGCAGAATGATGGGGGTGGAGACGCTCCCTCAGGTATACTGGGCTGAGGCCGTTTAGGGCTTTAAAGGTCAGCACCAACACTTTGAATTGTGCTTGGAAACATACTGGGAGCCAATGTAGATCTTTCAAGACCAGTGTTATGGGGTCTCGGCAGCCACTCCTAGTCACCAGTCTAGCTGCCACATTCTGGATTACTTGTAGTTTCTGGGTCACTTTCAAAAGTAGCCCCACGTAGAGCGCATTGCAGGAGTCCAAGCGGGAGATAACCAGAGCATGCACCACTCTGGCGAGACAGTCTGCGGGCAGGGAGTGTCTCAGCCTGCGTTCCAGATGGAGCTAGTAGACAGCTGCCCTGGACACAGAATTGACCTGCGCCTCCATGGATAGCTGTGAGTCCAAAATGACTCCCAGGCTGCGCACCTGGTCCTTCAGGGGCAGAGTTGCCCCATTCAGGACCAGGGAGACTTAGTAAAGAGGAGCCTGACAGGCTAGCTATCCTCAAATATCTGAAGGGTTGCCACATGGAAGATGGAGCAAGCTTGGGGGTCTTCTTGGTTTAGGGAGAAGTCAAGTAGGAGGCGAAAGGAGAGAAAGTTATAAAAGTGGCCTGGAGAAAAGGGATAGAGAAAAGTTATCCTTCCTCTCTCATGACACCCATGGATGTTCAATGAAGGTGAATGTTGGAAGGTTCAGGACAGAAAAAAGAAAGTCCTTTATGCTGTGTGTGTGTGTGTGTGTGTGTGTGTGTGTGTGTAGTTGGACAATGGAACTCCCTGCCACTGGAGGCAGAGATGGTCACCAACTTGGATGGTTTTAAAAGGGGGTGAGACAAATTCATGGAGGAGAGGCTACTAGCCACACGGTTGTGCTCCTCCGGGATTTGGAGGAAAGCTGTCAGGGATGCTTCAGCTGCGATTCATGAATTGCAGGGGGTTGGACTAGATGACCCTCGGGGTCCCTTCCAACTCTACAGTTCCAGGATTCTATAAAAGGAAGGTTGAGGGGGAGTGGGGGGGAAAGGGGGCGTTGTGTTTCGGTGCATGTATTCATGCAAAGACCGAAAGAGGGGAGAGGGGCTTCAGCGACAACATGATTGGGGGGGGTGGAAATCCCCTTGATTTTTATTCCCCGAACCTCACACGTTCAGGAGCCATCTCAGGCCATTTCTGGGGGGTGTGGGGGTGCGTCTTTCGGCAGTCAGATTGACACACTCAATTGGCAGGTGGACGGCTTCTACCAATTTGACAGCACTTTGGGATAGAGGAGAGATGGCTTTTCTCCTTCTTCCGGGGAGAGGGAGAGAGAGAATGAAAGCCACTGAATGGCTGATCCTGGCGGTAACTCTTATTACTCTGTCAATTCAAGCTGAATTTTCAGCTTTTTTCGCCCCTCTCCAAAAAGGAGAAAGGCTATTTTGGATTCAAAGCATTGTGAGCAGAGAAAAGTGCCGGAACTCAAGATCTGCCTCTCTTGCACACCAAGAAGATGAAAAAACAGCAAGGCACGCTCCCTGCAAGGCTCACCTAGAAACCTCTATCCTCTTGGCTGCCTCTACTTCCTTCCCACCCCTCTCATAATAATGGATCTGGGCAGGGATGGGTCGGGGTGGGGTACATGGTTTCGCAAATCCTCATTTACACTGCACAAAGACCCTGTGAGGTAGGTGAGGCTGAGAGGTCACACACCCAGAGATGAGATCCGTTTACGGGACGCTCCCCTTCTGGTGGAGTCCTGTATAAACATCGGCGCACATCCAGTAAGATAAGTGCATGCAGAATCAGGGGAGATCCGCCGAATCAGGGTTGTGTTGGAATTGTAGCATCAAGCATTTTTTATTTATAGCAAAGAAATAAAAGCAACTGTTGTGTGAGCAGTGTTAACGGAGAAATCTGAGGGCTCCCTTGGACAAAAAACCAAGGACACCAGCCAGGAATACCAGAGCAAAACAGCAGCCAGCAGGTTTGGTCTTTATTGAAGACTGTCGCCACAGGACTCCCACCTGCCACCAGGTGGAACAAGATGGAAGCCCCGAACAAAAGAGAACCCAAACTTTTATTAGCTGCTAATCCCCATGTTACACCCCTCCAAACTACATCACTCATACATCATGAAAGGGGAGGTCTGGTGGCAGTAATCTGAGCATCCTGGACCCTGCCCCATGGTTCCCCTTGCCCTCCACCAAAGGCCCATCAAGTGGAACAAAAGAGATATTTACATTTCCCTGTTTCCCAACCAAGTTCATCACACCCTTTTGTCTTCATCTGGGTTTGATATTTCTGGAATCGCTACCTGTCTGGCACTCAGGTATCAGGAGGCCAGGGATTATCACTCAGGCAGAGGGGCTGCTGAGCAGCTGAGCTCACAGGTCTATAGGAATTTTGGAATGTTTCCAGTGAGCCAGTACATAGATATATTTATCAGTGAATTCTTACATTTGGTATCGTGCAGCAGAGGCCCTTTGAATAGATAGGAAGAAACTGTGATGAAGTGTTTTGTGGGGACAAGTCACAAAAGTGATTGTGCTGGTTTTGGTAGTGGGCTGCATGTGCATGATATCTACTGGAGGGGCAACCCCCCCCAACCTAGACATAAATTCCTGCAACAGTAGCTTTCTCACACATCCTCTCTGTCGGAGAGAAAGAACAGAGAGCGGACGTTTATTTGCCTGACTTCCCTTTACACAGACAATTCATAACAAATGGAATCATCGGGTCATGTGACCTCTGCGATAGTAGCGGTGAAAACACTGACATCCACAGGGATTCGAACCCAGGTCTCAATCAGGTCTTAGTCCAACCAAACACCCTAACCTCCACACTGGTTCTTTCAGGCGATGTGGCCGACATACATGCACAGATATATATTTTGCAGCCATGTGGACTAGAAACTCCCCTCCCCAATTATTTCAAGATAATTATTAATGAAAATCCTCTCTGCCCCTATTCCCATCTCCCTTTCAAGAGAGAACCCAGGAGTCCTGATGGCACTGGGGAAACTGTGGCCTTGCAGAGGTTGCTAGACTACAACTCCCTGTTGAATGGTTACTTTAAATGTAAAGGTTCATCATTGTTTCCACCCAATGTGTATGTCTTTAAGGGGCCAGAGCAAGGGCCAGAGCAAGATAAGGAGACCCAGCTTTACAGCTGTGAAACATAGCAGGTGCTGCTGAGTTGCATTGATTAAGGTGTGTCAGCATTTGGGTGTAGTATATAAGGAGCAGCACCTAGCACTCCCATTACCCTGGGGGTTGGGTCATGTTTGTTTGTTAATGTATTTAGTGTAAAAGGAGTTTTTGGTTTTCTAATTAAAACCTTGTTTAAGTTATTTTTGAGTCCCTTTCTTTTTAATGCATGGTCTCCCCAGCAAGCTCTCTGCAGCGCTACCAAACTACAAATAGCCAACACTCCCATCATTCCCTGCTGTGACCACTGGTCCTGCTGGCTGCTTGCGGCTGCAGGGAGCTGGAGCCCAGCGCTGTTTAGGGGGCTACTGGTCTGCCCAGTTCCTGGGAGTTCTTCATTGTTAAGTAACACAAGAAAACCTTTGCGATCTCTTCCCCCAGTTGCTGGGCAGATTTGGGAGGAATTTAGCATCTATTTCTGCAGTTTTCTGCCCCCCCCCTCTCTCTCTCTCTCTCTCTCTCTCTCTCTCTCTCTCTCTCTCCAAGAAGATAAGATCATCATTGCTCTCAAGCAAGGAGGGAGTCTGGGCTGAACCACAATGCAAGCAGAAGGAATGATCCTCCCATGCAAGGAAGGAAGGAAGGAATGAAGGAAAGAGAGAAGAAGGAAGGATGGAAGGAAGGAGGAAGGGAGGGAGGGAGGGAGGGAGGGAGGGAGGGAGGGAGGGAGGGAGGGAGGGAGGAAGGAAGGAAGGAAGGAAGGAAGGAAGGAAGGAAGGAAGGAAGGAAGGAAGGAAGGGATGTAGCTAGAACCTGCAGTTCAAAACCTTTTCCAATAAACCTTTTATTTCCTATGTGTCATACTCTTATTACAACGCGTCCCCCCCAACACATTTTTTTTACTCACTTTGCTTTTCTGACCATGGCTCTGATCTTTTATAATGTGAGCAGTTTAAAATTATTTAAAATAAAAATCTTCTATGGGGAAAAAAAATATTCCCTCAACTTTTTAGACATCTTCCAGGCAATTTTGCTTCTGGGTTCTCAATTTGGGTTGGGTTTTTTTGTGGGGTGGGGGAGTGCAGGGCTGACGGTTTTTTTTAAAAAAACACTGGAGGGCCACGTTCAACCTTCTGGAAAAGGCCCTGATGTTGGGAAAGATGGAGGGCCCAAGAAGAAGGGGACGACAGAGGACGAGATGGTGGGACAGTGTTCTCAAAGCTACCAGCATGAGTTTGACCAAACTGCGGGAGGCAGTGGAAGACAGGAGTGCCTGGCGTGCTCTGGTCCAGGGGGTCACGAAGAGTCGGAAACCACTAAACGACTAAACAACAACAACAATAGGCTGGTGGCCATCACTGCCTCCTGTGGCAAGGAGTTCCATAGTTCAACTCTGTGCTGCATGAAAGGTCCTTTCTTTCCTCTGTCCCAAATCTTCAAAAGAACACCCCAAAAAGCATGGCTGCAGAAGCCATGCTGATCCTTCCTCCGCAAAGGCTTGTTCTTCTACAAGTTCCGTGCTTCCGGCATTAAACCACACTCTCCCACTATTTCATTGGAGGCTGAAATTACCCCCGTGGCCCTATCATTTCCATGGCTTCCCTGGGATGATCCCTTAAAAAAAGAAAATCACTTGTCACTTTGGCTGTCTTCCAATTTCTGGGCAAGCTGGCTGATTTTAGTAACAAGTCGCATTCTTGTTGGGTAAGGAGATCAACAATTCCAGGCCTGCCGATGTGTTAATTTTTCAATTTTCAGTTTGCCCTAGAATAATCCTTTCCCAGACGCCCCCTCAAAAACCTTGGTTCAGGCGTGCATTATCTGCCCAAATCTTACGCAGTTAGCACCACGACACAAAGCCTTCATTCAGCTTCTCTGCAATGGCTGTATCTTCCTTCGCTAGTCCTTTCACACCTCTGTGTCTACCACGTCCAGCCACACACCCTCCCATCCGATTTCTGGCTTCTAGTATATTTAAAGAAGGCTGTTATTGTCTCGGTGTTTTTAGCAATATGCTTCCTCATATTGCCTTATTGTCACCCAACTTCTTGCAACAGAAATTATTTTTAATTTCATACGTTTAGCCTATTTATAGCGCGCAACAAACAGACCTGAGTGTTGTTCTAAATAAAATCTGCCCTTTTTTCCCTTATGGGGTATCCAAGAGCCCATATAGAGTCCTTACGTAGGTTCCCTATTGGTAGGAGAAAATAACAGAGGCCAACCAGAGAATATTGAGAAGCAAAGCAGCTAGTGAGCCTGCTTTATTGATCTGTTGCAACAGGGTGCTCCCCTCTCACGCAGGAAAGGAGGAGGACCCAGAACCAAGGTGTGTCCGCCCTTATACTGTATAGACATTTTAAATTCCCCGCCCTGGAGCTCCAGACCACCCCTCCATACATCATACATACATCACAGAAGGGGTGTAACCCAAGAACCCCCCCCCCCGATACATCATACCTACATCACAGAAAAGGTGGTCTACAGCAGAAATCTGACTGCGTTGTTTATCTTGTCTGACAGGTTACCTGTTAATGCTCACTTGATTGGATACCCTGGGGAGCCTCGCCAGTCTTTTGTAATGATAAATACTTAGTTCCTGAGCCAGGTCACAGGCTCGCCCTATTCATACACAGACATACCCTTAAGACAGGATTTGTGAAGGAAAAGACAATGGGGAGGCTTTTCCATTTTCCTTTGACCTTGCAGAGAAAACATTTGCTCAGTTTGGGAATGAAAAATGGTTTCAGGTTGGTCTTCCTGTGCTGATCTATGTATGTGCTTGGTTGGTACATTCATGAATATTTGTTATACATCTAAGACCTTAAAATTCTCATCACAGTGTCAGAAGCTCTGCTAGAAGTAAATCCTTGTTTCAGAACTTAGGACCTGGCTATACAGCCACAAATAAAAAGTTTTAAATGTGTTGCAAAGTACAGACTACACTAGATCGCAACAGGGAGCTGTGTCAAATGCCTTTTTCAAAACCTTTTTAAAAACAGCATTTTCACAGCGTTTTTTTAAAAATATGCGAGTAGATTCTACCTTAGTGTATTTGTCTGAAATCCCGGACAGCCTCTGCCAGTCCGTGCCGACTGCACTGAGCTAGGGCAGACCAGTGAGTCTGGCTCAGAGTAAGACAGTTTCTTGTGCTCCAAAGGCTTCAAAGTTATCCAAAAAGCCCTGGCAGAAATCGAAGATCAGGTGTCGTCAGATCACTAAGGCCCAAAATATCCCACTGACGGTTGTAAAACCATCAGAGGAAGAGCATAAAGACCAGAGGCAAAGCTATTATCCGATGCTATCAAAGGTGAATGAATTGATGTCTGATATCATCGGATTTTTGCAGGTGTTCAGCATCTAGGATCTGCAAAGCGCAACCCTGTAACTGGTCGAAGGTCAAAGGCAAGCAGGGCTGCTTCAGGTGTGAGTGGAGACTCATAGAAACATAGATTTGTAGCATTGGAAGGAACCCTGTGGTCATCTAGTCCAACCTGCTGCAATGCAGGAATCCCTGACATAACCCAGGGCTGGACTTACCATATTTTTCGCTCTATAAGACGCACCAGACCACAAGACGCACCTAGTTTTTGGAGGAGGAAAACAAGGAAAAAAATATTCTGAATCCCAGAAGCCAGAACAGCAAGAGGGATCGCTGCGCAGTGAAAGCAGCAATCCCTCTTGCTGTTCTGGCTTCTGGGATAGCTGCGCAGCCTGCATTCGCTCCATAAGACGCACACACATTTCCCCTTACTCTTTAGGAGGGAAAAAGTGAGTCTTATAGAGCAAAAAATACAGTAGGTTTGATGAGGCCCTAAGCTACTGAAGGTAATGGGGCCCTTTGTATGTCCAGCTGTCCTTTGTCAACAACAAATGGCCGCTGTTTTATGTGTTTAATATATGGTGTATGGTAATTGATGGACCTAATAGGTATCTCAAGCCATTTGCACATGTTGTCATGCAACCGGTCCATGCAGAATGTGGGCACTCTCTATATAAAGGTAAAGGGACCCCTGACCATTAGGTTCAGTCGCGGACGACTCTGGAGTTGCAGTGCTCATCTTGCTTTATTGGCCGAGGAAGCCGGCGTACAGCTTCTGGGTCATGTGGCCAGCAGGACTAAGCCGCTTCTGGAGAACCAGAGCAGCGCATGGAAACGCCATTTACCTTCCCGCCGGAGCGGTGCCTATTTATCTACTTGCACTTTGACGTGCTTTCGAACTGCTAGGTTGGCAGGAGCTGGGACCGAGCAACGGGAGCTCATCCTGTTGCGGGGATTCGAACCGCCGACTTTCTGATCGGCAAGCCCAAGAGGCTCAGTGGTTTAACCCACAGGAGCAAGCCAGTGATATTTGAGGGAGCAGGCTAGCAGGTGGGGCCCATGACTTACATCATGGGAGCCTACACAACACAAAACACTGTTGCTGTATGTAGGTTCTATTTTATTTCTTTTTTATCTTATATTTTGGAAATGTACATCCAGGAGGTTTTTTCCTTTAATTTTTTTTGGGAGGCCCACTCCTAAGCTATAGCTTGTTTAGCTTATACATAAATCCGGCACTGATACAACCTCTGTTTAAAAATCACAACTGAAGGAGAGTCACCATCTTCCAAGGTAGCCTGTTCCCCTGTTGAACAGCTCTTACCATCAGAAAGCTCTTCCTAATTTTTAGTCGGAGTCTTCTTTTTTGCAATCTGAATCCACTGGGTAGGGTCTTACCCTCCAGAGCCGGAGATAACAAGATTCTTCCCTTTTCCACATGAGATATTTGAAGATCGTTATCCTATCTCCTGTTGTCTTTGTCCATGGAGTTTTCTTGGCAGGGATACTGGAGTGGCTTGCTGGCTCCTGCTCCAGGCGGATCACGTTTGGTCAAAACTCTCCACTATGACCTGTCCATCTTGGGTGGCCCTGCACGGCATAGCTCATAGCTTCTCTAAGTTATTCAAGCCCCTTCGCCATGGCAAGGCAGTGATCCATGAAGGGATCCATGAAGTGGAAGTGAGAGCTGGACCATAAAGAAGGCTGATCACAGAAGAATTGATGCTTTTGAATTCTGGTGCTGGAGGAGACTCTTGAGAGTCCCATGGACTGCAAGAAGAGCCAACCTATCTATTCTTACGGAAATCAGCCCTGAGTGCTCACTGGAAAGACAGATTGTGAAGCTGAGGCTCCAAGACTTTGGCCACCTCATGAAAAGAGAAGACTCCCTGGGAAAGACCCGGATGTTGGGAAAGATGGAGGGCACAAGGAGAAGGGGGCGACAGAGGAGGAGATGGTGGGACAGTGTTCTCGAAGCTACCAGCATGAGTTTGACCAAACTGCGGGAGGCAGTGGAAGACAGGAGTGCCTGGCGTGCTCTGGTCCGTGGGGTCACCAAGAGTCAGACATGACTAAACAACAACATCCTATCTCCTCTCAATCTCCTCTTCTCCTGGGCCAAACATACCCAGCTCCTCCCAAGTCTTGCTTTCAAGACCCTCAATCATCTCAGTCGCCCTCCTCTGCGCATGCTTGCAAATAACCTTCTTCAATTGTGGTGCCCAGAATTGGACACCGTATTCCAGGTGGAGTCTGTCCAAGGTGGAATAGAGCAATACTTTGGCTTCCCTTGATCTGGACACTAGACTTCTTTTAATACAGCCTGGAATTGCATTGGCCGTTTTTGCTGCTACACCATGCCTTCCTGGGTGGTTTCTACCAGAATCTTCTACAGATGCTCTCTGCATGTGGGACTTCTGTTATCCCTTAAGACACACTGACTAGATGCTTGGAAGCTGTGGCTGCATGGGAGACGGTTGAAGTTAAATCCTTCGAAGACAGAGGTCCTCTGGCTGGGTTGGGACGATATGGGATTGGGGGACTAACTCCCATCTCATGCGGGGTCTCAATTAGTGCCAGCGCCTTCTGTCAAGAGCTTGGGTGTAATCTTTGACGCCTCCCTTTCCATGGAGCCACAGCAAAAGTGGCATTTTTCCATCTCTGCCATATTAAGCAATTGGTCCCTTACCTTTCTCGCCCTGATCTGGCCACTGTGATCCATGCGATGGTCACCTCCAGGCTTAATTATTGTAACTCGCTCTACGTGGGGCTGCCCTTGAAGCTGACCCAGAAACTCCAGCAGGTGCAGAATGCTGCAACGAGGCTCCTTACAGGGTCTTTACAGGATCACATTTATCCAGTGCTTTACCAGCTGCACTGGCTCCCGGTGGAGTACAGGGTCAGGTTGAAGGTGCTGGTTTTGACCTTTAAAGCCCTATGCTGCCTAGGACCCTCATACGTACGGGATCGCCTCTCCTGGTACGCCCCGCGGAGGACCTTACGGTCCACAAATAACAACACTTTGGAGGTCCCAAGTCGCAAGGTGGTTAGATTGGTCTCAACTAGGGCCAGGGCCTTTTCAGTACTGGCCCCGACTTGGTGGAACGCTCTGTCACAGGAGACTAGGGCCCTGCGGGACTTGACATCTTTCCGCAGGGCCTGCAAGACGGAGCTGTTCCGCCTGGCCTGTGGTTTGGACTCAGTCTGACCCTATTGTTTCCCTCCCCTTACGGTTTGGATTTATGGGCTACTTTTAAAATGAAGCTGCATTTTAAATTGCATTTTAACCTGTATTTTCAATTGGTTCCCCCCCATTATGTTTTTACTTTAATTTTATTGGTGTTAGCCGCCCTGAGCCTGGCTTTGGCTGGGGAGGGCGAGGTATAAATAAATTATTATTATTATTATTATTATTAGTCTGATATTTGTCCCTCCGTGCTGCTCAGAAGCCAGAGAGGATCTTTTTTTACTGCATTGTAGCTGCCTGGGCTCCCCTTATCTTGCTCTCCTTTGGCTTCGATTGACACTCTGCTCACTGCTCCGACACCTCCTTCCTCTCTGCTATACCCTGAGTCAAAGCTATCTCTCTGCTGGCAGAAACAGCCCGCTGTGCATTCCTGGCTGAGGACGGCTACTTGATAGGGGACCTGTCACTCCCTGCTTTGTTTATCAGCAGAGCTCAGGGCCCCCTGCTCTGTGGCACTCGGGAGGGGAGATTTGTAGGCCACAAATCTTTGCAAAAAGACAAAGAGGGCATTTGGCAACAGAGGACAGGACAAAAGACCAACCCTCAATTTCTCCAAATCCTGTGTTGAAGGAAAAACTGCTCCTTTTCCCTATGGGGTACCTAAGAGCCCATATAGAGTCCTTACATAGGTTCCCAATTGGTAGGAGAAAACAGAGGCCAACCAGAGAATATTGAGAAGCAAAGCAGCTAGTAAGCCTGATCTTTATTCAACTGTTGCAACAGGGTCCCCACTCACCACATGCAGGAGGGAGGATGAACCCAGAACGATGGTGTGCAAGCCCTTATATAGACTTTTGGAAATTGCCCACCCTGCAGCTCAAGACCACCCCCCAAAACATCATACATACATCATAGAAGGAGGCGATCTACAGCAGAAATCCTGCTTTGCCAGGATACCTGACAATGGTCACTGATTGCTTTACCTGGGCAGCCTGGCCATTCTTTTGTGATAGTAAATACTTAATTCCTGAGTCCAGGTCACAGGCTCACCCTATTCATACCCAAATGTGCCCTTAAGGCAGGATTTGTGAGCACAGAGACAATGGGGAGGCTTTTCCCATTTCCATCCAAACTGCAGAGCAATGTAGTGGTGCTTCAGGTCAAGAACAGTTTCGGGTTAAGAACAGACCTCCGGAACGAATTAAGTACTTTACCCAAGGTACCACTGTACTTGCACTTTGATGTGCACTTTGATGTGCTTTGAAAGTGCTAGGTTGGCAGGAGCTGGGACTGAGCAATGGGAGCTCATTCCATCGCAGGGATTCGAACTGCTGACCTTCTGATCGGCAAGCCCTAGGCTCTGTGGTTTAACCCACAGCGCCACCCGCGTCCCAAACTATATACAGTGCTACCTCAGGTTAAGAACTTAATTTGTTCCGGAGGTCCGTTCTTAACCTGAAACTGTTCTTAACCTGAGGTACCACTTTAGCTAATGGGGCCTCCTGCCGCCGCACTGCCGGAGCATGATTTCTCTTCTCTTCCTGAAGCAAAGTTCTTAACCCGAGGTACTATTTCTAGGCTAGCAGAGTCTGTAACCTGAAGCGCCTGTAACCCGAGGTACCACTGTACATAAGGTAAAGGTAAAGGTACCCCTGCCCGTACGGGCCAGTCTTGCCAGACTCTGGGGTTGTGCGCCCATCTCACTTAAGAGGCCAGGGGCCAGCGCTGTCCGGAGACACTTCCGGGTCACATGGCCAGCGTGACATCGCTGCTCTGGCGAGCCAGAGCTGCACACGGAAACACCGTTTACCTTCCCGCTGGTAAGCGGTCCCTATTTATCTACTTGCACCCGGAGGTGCTTTCGAACTGCTAGGTTGGCAGGCGCTGGGACCGAGCAGCGGGAGCGCACCCCGCAGCAGGGATTCGCACCGCCGACCTTTCGATCAGCAAGTCCTAGGCGCTGAGGCTTTAACCCACAGCGCCACCTGTGTCCCACCACTGTACATAAATATGTGCAAATGGTCTCGTTTGCGTTGCTTTCCAACGGGTCACAGACTCCCAGGTTTGCCAAGGTGGAATTTGCACGGTGGGATTTTAATTCCGTGCTGATGAGAGCCCAAAGATCTCTTTCCTTCCAGCCTCCTTTTCCAACGAGAGCAGCCGAATGCGCTCGGCTCCTCTGCAATTGGTGCAACCTCAGACATGCTCAAATCTTTATTTCCACTGTCCCCCCCTTTGGCCCCCCTCTCCTCTTCTTCCTGCCTCTTTTCCATTCCGCAGCACCCACAGCCGAGCAGCTGTGTGGAGTGACACCTCTCTCCTCTCAGCATCTTCCCAGATGTTCCCAAATCCCGCTTTCAAATACGCTCCTGCAATTTTTGTCTTCTCCTCTCTCTCCCTGCCTCTGTCCGCACCCAGCGGCACTTCCGTTTCGGGCCAGGAGGAACATCAACCGCAAATTGATCTCTTGCTTCAGAAATGGGCCTCTTAGCTCTCCCTTTAATTCAGGTTCCAGTTTCCTACAAACGTAGAATTGCAGAGTCGGAAAAGATCCCTGAGGGTGATCTGGTCCAACCAGATCTGCAGGAATCGCAGAAACCTCAACAGATGGTCACCTTGTGGGAAGGGATTTCATGAGTAGGAAAGGATGTGTTAATTGCAATTTATCCCTCTAGGTGCCCCCATGGACAGAGTTTCAAAATCCCGTGCTTGGCAGCAAAATTGAAAGTATAGGAATTAGGCAAGTCCAGGTATGAAATAAGATGGCTTCGACCTTCCTACCCGGCTTAAGACAGACTCAGGAAATAACAAGTAAGTTTAAAAATAAGATTTACTCGCTGTATAATCAAGCACTGGTTCACAGCAAAGGCAGCAGTAAAAACTATGCAGGCAAAATACTTATATTTACTGTAAAACCAACTTCAGGTATGAGCTGGTCAAATGAAGACAGAGAGGAACAGGAAGTACTATATGCTCCTCCCCAGGAGAGGAGGGGATATGACATCACACAGAGTCCTCTCTACCAATTGTATTTCTATGGTCTGAGAATCTGCCTATCAGCAAAAGAGCTCTGTGTTGTTAGTCCCTTCTTATGCTAACTAGCAAGAACGTGCGTTTGTTAGGTTGGGCTGCTCATGTCCCCCACAAACCCCCCAAGGAAGAAGACGGGACTGAATGAACCATCAAGCAAAAGCGATGGTGTTTGGGGCATCTTGGGAATGGGGCCCCACAGAAATTTCCCATTGCCAGATTTTTAACATTTAACAATGTCACAAAATTGCTCAGCTGAAGTCTATTCAAAATAATAATAATAATAGTAATAATAATAATAATAATATCTTTATTGTCATTGCCCCCTCTCGGGGACCACAAAATTACTTGGCTGCTCCATCCACCCAGGTAGGGCACTCCACACAAAATCAAAACAACTATAGAAACACTAGTTAAAACAATACAGTATAATACAGCAAGGAAGATTAGATGACTTTCAAAGTCCAGGCTTCCCATTCAGGGCCGAGATCGCTCTGGAGAAGAAGCTGTTCTTAAGACGGCTCGTTCTTGTCTTCATCGTCCTGTATCTCTGTCCCGACGGCAGGAGCTCGAAGAGACAGTGACCAGGATGTGATGGGTCTTTTAGTATGTCCAGTGCCTTCCTATGGCACCTTGTGGCATAAATCTGCTCTAAGGTGGAGAGTGAGCAGCCAACAATGCTCTCTGCTGCCTTAACAACTCTGCACAACCCCATCCTGTCCTGGGTAGTACAGCTTCTGTACCACACACATAAGCCATAAGTGAGCACGCTCTCAATGGCACAGTGATAGAAGGCAAGCAGCAGTTTCTAAGGATGGTTTTTCCTTAGAATTCTCAAAAAGTACAGTCTCTGCTGCGCAAGAGAACAGAACAACAAGGCAAGCTGGACGCCTAAGTGCAGAAACAGATGTGTTATGTAAGATGAGTTTTTGAGGTTCTGATCAAAGACTTTGCAATTAGAAAAGGGGGCGGGGAGTATTCAGATGCAGATAAAGTGGAAGGATGCAAAAAATCAACATTATTTTTCCATCTCGATGTAGGTTTCGTTTCATCCCAAAAAACCAAAATTTTATTTGCTGTTTATTATTCTTTACATTTTGAATTAGATATACCGTATTTTTCGCTCCATAAGAAGCACTTTTTTCCTCCTAAAAAGTAAGGGGAAGTGTCTGTGCATCTTATGGAGCAAATGTGTGGTCCTTGGAGTCGAATTGCCCAGGGGCAAAAAGCAGATCGTGCTTTTTTTTTAGAAAGAGGGAAGGGGGTGTTGAAACAAGGCCACTGAGCAGCTGATCAGCAAGCGATCGGGAGGGAGATAAGGGACGCTAGAGATAAAGGAGGCTGCCTGGGAGGGGGGGAGGTAAAAGCCCATGGATCCTCAGGATTTTTGCATTGGGTCACCCCAAATTCACCATCAGATCACATAGCATGTCCATGGCTATAGCCTGCACCCAAAAAATCATGCACCCACTGTTTTGTGGGGCCGCAATGGCGCACAAACGTGGTTACAAAGCACGGGCCCACATGGATCCTCAGGATTTTTGCATTGGGCTACCCCAAACTCACCGTCAAATCACATGTCTGTGGCCACAGCATGAACCACAAAAATCATACATCCACTGTTCCATTCAGAATATGCATTATTTTCTTGTTTTCCTCCTCTAAAGACTAGGTGCGTCTTATGGCCAGGTGTGTCTCATGGAGCGAAAAATACGGTATATGGGGGCACCCAAATCTTTGGTGGCTTCTAAAGGTCTTGGGAGAAAAGCAATGACAAACCGAGACAGCATCTTAAAAAGCAGAGACATCACCTTGCCAACAAAGGTCCGAATAGTAAAAGCTATGGTTTTCCCAGTAGCGATGTATGGAAGCGAGAGCTGGACCATAAAGAAGGCTGATCGCCGAAGAATGGATGCTTTTGAATTCTGGTGCTGGAGGAGACTCTTGAGAGTCCCCTGGACTGCAAGAAGATCAAACCTCTCCATTCTGAAGGAAATCAGCCCTGAGCGCTCACTGGAAGGACAGATCCTGAAGCTCAGGCTCCAATACTTTGGCCACCTCCTGAGAAGAGAAGACTCCCTGGAAAAGACCCTGATGTTGGGAAAGATGGAGGGCACAAGGAGAAGGGGACGACAGAGGAAGAGATGGTGGGAGAGTGTTCTCGAAGCTACCAGCATGAGTCTGACCAAACTGTAGAAGGCAGTGGAAGACAGGAGGGCCTGGCGTGCTCTGGTCCAGGGGGTTGTGAAGAGTCGAACACGACTAAACGACTCAACAACAACAACAACAAAGGTCTTGATCCAGCCCTGGAAGGAGAACCCAACACCTTTAGAGGAAGTCTGTTCTGCTCTACAGCGCCCCTGGTGGAACAACGAGAACGTGCAAGATTCAACTGGGAACTTTTAACTGGGTTGTGAAAATGGCTTCGGAAAAGGGCGAAATAGACCGCCCTTGTCTGCCTGCCTCCTTCCTGCCAGCCTCAATTAGTGCTCTTTCAGTCACCTGCCCTTTCCATGCCCCCGCTCTTTCTCACATCCTTCTCCCCGTCGTATCGGTCTGTCATTGCGCCCCCCAAACACACACAACATTGGCCTCTCATGACTCCCCCCGCCTGGCCTTGTCCATCTCCATTAGACACAAGTGACAGGAGTCTGGGGCAGAGCTGATGAGGTTTAATTTCAGGGCCAGATGGATGGCATTGGGAGGACTTTCGCGCTCAGCCACCGCAAGACGTCAAGAAGAGAACCTCAGTCAGTTGCCAGGTGGTCATCGATGCCCCCTCTGGACAGTTGTAGGAATTTATGTATAGGTTGGGGGGGTTGCCCCTCCAGCAGATATCATCCACATGCAGCCCACTACCAAAATCAGCACAATCGCTTTTGTGACTTTTGTGATTTGTCCCCACAAAACACTTCATCACAGTTTCTTCCTATCTATTCCAAGGGCCTTTGCTGCACGATACCAAATGTAAGAATTCACTGATAAATGCATCTATGTACTGACTCACTGGGAAAACTTCAGAAATTCATCTAGACATGTGAGCTCAGCTCCTCAGCAGCCCCTCTGCCTGAGCGATAATTCCTGGCATCCTGATACCTGAGTGCCAGACAGGTAGCCCTTCCAGAAATATCAAACCCAGATGAAGACAAAAGGGTGTGGTTAACTTGGCTGGGAAACAGGGAAATGTAAATATCTCTTTTGTTACACTTGATGGGTGTTTGGTGGAGGGCAAGGGGAACCATGGGGCAGGGTCCAGGATGCTCAGATTACTGCCACCAGACCTCCCCTTTCATGATGTAACCATGATGTATGGGGAGGTGTAGCATGGGGGATTAGCAGCTAATAAAAGTTTGGGTTCTCTTTTGTTCTGGGCTTCCATCTTGTTCCACCTGGTGGCAGGTGGGAGTCCTGTGGCGACAGTCTTCAATCAAGACCAAGCCTACTGGCTGCTGTTTTGCTCTGGTGTTCCTGGCTGGGGTCCTTGTTTTTTTGTCCAAGGGAGCCCTCAGATTCCTCCATTAACAGGACCTAAAACAACAACAACACAGCCCAACAAGGGTAGAAGCAGAGACATAGCTGCCTGGCCCCTCCAACCTTCATTTTACTTTTAAATTTATTTTCACATTTATATCCCAAGGAATTTGAGGTGGCTTGCATGGTCACCCACTTCACCGATTGGCCCTCACGACAACCCTGTGAGGTCTTCTTCATTGGCAATCCCTCGTAGCTGAGTAAGATTGTTTTCCAAAAACACAGTCTTAACAGTGAGTCCATAATTGACTGTGGAGGCCAGTTCTGGATCCACACGTCCCTCCACAGTGGGGACATAGGTGTCCGGGCACCTTTTCCAGCCCCTCCCTCTTTTTGGGGGTGAGCAGGTAAAGGTAAAAGGACCCCTGGCCATTAGGTCCAGTTGTGGCCGACTCTGGGGTTGCGGCGCTCATCTCGCTTTACTGGCCGAGGGAGCCGGCGTACAGCTTCCGGGTCATGTGGCCAGCATGACTAAGCTGCTTCTGGCGAACCAGAGCAGTACACAGAAATGCCATTTACCTTCCCGCCAGAGTGGTACCTATTTATCTACTTGCACTTTGACATGCTTTCGAACTGCTAGGTTGGCAGGAGCTGGGAGGAGCAACAGGAGCTCACCCCGTCACGGGGATTCGGACCGCTGACCTTCTGATCGGCAAGTCCTAGGCTCTGTCCCACAGGGTGAGCAGAGTGGATCCTAAACAGGGCTGCTCAGTCGTGGATACAGCTGCCGAGCTGCTCAATTGCCTCATTCCTTGAGTAAGAGCGACTGAATCTGTATCCACCGCCTGTGTGCCGGTTCATGACTAGGGGCTTCCAGATTTCATGGTCCTGCCCCAGTTACCATTCGTCGATCGCCATGGGACTTTCAGGGTTTGGGATGGGTTTTTGGAAGATGCCTCTGCATGAATTTGCTTTATGTGTGTCAATCAGTGCAGACTGACCAACGCACAGTCTTCGCAGCAAGACTCTATTCCAATGGCATGAGTATCACGATGACCGATGGATTCTTATCTACTGCAGCTTTCACAGCCGTTGTAACATACCGCTTGTTATCTTCCGCCTGTTCTGCCATTGAGGACTTCTTAGATCATTCTTTGTCTAGCTCCTTCCCTTTGACCTTACCGCCTTGGGTGACAAGATTCCAGACAGCTTCGCTCACAAGGGTCATAGGAAAGTGCAAGCCCACTCACCATGACATGGTGACGATCCAGAGAGAGAGACCCTGTCAGGTGGGCAGTGGTTGGTCCATAAGGTCACCCAGGGAGCTTCATGGACAAGAGGAGATTTGAACTCTGGACATAGAAGCATTGTTGTTGTTGTTTAGTCGTTTAGTCGTGTCCGCCTCTTCGTGACCCCCTGGAGCCTCAGCTTCAGGATCTGTCCTTCCAGTGAGCACGCAGGGCTGATTTCCTTCAGAATGGAGAGGTTGGATCTTCTTGCAATCCATGGGACTCTCAAGAGTCTCCTCCAGCACCAGAATTCAAAAGCACCCATTCTTCGGCGATCAGCCTTCTTTATGGTCCACCTCTCACTTCCATACATCACCACTGAGAAAAACATAGTTTGAACAATACAGTCCTTTGTTGGCAAGGTGATGTCTCTGCTTTTTAAGATGCTGTCTAGGTTTGTCATCGCTTTTCTCCCAAGAAGCAGGCATCTTTTAATTTCGTGGCTGCTGTCACCATCTGCAGTGATAATGGAGCCCAAGAAAGTAAAATCTCTCACTGCCTCCATTTCTTCCCCTTCTATTTGCCAAGAGGTGATGGGACCAGTGGCCATGATCTTCGTTTTTTTGATGTTGGGCTTCAGACCATATTTTGCACTCTCCAAAACTATAGCAGCTTTAAAAACCCACCTCTCACAGCCCTAGAACTCATGAAGCTGAATGTTGGAAGATTTGCAAATTTCAAGGCATGTCTCTGTTTCAGAAATTGCAGATTTTGTAGGTTTGCCTTTTTAGAGGCAACTGAATTAAATTTCTTGCCCTACCCTGAATTCCAGCCTGGGAATCTGTTGCCCAGCCAGGCCTGAGTCCCCAAACACTTCCACCTGGTTGTTGGAGTAATATGGAGCCTGTTCAAGTTGTGTTGCCAGGTCTCTTTGCCCTTTCCCTTGGCAGGGGTCCTGGCCTCGCTCAGCACCCAGCCAGCACTTCCAAGGGGAAGAGGTGAGATTATCACCATGGGGGTGCTCTGTGGGAGAAGGAACTACAAAGACTCCCTCCCATGATCTCATTAGGGGTGTTAGGAAGATTAGAAAGGATTAGAAGCCATCAAAGGGGGGTTGGGGGGGAGGGAGAGGCTGGAAGGGAAAGGCTGCTTTTTTAGGGGTGGGAGAGAGGAGCTAAAACAGAGGCATGGAGGTGGAAGGTACCCAGTGGTCATCCATCCCAACCCGTTACTAAAAGGCTCCGTCACCATCCTTTGCCATCAACCCATGTGGTCTAGGACAGCCTCTGCTACTTTATAGTATTTTTAAAACATATTTCCATTGAGTTTTACATAACAAATTTAAATTCAAACATTAAACACCAACACCATCATTTAGGATTCCCTGAACCCTTCGACTGCGCTCTGCCCTTCCATTATCAATCTTTCCACCCCATCTGCTTCCCTTATTTCCTCTATTTTTAAAAATAATAATCCAGTTTTTCGTACATTACAAGCATTACTCAAATCCTGGCAAAATTTTTAGTTATTTACAGTGTTTTCTTAAATACACCCCCCATTCCTTCTTAAAGTTCTTCTCTTCCTGGTTTTTGATTTTCCTGGTCAATTTCGCCATTTTGGCGTAGTCCATCGTCTTCATCAGCCATTTGTCTCTGGTCGGGACTTTATCTTCTTTCCATCTCTGGGCCAATAGTATCCGCGCTGCTGTCATCACGTACATAAATAGTCGTTTGTGCTCCTTAGCCTCTGCTACCTTAGTGCCCTCCAGATGCAGTTCCCATCATCCCCGCGGCAGGTCTTGTGGTCTAAAACATCTGGTGGGCACCAGGTTGGCAACGGGTTGTGCAGGCTGTATGCCAGAAGAGGTAGGAGGCTCACCAGGCAGAGATTCCAGCTGGAAGGTGGTGGACTCTCCTTCCTAGGAGGTTTTAAAGCAGAAGTCTCAACTAGGGCCAGGACCTTTTCAGCACTGGCCCCGATGTGGTGGAACGCTCTGTCACAGGAGACTAGGGCCCTGCGGCATCTTTCCGCAGGGCCTGCAAGACGGAGCTGTTCCGCCTGGCCTTTGGTATGGACTCAGTCTGACCCTTATGTTTCCCTCCCCTTACGGCTTTGACTTATGGGCTACGTTTAAAATGAGGCTGCATTTTAAATTGCATTTTAACCTGTATTTTAAATTGGTTTCCCTGCCCCCTATTATGTTTTTACTGTAATTTTACTGGTGTTAGCCAGGGAGGGCAGGGTCTAAATAATAATAATAATAATAATAATAATAATAATAATAATAATAATAATGTTGGATGGCTATTGGTCAGTGGTGCTTTGGTTGAGATTCCTGGTGTTTGTAGACAGTTCAGCTGCCCCTTCTCAGCCTGGTCCCCCTTCCTGCTAACTGATGTCCTACACATCACTGCAAAACTAGCTACTCAAAGGAACAAAGTAGACACCAGTTCTATATTGCAGGTGAGCTCTGGCAAAGCTTACCTTGCTCACCCAAGTCTCCCTGACTAGCCTGCCCTTGCATATACAGCGGACACTCAGGTTGCGAACGTGATCCATGCAGGATGCACATTCGCAACCTGCAGAGTTCACAACCTGCGGCGATGAGTCTGCGCATGCACAGGTTGCCATTCGGTGCTTCTGCGCATGCGCAAAGTGCGATTTATTGCTTCTGCGCATGAGCGACCGCCAACAGCTGCAATCGAAATTATTCACACACACCCCCATTGCAAATCAGGTTCATTATCAAAATGCACAGACTTTCAGCTGTTTGCAATGAGCAAAGCAAATGGAAGCAATTGAGATGGCTCAACTCGATGGAGGCTTTGAGTGGTTTCCCCCAAATTCAGCGGAAAATGCAACTCACTACAGTGGACGCTCGGGTTGCGAATGTGATCTGTGTGGGATGCACATTCGCAACCCGCAGTGGCACGTCTGCGCATGCACGAGTTGCAATTTGGCACTTCTGCACATGCACGACCACCGAAACCCGGAATAATAATAATAATTTATTATTTATACCCCGCCCATCTGGCTGGGCTTCCCCAGCCACTGTGGGCAGCTTCCAAAAAAATATTAAAATACTGTAATACATCAGACATTAAAAGCTTCCCTGAACAGGGCTGCCTTCAGATGTCTTCTAAAAGTCTGGTAGTTGTTGTTCTCTTTGACATCTGGTGGGAGAGTGTTCCACAGGGCAGGTGCCACAACCGAGAAGGCCCTCTGCCTGGTTTCCTGTAACTTGGCTTCTCGCAGGGAGGGAACCACCAGAAGGCCCTCGGTGCTGGACCTCAGCAGACCGATGGGGGTGGAGACACTCCTTCAGATATACTGGACCGAGGAAGTAACCCGTTCTGGTACTTCCGGATTTCGGCAGTCCGTAGCCCGAAAAAACGCAACCTGAAGCATCAGTACCCCGAGGTATGACTGTACAATTATTTTGTGATACAGCTCTATTTCTTCCCAGCCTTTACTGACCCTCGTTCCCACCACTGCAAATTCCAGACTTTGGGCGGTCCCTGGAAGAGTCCTTGAAAACGGGCTTAAACCAGCAGACTCTGTTCCTTCTCTACACATACGTGGGGAAGTCGGTCTCAAAGCATTTCGAACCACAGTCACCAAACTCTTCTGCTCTGTGTTCAGCATCCCCATCTTTAACCAACCTGCAGGTGACCTCTGGCAAATCTTATCCTGCTTATTGCTTTCTCGTACATTTCCAGCTTGCGACCTGCACACATACAAGCCCCTTTTGCCTTCCTCGGGGGTGACAAGATCGGGTGTCCCCTTTGCTGTGGGGGGGGGGGCCTGCCTTAAAACTCTAGATCCCGCGTCCTCCCCAACACCACCTGGAGCTTAAAAAGAGACTGGGACGCAGCTGGCGCTGTGGGTTAAACCACAGAGCCTAGGACTTGCCGATCAGAAGGTCAACAATTCGAATCCCCGTAATGGGGTGAGCTCCCGTTGCTCGGTCCCTGCTCCTGCCCACCATGCAGTTCAAAAGCACGTCAAAGTGCAAGTAGATAAGTAGGTAGCACTCCGGCGGGAAGGTAAATGGCATTTCCGTGCACTGTTCTGGTTCGCCAGAAGCAGCTTAGTCCTGCTGGCCACATGACCCAGAAGCTGTACGCCGGCTCCCTTGGACATAAAAGCGAGATGAGCGCCGCAACCCCAGAGTCGGCCACGACTGGACCTAATGGTCAGGGATCCCTTTACCTTTACTTAATAACTGGGGGCAAAGCCCAGGAGAGGGCAGCCCTTGCCTAGGGACAGAACGGAGCGGTGCTGAGCACTCTCACCTTGCCTTTGGAGAATTGCTCCCCCTCCCTTTGCCCTGCTTCTGAGCGCCTTTGAAGACAGCCCCCTCCTCACAGAAGATAAGGCTTGCCTTTCTCTGCAGGCTGCTGGTTGCGGCACACATTTCTGCTCCTCCGACTACGTCTCGGGCCCTCAAATCCTAAACATACATACATACCAAAAAAAGAAAAAGTGGGAAAAAAACCCCACTCTCTTCTTTTCAGGTGCAAAAGCTGTCAGGAGAACAAACAGGCGTGCAGTGAAACCCCAGGGGGGATGACCTTGGCAGAGCCAGGAAAATGCAATGTTATTTCTGCGCCGGCAAAAGGCTCACAAGAGCAGCACATCTACTGTTGGAGCCGCTGGCGGGGCAGCGGTTCGGTTGTCAGACCTGGGAGACGGGGCTTCGAATCCCCACTTAGACATTAAGCTGGTTGGGTGACCTTGGGCTAAGTCCCCGTTCCCTAGCCTCCACCTACCTCACAGGGTTGTTGTAAGGCTGGCCCAGGGAGGAGGAGAACTCTGTAGGCCACACTGGCCCTTAAAAGTATTTTATGATTCGTTGCATTTGTGCCCCGCCTTGTTCTCCAAGGACAAAGTGGACAAATGTGTGCTTTTTCCTTCCTCGTTTAATTTCAACAACAACCCTGCAAGGTAGGTGAGGCTAATTGCTATAGCCTCTGCCCAGTATACCTGAAGGAGCATCTCCACCCCCATCGTTCTGCCTGGACACTGAGGTCCAGCTCTGAGGGCCTTCTGGCGGTTCCCTCATTGCGAGAAGCCAAGTTACAGGGAACCAGGCAGAGGGCCTTCTTGGTGGTGGCGCCCGCCCTGTGGAATGCCCTCTGATCAGATGTCAAAGAGATAAACAACTACCTGACATTTAGAAGACATCTTAAGGCAGCCCTAGATGGGCGGGGTACAAATAAATTATTATTATTTTAATTAGCATACAAGCCATGAAGGGACTCACCTACCTCACATGGTTCTTGTGAGGATTAAATGAGGAGGGCCAGAACTGTGCATGCTACCACAAGCTCTTTGAATAATAATAATAATAATAATAATAATAATAATAATAATAATAATAATAATTGAACCCCAGCCACCTGACTAGGTTGCCCCAGAAACTCTGGGAGCTTATGGGATACGAATCCCATTGAGTCATCAGTGTGATGCAGCAGCAAAAAAAGCTAATGCTATTCTAGGCTGCATCAACTGATGTCTAGTGTCTGGATCAAGGGAAGCAATAGTCCCACTCTATTCTGCGTATCTGAAGAAGTGTGCATGCACACGAAAGCTCATACCAAGAACTAACTTAGTTGGTCTTTAAGGTGCTACTGGAAGGAATTTTTTTTGTTCTCACTTCTTGCAATGAGGGAACCGCCAGAAGGCCCTCAGTGCTGGACCTCAGTGTCCAGGTAGAATGATGGGGGTGGAGACGCTCCTTCAGGTCTACTGGACCGAGGCCGTTTAGGGCTTTCAAGGTCAGCACCAACACTTTGAATTGTGCCCGGAAACGTACTGGGAGCCAATGCAGATCTCTCAGAACCGGTGTTATGTGGTCCCGGCGGCCGCCCCCAGTCACCAATCTAGCTGCCGCCCACCCCCTGTCCCACAAAAATAGTTCTTCTGTCTTGTCAGGATTCAACCTTAATCTTAATCTAGACACACAATCCAGGCTTGCACCCCAGGGAGGTCACTTGCTAACACAGCCTTTTGACTTCACCCTCGGAGGCACACTCCGGTGTCTCTCAGATGCCAGACGGATGCCAACACACATTGCCACCTGTAGGGGCCCATTCACAACATAGCCTTAATGCACCGTGACTCCACTTTAAGCTGTCATGGCTTCCCCCCAACGAAGCAGAGTTTAAACTGTGGAACTCCCTGCCACTGGAAGCAGCCACGGTCACTAACTTGGATGGCTTTAGAAGAGGGTTGAACAAAATCACAGGGGCTACTAACTGCAGTGGCTATACAGTCAGAGGCAGAAATGCTTTGAATACCAGTTGCTAGAAAACAGAGATGGGGAGAATGGCTCTTATGTTCTGGTCCTGTTTGCAGCCTTCCCATCATGGTCATCTGGTTGGCCACTGTGAGAAGAGGATTCTGGACTAGATGGGCCATTGGCCTGATCCAACAGGCTCTTTTCTGCTTACCTTTCCCACCCCGCCCTGGCCACAGTGATCCATGCAATGGTCACCTCCTGGCTTGACCACTGTAATTCGCTCTATGCAGGGCTGCCCTTGAAGCTGACCCAGAAACTCCAGCGGGTGCAGAATGCTGTGGCGAGACTCCTTACAGGGTCCTTGCCTCAGGATCACATTCATCCAGCGCTTTACCAACTGCACTTTAAAGCCCTAGGACCCACGTACCTATGGGACCGCCTCTCCCAGTATGCCCCACAGAGGACCTTAAGGTCCACAAATAACAACACGTTGGTCGTCCCGAGCCTCAAGGAGGTTAGACTGGTTTCAACTAGGGCCAGGGCCTTTTCAGTACTGGCCCCGACTTGGTGGAACACTCTGTCCCAAGAGACCAGGGCCCTGCGGGACTTGACATCTTTCCGCAGGGCCTGCAAGACAGAGCTGTTCCACCTGGCCTTTGGTTTGGACTCAGTCTGACCCTTATGTTTCCCTCCCCTTATGGTTTTGCTCTATTAAAATGAGGCTGCATTTTAAATTATATTTTAACCTGTATTTTAAATTGGTTTTTTAAAATATTGTAATTTTACTGGTGTTAGCCGCTCTGAGCCTGGCTCCGGCTGGGGAGGGTGTGGTATAAATTAAAAAATTATAATTATTATTATTATTATTATTATTATTATTATTATTATTATTAACAGGAAGCAGGTAAAATGCAGAGTCTGTGCTCAGACTTCAGGACCTTGGAGAGCTCCCAAGGTGAGACGTGCTACTGGCTAGAACAGAAAGCTGGAGATGAACGGAGTCTATAAGTACCAACAAACATGGGCAACCTGCAGCCCTCCGGATGTGACTGGACTACAACTCCCATGATCCCTGCCCATGCTGGCTGCAGGGGCTGATGGGAGTCCTGCAACACACTTGCCTTAAAGAGACGACACTCCCAAAGAGAGAGATGTCTACAGGGGTGGGCAAGCTCTGATGGGCAAGCTCAGTAGCCTAATCACCACCGGGGAAAACTCTGCACATGCTCAGAGGCTCACGGTTGTCATCGTTTTCACTCCATGCGGTCCCAAGCCTATTCTCCGCATTCAGAACATAAAAAACCCCCCAGAAACCCAGCACCCAAAGCTCAGCAGGCCTGTGATCGCAGAGTGGCAAGAGCCATTATCTGCCTCGGAAAGGAAGGCAGTTTTAATAGGCTTAATCCTCCCTTTGCATCTTGACTCTCGCAGGCCCCTGGCAATCTCCAAAACCTCTGCGTAATGTACCTTTTATTCCATTTCAGGGATAAAGCCGCGAAGCTGGTGGTTTGGCGGGAGGTGGAGGGTGGGGGAGAGAGAATAAAAAACACTAAAAGCATCTCTCCTCCTCTGCAACCTGCTTCCTCTCTCCTTTCCCTCCTCCTCTAGATTTAGAGTCTCCTTATCGCATATCATCAGTTGCCAAAGCTCCTTAGAGCTAGGCTGGCAGAAGACTGGCAGCTCGGGTCTTCGAGGCTCATATCTCCAGGTCGGAGAGCAGGGAGGGAGAGAGGGAGGGGCGTGAGAGCGGGTCACAGGCTGGAGTCATAGGATTTGTACAGTTTGAGGGGAAACCCAAAGGTCATCTAGCCCAACCACTTGCAGTGCAGGGATGGTAGCTAAGGATAGAATAGAATTTATTATTTATACCCCGCCCATCTGGCTGGGTTTCCCCGGCCACTCTGGGCGGCTTCCAACAAAGTATTAGAATGCAGTAGTCCATCAAACATTAAAAGCTTCCCTAAAGAGGGCTGCCTTCAGATGTCTTCTAAAAGTCTGGTAGTTGTTCTCTTTGACATCTGATGGGAGGGCGTTCCACAGGGCGGGCGCCACCACCAAGAAGGCCCTCTGCCTGGTTCCCTGTAACTTGGCTTCTTGCAGGGAGGGAACCGCCAGAAGGCCCTCGGCGCTGGACCTCAGTGTCCGGGCAGAACGATGGGGATGGAGACGCTCCTTTAGGTATACTGGACCGAGGCCGTTTAGGGCTTTCAAGGTCAGCACCAACACTTTGAATTGTGTCTGGAAATGTACTGTGAGCCAGTGTAGGTCTTTCAAGACCGGTGTTATGTGGTCTCGGCAGCCTCTCCCAGTCACCAGTCCAGGTGCCGCATTCTGCATTAATTGCAGTTTCTGGGTCACCTTCAAAGGTAGCCCCACGTAGAGCGCATTGCAGTAGTCCAAGCGGGAGATAACTAGAGCATGCACCACTCTGGCGAGACAGTCCATGGGCAGGGAGGGTCTCATCCTGCGTACCAGATGGAGCTAGTGGTAAACAGCTGCCCTGGACACAGAATGGACCTGCGCCTCCATGGACAGCTGTGAGTCCAAAATGACTCCCAGGCTGCGCACCTGGTCCTTCAGGGGCACTGTTACCCCATTCAGGACCAGGGAGTCCTCCACACCTGCCCACCCCGTCCCCCCAAAACAGTACTTCTGTCTAGAGCATGCACCACTCTGGCGAGACAAGTCTGCGGGCAGGGAGGGTCTCATCCTGCGTACCAGATGGAGCTGCCCTGGACACAAAATCCCCATTTGAGTCTTAGCCCCCAAGGTCTCCCTACTTCTCCCCCATCTCCATACCAGCCCCAACCCCTGCACACTTGTGAGTTTAGTTGTGATGGTCTGGGATCGGCACAGCATCTCTTCCGCTGGGTCTGACATGCTTTGACTTGAAACCAGCGCCTGATAAAAGCGAGAGGGGTTGTCGACAAACAGAGCTGCCAGAAAAATCCTCCTTGCGGAGTTTGTGAGTTGCCTGCTAATTCTTCCTCTACAGACACAGCAACCAGCCGTCCAGGTGGGCCAGACAAGCGAGGGAGGAGCTGGCTCAAAACCTGTTTGCTGCAGAAAGGATGTGTCTAGAATCATGGAATCATAGATTTGGAAGAGACCTCCATCTAGTCCAGGGGTCAGCAAACTTTCTCAGCAGGGGGCCAGTCCACTGTCCCTCAGACCTTGTGGGGGGCCGGACTATACAGTGGTACCTCAGGTTACAGACACTTCAGGTTACAGACTCCACTAACCCAGAAATAGTACCTCAGGTTAAGAACTTTGCTTCAGGATGAGAAGATAAATCGTGCGGCGGCAACAGGAGGCCCCATTAGCTAAAGTGGTGCTTCAGGTTATGAACAGTTTCAGGTTAAGAACGGACCTCCAGAACAAATTAAGTTCATAACCTGAGGTACCACTGTATTTTGAAAAAACAAACAAAAATGAATTCCTATGCCCCACAAATCACCCAGAGATGCATTTTAAATAAAAGGACACATTCTGCTCATGTAAAATCATGCTGATTCCTGGACTGTTCAAGGGCCGAATTTCGAAGGTGATTGGTGAAAAAGTTTGCTGACCCCTGTGATGGACGGTGCCGAAATGGCGAAGATGACCATTTGGATCAGGCACTAAGATGACAAGGAATTCAGCCCAGAGTGTGAAAAGTTTGTCGAATATCTTAAAGACCACTGTGTATACAGTACTTAGAAAATCCTGTTAATTTTTTTAACACTTATAATGTAATATAATAAGGTAAAAAAAGGATGCAAAAAGGGGGGGTGGAAACCAGGGGTGGGGAGTCTGAGGGCTTTAAGTTATCCCAGAAGTGTAGAAATCGAAAATGATGCGAATGTATAAGAATATTGTTTTAAAAATGAAAATTATATATATATATATATATATTTAAAAAGAGCGGAACATTCTGGGATCACATCAGAAACTGGAGCGGCTTCTGCAAATTCAGAATTGTCCCTGGAAAATAGAGAGACTGGGGAGGATCTCCAGTCCTTCCTCTCTCAGGTGAGGAAACGTAGCGGGGAAAACCACCTTGAAAGGAGGATAAAATACAACAATATACGAGCTCAGGCTGGGCCCTGGATTTCATTTTCTCTCTCTCACATACACACCACCACCATCCCACCCGACACATCTATCTCCGATAGAAAACGCGGAGAGAAAAATTATTTATACACATGACAAAGAAATCAATGTGGGAAAATGAAGGGGGCCCAGAAATCTATTTGCTGCAGAGTCCTGAGTGACAGGCAGAGGTTGTCAATGGCGGGGGGGGGGGACTTTGGCTCTCCCAGGGGGAAATAAAAAGCCTTCATTTTGGCCACTGCCGCTTAGCCTTAGAACCGAGAGGCGTTTGGGTAGCCCAGGCGCACTCCTGCCCTTGCGCCGCGATGATGACTGATCCGTTCTGGCAACCTCCGCTTACAATCGGCAGAGGGCTGATATTAGCTGCCATACCCATTATTTTCCTCTTAGATGTAATTATAGGAGCGCCTTCCCACTGAACCGGGCTGATCCCCTCCCCTCCAGAGCTCTCCCCGAGAAGTTTCCGTCTGATTAAAAACGCGCGACGGGAACGCGGGGAAAGGAGAGGGCTGGGAATCTGCCTCCGGAGGAGACACAGATCTGTGCGGCCAACTTTTCCCTTTTCTTGCGAGGAATCCTATTCGGAATAAGGGTAAAAGGTAAAGGGACCCCTGTCCATTAGGTCCAGTCATGGCAAACTCTGGGGTTGCGGCGCTCATCTTGCTTTACTAGCCGAGGGAGCCGGCGTACAGCATGACTAAGCCGCTTCTGGCGAACCAGAGCAGCACACGGAAATGCTGTTTACCTTCCTGTAGTTGTAGTTTCCGGGTCACCTTCAAAGGTAGCCCCACATAGAGCGCATTGCAGTAGTCCAAGCGAGAGATAACCAGAGCATGCACCACTCTGGCAAGACAGTCTGTGGGCAGGGAGGGTCTCATCCTGCGTACCAGATGGAGCTAGTGGAGAGCTGTCCTGGACACAGAATTGACCTGCACCTCCATGGACAGCAGTGAGTCCAAAATGACTCCCAGGCTGCGCACCTGGTCCTTCAGGGGCACAGGTACCCCATTCAGGACCAGGGAGTCCTCCATACCAGCCCACCCTCTGTCCCACAAGAACAGTCCTTCTGTCTTGTCAGGATTCAGCCTCAATCTGTTAGCCGCCATCCACCCTCCAACCGCCTCCAGACACTCACAGAGAACCTTCACCCCCTTCACTGGTTGTGATTTGAAAGAGAGGTAGAGCTGGGTATCATCCGCATATTGATGAACACCCAGCCCAAACCCCCTGATAATCTGCTCTGTTGGATGTCCACTTATTCTAGTGTCACAAGGGAGATTGTTTCCCCTTTCCAGCCTCTTTCCCCGTCCATTGAATAAATTTATAAGCTTCTCTTATAAAACTCACCTTTTGTTGTTGTTGTTTCGTCGTTTAGTCGTGTCCGCCTCTTCGTGACCCCCTGGACCAGAGCACACCAGGCCCTCCTGTCTTCCACTGCCTCCCGCAGTTTGGTCAAACTCATGCTGGTAGCTTCGAGAACACTGTCCCACCATCTCATCCTCTGTCGTCCCCTTCTCCTTGTGCCCTCCATCTTTCCCAACATCAGGGTCTTTTCCAGGGAGTCTTCTCTTCTCATGAGGTGGCCAAAGTCTTGGAGCCTCAGCTTCAGGATCTGTCCCTCCAGTGAGGACTCAGGGCTGATTTCCTTCAGAATGGAGAGGTTTGGTCTTCTTGCAGTCCATGGGACTCTCAAGAGTCTCCTCCAGTGCAAGAATTCAAAAGCATCCATTCTTCAGCGATCAGCCTTCTTTATGGTCCAGCTCTCACTTCCATACATCACTATTGGGAAAACCATGGCTTTAACTATACGGACCTTTGTTCGCAAGGTGATGTCGTCTTTACCTTAAACCAAAAAGTCCTGAACACCACAACCATTCTTCACTGGGGGCTCGTTCCATTCTCAATTTGGTTGATTTTTCCTGAATCTTTTCCAGCTCTGCAATATCCTTTTTGAGGTGAGGCGACCACAACTGTACGCAGTATTCCAAATGAGGATGCACCCTAGATTTGCATAATGGTGTTATTATGATACCAGCAGCTTTATTTTCAGTTCCTTTCCCAATGATCCTTCGCATGGAATTTGCCTTTTTTTTTTTTACGACTTCGGCACACAGGGTCGGCCTCTTCATCCAGCGAGCTGCTATGACTCCAGGGCTCGTTCCTGGTGCGTCACCTCCAGTTCAGACCCAATGAGTGTACATGTGAAAGCAAGGGATTTCTTCCCCAAAATGCCTCACTTTGCATTTGTTTACACTGAATTGCCTTTGACATTTTACTGCCCATTCACGCAGTTTGGAGAGGCCTTTTCAGATCTCTCTGCAATCTCTTTTTGCTCCAGTGGCCCTGAACAACTGATCACAATGCATTGCAAGAAATCTGCCGCTACCATCCTAGAAAAGGGATTGCTCCAAAATCAGAACAGAGGCTAACCTTTGGAACTCCTTGCAGATACATATCAAGTAGGAACCATCTCTGTTGCTTCTTTTAGCATTTCCCTCCTTAAGGCTTCATAAACCACTTCTCCTTCTTCTTCTTCTTCATCTTCTTCTTCCTCTTCTTCTTCCTCTTCTTCTTCTTCTTCTTCATCTTCTTCTTCCTCTTCTTCTTCTATCCCTCGTAGCCGAGTAAGATTGTCTTCCATAAACACGGTTTTAACAATGAGTCCGTAAGTGACTGTGGAGGCCAATTCTGGATCCACACGTCCTTCCACAGTGGGGACATTGGTTTCCGGGTGGGAGTTGATCCCGGTGTGGGTTTGCCAAGCGTGCCTTCCTCTTAGCATGTTTCTCCCTTGCGTCTTGAGTTCGAATGTATTCAAAGCCCATGACACCTTTGGTAAAGGCTGTTCTCCTACTGAAGCACTCACAGGCCAGTGTTTCCCAGTCATTGGTGTTTATACTACATTTTTAAAGATTTGCCTTGACCACCAGCATTACGCTTTCCATTTTTAAGTTTGGAATAGAGTAGTTGCTTTGCAAGACGATCATCAGGCATCTGCACAACATGACCAGTCCAATGAAGTTGATGTTGAAGAATCATTGCTTTGACACAGATGATCTTTGCTTCATCCAGTCCACTGGTATTAGTTCTCCTGTCTTCCCAAGTGATGTGTAAGATTTTTCAGAGACAACGTTGATGGAATCTTTTGAGAAGTTGGAGACGGCGTTTGTAAGTGGTCCATGTTTTACTAGCATACAGTAAGGTTGGTAGTACAATAGCTTTGTAAACAAGCATTTTGGTTTCCCTGCGAATGTCCCGGTCCTCAAACACTCTGCACTTCAATCGGGAGAAAGCTGCACTCGCAGAGCTGAGGCGATGCTGGATTTTGGCATCAATGTCGGCCCTTGTGGAAAGATAACTGCTCAGGTGGGAGAAGTGATCGACATTGTCCAACGTTACACCATTGAGTTGAATTTGTGGTGCTGCAGAGGGGTTAATTTGTACTTGTTGGTGCTTATACGTGTTGGTGTTGGATGTTGAGCGACAGGCCAAGCTCTTCATAAGCTTCTGCGAAGCTTCACACACACACACACACACACACACACACACACACACACACACAATGATATGAAGCAAGAAATTACAAGCTCCTCTTTCAACAAGGCTTCTGAGTGTTGAATGATTTCACCCCAATCGATAAATGGCTTGGATTTGAAATGGCTTTTTATCTATGTGACTGTTTTTAACTGTCTTTTTATATGTGCAACGGTCTTTAATCGCTTCTACATCTGCAATTGATTTAACTGACTTTATATATGGTTTTCTCGGACTGCAAAATCGCTTTGAGAGGCTTCGTAGAAAGCGATTCTTAAGTGAAATCAAGAACCCACAGAAGAGCAACAAGCTGATTCAACAAAAATCTCAGGTTCTTAAAAGCTTAACTCTGGAAGGGCGACACAAGGGGGAAAGGGGTTCAGAAAATTATTCCTGGTGTTTAGTCGGAATCTCTTGTCATTTGTATCCACTGGAGATGCGGAAAACAAGTGTGCTCTATCTTCCATGTGACAGCCATTCAAACTGTTGTCACATCACCTCTCAGTCTTCTCTTCTCCAGGAAAAACAGACATAACTCCTTCAACCATTTCTCACAAGGCTTGGTTTCCCAAACCCTTGATCATCTTGGCCACCCTCCTCTGCCCACATTGTACCTTGTCAACATCCTTCTTAAATTGTGGTGCCCAGAACTAGACACAGTATTCCAGGTGTGACCTGATCAAGGCAGAATAGAGCGGTACTATTACTTCCCTTAGGGACGCGGGTGGCACTGTGGGTTAAACCGCAGAGCCTAGGACTTGCCGATCAGAAGGTTGGCGGTTCGAATCCCCGCGATGGGGTGAGCTCCCGTTGCTCAGTCCCTGCTCCTGCCAACCTAGCAGTTTGAAAGCACATCAAAGTGCAAGTAGATAAATAGGTACCACTCTGGCGGGAAGGTAAACGGCGTTTTTCCGTGCGCTGCTCTGGTTCGCCAGAAGCGGCTTAGTCATGCTGGCCACATGAGCCGGAAGCCGTACGCCAGCTCCCTCGGCCAGTAAAGCGAGATGAGCACCGCAACCCCAGAGTCAGTCACGACTGGACCTACTGGTCAGGATTCCTTTACCTTTACCTTTTTATTACCTCCCTTGATCGGGACACTGGACTTCTGTTGATGCAGCCTAAAATTGCATTAGCTTTTTTTGCTACTGCTTCACACTGTTGACTCATGTTAATCTTGTGGGCTACTAAGACCCCTAGATCAGGCATAGGCAAACTTGGCCCTCCAGATGTTTTGGGACTACAACTCCCATCATCCTTAGTTAACAGGACCAGTGGTCAGGGATGATGGGAACTGTAGTTCCAAAACACCTGGAGGGCTGAGTTTGCCTGCGCTAGATCCTTACCCCATGGACTGCTGCCAAGCCATGTGTCCCCCATCCTATATTTGTGCACATGGTTCTTACTGTCTGAGTGTATAAACTTACATTTGCCATCGTTGAAATTTATTTTGTTAGTTTGGGTCCAGTTCTCCAACCTGTTGAAGTCATCTTGAATCCTGATTCTACCTTCGGGGTATTAGTTACCCCTCCCAGTTTGGTGCCATCTGCAAACTTGATGCGCACCCACTCAATTCCTTCATTCAAGTTATTTATAAAAACATTGAACAACAAGGGGTCCAGGACAGAACCCTGTGGCTCCCACTGGTCACCTTCCCCCAGGATGATGAGAAACCGTTGGTGAGTTTGGTCTTTCAACCAGCTACAAATCCATCGGACAGTAAGATGATCTAGCCAACGTCTGACCACCATGTCTGCAAGAACATCAAGGAAGACTTGGCTGAAAGCCTGACTGTCTGGCCAGAGTGGTGCATGCTCTGGTTATCTCCCGCTTGGGCTACTGCAATGCGCTCTACGTGGGGCTACCTTTGAAGGTGACCCAGAAACTGCAACTAATCCAGAATGCGGCAGCCAGACTGGTGACTGGGAGCGGCCACCGAGACCACATAACACCGGTCTTGAAAGACCTACATTGGCTCCCAATATGTTTCCAAGCACAATTCAAAGTGTCGGTGCTGACCTTGAAAGCTCTAAACAGCCTCGGTCCAGTATATCTGAAGGAGCGTCTCCACCTCCATTGTTCTGCCCAGACACTGAGGTCCAGCGCCGAGGGCCTTCTGGCGGTTCCCTCACTGCAAGAAGCCAAGTTACAGGGAACCAGGCAGAGGGCCTTCTTGGTGGTGGCTCCCGCTCTGTGGAATGCCCTTCCACCAGATGTTAAAGAGAAGAACAACTAACAGACCTTTAGAAGACATCTGAAGGCAGCTCTGTTTAGGGGAGATTTAGATGTTTGATGCATTACGGTATTTTAATATTTTGTTGGAAGCTGCCCAGATTGGCTGGGGAAGCCCAGCCAGATAGGTGGGGTATAAATAATAAATTATTATTATTATTATTATTATTATTATTATTATTATTATTGCTATTATGATGATGATGATTACTGAAATCAATATATGCTACATCTACAGCATTCCCCTGATCTACCAAGCTTGTAACTCTATTAAAAACAGAAATGAGATTAGCCTGACATAACTTGTTCTTCAGAAACCTAGGCTTCATCCAAGCCATTTATAAAGTCATTTTCAGGGGGTAGTATTTGGGTTCCTCAGCAACGACATTTGGGGCTGCAAGAAAGACAACCTCCAAAAGGCTGCCAAACAGATTTAATATTCCTAATGAATGCAGACCATTCATTTCATACTGGGGCATTCCCCTTTCATGATATCGAGACAAACGCTAATTGCTGGCAGCCACCCATTTTGCAACACGCTCCCAGACTCAGGGCTCGAAAATCCTCATTTTTAAATCCACATCTTTTAATCTGCAATTAATGAATTAATTGATTGAGCAGCTGATTAATCCCATTAACGCTCCCGAGCCTTGATTCCAGGCATCATGCAAAAGGAAACGCTTGCCAAGGCATGGGATAAAACTTCAGTTCTCAAAGAGTGGGGTCTTCTCCCTCCTTGTCCCCCCCCCCCCACATAATGCTCAAGTCCATGCTTGGGGACACCAGAGAACAAAAGGAAGGAAATGGTGCAATATTGAATTACCCACCCAAATGGAAGTGTTTCCTTGGGGCTTGACTTAATTAGTCCATATGCCACTTCCCTCCAGTGGCTTCCAATTAGAGAAGATCTTTTGCAGGAGGATATTGTAACAAACCAACCCAGTCTCCGAGCGGCAGGAGAATCTAAGGGTTCCAGGGTTTGGTTTCCTTGGACCTAAAGTCAGCACAGACTGTAGTGTCTTTAGGATATAAAGGCAGAGGTAAAGGCCCCCTGTGACGAGGAATTAAAGAACCTTTTAATGAGGGTGAAAGAGGAGAGCGCAAAATATGGTCTGAAGCTCAACATCAAAAAAACAAAGATCATGGCCACTGGTCCCATCACCTCCTGGCAAATAGAAGGGGAAGAAATAGAGGCAGTGAGAGATTTTACTTTCTTGGGCTCCATGATCACTGCAGATGGTGACAGCAGCCACAAAATTAAAAGACGCCTGCTTCTTGGAAGAAAAGCAATGACAAACCTAGACAGCATCTTATGACAAACCTAAACCTAGACAGCATCTTAAAAAGCAGAGACATCACCTTACCAACAAAGGTCTGTATAGTTCAAGCTCTGGTTTTCCCAGTAGTGATGTATGGAAGTGAGAGCTGGACCATAAAGAAGGCTGATCGCCAAAGAATGGATGCTTTTGAATTCTTGCACTGGAGGAGACTCTTGAGACTCCCCTGGACTGCAAGAAGATCAAACCTCTCCATTCTTAGGGAAATCAGCCCTGAGTGCTCACTGGAAGGACAGATCATGAAGCTGAGACTCCAAGACTTTGGCCACCTCAGGAGAAGAGAAGACTCCCTGGAAAAGACCCTGATGTTGGGAAAGATGGAGGGCCCAAGGAGAAGGGGATGACAGAGGACGAGATGGTGGGACAGTGTTCTCAAAGCTACCAGCATGGGTTTAACCAAACTGCGGGAGGCAGTGGAAGACAGGAGGGCCTGGCATGCTCTGGTCCTGGGGGTTACGAAGAGGCGGACATGACTAAACGACTAAACAACAAACAAAAGGCCCCCTGGACGGTTAAGTCCAGTCAAAGGCGGCTATGGGGTTGTGGTGCTCATCTCGCTTTCAGGCCGAAGGAGCTGGCATGTGTCCACAGACAGCTGTTGTAAGAAAAAACTGCTCCTTTTCCCTTTTGGGGAAAATATAGAGTCCTTTTTGTAGGTTCTCTATCGGTAGGAGAAAATAACAGAGGCCAACCAGGGAATATTGACAAGCAAAGCATGGGGAAAACCATGAAGTCAGCCCATACAGAGCTCCATCCTTATTTCAGACATTGTGATATATCCGTATATTGCGATGTTTAGCTGATAGGTAAAGATAAAGGACCCCTATACGGTTAAGTCCAGTCAAAGGAGACTATGGGGTTGTGGTGCTCATCTCACTTTCAGGCCGAGGGAGCCGGCATTTGTCCACAGACAGCTTTCCGGGTCATGTGGCCAGCAGGACTAAACTGCTTCTGGTGCAACGGGACACCGTGACGGAAACCAGAGTGCATGGAAACGCCATTTACCTTCCCGCCGTAGCGGTACTTATTTATCTACTTGCGCCGGCATGCTTTCGAACTGCTAGGTTGGCAGGAGCTGGGACAGAGCAACGGGAGCTCACTCTGTCACGGGGATCTGAACTGCCGAGCTTCCGATCAGCAAGAGGCTCAGTGGTTTATACCACAGTGCCACCCATGTACACCTCAAGCGTCAACAGCTAGGGTGAAGGGTTGCATCTCCAGATGGGCACCAAACACACCTCTGTGGGGAGGGAGTTATGCAGCTAAGAAACCCCCACAGCAAAGGTCTTTCCCCAGACTCTCAGAGCAGAGGAACTACCAGAAGGGCTGATCTCAGCACCTGAAAATGTCTGTAAGGAAGTATGTGGTCTTTCGGGTATTTTGGCCCCGGGTCCATTAGGGCTTTAAACGTGAGCACCTTGAATGAGGCCTGGAGACAGACTGGCAAGCAAGTGCGACTGTTTCAACAACAGGGGTTATATCAGATCTAAATCTCTTATCTCCCTTCACTGCGTGTGTGCCTAGTGTATGCATTTTAATTTACTTCTGCTTCCCCCTATCTAGGCAGATCTGCAATGGAGATTCTCTGGTACTAATCATGCCCGCCGGGAGCGACCGCCCAGTTGACACTGAGTACATTTCCCCTCCTGAGGGACGAGGGAGAAGCATTCATTAAGTTCACAGCTCCCAATCTGTCTTGCCTCTTTTGCAAGGCAAGGAACCTGCATTGGTTGGTGCTGAGAACACTCTAGAAGAAGAAGAGTTTGGATTTGATATCCCGCTTTATCACTACCCGAAGGAGTCTCAAAGTGGCTAACATTCTCCTTTCCCTTCCTCCCCCACAACAAGTGGGGCTGAGAGACTTCAAAGAAGTGCTACTGGCCCATGGTCACCCAGCAGCTGCATGTGGAGGAGCAGGGAATCGAACCCGGTTCACCAGATTAAGAGTCTACCGCTCTTAACCACTACACCACACTGGCTCTCAATTCCTGGAAGCTCCATGTTGAGGAAAAGGTCCTGACAGCTGTGTCTCCTTCTTTGCCTCTCCATGCCAAAAGGTGACTAGAATAACCATCCCTTCCTCTCCTGCAGCTGCCACTCAGCCAGAGTTTTCCTTGGCCTCGCTGCGCCTCCTGGCACTTGCCACTGCTGGCTAATTAGGAGCAGCCGGGTAAAATCAAACCAGCCAGGCTTTTCCAATAAAGCACACACAGCACAGCAAGAAGCATCAAGCCAGCTAAGAGACAGAGTGGTGTCATCCCCAAGGTAGGTGGAAAAGACCCAACCGGGCCGCCGCACAGAACTACCAACTTTTCCAGCACTGAGTAGGAAGGTCTCTTATGGAAAAACTGGTCCTTGCTGTGACCACTGTGAGAACAGGACGCTGGACTAGATTGGCCATTGGCTTGACCCAGCAAGGCTCCGATACAACTGAGCACACCGAAAGGTGTCTTATTCAGGAGCTCTCCAGGGTCCTGACACCTCACATAGATAGCTGGGCTTCTATAGGAGCTCTCCAAGGTGCTGAAACCCAATAATAATAATAATAATAATAATAATAATAATAATAATAATAATATCTTTATTGTCATTGCCCCCTCTCGGGGACAACGAAATTACTTGGCTGCTCCATACACCCAGGTAGGGCACTCCACACAAAATCAAAACAACTATAGAAACACTAGTTAAAACAATACAGTATAATACAGCAAGGATGATTAGATGACTTTCAAAGTCCAGGCTTCCCATTCAGGGCCGAGATCGCTCTGGAGAAGAAGCTGTTCTTAAGACGGCTCGTTCTTGTCTTCATCGTCCTGTATCTCCGTCCCGATGGCAGGAGCTCGAAGAGACAGTGACCAGGATGCGATGGATCTTTTACTATGTCCAGTGCCTTCCTATGACACCTTGTGGCATAAATCTACTCTAAGGTGGAGAGTGGGCAGCCAACAATGCTCTCTGCTGCCTTAACAACTGGTACAGCTTCCGTACCACACACATAAGCCAACTGAACACACCGAATGGTGTCTTTTCGGGAGCTTTCCAAGGTCCTGAATCCATCATATTATACACACACACACACACATATAGATACATGCAGAGATAGAGATATAGAGATAGTTTACAGCAATAAAACAACAATATACAGTAAAAGGTTAAAAAGAAACATCAATCAACCATTGTGGAAGGATGTATTCCTAATTGCCTATACAAGCCTAGTGGAACAGAAAGGTTTTCAGCAGGCATTCAAAAGTTGGCACAGAAGGCACCCATTGAATCTCTGCTGGCAGGGTATTACGCAGGACAGGGCCGGACACACAAAAGGCTCAGTTTCTTGTTGCTGTCAAGCAAACCTCACCAGCTCTGGGAATGACCAATGACCCTCCTGGAAATTATCTCAGTGACTGAGGTGGGATGTAAGGGTCTTGGCAGTCCCTGAGGTAACTTGGACTTAAGTTATTCAGGGCTTTGTAAACTGGTGCAAGAATCTTGAATCTGGCTCGGTACAGTGGTACTTTAGGTTAAGAACTTAATTTGTTCTGGAGGTCCGTTCTTAACCTGAAACTGTTCTTAACCTGAAGCACCACTTTAGCTAATGGCGCCACCCGCTGCTGCCACGCCACCGGTACACGATTTCTGTTCTCATCCTGAAGCAAAGTTCTTAACCCAAGATACTATTTCTGGGTTAGCGGAGTCTGTAACGTGAAGCGTATGTAACCTGAAGCGGTCTGTAACCCAAGGTACCACTGTATACAGTTGAACACACCCACACGTGTCTTCAGGGAGCTCTCCAGGGTCCTGAAGTCCTCCTTACACAACCTCACAAACTAATAGGTGTCTTCTCATGGAGCTCTCCAAGGTCCCAAAAGTCCTTGATTGACTGGAACTGAGTTACTTACTACAGCTGCAGTGGCTGTATGACCCAGCAGTACTTTGAACCAAAGCCACATTTCTTTGGTTCCTCCACATTTTACAGCCACCCAGGACACAGAAATGTGTCCTAACCCACTTTTCCTAAATGGGAGGCAAAGCGATTGTGGGAGTTCCACCTGCTTAAATTTCTGCACGTCACGCTGCCACTACAGAATGCAGGAGGAGCCAGGGGAAAACTGCCAAGCCAATAAGCAAAAGCGTAATGACTCCCAATGGCTTCGTATTTTGAACACTCACCAATATCAGCATGTCATCTGCGTGAAAATTTCCCCAGTGGTCCACTGGGGCTACATGCCTGTCACGGTCCAGTTCATGGGCGATCAAAGTCCCAGCTGGGGACGTCGGGACCGAGGGCAAGATGGCAGGGTGGGAGCAGGAATGGGAGTCCAGAAGCCAGGAGTCAGAAAGCCAAGAGTCTGAGGATCAGAGAACCGGGAGTCAAGAAGTCAAGGGTCCGAGGCTCAAGAAGCAAGGAGTCAAGAAGGCAGGGGTCCGAGGATCAAGAAGCAGGGCGTCAAGGAGTCAAATGCAGCAGGGCAGGGAACGTGTTGCTGTGGCAAAGAGCCAAAGGGAAATGCTGACCTTATATCCCTTCCGGCTCTTGCCACCAGGTGCTGTGAGTTAACAATCAGCCTCACCTGTGCGGCTGCGCCTCACCTTTCCAGAACAAACTTAGGAAGGCCCCAGTCCTGCAAAGTCCTATTGGTCACAGGGCCTGGCTCCTGCATGCACACCTGTCAATGCCTTGGGAGTCATGGCATGGGTGCAAGGCAATAGTTCAAGGGGCATGGGCACCTGGTCTGGAGAATGGGCGCCTAAGAAGAGCCTGCAGGATCAGACCAATGGCCCATCTAGCCAAGCATCCTGTTCTCAGTGGACAACCAGATGTTTCATCCAGAGGCAGGGCCTTCTCAGTGATGGCTCCCACCTGGTGGAACGCTCTGCCTCATGAGACCTGGGCCCTGCAGGATCTGATTTCTTTCCACAGGGTCTGTGAGACAGAGTTGTTCCGCCTAGCCTTTGGCTTGGAATCAACTTGATCCCCTTCCCCTCTTTCCTTTTCCCTTTCTCCTTCTGTAATGGAACTCCTATTTCCCTGGCTTTTTTCTGGCCCAAGTAGGACCAGTCTGGATAGTTGGCCTTGGTGAAGATTTGACCACCCCCAAAAAGTTTTTGATTTGAGTTTCTACTGAAATGAGGCTGCATTTCAATGTTGCATTTTAGTCCTGTTTTTATGTTGTGTTTTAATCAATTGTTTTTATACCTGGTGTTAGCCGCCATGAGCCCAGTCTTGGCTGGGGAGGGCAGGGTATAAATAAAACTTATTATTATTATTATTATTATTATTATTATTATTATTCAATGGGAATCCTGCAAGCAAGACATGAGGATGCCAGAACCATGGAGAGCTCCCCAAGAAGACACCTTGTGGTATATATGCAGCTGTAGGAGAATGTAAGAGAATGTCGTTTAGTCGTGTCCGACTTTTCGTGACCCCCTGGACCAGAGCACGGCAGGCCCTCCTGTCTTCCACTGCCTCCCGCAGTTTGGTCAAACTCATGCTGGTAGCTTCAAGAACACTGTCCCACCATCTCGTCCTCTGTCGTCCCCTTCTCCTTGTGCCCTCCATCTTTCCCAACATCAGGATCTTTCCCAGGGAGTCTTCTCTTCTCATGAGGTAGCCAAAGTCTTGGAGCCTCAGCTTCAGGATCTGTCCTTCCAGTGAGCACTCAGGGCTGATTTCCTTCAGAATGGAGAGGTTGGATCTTCTTGCAGTCCATGGGACTCTCCAGAGTCTCCTCCAGCACCAGAATTCAAAAGCATCAATTCTTCAGCGATCAGCCTTCTTTATGGTCCAGCTCTCACTTCCATACATCACTACTGGGAAAACCATAGCTTGAACTAGACGGACCTTTGCTGGCAAGGTGATGTCTCTACTTTTTGACATGCTGCCTAGGTTTGTCATTGCTTTCCTCCCAAGAAGCAGGCGTCTTTTAATTTCCTGACTGCTGTCTTCATGGAGCGTAGGTAGTCTTGCCCTCCATGGATTTATCTAACCCACTTTCGAAGGCACCCAGGCTGGGAGCCATCACTGTATCATGTGGGAGGCGCATTCCATAGCTCTGCCCTGCTCATGAGATCCAGCCTAAAAACATAACATTTGACAGCCGAAAAGAGCTCCTAGGATAGGCAAGGGCTGAGTGTGCAGGAGAGCCAGGGTTGCCTAGAGGCAGAGAGAAAAGGCTCATTTCCAAGATGGAGCTGAGAGCCAAGGAAACCTAATGAAGTCTCTTAAAAAACCCTATTAGGAGCATCAGGTCTCTATTAAGGCTCCGCAATTGCATTCCTGTTCATAACAAGCGAGAGGCAGGAAGCAGAGCAAGGAGAAGCGGAGCAATCTGGGTCTCCCCTTTCCTCATAAATCTGTTGGTTATTGCAGCTTTTCTGTCTTTTTCTGAAGGTCAGAATCAGGCAGAAACCCAATTAAAACAATAAAGATTAAAAATAGCCATAGAGGCAAAAGAGGTGAATTTTAATGAGCTGTTATTTTTAAGTGGAGCGGTCCAGTGTGGGAGCTGAGGAAACAAACATTCAGCAGGAGACAAATGGCTTTTCCACCTCAATTTTTTTAGCGCTGGGACCATTTTGTCGCCGTGTGCACAACAACCTGGCAAGGAAGGCTGGTTTCAACCTCCATGATGTGACTGGAGGGCTGGGAATGAGAATGAGAGAAAAAGAGGGACCTGTTTAAAGAGAGGCAGCGTGGCATAGTGGTTAGACTGTCGGTCGAGGACAGGGGTCAGCAAGCTTTTGAAGCAGGGGGCTGGTCCATTGACCCTCAGACCATGTGGCGGACCGGACTATATTTTGAAAAAAATATATATATCAATGAATTCCTATGCCCCACAAGTAACCCAGAGATGCATTTTAAATAAAAGGACACATTCTACTCATGTAAAACACCAGGCAGGCCCCACAAATAACCCAGAGGTGCATTTTAAATAAAAGGACACATTCTACTCATGTAAAACACCAGGCAGGCCCCACAAATAACCCAGAGATGCATTTTAAATAAAAGGACACATTCTACTCATGTAAAACACCGGGCAGGCTCCACAAATTACCCAGAGATGCATTTTAAATAAAAGGACACATTCAACTCATGCAAAAACACGCTGATTCCCGGACCCTCCGTGGGCCAGATTTAGAAGGTGATTGGGCCGGATCCGGCCCCTGGGCCTTAGTTTGCCTACCCATGGCCTAGGACTTGGGAAAGCTGAAGCTCTGGCCAGTCACTTGCTCTCAACTTAGCCTACCTCACAGGGATGTTGTGAGAATAAAATAGTAGAGCTACATAAGCCATCTTGAGCACTTTGGCAAGGAAGTGGGATGCAAATGTAAATTAGTGATAATGATAAAGCCGCCTAATGAGTTTATGATTGAGGCAAGAATCTGGTCACAACCACACCATAATCCTAGGAACTGTGGGTTGTTTTTTTTAAGGGTGTTGGGAGTTGTAGTTCTGCAAGGAGGAAAACTATAGTTCCCAGGATTCTTGGTGGAGGGGAGCTATGTGCTTTAAAATGCATACTGTGGATGTGACCTCTGTCTTGTTCTCATTGATTTGCACCCAAAATCTACCAGCTGCTTACTGTAGAAATACTTCCTGTTCAGCCTTTGTCCACCTGCCTTCTGGGTGTCTTGGAGTAAAGTTCCCAACAGTTCCAGCAAGCATGGCTGTAAGATAACCGTGGTGCTGAAGGTATTCATAATCAGATTGCAGAAGTTTTCCTGTGCTATTAGCACAGCTAGGTTTTTATGTTTCAGAAGTTAGCAAATACACCTGGCATTTATGAATGGTGGAATAAATGAATATGCAATTATTGCCAAATTAAGACATTATACACAGAAGAAGGAAGGCAGGCAAGGATGCAATAATTTCCTAAACATCTCGCAACCTTTTATTGCATTTTTGAGGGTTTTTAAAACAAATCCATTTATAAACAACGACCCGATGATTGACTTACTTGGATGTTTCCAATTCGGCTTCTGTGCATTTTATGCATATTTTTCATAAATTTCTTGAATTATTTCCACGCCGCTTTTTATGCTCGCATAAAAGCACTTAAAATACAATAAAAGTGAGAAATGGAACTGAAACCAGCGCAAACGACAAGTTGCGCTGCTACGCCAGCTGAGAGACTGAGGTGCCATGGTGCCTATGAGCACCAGGTTGGCATAACTCTCATCTGTGCCTGAAAGAGGCAGCGGGCAGCGGGCATGCAAAGGTGGCAGTGGGAACCACCCAGGAATATAGAGCAGAAGATCCCTTTCGCACTAGAAGCAGACAGGTGTTGCTGGTCGACAATTGGGGTGTGTGTGAGAGAGAGCAAGGGAGTTCTGAGGGCAGAAAGACAGCTGGGGCCTTCTCTGTTCATGTGCAAAAAAAAATTGCACACCTGTTTCCCTTCAGAAGCGCATCGTTGGCACAATTTCCTCAAAGCAGCACTGCAGCTGAGGGTCTGTTGTGCAGTTTCTCTTTTTATTTACCAGCTACTTTAAAATGGGGACGCGGGTGGCGCTGTGGGTTAAACCACAGAGCCTAGGCTCTGCCGATCAGAAGGTTGGCGGTTCGAATCCCCACGAGGGGGTGAGCTCCCGTTGCTCGGTCCCAGCTCCTGCCAACCTAGCAGTTCGAAAGCACATCAAAGTGCAAGTAGGTAAATAGGCACTGCTCCGCTGGGAAGGTAAACGGCGTTTCCATGCGCTGCTCTGGTTCGCCAGAAGCGGCCTAGTCATGCTGGCCACATGACCCGGAAGCTGTACACCGGCTCTCTCGGCCAAGAAAGCGAGATGAGCGCCGCAACCCCAGAGTCGGCCATGACTGGACCTAATGGTCAGGGGTCCCTTTACCTTTACCTTTACTTTAAAATGAGGCTGCATTTTAAATTGCATTTTAACTTGTATTTTAAACTGGTCACCCCCCCTTCTCTTTTTCCCTTATTATGTTTTTACTGTGATTTTATTGGTGTTAGGCACCCTGAGCCCAGCCCTGGCCGGGGAGGGCAGAGTATAAATAAAATTTATTTTATTATTGTTGTTGTTATTTGCAGCTGGGAAAATGCAGCGCCTTTTACTCTGAGAGCACCCTGAGGGCTGTTTCGACTCCAGGATGCAATGGTCAGAGGCACTTAGTGGCCGTTGTCAGGGCCAGAGGAATGCTTTGATGAATTCCGCGAAGATGTGGAAAAGCAGAGGTTGTGGCCGCAATGAGCAAACCTTCACGCTGCAGAGGTCTGAATGATGGTGGTGAGGCAGTTGCTGCTGAATTCTGGGAGCCAGGAGGGTGGCGGAATAAGAACCGGAGAAGAAAGACCCTGGCTCCTACATAAGGCCAGTGGACCACCTACTCCAGCATTCTCACGGTGGCCAAATAGCCCTAAGGACCTAGGAATCCAGGTAGACTGTTCCTGAACCTGGAGGTGCCGTAAGAACAGAAGAAGAAACCTGGCTGCTGGATCATGCCAAGGGCCCACCTAGTCCAGCATCTCGTTCTCCCATTGAGCAAATACCCGTAAGGACAAAGGAATCTATGTAGACTGCCTCTGGAGCTGGAGGTTCCATAAAAGCCTGGTTGCTGGTTTAGGCCAAAGTGTAGGATGTGAAACACAAGAGCAGTCAAGTACATCATTCCTAGAATGTTTACACATGGGGAGGAATGTTTGTCAAGCCAGCAAGTAAACTTCCTGTTTCCTTCTGGGCTGAGACAGACTTCCTCTGCATGTGACTAGAGGTGGGCGTGGCCTCACCTGTGCAGGTAATGACAAAAGCACAGGGCAGCCATCTCTCTCTCTTTGACTACATGCATCGAAGACGCAACATCTGCTTAGCCAAAGATGCTCTCTTCCAGCCAAGAGAGGACAAAGGGACTGTCTTCTTATGAGATAGTTTCCAGGAGTATGTTACTTTTCTAAGCTAAGTCTGCTATCTGGGATCCAATTGTGAACAGAATGTGAGTGAGTAAACTCTTTTTATAATTTTATAAATACTGTGTCGTGTCTTATCTTCTATGAGGGAATAAGGGGGAAATACCAGAACAGTTATTATAGAGGCTTTAGCGAGCCTGAGCAAACGCATCCACTGAGTGTTTAAAAGGGGGAATGTTACTCTGCTAAACTGTGAACTTTAACACAAGTTGGAAAGGCTATAATCAGAGAATATATCCTCTCCTGCATCCCTGAACATCCCCACACAAAGGAGGCCCACCGAGTGCAGCATCTTCAGAGTGGACCACCAGGTGCCCTAATGGGACGCTCCACAAACAGGATCTGAGGCAACATTGCTCCTCTCCCCTTCAGTTCCCCAAAATTGGAAAGCAGAGGTAACCTGCTTCTGACGTAGAACACATTAAGGTTTCTTGTGCTTGAGTTATATCCTCTTTTTAAAATGCACTGGTTGGAAAGAAGATAATGTCCCTAGCAGAGAAGAATGGCAAACCAGATTGACGGACTATGCTGAGATGGCAAAGCTGACTGGAAAACCCAGAAACCAAGAGGATAAAAACTTTATGAAAAAATGGGGGAGATTGATAAGTTACCTAGGAGACCTCTGTAAGCAGATGGAAGCAAGAGCAGGATTTTGACTCACTTGTATTGTAAAAAATACTATGGACAATACAGTCATGTTCCATTTGCTTCAAGATATGTTTTTTCGGGTTGTATCCTGCAGTGACCCGGAAGTACCGGAAAGGGTTACTTCCGGGTTTCGCCGCTTGCACATGCGCACAAGCACCAAATCGCGCCACGCACCTGCGCAGATACAGCGCTTCAGGTTGCGGGCTTTTCATGTTGTGAACAGCCTCCGGAACGGATCCTGTTTGCGACCAGAGGTACCACTGTATGGTCTGATATAAAAATTGGAGTACGTGTGAATACGCATTTGCAGATTCTTAAAATGAGATCCCGTGAAGGGAATGGGGGGGGGGAGTCTCGAGATTCAGAGAATCTCTTTTATACGGGTATGTTTTTCACTAATTTGCGTTTACTTGTACTTTGTATTTGTAAAACCGATAAAAATGATTTTAAAAATAAATAAAATGAAATACATTGGTTGTTTTGTGTTTTCAATTACAGTGGTAAGTATTTAATTTGTTCCGGAGGTCTGTTCTTAACCTGAAACTGTTCTTAACCTGAAGCACCACTTTAGCTAATGGGGCCTCCTTCTGCCGCTGCACCGCCAGAGCCTGATTTCTGTTCTTATCCTGAAGCAAAGTTCTTAACCTGAAGCACTATTTCTGGGTTAGCAGAGTGGGTTACCTGAAGCGTATGTAACCCAAGGTACCGCTGTACAATTTCAAGGGGGCTTTGTTTTGGGACGTTCTGTTTGCCAGGCAGATGCTGTTCTCCTTACCTATGCCCTGCTTTCTTCATCGAAAACAATATTATTCACACTACAAATTGGCATCTGTTTGGTGCCCACCACACCATCGTGGCTTGCCCCTAAGACGCCTGGGAACTGTGGTTTGATAAAGGGGTTGAGACAGCTTTATTAGAGAGCCCTGCCCTCTAAGACAAAAATGAGGGGAGAAAAGCAAATTTGCTCTGTTTGCAAAATGGACACAGAACACACACTTATAGCCGGTGCAGTATGAAGCGGCAAGCAACATTATCTCCCCATCTCCTCATCCATTCCCAACTTGTCCAACTTTGCTTCTGTTTGAACATATTGTTGTTCCAGCTTCAGGGAGGGCTATATATTTCAGCTCTGCAAACACGTCTGGCCAGAAATCTTTCGTTCGGTGCAGGAACATGAAACAAGCACACACACCCCTCGCGGCGGTGCAATCCTGCAGTGTTCTTTTTCCTAAACGCTGTTCCTCAAAGGCTATGTGCCCCAGGTTTTACGCAGGGGTCTGGCATTCTTAAACAGGTTCAGTGTATTTAAGGAAAATGAACCACGCCAGAACAGACCACTTCTTCCTTAAGACGTTCTCCTGAGACCCAACTTCAAGAGTCCTCCTTAATGGAAGTGCTGTTATGTAAGCACAGTGGGGAGTCCTTAATGTCTTCCCTAAAGAGAAAGAGGAATTTGCAACTGAAAGGCAGGGCTGGATTTCAGTCTGATGAGGCCCTAAGCTACTGAAGGCAATAGGGCCCTTTATATGTCCAGCTGTACTTTGTCAACAACAAACTGCTGCTGTTTTTTGTGTTGAATATATGCTATATGGTAATTTATGGACCTAATAGGTATCTAAAGCCATTTGCACATGTTGCTGTGCAAGCAGTCCATGCAGAATGTAAGGTAAAGGTAAAGGGACCCCTGACCATTAGGTCCAGTTGCAGACGACTCTGGGGTTGCGGCGCTCATCTTGCATTACTGGCCGAGGGAGCCGGCGTACAGCTTCCGGGTCACGTGGCCAGCATGACTAAGCCACTTCTGGCGAACCAGAGCAGCACACGGAAACGCCATTTACCTTCCCACCGGAGCGGTACCTATTTATCTACTTGCACTTTGACGTGCTTTCGAACTGCTAGGTTGGCAGGAGCTGGGACCGAGCAACGGGAGCTCACCCCATCGCGGGGATTCAAACCACTGACCTTTTGTTCGGCAAGTCCAAGGCTCTGTGGTCTAGACCACAGCGCCACCCACGTCCCTAATGTATGCTAAATTGTATGGTAATTTATGGACCGAATCGTTATCTCAAGCCATTTGCACATGTTGCCGTGCAACCAGTCCATGCAGAATGTAGGCACCCTATATATAGAAACGAGCAAACCAGTGATATTTTAGGGAGCAGGCTAGCAGGCGGGACCCATGACTTACATCCTAGGAGCCTACACAACACAAAACACTGTTGCTGGATGTAGGTTCTATTTTATTTGTTTTTTATCTTATATTTTGGAAATGTACATCCAGGTTTTTTCCCTTTAAATTTTTTTTGGGGGGGGGCCAAGAGAGTGGGGCCACATGCTATACAGTGGTGCCCCGCAAGACAAATGCCTCGTAAGACGAAAAACTCACAAGACGAAAGAGTTTTCCGTTTTTTGAGTCGTTCCACAAGACTCATTTCCCTATGGGCTTGCTTCGCAAGACAAAACGTCTTGCAAGTTCTTGCGAGTTTCTTTCCTTTTTCTTAAAGCCGCTAAGCCGTTAATAGCCGCTAAGCCGCTAATAGCCGTGCTTCGCAAGACAAAAAAACCGCAAGACGAAGAGACTCACGGAACGGATTAATTTCGTCTTGCGAGGCACCACTGTAAGTTGTTTAGTTTATACGTAAATCCGGCACTGTTGAAAGGGAACATAGAGAAATCCCAGCTAAAGAACCCCTGAGATATGGCCGTCCAAGCTCTGCTGGAAAACCTCCAGGGAAGGAAAGTCCACCATCTTCCCAGGGAGACCGTTCCACTGTCGAAGGCTCTTGCCATCAGAAAGTTCTTCCTGATGTTGAGTCAGAATCTTCTTTTTTGAACTCGAAGCCATGGGTTCGAGTCCTACCCTCCGGAGCAGGGGGAAAGACGCTTGTTCCCTTTCCCATGGGACAGCCCTTCAGATATTTGAAGAAGGCTCTCGTATCTCCTCTGAGTCTCCTCTTCTCCAGGCTAAACATACCCAACTCCTTCAACCGTTCCTCACAAGGCTAGGTTTCCAAACCCTTGATCATCTTGGTTGCCTTCCTCTGCACACCTTCCAGCTCGTTAACATCCTTCTTAAATTGTGGCGCCCACAACTGAAGGTGTCTGAACTGAAGGCAGAATAGAGCAGTACAGTGGGCACTCAGGTTGCGAAGGTGATCCGTGCGGGAGGCACGTTCGCAACCCACAACATTCGCAACCCGCAGCACCGCATCTGTGCCTGCGCGGTTGCAATGTGGCGCTTCGGTGCATGCGCAAAGAGCGATAGTGTTTCTGCACATGCGCGAGCGCCGAAGCTCAGAAGAAACCCGTTCCGGTACTTCCGGGTTCAGTGTGGTGCGCAACCCAAAAACTCGCTATCTGAAGCATCTGTAACCCAAGGTATGACTGTACTATCACTTCCCCATACTTCTGTGAACACAACCTAGAACAGCATTAGATTTTTTGAATATATTTTTCCTGCTGCATCACACTGGCGCCAGGTTAAGACACTTTTACTTACCCAGGAATTTTTATTTACATCATCTTTTTGTTTGTTTGTTTTATTACCCCACCTTTTTAAAAATGCCATATTTTATTGTGGTTGTTTATGTCCATGTTTTATTATACCTTGCATTAGCTATTAATCATGCTTGTTATCAATATATTAAACTGCCCTAAGTTCTGATTTGAGAAAGGCATGTATAGCAATGTGTTAAATCAGGGGAAGAGGACCTGTGGGGTCTCCCACCCCATAGGTTGTGGGGCTGCAATTCCCATCTCCCCTAACCATTGGTCCTGCTGACTGGAGTGGCTGGGAGTTCAACTGGCGCGTGCCCACCCCAATCTTAAATAAATAGTTACTGGTGCAATGCTGGTGCATTGCCGCATGGAAGGAAGAGTCACTAACTTCAGTGGGGCTTACTCCAAGGTAAATGGGTGTAGGGTTGCAGTCCATAGCTGTCAACTTACAGATTTGAAAGTAAGGGACCAGCAGCCTCGAAAATAAGGGATCAGCAGCCAAAATAAGGGATTTTCAGAGCACAGGCATGTTCAACTTCTGAGCCCCTCTGTGCCAAAGGCAGAAAGCCCAGCCAGCAGCCAAACGAAGCCTCAAGCGGTGGTTCCCACAGCGCAGCAACCCGGCAAAGGGGATGCAGCAAGGGAAACCACCGTCACCTCTCCGCTGGGAAGCGCTGAGCAAAGAGGAGTCCCCAGGCAACGCGGCAGATTTGATTGGCACAAGGCATGCAAGCTCCACCCCCCAGTCGTTCTCAGACTCCTTATTGGGTGAGCAACGCAGCCAAGCAACACAGTTGGAGCCTCCCTCCTCCCTGGCCGGCAGGGAGGGAGGGAGGGAGAGGAGCTGCTTCCTTTGAAACCCGGGAAATTTAAGGGACATCATCCATAAGGGACAGCAGCGGGACCCGGCGCTGGGATAAGGGACTTTCCCGCCAAATAAGGGACAGTTGACAGCTATGTTGCAGTCTGCTCCTCTTTCACTGGGTGCAGCAGGCAGAAATTCCACAGGTGGAGTTTTGATCTCCACCAGGAACTCTGTACCTGCTGATTTCTGCCTGCACTGCGGCTCTTAAATGGCAAAGAGACCCACTTCCCCATGAAGGAAAATAGCGATTTCGTTCTTCTACCTTCCTCCCTTCCACGCCACCAGCTTCAAAATCACCTATCATTATCACCGTCTCCTTTCGCTGACACTGTTAGCTTTTTGCTCGGGTGCCCTTTCCGATTTCCTGCGGGTCAGAACTTGCCAAGAGTATTGTCGACTTGGAAAAGGTGAGGGGAGAGGGCGGCCGCAATGAGCTAGGGGTCTGAGCAGCCCCCCAAACGAGGAAAGGCTGATTTTTTGCATTAGAGCAGGGGGTTTTTCATCAGGGGGCCGGTCCACTGTCCCTCAGACCTTGTGGGGGGCCGGACTATATTTTTAAAAATATAAATACAGTGGTACCTTGAGTTACAGACGCTTGAGGTTACAGACGCTTCAGGTTACAGACACTTCAGGTTACAGACTCCTCTAACCCAGAAATAGTACCTCGGATTAAGAACTTTGCTTCAGGATGAGAACAGAAATCATGCGGCGGCAGCAGGAGGCTCCATTAGCTAAAGTGGTACCTCAGGTTAAGAACAGTTTCAGGTTAAGAACGGACCTCCAGAACGAATTAAGTTCTTAACCCGAGGTACCACTGTACCCTGCAAGCTGGTCCTGCAGCTCCCTCTGGACCTGGAGGAGGAACGCACTCTGCATGCACTCTGCACGTGCTCTGGTCCAGGGGGTCACAAAGAGTCGGACACCACTGAACGACTAAACAACAACAAATTTTAAATCAATAAAGATCTATTCTTTAAAAAGGAAAAGAGAAAGCCCTGCAACATGCCTGTCACAATGCCCATGGCGCAGCCCAGACCCGCTGCCTGACTGCCCACCAGCCGTGCCAGGTTTACCTCAGCTGTGGGCGGCGAGGCTTCAGATTGGCTGCAGGAAGTTCCTACAGCCAATCCAAACCTGCGACAGCATCGCCGCCCGCTCAGAAACTGACCAAACAGGCAGCAACGTCCGTGGGCCAGATTTGCGAGACTGGTGGGCCACATCTGGCCCCCGGACCGTAGTTTGCCGACCCCTGCTTTAGAGAAACAGCAAATAAAGGATGGCATGAAAGAGATGTATAAAATTATAGGCTGTTCTCACAGCGGCCGACCAGATACCTGTGAGAAACCCACATGTGGAATTTGACCACAAGAGTTTTTTCTACTCCTGAGGTTTCCAGAAACTAGTATCCAGAGGAATAATGTTTCTGGCAGTGAAGAACATAGGAGCTACACAGAGCCTTGTCCTCCATGGGTTTGTCCCTGCAAGTAGAAAGTTAGCATCTCGGGGAGAAAGGCTCTTGGACAGGCCTGATGTGCTGCTTATTTACTTCCAGGGATTAAAAAAAAAAATTCCATTGAGTGTTCTAAAATACGATACCCACATTTGAAATCAAGAGTGCTGTGACCAATGGCGTCTTCCTCAACTCACGTCTTTAAAGCTCTAAACAGTTTGTATACCTGAAGGAGCGTCTCCACCTCTATCATTCAGCCCAGACACTGAGGTCCAGCTCCAAGGTCCTTCTGGCGGTTCCCCTGCTGCGAAAAGCCAAGTTACAGGGAACCAGGCAGAGGGCCTTCTCGGTGGTGGCACCCGCTCTGTGGAACGCCCTCCCACCAGATGTCAAAGAGATAAACAACTATACGACTTTCAGAAGACACCTGAAGGCTGCTTTGTACAGGTAAGTTTTTACTGTGTGATGCATAGTTGTAATTTTATATTAGGTTGGCTGGGGCAACGCAGTCAGATAGGCCGGGTACAAATAATAAATGATTATTATGAGATTTGCTGGTTTGGCTTGGTAGTGGGTCGCCTTCCATAGACCTCCTCCAGGCCAATGGCAGGGCCTTTATAATATATTAATTTTATTATTATTTATACTCCGCCCATCTGGCTGGGTTTCCCCAGCCACTCTGGGCGGCTTCCACAAAGACCAAAAATACACTAAGATGTCACACATTAAAAACTTCCCTGAACAGGGCTGCCTTCAGATGTCTTCTGAAAGTCAAATAGTTGTTTATCTCTTTGCCATCTGATGGAAGGGCTTTCCACAGGGCGGGCGCCACTACCGAGAAGGCCCTCTGCCTGGTTCCCTGTAACTTGGCTTCTCTCAATGAGGGAACCGCCAGAAGACCCTCGGAGCCAGACCTCAGTGTCCTGGCAGAACGATGGGGGTGGAGACGCTCCTTCAGGTCTACTGGGCCTTTGAGGCCGTTTAGGGCTTTCAGGGTCAGCACTAACACTTTGAATTGTGCTCGGAAATGTACTGGGAGCCAATGTAGGTCTTTCAGGACCGGTGTTATGTGGTCCTGGCGGCCGCTCCAGTCACCAGTCTAGCTGTCGCATTCTGGATTAGTTGTAGTTTCTGGGTCACCTTCAAAGGTAGCCCCACGTAGAGCGCATTGCAGTAGTCCAAGCGAGATATAACTAGAGCATGCATCACTCTGGCAAGACATTCCATGGGCAGGGAGGGTCTCAGCCTGCGTACCAGGTGGAGCTTTAGGTAGCATTGTCCACCCCCTCTGGCCACCGTCCATCCATCCAGCCTGCCTGGCCAAAACTACAAGGAGCTCAGAGGAAAGCCTGGAGCAGATCTAAATCTTTGCAATGGGTTTGTCTCAAGGCCTGATTTACGTCTCCCTGCCTGGACTCTGATGGCGGTTCCGCTGAATGCTCCTGTGCTATCGATCCCAGAGCCTCGTGTTGTTTTTGGAAACCTCGCCGGCTGCTGAATTCAGGACGTGACATTTCAAATGGCCAGGCAGGGATGGAGATTTGGGGAGGAGGAAAGCGGGGCTGGCGGGGGAGAGAAAACCGAGGCCAGCTGCCATCCCCATGCTTTGAAGCCGCCGGCCTTTTGGTGCAGTGTGAGCCAAGATGGGCTCCTAAAAGCTTTTGTGGGCTCGTCTTAAAATCATTAGCACTCCACGCAAGGCACTAGTCCCTATGGCCTCATTTCCTCCATGCCTCCTGACTTCAGTGCCTGGAGAAGCCCTACTCCCTTTCTCTTTTTCCTGTTAACGGAGGAATCCGAGGGCTCCCTTGGGCAAAAAGACAAAGACACCAACCAGAACAATTTGGAGCAAAACAGCAGCCTGTAGGCTTGGCCTTTATTGGAAACTGTCGCGACAGGACTCCCACCCACAACAAGATGAAGCAAGATGGAAGTCCCGAACAAAAGAAGACCCCAACTTTTATTAGCTACTAATCCCCCAAGCAAACCTAGACAGCATCTTAAAAAGTAGAGACATCACTTTGCTGACAAAGGTCCGTATAGTAAAAGCTATGGTTTTCCCAGTAGTGATGTATGGAGGTGAGAGCTGGACCATAAAGAAGGCTGATCGCAGAAGAATGGATGCTTTTGAATTCTGGTGCTCTTGAGAGTCCCATGGACTGCAAGAAGATCCAACCTCTCCATTCTGAAGGAAATCAGCCCTGAGTGCTCACTGGAAGGACAGATCTTGAAGCTGAGGCTCCAAGACTTTGGCCACCTCATGAGAAGAGAAGACTCCCTGGAAAAGACCCTGATGCTGGGAAAGATGGAGGGCACAAGGAGAAGGGGACGAGATGGTGGGACAGTGTTCTGGAAGCTACAAACATGAGTCTGACCAAACTGCGGGAGGCAGTGGAAGACAGGAGTGCCTGGCGTGCTCTAGTCCAGGGGGTCACAAAGAGTCGGACACGACTAAACGACTAAACAACAACAATCCCCCATGCTACACCCCTAGAACTACATCATGACTACATCATTGACACATCACAGAAAGGAGGGGTTGAGGAGGTAACCTGAGGTTGTGGAGGTAACCTGAGTATCTTGTCACCTGGCTGGTTCCTCCTTTCCCCCTCCCCATGAGTCATTTCCAGAGGACAAAGGGGAGTTGGCAGTTTCCTGCCCCCAGAGGGAAGATCTGATCATTGTCCTTTGTTCCAGTCTGTGTTGAATCCACTCCCATATGCAAGTCCTTTGTGACCTTGATGGTCTTCTGTCTGGGACCATCAAGGTTGGCATGCCAACTGGGCAGGGCTCCTGAGTATGGCCATCCTGTATCAAACTGTCCCCCTTTGATAGTCCTTCCTTCATGGAGCAAAATAAAAGTGGACCGGTGTAAATCCGATGTACAGTTGATTTACTATGAATTGATAACAGAAACGCCGCGTATGTCCTGTTTCTCTGTGTGTGTTTGTGTGTGTTGTGTTTGTACAAACTGAATGATGGGGGGGGGGGGGTTCCTACAACATTCCCAAGCCACACTCCTCTCAAGAACACAAGAGGAACAAGCTGGATCCCTTTCCATGGAGGCTCAGATTGCAGCTATAACAAAGGCGGCATTTTTTCATCTCTGCCAAGCTAAGCAGTTGGCCCCTTATCTCTCTCACCCTGACCTAGCCACTGTGATCCACGCAACGGTCACCTCCAGACTGGATTATTGTAACTCGCTCTACGTGGGGCTGCCCTTGAGACTGACCCAGAAACTCCAGCGGGTGCAGAATGCTGCAGCGAGACTCCTTACAGGGTCCTCGCTGTGGGATCACATTCACCCGGTGCTATACCAGCTGCACTGGCTCCTGGTGGAGTACAGGATCAGGTTTAAGGTGCTGGTTTTAACCTTTAGAGCCCTATACAGCCTAGGACCCTTGTACCTACAGGACTGCCTCTCCTGGTATGTCCCACGGAGGACCTTACGGTCTTCAAACAAAAACACCTTGGAGATCCCGGGCCACAGGGAGGTTAGGCTGGCCTCAACCAGAGCCAGGGCCTTTTCGGTCGTGGCCCCGATCTGGTGGAACGCTCTGTCACAAGAGACTAGGGCCCTGCGAGACTTGACATCTTTCCACAGGGCCTGCAAGACAGAGCTGTTCCACCTGACTTTTGGCCAAGGTATGGCCTGACCCCCTCCTTTGGTGATTCTTCACAGAACCTCTAGCCCAATGGTTGCCATCAATTTGATTTGACCTGATTTTATAATGAATTGATTTTAGAATGCTGTATTATTTTACTGTTGTTAGCTGCTCTGAGCCCGGCTTCGGCTGGGGAGGGAGGGATATAAATTATTATTATTATTATTATTATTATTATTATTATTATTATTATTATTATTATTATCAGGCCAATGGCCCACCTACTCCAGAATCCCATTCTCCCACGGAGCAACCAGGTGCCCCAATCCACAAGGAGGATCTGAGAAGAAGAGCAGTGGTGTACCGTGGGTTGCCAGTGCCCAGGGCTGCTCAGGAGAGAAGGAAACAGATGGAGTACACATGCGCACTCAATTGCCTAATGACATCCATGCTACCCAGGAGATAAAATATACGAAAGGAAGAGCCATTCTGTTGTCTGGAGAGGTCTCTTCCTGCTTCGCATGGAGAAGGAGTTTTCATTAATTTTTTTTTTATAATCATGTTTTATTAATTTTCCATACAATCATTCCACAATACAATTTCTATTAAACTTTTCAATTTTTTGACTTCCTTCGGCTTTTCTGACAATCATTCGAATTTAGTTTCTTTAAATACACATTTCCAAATTTTTATATTATATATATTTTTAGAGAAGGAGTTTTCAACGGCCTTCAGCAGCAGAAACATGCAGCTGTATTAAGGCAGCACCGGGTGTTGATATGTTGCGTCCCTAACAATTTTGCACCCAGGGCAACCGTCCCTGTGCCCCCCCCACGCTACATCACTGCACAAGAGCCCTCTCCCCTACTGTGGCTTCCACTGAGGTCCAGCTCCGAGGGCCTTCTGTCGGTTCCCTGAAGGAGCATCTCCACCTCCATTGTTCTGCCCGGACACTGAGGTCCAGCTCGGAGGGCCTTCTGGTGGTTCGCTCCCTGCAAGAAGCCAAGCTACAGGGAACCAGGCAGAGGGCCATCTCGGTGGTGGCGCCCGCCCTGTGGAACGCCCTCCCAGGAAATAAACAACTCCCAGACTTTTAGAAGACATCTGAATGCAGCCCAGTACAGGGAAGTTTTTAAGGTTTGATGTTTTATCGTGTTTTTTTATATTCTGTTGGGAGCAGCCCAGAGTGGCTGGGGAAACGCAGCCAAATGAGCGGGGTATATACTATACAGTATTATTATTATTATTATTATTATTATTATTATTATTATTATTATTATCACAGCCAGAGTAGTGGAGGGAGAGCCCAGCCATCAGGACTAGTAGCCATCGATAGCCCTCTCCTCCTCCATTAATGTCTCTGATCGTCTTTTACAACTCTCTAGGCTGGTGGCCCTCATAGCCTCCTCGATTCTGAGCTTCGTGAAGAAAGACTTCCTTTTATCCATCTTGAATCTTCCAACATCCATCTTCATTGGATGTCCAAAGCTTCCATTGTTAGGAGAGAGTGAGAAATGCTTTCCTCTCTACCCTCTTTCTCTATCACTTTCATCATGTGATAATTTTCCATCGTGCCACCTCTTCCTCGCCTTTTCCTTAAACCAATAAAGTCCTAAATCATGGGTAGGCGAACTAAGGTCTGGGGCCCGGATCCGGTCCAATTGCCTTCTCAATCCAGCCTGCAGACGGTCCGGGAATCAGCATGTTTTTACATGAGTAGAATATGTGCTTTTATTTAAAATGCATCTCTGGGTTATTTGTGTGGCATAGGAATTTGTCCATTTCCCTCCCCCCAAAAAATATAGTCCGGCCCCCCACATGGTCTGAGGGATAGTGGACTGGCCCCCTGCTGAAAAAGTTTGCTGACCCCTGTCCTAAATGCTGCAACCTTTCCCCCTCAAGGAATTACTCCACCCCCTTGATTATTTTGTCAGCCCTTTTCTGAACCATTTCCCAACTCTACAATATCCTTTGTGAGACAAGGTGACCAGAACTGAGCACAGTACTATACTCCAAACATGGTCACACCAGGGATTTGTATAATAGCATTATGATACTAATGGTTTAATTGTCCATTCCTTTCCTAATGATGCCTAGTATGGATTTGCCTTTTGCATGGCTGCTGCACACTAGGTCAACATGCTCATTGAGCTATGCACTCAGTGTTAGAAACTCAGCTATATAAGCGAGGTGCCAAATGGCTCCAAGGACTGCAACCAAGGTTACAGTCACCAAAAACAGAATGTCTGGTTGCCATTTGGGGGCAAAAGAGCTCTGAAGTCTTATTTTTTCAAATGATACCCACTATGATTAATTCTCAGTTAAACATCTGGCTAGTTCAGATGACAGCCTTGAACCTTGAGAACTTAAAGAAGAAAAGTCTCTTGATCCAAGTAAAGTCCATATATATACAGTATATATGGCGGCTAACAGATTGAGGTTGAATCCTGACAAGACAGAAGCACTGTTTTGGGGGGAAAGGGGGTGGGTGGGTGTGGGGGACTCCCTGGTCCTGAATGGGGTAACTGCCCCTGAAGGACTCACAGCTGTCCATGGAGGTGCAGGTCCATTCTGTGTCCAGGGCGGCTGCCTCCCAGCTCTATCTGGTATGCAGGATGAGACCCTCCCTGCCCGCAGACTGTCTCACCAGAGTGGTACATGCTCTAGTTATCTCCCTGGTCCTCAATGGGGTAACTGTGCCCCTGAAGGACCAGGTGCGCAGCCTGGGAGTTATTCTGGACTCACAGCTGTCCATGGAGGTGCAGGTCAATTCTGTGTCCAGGGCAGTTGTCCACCAGCTTCATCTGGTACACAGGATGAGACCCTCCCTGGCCGCGGACTGTCTTGCCAGAGTGGTGCATGCTCTAGTCATCTCCCGCTTGGACTACTGCAATGCGCTCTGGGGCTACCTTTGAAGGTGACCTGGAAACTACAACTAATCCAGAATGTGGCATCTAGACTGGTGACTGGGAGTGGCCACCGAGACCACATAACACCAGTCTTGAAAGACCTACATTGGCTCCCAGTACGTATCCGAGCACAATTCAAAGTGTTGGTGTTGACCTTGAAAGCCCTAAATGGCCTCAAGGCCCCAGTAGACCTGAAGGAGCGTCTCCACCCCCATTGTTCAGCCCAGACACTGAGGTCCAGCTCTGAGGGCCTTCTGGCGGTTCCCTCACTGTGAGAAGCCAAGTTACAGGGAGCCAGGCAAAGGGCCTTCTTGGTGGTGGCATCTGCCATCCATCCTCGAACCACTTCCAGACACTCACACAGGACCTTCACTGGTTCAGATTTGAAAGAGGTAGAGCTGGGTATCATCCGTATATTGATGGACACCCAGGCCAAACCCCCTGGTGATCTCTCCTAGCGGCTTCATATAGATATTAAAAAGCATGGGTGAGAGGACAGAACCCTGAGGCACCCCACAAGTGAAAGCCCAGGGGTCTGAACACTCATATCTGCTGGCAGCCAGTGGCTGGGGCAACCCACTCAGATGTTTGGGGTATAACAACAACAACAGTGGCAATAGAGGACGTCCCCATTTCCATCGGAGAAACGTTGGAGGGTACACTCTTGCTGCAACTGGCCAGCAGCTTAACTCCGGGAGCGACTGGAACCAGCGAAAGGGGCAGGAGGGGGCCGGGTTAAGAAAGCGGAAGATCTTTGCCTCCGCATTACAGCTTGCTTGAAACAAGGAACATGAAGTAGGGAATAATGACTGCAGAGTGGAGAGCCCTCATGCAAGGTAAATGCGCCGCTCAAGTAGCTTTCACGCACTCTCACACTGGCTTGTTTTAATATTTATTGGTGACGTCTCGACAAGGGCTTCAGGACGGGAGAGGCTCCCCCCCACCCCCCGCAGAAACCCATCACCTAAGAACCACTGTATTTCATTCCGGCGATTCAGGGACGTGCCTTGACTGTTTGCCAGCGACAAGATAAGAAGGTGTTTTGCTTTGTTTTGAGAAAACACATCCTTCTGGCTTATTAGTTGTTCCGCAAAGCCTGCCCAGGACTGAGCCAAGAGATCTGCGGCAGGTGCGAAGAAGAGAGCTTTGACAGCAGGCAACGTGTTCCGATCCTGACATGCTAGAGTTGCCTTATCCGGAGGGCTGTTTGATTTGCAAAAGAAGGAAAACACCCACCAACCTCGGTGCTAGAAAGAGGACAGACCTAGCTTTCATTTGTGCAAAGGCCTCTCTCTCTCTCTCTCTCTTGCACCTGGTGTACGAAGGACCCAGTGACGATATCAGAGGAGGATACTACTACTAATAATAATTTATTATTTATACCCCACCCATCTGGCAAGGTCCCCCCATCCACTCTGGGAGGCTTCCAGCAAAACACTAAAATACAATAACCTATTAAACATTAAAAGCTTCCCTAAACAGGGCTGCCTTCAGATGTCTTCTAAAAGATTGGTAGCTATTTTTCTCTTTGACATCTGGTGGGAGGGCGTTCCACAGGGCAGGTGCCACCACCAAGAAGGCCCTCTACCTGGTTCCCTGTAGCTTTGCTTCTCGCAGGGAGGGAACCGCCAGAAGGCCCTCGGCACTGGACCTCAGTGTCTGGGCAGAACGATGGTGATGCTCCTTCAGATATATACTGGACCGAGGCCGTTTAGGGCTTTCAAGGTCAGCATCAACACTTTAAACTGTGTTTGTAAACGTCCTGGGAGCCAATGTTGGTCTTTCAGGACTGGTGTGATATGGTCTCAGCAGCCACTCCCAGTCACCAGTCTAGCTGCCGCATTCTGGATTAGTTGCAGTTTCCGGGTCACCTTCAAAGGTAGCCCCACGTAGAGCGCATTGCAGTAGTCCCAGCGAGAGATAACCAGAGCATGCACTACTCTAGCGAGACAGTCCGTGGGCAGGGAAGGTCTCATCCTGCGCACCAGATGGAGCTGATAAACAGCTGCCCTGGACACAGAATGGACCTGCGCCTCCATGGACAGCTGTGAGTCCAGAATGACTCCCAGGCTGCGCACCTGGTCCTTCAGGGACATAGTTACCCCATTCAGGACCAGGGAGTCCCCCACACCTGCCCACTTCCTCTCCCCCAGAGGCCAATCAATCAATCAATCAATCAATCAGTATGCCGCCTTTCCATAATTAAGACCATGCTCGAGACGGCTTGCAACACACCCAAAAACTGCATAGCAAAAGGAGTCGCAAACAAAACATTAGAATGTCCACTTGAATCAAAAGATCCAAAATAAAGGTACAAAAAATAAACAGTAACAGCAACTCAAAAACCCAAAACAATACTGCAGTGCAGTGAGATTCATGGCCAAGTGGTGATTTCATGGAATCATAGTCAGAAGGGACACCTGGCGGTCATCTAGTCCAACCCCCTGCAATGAGGGAATCTCAGTTGAAGCATCCATGACAGATGGCCATCCAGCCTCTGCTTAAAAACCTCCAGCGAAGGAGAGTCCACAAACTCCTGAGGGAGACCGTTCCACTGTTGAACAGTCCTTAAAAGCCCTTTCCACCACCCCCCACAAAAACAACGCCCCCAGTCCATTCCCAAAGGCCTGTTGAAAGGCCCGGCAGTGGAAGGACAATAAAGAAGGAGCCAGTCTGGATGCTCTAGGGTCGGGAGTCCCAAACTTGGGTCCCCAGCTGCTGTTGAACTACAACTCCCATCATCCCTAGCTAGCAGGACCACTGGTCAGGGATGAGGGGAACTATAGTCCAAGAAACAGCTGGAGACCAAAGTTTGGGAAAGCCTGCTCTAGGGCGCTCCAAGGTTTTTTGGGAGAAGCCACAACCGAGAAGGCCCTCTCCTTTTTTTATAATATACAGTGGTGCCTCGCAAGACGAAATTAATCCGTTCCGTGAGGCTCTTCGTATAGCGGTTTTTTCGTCTTGCGAAGCAAGCCCATTGACAGCTTAGCGGATTAGCGCTACAGCTGTCAAGCGGCTTCCAGCGGAACAGCTGATAAGTGGCTTAGCGGCTTAAGAAAAGGGCGGAAAAAGCGGAAAAACCCCGCGGGGGGATGCAAGATTTTTTCCGTCTTGCGAAGCAACCCCATAGGGGAATTCGTTTTACGAAGCGCCTCCAAAACGGAAAACCCTTTCGTCTAGCGGGTTTTTCGTCTTGCGAGGCGTTCGTCTTGCGGGGCACCACTGTAGTTTATTAATTTTAACACATAAATGTACCACAAAACATCACTTATACAATCTTTTTGGACTTCCATCAGCACCTCTGATGATCCACCATTTTAACCACTTCTTATGCATTTCTTAACTTTATATTGCCTTTACATCTCTTAACAAATCATCCTTCCCCTTATCCATTTTTACAATACTTCTAATAATACTCCAAACGTCCTCTCCAAGCATGCCTGTGAGGATGGCGGGACCGAGAAAAGAGTTCCCCAAATATCTCAGAGCCCAGGGAAGGTTTGTATGAAGGAGCGTCTCCACCCCCATCGTTCTGCTGGACACTGAGGTCCAGCGCTGAGGGCCTTCTGGCGGTTCCCTCCCTGCGAGAAGCCAAGTTACAGGGAACCAGGCAGAGGGCCTTCTCGGTGGTGGCTCCCACCCTGTGGAACGCCCTCCCACCAGATGTCAAAGAGAACAACAACTACCAGACTTTTAGAAGACATCTGAAGGCAGCCCTGTTTAGGGAAGCATTTAATGTTTAACAGACTATTGTATTTTAATACTTTGTTGGAAGCCGCCCAGAGTGGCTGGGGAAACCCAGCCAGATGGGTGGGGTATAAGGTAAAGGTAAAGGGACCCCTGACATTAGGTCCAGTAGTGGCCGACTCTGGGGTTGCGGCGCTCATCTTGCTTTACTGGCCGAGGGAGCCGGCGTACAGCTTCCGGGTCATGTGGCCAGCAGGACTAAGCCGCTTCTGGCGAAGCAGAGCAGCGCACGGAAACGCCGTTTACCTTCCCGCCGGAGCGGTACCTATTCATCTACTTGCACTTTGACGTGCTTTTGAACTGCTAGGTTGGCAGGAGCAGTAACAACAACAACAACAACAACAACAATTTATTATATGAGGGAATAGGGCCTTTCAGCTAGCCCAGCTCTAGAGAGACAGCTTTCTTTGTCCCTGTGTTCAAAGGAGGATTCTGGCTGAAGGCAAGGAAGTCCGATCCTCTCCTCTCCTCTTCACAACAACATACACACACCCTGACAGAGCTGTGTAGCCACCATCCCTTCTACACCTGCCTCTGATGTGTGTTTGCAAGTGAGAAAAAACCACATCTCAGCATCGGGTGGAGGCAGGGAAAACGACCAACTCTACAACTGCTCTCAGCTCTCCCCGCCAACGCTCCACAGGCCTCCTTCCTCCCGTCCTCGCACCTGCTCCCCCCAACTTGCGTCCGCCATCCACATCTCTGCCTCTTTGCCCTCTCCCCCTCCAACCCAGCGCATTTTGGCAGAGAGGCAGACCCCTGCCGAACAAACCAACTGTCCCTTTTGCCCGCGCAGAATGCAGAACGCTTGCTGCACGCAAACAAGGCATGCTGAAGATCTTCACCGGGATGGCAAATCTGGTTGGGAAGACCCAGGACAGGCAGAAGAGAGAGCCCTTCTTCACACAGGGCAATGTTAAACAGAGGAACTTGCTGCCGCAGGAGGCACCGACAGCTGCCAACTTGGATGGTTTTAAAAGAAGACTGGAGAGATTCGTGGAGGAGGAGAAGGGTATTCATGGCTACTGGCCAGGATGGCTGTGCTTCTGAATTACTAGTTGCTGGGGGAAAGACAGGAAGGGAGAAGGCTCTTGTGCTCGGATCCTGCTTCCGGGCTCTCAACAAGCATCTAGCTGGCCATTGGCAGATCAGGATGCTGTCCAGATAGGCTGACACCCAGCTCTACCTCGCTTTTAAATCAGAACCCATGAAGGCGGTGAAGGTTCTGTGTGAGTGTCTGGAGGAAGTTGGAGGATGGATTGAGGTTGAATCCTGACAAGATAGAAGTACTGTTTTGGGGGGACAGGAGGCGGGTTGCTGTGGGGGGCTCCCTGGTCCTGAATGGGGTAACTGTGCCCCTGAAGGACCAGGTGTGCAGTCATTTTGGACTCGCAGCTGTCCATGGAGGCGCAGGTCCATTTTGTGTCCAGGGCGGGTGTCTCCCAGCTCCATCTGGTACGCAGGATGAGACCCTACCTGTCCACGGACTGTCTCGGCAGAGTGGTGCATGCTCTGGTTATCTCCCGCTAGGACTACTGCAATGTGCTCTATGTGGGGCTATCTTTGAAGGTCACCTGGAAACTACAACTAATCCAGAATGTGGTAGCTAAACTGGTGACTGGGAGCGGTCGTTGAGACCATATAACACCGGTCTTGAAAGACCTACACTGGCTGCCAGTATGTTTCCAAGCACAATTCAAAGTGTTGGTGCTGACCTTTCAAGCCCTCAATGGCCTCAAAGGCCCAGTAGACCTGAAGGAGCATCTCCACCCCCATCATTCAGCCCAGACACTGAGGTCCAGCTCCGAGGGCCTTTTGGCCTCCCTGCGAGAAGTGAGCTTACAGGGAACCAGACACAGGACCTTCTCGGTAGTGGCGCCCGCCCTGTGGAACACCCTCCCTTCAGATGTGAAGGAAATAAGCAGCTATCTTATCTTTAAAAAACATCTGAAGGCAGCCCTGTTTAGGGTTGTTTTTAATATTTAATACTGTATTGTTTTTAACACTCGACTGTGAAACTCAGCCAGATGGGCGGGGTATAAATAAAAAATTATTATTATTATTATTATTATTATTATTATTATTATTATTATTATTATTATTATGACTGATCCAGAGCTTCTTCTTAAGCAGCAGCTACAACTTATTCTATGCCCACCTCCCAGATTTTCACCAGTACTGGTTATTACTGAGAAAGCCCCATAATTGCGTAGCTCCAAGCTATCTGAAAGATCCTATTCCCTCATACAAACCTCCCCCAGACTCTGAGATCTTCGAAGGAGGCCTTCTCTCGGTCCCTCAACCATCACACACGCGCTTGGTAGGTGTCAGGAAACTGCCATCGGAGCTAGAGGTGGAGGGAAGGCTCCAGAGGGATGGCGGAGAGGGTCCCAGCAGAGAGAGAGGGAGCTCATTGGCTGGGGAAGGAAATCAGCGTAACACCAGGGATAAAGGGGGGCAGATTGGGGAAGCGGCGAGGGGGCTCCAGGACTCCTCGCCGGAGACCAGCGGGGAGAGCACGGGTCCTCCGCTGCCCACACCCTCCCTGCGCAGAAGACTTCTGCGCAGGGAGAGTAGGAGGAGACTAGGCGTCAAAGAACTTCTTTGCTGGAAGAAGTTCAAGAAACGCCCACTGACGGATTCTGCCATCGATTGAGACAGCCACGGGTGAGAGGCTGTCCAGACAGAAAGGGTTCACCCAGGTAACCTAGCCAGGTGTGGCGACAACCTACGCACGAGCAAGCCCTAGAACCATTAGAGTAGGGATGCAGAAGAGGGCCTTCTCAGTGGTGGCCCCAAACATCTTTGGAACTCCCTAGAACAGCGTTTCCCAAACTTGGGTCTCCAGCTGTTTTTGGACTACAGTGCCCATCATCCTTGACCTGCAAGCTAGGGATGGTGGGAGTTGTAGTCCAAAAGCAGCTGGGGACCCAGGTTTGGGTCACCCTACCCTAGAGCATTGAGATTGGTCCCTTCCTTGTTGTACAACCATTCCTGGTCACAGGCCAGGAAGCCATCAAATCCAAGCCTTTCACATGGGGAGTGCTTGTGAAGTGCTGGCATTTTCCTAGAGATTATTATTATTATAGTTAAAAAGCAGAGACATCACCTTGCCGACCAAGGTCCGTATAGTTAAAGCCATGGTCTTCCCAGTAGTGATGTATGGAAGTGAGAGCTGGACCATAAAGAAGACTGATCACCAAAGAATGGATGCTTTTGAATTCTGGTGCTGGAGGAGACTCTGGAGAGTCCCATGGACTGCAAGAAGATCCAACCTCTCCATTCTGAAGGAAACCAGCCCTGAGTGCTCACTGGAAGGACAGATCCTGAAGCTGAGGCTCCAAGACTTTGGCCACCTCAGGAGAAGAGAAGACTCCCTGGAAAAGACCCTGAAGTTGGGAAAAATGAAGGGCACAAGGAGAAGGGGAGAACAGAGGACGAGATGGTTGGTCAGTGTTCTCGAAGCTACCAGCATGAATTTGACCAAACTGCGGGAGGCAGTGGAAGACAGGAGGGCCGGGCGTGCTCTGGTCCAGGGGGTCACGAAGAGTTGGACACCACTAAACAACAACAGAAACACATGAATAGCGGGGATTTTTTTCAATTGGAACTCAGTTCCGGCACCTCTCAAGAGGGAGAATGAGGGAGGTGTTCATGGTGAGTTCTGGCCCCTCTTTTTCCAGAAAAATAGCAACTGCAAATCCTGAATCAAGCTATTGGTCCATCTCAGAGGTCAGCAAACTTTTTCAGCAGGGGGCCGGTTCACTGTCCCTCAGACCTTGTGGGGGGCCGGACTATATTTTGAAGAAGAAAAAATGAACAAATTCCTGTGCCCCACAAATAACCCAGAGATGCATTTTAAATAAAAGCACACATTCTACTCATGTAAAAACACACTGATTCCCAGACTGTCCACAGGCCAGATTTAGAAGGCGATTGGGCCGAATCCAGCCCCCAGGCCTACCCATGGTCCATCTAATCCACTGCTCTGACTTGCATTGGCTTTGAAAGATCTCAGACAGAGAAAGTCTTTTCCTGCTCCTCAATTTTTTTAACTGGAAGCTGAATCTGGATGCAAACCAGGCACTCTGCGACCATGAGCTATTGGCCCTTCTCTTAATGGCAAGATGAACGAGGCTCTCGGAAAGACGCTTCGAGTAGCGCTATCAATTTCTCCGTGTCACGTTGAGGATGAGCTCTTGAGCATGCTTTCGGCTCATGAAAATGGCCTGGCCAGTGTTTTGCACCAATGACACGTGGGTCCCAGAAAGTGTGACCCCCCTGAGACCTGTGCCCCACATCGTGGACGGACGGACAGGACCGGACCCATGGCAGTTGTGCAAAGTTACTTGGCCATCGTGCGACTGTGGAAAGTATCTCCTGAAGGTGGGAAGGCAGGAACCACATTGCTGCACCAAAACCCCTTCCCGGATGCGACCATCCCCAGAGTTGTACCCCCTATGAACGTGATTGGTTGTACCCCCTATGAAAAGATGTTTGGCAAGAAACCATACATCAAACACATGAGAATTCTTGGTTCTGACATGTGGGTTCACACACCACAAAGCTCCAAGTTAGGCAAGCGTGGTTTGCATGGTATCTTTCTAGGGTATCAGAAAGGTTCTTGCAGAGTAATGATGACTGACTCTAAGACAATTAGGCTCACTAGAAGTGTTGAGTACAATGCCAAGTGGGGGGAGAATGTGGGAATTTTCCAATGTTATCCTGATGACAGTGAAGAGTCTGAGGATAAGCAACAACAGCCACACCCACTGATGAAGGTCCTGATTATGAATCTGAGACTGAATCGGATGGTTCAGAGGATTTCAAGAGTGCGAAAGCCTCTATGCGACCCTCTGAAGGCTCTGATCAAGAATTGGAGGAACCATTGTTCACTATAGGCCACTATTCTCCTAAGAAAGAAGAGGAGAGTGTTGAAGACTTACGGCTAATTCACAGGTCTGAAAGAACCATACCAGGTAGGCAAACAGGAAACCAGGAAACGTCACATCCCCGTCTCCCCCGTGGGAATCCAACAGTATCTCGACTGTGGAATGAAAACATAGTCCCATGACTTGCAGCTGCTGCTCAGTGAGGGAAACAGAAACCAACAGGCTGCACCAACTACTGTGAACACGCAAAGCCTATAAGGTTGAGACAAACTATGTTCCCATCTCGCACCAGTGACCCCTCTATGACTTCTGTGTTGCTCTCAAGGGCTTCAGGCAGGGACCATCACTCAGACCTTCCGCTGGACAGAAGGACCAGAGCTCAGAGGGAGAGTATCTGCCTTGCAGGTTAAATTCCCAAAGGCTTCTCCAGTTGAGACTCCCAACCTGAAAACCTAGAGAGCGGCTGCCTGCCAGTGTAGACAATACTGGGGAAGATGGGCCAATGGTCTCACTTGGTCTAAGGCTGCTTCCAATTATTCTTATTCTTATTACCCAGCTACTCTGCAGTTTCCAAGTCACCTAAACAGGGGTGCCTTCAGATGTCTTCTAAAAGTCAGGTAGTTCTTTATTTCCTTGGCATCTGGTGGCATCTGGCGTTCCACAGGGAGGGTGCCACCACCGAGACGGCCCTCTGCCTGGTTCCCTGTAACATGGATTCTCACAGTGAGGGAACCGCCAGAAGGCCCTCAGAGCTGGACCTCAGTGTCTGGGCTGGATGATGGGGGTGGAGGTGCTCCTTCAGGTATACTGGGCCAAGGTTGTTTAGGGCTTTAAGGGTCAGCACCAACACTTGGAATTGTGCTCGGAAACCTACTGGGAACCAATGTATGTCTTTCAGGACTGGTGTTATATGGTCTCGGTGGCCACTCCCAGTTACCAGTCTAGCTGCCACATTCTGGATTAGTTGCAGTTTCCGGGTCACCTTCAAAGGTAGCCCCACATAGAGCGCATTGCAGTAGTCCAAGCGGGAGATAACCAGAGCATGCACCACTCTGGCGAGACAGTCTGTAAGCAGGGAGCGTCTCAGCCTGCGTACCAGATGGAGCTGGTAGACAGCTGCCCTGGATACAGAATGGACCTGCACCTCCATGGACAGCTGTGAGTCCAGAATGAGTCCTAGGCTGCACACCTGGTCCTTCAGGGCCACAGTTATCCCATTCAGGACCAGGGAGTCCCCCACACCAGCCCACCTTCTGTCCCCCAGAAACAGTACTTCTGTCTTGTTGGAATTCAACCTCAATCTGTTAGCCGCCATCCATCCTCCAACCACCTCCAGACACTCACACAGGACTTTCACCGCCTTCACTGGCTCTGATTTAAATGAGAGGTTTCAATGTTCCTATGGAGATAGAGATGCAGTTGGTAACGCACTGGGGACCTTCTACATGCCAAGCAGGTGTTCTGCCATTTGGCTACCTCTCCATGGATCATAAAGCAGTCCCCAAGAAATTTCCCCAGCAAAAGAGCCAAGGCATGCCCGAAGGAATGATGCACATTCCTTGAAATCTTTCCCTCCAGGATAGTAGCCAGCCAATCTGAACTTGGCCACAGGGAGGCAGGGTGGTGTAGTGGTTAGAGTGTCAGACCAGGATCTGGGAGAGCAGGGTTCCAATCCCCCCTTCCACTCAGCCATGAAACGCACTGGATGTGACCTTCGGCCAGTCACTGCCTCTCAACCTGACCTACCTCACAGGGTTGTTGAGAAGGTAAAATGGAGAGGGGGAGAAGTGAGGCTGCCACCTTGAGCTCCTTGGATACAAGGTGGGTTATAAATCTGACAATAAGTACCGTATTTTTCGCTTTATAGGACGCACTTTTTCCCCTTCAAAAATGAAGGGAAATGTTTGTGCATCCTATGGAGCGAAGACACCATAGCCCCGCGACCCTCTCCCAGCTGGAGAGGTGACGCGCGGCTATGGCAGGAGCCTCTATAGCCGTGTGTCACCTCTCCAGCTGGGAGAGCGCGCGGGGGGCAAAAGAAGCCCCCCGTGACCCTCTGCTCCCTGACCTGCTCTTTGGGGCTGGTGGTGGGCTTCCCCCCGCCAGCCCCAAAGAGCAGGTCGAAAGGAACCTGAAGCCTGGAGAGCGAGAGGGGTTGGTGCACACTGACCCCTCTAGCTCTCCAGGCTTCCAAGGTAGCCGCCTGAACGCACCTTAAACGGCACCTTGTTTTAGAGGGGGAAAACAAGAGGGGGGAAATTCTCCCCCTCTCTGCGCAGCGCCTCCTGCCGTTTCGCTGAAGGGGCGCTGGGCAGAGAGGGGGAGATTTTTTTTTCTTGTTCTCCCCCCTCTAAAACAAGGTGCGTCCTATTGTCCAATGTGTCCTATGGTGCGAAAAATACGGTAAACAGACAACCACCTTAGCAGCACAGCGGCTTTCAAAGCCTGACATCTAGGTATTTTAGGCCATTCCAATGAAATTATTTACTTGTTTAACAGGATTTTGATGCAGCTTGTCAGAGAATAATTGGGTGCCTGATCTCTTTCAGCTTCTGCCTTCTGTAAGAAGGTACAGGGTTATAAAGACTAGGACTAGCCGCCCGAGAAACAGTTTCTACCCAAATGCGATTTTGGTTTTAAACGCATTGTAAGGAGTCTGTTGGGACGTGGGTGGCGCTGTGGGTTAAACCACAGAGCCTAGGACTTGCCGATCAGAAGGTCGGCGATTTGAATCCCCGCGACGGGGTGAGCTCCCGTTGCTCAGTCCCTGCTCCTGCCAACCTAGCAGTTTGAAAGCATGTCAGTACAAGTAGATAAATAGGTACCACTCCGGCGGGAAGGTAAACGGCGTTTCCGTGCGCTGCTCTGGTTCACCAGAAGTGGCTTAGTCATGCTGGCCACAAGGCCCGGAAGCTGTACGCCAGCTCCCTCGGCCAATAAAGTGAGATGAGCGCCACAACCCCAGAGTCGGCCACGACTGGACCTAATAGTCAGGGGTCCCTTTACCTTTACCTTTAAGGAGTCTGTATGGGAGTATTTAAAAATGGGGTATCAGAGTTTTTAGGGGGCTAACCAGGTTGGGATAGCTGGAATAGCAGGCTTGTTGGTTTTTGAATGTCTTATGTAGATTTTTCAATTTCGTTGTTCTGTACAGGACAATGACAATAAAGATTATCGTATCGTATTGAACCTGGGTGGGCTGGGCTGGCCTAAGCAAAAGAAAAAGGTTTTTTTCTGGCAGGCATGAAAAGACACACAGCATACATGTCTGCTCAACATCAATGGGCAGGGAGTTCCAAAGTGTAGATGCCACCACAGCAGATGACATATGGAGTCCCTGCAAGCATGGCACAGACATTATGGGGCATGTCAGGCCAATGGCAGTCCATCAGCCACACGCTGGGCAACCTCCCTCATGATTCCTTTCAGCAACAAAGGGGCATTTTATTGAAATTCTGGGATGGGTCACAGGGCGGGTCGGTTCATGCGGAGCCAGGCCATGGCATCGTGCAAACAAGCGGACATGGAGCTGTGAGGATCAGAGCTGCTGTTCGCCTCCTCCCCTGGCTCTGCTGCTGCTGCTGCTCCTGTGCCAGGGCGAAGATCTGGCTTGGCGCAACATCCCCTCTGAACCTCCTGGGCTCATGGCTCGTCTCCCAGTGTGACATGAGAGATACCTTCAAATATCTGAGGGGTTGCCACGTGGAAGATGGAGCGAGCTTGTTTTCTGCTGCTCCAGAGGGTGGGACTCGAATCAACGGATTCGAATGACAAGAATAGAGATTCTGACTAAACATCAGGAAGAACTTTCTAACAATAAGAACTGTTCAATGGATGATGGCAGAATTGGAGAACTCTCCACTGCAGGCTTTCTAAACGGGGTTTGGGTGGCCATATGTCAGTAAAGAAGGCTGATCGCCGAAGAATGGATGCTTTTGAATTATGGTGCTGGAGGAGACTCTGGAGAGTCCCATGGACTGCAAGAAGATCAAACCGATCCATTCTGAAGGAAATCAGCCCTGAGTGCTCACTGGAAGGACAGATCCTGAAGCTGAGGCTCCAAGACTTTGGCCACCTCAGGAGAAGAGAAGACTCCCTGGAAAAGACCCTGATGTTGGGAAAGATGGAGGGCCCAAGGAGAAGGGGATGACAGAGGACGAGATGGTGGGACAGTGTTCTCGAGGCTACGAATATGAGTTTGACCAAACTGCGGGAGGCAGTGGAAGACAGGAGGGCCTGGCGTGCTCTGGTCCATGGGGTCACGAAGAGGCGGACACCACTAAACGACGAAACTGCAACATGTCAGTGATCCTTTGCCTGGGATTCCTGCATTGAAGGGGGTTAGACTAGATTATGGTTACCAGATTTGGTCTGGTAACCCTAGACTAGATTCCTTTCCAATTCTGGTATCACGGAGCAAGAGAAACAGTGAGCCCAGATTCAGACGTAATGCAAAGCCAAACCATGGTTTAGTGCAGCAGCAGCAGGAACAGGGTAGGAGCACTGCAGGAACTCACAAATTTTCCCGTTCCTGCTAAGCCACGGTTTGGCTTGGTGTTACGTGCAAATTGGATGGATTGAGGAAAAAGCAGGCAGCAAAATTGTGGATGGCCTGGGATACGAACAGGTCAGAGGCTGCATACCTTTGAGTACTAGTTTCTGGAAGCATAGAATTGCCAAGGTGGAAGAGACCCAAAAGGTCATCGAGTCCAACCCCCTGCTGTGCTGGGATCACAGGTAAAACAGGGAGGGTGACTGCCTGCAAGCCATGCCTCTGAAAGGGTGCTGGAACAGATGTGACTGTGGCCAGCAAGGCGGTTCTATGGTTTTCTGTGATTAGACACCGCCATAACCCACTCCTGCTTAGTGGAGCTTCTGCATTCAGAGGTAGTCTACCAGCTCTGGAGACCAGGGAAGCACACAATAAGATTAAGGGCTGCTGAATGCCTGAACCTGCCTCCAACCAGCTGGAACATCAGTCCGCCTAGCCCCGTGTTGTCTGCCCAGCAGCACCTCAACCAGGCACCATCCAGATGTTTTGGACTACAACTCCCAATAGGGGCTGATGGGAACTGAACATCTGCAGGGTGCCAGTATGCCCCAAGGACTCCTCCCCATCGCTTTGCTGCTACCTGATACCTTTTTTAACAGGAGATGCCAGGATTTGAACCTGGGGACTTCCACAGGAACAGTGAGCGTCTAACCACTGAGCGACGCTGCCTCCCTCCCTTCCTCCCGGCTTCCCACTGGACCCTCTTGAAAACAGGGCACCCGGGCGGACTTTGCAGCGCTGTTTGCATAAGAGAAGCAGCTGTTTGCAAGGTTTTGTGTTTTGGTTTTTTCCAGCGGCCCAAATCTAGGTGGAGAATCTAGGCTACAGCACATGGCGGCCTTCTCAGGAGGAAAAGAAAGGACATATGTCCAAAACAGGCAGGCGAGTCCCGGCAGCACCATCTGTGGCCGCCTGCCTTCTCACCCTGCAGTTAGGCGGGGGGGGGGGAGCAGAATAGATGCCGCAGGCAATGAGGCCAGGATGAGGCCTCACCTGCAGCACGCTGTCCCCAAGTCCCAGTTCTGACACCTGCACGCCTCCATCACTGCTCTGAACCTCTTCTTTCTAACCCACATTGGAAAGAGCGAGGCAAGAGAGAGGCAGTGTAGTGTAGAATCGTAGAGTTGGGACCCCAAGGGTCATCCAGACCAACCCCCTGCAGTTAGAGGATTGGACCAGGGTTCAAATCCCTACCTGGCCATGAAGTCCACTGGGCCACTTCCTTGCCTCTCAATGCCACCTGCCTTGCAGGGCATAAAACAGCGAGGGAGAGAACCGCGCGTGCAAAGGAATAAATATGTAAGGCACCAGTTTTCAAAGACCTGACTGCCTCCCCCCTCCTACTTTTTCTGCCCCTCTCTCCGTCCTTGCAGGTGGGTTTTCTCGCTTGCTCGCCGGACGGATAACACAAACGGAATATGACATTTCACACCCGGGGATCAAACAGACACTCGCGCACACAAGCCTTGCAGCCGCACAGGAACTGTCATGCTGTCTTCTAAAGAAGACGCAGCCATGCACAGAGAAGCTCCCACCGGCTTCCGTGAGAGCGTAAGGAAAGCCTGTTGGATCAGGCCCATGGAAACCAGTATGCCTATGCAAAACAGGCCAGCACGATTTGAGCACAAGAGCAGAACTCTCCCTTCCTATGGTTTACAGGAACTGGCATTCAGAGGCAGAGCAGAGCCATTGTGGCTATTGGCCCTTGATAGCCTTCATAGAATCATAGGAGAGATGGGAGGGACCACAAGGGTCATCTAGTCCAACCCCCTGAAATGTGGGACTCTTTTTGCCCAACCCACCACCCTGCGATTAAGAGTCATATGCTGTACCGACTGAGCTAATAATAATAATAATCCTCATCTAAAGCCATCCAAGTTGGCGACCATCACCAGTTCCTGTGGCAGTGAGTTCCACTGTTTAATTATGTGCTATCCATGCATGTATCCTCTATGACTCTGGCCCGTCTCTAGAGGGGAATCTAGCCCAATCCAACGGGGATCTCACTTTCGTAAGGGCATAAGAGAAGCTTGCAGGATCAGACCAGTGGCCCATCTGTGTTTCCGAGCACAATTCAAAGTGTTGGGGCTGACCTTGAAAGCCCTAAATGGCCTCGGTCCAGTATATCTGAAGGAGCGTCTCCTCCCCCATCATTCTGCCCGGACACTGAGGTCCAGCTCCGAGGGCCTTCTGGCAGTTCCCTCACTGCGAGAAGCCATGTTACAAAGAACCAGGCAGAGGGCCTTCTCGGTAGTGGCGCCCACCCTTCAGCTGTCAAGGAAATAAACAACTAACAGACTTTTAGAAGACATCTGAAGGCAGCCCTGTTTAGGGAAGCTTTTAATGTTTGATGTATTACGGTATTTTAATATTTTGTTGGAAGCTGCCCAGAGTGGCTGGGGAAGCCCAGCCAGATGGGCGGGGTATAAATAATTAATAAATTAATAATAATAATAATATCTACTCTAGCATTCTGTTCTCACAGTGGCCAACCAGGTGCCTCAATGGCCAACCCTCAGGCAAGAAGCCAGAGCCCTCTCTTCATCCAGAAGCAACCCTGTCTAGTAGCCAACAACAGCCTCTCCTCCATGAATTTGTCTTGTAGAGCCATTCAGGTTGGTGGTCCATGGGACTGAGTTCCATAGTTTATCGATGGCTGTTTAGAATCCTCCAGGCATGGAGAGTCTACCCCGCTTCTGAGGTTGTCCTTTCCATCATCAAATGGCTCTTCCCGTCTGAAAGTTCTTCCGAATGTTGAGTCGGAACCTCCTTCCCTGTTGCTCGAATCCGTCGGTTCAGGTCCTCCGCTCCAGGAACAGGAGAAAACAAGCTCGCTCCATCCTCCATGGGACAGTGCTTCAGATATCTGGAGATGGTTTTCATGTCACCTATCAGTGCCCTCTTCTCCAGGCTAAACAGACGGTGGCATGGAGTAGGACTAAGCTCAGCTGTGCCGCGCGATCAACATTTCCAAACGTTGGCACAGCCAGAGCCCCCGAGGAAGTCTGTTACGGACTGCGGTGCTAGAGAAGCGCTACCTGCGCACAGTCGTTGAGTTTGCCTGTGCTCAGAGATGTCAGCAAACAAGTGTGGGAGTGACAGTCGACATGCAGCCGGGTGCACAAAATCCCTGCATATATTTGTTGCCAAGGATCAGGCCTGGAAGGGTGAAGTGCGCTTCCTTCCTGCTGATCGCTTGCAGGAGTGCGGACCTGTCTGAGCATCCACTAGCGCCGACACTTCTGAGTACGCATCAAGGAGATTAGCCAGGTATCATTTAGGCAGTCCCAACTCTCTCCATCCTCCCTCTCTGTGAAAATGCGCATTAAGAATGCAAGGAAGGACTGCGGTGCCAGGCAGGTGGCCCGCCTACTCCAGTGTCCTGCTCTCACAGGGGCCAAATGCCCCTAAGAACCTAGGCATCCAGATAGACTGCCTCTGGACCAGGAGGCTCCACAAGAACATAACAAGACCCCGGATGCCGGATCAAGCCAATGGCCCATCTCGCAGGAGCCAACCAGATGCCCCAATTGAAACCCAGAATCTGGACCCGACCACAAGAACCCTCTGCCCTCCTGTAAGGTAAAGGTGAAGGGACCCCTGACCATTAGGTCCAGTCGTGACCGACTCTGGGGTTGCGGCGCTCATCTCGCTTTACTGGCCGAGGGAGCCGTCGTACAACTTCCAGGTCATGTGGCCAGCATGACTAAGCAAACCAGAGCAGCGCACGGAAACACCGTTTACCTTTCCGCCAGAGCGGTACCTATTTATCTACTTGCACCGGTGTGCTTTTGAACTGCTAGGTGGGCAGGAGCTGGGACCGAGCAACAGGAGCTCACCCCATCGCGGGGATTCGAACCGCCGACCTTCTGTTCGGCAAGTTCTAGGCTCTATGGTTTAACCCACAGCGCCACCCGCATCCTCTGCCCTCCTGTAGTTGCCAACAACTGGTATTCAGAACCATTGCTGCCTGCAGAGCATAGCCATCATGACTAATAGGCACCAAAGTTTCTTCCGAAGGTTATAAGAAACAAGGTTCATTATGCCCTAGATAAAACAAAATAATTGCCTCGGTTTCTTCCTCCTGTCTGTCTGGTCGTTTCAACTGCATCTTGTTCTGAAATTGTTTTGTGGGTTTTTGGACCGCAATAAAACCTCTATCATATTGTAAGCTCTTTGGGACAGAGACCTGTTTGGGGAGGGTTGCTTATTGCTTCTGTAAAAACAGGGGTGGGGACTCCAGCTCCTATAGCCCCAGTCAGGAGGGCCTATTGTCATGGGTGATGGGTGTTGTAGTCTGAAGGCATCCGAGAGGGTGGGCACAGGTCTCCCTTCCCTTCTGCATACGCTACATAAGTAATGGCACTCGCCAGGCCTCTCTGGCGTACTTGCTCCCAGGCCCCTCTCTAAATGCACGCGGGTGTGTCATAAAGCGTGCATATTTAATGTGTGTGTACTTAAGTGAGTGGGGCTGTTCTTGGCCGGGCGTCAAGTATCTGGAGGTGTCTGTTTCCCCCCCCCCCAGCTGGGCGTGGGAGAGGGGGGGTCGCGCTGCTTCCTCCTGCAACTCGGCGCGTGCATTGTGTGTGTGTGTGTGCGTATGTGTGCATTTGGCAGTGTGAATGACAGCGGGCGAATGAGCATTCCGTATGTCCAGGAGCTTTACAAAGGAGCGATGAGGCGGTCAGGCGTTTGAGGCAAGCGAGCGAAGCTCCATTTGATGCGCTCTCAAAAGCCCAGCACCCATCCTTCATCCCCGTTCGCAAAGAAAAGAGAGAGAAGAGAAAACCATCATACATCAACCTGGAGGGCAGGAGACAGACCAACTTGTGGAGAGGGAGAAGGAGGGAGGAAGGGAGGGAGGGAAACCCTGGAATATAATACTGCCTGCAGTCCAGTTGTGAAAGGTCCCTGTGGACATCCGGATCCCAAAATTGGGGCGAGAGTGGGGTGAGTTGTGCATCTCCGAGGGAGTGTAAAACCACGTAATAGAGACCCACCATTAATCTAATAATTCACCCTCAGGTGAGCACCATTAACCATCAAAACCTGGCTGCACAGAGGCTGAGAATTCTTTGGCAGGCGTTCCCACGGATCAGGTCCAAAAGAAGAAAAGGCGGGGAGGGGGGTGAAGAAGAGCGGATCTGTTTCCCCTTCCTGGCATTGCTCAGATCCATCAAGAGTGAGTGAGATGGTTTCCAGTTCATGTGTATGTGTGTGTGTGTGTCTCCCATCAGAATGCAGCAGAGGGTGGCTTTGAAATTCAGCACCTTGGACAGCATGAGAAGAGGAGAAGGGGATGCCAGCTGCCCTCGCTGGCAGGTGCCAAGGGGAAAGAATGGCCCCTCTGTTGCCTGGCAGAGCTTCCCCGCTTCCCAACCAGCTGCCACCCCCAGAGTCTGGCGGCAGAAGCAGCGGCACAGCTCTAGGAGACAGAAGCGGTTTTGCCAGCCCCAAGTGGCGGCGGGTTGGGCTGGGGGTGGAGGACGACTGAATCGCGCCAAAGAGACAACTTGGGCATCTCAGCGCCCCCTAGATACACCAGTGTGGCCCCCTCAAAAAAAAAGCCACACACACACACACACACACACTCAGAAATCTCCTATCTTTGGCACAAGGGCAAACAACCCAGGTTGCCTGTTCCAGTTCCAAGCGCTCTGGTGCGAAGGGGAGAGAGGACAGCAGCCCGGTGCCCACCAGAGTGCCAGGGTCCCTGCCTGGCACACAGCAGGGTTCAGAAGCAAAGCAGCAGCAGCAGCGACGCTTGAGAGGCTGGCTGCCGCTTGAGCCCAACGCCCCCATCTGTTCTCCTCGCCAGGACGAGCAGCCCCCTCCCCAAAACTGCAAAAACACCTCTCCATCCCCAATCGTTTGCGGCAGAGGAGGGGGGGGGAATACAACCCCGTCTCGCCCCTAACGAAGCGAGCCCCTTCACCGGGCGCCCCCCCCCGCCCCCAATTTTCTGGCACCCCACCCAGCCCCTCCCCCAACAAGCATAACCTCTGGCACCAGACGAGCGAAGAGACATTACCGTTCCACCCATCTCAAAGAATACCAGTCACAGATATAACAACCCCCCCACACACACACACCTCCCCATCATTTTTGGCAAAGCCTCCAGCCTGGGCTTCATCACATCAACCCTCACCCAGCCCCTCCCCTCCAGCCTCCATCCATCCTTCCATCCATCTATTCACCATGCGCATATGTCGCTCCGACGGCCTTCTCCTCCCCCCCTCCCTCCCTCCCTCCCTGGAGGAAAAGGCAGGAGGGGGTTCCCTTACCTTTGGGGGTGCAGCGGGGTGTCACCCGACGGGAGGTGGGCTCATCCTTTCGGCTGGGCAGCGCGGCCGCGTCCAGAGGGGCTGCGCCGCCGCCGCCCGCCCGCCCTGCGCCAAAGGGACTCCGCCTTGGGGGCGCCTTGAAGGGGGAGCCCTAGGGGGCTCCTCCGGGCCGACTCCTCGCAGGCTCCATCGGCGGAATCCACAAACAAAGGCGCGCCTGGCGGCGGGATCCGCAAAGGGAGGGTGGGGTGGGGGTTAACGGAGCGCTGTGGCCCCCGAAGGGCGTCTTAGCTGGGCTCCGCCATGGCTGCGGTGCGCCGGGGCGCAGAGGGGTGCGCGGGGCCCGGTGGCTTCTCCGGGCGATCCAGAGCCACAGAAGGGGCCGAGTCTCCCTCCTTCCTCGGCTCTTCCCAGCCCCGCAGAACCGGGGTTGGGCTGGGGAGGGAGGGAGGGGGAGGAGAGGGAGGAGCGCGCGGTGGAAACGCCTCCCCGGAACCGGACAGGAAAGGCCGGGGCGCAGCGCGGGAGCGGTGCCTCGGAGGGGAGGTGGGGGGCTTTCCCCCCACCCCCGAGCACTTGGACGGAGAGGGAAGGAGAGGCGGGGGACGGCCGGGGATCGGGGCCGCGAGGGTCGGGCTGGGTGTCGGCATGAGGAGGAGGAGGAGGAGGAGGAAGAGTGAGGGGGAGGCTGGAGAAAGCGCCGGCCCCCTTTCTGCAGAGGGAGAGGAAGGCGGGGACAAGGAGGGTCTTGCATTGAAAATCTTTAGCGTTGCAGCTGCTGCACCGAGTGGGGGGGGGAGGTGGGGGGAGAGGCAGGTGAAGGAGGGAGGAGGGGGCGCAGAAGGAAGGACCCCCATACCCCAAAGAGCGAGGGGGTTCAATGTCAGGAGGTGCCATTAGATTAGAGAGAAAACCGGGGTGGGGTGGGGTAGAAACATCTTTAAGAGAGTGGATAGGGGGCTCTGGGGGGCACAGAAGGGGCAAAGTATTGTTTGGGGGAACGGTGTGTCGTGTCTCTCCCCCCCCCCATACATGTGAATATCTCTGGGAGGAAAATACCAGCGGGTGTTAGTGACAGGAGTCTAGCAATGGGGGGGCAGGTGTGGGCGAGCTGCCTGTTTGCGGGGGGGGGGGACACACTTGCGACCCTGTGGTCCCGCCCCATCTCGGGGCATCAGAGGAAGGGGGAATCGAACAGCCGGCTTCTCTCTCCTCCCCGATGGGGCAGCACATGAGTGGTTGCCAACTGATGGGCGCTTTAGGGGGTGCTTGTGGCAGTCCGGCCTCGATTTGCCGGGACTCTTTTTCGCAAAGTAGGAGGAACCTGCCTTTTCAGACGGGCTGCGGGTCTTTCCCCCCGGCTGCAAAATAAAATAAAGCACAGGCGCAATGGCAGGTCGCAAAGTTGGCCACCGCCAGCAGAAAGTGGGTTCTCAGTTCTGTGGGGGGCTCCCAATAGTGGGGGTGGGGGGTTTCCCCACGACCCTGCAAGCCAGAGCCGTGCTGTGGCTGGTCTTTGAGAAGGGGGTTGGGGGGGTGGGCCTCTCCAGGGTTCCCTGAATGTGGAATCGACTTTGCCTCTGATCCAAGAAGCCAGCTGGTTTCTGATTAAAAACTACAGGCTGTTGGTTTGATGGGCTGCCTTGTAAATAATTGGTGGCTTATAGAATGGTGGACTTGAAAGGGCACCCAGAAGGACATCTAGACCAACCCCCTGCAACACAGGAATCGCAACGCAGGTTGGCTTAGCAGTAAGAAGGGAAGCCAGCGGTGGATGGTGCTGGGAGGAATGTGGGTACAGTGGTTAGATCAAGAAGGCCAGGAAGCTGCCCTATGCCGAATCATAGGTCCGCAGACTATCAACAGTGGGGTTTCAGAAGAGGAGTCTGTCCCAGATCTACCTGGAGATGCTGTCAGGGTTTGCACCTGGGTCCTTCTGCATGCTGAGCAGGTGAGCCACAGTCCTTCCCCACTGTTGGTCCACCAACATCTGGAGCCAAGCTTGAAGAACACAAGGCCAGATTGGTTCAGATCAGGCTTCCTCCGACCTGGGGCTTCCCATTGGACATGCCCGGCTGGCAGCTGTAGTCCAGAACATCTGGGGAGGGGCTTCTTCTTTGGCGATCCCTCATAGCCAAGTAAGATTGTCTTCCATAAACATGGTTTCAACAGTGAATCCGTAAGTGACTGTGGAGGCCAATTCTGGATCCACACGTCCTTCCACAGTTTCTCCCTTGCGTCCCAAGTTCGAGTGTCTTCAAAGCCCAGGACATACCAGGACAGGAAAGACTGGTCTTGATGGAGCAAAGTTCTGGCTCTTGGACGGTAGCTTCATAGAACCATGGAATTGTAGAGTTGGAAGAGTTGACCCCAAAGAGTCATGTTGTCCAACTGCCTGCAGTGCAGGAAACCCAGCTGAAGAACCTCTGGTTAGAAACCTTCAGCGAAGGAGAATCTGCCACCTTACAAGGGAGTCCATCCTATTGTAGAACGGTTCTCACCATCAGAAAGTCCTTCCTAGGGTTTAGATGGAATTGCCTTCCTTGCGATTTGAATCCACTTACTCTATCAGATGAACAGTGATGCAGGTGGTCCCCCAACACAGGGCGTCGAGCTGTGGGGTCGCCTGTGCTGGTCCCGGGGGGAAGGTTACCGTTGGCGTAGTCAAAGTCTGTTCCTGGGTCACTAGCCTGGAAACAGTTCACAAGGAGCGGGGCGAGGTCCGAAGCAGGAAGCCGGGCGGGGACAGGAACACTGGAGGGTCAGGTCTGGGTCCGGGCAGGAGCAGGTACTCAACGACTTTGCTCCCGCAACCTGGGACTGGGCTGACTGGCCTTTATCTTCTCTGAGGCCAGGGGCGGTCCCGGCCCCCAGGAGACCCGCCTCTCCTGGCCTTAAGGCGAGCACTCCTCCTGGGAGAAACCAGTTCCCTTCGCCTCTTTGCCCTGAGCCTCTGCAGTTCAGGAGAGGCTGAAGGGTTACTGGGCCCAGGGGGAGACTCACCTGTAGGCACTGAGTCCTTAATCACCTCCGGAGCTAGAGTGGAATCACCTGGTCCCTGCTCCTGAGGATCCGGCACAGGTGCAGGCGCTTCAGAATCAAGGCCCTCCCCCGTTCAGCTGGCCCTGGAGGCGGGGACTCCTGTGCAGGCTGGGGTTCCTCCGGTTCAGCCTCTGAATCGGATTCCCAGGCCATCACATTGCCAAATTGAGAAGATCCATAATTGGGAAGATCCGCTTGAAGCTGCCAGGTTTTGGCCTTGCTCAGGGAGCCATGCTACCAAAGATGACCAAAGTCTGCCCCAGGCTCCATATGCTAGCTCTTCAGATATTTGAATCACAGAATTGTAGAGTTGAGAGGGACTCAGAATCCTCTAGTCCAGCCTTTCTCAACCTTGGGTCCCCAGATGTCATTGAACTACAACTCCCATCATCCCTAGCTAGCAAGACCAGAGCTCAGGGATGATGGGAGTTGTAGTCCAACAACATCTGGGGACCCAAGGTTGAGAAACACTGCCTAGTCCAACCCCCTGCAATCCAGGAATATGCAGCTGTCCCTTATGGGAATCGAACCCATGACGTTGGCGTTATTGGAACCATACTCTAATCAACTGAACTATCCAGACGGCTGTCACGGTCCGGTCTATGGGCGATCAAAGTCCTGGCTGAGGATGTTGGGACCAGGGGCAAGGGTTCGAGGGTCAAGAAGCAAGATGTCATAAAGTCAAGAGTCTGAGGGTCGAGAAGCAAGGGGTCACGAAGTCAAGAGTCCGAGGGTCAAGAAGCAAGGGGTCACGAAGTCAGGGGTCCGAGGGTCAAGAAGCAAGGGGTCACGAAGTCAAGGGTCTGTGGATCAAGAAGCAAGGAGTCACGAAGTCGAGGGTCCGAGGGTCGAGAAGGAAGGAGTCACGAAGTCGAGGGTCTGAGGGTCGAGAATCAAGGAGTCACGAAGTCAAGGGTCCGAGGGTCGAGAAGCAGGGAGTCATGAAGTCAAGGGTCCGAGGATCGAGAAGCAGGGAGTCATGAAGTCAAGGGTCCGAGGATCGAGAAGCAGGGAGTCATGAAGTCAAGGGTCCAAGGGTCGAGAAGCAGGGAGTCATGAAGTCAAGGGTCCGAGGGTCGAGAAGCAAGGGGTCAAGAAGCCGAGGGTTGAGAAGCAAAGGGTCAAGAAGCCGAGGTCCGAGGATCAGGAGGCAAGATGCCAAACACAGCAAGACAGGAAACGTGTTGCTGTGGCAAATAGCTGAAGGGAAATGCTGACCTTATATCCCTTCCCGGCTCTTGCCACCAGGTGCAGCGAGTTACCAATCGGTCTCACCTGTGCGGCTGCGCCTTGCCTCTCCAGAACTACTTAGGAAGGCCCCAGTCTTGCGAAGCCCTACTGGTCCCAGGGCTTGGCTCCTGCAAGCACTCTTGACAACGGCTATCCTATCATCTCTCGGTCTTCTCTTCACCAACTGAACATTCCCAACTTCCTCAACCGTTCCTTGCGCCTACAAGTCCCATCACCCCTGCCCGTTGGGCTAAGCTGGATGAGGGTGGTGGGTTTTGAAGTCCAGCAACATCTGGGGCCCCGAGGCTGGACTGTCTGGGTCTTTTCAGAGCCCCAGGCAGGTCCAGGGCCTTTCCCAGACCTGCTTCTGGGGTTCAGCTTCAGAGTCGACAGTGGAGGACCCCCTGCAGTAGAAATGGGCAGCTTCAGCCTTCAGGCTGGGGTAGTTCTGGGAAGAGTTGTCTCCAGACAGCAGGCCCTCCATGTGGCTCGTACCCCATAGTTTCACAGAGACAACTATAGAGCTCTAAAATCCGCCATCAGCCAGGCGGTAGCTAATAAAAGCAGCAGTTTTCAAGCTGTTTTCTGGGCACCCCTGGGGTTCATTGGAACCTTCTCAGGGGCTCCTCAACGAGAAGATCAACAACGGCAGGGATGATTCGCTCGGAAACATTTCCTGTGGCTGCTGATCTTCCCCATGAGAAAAGAACAACACCGCCCCACAGCCATGGGGGAGTGCTTGAAGGGTGGGTGAGTGGCCATTCTGGGAGTCTCTCCTGGTTCGAACGGTGCCAGCAACAAGAGCTGCACCCTCCTAGCTGGCTGGTGTCTCCCCAGAAGCTCTTGCCAGGAGTTCCTTGGCAGATGAGTCAACCTGGAGATGATTCCCCGAAAATTTGGAAATTGCAGCAATAAAGCAATCAAAGGCGCCGTCAAACAATGGAACTCGAAGGTTGCGCCGGGAACATAAGGCATATATTTAGGATAGAAGCAGACAGCTCAGAACAGACAGAGCTCAGCTCGCTTCCCGAATGGTCCTGAGAGACCTTCCGCTTTTGGCGTTCTTGGGAGGGAGAGCCACAACAAGGAGGGAGCCATCATCAGAAAAGGCCCTGATCCTCATAGCGGCTAGGTCAGAGGTGTAGTGGTTAGGGTGTTGGACTAGGACCTGAGAGAGTCGAGAGTTCAAGTCCTCCCATTCAGCCACAAGGCTTACTGGGCATGACCTGGGCACTAATCGCTGCCCCTCAGCCAAACCTACCCCACAGAGTTGTGGGAATTAAATGGGAAGGGAGAGAACTGTGTGTGCCATCATGCGCTCCCTAGAGGAAAAAGGTGGGATAGGAATGCATGATGATGATGAAACCAAGCCTGATGAGGCTGAAGGAGTGTTTAGCCTGGAAAAGAGGAGACGTAAGATATGAGAGCCACCTTCAAATATCTGAAGGGCTTTCACATGGAAGGTGGAGCAAGCTTGTTTTCTCCTGTTCTGGAGGGTAGGACTCGAACCCACGGCTTCAAGTTACAAGAAAGGAGATTCCGACTCAACATCAGGAAGAACTTTGTGACAGTAAGAGCTGTTCAACAGTGGAAAGGAGATGGTGGACTCTCCTTCCTTGAAGGTTTCTTAGCAGAGGTTGGACGGCCATCTGTCCTGGATGCTTCAGCTGAGATTCCTGCATTTCAGGGGGTTGGACTAGATGACCCTCGGGTCCCTTCCGACTCTACAATTCTCTGATTCTATGCTTCCATGATGGGAGGACACAGGAGGAGATATGTGAAAAATTATGGTGAGGAGACAGGGTAAAAAAGGTTGTCTTTCTCCTTCAGGTCGTGCAGGAATTCTGGGTCACCCAGTAAAATTGGATTGGCAGTGTTCGCTGGATTTGCTGCCAACATGTTGGGGGTCGCCAGCTTTGACAGTTTTCTGAAGAGAATGGGCAAGTGCAGGATGAAGGATGAGAGACCCACCAGTGGCGACCAGTGGTGACAACTGTCTGGAACCTCCAGGTTCTCCCTCTTTTAGCAAGCTCAGCTGGTGGGCACCGGAAGAAAAACAAGAGGGAGAGAGGGCAGCATGCTCAGGGAAATCTCGAGGTGGTGTGGGGGGAGAAGACCCGACAGGTGTAACCCCCCCTCCCAAACAACCAATGAGGACTGAGCATGCTGGAATGGGAAAAGAGCGTTGGCAATGGGATGGAATGGAGTTCTGGTAGAGGGTCCAACTAGCTGGCCGGCTCAACAGGAGCACTGCACATTGTGTCATTTTCCTGCAGGTCCCTCCTGTAACCTCTGAATAGCAGCTATTAAGGACATTGCAGAGGGGTGGGCCAGATGAGCTTTGGGGGGCCCCTTCCCTCTCTTTGACTCTCTGGAACAGATTTGGGGCAGAGCTGATGCCTTCATGCCTTCATGCCCTTTCTGAGGGCTTCCCAGAAGCGAGTGGCTGTCTGCTTTAGGGAATAATAATAATAATAATAATAATAATAATAATAATAATAATAATAATAATAATTTATTATATATAACCCGCCCATCTGGATGGGTTTCCCCAGCCACTCTGGGTGGCTCCCAACAGAATAATGAAACATCAGTCATTAAAAACTTCCCTAAACAGGGCTGCCTTCAGATGTCTTCTAAAAGTCAAATAGTTGATTATTTCCTTGACATCTGATGGGAGGACATTCCACAGGGAGGGCACCACCACTGAGAAGGCCTGGTCTCCTGTCACCTCACTTCTCGCAATGAGGGAACCGCCAGAAGGCCCTCGGAGCTGGACCTCAGTGTCCAGGCAGAACGATGGGGGTGGAGATGCTCCTTCAGGTCTACTGGACCCTTCAGGCCGTTTGGGGTTTTAAAGGTCAGCCCCAACACTTTGAATTGTGCTCGGAAACATCCTGGGAGCCAATGAAGATCTTTCAGGTCTCGGCGGCCGCTCCCAGTCACCAGTCTGTCTGCCGCATTCTGGATGAATTGTAGTTTCCGGGTCACTTTCAAAGGAAGCCCCACGTAGAGAACATTGAAGTAGTCCAAGCGGGAGATAACTAGCATACTAACTCTTCGGTTCTTCTCTCTCAAGAAGCTGCAGCCCGGTTGCTGACAGGAGTGAGGCCTTGTCAGCATCTCTTTTTTTTTAAAAGATATCTATTAGCATTTCAAAAATTATACAGAAAAAACAATAATAAAAACAAAGCACAAACAAAAAACATATCAAATATTAAAAAATACAAAATTAAAAACAGTTTAAAAACAAGTAAAATTTCATTCCCTTGTTTTCTTATACCTTACTTCCCCGACCTCCTCATACCTCCCCTTTTTGTATTCCAATTCTAATTATTAATTCAGCAAATCCTCACCCTTAATTTTCATTTAACTTTCAACCTTTCTTTTCTTTTTACTTAATCATTACAGCTGAAAACCACTTAATTTCTAAACCAACATCATTCTAACATTCATTAATTTTACAATATTTCCCAAGATAGTCCTTAAATTTCTTCCAATCTTCTTCCGCCATCTCTCTCCCCTGGTCTCGGATTTTGCCAGTCATTTCCGCCAGTTCCATATAGTCTATCACCTTCATCTGCCATTCTTCCAAAGTGGGTAGGTCTTGTGTCTTCCAGTCAGCATCTCACACCTGAGCTCAGAGATTGTGCCAGCTGCCCATTCGCTACCTGGCCAGGTTCAAGGTGTTCCTGCTAGTATACAAAACCCATAACAACTTAGCGCAATGTTTACTTACTAGACAGCTTTGATCAAAGGATCGGGCATTGTTACAGGGACACATAACATCAGTAAGAAATCAACATTTTAGTGTGGCAGAACTTTGGAACACCAGGCAGGTGCCTTCACTGTACTCACGATACTGTACACTGCACTCTTTTTGGCCCCTGCTAAAACCTACCTATATATAGGAACGTATATAGTTTTTAGTCTATATTTACTTTAACCTTTCGAAAGCCTTAAATCATTGTTGTTGCGTTTCCTTGTTTTATTATTATTTTGTACACCATTTTTTGCAGCCAAGAGACTATATAGATGTTATGCAATGAATAATGAATAAGGAGCAGGTTTGGGGTGCCGTGAAAAAGGCCTATCAGACCCGCAGCGAACGATCCCTCAGGGGGTTTCTGTCCCCATTGAAATTCACGCCTGTGAGCAACTTTGCTTCATTCCAGCAAGAAGGAGAACTTCCTTTTGAGACTGTGCTCCCGGGGGGATAAGTCGCCGGCTGAATTTTCTGCTTCAGACCCTAACCTATTTGGGACCATCCTTTCTGACATATGAAACCTCACCTTCTGCAGTGAGAAGGGAGCTAAAGTAGGTCAGGTGTTGCTCGGGTACGGAGGCAAGCTGTCGGATGGCACAGAGTTCTTCAGCGGGGGGAGACACCCACCTACTGCATGAAGCGTTCTGTGTGCATTCCAGAAGCCCTCTTAAGGGAATAAACTCCCCCCCCCAATAGCCCCTTTGTTGGCGTGCTTTCTCTCCGCGGAACAATGCTGTGTGACTCAGAAGCTGGCGGCCTTTTCCTGGAAACCATCGTGCGTGTGACTCTCCGCCGGAAGGAGCGCAAAGCCCAAATTGGCATGCCGTCCTAGCCTCCACGCCTTGGGGAGAGGCGCCGCGCGACGCAATTCATAAAACCACTAAAATAGAAGAATTGTAATCAAGCAAATGAATAATTGGGATTAATAATGCAATGGGATAATAAAGCTCTTGCCAGGGAATTAGGCAGCCGTGCTTCCGTCAGCACAGATGTCTGCTCAGGTTTTGCTTTCTGTGGTTCGTGTCCCTCGGGCGCAGGCAGCGAAGGAAAGGAGGGGGTCCCCTCTTTAGAGTTTGGGGGGGCTTCCAGTCCCCTGCTGCATCGGTGATAAGCTGCAGAGTCTCCTCTTGGTCCTTTCTGTGGGTGGCAGGGAGATTATTGCAATATACACAAACATATTTACAGTGGTACCTCGGGTTACATACGCTTCAGGTTACATGCGCTTCAGGTTACTCCACTAACCCAGAAATAGTACCTTGGGTTAAGAACTTTGCTTCAGGATGAGAACAGAAATTGTGCAGCGGTGGCGCGTCAGCAGCAAGAGGCCCCATTAGCTAAAGTGGTGCTTCAGGTTAAGAACAGTTTCAGGTTAAGAACGGACCTCTGGAACGAATTAAGTACCGTATTTTTTGCTCTATAAGACGCACTTTTTCTCTCCTGAAAAGTAAGGGAAATGTGTGTGCGTCTTATGGAGCGAATGCAGGCTGCGCAGCTATCCCAGAAGCCAGAACAGTGAGAGGGATTGCTGCGCAGCAAAAGCAGCGATCCCTCTTCCTGTTCTGGCTTCTGAGATGCAGAATGTTTTTTTCGTTGTTTTCCTCCTCCAAAAACTAGGTGCGCCTTATGGTCTGGTGCGTCTTATAGAGCGAAAAATACGGTACTTAGCCCGAGGTACCACTATGCCCATATACATACACAGGGTGTTCAGACTGTTAGATGAGGAGTGGTATTTCTGGTGGGGGCACGTCATGCTCCTTCTGGTGCACTTTGCCCACCTTTGGTCCACCACAGCTCTCACCTGTGGCACCTAGAAGCCGTCAGCAGGCAATAGCGGCCACAATCCCAGGAAACAGCTTCGACTGGCCGGCTAAGCCAGGTGAGAGGAGCTGATGGGGCTCAAATGCTTTAGGGTTTGACTCTAGCACAGTGTTTCTCAACCTGCGGGACCCCAGATGTTGTTGGACTACAACTCCCATCATTCCTAGCCAGCATGGCCAGTGGTCAAGGATGATGGGAGTTGTAGTCCAACAGATGGGAGCGGACAAGACCAAAAGTGGGTCCAACAGTCAAGGAGGCAGTTTCTGCACCTGGGAAGGGAGCCCATCGAGGAGAGGGAAAATACTGACCCCAAACCTCCTCTGCCTTCTGGAATATCTTGGGCAGAAGAAAAGGCTAAGGAATAAAAGGTGAAGGTAAAGGGACCCCTGACAGGTAAGTCCAGTCACAGACGACTCTGGGGTTGCGGTGCTCATCTCACTTTACTGGCCAAGGGAGCCGGCGTTTGTCCGCAGACAGCTTCCGGGACATGTTGCCAGCAGGACTAAACCGCTTCTGGCGAACCAGAATAATAAATAACTTTCCTGTTCTAACCTAAGCTAACTGCTGTTGTTGTTTAGTCATTTAGTGGTGTCCGCCTCTTTGTGACTCCCTGGACCAGAGCACGCCAGCCCCTCCTGTCTTCCACTGCCTCCCGCAGTTTGGTCAAACTCATGCTGGTAGCTTCGAGAACACTGTCCAACCATCTCGTCCTCTGTCGTCCCCTTCTCCTTGTGCCCTCCATCTTTCCCAACTTCAGGGTCTTCTCCAGGCAGTCTTCTCTTCTCCTGAGGTGGCCAAAGTATTGGAGCCTCAGCTTCAGGATCTGTCCTTCCAGTGAACACTCAGGGCTAATTTCCTTCAGAATGGAGAGGTTGGATCTTCTTGCAGTCCATGGGACTCTCAAGAGTCTCCTCCAGACCAGAATTCAAAAGCATCCATTCTTCGGCGATCAGCCTTCTTTATGGTCCAGCTTTCACTTCCATACATCACTACTGGGAAAACCAGAGCTTTTACTATACGGACCTTTGTTGGCAACGTGATGTCTCTGCTTTTTAAGATGCTGTCTAGGTTTGTCATTGCTTTTCTCCCAAGCCTAAGCTAACGAGTCTAGAGGACACACAGGCAGCTGTGCTCCCTTTTTTGTTTTCACAGTATAGAAGGAGGAAGAGGAAGTCTGCCCAAACTTCAAAGGATAGAGAGGTCAGCAAAGAGGTCAAAGGGACAGGGACAATCCAGGGAACTGAAGGTCCCTTATAAGGAAGGAGATTCTGACTAAACATCAGGAATAAGTTTCTGAACGGAAGAGCCGTTTGGCAGTAGAACGGCCTCCTTCGCAAGCTTGTGGACTCTCCTTCCTTGGAGATTTTAAAGCAGAGATCAGATGGCCATCTGCCATGGATTCTTAAGCTGAGATTCCTGCATTTCAGGGGGTTGGACTAGATGACCCTTGGGTTCCCTCCCAACTCTAAGATTCTGTGATTCTGTTATCCTACTCTGTTTGGGACATGTGCAGAGGAGGACAACCCAGATCACCAAGAGTCAGAAAACCAAGACTTACAATGAATGGTTGAGGGAGCTGGGTATGTTCAGCCTGGAAAAGTGGAGACTGGGAGAAGATATCAGAGCCATCTTCAAATCTCTGATGGGCTGTCCCATGAAGGATGGAGCAAGCTTGTTTTCTCCTGCTCTGGAGGGTAAGAGCTGTGTTTGACTGTAGAACAGACTCTCCATCGCTGGAGGTTTTTAAACAGATGTTGGCTGGCCACAAGTCAGGGCTACCATTGTATCCTTATTGGAGTTCACCGATTGGGTCTGCGTTGCTCCTGGACAGGAGGAAAGAAGTCAAATGACACCGAGGTTGGTCCAAAGAAAGAGTTTATTCTGCTCTCCGGATAGCAGAAGGCACTTGCGTGATCAAGTCCACAGCAAGTCCAAAGAAATGACAAGTTTCATGCAGTATATATATCCTCCAGGCACCCTCTCCCTCCTTCCAACCACGTCAGCCTATGTACGCAGGTTGACATCACATATGTTCCTGCTCTGGTATTCTTAACCATAAAAGGGTATTCCTTCCTGTACTTCTGAGCATAAAAGGATCTTCCTCTTCCTACTCTTATCTTGGAGGAAGAGGTCACCATCTCCGAGATCACACTCTTTATTATTATTATTATTTTAAAATGATATTTATTAAAAATTTCAAAAAGAAAAGTTACAGAGGTAATAAAAAAAATAGAAAAAAGAAAACAAAAAATACCAAAAAATACAGATAAAATAAAAACAATCAAAAATAAATCCATCTTTCCATATCTTGCCTTTCATTTACTTGTTTCCTGACCTCCTCACACCTCCCTTTTTTGTATTCCAGTTCGAATGGTTAATTCAGCAAATCCTTACCCTCTTTGTTTTTATCTTAAGTCTTTATCTTAACATATTATAACTTTATATTTTCATCTATTAACAATCCATTTTTACATACTCCTTTTTAGCATTGTTGCTAAAAGCGCTTCATTTCATTCCGACATCATTTTAGCATTCATTAATTTTACAATGTTTCTTTAATAATCTTTAAATTTCTTCCAATCTTCTTCCACCGACTCTTCTCCCTGGTCTCGGATTCTGCCAGTCATTTCCGCCAATTCCATATAGTCTATCATCTCCGAGATCACACTCTGGCGTTGTTCCCAGACTTGGGTAAGATAAGACCTAGAGTGTCATCCCTGTTCCACTTTGGAGTGGACAAGGCCATCCTTATCGTCACAGACTGATAAAGGAGAGAGCCTTGTTTATGCAGAAGAAGAAGAAGAAGAAGAAGAAGAAGAAGAAGAAGAAGAAGAAGAAGAAGAAGAAGAAGAAGAAGAGTAGTAGTAGTAGTAGTAGTAGTAGTTTGGGTTTGATATCCCGCTTTATCACTACCCGAAGGAGTCTCAAAGTGGCTAACATTCTCCTTTCCCTTCCTCTCCCACAACAAACACTCTGTGAGGTGAGTGGGGCTGAGAGACTTCAGAGAAGTGGGACTGGCCCAAGGTCACCCAGCAGCTGCACGTCGAGGAGCGGAGACGTGAACCCGGTTCCCCAGATTACGAGACTACCGCTCTTAACCACTACACCACACTGGCTCTCTGTGCAGCTGTGTTCCTGTTATGCATTTGCTCAACAGCTCAAGTTAAAGCATTTTAGAAATGCTAAGAAGAAAAGGGGAGGGGGGTTGAGTCAGTTTTAAAGTGACTGCACAGAAACCCATTCCTTCACCATAGCTGGGATTCTTGCAATGCAAGGGGCTGGACTAGATTTCCATTGAGGTCCCTTCCAAATCTGCAATTCTCTCATTCTATTTTAACCCTACGCGGCACGTCTTTCTGCAAGCTGAGCTGCACCCAGATTTCCAGCAGGCATTCCCAGCCCTAACAGGAAATGGCTTGCACCCGAGACCTCAGCTCCCCACCCTGCCAGGCCTGTGTGTCTGCCTTTATCACATTGCACACTTTCTGAATGTGCGTCAATTTCATGCCACCCTCATCCCAGAGACAGGCTGTTTAGAAGCCGACTTGGCCTCCTGGGTTTGCTTGGCAGCCAAACTGACATGAAAATTGACACATATTAGCTATTCTCAAGGTGAGGCTGAGCGGGGTCCCGAGGCAAAGCCTGGCATGCGATCTCCCTCTGGGAGGAGGGCAGGACACCCCTGAACTCATCCCAAGTGGCGGCGCCAGTCCCCCAGGACCAGAGGGTCTGAGCCCGAACCCCAAAGCAGCCATCCGGAAAGGAGTCTGCCTGTCGCAGCACTGAGTGAGTTACTGTTCTGGACTTGCTCCCCCCCCCCATTGAAGCAATGGCTCAAGCAGGTCACAGCGCCCCCTTCTGGTAGGTAACTCTCTTTCCCATTCTCACACTGTCCTGTCCTGGGATGAAGCATTCCTCCAATATGAGTTCAGAGGTGGAAGGTATGCATAGGGCACTGAGTCAGAAAATGCTCTATCTCAGAGCTGTGAGCCTTTCCTTTTGAAAAAGAGAGAGCAAGTGAGCATTAACAGGTAATCTGTCAGACGAGATAAACAATGCACTCAGATTTCTGCTGTAGACCACCCTTTCTGTGATGTAGGTATGATGTATCTGGGGTGGTGGTCTTGAGCTACACCCCTTTCTGTGATGTATGTATGATGTTTCTGGGGTGGTCTTGATCTACAGGGTAGCAATTTCAAAATGTCTATATAAGGACGGGCACACCTTTGTTCTGGGTCCTCCTCCTTTCCTGCGTGAGAGGGAAGCACCCTGTTGCAACAGATCAATAAAGATCAGGCTTACTGGCTGCTTTGCTTCTCAATATTCTCTGGTTGGCCTCTGTTATTTTCTCCTACCGATAGGGAACCCACGTAAGAACTCTATATGGGCTCTTGGATACCCCATAAGGGCAATTTTGTTTACAACACTAAAAGGTAAAGGTACCCCTGCCCGTACGGGCCAGTCTTGACAGACTCTAGGGTTGTGCGCTCATCTCACTCTAGAGGCCGGGAGCCAGCGCTGTCTGCAGACACTTCCGGGTCATGTGGCCAGCGTGACAAAGCTGCTCTGGTGAACTGGCACCAGAGCAGCACACGGAAACGCCGTTTACCTTCCCGCTATAAAGCGGTATCTATTTATCTACTTGCACTTAATTGTGCTTTCGAACTGCTAGGTGGGCAGGAGCTGGGGCCGAACGACGGGAGCTCACCCTGCCACGGGGATTCGAACCACCGACCATGCAATCGGCAAGTCCTAGGCGCTGAGGTTTTACCCACAGTGCCACCCGCGTCCCATGTTTACAACACTACCCTCCAACATTTCTCCACTGGAAACGGTGACATTCCATGGAAAAGCGGGACATTCTGGGATCAAATCAGAAACCGGGACAGCTTCTGTGAATCTGGAACTGTCCTTGGGAAATAGGGGCACTTGAAGGGTCTGTACACAACAGCCGCAATGACTTCGCACCACTTTCACTGACAGAGACAGCAACGCTTCCAAATGCCAGGACCCGGAAACTGCAGGAGCTCTCATGCTCACATTCTGCTGGCTAGTTTTCCCACAGGCAAATCTTTGGCCACTTGAGAACAGGATGCTGGGCTAGATGGGCCCGATCCGGCACGCTCTCCTTATGTTCTTATGCAGGGACCTCAGGATGGGAGGCAAAGTCACCGGCTGGAATCAAATGGGTTTTGTTGGACTTGGAAAAGAGGCGGCTGGGGAGATCACCTGGTCACTCGCTGACCTCCTTCTGCTCACCATCTCCCTGGAGCTGCTCTTATCGTCTCTGCATCCCTCCAGGTGAACGCGCAGGCCAAGGTACCATGCGGAGATAAGGAAGGGCAGCCTGCAGCCACACGCAATGCCGAGAGGGAGCGGGTGGAAGAGGAAATAACAGAGCCGCAGCCGAGACTAAACTCCACGGCTAATGCCGGCTTATTGTTTAGTTGCAACGGGTTTTGCCTTTTTTTATGTTTCATTTTCAGGTCGACTCGGGTTTTATAGGAGATTTTGAGCTAAATTGCAGGGGAGGGGGGGTTCCCACCAAAAGCAGGCAATACATTCTCACAAAATAAGTAATTGCCGCAGCAGCAGCAGCAGACACCAGGATAAATAGAGGCAGGTAGGCAGGTAGACCCACCTGGATTTCTAGAAATTATTATTATCACCATATTTATTCGAATGTCATGCACACCTTTTATGGCCAAATTATGATGTGAAAATTGGGGTGCACATTAGATTTGATGGCACCTTAGATACTTTTTCGGGGTTTCAAGATTTTGAAAATTGAGGTGCACATTAGATTTGATGGTGCATTAGATTTGAGTAAGCACGGTATGAATTGCATTTTCATCCCACCTGGATTTCTCATTTAACTCCCACAACAATCCTGCGAGGTAGGCTAGGCTAAGAGATGCAGTGACCGGGCCAACGTCACCCAGTGAGCAACATGGGGATCTTAGAAAATCAAAACTTTTTTCGAAGAGCAAAAAAAGAGGACACTATTCAAGGCAAAAAAAAAAAAAACAGAGACATCACCTTGCCAACAAAGGTCCGTATAGTTAAAGCTATGGTTTTCCCAGTAGTGATGTATGGAAGTGAGAGCTGGACCATAAAGAAGGCTGATCGCCGAATAATGGATGCTTTTGAATTATGGTGCTGGAGGAGACTCTTGAGAGTCCCATGGACTGCAAGAAGATCCAATCTCTCCATTCTGAAGGAAATCAGCCCTGAGTGCTCACTGGAAGGACAGATTCTGAAGCTGAGGCTCCAGTGCTTTGGCCTCCTCATGAGAAGAGAAGACTCCCTGGAAAAGCCCCTGATGTTGGGAAAGATGGAGGGCACAAGGAGAAGGGGACAACAGAGGACGAGATGGTGGGACAGTGTTCTCAAAGCTACAAACATGAGTCTGACCAAACTGCGGGAGGCAGTGGAAGACAGGAGGGCCTGGCATGCTCTGGTCCAGGGGGTCACGAAGAGGCGGACACGACTCAATGACTCAACAACATTCAAGGCAAATAAATGCAATTTGTCTCGATCTTTACCCCTGAAAAAGAGGACGTGTCCTGGAAGAAGAGGACACATGGCAAGCCTAAGGGTTGTTAGCTGCTTGCAATAATCGCTCAATGAGCCCCTGCTTTTCTTTTGCCTGAATAGCAGGGAAAAATTGGTTGCAATCCATTCACTGATGGAGGACCCATTGGCAAAGGCAGTCTACCTCTCAATTCGATACGACACAATAATCTTTATTGTCATTGTCCCGTACAGAACAACAAAATTGAAAAAATCTACACCAGACATTCAAAAACCCACAAGCCTGCTATCCCAGCTATCCCAGCCTGGTTAGCCCCCTAAAAACTCTGATACTCCATAATTAAATACAATCTACTACCATAGAGACTACCTTACACTGCGTTTAAAACCAGAATTGCATTTGGGTAGAAACTGTTTCCCAGACGGCTCTTTCAGAAGCTGGAAGAGATCATTTCTGGGTTGCGCACTATCCTGCGCTATCTCTGCCGCTTTCTTATGGCACCTGGAAGCGTAGATTTGATCCAAGGTGGGAAGAAGGCACCCAATTATTCTCTCTGCAGTCCTTACAACCCTGGACAGCATTGTTTTTCCCCTGACCGTGCAGCTCCCAAACCACACACAGAGACCGTAAGTTAATACACTCTCCACAGTACAATGGTAAAATGCCATCAGCAGGTCCTTTGAGAGATTATTTTTCCAGAGGATTCTCAGGAAATATAACCTCTGCTATGCTCTCTTCATCAGGTCTTTACTGTTTTCTCCCCAGGTTAGGTCATCTCTCAACTCCACGCGCAGTAATCGAAGCACCAAGACCTGTTCCACACACTTCCCCTCAATAATGAGTGGCTGAATATTCAATTTACATTTCCTAAAGTCCACAATAATCTCTTTTGTTTTCTTTAAGTTAAGGAGTAAATTGGGGCCAGAAAATGGGTCGCGGGTGGCACTGTGGGTTAAACCACAGGGCCTAGGACTTGCTGATCAGAAGGTTGGCGGTTCGAATCCCCACGACGGGGTGAGCTCCCGTTGCTCGGTCCCTGCTCCTGCCAACCTAGCAGTTCGAAAGCATGTCAAAGTGCAAGTAGATCTTTTGGGGGGGGGGAATCTGCTTTGAAGAATTTTATTACAACTGAGCAGTGGGTAAATCACATGAAATAAAAAATCGGGGGACGGAGGGGAATAAGATATGCATACCATTCCTGCCTGGACATGGGTGGCGCTGTGGGTTAAATCACAGAGCCTAGGACTTGCTGACCAGAAGGCCGGCGGTTCGAATCCCCACGATGGGGTGAGCCCGTTGCTCAGTCCCTGCTCCTGCCAACCTAGCAGTTCGAAAACACATCAAGTGCAAGTAGATAAATAGGTACCGCTCTGGCGGGAAGGTAAACGGCGTTTCCGTGCGCTGCTCTGGTTCGCCAGAAGCTGGCCACATGACCCGGAAGCCGTACGCCGGCTCCCTCAGCCAGTAAAGCGAGATGAGCGCCGCAACCCCAGAGTCGGCCACGACTGGACCTAATGGTCAGGGGTCCCTTTGCCTTTACCTGGGGTCAGAAACAGAGGGGTGGCCCTTGCGCCCCCATTCTGAGCTTCTCCCTGAGGTGTCTTGCTGGCCCCTGTTGGAAACAGAAGTCTAGGCTCCACGTCCTGGCCTAGCTGGCAGCGGGGAAAGAGAGTATTCACAAAACGTGTTTGACGGACGGATTAATGGAGCTGTCTCTGCAGGGAGAAGCACCCCCATCATCCCATCATCTGGCCTGGCCTCTTCCCTGCCATCTCTCCCCAACACTAGCTAGTCTCTTCCAGCCCACTATAGAGAGATATCCATTTCCTAGACACCTTGCCTTGAAATCTGGTAATAAGTGCAGTGGTCCGGAATAATGGTCCGCTAGTATTTCATCTGCGTGCTAAACAACATTTTAAAGCCATCTAGGTGAGCGGCCATCACTCCTGTGCTTAACATCCTGGGGCACACCCAGGGCCGTCTTAAGCATACAGCACCGTGGTGCAAAGCTCCCCCTGGCGCCCTTCTGTTTCCCAGTTTTTTAGGGTGGACGCCACTGCCGGGAGGCCTGGAGTAGGTGGGCAGTGGCTGGAGGGCAGCTCCTCCGGCGGGGAAGAGTCAGAGGCTGGACATGGCCACTCCTGGCTCAGTTGTCCGCTTTGTGCCATGGTGGCCAAGGCAGACGGAGGCTCTGGGCATGGCACTGCTTCGGCGTGGCATGGCAGAGGCGGGCAAGGGTGGCGAGCTGATGCTGGGAGGCGCCACGTCCAGCCTCCGCCTGTGCTGGTCCCAAGGGCTAACCGTGCGTCGAGGTCCGAGTTCAGTCCAAGGTCGAGGGTGCGGTATAGAGGCTGTCCATCAAGGCTGAAGTGGGGTCCAAGGCAGGGAGTCGGGTGAGGTCAGGAACTCTGGCAGAAGAGCAGGGCAGGGACTGGGCTGGCTGGCTTTTATCTGCCCCGAGGCATAGGGCGGCTCCAATCCTCAGGTGACTCGCCTCTCCTGGCCTGGAGGCGAGCACTCCTCCTGCGGGAACTTAGTTCCCTCCGCCTTTCTGCCCTGAGCCTCTGCAGCTCAGGAGAGGCTGGAGGGTTACCGGACCCAGAGGCAACCTCACCTTTCTCTGATGGGGCTGAGAGTGGAGGACCTGAGGGCAATGGGTCCTCCATCATCTCAGGAGCCAGAGCAGACTCAGCTGGTGTCTGCACCTGAGGATCCAGCACAGGTGAGGACCCTTCAGGCTCAGGCTCCAGCCCCGGCTCAGCTGGTTCTGGAGGCGGGGACTCCTGTGCAGGCTGGGATTCCTCAGGTTCAGCCTCCGAGTCCGAATCCCAGGCCATCACACTGCCTCTTCCCTGGCGCCCTCCAGAACTTGGCGCCCTGGCGCCCCGCACCACTAGCCTCTATGATGCACTCAGTTTTTCTGAAGGCCATATTGGGGATACTATGGAACAGCAGCTGCCTTATAGATTGATATAAAGCAGGCTTTGTGTTATATTTTCAGTAAGAGAGAGCCTATGGTCATTCCAACATGGCAGAGCAGAATTCGAATCCAGGTCTCCCATGTCCTAACATGGGGATGAGGAGCCTGTGGCCCTGAAGATGTTGTCAGAGACCCACCCCCATCAGCCCCAGTGAACAAGGGAGGGTGAGAATCGTAACCCAACAATGTTTGGAAGCTACTGATTCTCCATTCTCTCTCTCATAATTTAATCTGCTTCTTGCCCATCTATCATCCTATAATCTTTTAATTTATCTCCTTCCCGTGCTCTTTTCTCATCCGTCCATCCACACACTTATGCATGTTACCTCGTCAGTCCAAATCACTCAGCGTCTCCATGCATCTTCCGCAACTGACATCCGTCTTTCCAGTCTCTTCATCGTGGTGCCGGAGGAGAGAAGGTGTGCTGGTCCCGGGGGGAAGGTTACCGTTGGCGTATCAAAGTCCGGTCCTGGGTCACTGGCCTGGAAACAGTTCACAAGGAGTGGGGCGAGGTCCGAAGCAGGAAGCCGGGCGGGGACAGGAACACTGGAGGGTCAGGTCTGGGTCTGGGCAGGAACAGGTACTCAAGACGTTGCTCCCACAACCTGGGACCGGGCTGACTGGCCTTTATCTTCTCTGAGGCCAGGGGCGGCCCCGGCCCCCAGGAGACCCACCTCTCCTGGCCTTAAGGCGAGCACTCCTCCTGGGAGAAACCAATTCCCTTCGCCTCTCTGCCCTGAGCCTCTGCAGTTCAGGAGAGGCTGGAGGGTTACTGGACCTAGGGGGAGACTCACCTTCCCCTGACAGGGCTGGGAGAGGCGCACCTGTAGGCACCTTAATCACCTCCGGAGCCAGAGTGGATTCACCTGGTCCCTGCTCCTGAGGATCCGGCACAGGTGCAGGCGCTTCAGATCCAAGGCCCCGCCCCAGCTCAGCCGGCCCTGGAGGCGGGGACTCCTGTGCAGGCTGGGACTCCTCAGGTTCAGCCTCTAAATCGGATTCCCAGGCCATCACAGTAGGAGCCATCATGTTGGTAAGAAGTAGAGACGGTACCACACAGGGGTTAAAAGACAAGAGTTGGTCAAAATTCACCTCAGCAGCTCCACCCGCAATACGAGGACTATAATACTGGCCTACCTTACAGGGATGTTTTGCAAGGATTGCATGAGATATTGTGTTGCCTATGAGTTCCATATATTGCTGCGACTGGTGCATACTCAGAGCCAGAGACAATACCCTCCTCTGAGGGGGACCCCACTATGTATTGAGGTAAAGGGAACTCGGAATACCATGGCAGACACCCAGGGACTATGCATTTGGGGGCCCAGCGTCTCCTGACTGGTCTTGGCAGGAATGGTAAAGGTAAAGGGACCCCTGACCACTAGGTCCGGTCATGGCCGACTCTGGGGTTGCGGCGCTCATCTCGCTTTATTGGCCGAGGGAGCCGGCGTACAGCTTCCGGGTCATGTGGCCAGCAGGACTAAGCCACTTCTGGCGAACCAGAGCAGCGCATGGAAACGCCATTTACCTTCCCGCCAGAGTTGTACCTATTCATCTACTTGCACTTTGACGTGCTTTCGAACTGCTAGGTTGGCAGGAGCAGGGACCAAGCAACGGGAGCTCACCCCGTCGCGGGGATTCGAACCGCCGACCTTCTGATCGGCAAGCCCTAGGCTCTGTGGTTTAACCCACAGCGCCACCCGCGTCCCTTGGCAGGAAAGGTACATGTATCTTAACCCCCTCCCTGCCTATTTTTTATTTGATGTGATTTTCCCACTGCTCAGTTGTAATAAAAATCTTCAAAGCAGTTGTAATAAAAATCAGTTGTAATAAAAATCTTCAAAAAAAGAGATTTTTTAAAAAAATCAGTAAGAAAAGTGAACACCAACAACTTAAAACATTCAAAAAGTTAAAATAGCAATACAGTGGTAGCTCAGGTTACATACGCTTCAGGTTACAAACTCCGCTAACCAGAAATAGTACCTCGTGTTGAGAACTTTGCTTCAGGATGAGAACAGAAATTGTGCTCCAGCTCCATGGCGGCAGCAGGAGGCCCCATTAGCTAAAGTGGTGCTTCTGGTTAAGAACAGTTTCAGGTTAAGAACAAACCTCCAGAACGAATTAAGTTCTTAACCCGAGGTACCACTGTAGATTGAAGCAGATTAAAACTTGCATCAAATGTTAACTTGGAAATGCAGCTGTTCTTTGCTTTGACAGTGATGAATCTGGCTAGGCTTGTTTAAACAAGAACGTTTTTAGCAGGTGCCGAAAAGTGCGCAGTGAATGTAGCTGCGTAATATCAACAGGCAGGGAGTTCCGAAGGGTAGCTTCTGCCGCACTGAAAGATTGAAGCCTCTCTTGCAAAATTCCAAGCTCAGGCCTCTGGCTGCCTCATTAATACTGTGGATTTATGAATGATGCAAGCCTTGCGCTGCAGGCGAGGCGAAAGCACTGCCGTCCCTCTCCCCCTCCCTCTCCCGCAGCCATTAGCGTCTGATTTGTGAGGCCGCGTGGCTGGCGCGTCTGTTTTAAAGGCTGTTCCTCCAGCCCCTCAGGTACCCATGAAAATCAGTTTTACGGCTCAAGAGCAGGAGTTTGGCTTCTTTAAAAGGCAGCAGAGAAGGAGAAATGGGCTGGATAATCAGGCCGGTCTTTGAGGTGGGATTGCAGATGCGGCAAGGGGGGTGTCCCTCCTTGCCTGCCTTCACCCCCCCAAATGAGATGTTTTATTTAAATGTTCTTCCAAAGACCCAACCAAAGTAATGGCATGCTAAGTGTTGTGTTTTTTGAGCCAACTGGCATCCAAGGGACAGGTGAACTACGCAGCGAGGGCTGCAATTATTTTGACAGCAACTTGGCCCCAATGCAGGCAGGAGAAACCCTGCGGCTATGGTTGGACTCCAGCTCCCATCAGCCTCGGAAGGCAGCCTGGTTAACAGAACCGGGAATGGTGGGAATGGGAGTCCTTCTGGGTCTGGAAGGTCAGAAAGACTCCAGCTTCCTTCCTGCCTAGGAGTGCAAGGTAAAAGGTAAAGGACCCCTGGATGGTTACATCCAGTCAAAGGTGACTATGGGGTGCAGCGCTCATCTGGCTTTACAGGCCGAGGGAGCTGGCGTTTGTCCACAGATAGCTTTCTAATTCATGTGGCCAGCAGGACTAAACCACTTCTGGCGCAATGGAACACCGTGATGGAAACCAGAGCGCACGGAAACGCCATTTACCTTCCCGCTGCAGTGGTACCTATTTATCTACTTGCACTGGTGTGCTTTCGAACTGCTAGGTTGGCAGGAGCTGGGACAGAGCAACAGGATCTCACCCCGTTGCAGGGATTCGAACTGCTGACCTTCTGATTAACAAGCCCAAGAGGCTCAGTGGTTTAGGCCACAGGGCCACATGTGTCCATGTGTTGCAAGGGCAATGAGAGTCCTGTTGGATCAGGCGAGTGGCCTAGCATGTTAGGATATTGATGTTCCGTTCCACCTAAACAGATGTGTGGAGCTGTTGTATGTCACATGTCTGTTTACATTCCAGCACAGCTTGCTGGGAACTTCCATTTGTGTATAGCTTTTCCTTATGCTTCCTGCTCTTGGACATGAAGGAGAGCAGACATGTTTTTCTTTGTCCTGATCTATGCTGAATAAACTGCTTGTAAATATGCTTTACATAGGCCTCTGTCCGCCCTTCCGTCATGAAGTTTGTTATCTCTGCTGGCTTGCATGCTCAACTTCTGAAAGCCTTCTGAATCACTGAGTCACAGTTTTGATGCAGAACCGAGGACTGGAGTTCAACCGGCTGCCGGCTGGTGGGCTAGAGCCAGATGAGGGTCTGTCACTTGCCCCCATTCCCTTGGACGCATCGCAACAGGTGGAGACCTGGGGTCTGTGGCTCCAGGTGCACAATTTTGAGGCGGTGCAAACCAGGTGCCCCCATGCAGGTGCTGGCTTCCGTGGGGAATCCCACCCTGCCCAGGCACATCCTGGTGGGCTCCATCCCCGGCTCCCTGTCCTTCCCTGCCTACCGCCAGGGGTCTCTGGGCCCCGGAGCCCAGCCTGTTTTTGCCATGTGCCCGGCCTCCTCGCTGAATGGCCACATGGCCAGCATTCACTCCTGTATCAAAAAGCTAGAAGATGCTCAGAGGAGGAAAACCAAGATGATGATGGAAATCAAGCCTTACGAGGAATGACTTAGGGACTTGGAAATGCTAGCCTGGAGAAGAGAAGACCGAGGATGGGCAGAATAGCCATCTTCAGATATCTGCAAGCGCTGTCACATGCAAGATGGAGCCTGCTTGTTTTCTCCTGCTCCGGACGGTAGGACCCAAATCGAAGGATTCAAACAACAAAGAGATTCTGGCTAAACGTTATGTCAGGGAACTGACATTGGAGCCAGAGGTGGAGGCAAGGCTCCCCAGCGATGCTGGAGAGGGGCCCAGCAGGGAGAGAGGGAGCTCATCGGCTGGGGAAGGAAATCAGCGTAACACCAGGGATAAAGGGGGGCAGATGGGAGAATCGGCAAGGGGGCTCCAGGACTCTTCGCTGGAGACCAGTGGGGAGAGCACGGGTCCTCCGCTACCCACACCCACCCTGCGCAGAAGACTTCCGCGCAGGGAAAGTAGGCGTAGACTTGGCGTCAAAGAACTTCTTTGCTGGAAGAAGTTCAAGAAACGCTGTGATGGCCTGGGATTCTGATTCAGAGGATGAACCAAAGGAATCCCAGCCTGCACTGGAGTCCCCGCCTCCAGGGCCGGCTGAACTGGGGCAAGGCCTAGATGCTGAAGAGCCTGCACCTGTGTCAGAGCTTCAGGAGCTGGCCCCAGGTGAAGCCCTTCTGGCCCCAGGGGGGCTTGACGACTCAGTGGCCACAGGTGAGCCTCCTCCAGGGCCCAGTAAACCTTCGGCCTCTCCTGATCTGCAGAGGCTTAGGGCAGAGAGGCGAAGGGAACTGGTTGCCCCCAGGAGGAGTGCTCGCCTTAAGGCCAGAGGAGGCGGGGCTCCTGGGGGCCGGGACCGCCCCCGGCCTTAGAAGAGGATAAAAGCCCAGTCAGCCTGGCCCCAGGTTGCGGGAGCAACGTCTTTGTTGGCTTTGGACCTTCCTGTGTTCCTGATCCCTGCTCGGCCTCCTGTTCCTGACTATCCGGTGTTCCTGATCCCTGCTCGGCCTCCTGTTCCTGACTATCCGGTGCTCCTGTTCCCTGCTCAGCCTCCTGTTCCAGCGTTCCTGTTCCCCGCCCGGCTCTCCGCCTTGGACCTCGCCCCTCTTCGTGTGGACTCTGCTTACACCCACGGTACCTACCCCCGGGACCAGCACAGTTTGCTCCCGCCACACCCGCATTCCCCCTTCGTTGGGGTGCGTTCGGGAAGAGCCAGAGGCCATGGCTGACCAGGCGGCTGCGCTGGAGGCTTTGGCCCAGGAGAACCAGGCCTTGACCCACACCGTGCAGCAGCTCAGTGACGCGGTTACGGCACTTCAGCAACGCTTGGAAGCCCCACCGGCTCCTGGCAAGTACCCAGTGGCTTTGCCCGAGAAATTTGATGGGGCCCCGGCCAGCTTTCCCATGTTCCTCGCCCAAGCCAAGCTGTATATTCAGGGGCGAGCCCGGAACTTCCCTGACGACCGCACCAAGGTGCACTTTTTGATTAGTTTGTTAAAGGACCAGGCGGCCAAGTGGGCGTTGCCGCTACTCAGGCAAGACTCCCCCTTGCTGGCAGACTATACGGGGTTTTGCAATCTCCTGGAGGCCGCGTTCGGCAACCCCCTGAAAGGGAGTCAAGCCAACCGGGCGATTCAGCGGTTGGAACAGGGCAAGTCCACGGTAGCCGCATATACCACGGAGTTTCGGCTGTTGGCACAGGATTTGACCTGGAACGACTCGGCACTGCGGGACCAGTATCTTGAAGGGCTTTCGGACGAGATACTGGACCAGCTGGCCACGATGGAACGCCCCACCACGCTAGACACTCTCATTCAACGGAGTCTACAGATAGACGACCGGCTGGAGGATCGTCGCCAGGCCCGGGGCCGACGACACCTCCAGTTCTCGGCACCAGTTTCTTCCGGCAGCCCCTCGGTCACAACTAAGTTATCGGAGGAGCCTATGCGGCTCGGGGCAGTGCGGCCACGCCTTTCCCCCGTAGAGAAGGAGCGGCGTCGGGAGGGAAATCTCTGTCTCTACTGTGGCGGAAGTGGACACTACGCTCGGTCCTGCCCTGAGAAACGCCGGCCGCAGGGAAACCGCCAACCCCCAGTAGCTGATGGCCCTAGCTACCGGGGGTCCCAAACAGCGCAGAATGGGCCCGCACCAATGGACTTGCAACATCTTATGGTTTCGGTACGTTTATACCCTCCAGGTGGGCCCTGGATCCTCACCCATGCTTTGGTGGATTCAGGAGCAACCCGCTCCTATATGGACGCTGCTTTTGCTGCCCATCATCAGGTGCCACTTCGGAACAAGCCAGTACCGGTCCAGGTGGAAGCAATTGACGGACGACTTCTGCGTTCGGGAGCCGTTACTCAGGAGACTCAGCCCCTGGTCCTGTGTCCTCAGCCCCTGGTCCTGCAGCACCGGGAGTTGCGAACTTTGGACATTGCCTCTATGCCCCGGTTCCCCCTCGTGCTCGGGATGGACTGGTTGGAAGCTCACAACGTTCAGATTGACTGGGTCAAACGGACTGTGCACTTCCCAGACCCATGTTCCCATGCTCAATTCGAGACGCTGGCGGCCGCGCCCACGGAGCAGGCAGCACCCACGCTCCCAGCCGTGTACCAGGACTACCAGGACGTGTTTGAGGAACGGGGGGCGGACCAGCTGCCGCCGCATCGGCCTTTTGACTGCGGCATAGACCTCCAACCCGGAGCGCCTTTACCAGTGAGTCGCTTATATTCTCTAACAGAGCCAGAGCGCGAGGCTTTGCAGGACTTCTTGCACAAGAACCTGGAGCGTGGGTTCATTAGGCCTTCCACCTCGCCTACCGCGGCACCAGTGCTCTTTGTTAAGAAGAAATGTGGAGAACTCCGCCCTTGCCATGATTACCGAGCCCTGAACAAAATTACCATCCCAGACCGGTACCCCTTGCCCCTTATTTCGGAGTTGCTGGAGCGGGTGCAAGGGGCACAGGTGTTCACCAAGCTGGACCTCCGGGGGGCCTACAACTTGATTCGGATCCGAGCCGGGGATGAGTGGAAGACAGCGTTTGGGACCCGGTACGGGCAGTTCGAATACTTGGTTATGCCCTTCGGTTTGTGCAACGCGCCTGCTGTATTCCAACGCTACATCAACCACGTGTTCCAGGATTTGTTAGACAAGTACGTGGTGGTGTACTTGGATGACATACTGGTTTACTCCCGTGACCCGGCTCGCCATGAGGGACATGTCCGGACCGTGCTGCAGCGCTTGCGTGAGCACCGTTTGTACGCAAAGCTCAGCAAGTGCGAGTTCCATCAGCGGACTGTGGACTTCCTTGGTCACCGGCTCTCTCCAGATGGGGTGCAGATGGACCCTGGGAAGGTGGCAGCGGTTCGAGAATGGGCGGCACCCCGGAACCGCAAGGACCTACAGCGTTTCCTGGGGTTCGCCAACTACTACCGGACCTTCATCGCAGATTATGCTCATCGCACCACCCCGTTGACCCGGCTACTGCGCCCAAAGACGCCGTTTTCCTGGGACAAGGAGGCAGAGGAGGCGTTTCAGGGGTTGAAGGCCTGTTTCCAGAGGGCGCCGATCTTACAACATCCTGACCCCTCTCGACCCTTTGTGGTGGAGACTGACGCCTCCAGTACGGCTCTCGGTGCCGTCTTGTCTCAACAGAATGGACCTGAAGCGCCACTCTTACCCTGTGCCTTCTATTCCCGCCAGCTCCTACCAGCGGAGCATAACTATACTGTGTGGGAGCGGGAACTACTGGCCACCAAGGTGGCCTTTGAGGTCTGGCACCACCATCTTGAGGGGGCACGACATCCGGTGGAGGTGAGAACCGACCACCGGAACCTGGAGTACCTTCAGACCACCCGCAAGCTGAACCAAAGACAGATCCAGTGGGCGTTGTTCTTTTCCCGGTTTCAGTTCCGGATACGCTACATTCCTAGCTCTCAGAACCAGAAGGCGGATGCCCTGTCCCGGAAACCTGAAGACAACGCAGACACGGTACAGCAAGCAGAACCCACCACGATCCTACCTCCAGCTGCATTCCTGGCCACCCAGGAGGCGGAGCCACTGCAGGCTCGGGTGCGGGAACAGCAGCGGATCGACGCTTGGGCCCAGGAACGACTCCGGGAGCTGGCTGAAGGGTCCAGCCCACAGTATCCGGGGCTGGTCCTGCATCAGGGCCTTCTGCTGCACCACGGCCGTCTGTACATCCCGCCAGGGCCACTGCGGCTGGAGGTTCTCCGGATGGCCCATGATGCCCCAGCAGCGGGGCACTTTGGACGGTATCGGACCACCCATCTGGTCAGTCGTGAGTTTTGGTGGCCCCGCCTGAAGGCTGACGTGGCTCGCTATGTTGCTGGTTGTGAAGTCTGCCGGCGCACCAAGGGCCCTACCGGGCGACCCCCCGGCCTACTTCAGCCATTGCCAGTTCCACCACGCCCTTGGCACACGGTTTCGTTGGACTTTGTAGTGGACTTACCCCCGTCTCGTGGCTGTACCTGCCTTCTAGTTTTCTCCGACCATTTCACCAAGATGGTGCACTGCACCCCCTGCCCATCTGTACCCACAGCCAAGGAAACCGCTCAGCTGTACCTTCAGCATGTCTTCCGCCTGCATGGCCTACCTGAGCGCGTGGTGTCCGACCGGGGCGTTCAGTTCACATCCCGGTTCTGGCGAGCATTGCACCAGACCCTCGGGACAGAGGTCTGCCTCTCGTCAGCCTACCACCCACAGACCGATGGCCAGACGGAACGGGCGAACGCGGTGCTGGAGCAGTACCTCCGGTGTTACTGCAGCTACCAGCAGGATGACTGGGTCGACCACCTGGCATTGGCGGAGTTCGCCTACAACAACGCGGTGAATGCGTCCACCCAGCAGACCCCGTTCCAGGCCAGTTACGGTTACCATCCACGGCTGTTTCCAGATGTGCTGCCGGCATCCGCGGTCCCGGCGGTGACGGAGTGGCTTCAAGAGCTCCAGTCCCAGCAACAGCTTTTGGTGGAGCAACTGCACCAGGCCAAGGAAGCGTACAAAGCCCAGGCTGACCGCCACCGCCAGGTGGGGCCGGAGCTTCGCGTCGGAGACCTGGTTTGGCTCTCCACTCGCCACCTCCACCCCTCTCGACCTTCGCGGAAGTTGGACGCCCGCTTCACCGGCCCGTTCCCTATCGTGGACCAAGTCTCTCCTGTGGCATTCCGCCTCCGGTTACCCGCAACCCTGAAGGTTCACCCGGTCTTCCACAGGTCCCTTCTGAGTCCGGTGGCCCCACCCGACGAGTTCCACCCGAACCGTCCCCGACCGCAGCCGGTGTTGGTTCAGGGAGAGCCTGAGTACGAGGTGGAACGCATCCTGGACTCCCGATACCGCAGGGGAAAGCTGCAGTATCTCATTGACTGGAAGGGGTACGGACCGGAGGACCGTTCCTGGGAACCAGCGGCCAATGTCCACGCACCTGCCTGCCTCCGAGAGTTCCATGCGACGTACCCCGGCAAGCCGGGTCCGGACCCTCGGTTGAGGGGGGGGGCCTGGGAGGGGGGATGGTGTGATGGCCTGGGATTCCGATTCAGAGGATGAACCAGAGGAATCCCAGCCTGCACTGGAGTCCCCACCTCCAGGGCCGGCTGAACTGGGGCAAGGCCTAGATGCTGAAGAGCCTGCACCTGTGTCAGAGCTTCAGGAGCTGGCCCCAGGTGAAGCCCTTCTGGCCCCAGAGGGGCTTGACGACTCAGTGGCCACAGGTGAGCCTCCTCCAGGGCCCAGTAACCCTTCGGCCTCTCCTGATCTGCAGAGGCTTAGGGCAGAGAGGCGAAGGGAACTGGTTGCCCCCAGGAGGAGTGCTCGCCTTAAGGCCAGAGGAGGCGGGGCTCCTGGGGGCCGGGACCGCCCCCGGCCTTAGAAGAGGATAAAAGCCCAGTCAGCCTGGCCCCAGGTTGCGGGAGCAACGTCGTTGTTGGCTTCGCACCTTCCTGTGTTCCTGATCCCTGCTCGGCCTCCTGTTCCTGACTATCCGGTGTTCCTGATCCCTGCTCGGCCTCCTGTTCCTGACTATCCGGTGCTCCTGTTCCCTGCTCAGCCTCCTGTTCCAGCGTTCCTGTTCCCCGCCCGGCTCTCCGCCTTGGACCTCGCCCCTCTTCGTGTGGACTCTGCTTACACCCACGGTACCTACCCCCGGGACCAGCACAAACGCCCACTGACGGTTTCTGCTAGCGACTGAACAGCCACGAAGTGAAGGGCTGTCCAGACAGAAAAGGTTCAACCAGGTAACCTAGCCAGGAGTGGCGGCAACTTACGCACGAGCAACCCCATATAACCATTACACGTTAGGAAGAACTTTATGATGGTAAGAGCCATTTGACAGTGGAATGCAGTCCCTTAGAAGGTTGTGGAGTTCCCTTCATTTGTGGTTTTTAAACAGAGGTCCGAAGGGCATCTCTCAGGGATTCCTGCATCACAGGTAAAGGTAAAGGTACCCCTGACCCTTAAGTCCAGTAGTGGATGACTCTTGAGTTGCACGCTCATCTCACTCTATAGGCCGAGGGAGCCAGCGTTTGTCCACAGACAGTTTCCAGGTCATGTGGCCAGCCTGACTAAGCCGCTTCTGGTGAACCAGGGCAGTGCACGGAAACGCCGTTTACCTTCCCCCCATAGTGCTACCTATTTATCTACTTGCACTTCATGCTTTCAAACTGCTAGGTTGGCAGGAGCTGGGACTGAGCAACGGGAGCTCACCCCGTCGCGGGGATTCGAACCGCCGACCTTCTGTTCAGCAAGCCCTAGGCTCTGTGGTTTAACCCACAGCGCCACCTGCGTCTCTGCATCGTAGGAAGTTGGGCTAAATGACTCTTGGAGCCCCTTCAAACTGTCCTTTGATTCTTTGACTCCTCTTGAAGGCAACCTGCTTTTTAAAAAATAAAATCTTGCAGATTTTGTGATGCCTCCAGCTAAGTTGCTCTTGCTTGCCCCCCCAAATCATTTTAACTGCTCCAGTGCTCACCATGTGTGGAATAGGCAGGCCCTGACTCTGCAACAATGTCACTGAGACCGAGCCTCAGTGGACCCCTCGATGCCAAGGGGAGCATCGATTCCATGTGTGCCAGAGAAGGTTTGCAAAAAGCAGCGACGCCATCAAAGCCGGCAGCCTCCCATCTCTTGTGCTCGGCGATTCCCTAACACCCAGCTGGTCCATTGTGAGGCACTTATCTGCAGCTGGAAGCTGTGCTGTGAGATGAAGCCCAGTGGAGAGGGAAAGTGTGGGTGCGGAAAACCAGATCTTTAGCAGGGTCAGGATAAAGCAAGCTGGGAAAACGAGAAAGGGGAGCCTTCATCTCGCCTGGGCTGCGTCCACTGCCAGCCTCTGAAACGTCGACTGTCGCCTCTCCTGAAAAATGGATATTGCTGAGTTTGAAAAGGTCCAGAAAAGGGAAGCCAAAATGATCGAGGGTGTTAATGGAGAAATCTGAGGGCTCCCTTGGACAAAAAACAAGGACGCCAGCCAGGAATACCAGAGCAAAACAGCAGCCAGTAGGCTTGGTCTTTATGGAAGACTGTCGCCACAGGACTCCCACCTGCCACCAGGTGGAACAAGATGGAAGGCCTGAACAAAAGAAAACCCCAACTTTTATTAGTTACTAATCCCCCAAGCTACACCCCTAGAACTACATCACAACTACATCATGACTACATCATTGACACATCAGAAAAAGGAGGGGTTGAGGGAGGAGTTGTGGAAGTAACCTGAGTATCTTGTCACCTGGCTGGTTCCCCCTTTCCCCCTCCCCATGAGTACTTTCCAGGTGACAAAGGGGAGTTGGCAGTTTCCTGCCCCCAGAGGGAAGGGCTGGTCACTGTCCTTTGTCTCAGTCCGTGCTGAATCCACTCCCATATGAAAGTCCTTTGTGACCTTGATGGTCTTCTGTCTGGGACCATCAAGGTTGGCATGCCAACTGGGCAGGGCTCCTGAGTAAGTGTTGGTACGCTCAAAGGATTATGGCCACCCTGTATCAAACCATCCCCCTTTGATAGTCCTTTCTTCATGGAGCAAAATAAAAGTGGAACGGTGTAAATCCAATGTACGGTTGATTTTCTGTGAATTTATAACAGAAACATCGCGTATGTCGTGTGTGTGTATGTGTGTGTGTTGAGTTTGTACAAACTAAATGATTGGGGGGGGGAGGTTTCCTGCAACAAGCGGTGAAGCTACTCCCCTGTGAAGAACGGCTGCAGCCTTGGGGCTTTTGAGTTAGGAGCAGAAAGAGGCAACATAATCGAAGCTTATAAAATTCCGCATCAGATAGAGAAAAGTTTCCATCCCTGGAATTTGGGGACATCAAGCGAAGCTGAATGAAGCTGAAAGTTTCAGAACAGATGAATGAATAATAATAATAATAATAATAATAATAATAATAATAATTTATTTATACCCCTCCCATCTGGCTGGGTTTCCCTGGCCACTCTGGGCGGCTACCAACAGAATATTAAAAACACGATAAAACTTCAAACATTAAAAACTTCCCTAAACAGGGCTGCCCTCAGATGTCTTCTAAAAGTCAGATAGTTGTTTATTTCCTGATGGGATGGCGTTCCACAAGGCGGGCACCACCACCGAGAAGGCCCTCTGCCTGGTTCCCTGTAACCTCACTTCTTGCAATGAGGGAACCGCCAGAAGGCCCTCAGCGCTGGACCTCAGTGTCCAGGCAGAACGATGGGGGTGGAGATGCTCCTTCAGGTATACCGGACTGAGGCTGTTTAGGACTTTAAAGGTCAGCACCAACACTTTGAATTGTGCTCGGAAATGTGCTGGGAGCCAAATGTAGGTCTTTCAAAACCGGTGTTACATGGTCTCGGTGGCCGCTCCCAGTCCCCAGTCTAGCTGCCGCATTCTGGATTAATTGCAGTTTCCGGGTCACCTTCAAAGGTAGCCCCACGTAGAGGGCATTGCAGTAGTCCAAGCGGGAGATGACTAGAGCATGCACCACTCTGGCGAGACAGTCTGTGGGCAGGGAGGGTCTCATCCTGCGTACCAGATGGAGCTGGTGGAAAGCTGCCCTGGACACAGAATTGACCTGCACCTCCATGGACAGCTGTGAGTCCAGAATAACTCCCAGGCTGCACACCTGGTCCTTCAGGGGCACAGTTACCCCATTGAGGACCAGGGGGTCCCCCACCCCCTGTCCCCCAAGAGCAGTACTTCTGTCTTGTCAGGATTCAACCTCAATCCATTAGCTGCCATCACCCTCCAACCGCCTCCAGGCATTCAAGGTGGTCCACAGCACAAAATCAGAATATGAAACCACAAAGTACACAATCAAAACAAAAACAGCGACAACCCAATCAAAACTATTTAGCTCCATCAATTCAACCAAATGCTTGAAATTGAACCAGTGATACCAGCTTTTCAAAGACTGGCAATCATTCACATCTCCAGCACCCAATTGGCACCCTCTTGCTTCCCAGTGCCCCACCCCTCCACCCAGGGGGTGCTACTATTCTGTACAGTCCAGAATATATCCCTTTTTTTCCCTAGCTTGTTTCACTTTCCGGCTTGTGAAGACAGTTCCGCATTAGAAAACTTTACTCAGACGCGCGTGGAATAAAGTCTTGTTTTCTTCTTTCCCTGTATATCTGCTCCTGGGTTTTCTGACAATAATTTAATATCTCATTGGTTATCCTTTCTGGGATTGTGTAAGTATTCACGCTGCCTCCTGGCTCCGCGTGGTATTTGATTTGCAGCGCCTGCTATCATAGCCTACAAATCCTCGGGGAATTGTGTTTATTGTCTGTGCTAATGCTGGGTATTTTTTTGGGAGGGGTTGCCTACTTAATAAAACAGGCTTGCCCCTGGTCGCTCGATGCCTTTCCTCAAGATGACGCATAAATCCGGAAGGCTTCAGGCGATGGCAGCAGAACCAGCTGCTTATCCGGGGTAGTTAATGAGAAACGTCCTCCTGATCAATAACTGATTGATAGGACGGGAGGCAGTGGTAGCACTGAGCAATGGGTGGATCTGATCACACCCCCATCCCAGAGGGTGAATCGCAGAGTCAGAGGGCATTAGCCCAGTGAATAACTTTATAGGGCACCATTTGCCAACCTAGTGCCCTCCAGATGTGCTGAGAACTTGGAACTGATACGGAAGGGGGGGCATGTCTTCTTCACCTTCTTCTTTTCATATCCATTTATTTCCAATTGTCAATGTCAAAAGGGACTAAAATCTATAAAATTCATAGAAAATCAACGTGCCAATTTCCTCAATTTCTCTAGGACTCCATGACACCTCCCCTGTCCTCCATAATCCCTCAAGCAAGGTGTCAAGACCCTAATCCTGTCAAATCACTCTGCCAAGCCTTTCCTCCAGGCAATGCCAGTACATGGACCATTGTCTTCTCATCAGGATGTGCTTATCTGCGCATATCTCCAGCTCTGCATATTCCCCCCTCCCTCCTCCATATGTTAATCTGTGTAACCCAACCTCTTCTTAATGTATTCATGATGTAACTGGGATGTGTTTTGCACTGTATTCTGGGGCATGGAGGGAAGTTTCAAAAGTTTATGTCACCCCTTTCTCGCTGTTCAATCTCGCCTTGAACCTGTTGTGCAATAAACTTGGATCTTCTGCAGCTTGCTCCTGTCTCCGGCTGAGCTCATTTTCCTCCGCAGGGACCCGCGGACTTAGTCCGACGAGCTGGGTGACAGAGCAGCCTTGCACCCAGATTTTACCGTAACAGAACCAAGTGAGAACTTGGGACCAAGTCACATATGACCTGTTCTGCAGAAGCAAAAATTCAATGTTGTTGTTGTTGTTGTTGTTGCTGTTGTTAATATTAAACCAAGTTTCTGCAACATGGAATGAGGATTTGCAAACGTTGTACATTATCGGATGTCTGATGATCGTCTTCCAAAGCAACTGCTCTATCCTCAACTTAAGAATGGAAAGCGTAATGCCGGTGGACAAGAAAAGAGGTTTAAAGATGCTCTCAAGGCAAACCTTAAAATTTTAGTATAAACACTGACAATTGAGAATCACTGGCCTGTGAGTGTTCCAGTTGGATAATAGCCTTTACCAAAGGTGTCAGTGATTCTGAAGAAGCAAAAACTCAGGGCGAAAGGGAGAAATGGACTAAGAGGAATGCACATTTGGCAAATCCACACCATGATCAACTCCCGCCTGGAAACCTCTGTCCCTACTGTGGAAGGACGCGTGGGTTCAGAATTGGCCTCCACAGTCACTTACGGACTCCTTGTTAAAACCGTGTTTATGGAAGACAATCTTACTTGGCTACGAGAGATCGCCCAAAAAGAATAAAAGAAGAATTGTGAGATGCAGATTTTGCTGAGTGATTTTATTGCACTGAAGCTTCCTGGAATCTTGTCGATATGCCAATAAAGTTTAGAGAACTCAATACAGTGGTGCCTCGCAAGACGAAATTAATTCGTTCCGCAAGTCTCTTCGTCTTGCGAGTTTTTCGTCTTGCGATGCACGGTTTTCCATAGGAATGCATTGAAAATCAATTAATGCGTTCCTATGGAAACCGCCTTCCCCCGACCTCTTCTGGCGGGCGGCATTTTAAAATCGCCCGGGACAGCGGAGGACTTCTCCGCTGTCCGGGGCAATTTAAAAGCCCCTGGGAAGGCAGGCAGGGGGGACAAAGACTTTTGCCCCCCGCCTGCCTTCAGAAGAGGTCCAGGACAGGCTTCGCGGACCTCTCCGCAAGCAGCGGGAGCGCTCCTTGCGGAGAGTTGCCAGCGCGCCCAGGCTTCGCGGCCCCGCCGCCCGGCTTCGGGACATTGTTCCGAAGCCGGGTGGCAGGGGGAGGCTTTCCCGCCCCGCCGCCCGGCTTCGGGACATCATTCCGATGCCGGGCGGCGGGGGGAGGCGTTCCTGCCCCGCCGCCCGGCATCTGGACGATGCCCCGAAGCCGGGCGGCGGGGGGAGGCGTTCCTGCCCTGCCGCCTGGCATCGGGACGATGCCCCGAAGCCGGGCAGCGGGGGGAGGCGTTCCTGCCCCGCCGCCCGGCTTCGGGGCATCGTTCCGATGTCGGGCGGCGGGGGGAGGCTTTCCCGCCCCGCCGCCCGGCTTCGGGGCATCGTTCCGATGCCGGGCGGCGGAGGGAGGATTTCCCGCCCCGCCGCCCGGCATCGGGGCATCCTTCCGAAGCCCGGCGGCGGGAGGAGGTGTCCCCGCCCCGCCGCCAGGCTTCGGAGGAGGTCCGAGGACAGCGGGGAAGACGCGCTGCGCTTCCCCACTGTCCCGGAGATTTCCCTATGGGCTGTCGTCTTGCGAAGCAAGCCCATAGGGAAATTCGTCTTGCGACGCGCCTCCAAAACGGAAAACCCTTTCGTCTAGCGGGTTTTTCGTCTTGCGAGGCGTTCGTCTTGCGGGGCACCACTGTATGTCTAATCTGTTTTTCAAAAAACCATCCAAGCTGGCAGTCATCACTACCTGCTGTGGGAAGGAGTTCCACAGGTAAACTCTGCGCCGTGTGAAGAAGTCCTTTGGGCTGGGTGTTCATCAGTATGCGGATGATACCCAGCTCTACCTCTCTTTTAAATCAGAACCAGTGAAGGCGGTGAAGGTCTTGACTGATGTTTTAATGTATTTTTAATATTTTGTTGGAAGCTGCCTAGAGTGGCTGGGGAAACCCAGCCACATGAGCGGGGTATAAATAATAAATTGTTATTGCTGTTGTTGTTGTTAGGTGGTATATAAATTATATATATACATCATCATCATCAATTTGTAGAGCTGAAGAGGGATTGCCCCCCCAAAGTTTGGGAACCCCTGCTATACAGCATAGGTCTTCAACCAGTGGGTCAGGACTAGGTAACTGTTAAATGGATTTGTAGCTGGTAGACTGACTGAACCCAAAGAGTACTCCTTAATGGTTCCTTGTCATCCTGGGGAAATGTGACCAGTGGGGTGCTGCAGGGTTCTGTCCTGTGCCCATTGTTGATCAACATCTTTATAAATGACTTGGACGAAAGAATTGAGGGGATGCTCGTCAAATTTGCAGATGACACCAAACAGTGAAGGGTAGCTAATGCCAAAGAAGATAGAATCAGGATTCACAATGACATTAACAGATTGGAGAACTGGGCGCAAGCTAACAAAATGAATTTCAGTAGGGACAAATGTCAGGTTCTGCACTCAGTCAGGAAGAACCAGATGCACAAATATAGGATGGGGGACACCTGGCTTACTAGCCAGTACATGTGAAAAGGATCTGGGGGTCTTGTTGTTGTTTAGTCGTTTAGTCTTGTCCGACTCTTCGTAACCCCCCTGGACCAGAGCACGCCAGGCCCTCCTGTCTTCCACTGCCTCCCACAGTTTGGTCAAACTCATGTTCGTAGCTTTGAGAACACTGTCCAAGCATCTCGTCCTCTGTCGTCCCCTTCTCCTTGTGCCCTCCATCTTTCCCAGCATCAGGGTCTTTTCCAGGGAGTCTTCTCTTCTCTTGAGGTGGCCAATGTCTTGGAGCCTCAGCTTCAGGATCTGTCCTTCCAGTGAGCACTCAGGGCTGATTTCCTTCAGAATGGAGAGGTTTGATCTTCTTGCAGTCCATGGGACTCTCAAGAGTCTCCTCCAGCACCAGAATTCAAAAGCATCCATTCTTCGGCAATCAGCCTTCTTTGTGGTCCAGCTCTCACTTCCATACATCACTCCTGGGGAAACCATAGCTTTAAATATACGGACCTTTGTTGGCAAGGTGATGTCTCTGCTTTTTAGCGGACCACAAACTGAACATGAGAATTGTGATGCAGCAGCAAAAAAAACCCTCCAACCAACCAACCTAACTAACTAACTAACTAACTAACGCTATTCCAGGCTGCATCAACAGAAATCTAGTATCCCGATCAAGGGAAGTCTTAGTCCCACTCTATTCTGCCTTCTTCAGAACCCATTTGGAATACTGTGTCCAGTTTTGGGAACCACAATTTAAGAAGAATGTTAACAAGCTAGAACGTGTTCAGAGGAGGGCAACTAAAATATTCAATGAACTGGAAGCAAAGCCCTATGAGGAATGGTTGAAGGAGCTAGGTTCGACTGAATTTTGTACATTCTCTGGTCAATGTGCATAGCCTCCATGGAACACGCTCTTTTCTCCTGATTCCTTGCTCAAAAGTGTGCAACCTGCACTCCGGTCCCACTGCCTAATCTTCCAAGACCCACAGAATCACAGGGTCACCTAGTCCAACCCTCTGCAATGCAGGAATCACAGCTGTCCCTTCCCCCCACTGATCAGGCAAGCACCGGGAAGAAAAGGGGGCAGGGACCCCCAGATCAAGGTATTCATTTTTTCCTGAAGAGCCCGACTTCCCTTCCCCTTAACATATGCAAAGCATTCCTCCCTCTGAAATTTATTTCTTGCGCTGGGCTCGCCTGTCATCAAATTGCACTTCCAAGGAGCTTCTTCTGCCAGATCTCAGCCTCCTCGCTTTTGATTCAGGCCAGGTTGTAGAAAAATCAGTTTGCAAGGCAATCATTCAGGAACCTAGGAATCAAGCGTAGCTTCGGCAGGGGGACTTGAACCCCTGTCAGGCTGTTCAAAGTTGAGGAAAAATAAAGAAGTCAACTTCATGGGTGTAGCCGGGGGGGGGTGCAGAGGTGTAGCTAGCCCCCCTCCATCAAGTTAATAAATAAAAATATTAAACTAACTGACCAACTGCATCACAGACAACTCTGTTCTGTCCTCCTCACAACATTGTTGACGGAGAAATCTGAGGGCTCCTTGGACAAAAAAACAAGGACAACAGCCAGGAATAGTCAGAGCAAAACAGCAGCCAGGAGGCTTGGTCTTTATTGAAGGCTGTCGTGACAGGACTCCCACCTGCCACCAGGTGGAACAAGATGGAAACCCAGAACAAAAGAGAAGCCAACTTTTATTAGTTACTACACCCCTAAGTGGGACACAGGTGGCGCTGTGGGTTAAAGCCTCAGCGCCTAGGACTTGCCGATCGAAAGGTCAGCGGTTCGAATCCCTGCGGCGGGGTGCGCTCCCGCTGCTCGGTCCCAGCGCCTGCCAACCTAGCAGTTCGGAAGCACCTCCGGGTGCAAGTAGATAAATAGGGACCGCTTACCAGCGGGAAGGTAAACGGCGTTTCCGTGTGCGGCTCTGGCTCGCCAGAGCAGCGATGTCACGCTGGCCACGTGACCCGGAAGTGTCTCCGGACAGCGCTGGCCCCTGGCCTCTTAAGTGAGATGGGCGCACAACCCCAGAGTCTGTCAAGACTGGCCCGTACGGGCAGGGGTACCTTTACCTTTACCTTACACCCCTAAGACTACATCATAACTACATCACTGACAGATCACAAAGAGGAGGGGTTGAGGGAGGAGTTGTGGTGGTAACCTGAGTGTCTTGTCACCTGTCCAGTTCCTCCTTTCCCTTCCCCATGATTACATTCCTGAGGACAAAGGGGAGTTCACTGTTTCCTGCCCCCAGAGGGAAGGGCTGGTCACTGTCCTTTGTTTCTGAATCCACTTCTGTATGCAGGTCCTTTGTGAGTGTAATGATCTTCTGTCTAGGACCATCAAGGTTGACATGCCAACTGGGGAGGGCTCCCTGCGGGCTTGGGGGATTATGGCTGCCTTCTGTCAAGTCTCCCCCCCTTTGATAGTCCTTCCTTCATGGTGTAAAATAAAAGTGGAAGGGTACAGATCCGATGTACGGCTGATTTTCTACGAATTTATAACAGAAGCGTCACGTATGTCGTGTGTGTGTGTGTGTGTTGTGTTTGTACAAACTGAATGATTGGGGGGGTTCCTGCAACAACATAAAGCCTGCACCCCTAAAATAAATCCTGGCTATGCCTATGGTCGACTTCTCACAAGTGGGGGGGGGTTCCTGTGGTGCTCCAGCCCCCATCACCCCAGACCATTGACCACGGTGGCTGGAGACTGTTGGGCAGCCAGGATCAGAGAGAAGTTTCCTTCCCTCTCCCATAACACTAACTTGTGGTCACCCAAGGTATTCCTTCTTCATACAATTGTTGTTCTCCCTTTGTGTGCAAGAAAAGTAATTAAGTTATCCTATTTTTCCAGACCCCAACCTGAATGTTTGTTTTTATTGTGCTAATGACAAAACCAAGCAGCTTATAATCTTCATTGCCTTTGTACATGCAATATAACTAAATATCATTGGCTAGGCCAATTTCTTTTATTTTATGTGTTGGCTACAAAATAATTCTAAACTGTTACATTATCCAGACTTCCTTGTGTTACTCGTGAAATGTACAGTACGTGTAAATGTCTTATTTTGGTTCGGTACTAGTCTTAACAAATTGAACCCTCATCCTGTATGTTTAGCACTTGGTGTGGGGGCAACTTTGTAAAATGCAAGGTGAACAAGATTTAAATGGAGACTCCCAAAATATGTATGCAAGACTCCCAAAATATGTATGTATGCAATGAGCTGAAACAGCATTGTAGCTTTCTGAACATCACGTGATAAGATCTTAAGAACAAATATGTTTCTTCATACAGTGTAGAGTTAAACTGTGGAACACGCTGCCACAGGAGGCAGACAGAAGTACGGCTCTTCTTTTGGGACCTCCAGGTCCAAAGGCAGTCTGTCTAGATTCCTAGGTCCTTAGGGGTATTGGACCAGTGTGAGAAGAAGATGCTGGACTAGGTGAGCCATCGGTGTGATCCAGCATCTGGGCTCTTTTCATGTTCTTCAGGTCCCCAACCTCAACCTCTGGCAGCATTTCCAGGTAGGGCTATGAAAGACTCTTCTTTTGCCTTAAGGTTGGTAGCGGTGTTGGTCTAAAGGTAAAGGTAAAGGTACCCCTGCCCGTACAGGCCAGTCGTGTCCGACTCTGGGGTTGTGCGCCCATCTCACTTAAGAGGCCGGGGGCCAGCGCTGTCCGGAGACACTTCCGGGTCACGTGGCCAGTGTGACGAAGCTGCATCTGGTGAGCCAGCGCAGCACACGGAAACGCCGTTTACCTTCCCGCCAGTAAGCGATCCCTATTTATCTACTTGCACCTGGGGGTGCTTTTGAACTGCTAGATTGGCAGGCGCTGGGACCGAGCAACGGGAGCGCACCCCGCCGCGGGGATTCAAACCACCGACCTTTCGATCGGCAAGCCCTAGGCGCTGAGGCTTTAACCCACAGCGCCACCCGCGTCCCAACAGCGCCACCTGTGTCCCAAATGTGGTCTAACGTAGCGCCACCCGCTACGTTAGCCACCTACGTAGCGCCACCCGCGTCCCAAACACTACCTACGTAGCGCCACCCGCGTCCTAAACGTGGTCTAACATAGTCAAAATAAATAAAAATTAAAAAATGGTCCAGTAGCACCTTAGAGACCAACCAAGTTTGTTCTGGGTATAAGCTTTCATGTGCATGCACACGAAAGCTTATACCCAGAACAAACTTAGTTGATCTCAAGTGAGAGCTGGACCATCAAGAAGGCTGATCGCCGAAGAATGGATGCTTCTGAATTCTGGTGCTGGAGGAGACTCTTGAGAGTCCCATGGACTGCAAGAAGATCAAACCTCTCCATTCTGAAGGAAATCAGCCCTGAGTGCTCACTGGAAGGACAGATCCTGAAGCTGAGGCTCCAAGACTTTGGCCACCTCATGAGAAGAGGTGGACACCACTAAATGACTAAACAACAGCAAGATGCTACTGGACAATTTGTAAAAAATATATATTATTTATTCCTCTTCTGCCTGTGACTTGGTGTGTGTGGTGGCGGCCTTGCCAGCTGCTTTGCAGCTAATACTCATTTAGATGGTCTGATTCATTAGAAGGCATCTTCTGATGAGTCCCAGTTGGTGTCTGCCAACAACAACACAACACAACCCCCCCCCCTCCAGCATTAGCTAATCCCCTCTAGGCCCTGCAAAGAGTGACTCAGGGAGGGAGAATGAGACAAGATCAGGAGTATCTGCGTGGTGATGGTGGGGGGGTGTTTTCTCCGGTTCCTGGTAGGCACAGACTTCTGGGAAGGAGTCTGCAACTGTGCCATTCCCAGATCTGTCCTCTTGACATCACATCTGCCTGCTGTGCATCTGTAGTGTGGCTTTCGTAGAATCCTGGATTTGGAAGGGAACCCCAGAGGTCATGTAGCCCAACCCGCTGCAATGCTAAACAATCCCTGAGAAACAGCCACCCCAAACTCAAAAACAATTCCGGACACCTGGGTCCCCACCCCTGCTTTTGGTTTCCTGCCCCCGCTTGCACCGTTGTGCATCCCAGGTCGTTGCAGAGCAGCAGAAAGGAATCCAGCTATTGAGGGGCGGCCCCGTCGTAGAAACGGGGAGCTGTAATGCTCTGGATCCATTCCAATCCGGCTTCCGCTCTGGTCATGGGACCGAAACGGCTCTGGTCGCCCTAATAATAATAATACTTTATTATTTATACCCCGCCCATCTGGCTGGGCCCCCCCAGCCACTCTGGGCGGCTTCCATAGAAACCAGGAAACACTAAAATATCATACATTAAAAACTTCCCTGAACAGGGCTGCCTTAAGATGTTTTCTGAATGTCAAGTAGTTGTTTATCGTTTTGACATCTGCTGGGAGGGCGTTCCACAGGGCGGGCGCCACTACCGAAAAGGCCCTCTGCCTGGTTCCCTGTAACTTGGCCTCTCGCAGTGAGGGAACCGCCAGAAGGCCCTCGGCACTGGACCTCAGCGTCCGGGCAGAACGATGGGGGTGGAGACGCTCCTTCAGGTATACTGGGCCGAGGCCGTTTAGGGCTTTAAAGGTCAACACCAACACTTTGAATTGTGCTCGGAAACGTACTGGGAGCCAATGTAGGTCTTTCAAGACCGGTGTTATGTGGTCTCGGCGGCCGCCCCCAGTCACCAGTCTAGCTGCCGCATTCTGGATTAGCTGTAGTTTCCGAGTCACCTTCAAAGGTAGCCCCACGTAGAGCGCATTGCAGTAGTCCAAGCGGGAGATAACTAGAGCCTGCACTACTCTGGCGAGACAGTCTGCGGGCAGGTAGGGTCTCAGCCTGCGTACCAGGTGGAGTTGGTAGACAGCTGCCCTGGATACAGAATTGACCTGTGCCTCCATGGACAGCTGTGAGTCCAAAATGACTCCCAGGCTACGCACCTGGTCCTTCAGGGGCACAGTTACCCTATTCAGGACCAGGGAGTCCTCCACACCAGCCCGCCCCCTGTCCCCCAAAAACAGTACTTCTGTCTTGTCAGGATTCAGCCTCAATCCATTAGCCACCATCCATCCTCCAACCGCCTCCAGGCACTCACACAGGACCTTCACCGCCTTCACTGGTTCTTATTTGAAAGAGAGGTAGAGCTGGGTATCATCTGCATATTGATGGACACCCAGTCCAAACCCCCTGATGATCTCTCCCAGCGGCTTCATATAGATGTTAAAAAGCATGGGGGAGAGGACAGAACCCTGAGGTACCCCACAAGTGAGGGCCCAAGGGTCTGAACACTCATCCCCCACCACCACTTTCTGAACACGGCCCAGGAGGAAGGAGCGAAACCACTGTATAACAGTGCCCCCAGCTCCCAGCCCCTCTAGACGGTCCAGAAGGATGTTATGGTCGATTGTATCAAAGGCCGCTGAGAGATCCAGCAGAACTAGGAAACAACTCTCACCTTTGTCCCTAGCTCGCCGGAGATCATCAACCAGTGCGACCAAGGCAGTTTCGGTCCCATGATGAGGCCTGAACCCCGACTGGAAGGGATCCAAATGGTCCGCATCCTCCAGGCGTGCCTGGAGTTGTTCAGCAACCACACGCTCAATCACCTTGCCCAAGAATGGAAGATTTGAGACTGGGCGATAGTTGGCCATACTGGCCGGGTCTAAAGATGGTTTTTTAAGAAGCGGTTTAACGACCGCCTCTTTCAGTGGATCTGGGAATGTTCCCTCACAGAGGGAAGCATTCACCACCCCGCAGAGCCCATCGCCCAGCCCTTCCCGGCTTGCTTTTATTAGCCAGGATGGGCAAGGATCAAGGAGACAGGTGGTTGGTTTCACGCGTCCAAGCAGCCTGTCCACATCCTCGGGGGTAACGGATTGAAACTGATTCCATGCAACTTGACCAGACAGGGCTCTAGCACTCTCCCGCCCCAGCCCTGCTCCCACGGTGGTGTCTAGCTCCTTCCGAATATGAGTGATTTTATCTGCAAAAAACTTTGCAAAATCGTTGCAGGAGATCTTGGGGTCTTTACAAGGCCCCGGTGGTAAAGGTGGTTCCGTTAAATTGCGGACCACCTGAAAGAGTCTCCTGCTACTATTTTCTGCAAATGCAATAGAGGCGGTGAAGAAAGTCTTCTTTGCCGTCGCTATCGCCACTTGGTAGGCCCTAACAGATGATCTCCGTAGGCAGCTGGATCGAGGCGGGTTGGGGCTGCTGATTCTTTTAAACCTGTCAGCAGCCTTCGACATGGTCCATCACCCAACTCTATCTCTTGATGGATGGCCATCCTGACTCGGCCCCAGACACACTGATCAGATGTTTGGAAGCTGTTGCTGGATGTTTACATGGGAGCCGATTTAAGTTAAATCCTTCAAAGACAGAGGTCCTCTGGCTGGGGCGGGACGATATGGGATGGGGGGGCAACTCCCATCTCTTGTGGGGGAGCAATTAGTGCCAGCACCGTCCGTTAAGAGTTTGGGTGTAATCTTCGACACCTCCCTTTCCAAGGAGGCGCAGATTGCAGCTATAACAAAGGCGGCGTTTTTTCATCTCCGCCAAGCTAAGCAGTTGGCTCCTTGCCTCTCTCGCCCTGACCTAGCCACTGTGATCCACGTGACGGTCACCTCCAGACTGGATTATTGTAACTCGCTCTATGTGGGGCTGCCCTTGAGACTGACCCAGAAACTCCAGCGGGTGCAGAATGCCGTGGCGAGACTCCTTACGGGTTTCTTACCGCGAAATCACATCCACCCAGTGCTTTACCAACTGCACTGGCTCCCGGTGGAGTACAGGATCAGGTTCAAGGTGTTGGTTTTGACCTTTAAAGCCCTTCACGGCCTAGGACCCTCATACCTACGGGACCACCTCTCCTAGTATGTCCCATGGAGGACCTTACGGTCTTCAAACAAAAACATCTTGGAGGTCCTGGGCCACAGGGAGGTTAGGCTGGCCTCAACCAGAGCCAGGGCTTTTTCGGCTGTGGCCCCGACTTGGTGGAATGCTCTGTCCCAAGAGACTAGGGTCCTGAGGGACTTGACATCTTTCCGCAGGGCCTGCAAGACGGAGCTGTTCCACCAGGCCTTTGGCCAAGGCACAGCCTGACCCCCTCCTTTGGTAATCCTCACAGAACTCTAGCCCAGTGGTTGCCATTACCGGTAATTTGATTTTGAATTGATTTTAAAATCAATTGATTTTAGAATGTTGTGTTACTTTTATTGTTGTTAGCCACTCTGAGCCCGGCTTTGGCTGGGGAGGGTGGGATATAATTAAAATTGTATTATTATTATTATTATTATTATTATTATTATTATTATTTAGCCCAACCCACTGCAATGCAGGAACCCCAGCTAAACAATCCCTGAGAAACAGCCACCCCAAACTCAAAAACAATTCCGGACACCTGGGTCCCCACCCCTGCTTTTACTTTCCTGTCCCAGCTTGCACTGTTGTGCATCCCAGGTCGTTGCAGAGCAGCAGAAAGGAATCCAGCTATTGAGGGGCGACCCCGTCGTAGAAACGGGGAGCTGTAATGTTGAAAAGGGATCCCTGAGGGCCATCTAGTCCAACCCCCCTGCGATGCCGGAATCGCAGCCAAAGCATCCCTTTAAGGTGGCTCGGTCCTTTTCTGACATCCTTGCTGGCCCAGCCCAGTGGTATCCATGGAGCAGGAGGAGGCAATGTTGCCTAGCAACCAGAACGCACTCCAGAAGCAAACAGGGGAGCCCTGGACCACCATCACCACCTTCGCCACGCAAACTGGGCCGCAGCCCATATAAAGTGTTTGTAGTTAGGTAGGCAGGCAGAGAGAGAGAGAGAGAGAGAGAGAGAGAGAGAGAGAGAGAGAGAGAGAGAGAGCGCCATGGCAGCTCTGATTTGGAAAGGAGAGATGCTTCCCTGCGAAGCAGGCGCTGATCAGGGAGGGCTTTGTTTGCCTGAAGGAGAGCGATGCCAATTAGCATCGCATCCTAGCCTCCAGGCTGTAATTAGCAATCCAGGTCATCTCTCTTGACATATCTTATTTTCGTGTTGTTGGGGGGGAGAAAAGGTAAGCTCTGGACGGCAATTGGCAAACAGGGTAGAGACTGACTGAGCAGTTGCGAGAGAGAGAGAGAGAGAGAGAGAGAGAGAGAGAGAGAGAGAGAGAGAGAGAGAGAGAGAGAGAGAGAGAGAGGAAGGAAGGAAGGAAGGAAGGAAGGAAGGAAGGAAGGAAGGAAGGAAGGAAGGAAGGAAGGAAGGAAGGAGGTAGAAATCAGCCCTGGTTTTTCAGATTCTCCTTCCTTCCTTCCTTCCTTCCTTCCTTCCTTCCTTCCTTCCTTCCTTCCTTCCTTCCTTCCCTTCCTTCGATGTTGCCAGTCCGTGTGGACATTATTGAGCTTGGATGGCCTACGTCCCTGACTCAGCTCCCTGTGTTCAGATTTTTTATTTTATTTTAAATAGATTTTGTTAAAGTTTTGGGGGAAAGAACACAAAGGTCAATACAGTGGTACCTCGGGTTACAGACGCCTCCACTAACCCAGAAATAGTACCTCAGGTTAAGAACTTTGCTTCAGGATGAGAACAGATATCGTGCCCCATTAGCTAACCTGGTGCTTCAAGTTAAGAACAGTTTCAGGTTAAGAATGGACCTCCAGAATGAATTAAGTTCTTAACCCGAGGTACCACTGTATCAAATATCATTTCATCAAGGATAATATAAAAACTAACCTGAATAAAAACACAAACCAAAAGGAGAAAGAAAAGAAAGAGGGAACAAAAAAAGGGAACTTCTAATTCTTAGTCTGTCAGCTATATGTAGAAAATTGTCCAACACATGCATTCAGAGATAATACCAATTAGGGTTGCCATGTGTCCTCTTTTTCCAGGCCATGTCCTCTTTTTCAGGGGGAAATTCGAAACAAATTGCATTTATTTGCTTTGAATGGCCGTCATAGCATCCTTTCCTTTGCTCTTCAAAATATGACAACCTTAATTCCTATTTCTATAAACCAATATTATCTTCAGTCTTCAATCCCAGATTATGTCTATAAGGAGTTTCCAATCATTAGCAAATGTTGATAATGTTTTTCTGTGATGAAACACGTCAATTTCTCCATCTCAGTTAAGTCCGATAATTTTAACAACTGTGCCTCTGTAATGACGAATCTTTCCATCTCTATGTTCAGATTGAAGGAGAGTTTTGACTAAACTTGATCCACCTGGAGGAGGAACTGGAAAGCCACTCCAGTATCCCTGCCAGGAAAACTCCATGGACAAAAACAACAGGCATATAAATGTTATGACGCTGGAAGGGTGATCGCCGAAGAATGGATGCTTTTGAATTCTGGTGCTGGAGGAGACTCTTGAGAGTCCCATGGACTGCAAGAAGATCAAACCTATCCATTCTGAAGGAAATGAGCCCTGAGTGCTCACTGGGAGGACAGATCCTGAAGCTGAGGCTCCAAGACTTGGCCACCTCATGAGAAGAGAAGACTCCCTGGAAAAGACCCTGATGTTGGGAAAGATGGAGGGTGCAAGGAGAAGGGGACGACAGAGGACGAGATGGTGGGACAGTGTTCTCGAAGAGACCAGCATGAGTTTGACCAAACTGCAGGAGGCAGTGGAAGACAGGAGTGTCTGGCGTGCTCTGGTCCATGGGGTCACGAAGAGTCAGACACAACTAAACGACTAAACAACAAAGCTTAGTGCATGGGTGTGAACTTCTCCAGGTTCTTGAATGCAGGTGAGCGACCATCTTTCTCCCTTCCTCCCTCCCTCCCTCCCTCCCTCCCTTCCTTCCTTCCTTCCTTCCTTCCTTCCTTCCTTCCTTCCTTCCTTCCTTCCTGTGCATTTTGACAAATGTCAAAGGTTCCCTCTCTAAATGTGTAGTTTTTGTTCTGCAAATCTCCTTGCTCCCTCTAAGTACGGACACTGTCTCATCCAGACAGGGGGAGAGGCCTTTTCGGGTCTGTATCTCCCGCTGATGCTTCACCACAAAATGTTTCCTGTCATTCCTCCCTGACTTTTTTTTATTTTTCTGCCGCCTCCCAATGGTTCCTGTCGCGTTTTGTCTTTGATAGTGATTGACACCTTGATTGTGCTCTATCGTTTCTGACTCTTTTGTGGTGAGCTGCTTTGAATTTTTGGCATCTGAAGGAAAGCGGGGATCCGTCCTTAAGACGCTCGGCATCTGTAATTTGCACTCCTAGAGAACCTGGAATTTGAAATTAAAACCAAACGAGGCAGCCTCTGATTCCTGCTCCCTCCACCAATTGTTATTTGCTGCGCTCAAGTTGGGGTACATGATTCTCCCCTTCCTCATCTAATTTCCACAACACCCCTGTGAGGTAGGTCAGGTTGAGGGGTAGTGACTTGGCCCCATGGTCAACAAGGGGACTGCAGGGCCAAGTGGGGTGGGGGTGTCAAATCCTCATCTGACATTCTAACCACTAAGCAACGCTGCCTTTCCACAAATATCCACCTGTCAGCAGCTCTCCTTCCCTAGGCATGGGTGGCTCTTCAGACACCCTAGACTGACACCCAGTTCCCCACATATCCAACATGTGGGTATTGTAATAAACGAAAATCTGCCCTTATTCCCTTATGGGGGACACAAGAGCCCTTATAGAGTCCTTTGTAGGTTCTCCATCGGTCGGAGAAAAGAACAGAGGCCAACCAGAGAATATTGAGAAGCAAAGCGGCTAGTAAGCCTGATCTTTATTGAACTGTTGCAACAGGGTGCTCCCCTCACACTCAGGAAAGGAGGAGGATCTCGAAAAATGGTGCGCAAGGCCTTATATAGATAGTTTAAATGCCCTGCCCTGGAGCTCCAGACCACCCCTCCATACATCATACATACCGTATTTTTCGCCCTATAGGACGCACTTTTCCCCCTCCAAAAATGAAAGGGAAATGTGTGTGCGTCCTATGGGGCGAATGCAGGCTTTCGCTGAAGCCTGGAGAGCGAGAGGCGTCAGTGCGGAAGCAGAGCGCACCTCATGCCAGGCAGACATCTGCAGCGTGGGGAGCCCTGCGGGAGTTCCTGCAAGGCTCCCCACGCTGTGGATAGCAGCCTGCCGCCCGACGCGCGGAGCGCCCTGAAGCAGAGCGCCCCTCACGCTGGGCAGACATCAGCCAGCCCCACAAGCTCGGGGGACAGCGGGGAGGCGCAGCGCCGCCATCCCACTGTTCCCTGACCTGGTTTTGGGGGGGAAATAAAGGGGGGAAATTTCCTTTATTTCCCCCCCAAAAAAGTAGGTGCGTCCTATGGGACGAAAAATACGGTACATCACAGAAGGTGTATAATCTAAGACCACCACCCCTCCATACATCATACCTACATCACAGAAAAGGCAGTCTACAACAGAAATCTGAGTGCGTTATTTATTTCCTGTCTGGCAGGTTACCTGTTAATGGTCACTTGATTGGATACCCTGGGGAGCCTGGCCAGTCTTTTGTAATGATAAACACTTAGTTCCTGAGCCAGGTCACAGGCTCACCCTATTCAAACACAGACAGACATACCCTTAAGACAGGATTTGTGAAGGAAAAGACAATGGGGAGGCTTTTCCATTTTCCTTTGACTTTGCAGAGAAAACATTTGGTCAGCTTGGGAGTCAAAATGGTTTCAGGTTGGTCTTCCTGTGCTGATCTATGTACGTGCTTGGTTGGTACATTTATTATATATATAAGACCTTAAATTTCATTTATTACATCCACAAATATCCACCTGTCAGCAGCTAGGTATGGGTGGCTCTTTAGACACACCCCAGACTGACACCCAGTTCCCCACATATCCAACGTGGGGGTATCCACTGTGAGTACAGGACGCTGGACTAGATGGGCCCTTGGCCTGATCCAGCAGTTGGGCTTTGCTTAGGTTCTTACGGAGCCTCCAGCTCCAGGGGCAGTCTATCTGGATCCCTAGGTTCTTTGGGGCATTTGGCCACTGATCGCTTGCTCCCTGTTTTCGGTGGGGGGTGTTGTTTCCGACCTCCCTTCAGCCTCCGAGTAACACCCCAAGCTGATAAACAAGCCCAGGAGGATACTTTTTTAAGCAGGGTGGTTGTGTTAGGCGAGCTGCCTTGAGCGCTGTGGTTTTTGTCAAAGCCGGATTCATAGGGAGCAAAGCTGGTTGTGTCTCCACCACCCACTAGGGTGTTAATGAGGCCGTGACAAGTTGCTGGGCTGGAAGCAGAATGTAATTAAAGGGTCTTTCCACACTGAACCACGGAGGGTCTTTTTTTTAAATCACTGCAATTCACTGGTGTCTGTGGTGTCAGACCAGGCCTCCAAAATGAGAAATCTAGGCTGGACGTTATCCAGGTCTGGACTAGAGAGCTTTCGGCAGCAACAGTTCACACAGAGAGAGACTGAAATACACTCGGAGTGTGGATTTCATGCTCTTTATTCAGCTCATAGTAGTGAGGCATTAAAGTTCCCCAAAAAAATCTGCTTTATATACATTATTTACACAATGGGTCACACATGACTGGCTAATTCTGGGATTCTCCTGTAGGCCAATCAGGTTGCGGGTTCAATTCCACCTGGAGCTGGAATGGGTGGCTCCTGCAGACCAATCATACTGCTGCATTGTTCTAGGACCAATCAGACTGCTGCTTTTTGGATCCTATTCAACTCAATACATAACAGAGACCAATAATAACAAAACCACCTTCGTCTCTGAATTTTCCCCTGGAAAGGAAGCCAGATCCACCGGCTGGACACCCTCAGAACACTTGCCAAATAGTCCGCTATCTCTAATTGGACACCAGTTAAATTGAATCTCCGTCTTTGACTCAGAGTCCTCTTTGGGAGCTGACATGCAATGGGGTGTTTCTGTGGAATGTGGCAGGTGTGGAGGACTCCCTGGTCCTGAATGGGGCAACTGTGCCCCTGAAGGACCAGGTGCGCAGCCTGGGAGTCATTTTGGACTCACAGCTGTCCATGGAGGCACAGGTCATTTCTGTTTCCAGGGCAGCTGTCTGCCAGCTCCATCTGGTACGCAGGATGAGACCCTATCCGCCTGCGGACTGCCTGGCCAGAGTGGTGCATGCACTGGTTATCTCCCGCTTGGACTACTGCAATGCACTCTGCGTGGGGCTCCCTTTGAAGGTGATTTGGAAACTACAACTAATCCAGAATGCGGCAGCCAGACTGGGGACTGGGAGTGGCTGCAAAGACCATATAACACTGAACTTGAAAGACCTACATTGGCTCCCAGTACGTTTCCAAGCACAATTCAAAGTGTTGGTGCTGACCTTGAAAGCCCTAAACGGCCTCAAAGGCCCAGTATACCTGAAGGAGCGTCTCCACCCCCATCGTTCTGCTGGACACTGAGGTCCAGCACTGAGGGCCTTCTGGCAGTTCCCTCGCTGTGAGAAGCCAAGTTACAGGGAACCAGGCAGAGGGCCTTCTCGGTAGTGGCACCCGCCCTGTGGAATGCCCTCCCATCAGATGTCAAAAAGAACAACTACCAGACTTTTAGAAGACATCTGAAGGCAGCCCTCTTTAGGGAAGCTTTTGATGTTTGATGTATTACGGTATTTTAATATTTTGTTGAAAGCCGCCCAGAGTGGCTGGGGAAGCCCAGCCAGATGGGCGGGGTTTAAATAATAAATTATTATTATTATTATTATTATTATTAATCTTGTATGACAGGTGCAGCGGCTTCTGAAGTTTTTGTCATTGGACACCAATTCAGAATAAATCCAGGGGGGTTAGTGGGGGTCCATAGCAGACCCTTTGCTCCTTGTGAAAGCATGCACAAACATACCCCACACCCCAGGAACGGCTTCGTGGGCTTGTCCCGGGGGCTAACTGAGAGGCGAAGTCTGAGTCCAGTCTGAGGTCAAAGGTGTAGTATGGAGGCTGTCCGAAAAAGTTGAAGCTGAATGCAGGGCAGGGAGTCGGGTGAGGTCAGGAGCTCCAGCAAGATAGCAGGACAGGGTTCAGGCAGGAACTGTCAACCAATGAAGTTGCTCCCAAAACTTGGACTGGGACTGGCCAGCTTTTATCTGCCCCAATGCATAGGGCAGCCCCGATCCTCAGGTGACTCGCCTCTCCTGGAGGCGAGCCCTCCTCCTGCAGGAACTTAGTTCCCTCCGCCTCTCTGCCCTGAGCCTCTGCAGCTCAGGAGAGGCTGGAGGGTTACCGGACCCAGAGGCAACCTCAGCTTCCTCTGATGGGGCTGAGAGTGGAGCACCTGCAGGCAATGGGTCCTCACTCACCTCAGGAGCCAGAGCAGACTCAGCTGGTGCCTGCACCTGAGGATCCAGCACAGGTGAGGACCCTTCAGGCTCAGGCCCCAGCCCCGGCTCAGCTGGTTCTGGAGGCGGGGAATTCTGTGCAGGCTGGGATCCTCAGGTTCAGCATCTGAGTCCGAATCCCAGGCCATCGCACGCCAACTGACCAGCTAAACCAGGTGAGGGGCGCCGATAGGTCTCAAACGCTTGGTGGGACCTCTCCTGCGTGTGAAGACAGGATCTGGCAGATTGAGTGGAAGAGACCAAGTGACTAATTTGAGTCAAAAAGCGAGTACCAATACAGAAACAATTCAGGACTCAGCACAGGAATATACCCTGGCAGGACAAATGGTGGAGGAAAAGGAGAAAGCTGTTGTTGTGAAACCTAAAGTAGTACAAGCGGGATCCTTAGTTTTTCAGAAGCAAATTGAGGATTATAAATTGAGGTCTTCCATGATTGAATCTAGCAAAAGTCAGATTTTGAGGATTGGATCCCGGCTTGGACTGAAGAAGGAAAGTTGGAAAGATCCCTCTATCCAGGGATTGACCGACTTTTGGGACATGGGCTTGGGTTTGGAGGAGTTTGAAGTTCTGGGGGCCTTTAGATTTGGAGGAATCCTGAAATACGTCCTGAAACACTTTATGGACTTTAGTTTTAACCATGGAAATTTGGCTGAACTGTCCAGAAGGAATAAAAGTACTGTTAGGTTGGAGTTTTCCCAAGATTTGCTCCTGAGCATTAAAGAATATGAAGAAGATCCGCAGAAGGGACTTGGAAAAGATTTAAGAGTCTCGGACATAAGATCTCCAGGTTGATGGACTATATGGAACTGACGGAAAGGACTGGCAGAATCCGAAACCGGGGATAGGATATGGTGGAAGAAGACTGGAAAATTTAAAGTGTATATTTAGAAATATTGTAAAAGTAATGACTGTTAGAAAAATGGTGGAATGATATTTTATGGATTTAGCAGAAATGCTATAAGAAGTTAAGTATATATAAGTAATTTAGTTTTAATGGGAAATAAGGTTAAAAAATATGTTATTTATAATATGATAGAAAATAGAGAAAGATGGAAAGGATTTGCTGAAACAAGTACTAGGATACAAAAAGGGAGGTGTGAGGAGGTCGAGGAAACAAGGGAATGAAAGATAGAGTATGCAAAAGGAGGGATGTTTTTAAATTGTTTTTGTTTTGCTTCATTTATGTGTTTAGTTTAATGGGTTCAGGTATTTTGTATTGTTTATATATTGTATTGTATTGTTTTTCCTTTTCTCTCTCTCTTTTTTTGTCTTTCTTTGTCTTTCTTTTCCTTTTTTGTAACTTTTAAAAGTAATAAATATTATTATTATTTTTTAAAAAAAGAAGAGACCAAGTGGGGGTCCAGTGGTCAAGAAGGCAGTTTCTGGGTGTCACTCCATCCGCCGTGTCCATGGACAACTTCGGAGGATGGGCTGAAAGGGTGGAGCAGGAGAGATGGCCTCTTCCATGGTCAGATCCACCGTTCGGTCTGTGAGCGAGAGGAAGATTCAGGCCACTAGAGCCACCCTTAAACTGACCCCATCTGTGCAGAAGATAAAACAGCTGCTTAAAGACAAACATGACCATGGAGGCATTAAAGTTGGTGTCCATACAAGAGACTGTAAATGGGCTTTCTTATACACTAGAATACACAAAATCAAAGGAAGACTCTGATGAGGACGTAGTACAGGATGGTGTTAGAATATTGAAACGAAAGCGCGACTCACATTTCTAGGAACTGAAATGGACTATATAGAAGACAAACTGTCCAGTGAATTGGTTTCCAATAACCCAAACATCAAAGGAACGTGTGGTTGTGGAGAAAGCTTTAACACTTAAAGGACTGTAACTTTTAAGTTACATCTTAAAAAGCAGAGACATCACCTTGCCAACAAAGGTCCGTATAGTTCAAGCTCTGGTTTTCCCAGTAGTGATGTACGGAAGTGAGAGCTGGACCATAAAGAAGGCTGATCGTCGAAGAATGGATGCTTTTGAATTCTGGTGCTGAAGGAGACTCTGGAGAGTCCCATGGACTGCAAGAAGATAAAACCTCTCCATTCTGAAGGAAATCAGCCCTGAGTGCTCACTGGAAGGATGGATCCTGAAGCTGAGTCTCCAAGACTTTGGCCACCTCAGGAGAAGAGAAGACTCCCTGGAAAATACCCTGATGTTGGGAAAGATGGAGGGCAGAAGGAGAAGGGGACGGCAGAGGACGAAATGGTGGGACAGTGTTCTCGAAGCTGCCAGCATGAGTTTGACCAAACTGCGGGAGGCAGTGGAAGACAGGAGGGCCTGGCGTGCTCTGGTCCAGGGGGTCACGAAGAGGCGGACACGACTAAACGACTAAACAACAACAACAACAGCAAAACTTTTAAGACCACAAAACTGCTTTCTGAAGTAATCACTCGTAATATACAGCTGCCTTTCCAGGAGAATAAAAGTACTGTGTTTTGAAAGTGAAAAAAAAAAAAGAAAGAAAGAAGGCGGTTTCTGCATGTGCTTCAGAGGGAAGTGAGAGGCAGGTGGGGCTCATCCACCTGGGAAGGGAGCACGTCTAGGTGAAGGAAAACTCTGATCCTCAAACCTCTGTTGCCTTGTGTCAGGAATGAGCCAGCTCCCAGCAAAGGTTTGCAGCCAACTGCAGAAAGCAGCCAGGAACAGAGAGGCTTAGATGTGAGCCAGGCAGGGGAGAGCGGGCAGCTGCAGACTTCGACTCTTCCTGACCTTGATGGGCCAGCTGATAAGGCAGTAGCTGACAACAGACTAGAACACAGCCAAAGCTCACAGGAAGCACAAATAGGAGCGAGTAGACTCAGAGATAATCTCTCGAAAAGGAAGAGGCTGGAGCTGATCCAATAAGTCCGAGGAGTGGGGGGGGTGGTCTGCTCCCAGCAGTCGGTCATGTCGGTCCAGGCGGACCCGGTTCAGCACAAGATCCACCAGGACTAGGCCAACCGCGAGTACATTGAGGTGACCACCATTTCCATCAAGAAGATCGCGGACTTCCTCAATTCCTTCGACATGTCCTGCCGCTCACACCTGGCCATGCTCAACGAGAAGCTGACGGTGCTGGAGAGGTGGATCGGATACATCGAGACCCGGTTAACAAAAGGTGAAATGCTGACATAGGATGGCGGAGGTTGGCAGGGAGCCAACCTGGAAAAAAATGTGCAGCTGTTTACGAAGCTGACGATCCGACATCAAGTTTCTTCATTACTTGATATGGATGGGAGTTCTCTGCCCCTTGGGAAGCTGCATCCCTCGTTTGGAGCCTGTGTCTTTGCGCGGGTGATTTCCACCCGAAATGGCAAAATTGTACAGTAAAGGTAAAGGGACCCCTGACCATTAGGTCCAGTCGTGGCCGACTCTGGGGTTGCGCACTCATCTCACTTTATTGGTCGAGGGAGCCGGCATACAGCTTCCGGGTCATGTGGCCAGCAGGACTAAGCCGCTTCTGGCAAACCAGAGCAGCGCACGGAAATGCCATTTACCTTCCCGCCGGAGTGGTACCTATTTATCTACTTGCACTTCGACGCGCTTTCGAACTGCTAGGTTGGCAGGAGCAGGGACTGAGCAACAGGAGCTCACCCCGTCGCGGGGATTCGAACTGCTGACCTTCTGATTGGCAAGTCCTAGGCTCTGTGGTTTAACCCACAGCGCCACCCGCGCCCCCCAAAATTGTACAAGAGCATGTTTAATTATGTGGTTTTTATACAAGCCAATTTATGCGCTTACAAAGCTCTCTTTAACAGAATCTTTATGAAACCAAATCTTCATTTCTGGGAACACAATGATGGTGATTGTCAGGGAACTGACATCGGAGCCGAGTGGACAGGTTAGGCTCCCGAATGATGCCGGAGAGGGAACCAGCAAGGGGAGAGAGAGAGAGAGCTTCCGCTGGGGAAGGAAACCAAGGTGACACCAGGAAGAAAGGAGAGGCTGAGAGTACTTCGGAGGGGAGGCTCCAAGACTCTTCCAGTGAGATCAGTGAGGAGAGTGCAGGACCACCGCTTGGCACACCCACTCTGCGCAGAAGGCTTCCGCGCAGAGAAGCGAGGAGGAGGTTGTCTGTTAAGGAATTCTTATGTTGGAGGAAGTTTAGGAAACGCCCACTGACGGATTCTGCCAGTGACTGAGACAGTCGCGTTTTAGGGCTGTCAAACCGGGGAAAGGTCCAGCTATACTACCAGCTTGGAGCAGTTTGGAATTTACGCACAAGCAACCCTAATTCCCATTACAGTGATGTTGTTTTTAAACAGCTGAAACAGACCAGGATGTTGGGACTGTGCATGTTGGGCAGTTTCAATATAGACAGTAAGAGCATCCTGCAGCTGACTTTTGCTGCTGGAAGGTATCAATTCATTTCGCTGTGGTTGTCCAACAGAATAAATGTGCAGTGTGTTTGGGGGGCAGGGGGAGACTATCATGCGCCACAGGAGGGGGGCTTATTTTTCAAATTATTTTGTATTCTCTGATGTAACTTGGGGTGTCTTTTTTCCATTTGTGTTTCAACAATAAAACCTCCTGTGCTTAAAAAAAAAAAAGTCTGAGGAGTTGATGAATGGGAGGGCTGCTAGACAGGAAGCAAAACAAGAGACGCAAGGGGCATCGGTTCAATATATTCTGTAGACACCAGAAGGAGCCTTCAGAAGGGTCATCTTGAGTAATGATGCCGGAAGCTTTGTCCAAGCCATCCGGAGCTATCTGTTGTTGTTGTTTTTTGCAACAAGTCCTCCTTTTTAATTACCTACGCTTACTGTGTTATCAAGCTGGGAACCTGGACTCCTGGCACTTGTGAGATATCTTCAGGAGAAGAAAGTGGTCAGGAGTAAACCCCACACAAATCCAGAGTGGCGTCCCTAAAATGGTTGGAGCTGATCCTTCCTGCAACTCTTTTTTTAAAAAGATTTTTTTAAAATGCTTTTCAGGTTTATCCATTTCATTTATTTTAACCTTTCCAAACTTGACTTCCTTCCCCCTCTTTCTACGGTTCCTAACTTTATTTTTAATATCTCCTGCATATCCAAATTAACTTAATTTGCTCATTTTTTAATCTACTTTAAGTATATACTCTTATAAAACTACAGGTTATTGCACTAATCCTGCCAATGTTCTTATCTGTTTGCAATTTATCTGTAAATGTTCAAATAAACCCTTGCCATTCTCTTATGAAAAGTTTGTTGTCTTGATTTCTTATTCTTCCAGCGAGTTTTGCCATATCTGCATATTCCATAGGTTTTTGTATCCATTTTTCCTTCGCTGGGACTTCTTTCCATTTTGGGGTGAGTAGCGTTCTTGCCGCTGTAATACGTTTCTCTACAGTTTAGGGTATGTCTGTCTCTATAATTTCCAAAACGAAAGCTAGGTATCTTCTACCACATGTGGTGGACTATAAAGAGGCAAAGGCTTTCTGGGAAATGATGTATAATGAGTTAAAGAAAATCTTTTTAAAATACTTTTGTTAAAAAGCTAGAAGCCTTCTTACTGGGTATACTGGGTGAAGAGATACCAAGGGAAGCTAAAAGACTGTTCATGTCTGCAACAACTATGGTAAGAAACGGAAAAAGAAGAAGTACCAATGACAGAAGAGGGGCAGGTGAAAATAATGGACTTTGCAGAACTGGCGAAGCTGATGGGAAAAATCCAAAACCAGCACCATCAATATTTCAAAAGGTTTGGAGTGAATTTATGCAATATCTGAAAGATCACTGTAAGCAATTAACAACACAAGCAGGGTCGTCCGAAGGCTTGTAATGAGAAATTTTCTATCTTTCTATCTTTATTTAAATTTTGAGTCCTTCTGTAATGAGGGTAATTAGAAATGGAAAACGTATGAATTGCAATGTTATAAAGGTTAATTTTGAAAGCCTTGAGGCAGGAGGGAAGGAAGTCAATAGGCTCTAAGAGCCAGGGTGGTGTAGTGGACAGCGATGATGTGAATATATAATATTAAATGGGGGAATTTATCTATATCTATATCTATATCTATATGGTTTTTTTTTACAAAAGTTATTTTATTTTTTATTTTTATTTTTTAAAAATCAACTTCCATTTTCTTTTCTTTCTTTTTTATTATCGTTCTTATGTCACAATGTATACATTATCATATTTCATTACAGGGCATATTATAATATAATTTCCAACATGTATACAAAGTTTATATACCAAATTTACGTATCTAAAGAAAGAAAAAAGAAAAAAACAAAGACATAAAGCCATTTCAAAATAATATTTGTACAATCTCGTTGTATATTTTTTTTTTTACAAATGAATGTACTCTTGTGATTGTATATTTCTTTACATTTTATTCCTATATCATTCCTATATCAATATGCACCCTTAATCTTGTTTCTCAACTCAATTTCTCTCCAACGTTATTTTAAACATCCTTTTCGATTCATTTCCCGGTAAGCTTTAACCTTACTACAAGACTACCACATATGATAAAAAGAACCTTCTTACCTTCTTGCAACTCTTGTGGTGTACATAAATAGTTTTTCCCCCACTCTTTTGGCAAGTCTTGACCTGTACTACCTAGCAAGAAGGCTTCTGGTCTTTTAACAAAAGATGGGAAACTATTAGGAAATGATTCATAATGAATTGAAAAGAATGTTTAAGCTATCTTAAACATTCTTTTCAATTCATTATGAATCATTTTCCAAGATGAAATGGTGAAATCAGCTATGATTAAATGGGCACAAGATGTTGGACATAATATTATGTTGGCTGACTGGGAACAGTTATGGACCACTGGTATGAAATTTACGGCATGTAATGCCTTAAAAGAGAATTTAATGAAAATGATCTAGAGGTGGTACATGACACCAGTCAAGCTTGCAAAAATTTACCATTTGCCTGATAATAAATGCTGGAAATGAAAGGAGACAGAAGGTACTTTCTTTCACCTTTGCTGGACATGCCCAAAGATCAAGGCATTCTGGGAGATGATCTATAATGAAATGAAAAAGGTATTTAAATATACCTTCTTGAAGAAACCAGAGGCCTTTCTCCTGGGCATGGTCAGCCACTTGGTGCCAAAGAAGGATAGAACTTTCTTTATGTATGCCACAACAGCAGTAAGAATACTTATTGCAAAGTATTGGAAGATGCAAGATCTACCCACCAGGGAAGAATGGCAGATGAAACTGATGGACTACATGGAAATGGCGGAAATGACTGGCAGAATCCGAGACCAGGGAGAAGAGTCGATGGAAGAAGATTGGAAAAAATTTAAAGTATATTTTAAAAAGTATTGTAAAATTAATGAGTTAGAAAGATGCTGGAATGAACCTACATGGTCTTAGCAGAAAGGTTATAAAGAATTAAGTTGAAATGGATTGTTAATGGGTTAAAGTGTATAATTTAAGGTTAAATTGCGTTAAGATAAATTATGGAATAAAATTTGAGAAAGAGGGAAAGGACTTGCTGAAACAATTATGAATTAAGAATACAAAAAGGGAGGTGTGAGGAAGTCATGGAAATAAGCAAATGAAAGATAAAGATATGAAAATACTGGATGTTATTGTTTTTAAATGTTATTGCTTAGCTGTATTGTTTTCGGGGTTTTCTCTTTTTTCTTTTTTCTCTCTCTTTTTTTATCATTGTATTTTCCTGTATTTTTGAAGCATTGTAATCTTTTCTATTATTATTACTGTTTGTTTTTCTTTCTTTGTAATTGTCAAACTTCAATAAATATTTATAAAAAAACAAAACATTATGAATCATTTCCCAATAGCTTCTGATTATTTTGCAATTCCACCACATGTAATAAAAGGTGCCCAGATTCTCTTTACACCTCCAAAACTTGTTCTATACAACACTCCATTGCCTCTTGAGACAGACAGATGCCAGCAACTATATCCATACATGAAAACTTTATTGAATTTTTTATAGAAGTATGTTAGAAAATTCTTCTCATGGCTATCAAACAGATGTACACCTTAAAACCATATGACCAAAAGGAACATATGAAAACAACCCGAATGAAATAAATTGTCAATAAACATAGAAAGTGTTCTACAGTACGGCCATTATTTTCACTGCTGTTTTGGGGCCGGTGGTCTCAGGGGAGAATTATGAATATAATTCATAATTATATTCATAAATATGAGAATTATAAATATAATTAAGGAAGGGAAATCATGCGATGTCAAAATTATCCCATTACATTTTACCCTCCATGACTCACCTGTGTTGTGTCAAACGTTCAGAGAATGCTATGTCCCAAATTTGGGGGGGGGGGGGAACCAATTCTTCTTGGGGGCCACAGAACCCCACTTCAAATGACTAGATGGTTCCAGCCTCACTGGACCCAGTCCCGTCACTAATAATTCTCTCTATTGAATTCCATAATTATTATCATTTCCACTTTAGAAGAGGGCTAGAATTGGCCTCTAAGTAGAGAATTTGGCTGGTAATTTTACAGAGTTCAAAAAAATACCGTATTTTTCGCTCTATAAGACACACCAGACCACAAGACGTACCTAGTTTTTGGAGGAGGGAAAAAATATATATATTCTGAATCTCAGAAGCCAGAACAACAAAAGGGATCACTGCGCAGTGAAAGCAGCGATCTCTCTTGCTGTTCTGGCTTCTGGGATAGCTGCGCAGCCTGCATTCGCTCCATAAGATGTACACACATTTCCCCTTACTTTTTAGGAGGGAAAAAGTGAGTCTTATGGAGCAAAAAATACGGTACCTTCCTCCATTTTGATTTTGATTTTTGAGCTCCAGGGTAATCCCACTGCTTATGAAGCACTGATCTTGTTTGTTTGTTTGTTTGTTTGTTTGTTTGTTTGTTTGTTTGTTTGGATTGCCTTTCTATCCCCTCCTCATTTAATTCCCCTCAACATCCCTGCGAGGTAGGTTAGGCTGAGAGGCAACGACCGGCTGAGTGGGGATTCGAACCCAGATCCACCCATCCAGGTCACGGTCCAACATTCTAACCAGTGCAATGCAGCAAGACAATTGGGGGGGGTGCTGCGTTGCCAAACACACCACCACCCACCCAAGTATCCTTTGCTTTGGATTTAACAGCTCGGCGAGATCCGCATGATCCCTGGCCTCAATTAATCCGATATCCCAAAATGACATTGATGTTTAACAATTGCAACGTTTTGCTCATTTGGTTTCGTTTTAAAGAGACAACCCCCCCCCGCCCCCGCCGAAACTGAGTTTGCTAATCAACTTATGCCAAACCATCCCTAATGAAAGCTCCTACCGCCCCATCATCGAAGAGCGGTCAGCCAATCAGAAATGATTTGAGTCCTACGCATCAGAGCTGGAAGGGATTTGCAGGGGAGAGGAAGTTCTGCATGTAAATTCCCACACTCCAAATGTGCATGCAAAATTTTTATATATATATATATGGGAGGGGGTGCGGCAACAAAATTGTTGCAGTGTGGACTGCTTCTGCCCATCTTCTCAGCCAAACTGTCATTTGAACACACACACACACACACACACACACACACACACACACACACACACACACTTCTGCTAATTTGTTAATAAAGCTTGCTTTTTTTATCCTGCCGAAACAGACTCCCAGGCCGACTTTCAAATACTGTGGTACCTCGGTTCTCAAACTTAATCCGTTCCGCAAGTCGGTTCCAAAACCAAAGCGTTCCAAAACCGAGGCGCGCTTTCCCGTAGGAAGTAATTCAAAATGGATTAATCCGTTCCAGACTTTTAAAAACAACCCCTAAAACAGCCATTTAACGTGAATTTTACTACCTAATGAGACCATTGATCCATAAAATGAAAGCAAGAATCAATGTGCTGTACTATGAAACAAGTAAGACAGTATTGTAGATGATGATTTTTTAAAAAAAAAATGTTTTCTTACTTGCTCTGATGATAGTCATTGTTTGGACTGGGGGCTTTTATCTGTTTCCGCAGTCATACAATCAATCAGACAATCAGTCAATCAATCAATCAAAAAATCAATCAGTAGCTGAACTGGGTTCCACACAGTCACAATAACAAATTGACCCAAAAAAGCCTCAGAAACAAAAACGCAAAATAAATAGCAAAACCAAAAGCGCCAACTACAGTGGTACCTTGGATCTCGAACTTAATCTGTTCTGGAAGTCCATTTGACTTCCGAAATGTTCGAAAACCAAGGCGTGGCTTCTGATAGGCGCAGACGCTCCAGAAACAGCCTCATCGGTCGTTCGGCTTCCAAAAAACGTTCAGAAACACTTACTTCTGGGTTAAGGTATCACTATAAATCTTGCATTTCTATCCTGCTCTGCAGCCGAAACAAGACTCCCAAGCTGACTTTCAAATATCAACAAGAAAATTGTACCGATCCTCAGGTTTGCAATCTAAGAGACACAGCACAAAAGGAAAATGGCCTGGGAGGGAGGAGGAGGGGAAGGCACCATGCTACAGAGTTCTTGTAGGAAACAGCAGGAATGGAAGAATTTGGAGAGGAGCCAAAATGTGCATGTCGTTCACCAGAGTTAAATAGTATCAGAAGTCCTCTTCTCGATGAGCCCAATGGCCCATCTACTCCAGAATCACAGTGGCCAGCCTGATACCTGTGTATCTGAGACCTACATGTCAGCCTTAAAACAAAAAACGCACGCAGAAGGTTATAGGCCACACAGCTCTATGCAGAGAAGTCCTGATGGGATTCAAAGACCTAAGTTAGCACCTAGATTTGATACTGATTTGTTTAAAAATATGAAAATCAATAAATTGACTGAATAAAAAATTGAATATGTATATAAAAGATCAATGTTCATAACTGCATATATAAACCACATGTCTGAAACCCCACAGAAAAAGTCCTGAGACCATTTTGTCCCTCCCAAATTGACCTCAAATATTTCTCTGCAAGGTCGAAGGAAAATGGAAAAGCCTCTCCATTGTCTTTTCGTTCACAAATCCTGTCTTAAGGGCATGTCTGTGTAGGAATAGGGTGAGCCTGTGACCTGGCTCAGGAACTACCGGTAAGTATCTATCATTGCAAAAGACCGGCCAGGCTCCCCAGGGTATCCAATCAAGTGAGCATTAACAGGTGACCTGCCAGACAGGAGATAAACAACGCACTCAGATTTCTGTTGTAGACCGCCCTTTCTGTGATGTATGTATGATGTTTCTGGGGGTGGTCTTCGACTCCAGGGCGGGCAATTTCAAAAGTCTATATAAGGACTTGCACACCATCGTTCTGCGTTCCTCCTCCCTCCTGCGTGTGGTGTTTGGAGACCCTGTTGCAACAGTTCAATAAAGATCAAGCTTACAAGCTGCTTTGCTTCTCCATATTCTCTGGTTGGCCTCTGTTCTTTTCTCCGAACGATGGAGAACCTACAAAGGACTCTATAAGGGCTCTTGTGTCCCCCATAAGGGAATAAGGGCAGAGTTTTGTTTATTACATGGCAAAGGCCTAAGTTAGCCGTGTCCATGAATTTCAGTGGGCCTACTCTGAGTAGGGCTAAAAAGTCCAACCCTGTAAAGCAGGAACCTCACGCTTTTTACCAGTGGAGACCAGCATTCCTGGTTCCCCCATTTCACACCACCTCCGGTCTTGTATTGCCCTTTCTGCTGGCAGGGCAGGCCAAGGCTCTTCAAAAATGGGCAAGCCAGCCTACAAGATGGGCAGGCTGCGCAAGAAGGCTGTCGAGAGCCTAGGGACGCCCCCTTCCCCATCTCCTCTGCCCACCCCAGATGGCGGATCTCGTTTTTCCGAGCCATTTCCCCCTCTGCTCCAGCCTAAGTCGCAGTGACAGGCTGGGGTTACTCGGTTGCTCCAAATGCATCAGCGAATCTCAGCTTGACTCTGGATTTCTGGAAGCAGGAAGCAGGGGGGACGGCGATGGGAGGCCGGATCTGCCTGTCTTGCTGGAACGCGGGCTCCTCTCTCTGCCGCCAGTCATCCTTTCCAGGTATTCCTGGAAGCAGTCCCTGTTTCCCGACAGACACCTGCCTTTCCCACCTCGCTCGTGTTCTCTGCCAGTCCCGCTCAATGCAACATGGGTTTTTGCTGCTCTCGCCCGGAGGCAAGGATGTTCCAGCTGCAGGCCGCAAACCACAGCCGAAGAGGTAGCTGAAGAAGGGAGCTGGGGTGTTGTGGGGGAGGCTGCACGTAAGGACACGAGAAGAGCCTGGAAAGGAAGCAAGATACCAACAAAAAGAGATCGGTTAAGCAAACTATGCAAGTACCTGGAGCTAGCCAAATTGACCAGCTTCATAAGGCGAAAACCTAAAAACATGGAAAAGATACAGTGGGATTGTTTAAATAAACAGGGCTCAACTACGAATATCTGGTTGTGCCTATGCTCCAACTACCGCACAATTGCACTCATTTCACACGCTAGCAAGGTTATGCTTAAAATTCTACAAGGCAGGCTCAAGCAGTATGTGGACCGAGAACTCCCAGAAGTGCAAGCTGGATTTCAAAGGGGCAGAGGAACCAGAGACCAAATTGCAAACATGCGCTGGATTATGGAGAAAGCTAGAGAGTTCCAGAAAGACATCTGCTTCTGCTTCATTGACTATGCAAAAGCCTTTGACTGTGTCGACCACACAAACTATGGCAAGTTCTTAAAGAAATGGGAGTGCCTGATCACCTCATCTGTCTCCTGAGAAATCTCTATGTGGGACAAGAAGCTACAGTTAGAACTGGATATGGAACAACTGATTGGTTCAAAATTGGGAAAGGAGTACAACAAGGCTCTATATTTTCTCCCTGCTTATTTAACTTATATGCAGAATTCATCATGCGAAAGGCTGGGCTGGATGAATCCCAAGCCGGAATTCAGATTGCCGGAAGAAATATCAACAACCTCACATATGCAGATGACACAACCTTGATGGCAGAAAGTGAGGAGGAATTAAAGAACCTTTTAATGAGGGTGAAAGAGGAGAGCGCAAAATATGGTCTGAAGCTCAACATCAAAAAAACCAAGATCATGGCCACTGGTCCCATCACCTCCTGGCAAATAGAAGGGGAAGAAATGGAGGCAGTGAGAGATTTTACTTTCTTGGGCTCCATGATCACTGCAGATGGTGACAGCAGCCACGATAATTAAAAGACTGCTGCTGCTCGGGAGAAAGGCGATGGCAAACCTGGACAGCATCTTAAAAAGCAGAGACATCACCTTGCCAACAAAGGTCCATAATGTTAAAACCCTGGTTTTCCCAGTAGTGATGTATGGAAGTGAGAGCTGGACCACAAAGAAGGCTGATCGCCAAAGAATGGATGCTTTTGAATTCTGGTGCTGGAGGAGACTCTTGAGAGTCCCATGGACTGCGAGAAGATCCAACCTCTCCATTCTGAAGGAAATCAGCCCTGAGTGCTCACTGGAAGGACAGATCCGGAAGCTGGGGCTCCAAGACTTTGGCCACCTCATGAGAAGAGAAGACTCCATGGAAAAGACCCTGATGTTTGGAAAGATGGAGGGCACAAGGAGAAGGGGACGGCAGAGGACAAGATGGTGGGACAGTGTTCTCGAAGCTACCAGCATGAGTCTGACCAAACTGTGGGAGGCAGTGGAAGGCAGGAGTGCCTGGCGTGCTCTGGTCCAGGGGGTCACGAAGAGGCGGACACGACTAAACGACTAAACAACAACAAAACCAGGATGGAAGCAATCCTTCTGAATACCACTTTCACTTTTAATTTGCATGCTGCCTTTCTATATTACAATACAGAAGGCGGCTTACAAACTGAAGAAACAACGAAGATCACACACCTTATAACAAACCGATCCAACGCAAAAATTTTCCTCATAAAAGCATTACTTTAAAATTAACAACTTGTTTGAACAATTTGGGGCAATTAAAACATTAAAAGTTAAATAAACCTTGTGGAGGGAGGAGTGTTGAGGTATATAGAATTGTACCTATGGTTGATTTGAATATGTTATGATTGATTATGCATACCCAATGTATGCATCAATCGCCTGGGGGTTTTCACTGTTTGAGTTTTGGTTGTTGGTAAAAATAAAATAAAAATAAAATTAACAACTTGTATCAAATAAAGTAATATCCAGCGATCCGTTAGAACGCAATAAAATTAAACATCAGCAAATAATAATAATAATAATAATAATAATAATAATAATAATAATAATAATTTATTATTTATACCCCGCCCATCTGGCTGGGCCTCCCCACCCACTCTGGGCGGCTTCCATAAAAACCAAAAATACAGTAAAATCACACGTTAAAAACTTCCCTGAACAGGGCTGCCTTCAGATGTCTTCTGAATGTCAGGTAGTTGTTTATCGCTTTGACATCTGGTGGGAGGGTGTTCCACAGGGTGGGCGCCACCACCAAGAAGGCCCTCTGCCTGGTTCCCTGTAACTTTGCTTCTCGCAATGAGGGAACCGCCAGAAGGCCCTTGGAGCTGGACCTCAGTGTCCGGGTAGAACGATGGGGGTGGAGACGCTCCTTCAGGTATACTGGACCGAGGCCAGTAAGGGCTTTAAAGGTCAGCACCAACACTTTGAATTGTGCTCGGAAACATACTGGGAGCCAATGTAGGTCTTTCAAGACCGGTGTTATATGGTCTCGGCGGCCGCTCCCAGTCACCAGTCTAGCTGCCGCATTCTGGATTAGTTGTAGTTTCCGAATCACCTTCAAAGGTAGCCCCACGTAACAAGGAAGCAGAGAATCACTCTGAACCATTGCAATAAACAATTTCTAAACGGCAATCAATAAAAATAATAATAACAGCAGCAAGTCGCAGGGTGCAAAATGACACAACAGAAATTGAGAAGCAAAGTTATAAAATTGTTTTATAATCATTTTCAGTCACTGGAAAACACAAGAGGAGAAGAGTTGTTCTTGGGTTTTTGGGTGTGTGTTTTTTTTAAAAAATATTTATTTATTTATTATTATTGGTTTTCACATATTTCATTACAATACAGATGTACCAAAGCCCACACCATTTGCTCGCCATCCGTCCATACATTTACATTTATATTTCCTCAATCCATCCAGCTCACCCCATCGCGGGGATTCGAACCGCTGACCTTCTGATCCCGCCGGAGCGGTTCCTATTTATCTACTAGCACTTTGACGTGCTTTCGAACTGCTAGGTTGGCATGACGAAAGGAGCTGTGCAGGATGGCATGGAAGCAACCAAGTCTGCTATTGGCCAGAGTCTGACCACCGTTATGGAATCCAGAATGGGCCAGATAGCTGTCAGTGGTGCTGAGGCAATGCTTGGCAGATCTGAAGACCTGATAGATGAATATCTCCCCATAACAGATGAAGAACTGGCTGAGATTACAGCAGCTGCAAAGGATGGCAATGTGGTTCCGGTGCAGCAGTGTGAGCAGCAGGAATATCTGGTGCGCTTGGGCTCCCTTTCAAGCAGACTCCGCCAAAGGGCCTACTTGCACGCTGTGGCGAAGATCAGGCGAGCCAGGCAAAGGATCCACGAGTCTCTCTCCCAGCTCCAGCAGATAATTCACATGATTGAATACATGAAACAAGGTGTGGGACAGACCTTTCATGAGGGTGAAAAGAAGCTTAGCCAGATGTTGATCGAATGGAACAAGGCAAACCCAGAAGCAAAGGATAACAAAGATATGGTGCAGCTACAGGTAGAAAGCCAAACCCTGACAATGTTTCAGTACCTGATCCATCGTCTGCAGACCGTTAGCCAAACCCTGGTGTCCAGCATCCAAGGATTCCCTTCTAGCCTGGAGGATAAGGTGCAGAAAGTCGGCCAAAGCACTGGAGAACTTCATGCTGCCGCTTCCACGGTCAGATCCTTCCAGGACCTCCCCAGCACCCTCCTGGCCCAGAGCCGCCAGACAGTGCAGAAAGCGCAAGAATACGTGGATGAGCTGCTGGAATATGTCACTCACAACACCCCTCTCTCCTGGCTGGTGGGGCCTTTCGTGCTCTCTGGCAAGCTGCCTGCTGAAGTTTCAGAACCAGCAGATTGAGGCAAGACCTCTTGCAACAAGCCTGCTATGCACTCTTTTTTTGCTAGGTTGGCAGGAGCAGGGACCGAGCAATGGGAGCTCACCCCATTGTGGGGATTCGAACCTCCAACCTTCTGATCGGCAAGTCCTAGGCTCTGTGGTTTAACCCACAACGCCACCCACGTCCCTGAAAAGAAACGTACGTGTTTCCGCCCGGTTTCGCACCGGGGACCTTTCGCATGTTAGGCGAACCTGATAACCACTACACTACGGAAACTTCTATGAGACCAACTAAGTTTGTTATTGGTATGAGCTTTCGTGTGCTCATACCAATTTCACCATTTTGGGGTGAACATCTCTGGTCCCGACAGGCGGTCGGTTGTTCTTCATTCTGCAAATGGACGCCTCTCCGGTTCCCAGCGCCTGGTGAGGCAGGCAAACCTGGAGGCGATGGCGCCCGAGGGTGGGGAGCGCCTTCCTGCACACAGCACATGGGACGTCAGCTGCGTGTAGCTCCTCTGCCTCAGCTCCTGGCCTGATGCGCAGGAAGGCTAAGCTGATGTGACGGGCTACATGCCTCCTCCTTGCTTTCGTGCGCGGAGGAAGAAAAGGAATGTAATTAATTTAAAAGAGCAAACTCCAAACAGGGGAGAGACCCACCAGTGCCCAGGTGGAGAAGCGAATCTGATCCACTCAGCATCGCTCAGGCCTCCCGGCTGACGCTGGCATTTTGCAGGATTATTCCCTTTTGGACTTTTTCTGTCTCACACACACAGAGAGGAAGAATGATGAAGGGGGGAGAGAGACAGAGAGAGAGCACATCTAAATGGATGGCTTTCGCAGAGAAGGAACCAAAGGCATTAATCCCATTAGAGCAGTGCGGCCTCCTGCCAATTCCATACCCTCCAACACCTCTCAGAGGAAAAGATGGACATCTCCATCTGGTACACAGGATGAGACCCTCCCTGCCTGCAGACTGTCTCACCAGAGTGGTGCATGCTCTAGTTATCTCCCGCTTGGACTACTGCAATGCACTCTACGTGGGGCTACCTTTGAAGGTGACCTGGGAACTACAATTAATCCAGAATGCGGCAGCTAGACTGGTGACTGGAAGCGGCCGCCGGGACCACATAACACTGGTTCTGAGAGATCTGCATTGGCCCCAGTACGTTTCCGAGCACGATTCAAAGTGTTGGTGCTGACCTTGAAAGCCCTAAAGGCCTAGGCCCAGTATACCTGAAGGAGCGTCTCCATCCCCATCATTCTGCTCGGACACTGAGGTCCATCTTAGAGGACCTTCTACTGCAAGAAGTGAGGTTAGAGGGAACCAGGCAGAGGGCCTTCCCAGTGGTGGCGCCTATCCTGTGAAACACCCTCCCACCAGATGTCAAGGAAATAAACAACTATCTGACGTTTAGAAGACATCTGAAGGCAGCCCTGTTCAGGGAAGTTTTTGATGTCTGATGTTTTATCGTGTTTTTAATATTCTGTTAGGAGCTGCCTAGAGTGGCTGGGGAAACCCAGCCAGATGGGCGGGGTATAAGTGCAAGTAGATAAATTGGTACCGCTCCTGGGGGAAGGTAAACGGTGTTTCCGTGCGCTGCTCTGGTTCGCCAGAAGCGGCTTGGTCCTGCTGGCCACATGACCCGGAAGCTGTACGCCGGCTCCCTCGGCCAATAAAGTGAGATGAGCGCCGCAACCCCAGAGTCGGCCACGACTGGACCTAATGGTCAGGGGTCCCTTTACCTTTTCTTATATATCTAAGACTTTAAAATTCTTATCACATAGAATTGGAAGGGACACCATGGGTCATCTAGTCCAGCCCCCTCCAACTGCCCCAACACAAGCACACTTACCTTTCCAGAGCTGTTCGCTCTGTGCCTTGCCCCACAAGCAAGGCGGAGAACTTTTAAGCTCCAGGATGCTCTCGCAAGCTAGCTATTTAGATATCTGAAGACATCTCTCCTGTCATCCCCCAGTCTTCTCTTCCGCAGGCTAAAGATACCTTCAGCTCCTTCAACTTTTCCTCACAAGGCTCGGTTTCCAGGCCTTTCATCATCTCGGTCGCCTTCCTACACAGCTTCCAGCGTGTCGAACCTTTTCTTAAATGGCTCAGGGTAGTGCAACCGAAACAGGGGGAGGAGAACAGCTTCTTAAAACCTTGCAAAAAGTAGAAGAGGGGGTGCCCAGTACTCCGCCATAACGCTAGAATTTGGCTCTAGGGAGCGACTAGAGAAAGGGCACGCCAGCACACAAATCCTCTGCAAAATGCAGAAAATAATGTATGGGATCTGCTGCCACAGAGCAGAGCTGGTTACAAGCTTCAGTGGCTCCATAAACAAGAGATTTCGTGGAGGAGGGAAAACTCGTCTGCATCTATTAAACAGAGATGGCTGAATCGATGCTCAAGGGACAGAAGTGCTCAGCCTCTGAGTGCAAGTTGCTGGGGAGCACTAGTGATGAGGGAGCTATGGCGCGCCGGTCTTGCTTTTGGGCTCCCCGATGGGGCAGGTGCTTCACCAAGGTGAGAACAGGGTACTGGCGGAGGACGCTGGTCCCCCATTTGGCTGACCCAATTGTGGCCTGTGGGTGGCGCTGTGGGTTAAACCACAGAGCCTAGGACTTGCCGATCAGAAGGTCAGCGGTTGATGGAGTGAGTTCCCATTGCTCGGTCCCTGCTCCTGCCAACCTAGCAGTTCGAAAGCACGTCAAAGTGCAAGTAGATAAATAGGTACCGCTCTGGCGGGAAGGTAAACGGCGTTTCCGTGCGCTGCTCTGGTTCGCCAGAAGCGGCTTAGTCCTGCTGGCCACATGACCCGGAAGCTGCACGCCGGCTCCCTCGGCCAATAAAGCGAGATGAGCGCCGCAACCCCAGAGTCGGCCACGACTGGACCTAATGGTCAGGGGTCCTTTACTTTTACCTTTAATTGTGGCCTCTCCTGACGCTCTTCGGTGATCCCAGAAACTGTGGGCATCCTATAAAATGGGTAGGCAAACTAAGGCCCGGGGGCCGGATTCAGCCCAATCACCTCCTAAATCCAGCCCGTGAACAGTCCAGGAATCAGTGTGTTTTCACAGGAGTAAAATGTGTCCTAATGTAAGGATCATGGCCACTGGTCCCATCACCTCCTGGCAAATAGAAGGGGAAGAAATGGAGGGAGCGAGAGATTTTACTTTCTTGGGCTCCATGATCACTGCAGAGCAGTCATGAAATTAAAAGATGCCTGCTTCTTGGGAGGAAAGCAATGACAAACCTAGACAGCATCTTAAAAAGTAGAGACATCACCTTGCCAGCAAAGGTCCGTATAGTTAAAGCTCTGGTTTTCCCAGTAGTGATGTATGGAAGTGAGAGCTGGACCATAAAGAAGGCTGATTGCCGAAGAATGGATGCTTTTGGATTCTGGTGCTGGAGGAGACTCTTGAGAGTCCCATGGACTGCGAGAAGATCCAACCTCTCCATTCTGAAGGAGATCAGCCCTGAGTGCTCACTGGAAGGACAGATCCTTAAGCTGAGGCTCCAAGGCTTTGGCCACCTCATGAGAAGAGAAGACTCCCTGGAAAAGACCCTGATTTTGGGAAAGATGGAGGGCACAAGGAGAAGGGGACGACAGAGGACGAGATGGTGGGACAGTGTTCTCGAAGCTACCAGCATGAGTGTGACCAAACTGCGGGAGGCAGTGGAAGACAGGAGTGCCTGGCGTGCTCTGGTCCAGGGGGTCACGAAGAGGCGGACACGACTAAACAACAACAGGAATTCTTTCATCCCCCCCCCAAAAAAAATATAGTCCAGCCCCCCACAAGGTCTGAGGGAGAGTGGACTGGCCCCCTGCTGAAAAGGTTTGCTGACCCCTGTCCTGTAACAACAGACGAAGAGTTGCTGGATCAGGCAGATGATGATTTTTAAAGCCATTCAGGATGGGGGCCATCACAGCCTCCTGTGGGAACAAGCGCCATAACTGAACCATGTTGTTATGTACTGAGTTGAATAGGATCCAAACTGCAGCAGTCTGATTGGTCCTAGAACAATAGGGTCCAGAATGCAGCAGTCTGATTGGGCCTAGAACAATAGGGTCCAGAATGCAGCAGTCTGATTGGTCCTAGAACAATAGGGTCCGGAATGCAGCAGTCTGATTGGTCCTAGAACAATAGGGTCCGGAATGCAGCAGTCTGATTGGTCCTAGAACAATAGGGTCCGGAATGCAGCAGTCTGATTGGTCCTAGAACAATAGGGTCCGGAATGCAGCAGTCTGATTGGGCCTAGAACAATGCAGCAGTATAATTGGTTGGCAGGAACCACCCAATCATGCTCCAGATAGAAGTGAATCCACAACCTGATTGGCTTACAGTAGAATTCCGGAATTAGCCAATCATGTGCAGCCCATTGTGTAAATAATGTATATAAAGCAGATACTTTGAGGGGACTTTCATTCATTCCTCCTCACCACTATGAGCTGAATAAAGAGCATGAAATCACTTTGCGACTCTGAATATATTTCACATGTGCTACCGAAACTGAACGTTGAAAGATCCAGGACAGACAAAAGAATGTCCTTCTTCACTCAGCGCATAGTTAAACTGTGGAACTCCCTGCCACAAGAGGCGGCGACTACCTTGTTGGCTTCAAAAGACAAAGTCATGGAGCAGAGAGTTCCTGATGGCTGCTTGCCACCATGTCTCTGCTCTACTTCCGCTGTCCTGGACAACAATGCCTCTGAATGCCCATTGCTGGAAGCTGCAGGAGTGGAGAGTTGCTCCTGTGTTCGAATCCTGCTCACGGACAGAAAATAAGGTGGTTTTATTAGGCTTAAGTGCCGGATCTTGTGCAGATACCACCAGGAAAGGACTCTGCACATGCTTAGAGGTGCACTGTTATTTCGTATGTTCGCAAGTCAATTATTATTGGATCTTCTCTGCAAAAGTATTGCTAGCCCAGAAATGGAAACAAGAAGAAATTCTGACGAAAGAAGAATGGCAGATGAAAATAATGGACTGTGCAGAACTGGACAAAATCACAGGAAGGATTTGAAACCTGCGGGACCAGAGATTTACAGAAGGTTGGAAGAAGTATATAAACTATTTGAAAAGCAATTGTAACCAACAAATTGCGCTAGTAGGACTACAAGAAGTTTTGTAAGGAGGGAGGAATAGATGAAGTGCTACAAAGTAGATAAAGAATAGAGATATGGGTTATGAGTTTTAAATGTAACAGGGAAAATAAGAAATGTATTCTAAGAGATTGGAAAATTTTCAGACAGGACTGATGGAAGTCAAAAAAATGGAATAAGATGTAGAAACATGTTTAATTACTGTTGAAAAGAGTATGTTAAAAAAACAACCTAATAATTTTATATATATATATACAATGGTACCTCGGGTTAAGAACTTAATTCGTTCCGGAGGTCCGTTCTTAACCTGAAACTGTTCTTAACCTGAAGCACCACTTTAGCTAATGGGGCCTCCCGCTGCCGCCGGAGCATGATTTCTGTTCTCATCCTGAAGCAAAGTTCTTAACCTGAAGCACTATTTCTGGGTTAGTGGAGTCTGTAACCTGAAGCGTATGTAACCCAAGGTACCACTGTATATAAAATTATTATTGACTCTTCTCATGTGCTTAACAGGGAGCTGCACCACGGCTCTTCTGAAATGAGCCCGAGCCGAGCTATTCCCACCGAAAGGAGAGAGAAATAGGCAGCTTCTCAAACATTTCCTGGCAAGCGGCTGACCTAGATTCTGGCGATATACTTGTTCGGCTCTTAACAGGCCTCTCCAGAGGAGGCAGAAGAATTGTTTTCAATATGATTCATTTATTTATTGCCATGTAGATGCCGTGCCGGCGCCAGGGGAGCCCTAGGAGGGTCCAGCTGCCTTTGTTTAACCAGGAATTGGGCAGCGCTGCCTTGCCTGGGCGACGCTGCCAGCCACTCGTAGGCTCCCCACCGGCCTGGCTTTGTTGTTGTTTAGTCATTTAGTCATGTCCGCCTCTTTGTGACCCCCTGGACCAGAGCACGCCAGGCACTCCTGTCTTCCACTGCCTCCCGCAGTTTGGTCAAACTCATGCTGGTAGCTTTGAGAACACTGTCCCACCATCTTGTCCTCTGCCGTCCCCTTCTCCTTGTGCCCTCCATCTTTCTCAGCATCAGGGTCTTTTCTCATGAGGTGGCCAAAGTCTTGGAGCCTCGGCTTCAGGATCTGTCCTTCCAGTGAGCACTCAAGTCTGATTTCTTTCAGAATGGAGAAGTTTGATCTTCTTGCAGTCCATGGGACTCTCAAGAGTCTCCTCCAGCACCAGAATTCAAAAGCATCCATTCTTTGTTGTGAAGAGAAGCGGACACGGAGCAATGGTTCCAAACTACAAGAAAGAAGATTCCACCTAAACATTAGGAAGAACTTCCTGACAGTAAGAGCTGTTCGACAGTGGAATTTGCTGCCAAGGAGTGTGGTGGAGTCTCCTTCTTTGGAGGTCTTGAAGCAGAGGCTTGACAACCATATGTCAGGAGTGCTCTGATGGTGTTTCCTGCTTGGCAGGGGGTTGGACTCGATGGCCCTTGTGGTCTCTTCCAACTCTATGATTCTATGATTCTAACCCCCTCGAACTCTCCCTTCCTCTGCAGAAGAGCCGTCCATTCAGCTCAGGCCAAGATTTCTGAGTTAGACATGCTGCGCGGGGGATTCCTGCGGGTTGCCTTCCTGCGCCGGCTAATCAGAAGCTGCGCGGGCTGAGGAGAGAATAAGAGCCCTTCCGCCGAGCACATCCATATGCATGAGCTGTAGCCAAACACAGTGACGCGAAGACAGAGGCTGCCGCTGATGTTTATGAATGGAGAGATAAAGCACCAAGAGCTTGGCGTGTATTCGGAAGCCCTCCCTGGGCCAGAAAGGGCGGGCAGGCCAGAGGCGAAGAAGGCGGTTGTTATTGATGGTCCTGTTCGTCTCGGCAAATAATACAATAACTCTCAGAAGATGTGCATCTGGTCAATTGTCTCGTTGCCGAAGGGAAACAGTGTGAGTGGAAAGCAGAGGGGCTTCTGTGTTTAGGAGGGGGCAATTCTCAGAATCCGGAGGCACTGCAAGAAGTAAGAGAATGCATTTGAACCGCCAAGGAAATCCAACACGGTCATGTTCGATTTCAAAAGAGGAAACCGCGTCCAAACGAGGAGGCTGGCCAAAAAAGGAAGTTGCGAGGCCAAGTCAGGAGGGTGAGATGGCTCCAAAATGTTTGGGAGTTTTCCCAAGAGTGCAATGTCAGAAGTTCAACTCAAGTGTATACTGCAGATCAGAAAGGTTGGGAAGCAAGAGTCCAAAAGGCTTTTAGGGGCAAGAAGTCTTCCTTCGAAAAAGCGGAATCCTATACAGTATAAAACATGAATAACAATAATAAATTTAGAATTCAGAAATCAATTTAGGGGGAAAATCCATCCAATAAACATTAGATGATGATCACCAGGGCTAGCTGGCTAAGTTAGTCCTGTTTGGGCCAGTGAGGAGGCCAGGGGAGAATTAGCTATGGGATCCCAGAGCTGGTGATCTTCATAAAAAGGGGAGGGAAGGAAGGGGAATTAAACATCAGGCTAAGTTCAAATTTTAAGCCAGGCGGAATAGCTCTGTCTTACAGGCCCTGTGGAAGGAGGTTAAATCCTGCAGGGCCCTGGTCTCCTGGGACAGAGCATTCCACCAGGTCGCAGCCATCTCTGAAAAGGCCCTGATCCTAGTGGAGGATAGTCTGACTTATCCAAATGAAGAGAACAGAAAGGAAGACAAATTTTGGCAAAGAATGTGCAAAGCAATGATAAAGAAGCTATAAAAATAATACATTGCTGAAAACATTAAGAACAGTAACTATTATTATGATTTATTTATTTATTTATCCATATATATATCCATATCCATATGGATTTATCCATATATATATTTACTTATAAACATGGACCACTTATAAGCACCATCTCCAGCTCTTTGAAAGATTCCATCAACGATGTCTTCGGAAAATTTGACACATCACTTGGGAAGACAGACGAACTAATACCAGTGTACTGGAAGAAGCCAAAATCACCGGTGTTGAAGCAATGATTCTTCAACATCAACTTTGTTGGACTGGTCATGTCGGGCGGATGCCTAATTATCATTTTCCAAAGCAAATACTCTATTCCAAAATTGAAAATGGAAAGCGTAATGCTGGTGGTCAACAAAAGAGGTTTAAAGACGCTCTGAAGGCAAATCTAAAAAAATGTAGTATAAACACCAACCATTGGGAAACACTGGCCTCTGAGTGCTCCAGTTGGAGAACAGCCTTGACGAAATGTGTCCCGGGCTTTGAAGACACTCGAACTCAGGACGCAAGGGAGAAACGTGCTAAGAGGAAGACACGCTTGGCAAATCCACACCGGGATCAACTCCCACCCGGAAACCTATGTCCCCGCTGTGGAAGGACATGTGAATCCAGAACTGGCCTCCACAGTCACTTACGGACTCATTGTTAAAACACAAAAATACAAGTTAAAAAACACAAAATACCCAATAAGAACCAGAACCAGTGCTTTAAGCAACCACATTGCTCCTGGTGCAGCAAAACAAGCTTCCCTCAGCATCCAGGCGCCGCGATGGCAGGGCTGGGGAGGGAGAAAGCATCACCTGTTGCATTTCTGCCTGCCACCCCAAACACACACTTCCTCCTCCTGGAAGCCAGCACTGCGTGTTCCTCTCCAAGCTGTCTAATGAGAAAAAACAAGTTCTGAGAGGAGTTTCCCCCCCTCACACCCATTTCCTTGTTTTAATTCAGCTCCACGCGCTATAAGAGATCCCTGGGGCCCGGCTGGACAAACCCAACCTCTCACCTGTCTGTGTGCCAGGTAGTTAATGCTCTCAATTTAGCCGCTTTTAATTAAGCTGGGAGAGGTGTCGGCAGCAGGTAGAGGAGGTGGGGGGCTGAAGGGAGCAACCGTTGCCAAGAGTCGGAGCTTGTGTTGAGGAGAGTTTTGCTCTCCGCCAGCAGCTCAGAGGCCAGGGGCCACCAGAGTTATGCCTCCCCCGAGGATGTGGCAGAGATGCTGCCCTTTGCCTCCCTTTCTTTTTTCCTGCGGTCTTCACTGATCATTGCCGCTGGCTGCCTGGCTGCCTCGCCAGCCTTTAATATCAGGGTACCTGCAGGACATGGGATTGGGCGTCCCAGAACGGTTTAATTATTAAAATTATTATTTATTGCTACCTAAAGGTGTATATCGCTGCTGCTGCTTCTAAAACGGCGGGGAGGGGGAGGTTCTCAAAGCTGTTCCGCGGTTCAGATGATAATAAGGCACGATCAAGCAAGAATTAAATCAAATTAGCATTAAAAATAATAATTTGGAGGCAAGAGGTGAACAGTGCTCCGATTCATAACAAATTCCTGATCAGGCCTGTGTGGAGAGTCCGGAGAGGACAGCTTCAGCCTGGTTTTTTAAGGTAGACATGGCAAAGATAGACCCTCCAAGTGTTCCTCTTTTCCAGAGACAGCTCTGGATTTATAGAAGCAGTTTCTGATTTGATCCCAGAATGTCCTGCTTATCCTTAGGATGTTCCTAATTTCATCAGAGAAATGTTGGAGGGTATGGAGTCATGCGGCCCCTGAGCCAGGGAGATAAGTAACTCTACAGCCTTTAGAAGACATCTGCAGAGGGAAGTTTCTTTAACGTTTAATCTTTTATTATGTTTTTATATAATATTGTAAGCCGTAAACTATTATGGAATAGGACAGGGGTTGGCAAACTAAGGCCTGGGGGCCGGATGTGGTCCCCAGGCTCGTAAACCCAGCCCGCGGACCCTGCCTCCCACTCGGTCAGTCCCTGCGCACTGCGGATGCCTCGCCGCACGGGGACTGACTTGCGCGACGCTGGCATGACTCCTGGGTGGGCGGCAACGCTGGCGCGGCTTCTGATTGGCTCTGGGAAGGCGGTGATGCTGACACAGCTTCAGATTGGTTGCAGGAAGTTCCGAGACATGGCACCGAGACATGCTCCTGAACGCATGCAGAGTGCGTTCCTATTCCAGGTCTGGAGGCAGCTGCGGGACCAGCTTGCATGGTATTTATATTTTTCAAAATATAGCCCAGCCCCGCACAAGGTCTGAGGGACAGTGGACCAGCCCCCTGATTTAAAAGTTTGCTGACCCCTGGAAGAGGGAAATGTTGGAGGGTATGTGGACAAGAAGGCCCTGCAGCCCTTCTCTGTGCCCCTCAGGACATCCCCTTGGGTCTCACGCCCCCCCTCACTTGAGTGTCTGGCAGGAAGGCCTCTTGCATACATTGCCCTGCCCACTTGTGCTTTTAGCCACGCCCACTTTTGCTTTGGCCCTACCCACCACCAGCCTGTGGCCCCCATAAAGCTCCCTAGAAAGGAATGCGGCCCTCGGGATGGAAAAGGATCTCCAGAGCTGGTCTAAAGGCAGAAAGAGGCTGGCATCCAGGCCTCCTCAAATGGGGGTGTCACACGTGCCCCCCCAAGGGAGACCCCCAGATCTTAGCAACATAGGAACCGGTCTTACACCAAGGAAGACTGTTGGTCCCTCTACCGTGTCCAGAAAGTGGTGTTGGGGGTTGAGTGTTCAGTCCCCTCACTTGTGGGGTCCGTCAGGGTTTCATCCTCTTCCCCCATGCTTTTTCATATCTATATGAAGCCACTGGGAGAGATCATCAGAGGGGTTGGGCTGGGTGTTCATCAGTATGCAGATGACACCCAGCTCTACCTCTCTTTTAAATCAGAACCAGTGAAGGCGGTGAAGGTCCTGTGTGAGTGTCTGGAGGCGGTTGGAGGATGGATGGCGGTTAACAGATTGAGGTTGAATCCTGACAAGACAGAAGGACTGTTTTGGGGGACAGGGGACGGGCGGGTGGGGGGGACTCATTGGTCCCCAATGGGGTAACTGTGCCCCTGAAGGACCAGATGCACAGCCTGGGAGTCATTTTGGACTCACAGCTGTCCATGGAGGCACAGGTCAATTCTGTGTCCAGGGCAGCTGTTTACCAGCTCCATCTGATACGCAGGATGAGACCCTCCCTGCCTGCGGACTGCCTCACCAGAGTGGTGCATGCTGTAGTTATCTCCCGCTTGGACTCCTGCAATGCGCTCTACATGGGGCTCCCTTTGAAGATGACCTGGAAACTGCAATTAATTCAGAATGCGGCAGCTAGACTGGTGACTGGGAGTGGCCGCCGGGACCACATAACATTGGTCCTGAGAGATCTGCATTGGCTCCCAGTATGTTTCCAAGCACGATTCAAAGTGTTGGTGCTGACCTTTAATGCCCTAAACGGCCTCGGTCCTGTATACCTGAAGGAGCGTCTCCACCCCCATCGTTCTGCCTGGACACTGAGGTCCAGCACCGAGGGCCTTCTGGCGGTTCCCTCATTGTGAGAAGTGAGGTTACAGGGAACCAGGCAGAGGGCCTTTTCGGTAGTGGCGCCCACCCTGTGGAACACCCTCCCTTCAGATGTGAAGGAAATAAGCAGCTATCCTATCTTTAAAAGACATCTGAAAGCAGGCCTGTTTAGGGAAGTTTTTAATATTTAATGCTATATTGTTTTTAACACTCAATTCGGAACCGCCCAGAATGGCTGGGGAAACTCAGCCAGATGGGCAGGATATAAATTATTATAGTCAACTCTTTATTCAAAGAAACAAAACAGCTTAGGCCTCACAGCAGCCCTTCCCAGTAGGTCATAGAATCCTAGAGTTGGAAGAGACCACAAGGGCCATCGAGTCCAACCCCCTGCCAAGCAGGAAACACCATCAGAGCACTCCTGGCATATGGTTGTCAAGCCTCTGCTTAAAGACCTCCAAAGAAGGAGACTCCACCACACTCCTTGGCAGCAAATTCCACTGTCGAACAGCTCTTACTGTCAGGAAGTTCTTCCTAATGTCTAGGTGGAATCTTCTTTCTTGTAGTTTGGAACCATTGCTCTGTGTCCGCTTCTCTGGAGCAGCAGAAAACAACCTTTCTCCCTCCTCTATGTGACATCCTTTTATATATTTGAACAGGGCTATCATATCACCCCTGAACCTCCTCTTCTCCAGGCTAAACATGCCCAGCTCCCTTAGCCGTTCCTTATAGGGCATCGTTTCCAAGCCTTTGACCATTTTGGTTGCCCTCCTCTGGACACGTTCCAGTTTGTCAGTGTCCTTCTTGAACTGTGGTGCCCAGAACTGGACACAGTACTCCAGGTGAGGTCTGACCAGAGCAGAATACAGTGGCACTATTACTTCCCTTGATCTAGATGCTATACTCCTATTGATGCAGCCCAGAATTGCATTGGCTTTTTTAGCTGCCGCCGCGTCACACTGTTGGCTCATGTCAAGTTTGTGGTCAACCAAGACTCCTAGATTCTTTTCACATGTACTGCTCTCAAGCCAGGTGTCACCCATCTTGTATTTGTGCCTCTCATTTTTTTTGCCCAAGTGCAATACTTTACATTTCTCCCTGTTAAAATTCATCTTGTTTTGGCCCAGTTCTCTAATCTGTCAAGGTCGTTTTGAAGTGTGATCCTGTCCTCTGGGGTGTTAGCCACCCACCCCTCCCAGTTTGGTGTCATCTGCAAATTTGATCAGGATGCCCTTGAGTCCACCATCCAAGTCGTTGATAAAGATGTTGAATAAGACCGGGCCCAAGACAGAACCCTGTGGCACCCCACTAGTCACTCTTCTCCAGGATGAAGAGGAACCATTGATGAGCACCCTTTGGGTTCGGTCAGTCAGCCAGTTACAAATCCACTGAGTGGTAGCATAGTCAAGACCGCATTTTACCAGCTTCTTTACAAGAATATCATGGGGCACCTTGTCAAATGCCTTGCTGAAATCAAGGTAGGCTACATCCACTGCGTTCCCTTCATCTACCAGGTCTTGCCCCAATGAGGCAGTTGCGAGAACTGAAGGTCCCCATTTTCCCTCCTCCTCCTCCTCTGGCTCCTTCCCAAGCAATCTGAGACTTCTTCACCTCATCTGTCTCTGCTCCACCCTCTTCAGACCTCTGCAAGTTCTGCGAGACCAGGGTGGAAGGGAGCTAGTCACCGCAGGAGGGGAAGACCCCCCTGGCTTCTTCACCAGTCTGACTCATCTCTGCTTCTTGCTCCCCCTGCCCCTTCTCCGGCCTCCCCTCCTGCCCCTGAGGCTGGACTGCTCTCCTGCTCACTAAGCCCTGTTGCCTCTCCAGCTTCTGACACCTCCTCCTCTTCCCCGTTTGCTTCCTCTTCTCCCTCTTGTGGGAATGTTCAGGGAGGCAGGAGAGACAGGAGAGGATATGTTGTTTATTAATATCCTTCCTAATTTGCACTAGCAAGTTCTATTTTACATTCCCAGTGGGTAGCTGGCTGCAGGCCTGTTAAAGCCTCTCGCTATTAGGTTCCTGGTAAGTCCTCTTATGGGACGTGGGTGACACTGTGGGTTAAACCACTGCGCCTAGGGTTTGCTGATCAGAAGGTTGGCAGTTCAAATCTCCACGACGGGGTGAGCTCCTGTTGCTCGGTCTTTGCTCCTGCCAACCTAGCAGTTTGAAAGCACGTCAAAGTGCAAGTAGATAAATAGGTACCACTCCAGCGGGAAGGTAAACGGCGTTTCCGTGTGCTGCTCTGGTTCGCCAGAAGCGGCTTAGTCATGCTGGCCACATGACCCAGAAGCTGTACACCAGCTCCCTCGGCCAATAAAGCGAGATGAGCACCGCAACCCCAGACTCAACTCCATTGCCTGGTGTGCTCTGGTCCATGGGGCCACGAAGAGTCGGATCGACTAAAAGACTAAACAACAACAACAAAGAGGAAATGGTTTTAGAGAAAGAGTTAAGTCTGCACACATCCAAGGAGAGTCTTGGGGCATGGATTTTTTAACTGTGGGCTGTGGTGGTTGCGATAGTGTCAAAACCGAGCCTGGGTTGCGCCTCCATTGCCTGTGGCATCTTGAAAGAGACCACCTCTGTCTTATGTTCCTCCTGCATAATACATCGCACAGATGTGCTGAATTCACTTAGCGCCTGTCTTCTGACCCAACATCACTTTTTATATGCCGCGGATGGTGGGTGGCGGGTGGAGAGGAGGCAAGGAAGTGCACGTGAGAAGCCGCCAGGGTGGCCTCCAAGCTTCTGGCTGAGATACTGCAGCGGGGACACCGTGCGAATCCTGAGCAGGCTTCCGCAAATGAGGAGACAAGAGTTGGCTTCTTGCCCAGAAAGCAATGCTAGAGGGAGCTGAAAGGTCCACAGCAAGAGTCAGCAACATTTTTCAGCCATGGGCCGGTCCACCGGCCCTCAGACCATGTGGGGGGCCAGACTGTACTCTGAAAAAAATATATATGAATGAATTCCTGTGCCCCACAAATAACCCAGAGATGTATTTAAATAAAAGGACACATTCTACTCATGTAAAAAGTTACGCTTTACATTTTTAAGTTCGGAATAGAGTAGTTGCTTTGGAAGACGATCATCAGCCATCTGGACAACACGACCAATCCAACGAAGTTGATGCTGAAAAATTATTGCTTCAACACTGGTGATCCTTGCTTCTTCCAGTACACTGATATTAGTTCGCCTGTCTTCCCAAGTGAGGTGTAAAATTTTCCAGAGACCCCGTTGATGGAATCTTTCGAGGAGTTGGAGACGGCGTTTGTATGTGGTTCATGTTTCACAAGCATGCAGTAAGGTTGGTAGTACAATAGCTTTGTAAACAAACACTGAAGAAGAAGGACTAGATCTTTTAGGGGTCCCTTCCAACCCCACATTTCCAGGAATCTATTTCCAAGCACGCAGTGGAAATAGATTCCAGGAATCTATTTCCTGGAATCTATTGGAAATAGATTCCAGGAATCTATTTCCAAGCACGCAGTGAAATGCAAGTGCATGTGGGTTTCACGTCCTTCCACGTAAAGGCTTCCTGAGTTGTAGAAATCAGCTTCAGGAGGGCTTTGTGTACTGAAATAGATCTTTTCGAATTGAAAAGAATGTTGGAAATAATGTTTGTAAAAAAAAAAACCACCCAGAAGCCTTTCTTTTGGGTATTATATGGACAGAACTACCTAAACTCTATAGAAACTTATTCATGTATGCTACTGTAGCAAGAATGTTTGTTGTTGTTTAGTCGTTTAGTCATGTCTGCCTCTTCGTGACCCCCTGGACCAGAGCACGCCAGGCACTCCTGTCTTCCACTGCCTCCCGCAGTTTGGTCAAACTCATGCTGGCACCTTCGAGAACACTGTCCCGCCATCTCATCCTCTGCCGTCCCCTTCTCCTTGCGCCCTCCATCTTTCCCAACATCAGGGTCTTTTCCAGGGAGTCTTCTCTTCTCCGGAGGTGGCCAAAGTCTTGGAGCCTCAGCGTCAGGATCCATCCTTCCAGTGAGCAGTCAGGGCTGATTTCCTTCAGAATGGAGAGGTTTTGTGGCATCTGAATATAGACTGCATTTTTAATCAAGACTTATATTGGCTTATATCTTGATCAGGTTCCTAAATTAAATGGGCTTAGATTTTCAAAATGTTTCATGCCAGGCAGAAAAAACCTTGGCAAGAGGTTTTCTCCTAAGACAAGAGGGCCCCATTGATTTATGGTAGAAAAAACAATTCTCAAAGTCATAAAAAGGGAGAATTACATATGCTGCCCCAAGGCTGAAAAAACACTATTAAGAATGGGTAAATAAGTAAAATGATACCAATGGGCCTCACGTTAAACCTTGAGCTGAATTCTCTAAGGCCAGAAGCAAATGGGAAAAACATTTAGCTGACAGAAAAAAGAGAACATTTTTAGGAAATCTTCTAAAGCTGTTTCTTTCTCAAACTGAGAGAGTTAAAAAGGGCAATAAAATGTTGGGGAAAGGCAACTGGCTTGGCTGGAGAAGAAGCTTCTTTCTACTTTATTTTTAGGCTGGAAAGGGGGGTGAAAGGAGGAGTGTAAACTAAAGAGGCTTCTTTTAAAAGCTGTTTTTTACTGAGTTCCTTCCTTTTTACTTTGAGAAGCTTTATTCTTTTAAGAGGCTACCTATGATAATGTATGAAATATATTAGCTTAAATATATTGGCTTAAATGTAATTATGCAAAGGATTTAAGGAATGCTAGATTCTTATTTCATATGGTTGTAAGAGTTGTATTTATCCTGAAATTAAGTCAGCCACCAGCCTAGCCCCCCTGCCAGACAGAAGACGCCATCCAAGCACTCTTGATATATAGTTGTCAGGCATTTGTTTAGAAACCTTAAATGAAGGAAATCTTTCAATGTTGATGTGAACTCAAGATCCTTGACATCTGTTGAACATAAAAATGTAAGATTAAACATTTGTTTTAGAAGGCAATAGGGCAAGAGGTGAGCTGGTAATTAAGATTCCATGTAAGATATATTATTACTTATATGTCATATATATAGCTCTTTGTCTCCCTTATAAGGGCAAGGAAATGGGTGTATCTTTTGTGGGTGTATCTTTTGTGATTGGTTCTACCAAACAGCCAATAGGAATTCCAACCAGGCTGATTGGACAGAGGCAGCCACAGGAGGAGCAAAGGGGGCTGGATTAAGGGAATATAAGTGCTGGCCAGAATGGCAGGAGGCCAGGCCAGAGCTTGGTAACCATATACCACTGTGCCTCTCATTTATTTGTCTGACAAATAAATTAATATTTTAATTTCTCTATTGCTGCGTTGAATATTTCATTCCAGCTAAGCGTTAACCACAAGCAGAGGTGCTACATTTTATGGTGCCCTGTGACTCGGATAAGTGGTCTGCTGGAACGCAGCCCCTTCGCCCTACTGGGCAGGGTACAAGAGAGAGGACAACTGCTTACCCAAAGCGCGCACTGGTAAATTTTTCCAGGGGGAACGCAGAAGACTCGTCTGTCTGATACCCTGCTCACTGGCGGCGACGGAACCGGGGGAAACAGGGAACCAACCAAGGGTAAGTGCACAAAGGGATTTTTGGCCCTCCAATTAATTAGGAGGAAGAGAAGTCTTGATCAAACTTCTGCGTCTCAGTAAGGGGAAACTGAGTACGCTAGGTGGTTGGGTACATCAGATGGTGGTCTGGTGGAGGAAAAGGGAAAATTGGGAGGTAGAGTGTGGTGAAGTATCCAGCGCATTGTATGTGTGAGAAAGTACAGAGCAATCTGTAGCTGACCTGAGTGTGGAGTGGGCAGTACTTCGGTTCCTAGTAAGGCGACTTCACTAGGCAAGGAAACCCACAAAGCGTGTCTGTGAGTGACTGAGTGGATACTTCACAGGGCCATACAATGGGAGTTGGGGGTTCAAAGGGGGAAAATACACCTCTTGAGTGTATGTTAAATAATTTTAAGAAAGCCTTCTCAGGGGCATATGGAGTCAAAATGACGCCAGAGCGCTTGAGAACGTTATGTGAACTAGAATGGCCAAAACAAAATACTGAATGGCCATCCCAGGGAACCTTTGATATAAATTTAGTAAGCAAACTTTGGTCTGATATCGCCAAAGAAACTGGAGGGTGCCCAGAACAATTTCCATATATAGATTCCTGGCTGAGCACATTAAATAAAAATCCTCCATGGATAAGGGAATGCAAAGTCCAACGATGCAAATTATTGGCTGTAAAAGCTGAAGCTAGGAAAGGAATCTTGCCAAATAAACTTAAACCCATTTTTGAGGGACCAGAGGAAGAGGTGCTTCCACCTCCCCCCTATGCTCCACATCGAAGGGAGCCTAATCCAAACACTCCACCAGTTGTAACCCCGAGGCAAGAAAGTGGAATGAATAATGGGGGTGGAGTCACAGAGCTTGATTCCTTGATAGATTATGATAAATATCTTCAGGAGGCATTGGAGTCCTATAATAAAGCCCAAGCAGAAGTGGTTATTCCACCTGTGACTCCTAATAGACCTCCATCTAAAGTCTCCTTTAGTGGAACAACTGATTGCCCACCCCAAACCCCTGTACATCCAAGTCCTAGAGAAATATTACAGAAGTTACAGGGAGACCTTGATCGGTCAGCAAGCAATACAGCCAGGCGTATAAAGCTGCTAAAAGAACGCCTTGGAACAGATACCATCCCTTATGATTTGAGGCCCCTAGAGCAAAGTGAAGAGAAAGGTCACGTAGTAGCCCCTCTTAGAAGAGTATTTGATGCACTTGAGGAGCCTGCGCTGGTTAACGGGCAACCCGGACCACGGCCACCTCGAACTTCGACCCTGCAGTACATTCCATTCACAACTACGGATCTGATGAATTGGAAAACACACACCCCATCTTTTGTAGAAAAACCTCAGGCTATGATGGACTTGGTGACTTCAATAGTAAATACTCATAGCCCTACTTGGACAGATTGTCGCCAGCTCCTAAATACTCTTTTCACCACTGAGGAAAGGAGAGACATAATTGAAAAGGCACAGATATATTTGCGTGAGCAGGCCAGAGTGGGAAATATTTTTAATATTGACCGTCATCTCCAAGACAACTTTCCCTTGGAAGATCCTAATTGGGATCCAAACAATGCAATTCACCTGACCAGACTTACCACCTACCGCCAGACGCTTGTGCAAGGTATCCGCAGGGCATGTCAGAAGCCCACTAATATGTCTAAAGTTTCAGAAGTAGAACAGAAACCAAATGAGAGTCCGGGAGACTTTTTAGAGAGGCTGCAGGAAGCCTATCGTATATGGACTCCTTTTGACCCTGAAGCCCCTGAAAACAGCAGAATGATTACGGCTACATTTGTGGCCCAGTGTGCTTCTGACATTCGTAAGAAAATTCAGAAATCAGAAGGATGGGAAGGGATGCTGATGAGCCAAATTATGGCCATTGCACGCCGAGTTTATCGGAATAGGGATGAGGCTGAGAAACAAGAGAAGAAGAAGTGGCAGAAGGAAAAGATGGTGATGCTAGCCACAGCAGTGAAGCAAGACCACCGCCCCTTAAATGGAGGGAGAGGGCGAGGAAGGAATCCACCATTGGGAAGGAATCAATGTGCAAATTGCAAGAAGGAGGGTCACTGGAAGCGGGAGTGTCCTGAACCCTTGAGGTTGGAAGAAGTACGCCCAGGCCCAGGCCCAGGCCCAGGCCCAGGCTCCGGCCCAAGAAACCAGGGACGGGGACGGGGAATGATCCGAGATGGAAGATATCAGAGACCAGGACAGGGACGGAGTAGAGACAATTTTATTGGACTGGCAGAAGAGGATTTTACCCAAGACTAGGAACGACCGGACTCCATAAAGTTAGGCTTCCAGGAGCCCACGGTCACGATTCAATTAGGGAGCCATTTAATAGACTTTATGATTGATACTGGGGCTGAATACTCAGTACTCCCAGAACTATTGCAGAAAAAGGCATCCAAAAGTGTAGTCATTAAAAGTGCCACTGGACAGTCAGCTAAGAGGTCTTTCCTCCAACCTTTGGAATGCCAGATTGGGGGACATCGTTTAACCCATCAGTTTTTGTATATACCTGAGTGTCCAATACCTCTCTTAGGCAGAGATATGCTGTCCAAATTGCAGGCCCAAATCACCTTCACTCCTCGAGGTCCAGAAATGAAACTGCCATCAAAAGCAGCAGGAATAATTACCCTCTCAGTACCTAAGGAACAATCATGGCGCCTAATGTCAGCCTTGCAAGTCCAACCCACATTGGATACAGAATTAAACAAGCTCCTCCGAACTCTACAGGTGCCACCAGGAGTATGGGCCGAAAATAGCCCACCAGGAATGGCTAAGAATATAGCTCCAATTGTAGTAACCCTAAAACCTATGGCTACCCCTGTATCTGTAAAGCAATATCCCTTACCCCGGCGAGCAGCAGAGGGCATCCAGAAACATTTGGACCGCCTATTAAAATATGGTCTGCTTAAGCCTTGCCAATCAGAATGGAACACACCCCTTTTGCCTGTTCGAAAACCTGGGACAGATGAATACAGGCCAGTGCAGGACTTAAGGCTCGTAAACCAGGCTATCGAGACCTTGCACCCAAATGTACCAAACCCATATACCTTGCTGAGTTTGATCCCACCAGAAGCAACATTTTTTACTGTATTGGACTTGAAAGATGCATTCTTCTGTTGCCGGCTGGCACCACAGAGCCAACCTATATTTGCCTTCCAGTGGGAAGACCCTTTAACAGGAACAAAAGGCCAGCTAACCTGGACAAGATTGCCCCAAGGATTCAAAAATTCCCCAACTTTATTTGGCACTGCCTTGGCGAGGGATCTAACAAGTTACCCCTCAATACCGGGAGAAAAGGTGGTTCTGCAATATGTAGATGACCTTATATTAGCGGCAAAGGATTTTGATACCTGTAAAGAAGGGACAGAGGAACTGCTCCACTTGCTCTGGGAAGCTGGCTACCGAGTTTCCCAGAAAAAGGCACAGTTATGTTTAGAAAAGGTCAAATATTTGGGCTTTGACATCTCACACCAACAACGAGCATTGAGACCAGAGAGGAAAGAAGCTATTTGCCTTATCAAGGAACCTACCACAAGAAAACAACTTAGAGGATTCCTGGGAACAGCAGGGTTTTGTAGACTATGGATACCTGATTTCAGCAGTCTGGCCAAGCCCTTACATGAAAGCACTCGAGGTGCAGAAAAGGACCCATTCGTATGGGGACCTGAGCAGAAACAAGCCTTTTTAGTTATCAAACAACGACTTATGGAGGCACCAGCCCTTGGACTGCCTAATTCGGAAAAACCCTTTCAGCTGTATGTACATGAACAGAATGGGATTGCAGCGGCAGTCCTGACCCAGAGACTAGGAAGTTGGAACCGTCCAGTAGCTTATTTGTCTAAACAATTGGACTCAGTAGCAAAAGGATGGCCTCCATGCCTAAGGGCAGTAGCGGCCACTGCAAGCCTTGTCAAAGAAGCTGATAAATTTACCTTTGGCCAGACGATGTATGTGAATGTACCTCATGCTGTTCTGACACTCATGGAATATAAGGGTAGTTATTGGCTAACGAACCCAAGGATGGCTAGATACCAAGGCCTATTGTGTGAAAATCCCAGGATTCATCTACGAGTAGTGAATATGCTCAATCCAGCGACTTTGCTGCCCCTACCAGAGGTAGATGATGAAGAATCACATGATTGTCTCCAAATAATGGATGAAGTTTATTCCAGTAGACCTGATCTGAAAGATGAGCCATTGAAAAATCCAGATGTTGTATATTATACGGATGGTAGCAGTTACCTGCATGAAGGTGCCAGACGAGCAGGATATGCTGTGGTCACCAATGAGGAAGTTGTGGAAGCTGAAGCTTTGCCTGCTGGCACCTCAGCACAAAAAGCTGAACTTATAGGCTTAACTAGAGCTCTGCAGTTGGCAGCTGGATGTAAGGCAAACATCTATACTGATTCTAAATATGCCTTCTTAACCCTGCATGCACATGGAGCTCTATGGAAAGAAAGAGGTCTAATCGGAGCCCACGGGAAGGCCTTGAAATATGGACCTGAAGTAGAAATCCTGTTAGAAGCAGTATGGGCTCCAGAACAGATTGCTGTAATGCACTGCAAAGGTCATGGACGAGGAAGGGATCCAATAACCAGAGGAAATCATGCTGCTGACAAAGCAGCCCGAGAGGCAGCCCAAAAGCCTGTGGGAGGATTTATAGCAGCCCTCATACCAGAGGTAGTTCCAGAAGAAGTTAAACCTCACTATACCCCAGAAGAGAGGAAGTGGGCTGAACAGGAAGGAGCGGTTGTGAAGGACGGTTGGATGATCCTGCCGGACAATAGGATTTATGTACCTCATCATCTAGCAGGCACAATTGTAAGAAATTATCATGAATCTACTCACCTTGGCGGTACTGCAACCAGAGAGAGTCTCAGTCGGAAGTTGTATATTATTAACCTATCACAATTAGCAACTTGCATTTCACAGAAATGTGTTCTTTGTGCTAAAAACAATCCCAGGCAGGGACCGGTACAACCTCCTGGAATTCAGCATGTGGGATACGTCCCCATGGAAAGCCTAATTGTGGACTTCACAGAGCTGGTCCCTTCTAAGGGATTCAAGTATCTCCTTGTGTTTGTAGATACTCTTACCGGATGGGTTGAAGCTTTTCCCACCCGAACTGAAAAAGCACGAGAGGTAACTAAGAGACTCCTCACTGAATTGATCCCAAGGTTTGGATTACCTAGATGCATTGGAAGTGATAATGGGCCAGCGTTCATTGATCAAGTAGTACAAGATGTATGTCGAGTCCTACAAGTAAAATGGAGACTGCATGCAGCATATAGGCCTCAGAGTTCAGGGAAAACTGAAAGAATGAATCGGACTCTGAAAACCCAATTGGCAAAATTAACCCAGGAAACGGGATTGGGATGGGTAGATGTGTTACCCATAACACTGTTTCGTGTTCGGTGTGCACCCACAAAAAGACTTAAGTTGTCACCTTTTGAGCTCCTGTATGGGAGACCGCCCTCCTTTGTTCAGGATATTCCAGCTGACCTTAAACAAATAGGAGACCATGTGACACAGGGACAAGTGCAGTCTCTCTCCCGTGTTTTTGTTTCTCTTAACAGGTGGGCCCTCGAACGCACGCCGTGCAGCATTGCTGAGCCGATTCATCAGTTCCAGGCTGGCGATAGCGTATGGGTGAAAGAGTGGAAACGCGATCCACTTGCACCTAAATGGCGTGGACCTTACACCGTCTTGCTCTCTACTCCAACAGCGGTGAAGGTAGCTGAGGTGACCCCCTGGATTCATCACTCTCGTTTGAAGAAGTCCGAAGGCAGTTGGACATGCAAAGGTGACCCCTCTAATCCTTTAAAACTAACTCTCTCCAAAAACCCCTGTATCTAGCCCTACCGGGAACGGGCTAGGTCACGGGCAACATTTGACGACCGGCCTGCTGCAGCCACAACCTGGAAGCTGGCTGACCTGCGCACGCCTGAAGCTTGAGGAGCGTCTAAACCAGCGATTGTGAACGGGAAGATTCTCTTATACAATCGATTGACTGCCCCCTTGTGGAACAATTATAAGTGATATTACTCATTGGGGATCCTCGGGATATATGTTTTGGTCTTGGTGGTTCCCCATTTCTGTCATTGGGGGAATTATATTGGGGCTAATAATTATTTGCTATCACAATAAGGTAATCTTTTGTGGAAGGAATGCATATGCTAGACATCAACATGATTTCATTATTAATCCTGATCCCTTGGGAAGGGGAAGGGTCCATGAATCTGACCAAATTTGCTAAATATGGATTCCGCCATGACCACAATATGTGGGTAGGCTTAGCTGAGATGGTAGCCAATGTTGCAAATAGGACTAATTGCCTTGTTTGCTCTCTTGGGCCAGATGATTCAGAGGGAGGTATGCCCTTATTACCAATACCATTAAGTGCCATTGGTATGGTAAGCGAAATGCCACACCAAACAGAAGTACAGAATTTCCCCGGATGGAACTCAACTAAACCAATACGAGTTATACCTGTGCAAGGGGAAATCTGTGTGCATAAATCATCAGATGCAGCTGATCCTACCATGATAGGCTCTTCTCATTGTCACTATACTTGGGATTATATTAAGAATAGTCAAACCTGGGCAAACGGTACTACGTATCGAACTCGGAATACCTTGCCCTGTGCACCTCCTTTTATTCATGCATGGAAAGTGGTGTGGAACATAACTGTGACAGAAAAAGGCAATCTAACATACTGCACTGTGAACTCTCTACCCCTTTTGATATTTCGCCTTATGCACTCCACGTACCAAAAACCTCAGACCCGATGGTTGTGGTGGATATGTGGAGAATGGGCATACAAGAAACTCCCTTCCAAATGGAGTGGGACTTGTTTCTTGGGTTGGGTATTACCACCAATGTGGATTATGCCCACTAGTTCGGCCAAGCGTACACGAAGAAACGCTGATATTTCTCATATAGCAGGAGGAAGTACCCAAAGTTGGAGCGGTACTGATGATTGGCCGCCAGAGCGCATTATAGCCTATTATGATCCTGCCTCCTGGAATCCTGGTGAGCTCATACAAGGGGCACGGGATCCTATTTATAATCTAAATAGAATAATTCGATTGCAAGCAGTAGTGGAACTTGTAACCAATGCAACGGCCCAGAGTTTGAGACTTATTGCACAACAGTTGGATGAAAGTAGAGCCGCCATTTTGCAGCTGAAAATGGGAATGGATTATGTACTTGCCAGGCAGGGAGGCTTATGTGGAGTCTTGAACTTGACAGGGAATGCCTGTTGCTTTAACATTTCAGATAATGGTGAGGCAATCCGTGTGTTGGCTACAAAGATGGAGAATATAGCACATGTCCCAGTACAAACATGGGAAGGATGGGATATGGGATGGCTCACCAATTGGTTACCTAATGTCACAGGACTTAAAGGGATACTATTGTCTTGCTTGTTTTTCTTGACAGTAGTGGTAATGGTTTTATGTATGATGCCATGTATCATTTCATGTTTTAGAAGTACAATTAGCAAGATGGTTTCAAATGAAACTCTACCTCATATCATGGCCCTATACAGAGCTTTACCTCAGGAATATGATGAAGGTCAAGCTATCAAGGACACTTGGGATGAAGGTCCTTGAGCTTGAAAGGGGGGAATGTGGCATCTGAATATAGACTGCATTTTTAATCAAGACTTATATTGGCTTATATCTTGATCAGGTTCCTAAATTAAATGGGCTTAGATTTTCAAAATGTTTCATGCCAGGCAGAAAAAACCTTGGCAAGAGGTTTTCTCCTAAGACAAGAGGGCCCCATTGATTTATGGTAGAAAAAACAATTCTCAAAGTCATAAAAAGGGAGAATTACATATGCTGCCCCAAGGCTGAAAAAACACTATTAAGAATGGGTAAATAAGTAAAATGATACCAATGGGCCTCACGTTAAACCTTGAGCTGAATTCTCTAAGGCCAGAAGCAAATGGGAAAAACATTTAGCTGACAGAAAAAAGAGAACATTTTTAGGAAATCTTCTAAAGCTGTTTCTTTCTCAAACTGAGAGAGTTAAAAAGGGCAATAAAATGTTGGGGAAAGGCAACTGGCTTGGCTGGAGAAGAAGCTTCTTTCTACTTTATTTTTAGGCTGGAAAGGGGGGTGAAAGGAGGAGTGTAAACTAAAGAGGCTTCTTTTAAAAGCTGTTTTTTACTGAGTTCCTTCCTTTTTACTTTGAGAAGCTTTATTCTTTTAAGAGGCTACCTATGATAATGTATGAAATATATTAGCTTAAATATATTGGCTTAAATGTAATTATGCAAAGGATTTAAGGAATGCTAGATTCTTATTTCATATGGTTGTAAGAGTTGTATTTATCCTGAAATTAAGTCAGCCACCAGCCTAGCCCCCCTGCCAGACAGAAGACGCCATCCAAGCACTCTTGATATATAGTTGTCAGGCATTTGTTTAGAAACCTTAAATGAAGGAAATCTTTCAATGTTGATGTGAACTCAAGATCCTTGACATCTGTTGAACATAAAAATGTAAGATTAAACATTTGTTTTAGAAGGCAATAGGGCAAGAGGTGAGCTGGTAATTAAGATTCCATGTAAGATATATTATTACTTATATGTCATATATATAGCTCTTTGTCTCCCTTATAAGGGCAAGGAAATGGGTGTATCTTTTGTGGGTGTATCTTTTGTGATTGGTTCTACCAAACAGCCAATAGGAATTCCAACCAGGCTGATTGGACAGAGGCAGCCACAGGAGGAGCAAAGGGGGCTGGATTAAGGGAATATAAGTGCTGGCCAGAATGGCAGGAGGCCAGGCCAGAGCTTGGTAACCATATACCACTGTGCCTCTCATTTATTTGTCTGACAAATAAATTAATATTTTAATTTCTCTATTGCTGCGTTGAATATTTCATTCCAGCTAAGCGTTAACCACAAGCAGAGGTGCTACAGTTTGATCTTCTTGCAGTCCATGGGACTCTCAAGAGTCTCCTCCAGCACCAGAATTCAAAAGCATCCATTCTTCGGCGATCAGCCTTCTTTATGGTCCAGCTCTCACTTCCATACATCACTACTGGGAAGACCAGAGCTTGAACTATATGGACCTTTGTTGGCAAGGTGATGTCTCTGCTTTTTAGAATGCTGTCTAGGCAAGAATGTTACTCGCCCCAAAATGGAAAGAAGCAGAAGTCCCGGCAAAGGAGGGATGGATACAAATACACATGGAATATGCAGAAATGGCGAAACTCACCAGGAAAATAAGAAATCAAGAGAACAAACTTTTTTTAAAGCAATGGAAATGGTTTTTTTGAATATTTACAGATAAATTGTGAACAGATTGGCAGGATTGCTGTAACAACCTGCAGCTTTATAAGAGTATATATTTAAAGCAGACGAATAAACGAGCAAATTAAGTTAATTTGGAGATGCAGAAGATATTTAAAATAAACTTAAGGAACTGCAGAAAGAGGGGGAACGAAGTCGAGGATGGAAATGTTAAAGTGATTGCAAAATTAGTGAAATGTATAAATCTGAAAAGCATTTTAAAAAAGAAAATAGTTGGTTTTTTTTGGTGGCTAAAAAAAGGCCCCAGCCTTGGCTGTACTCGTCTCTCTCCAGTTTTAATTTTCCTCCAGCTGGGCGAGCTGTCGGAGGTGCAGAGCAGTTCAGGCAGAAGGCGGGAGTTCCTGGCCATTGATCTCACGCCACAACAGGGAAGGATGACGCTCCTGGGGCCACGGACTCCACCATCTGCTTGCGGAATTCAGAACCGAAACCTCTCCGTCTCCCTCTCAAATCTTCTGCCTCCCATCCACAGCTCTCTCTCCCCACACACACAGGGCATTGGCACCGAATCTCACCCCACATGAATGGAACGCACAGTGGAACAAAGACACTTCTCTTGAATTTAAGGGATGTGTGGGGAGGTTCTCTTAAGGAAAACCCTTGGAGGAATGGTGATGAGGTAAGGTAAAGGTAAAGGACTTCTGGACAGTTAAAGGTAAAGGGACCCCTGACCATTAGGTCCAGTCATGGCTGACTTGGGTTGCGGCGCTCATCTCGCTTTCTTGGCTGAGGGAGACGGCTTACAGCTTCCGGGTCATGTGGCCAGCATGACTAAGCCGCTTCTGGCGAACCAGAGCAGCGCATGGAAACGCCATTTACCTTCCCGCCGGAGCGGTACCTATTTATCTACTTGCCCTTTGAGGTGCTTTCGAACTGCTAGGTTGGCAGGAGCTGGGACTGAGCAACTGGAGCTCACCCCGACACAAGGATTCAAACCACCGACCTTCTTATTGGCAAGTCCTGGGCTCTGTGGTTTAACCCTCAGTCAAAGGCAACTATGGGGTTGTGTCGCTCATCTCGCTTTCAGGCCAAGGGAACCTGCACTTGTCCACAGACAGCTGTTGTAAGAAAATACTGCTCCTTTTCCTTTATGGGGTACCCAAGAGCCCATATGGGATGTGGGTGGCGCTTTGACTGGACCCCGTCCAGGGGTCCTTTACCTACCAGCTAAACATCACAATGCTGGCCACATGACCCGGAAGCTTACGCGGCTCCCTCGGCCAATAAAGCGAGATGAGCACAGCAACCCCACAGTCGGCCATGACTGGACCTAATGGCCAGGGGTCCCTTTACCTTAAACATCGCAATATAAGGATCTATCACAATGTCTGAAATAAGGATGGAGCTCTGTAGAGGCATGGGCTGACTTCATGGTTTTCCCCACATTGTGATTTGCTTCTCAATATTCTCTGGTTGGCCTCTGTTATTTTCTCCTACCGATAGAGAACCTACAAAAGGACTCTGTATGGGCTCCAGTCAAAGGTGACTCTGGGGTTGCGGCGCTCTTTCAGGCCGAGGGAGCCGGCGTTTGTCCACAAACAGCTTTCCAGGTCATGTGGCCAGCAGGACTTGCGCTTCTGGCGCAACAGGCCACCGTGATGGAAACCAGAGCGCATGGAAACGCTGTTTACCTTCCCACCGCAGCGGTACCTATTTATCTAATTGCCATGGTGTGCTTTCAAACTGCTAGGTTGGCAGGAGCTGGGACAGAGCAACAGGAGCTCACCCCGTTGCGGGGATTCGAACCGCCAACCTTCCGATCGGCAAGCCCAAGAGGCTCAGTGATTTAGACCACAGTGCCACAATCATCCCTCCATTTCCATTGCATTTCCCTGATGAAATGTAAGCAAGTTACGAATTTCACAGAATCAGAATAATAAAAGTGCAGGTTTGGGTTTGAGAAAGGAGGCAGATTTGTGAAGATTAATGATATTAAGACTGTTTTGATTTATGGAAGTGATGTTATATGGAAAACGTCTGGCTATGGCTACTGGATAAAAAAATAATATCCACGCAGGATTACAAACTGTTTTAACCAGCTTGTGGAGACTATCAGAGGTCACAAAGAGAAAGGAAAAATATTTGAAAATAACAACAAGAGATGTGGAAAAACAAGAAGAAAGGACTGGACAGTACTGTGAACATCATATGGTCAGATTTGTGGACATTAAAACAGCAGCAAGAAGCAAGAAGTTGATTGGATCCCCTTCGGAACTTGAAATATGGGTACCCCCAACAAAAATTTAAAATTTGGCTGTGTAATCTGGAATTTATGTAATTTGGTTTGATTTGATGTGATTGGTTGGTTAATAAAAATTATTCTTAAAAATATATATATATATACTCGGAGTCGAGAGTGGATTTCATGCTCTTTATTCAGCTCATAGTGGTGAGGAGGACTGGAAATTCCCCCACAATATCTGCTTTATATACATTATTTACACAATGGGCCCCACGTGATTGGCTATTTCTGGGATTCTCCTGTAGGCCAATCAGGCTGCGGATTCACTTCCACCTGGAGCTGGATTGGGTGGCTCCTGTGAACCAATCAGACTGCTGCATTCTGGACCCTATTGTTCTAGGACCAATCAGACTGCTGCATTCTGGATCCTATTGAACTCAGTACATAACACTGGCAGAACCAGAATACTTGCAAATTTATGAATGAAATGAAGTGATTATTCCAGGAACTGCCCTTACTGCCCTTTGAAACCTGAGAAAGGATAAATGTCTAAATTTTGAGACAGGAGGAAGAATATTTGGGGTGATGAGGGCAGGGATTTACTGTCCCCGCAACACTGATGAGTTCAACTCAACGCAGAGATTCCAGATGTCCCATTGTGAATGATCCAGAGTTAATCGCCCATTGCCCGTCTCCCCAACCCCCTCAAGGGCCCCTTGTCCAATCGCCTTCCTCCCTGCCTGCTCCCATTTGCATAGTCAAAAGGAGCTCATTAATATTACACAGCGGAGCGGCTTTCGGTTAATTATGGAACACGATTCCCAGCCTAACTTACACGCTATTAATCAGATGTCTTCTCAGCTAAGTCAGCACATGGCGGGTGTAATTAAGTGCTGGCTAATGAATTTTGGTAATTAAGCCGGTTGTCGGAGGGTGCTGTTTCAGAAAAGATGGAAGAAAAGATGGAGAGGAGGAGGAAAAAAGCAAAAGTGAGTGGTTTGTAAGAGGCCAGCGCTGAGATCTGAGCAGGTGGAATGATGTACTGAGGCTGCTTCCACTGCTATATAATAAAAATGGAATGTCCTACGTGCTGCGCAGGCCATAGAACTGACTGATGCTGTCTATGTACAAAGAGCCAAGAATGTCCATTCTGAAGCGAGATCAAGGGATACACCCGTAGCCACCTTTGCCAACGTGGACCCATGCAGCCGTTTGGGAGGGCTGGAGACTGGCTGCCCCTCTCTGGGGGTTCAGGCAGGAGGGACCCCCGCACACTTGATGTGCAGATTAAACTTGTGACCTTTGCCAGCTCCCTCCATTGGGAAGGACCCAAAACCTGGACCATGCCAACAACTGCCAGGGAGGGTGTCAAACAAATGGTCCTAAAAACCAGTGGCATAGCAATGGGGGTGGGGTCAGTGGCCCTGCGCGCAAAATTATCAATGGGAGCAAAATTTCAAAAGAAAAAAAATCCTAGCACTTCAATGTTTACTGCTGTCCTCTTCCACGCTGTGATTTGTGCCTCCTCAGGTTCAGAAAGCGCCTTTTTAAACAGAAATTACCTATTGCATGGACTCACGACAAACAAACAAGCAGGCAGAAAGTTCATTTTTCTGCCTCTGATTTTAGGCTTATTGAAAGTGAGGAGGAATTAAACCACCTTTTAATGAGGGTGAAAGAGGAGAGCGCAAAATATGGTCTGAAGCTCAACAGCAAAAAAACGAAGATCATGGCCACTGGGCCCATCACCTCCTGGCAAATAGAAGAAATGGAGACAGAAGAAATGGAGACAGTGAGAGATTTTACTTTCTTGGGCTCCATGATCACTGCAGATGGTGACAGCAGTCACAAAATTAAAAGACGCCTGCTTCTTGGGAGAAAAGCAACGACAAACCTAGACAGCATCTTAAAAAGCAGAGACATCACCTTGCCAGCAAAGGTCCGTATAGTTAAAGCCATGGTTTTCCCAGTAGTGATGTATGGAAGTGAGAGCTGGACCATAAAGAAGGCTGATCGCCAAAGAATTGATGCTTTTGAATTCTGGTGCTGGAGGAAACTCTTGAGAGTCCCATGGACTGCAAGAAGATCAAACCTCTCCATTCTGAAGGAAATCAGCCCTGAGTGCTCACTGGAAGGACAGATCCTGAAGCTGAGGCTCCAAGACTTTGGCCACCTCATGAGAAGAGAAGACTCCCTGGAAAAGACCCTGATGTTGGGAAAGATGGAGGGCACAAGGAGAAGGGGACGACAGAGGACGAGATGGTGGGACAGTGTTCTCGAAGCTACCAGCATGAGCTTGACCAAACTGCGGGAGGCAGTGGAAGACAGGAGTGCCTGGTGTGCTCTGGTCGAGGACGTCACGAAGAGTCGGACATGACTAAACGACTAAACAACAACAACCCAGTCTTTCTCAATCATGTGTTCCCAGATGTCCTTGCACTACGAATCCCATCTTCCAGCACTGGGCATGCTGGCTAGGAATGAGAGGAGTGGTAGCTGAACAACATCTAGGGACCCACAGTCGAGAAGGGCTGCTCTAACCACTACACCACACTGCCAATGGTCTCATTCACTCCTGCATTTCAGGGGGTTGAACTAGATGACCCTCGGAGCCCCTTCGACTTTCAGAATTCTGGTTCCTTTTTACGCAGAGCTTGTGCTCAGAATGCACTTTGAATTCCTCTCTTGACTTTTTCTTTTTTTCCTTTAAGTAAAACTTTGAACACCTGCTGGAATTTGATCAAGTGGGGTCGATTTCGGGTTGCTGTCCTCTTGCTCTGCAGAGTAATAGGCAGAATGATAGACATTTATAAAATTATGCCTGGGATGGAGAAAGTAGAGAGAGAGAAAAGGGGTTTTCCGCCCGCCCCCCACTCCCTCTCATAACACTAGAAACCGTGGACAGCCGCTAAAGCTGAACATTGGGAGATTGAGGACAAATTTCAAAAAGGAGTTCTTCACGCAGCGCAAACTGCGGAACTCCTTGCCACAGTAGGCAGTGATGGCCATCCACCTGGATGGCTTTAAAAGAGGATTAGACATATTCACAGGGGAGAGGGCTATCGAAGGCTACTAGCCACAGTGGCTGTGATCTGCTGCCACACTCTCAGGCAGAAAAGCATCTGAATACCAATTACTGGAAACCAGGGATAGGCAACCTAAGGCCCGGGGGCCGGATGTGGCCCAATAGCCTTCTAAATCCGGCCCCTGGACGGTCTGGGAATCAACATGTTTTTACATGAGTAGAATGTGTGCTTTTATTTAAAATGCATCTCTGGGTTTTCGGGGGGGGCATAGGAATTCGTTCATTTCCCCCCCCCCCTTGAAAATATAGTCTGGCTCACCAAATGGTCTGAGGGACGGTGTACCGGCCCATGGCTGAAAAAGGTTGTTGACTATGACAAGGAAAATCATGATTTTAAGGGAAAATGGGGACTTTTTCCAAATTACCAAAAAAGACAACAAAATGATTTGGACTCCTTGGCAGGTTTTTTGAATAAACACCCACAAATTTATTAGTTGAATACATGATAGATAAGGCAATGATATGTACAATTTTATAATATGCAGAGAACAATATGTGCAGGCACTCCTGTCTTCCACTGCATTCTGGATCCTATTGTTCTAGGATTCTGCTCAGAACATAACAAGTGGCGTCTGACCAAGACACTTTCCCCATTTAACTGAATCCAGTTATGATATTTTCAGGTCGTATCCGGTAGCCCAATAACCTTTCCACCATGTTGCCCCTCTCTTGCTCTCCTTCCTGGTGAGAGGAGCAGAGACTCAGCTGTGAGGAAGGAGGAGAGATCACCTCTCATTACTGCAATGCTCTCTGTGTGGGGCTTCCCTTGCGCAGGATCCCAAAGCTGCAGTCAGTGTAGGATGCCGCAGCACGATTGCTGACAGAAGCGAGGCCTTGTCCACATATAACTCCTGTGCTCAGAGATCTGCCCTGGTTGCCGATTTGCTGCTGGGTCAGTTTCAAGGTATTGCTGTTGGTATACAAAGCCCGGACAAACTGGGGGCCAGTTTACCTGCGAGATTGCTGTACCTCATGTGCGGCCACTGGACCATTTTGATCAGCAAAATTGCGACTGACGCCACATAATACCCCTTTCCACATTTGTAAGAGAACAGTTGATTAGTGCGGCAGTGCCTATACTTTGGAACTCCCTGCCTCTTGATACAAAGCAGGTGCCTTCTCTGTACTTTTTGGGGGGTACATTCTTAGAAAGCTGAGCCCCTTCTAATCTGTTTTCCTATTTTAACTTCTGCGTGTATCAAAGTACGGTTGTGAATTCTTCTTCGTTTCACCGTTTTATCCTTCGGAAAAACCCAGCAAGTCTGCAATTCTGTGGTTTCCAACCGATTGCAGCCCCGAGACTCTGTCTGGCCAGGCAAGAAAGCCTATGTCTGCCCCAGAAGCAGCTGTTGCTTTTGCTACAGATGAGCCTTCCAAGCGTTTTGCTCCGATTCTCCAGAGCTGGCATGCGGGAAGGCCAACTGGTTATTCTGCCGCTTTCGTTCCTTGTAACCTCTGCCACATCCGATCAGGGAGAAACTGCCTCTCAATCTGCTTTGACATCCCCTGTTATCGCTGGACAAGGCAGAGGTTCGCCTGTCCCTGCGTCCCACACGCCTGGATTAGCCCAATGGCCCACCCAGGACCAGCTGTGTGGAGGCAGGAACATGCTTGCGCAGGAAAGCCACAGCCTCAGCCTTGCCAAGGGAGGTTGCCCACCAGCTGTTGGGATGAAGAGGGGCGCTTCTTATTCTGACCCCCCTAAGACATCTCCCCCTGCTCATACTGGCCAAATATGTGGGAATGTTCAGGGCGGCAGAACCTCTCCATTCTGAAGGAAATCAGCCCTGAGTGCTCACTGGAAGGACAGATCCTGAAGCTGAGGCTCCAAGACTTTGGCCACCTCAGGAGAAGAGAAGACTCCCTGGAAAAGACCTTGATGTTGGGAAAGATGGAGGGCACAAGGAGAAGGGAAGGATAGAGGACGAGATGGTGGGACAGTGTTCTCGAAGCCACCAGCATGAGTTTGACCAAACTGCGGGAGGCAGTGGAAGACAGGAATGCCTGGCGTGCTCTGGTCCAGAGTCGGACACGACTCAACAACAACTTTTCCATGCCTCCAAGGAGCTCAAGGGAGAAAGTGTCCGCATGGCCCACAATTTCTAGGCACAGATCCGAGCGCTTTCCCTTTGCATTGCTCCTTACCCAGGAGAAAACCTGCTCTTTGGTGCTGAACTGGAGCAAATGTCAACTGGACCAAACCCGAGTTGCCCTTTGCTCCGATTCTGCGCCAAAGAATGGATTTCCCCAGGGGTAAACAGCATGACAAGTGGAAGCATAGACGAGCCCTAAACCACGGGATGAACTTTCTGGTGGCAAGAGCTGTTCGATGGTGGAATGGCTAGAGGGCACCAGGTTGGGGAAGGGGACTTTACGACAACCTTGTGAGGTGGGGACACTCATGGCTTTCTCCTCTTCTCTGTGCACTCCTCTCAAGACAGCGCTGCAGCTCAGGCAGAGAAAGATCTAGCAATTGGCTATATCTCTGCGCTCGGCACCTGCAATTTTATGAATGGAGCCAGTTCCAGAGATCACCATGGCAACATGCCTGATTCCCCCCTCCCGCTATTTCTTAAGGAGACTGACAAAAACCTGGGACTCTTCTCCCCCACGTCCTCCAAAAGCTTGTCCGCCAAAAGAGGCTTGCAGAGGATTACAATGGATTCTTCATCTGCCTTCCAACCCGGGCAGATCTCTGTTTCTGCAACTTGCCCTCCTTCTGCCTGCTTATAGAGTATTCCCTCTCTCTCCAGTGCCTGCCTTAGAATCATGGAGCTGTAGAGTTGGAAGGGACCAGGAGGTCATCCAGTCCAGCCCCTGCAACAACAACAACAACAACAACAACAACAATAAATTATTATTTATTCCCCGCCCATCTGGCTGGGCTTCCCCAGCCACTCTGGGCAGCTTCCAACCAAATATCAAAATACAGCAATACATCAAACATTAAAAGCTTCCCTAAAGGGGGCTGCCTTCAGATGACTTCTAAAAGTCAGATAGTTGTTTATTTCCTTGACATCTGGTGGGAGGGCGTTCCACAGGGCGGGCGCCACTACCAAGAAGGCCCTCTGCCTGGTTCCCTGTAACTTTGCTTCTCACAATGAGGGAACCGCCAGAAGGCCCTCGGCGCTGGACCTCAGTGTCTGGACAGAATGATGGGGGTGGAGATGCTCCTTCAGGTATACTGGACCAAGGCTGTTTAGGGCTTTCAAGGTCAGCAACAACACTTTGAATTGTGCTCGGAAACGTACTGGGAGCCAATGTAGGTCTGTCAGGACCGGTGTTATTTGGTCTTGGCAGTCACTCCCAGTCAGAGAGGTATAATAACAACAACAACAACAACAATAATAATAATAATAATACTGCAGTGGTACCTCGGGTTACATACGCTTCAGGTTACAGACTCCACTAACCCAGAAATAGTACCTCGGGTTAAGAACTTTGCTTCAGGATGAGAACAGAAATTGTGCGGCGGCAGCAGGAGGCCCCATTAGCTAAAATGGTGCTTCAGGTTTAGAACAGTTTCAGGTTAAGAACGGACCTCCAGAATGAATTAAGTTCTTAACCTGAGGTACCACTGTAATAATTATAATAATAATATATTTATACCCCACCCATCTGGTTTCCCCAGCCACTCTAGGTGGCTTCCAACAAAATATTAAAAGTGCCATTACTTCCCTTGATCCAGAGACAAGACTTCTGTTGATGCAGTCTAGGACTGCATGGGGGGAGCAGCTGCAGTTGTGGGTCCAGGTGTGGGACATCTGCAGCCTTCCAGGTGCTTCTTGGAAACTCGCTCAGGTATCAAGATGCCTGGCAGGTGAGTGAGCTGGCTGCTCTGGTTTCATTTAGCTGTCTGTTTTTGCTCCATCTGTTCTCCTAGGCTCTCTCTGCCCCCCTCCCCTGCAAGCACGCACAGAGCCCTCCATGGCACAGGAAGCAGCTTGCAGCTCATGCCAAGGGCGCCCAGTCCTGCACGACAGTGACATGTGCGTGGCGCCGTAAGGAAGGTGCACAGATGTTCTGGGCGTCACCCCTCGCTCTGCCCTCCATCAGCGGAGGATGATACTGCCAGCCTCTGGCTGGAACAGAGGAGGCCAAGAACAGAGATCTCTCATGGAGGCCTCTGCTACAGCGCCAGGGCCAAAGTAAAAGGGATGCGTTCCGTTCCCATAGAAATGTTTTCCTCCCCTGAGAGAGGAAGGATGTCCCTCTCGCTATCTGCTTTCTTCCCCATGCAGAACCACCGGCCTTTGGTCACATCCCAACACTTGCAACAAGGACACATGTTCCCAACAGCCGGCTGCAGAGGAGGGTGAGCAAGAGAATCGAGGATCTGGAAACCAAGCCTTATGAGGAACAGTTGAAGGATCTGGGGACTTTTAGTCTGGGAAAGAGGAGAGGAGATGTAAAAGCCGTTCTCAAATATCTGGAAGAGGGAACATGCCTGTTTTCTGCTGCTCTGGAGGGCAAGACTCGAACGCATGGCTTCAAGCTACAAAAAAGGAGATTCCGGCTCAACATCAGGAAGAACTTTCTGACAGTAAGTTTGAGAGTGGAACGATCTCCCTTGGAGGCTTTTGAGCAGAGGTTGGACGGCTGTCTGTCACGGATGCTTCAGCTGAGATTCCTGCATTGCAGAGGGGTGGACTAGAGGACCCCAGGGGATCCCTTCTAACTCTGAAATAGAAGGTAAAGGTAAAGGGACCATTAAAAAGGCTGATTGCCGAAGAATGGATGCTTTTGAATTCTGGTGCTGGAGGAGACTCTGGAGAGTCCCATGGACTGCAAGAAGATCAAACGTATCCATTCTGAAGGAAATCAGCCCTGAGTGCTCACTGGAAGGACAGATCCGGAAGCTGAGGCTCCAATACTTTGGCCACCTCATGAGAAGAGAAGACTCCCTGGAAAAGACCCTGTTGTTGGGAAAGATGGAGGGCACAAGGAGAAGGGGACAACAGAGGACGAGATGGTGGGACAGTGTTTTGGAAGATATAAACATGAGTCTGACCAAACTGCGGGAGGCAGTGAAAGACAGGAATGCCTGGCATGCTCTGGTCCATGGGGTCACGAAGAGTCGGACACGACTAAACGACTAAACAACAGCAAAGTGACCCTTGACCATCAGGTCCAGTTGTGGCCGACTCTGGGGTTGCGCGCTCATCTCGCTTTACTGGCCAAGAGAACTGGCGTACACCTTCCGGGTCATGTGTCCAGCATGGCTAAGCCACTTCTGGCAAACCAGAGCAGTGCACAGAAACGCCGTTTACCTTCCTGCCAGAGAGGGCCTTCTGGCGGTTCCCTCACTGCGAGAGGCCAAGTTACAGGGAACCAGGCAGAGGGCCTTCTCGGTAGTGGCGCCCGCCCTGTGGAATGCCCTCCCATCAGATGTCAAAGCGATAAACATCTACCTGACATTCAGAAGACATCTGAAGGCAGCCCTGTTCAGGGAAGTTTTTATTATGTGACATTTTAGTGTATCTTTCATCTTTGTTGGAAGCCGCCCAGAGTGGCCGGGGAAACCCAGCCAGATGGGCGGGGTACAAATAAATTATTATTATTATTATTATTATTATTATTATTATTATTATTATTAATCTACTTGCACTTTGACGTGCTTTCGAACTGCTAGGTTGGCAGGAGCAGGGACCGAGCAACAGGAGCTCACCCTGTCGTGGGGATTTGAACTGGATCAGCAAGTCCTAGGCTCTGTGTCCCTCTAACTCTACAATACTACGATTGAATTCTATGCCTCTAGATGGGCCCTTGGCCTGATCCAGCAGCCAGACTCCTCTTATATTCTCACGCTCCACACCTGTTCCCCTCCTCGCTCTCCCGCTTGTTCCTGTGACAGCCCTGCTGTCCCCTGTGGGGCAGTGGAACAGCGGGACCCTTGTACGCCTGAGAGCTGCCGGGAAAGAAAGGGAAAGGGAGGAAAGAGCGCTTGTAAATTCAATCCCGATCAAAGAAGCTGGGCTCTCGCTTGGCCCCCGGAAGCCTCCAGCTCCATCTGCTCAGAATTAATGTCAAAAAAAGCTCTGCCCTGGGTCTCCAATTGCTCAGCTTTGTGTCCTTTTCTTCTCCAGCAAAAGAGAGAGAGAGGTGGAGGAAGAGTTCACTGACTAATAGGATTATGCACACTTCATTATTGAGATTGTCTCCACCGACTCTGGCCTCCTCGCTTCCAAGCGGAATTTGGGGACCTGAGAGATGACCGGATTATGTGTGGAGGCTGTAAGAAATGGGGCAGTGGGGTTGGGTTGAGTTAGAGGGTTGCGTGGGGTTCATGCGCCTGGTGGAATCCAGCTGAGGCCATGCTTCCTGCCGACATCCGTAGCCAACCCTTCCCCAACTCCAAAAGTCAAATTCACCTCCAGCGGAATAATTGATGCAAATTCCTCCGCAATTATGCAAGTGTTATTGGCTTATTTGATCTAGTACATCAATCACATTTATTCCACTGATTTATTAGATTGCGGAGGCAAGCTTGGCTCGGCTCTGGCAGGAGCGGGGAGGGTACGCTTTGTTTGCGCCGCCCTCGCACATTGTTAATCCCCCAGAGAAAAGGCCTCGTTCGGCTTTGTGTGCGCGGCTGAGACAGCGCATCCCGCCACTGGGAGATGGGAAACATCCGCCCAAAATAAGGGATGTGGGAAAGGGGGTTGTCTGTGCATGCTGCCTGGGTGGTTTCAGCACTCTGGACAGAGGCTGCGTCTTCCTAATGCCCCACAGAATCATAGAGTGTAAGAGTTGGAAGGGGTCCCCAAAGGACATCTAGTCCAGCCCGCTGCAAATGCAGGAATCTCAGCTATAGAATCCAATCTTCACCACTGTGCTCAGTTCCGGGTACCCGAGTTTGAGAAGGATAGATGATCAAGGGCCTCTCTCGCCCTGACCTAGCCACTGTGATCCACGCAACGGTCACCTCCAGACTGGATTTTTGTAACTCGCTCTACGTGGGGCTGCCCTTGAGACTGACCCAGAAACTCCAGCGGGTGCAGAATGCCGCATCGAGGCTCCTTACGGGGTCCTTGCCGCAGGATCACATTCATCCAGTGCTATACCAGCTGCACTGGCTCTCAGTGGAGTACAGGAACAGGTTTAAGGTGCTGGTTTGAACTTTTAAAGCCCTATACGGCCTAGGACCCTTGTACCTACGGGACCGCCTCTCCTGGTATGCCCCACGAAGGACCTTACAGTCTTCAAACAAAAACATCTTGGAGGTCCTGGGCCACAGGGAGGTTAGGCTGACCTCAACCAGAGCCAGGGCCTTTTCGGTCGTGGCCCCGATCTGGTGGAACGCTCTGTCACAGGAGACTAGGGCCCTGCGGGACTTGACATCTTTCCGCAGGGCCTGCGAGACAGAGCTGTTCCACCAGGCCTTTGGCCAAGGCACAGCCTGACTCCTTCCTTCGGTAATCCTCACAGAACTCTAGCCCAATGGTTCCCATTCATTTGATTTTGAATTGATTGTTGAATGAATTGATTTTAGAATGCATGTCAATTAATTGATTGTGGTTTTATGTAAACTGTGTTACTTTTATTGTTGTTAGCCGCTCTGAGCCTGGCTTCAGCTGGGGAGGGCGGGATATAAATAAAATATTATTAGGAATGGTTGATAGAGTTGGGTATGTTTAGCCCAGAGAAGAGGAGGCTGAGAGATAGAGTACCCATCTCCAAACATCTGAACAGCTGTCATATGGAAGATTCGTATTTATTTGTTTGATAAAATTTATGCACCGGTTGATTTCAAGAAACCTCAAAGAGGAAGAGTGGCTTATAAAATGAATGGTTTATGCCATAATGACAAGGTTAACCAGTGTAACAAGAAACTAAGAGGAGGGGGGAATTATTAAAGATTGGGGGATATTGGTGGAATATTTGAAAAACTCATGTATGCAAATAAGCTCATTAGCAGGATTAACGTAAAACAAGCAGTTAAACAGATTGTTATGCGATACTAAAGAATAACCTAGAGATGGAGTAATGTGGAACATGCAGTCCGAAAATTAAAATTTAAAAGAAACCACAAAAGGAGGGAAGTCAAATATATGTGCACGTGATTTTTGAACATCCATAAACTTCTTTTGAAAAACCGAAAAATAAAATTATTTTTTTTAAAAATCAGTTGGAAGATTATGTTTTTGTTTGATAAAATTTATGGACCGCTTGATTGCAAGAAACTTCAAAGAGGTTTAGAAAAAGATAAAACGATAAAAATCAAGGGGGGGGGAATCGCAACCCTACTTTAAAACGTACAAAAGTAAAGATACTAAACAAATCAAAATTGTTTCAACTGGGTAGACTTGTCTAAACAAGAATGATGGACTCTCCTTCCTTGGAGGTTTTTTTTTTTTTTAGATTTTTATTAAAGTTTCAAAAATTATATAAAAACAAAACAAACAATAATACAAACAATAATACTAACAGACAAAAGTAAAAACAAGTATAATTTCAATCCCTTGTTTTCTTATAACTTACTTCCCCGACTTCCTCATACCTCCCCTTTCTGTATTCCAATTTCTAATTTATTAATTCAGCAAATCCTTTCCCTTAATTTTCATTTAATTTGTAACTTTTCTTTTCTTTTTACTTATCCATTACAGCTGGAAACCACATAATTTCTAAACCAACGTCATTCTAACATTCATTAATTTTGCAATGTTTCTTGAGATAGTCCTTAAATTTCTTCCAATCTTCTTCCGCCGTCTCTCTCCCCTGGTCTCGGATTCTGCCAGTCATTTCTGCCAGTCCCATATAGTCTATCACCTTCATCTGCCATTCTTCCAAGGTGGGTAGGTCTTGTGTCTTCCAGTACTTTGCGATGAGTATTCTTGCTGCTGTTGTAGCATACATAAAAAATGTTCTATCCTTCTTTGGCACCAATTGGCCGACAATACCCAAGAGAAAGGCCTCTGGTTTCTTCAGAAAGGTATATTTAAATACCTTTTTCAGTTCATTATATATCATTTCCCAGAACGCCTTAATCTTTGGACACGTCCACCAGAGGTGAAAGATTGTACCTTCATTTTCTTTACATTTCCAACATTTATTGTCAGGCAAGTGGTAAATTTTTGCAAGCTTGACTGGGGTCATGTACCACCTATAAATCATTTTCATAATATTCTCTCTTAGGGCATTACATGCCGTAAATTTCATACCGGTGGTCCACAACTTTTCCCAGTCAGCAAACATAATGTTATGACCAATATCTTGTGCCCACTTAATCATGGCTGACTTCACCGTTTCATCCTGCGTATTCCATTTCAACAGCAAGTTATACATTTTTGACAAATTTTTAGTATTGGATTCTAACAATTCTGTTTCCAATTTTGATTTTTCCACCTGGAAGCCAATTTTCCTGTCCAACTTATAAACCTCCATTATTTGATAATAATGAAGCCAGTCTCGCACTTTATCTTTTAATTTCTCAAAGCTCTGCAATTTCAGTTTGTCCCCTTCTTGTTCCAAAATTTCCCAATATTTCGGCCACTTGGACTCCATATTGAGCCTTTTCACAGCCTTTGCCTCCATTGGCGACAACCACCTTGGGGTTTTATTTTCCAGCAAGTCTTTATATCTAATCCAGACATTATATAATGCTTTCCTGACAATATGATTTTTAAAGGCTTTATGAGCTTTGACCTTGTCATACCACAAATATGCATGCCATCCAAAAATATTGTTAAAACCTTCTAAGTCCTTCCTTGGAGGTTTTTCAACAGGGGTTGGTTGGTTGCATGGCTGTCTGTCTGGGATTCTTTAGCTGTGGTTCCTGCATTGCACGGGGTTGGACTAGATGGCCTTTGGAGGGTCCCTTCCATTTCTGCAATGCAGCGATTCCTCCTGATTTCAGCACTGAAGCTTTCAGCAGAGATCCTGAGTTCGAGTCCTACCTCCAGCAAGAGCCAGGACACCAACAATCGCATCCAGCATCTCTGCGCTGGCCAGGACTGATGGAAGATGTCATCCCAAAATCTATGGAGGGCACCCAGTTGGGGAAGCCTAGGCTGATTTGAAGATGTTGTTTCTCTGCTGAGCCGCTGGGGAACAGCATGCAATATCCCTGGGGCAGGAGACAAGCTTGAGAACTTTTCTGTTCAGCAGCCGACTTGATCACCAGCAAAGCTTGCAGGCCTGTGATTTGATTATTTTTTCAGAGAGAGGCTGGGGAAAAAACCCAAATGCCACTAATGTATGCTATTTAAATCACCTCTCCAAACACCCCTGTAGGAGGGCAGCCACATCGTTCCATTTGCCATCGCTTATCGGCGGTCCCTCCCAGTGGATTCCATTAGGATCCTTGGACTGTTTAAATATTGAAGGCAGGCGGAGTCTGCTGATCTACCAGAAGCCTGTTTGAGAGGGGAGGCAGAGAGCAGTCAGAGGGAGCACAGCTTGTTAGGAAAGCGGGGAAAGGAAGCTAATGGACACTGGATCGTCTCACATCAAGGCCCGGAGAGGAGAAATGTCTGCAAGACGGGTGTGTGTGCCAGCCAGCCAGTTCCCCTCGCATGCCCCAGTTCCCTCTGGCTGCCAAGGTGAGGGGGGCGCCCACATCTGATAACAGGAGCTGACTGGTACTGTCATTGAAAGAGAAGCAGCAATCGCCTCCCCGTGGTGACATTTTTCGCAGGTGCAAATTCCATTACCGGCGTTCTTCTAAGGCAGGGGTCTGCAAACTAAGGACCCCAGGCTGGATAAGGCCCGTGGGACTCGTTTATGCGGCTCGCCATGACCCCCGCCGCCCGCTCTTACCGGCACTGCGCTGCGCGGCTGCCCACTTCTGGGTAGGAGGAGCACCAGAAATAGCTTGTGCGCATGCGCAGGCGTTATTTTCGGTGCACATCCGGGTCGGAGGAGGCCTGTGCGATGTTAGTTTCTGTGTGTTGCCACTGAGAAGTGCTTTGGAGTCACAAGACTCTGTTTACATTCCACACATTCCATACTGCTGGAAGTCTCACGGGAGACGGATGTGACGTTAGTGGTTTCCTGTTCCTTTGTTGTGAAGGAATGGGTTTCTGCGCAGTCAGTTTGAAACAGGACCCAACCCCAACCCCTTTTCTTCTTTCTCCAAGAACGCATTCCTAAAATGCATAAACTTCAGCTGTTGAGCAAATGCATAACAAGAACACAGCTGTATAAACAAGTGCTCAAAGCTCTCTCCCTTATCAGTCTGTGACGGCAATGAGTGACCTTGGCTGTTCCAGTGGAGTAGGGATGACATGTCTAGGTCTTATCTTACATCCTGACACACAAACCTAGTCCGGGAACAGCGCCAGAGTGTGTTCTTGGAGTTGGTGACCTCTTGCTCCAAGATAAGGGTAGGAACAGGAATACCCTCTTATGGTCAGAAGTACAAGAAGGAATACACTTTTATGGTTAAGAATACCGGAGCAGGAACATATGTGATGTCAACCTGCGTGTATAGGCTGACGTGGTTGGATTCCTGGGGAAGGAGGGAGAGGGTGCCTGTAGGATATATATACTGCATGAAACTTCTCATTTCTTTGGACTTGCTGTGGACACACCACACAAGTGCCTTTCTGCTGTTCCGGAGAGCAGAAATAAAGAACTCTTTCTCTGAACCAACCCTCGGTGTCATTTGACTTCCTTCCTCCTGTCCGGGAGCAACACAGACCCAATCGGCGAACTCCATAAGATAAAATAAATAAATAAAGCCTAGCGATGTAGCCATAAATCTCATCACTTCCCTGCGTGCTTTGATACTCTGTGTAATGGGGTGAGTGCCTGGAGCCTTATCAGAGGCTCCGGTCATTAATCACATCGGTGGCGATTCCGAAGGACTCGGCCGGAGGAAGTTGAGCTTTATCAGCTTGGCCGGGCGCAGGTTCCGACATGCACATGTGCACAAGCTATTTTCGGTGCTCCTCCGACCCGGAAGTGCGCCGGAAATAGGGTGTGCGCACGCGTATGGGCATGCACTCGCCCGCCCTCCGGCCCACCATGCAATCGGCGCTGGAGACACCGGCCCGAGGCGCAGTAAGTTTGCTGACCCCTGTTCTAAGGCCTTTGCACGGAGCCGCTAGGTAATCCGAGGAGGACAGAGCTGCGTGATTATCCCCATAATGCAGATGAGGAAGACTGAGGCTGACACCAGAGCTTCTCTGACCTAAAGGCAGCTGAGGAGTTTGCAAAATGCGGCTGGCATAATTCCTGGAGCACAGTTCCTACGCTTTAAGCCGCAATGGCGCTCCAGTTCCTCGCTCAGCCCCTGTGGCATCCAGCTGGCCAGAATTCACTTGTTTCTTACTCATCAGATCACAGGCCAGAGAATCGTAAAGTTGGAAGGGACCCCCAGGGATCATCTAGTCCAGCACCCTGCAATGCAGGAATCGTGCCCGCAGCCATCCCTGGGTGGACTCGAACCACCAACCTTCTGCTTGACAGCCAGATGGACCAGCTGATGAAAGCACCTTTCTACAACAGTTATTTCTATATCCCACCTTTCAAGATCCAAGGTGGCTTAGAAGTAATGTTAAGGTGTTTTTAATAAAAATAAATAACTTGCAATGTGGTGTAGTGGTTAGAGCACCTGATAGGCAAGGGTTCGAATCCTCACTCAGTTATGAATGAGATCTCCTTACTCCATGTATGCCGACCTGATTGATTGACAGAACTGGAACTGTTACAGGTGCGACATATTATACATTCCACATTCATAAGAAGTCAATCTGTCGGCACCTGCACTTTGGAACTCCCTGCCTAGTGATCTCAGAAAGGAACTGTACTTTTTTTGGCACTTGCTAAAAACATTTCGGCTGACGCAAGCCTACCCAGATGTCTTGAGTCTTATTTTAGCTTTCCGAAAGCCTAAAATTACGGTTGCTATATTTTTCCTTATTGAGAATCTTATCGCTTTCGTCTTTTATGTAAATCGCTTTGAGGTTGTTGCTTTTTAGCAGTCGAGCGGTGTATAAATTCTGTGAAATAAATAGACAAAGCCCTTGGCCCGGCCACGTTCTCGGCCTAGTTTGCTTTGCTCTTGTTTTGTATTAGAATCATAGACTTGAACAGTGGGAAGGGACCCCAAGGGTCATCTAGTCCAACCCCCTGCAATGCAGGAACCTTGTGCCCGATGTGAGACTCGAATCCATGACCTTGAGATCAAGAGTCTCATACTATCCCAGCTATTATGTGCTTTGTGTTTTTTACCTTGTGTTTTTATGTTGTGGACAGCCCTGAGACTTGCAGGCGAAAGGCGGCATACAAATTCTAATAGTAATAATAATGATCAGGGCTTTTTTTTCCCCAGCCGGAACTCTCCGGAACTCAGATCCAGCTGGTTGCCCTTGCCACTGCCAATCAAAGAGAACAAGGGCAGTTTTTGATGTTTGATGTTTTGTCGTGTTTTTAATATTCTGTTGGGAGCCACCCAGAGTGTCTGGGGAAACCCAGCCAGGTGGGCAGGGTATAAATAATAAATTGTTATTGTTGTAGTTGTTGGTGGTGTTCATGGTGAGACCCAGCACCTCTTTTTCAATAATAATAATAATAATATTGTACCTACGGGACCGCCTCTCCTGGTATGTCCCACGGAGGACCTTATGGTCTTCAAAAAAAAACATCTTGGAGACCCCAGGCCACAGGGAGGTTAAAGGTAAAGGTACCCCTGCCCGTACGGGCCAGTCGTGTCCGACTCTAGGGTTGTGCGCCCATCTCACTTAAGAGGCCGGGGGCCAGCGCTGTCCGGAGACACTTCCGGGTCACGTGGCCAGCGTGACGAAACTGCTCTGGCGAGCCGGCACCAGCGCAGCACACGGAAACGCCGTTTACCTTCCCGCTATAAAGCGGTACCTACTTATCTACTTATGGGACGCGGGTGGCGCTGTGGGTAAAACTCCAGCACCTAGGACTTGCCGATCGCATGGTCGGCGGTTTGAATCCCCGCGGTGGGGTGAGCTCCCGTCGTTCGGTCCCAGCGGCTGCCAACCTAGCAGTTCGAAAGCACCCCCAGGTGCAAGTAGATAAATAGGGACCGCTTACCAGGGGAAGGTAAACGGCGTTTCTGTGTGCTGCGCTGGCTCGCCAGTTGCAGCTTCGTCACGCTGGCCACGTGCCCCGGAAGTGTCTGCGGACAGCGCTGGCTCCGGGCCTATAGAGCGAGATGAGTGCACAACCCTAGAGTCTGGCAAGACTGGCCCGTACGGGCAGGGGTACCTTTACCTTTATTTATCTACTTGCACTTAGGGGTGCTTTTGAAACTGCTAGGTGGGCAGGAGCTGGGCCCGAAAGACGGGAGCTCACCCCGCCGCGGGGATTCGAACCGCCAACCATGCGATCCGCAAGCCCTAGATGCTGAGGTTTTACCCACAGCGCCACCCATGTCTCTACAGGGAGGTTAGGCTGGCCTCAACCAGACCCAGGGCCTTTTCAGCTGTGGCCCCAATCTGGTGGAATGATCTGTCACAAGAGACTAGGGGGACTTGACATCTTTCCGCAGGGCCTGCAATACGGAGCTGTTCCACCAGGCCTTTGGCCAAGGCGAAGTCTGACCCCCTCCTTTGGTAATCCGCACAGAACTCTAGCCCAATGGTTGCCATTAATTTGATTCTGAATTGATTTTAGAATGAATTGATTTTAGAATGCTGTGCTACTTTTACTGTTGTTAGCCACTCTGAGCCCGGCTTCGGCTGGGGAGGGCGGGATATAAATAAAATTTAATTATTATTTTTTATAATAATACAGTGGTACCTTGGTTTAAGGGACGCAGATGCGCTGTGGGTTGAACCACAGAGCCTAGGACTTGCCGATCAGAAGGTCGGCGGTTCAAATCCCCACAACGGGGTGAGCTCCCGTTGCTCGATCCCTGTTCCTGCCAATCTAGCAGTTCAAAAGCACGCCAAAGTGCAAGTAGATAAATAGGTACCGCTCTGGCAGGAAGGTAAACGGCATTTCCGTGCGCTGCTCTGGTTCGCCAGAAGTGGCTTAGTCATGCTGGCCACATGATCCGGAAGCTGTACACCAGCTCCCTTGGCCAGTAAAGCGAGATGAGCGCCGCAACCCCAGAGTTGGCCACGACTGGACTAACAGTCAGGGGTCCCTTTACCTTTAGCTTTACCTTTACCTTGGGTTAAATACTTCATTCCGGAAGTCTATTCTAAACCTGAAACTGTTCTTAACCTGAAGCACCACTTTAGCTAATGGGGCCTCCTGCTGCTGCTGCTGCTGCTGCTGCACCACTGGAGCATGATTTCTGTTCTCATCCTGAAGCAAAGTTCTTAATCTGAGGTAAGTAATTTCGTTGTCCCCGAGAAGGGGCAATGACAATAAAGATATTATTATTATTATTATCGCCCAGTCTCAAACCTTCCATTCTTGGGAAAGGTGATTGAGCGGGTGGTTGCTGAACAACTCCAGGCACGCCTGGAAGAAGCGGACCATTTGGATCCCTTCCAGTCGGGATTCAGGCCTCATCATGGGACTGAAACTGCCTTGGTCGCACTGGTTGATGATCTCCGGCGGGCTAGGGACAAAGGTGAGAGCTGTTTCCTAGTTCTGCTGGATCTCTCAGCGGCGTTTGATACCATCGACCATAACATCCTTCTGGACCGTCTTGAGGGGCTGGGAGCTGGGGGCACTGTCATACAGTGGTTCCGCTCCTTCCTCCTGGGCCGTGTGCAGAAAGTGGTGGTGGGGGATGAGTGTTCAGACCCCTGGCCGCTCACTTGTGGGGTGCCTCAGGGTTCTGTCCTCTCCCCCATGCTTTTCAACATCTACATGCAGCCGCTGGGAGGGATCATCAGGAGGTTTGGGCTGGGTGTTCATCAGTATGCAGATGATACCCAGCTCTACCTCTCTTTTAAATCAGAACCAGTGAAGGCGGTAAAGGTCCTGTGTGAGTGTCTGGAAGCGGTTGGAGGATGGATGGCGGCTAACAGATTGAGGTTGAATCCTGACAAGACAGAAGTACTGTTTTTGGGGGACAGGAGGCGGGCAGGTGTGGAGGATTCCCTGGTCCTGAATGGGGTAACTGTGCCCCTGAAGGACCAGGTGCGCAGCCTGGGAGTCATTTTGGACTCACAGCTGTCCATGGAGGCACAGGTCAAATCTGTATCCAGGGCAGCTGTTTACCAGCTCCATCTGGTACGTAGGCTGAGACCCTATCTGCCTGCGGACTGTCTTGCCAGAGTGGTACATGCTCTGGTTATCTCCCGCTTGGACTACTGCAATGCGCTCTACGTGGGGCTACCTTTGAAGGTGACCCGGAAACTACAACTAATCCAGAATGCGGCAGCTAGACTGGTGACTGGGAGTGGCCGCCGAGACCATATAACACCGGTCTTGAAAGACCTACATTGGCTCCCAGTACGTTTCCGAGCACAATTCAAAGTGTTGGTGCTGACCTTTAAAGCCCTAAATGGCCTCGGTCCAGTATATCTGAAGGAGCGTCTCCTCCCCCATCATTCTGCCCGGACACTGAGGTCCAGCTCCGAGGGCCTTCTGGCGGTTCCCTCCCTGCGAGAGGCCAAGTTGCAGGGAACCAGGCAGAGGGCCTTCTCGGTGGTGGCGCCCGCCCTGTGGAATGCCCTCCCACCGGATGTCAAGGCGATGGACAACTACCTGACATTCAGAAGACATCTGAAGGCAGCCCTGTTCAGGGAAGTTTTTAATATGTGACATTTTAGTGTATTTTTCATTTCTGTTGGAAGCCGCCCAGAGTGGCTGGGGAAACCCAGCCAGATGGGCGGGGTACAAATAATAAATTATTATTATTATTATTATTATTATTATTATTTCTTGGTTAGTGCAGTCTGTAACCTGAAGCGTCTGTAACCTGAAGCGTCTGTAACCCGAGGTACCAATGTAATAATAATAATAATAATAATAATAATAAGAAGAAGAAGAAGAAGAAGAAGAAGAAGAAGAAGAAGAAGAAGAAGAAGATGATGATGATGCCTGGAAGGACAGATCCTGAAGCTGAGGCTCCAAGACTTTGGCCACCTCATGAGAAGAGAAGACTCCCTGGAAAAGTCCCTGATGTTGGGAAAGATGGAGGGCACAAGGAGAAGGGGAGGACAGAGGACGAGGTGGTGGGACAGTGTTCTCGAAGCTATAAACATGAGTCTGACCAAACTGCGGGAGGCAGTGGAAGACAAGAGTGCCTGGTGTGCTCTGGTCCAGGGGGTCACGAAGAGGCGGAAATGACTAAAAAACAACAACAACAGCAACAACAATAATAGAGAGGGCAGGATGGAGAGCTCTAAAGAAGCATCTTCTTTCAGGGCAGGAATAGAGCACCAGCCGCCGCCCTCTCACCCTCCCCCCCCCCCATTTTTCCTGGCACCGCGATCCCAGGAGTGGAGTCATCTTCATCCTCGGCGTCTCTCGTAAGAGTCGCCTGACGTGCGCTCCTCACGCGCTTGAGGCTGGGAAGCCCATTAGTGGCTCTGGCTGGAGAGCTTGGCGCACACACTCTGCCATCTGCTCCCGCCTCTGGAGGCCCCCAAGACGGAGGAGTGTGAGGCGGGAAATTGGTCGAGAGAGCTAATCTCTTCCCTTCCACATAAACATGATAGATGAAGTCTAGATGGAGCTCGCAGACAGAGTCGGAGGCAGGGAGGGAGGCGGAGAGGAGAGGGGGGACCCGGGCAGGCGGGAGGGAGGGCGCACCGGCTCTGCGCAACAGGCCCGGGTGTCCTGATATATATACCGTATTTTCCGCTCTATAACACGCACCCGACCATAACACGCACATAGTTTTTAGAGGAGGAAAACAAGAAAAAAAATATAACGAAACAGCGGATGTATGATCTTGTGGTTCATGCTGTGGCCACAGACATGTGATCTGATGGTGAATTTGGGGTGACCCAGTGCAAAAATCCTGAGGATCCATGTGGATCCGTGCTTTGAAACCATGTTTTAAGTGGGGAGGGAAGGAAAAGCACTCAAGGGACAAGGAACACATGTGGGGTGGGTGGAGAAGGATGCTGCTAATAATGCAGGAGAGGGGTATAAGCGGAGAAGGCTCCTCTGCTCTCCCGCTTTGCTCCTTTAAAGCAAGCAGGCTCCCTGTCCCTCTCTCCTCCCCACTCAGTGGCTCTTCTCCAGCTTTGCTGTTTCAAAGCGAGCCACGGAGGAGGGAAGGAAGGGGAACCATGGATCCTCTGCTCACGACTGCAGCAGATCCCCCGCCATTCGCTCCATAACATGCACAGACATTTCCCCTTACTTTCTAGGAGGAAAAAAGTTTGTCTTATGGAGTGAAAAATACGGTATATACACCGCCCGCTCTTGCAGGGGGAGAGGCGCTGAGCTCCGTGAGGACCGTCCCGCATGGCCAGGGGCTTGCAGAGGATGTTCTGGCAGAGAAGAGGGAGGCAAAACCGCAAGGCAGCCCAGCGGAAGCGTCAAAGGATGGAGGTGTGTTGCTTGTTGCAAGGAACCGGGCAACCTATGCTGGGGCAGCGAGCTCAGAACTGTGGACACTGGCCGGCAGCCGCTCTCCAGGGCGGGGTCCTATGCCAAAATAAAAATAAAAATATGCATGCCTCAAGCTCAGGGCTGTCAACACTGGCCAGCTCTCCAGGAAAGTGCCTCGTGCCATCAGTGCATTGAGATCAGTACTGTCGACACTGGCCGGCAGCCGCTCTCCAGGGCGGAGTCCTATGCCAAAAACTAATAATAAAGGGTGTCTCAAGATCAATGCTATCAACAGTGGCCAGCTCTCCAGGTAGGTGCCTCGTGCCAAGACACAGCATCAGTGCATTGAGCTCAGAGCTGTCAACACTGGCCGGCAGCTGCTCTGTTGGTGCATCGAGCTCAGCAATGTCTACAATTACCACTCTGCAGGTGTGGGGTCAGGATAAGCTCCCAGCCTGAGCTGGAGATGGTGCTGGAGACTAAAGCTGGGCATTTGCGCTTGCAAAGCAGGGGCACTGTACTGCCGAGTCAAGGATCCAGTCCTCATGGGTCAGAATAAACAAATAACAAACAAACCATTCGTCGTTCTCATAGAACCATAGAATTGTAGTGTTGGAAGGGACCCCAAGAATCATCTAGTCCAGTCCCCTGCAATGCAGGAATCTCAGCTGAAGCATCCATCCAACCTCTGCAGAAAAAATCTCCGAGGAAGGAGAGTCCACAGCCTTCTGAGGGAGTTTGTTCTGTCAGCATCGCCCTTGAGCCAGTACCACCAACTGGACTCATGCACTTCAGCCCCGACTGGGCTAGCCGTGCTGGGTAGCACTTCCAGAGACCACCTTCTGCACAGGAACAGGTCAAAGTGCTGTGGACTCACAGCTTAGAGTTGTGAGCACCAGATTCACTCCCACAAGAAGACAGTCGTCACACAGCAGAGTATAGCAGAGCATAAACGACTCGGAGAGCAGCTCTGTAGAATATCTTCTTTATTCTATCTACAACTATTATACAACTATATACAGAGCTTAATGAGGTCTAAGCATAAATGAATGCTGCACTACACTGAGTTTCTGCAGCTGCTCTTAGCAGCAACCTTATCTCTACACACGATCTCTAACACTCAGTCTCTCTCTCTCCGACACACTGACTGACTGACTGACTCTTTGATGTGGTGCTGGAGCAGAATAAGTAGAGAGCAGAACACTGCTCCTCCTCTCTGGAGAATCAGCAGAGACATCAGGAGATTCTTGGATATGGGAGGGGTGAAATCTCCTCATGTTCCACTGTCAAGCAGCTCCTACCACCAGAAATTTCTCCCTGATGTTGAATCTCTTTTCTTGAAGCCATGGGTTCGAGTCCTCCCTTCCACAGCAAGAGAAAAGAAGCTTGCTCCATCCTCCCTGTGACAGCCCTTGGGATATTTGAAGGTGGCCATCATATCTCCTCTCAGTCTCCTCTTTTCCAGGCTAAACCTAGCCAGCCTCCTTCAACCGTTCCTCATCAGGCTTCGTCTACAGACCTTTGATCATCTTGGTTGCCATCCTCTGTACATGTTCCATCTTGTCAATCTCCTTTCTTAAATTGTGGTGCCCAGAACTGGACACAGTATTGCAGGTGGGGTCTGACCAAGGCAGAAGAGAGTGGGACTATGACTGATGGTGACAGCAGAAATTAAAAGACACCTGCTTCTTGGGAGGAAAGCAATGACAAACCTAGACAGCATCTTAAAAAGCCTTGCTGACAAAGGTCCGTATAGTTCAAGCTCTGGTTTTCCCAGTAGTGATGTATGGAAGTGAGAGCTGGACCATAAAGAAGGCTGAGCGCCGAAGAATGGATGCTTTTGAATTCTGGTGCTGGAGGAGACTCTTGAGAGTCCCATGGACTGCAAGAAGATCAAACTTCTCCATTCTGAAGGAAATCAGCCCTGAGTGCTCACTGGAAGGACAGATCCTGAAGCTGAGGCTCCAAGACTTTGGCCACCTCATGAGAAGAGAAGACTCCCTGGAAAAGACCCTGATGTTGGGAAAGATGGAGGGCACAAGGAGAAGGGGACGACAGAGGACGAGATGGTGGGACAGTGTTCTCAAAGCTACCAGCATGAGTTTGACCAAACTGTGGGAGGCAGTGGAAGACAGGAGTGCCTGGCATGTTCTGGTCCATGGGGTCACAAAGAGTCGGACATGACTAAACGACTAAACAACAACAACAATGACTTCCCTTGATGTGGACACTATAACTCACTTGATGCAGCCTAGAATAGCATTAGCCTTTTTTGCTGCTGCATCACGCTGTTGACGCATGTTAATCTTGTGGTCCACCAAGACCCCTAGAACCATTTCACATGTATGGCTAGTAAGCCAGGTGTCCCCCCATCTTATATTCTAGTTGAGGATTCAATATACTGATGGAAAACCACACTCCAAGATTTCAGGCAGTGGTCTTGGTCCCCTGGAGATGTTGAGGGGTTGAACCAGGGACTTTTTCCATGCCAGGCAGGTACCCTACCACTGAGCTAGAAACCTCTGCCTCACGCTAAAGATGGTTCTGAATAAGGTTCTGAATAGTAGAGACAGGGGACGCTGCCTTATTCAGAGTCATAACATTGGCCCACCCAGCTCAACACTGACTGGAAGCAACTTACAGATATGAACCAGAACGGAAAACTCAGACCTCCCCACAAATGTGGGATGTATCATCACTGAAGCAGTCAAATACCAACATTTCCTGTTGCCTAGAGTGGACGCACAAGGGAATGTGGCTCCAGACAGAGCACCCTTCCCTTGTGTGTGACCAGGTAGATGGGCATGGCCCTAGCAGACCCTATAAAAGGGCCAGTCACACAACCATCTTCCTCTTTTGGCTCTTTGGCCTTTTTTTGCCATCTTCCTCTCTGCTGGCTCTTAGCCAGCAACACATGGCACATCCTCCCAGAGGATGGAGGCCACAAGGTACAAAGTCGGAGGCCTAACTCAGACTTCTTTTCTCTACAAATGTAACTGTAACCACAAGATAAAGCCTGCCTTCAGAAAACTACTGTGAACTGAACTCTCACTGTAAACGTTACTCTCACTTTTAAACAAGACTGTCATGTTATTATTATTTCAAGAGGGAAATAAAGGGGGAAACTTACCAGGAACAATCCAGATTAGATTGCTCAGATTAAATGATTCTAAGGAATCCATCAACTTGTTTCCAGAAATGTGCAAGAGAATGTGCTCTGCTACTTGCTCACTGGTGTGAGTGCAGAGGGATAACATTTAATCAATGTTTACTCTCCGTCTTTCCTCAACATTCCCACACCGCTGTACTACAAACCATGATCTAACGCTAAAGATGGTTCTGAATAAGGTTCTGAATGTGGGATGTGAAACACAAGAGCAGTCAAGTACAATCTTCCGAGAGTGAACATGTTTACACATGGGGAGGAATGTTTGTCAAGCCAGCAAGTAAACTTCCTGTTTCCTTCTGGGCTGGGACAGACTTCCTCTGCATGTGACTAGAGGTGGGCGTGGCCTTACCTGTGCAGGTACCGACAAAAGCACAGGGCAGGGCAGCCATCTCTCTCTCTTTGACTACGTGCATCGAAGAAGCAACATCTGCTTAGCCAAAGATGCTCTCTTCCAGCCAAGAGAGGACAAAGGGACTGTCTCCTTAGGAGATAGTTTCCAGGTGTATGTTACTTTTCTAAGCTAAGTCTGCCATCTGGGATCCGACTGTGAACAGAATGTTAGTGAGTAAACTCTTTTTATACTTTTATAGAAAACTGTGTTGTGTCTTATCTTCTGTGAGGGAATAAGGGGAAAATATCAGAACAGTTATTCTAGAGGCTTTAGCGAGCCTGAGCAAACGCATCCGCTGTAAGTTTAAAAGGGGGAATGTTACTCTGCTAAAATTGTGAACTTGTTAACACTAGTTGGAAAGGCTATAATCAAACAATATATCCTCTTCTGCATCCCTGAACATTCCCACGTCTTTGACTTTTTTTGCCATCTTCCTCTCTGTGGCTCTTAGCCAGCAGCACACGGCTCATCCTTACAGAGGACGGAAGCCACAAGGTAGAAAGTCGGAGGCCTAACTCAGACTTCTTTTTCCTTGCAAATGTAACTATAACCGCAAGACAAAGCCTGCCTTCAGAAAATGATTCTAAGGCAGGAGTCAGCAAACTTTTTCAGCAGGGGGCCGGTCCACTGTCCCTCAGACCTTGTGGGGGGCCAGACTATATTTTTGGGAGGGGGGAATAATGAATGAATTCCTATGCCCCACAAATAACCCAGAGATGCATTTTAAAGAAAAGGACACATTCTACTCATGTAAAAACACGCTGATTCCTGGACCGTCCGCAGGTCGGATTGAGATGGCGATTGGGCCAGATTCGGCCCCCAGGCCTTAGTTTGCCTATCCATGTTCTAAGGAATCCATCAACTTGTTTCCAGAAATGTGCAAGGGAATGTACTCTGCTACTTGCTCACTGGTGTGAGTGAGGAGGGATAACATTTATTCAATATTTACTCTCCGTCTTTCCTCAACATTCCCGCACCGCTGTACTACAAACCACCATCTAACACTAAAGATGGTTCTGAATAAGGTTCTGAATAGCAGAGACAGGGGAGGCTGCCTTATTCAGAGCCGGAACATTGGATCATCCAGCTCAGCAGGCACTGACTGGCAGCAACACTCCGATTCGAACCAGAACGGAAGACTCAGGCTTCCCTGCTGCCCAGGGGCTGGTGGGAGTGGGAGTCCCAAACTGGGATGGATGGCAGCTAACAGATTGAGGTTGAATCCTGACAAGACAGAAGTACTGTTTTGGGGGGACAGGGGGTGGGCGGGTGTGGAGGACTCCCTGGTCCTGAATGGGGCAACTGTGTCCCTGAAGGACCAGGTGCGCAGCCTGGGAGTCATTTTGGACTCACAGCTGTCCATGGAGGCACAGGTCAGTTCTGTGTCCAGGGCAGCTGTCTACCAGCTCCATCTGGTACGCAGGATGAGACCCTCCCTGCCTGCAGACTGTCTCGCCAGAGTGGTGCATGCTCTGGTTATCTCTCGCTTGGACGTTTGCAATGCGCTGTACGTGGGGGTCCCTTTGAAGGTGACCCGGAAACTGCAACTAATCCAGAATGCGGCAGCTAGACTGGGGACTGGGAGTCGCCACCGGGACCACATAACACCGGTCCTGAGAGATCTGCATTGGCTCCCAGTACGTTTCCGAGCACAATTCAAAGTGTTGGAGCTGACCTTTAAAGCCCTAAATGGCCTCGGTTCTGTATACCTGAAGGAGCGTCTCCACCCCCATCGTTCAGCCCAGACACTGAGATCCAGTGCCGAGGGCCTTCTGGTGGTTCCCTCATTGCGAGAAGCAAAGCTACAGGGAACCAGGCAGAGGGCCTTCTCGGTGGTGGCACCCACCCTTTGGAACACCCTCCGTTCAGATGTGAAGGAAATAAGCAGCTATCCTATCTTTAAAAGACATCTGAAGGCAGCCCTGTTCAGGGAAGTTTTTAATATTTAATGCTGTATTGTTTTTAATACTTGATTGGGAGCCGCCCAGAGTGGCTGGGGAAACTCAGCCAGATGGGCGGGGTATAAATAATAAATTCTTCTTATTATTATTATTATTAAACATCTGGGGGGCTCCGGCTTGGTGAAGGCCGTCCTGCGCAGATTCCTAGGCCTCCGTTTCCCAGCCTGGGCTGCCAAGCAAGAAACTTCGACTGCTCCCAGAGGCACGGCGAGCATTGCCCGTCTCCGGCGGAGTGAAGACTTCCTTCTGCGCAGTTCTAAGGGAGTACGGCATTGCCGTGAACCCAATAACAGGCCTGTCAGCTCCCCTTAGCCCCAGAAGGTGCTGATGGCCCATGCGGCAGCCAGGGAGAGAGAACGAGTGCCGAGGGATAATGGTGACAAATCATCCAGGACGTGTTGTTCCGAGCTGCCGGCGAAAGTCGTGGGCTGCCTCTTCCAGCCGGAAGTCCTTGTTCATTAGGCGGGGCGGAATATTACACACCAGGGGGGAGCCCGGATCTCCCCTGGACCCCTCAAGAAGGCTTTTCTCCATGAAAGGAGAGGGGCTGGCGCAGGATCGGGGCTGGGGACCGGAGTGGCTAGGCTGCGAGGGACCAGCTCTCAGAACATGCTCAGATGCCCTGGACTCTGAAATAAATGAAAATCTGTCCTTTGTAGGTTCTCCATCGGTCGGAGAAAAGAACAGAGGCCAACCAGAGAATATTGAGAAGCAAAGCAGCTAGTAAGCCTGATCTTTATTGAACTGTTGCAACAGGGTGCTCCCCTCACACGCAGGAAAGGAGGAGGACCCAGAACCAAGGTGTGCCCGCCCTTATATAGACATTTTAAATTGCCCACCCTGGAGTCCAAGACCACCCCCAGAAACATCATACATACATCACAGAAGAGGCGGTCTACAACAGAAATCTGAGTGTGTTGTTTATCTCCTGTCTGGCAGATTACCTGTTAATGCTCACTTGATTGGATACCCTGGGGAGCCTGGCCAGTCTTTTGTAATGATAAATACTTAGTTTTTGAGCCAGGTCACAGGCTCACCCACAGACAGACATACCCTTAAGACAGGATTGTGAAGGAAAAGACAGTGGCTTTTCCATTTGACTTTGCAGAGAAAACATTTGTTCAGTTTGGGAGTCAAAATGGCTTCATGGCCACTCCCCTGTGCTGCCCCAGACATGTGGTTTATATATTTACCGTACGTGTTTGCTTGGTACATTTATGAACATTTATTATATACATAAGACCTTAATTTTTTATTTCAACTGGGTGAAACAGCAGGAGCCTTTCTGTTCAGAAAAATCGTAAATACGGGAGACCGTGACGGAGGTGGCTATACAGGGGACAGTAAGGATACTCTTCCTTATCTCAGCTATTTAATGTATAAAATCACAGAATGGCAGCATTGGAAAGGGACCAAACGGTCATGTAGTCCAGCCCCCTGGGATGTTTTAATGTTGTCGCCCACTCCGGGGTCTCAGGGTGATGTGCAGGTAATAAATTCATTGTTCTTATTATGAATTTGTTATGTTACAAAAATTATGGGGAGGGGGCACATCTTTAAAGTTGTTAAATGTTACAAATATTATGCCTGAATGTATCCTTTCGACAGCTCAGGAAAGTTACCTAGCTTTAAAAATCATATAAAATGAACTCCTTTGCCAGTTTCCTTCATTCCACCGCCAATTTGCTTCATGGGCCAAGGACTTGGAAACCACTTGGTCCCCATCACCTACTCACAGGAAGGTACTAATAGGTGTCAATCGCTGGGCAAAGGCTTTTCTTTGGACTTACCAGGTGGCAGACTATGCAAACCAAAGTTCTATTGTCCCTTTGTAGTAGGTGCTTAGAATGTACCATACTTCCCAATACATATCCTATATCCCGCCTGTTGCCCCAACACATTCCTCCTATGTTAATCATGCATAAAAAGGTAAAGGGACCCCTGACCATTAGGTCCAGTCGTGGCCGACTCTGGGGTTGCGGCGCTCATCTCACTTTACTGGCCGAGGGAGCCGGCGTACAGCTTCTGGGTCATGTGGCCATCATGACTAAGCCGCTTCTGGCGAACCAGAGCAGCGCATGGAAATGCCATTCACCTTCCCGCCGGAGTGGTACCTATTTATCTACTTGCACTTTGATGTGCTTTTGAGCTGCTAGGTTGGCAGGAGCAGGGACCGAGCAATGTGAGCTCACCCCGTCGCGGGGATTTGAACCGCCGACCCTCTGATTGGCAAATCCTAGACTCTGTGGTTTAACCCACAGTGCCATCCGCGTCCCTTAATCATGGATAACACTCCCCTTTTCTGATGTAGCAATGATGTAGTGATTATGCTTAATGAACTGTATTCTGGGATATGGTGGGAAAGTTTTAAAAGTCCTTGTCACCCCATCCTTGGTTTCAAATTTCCTCTTTGAACATGTTGTGCAATAAACTTTGGTCAACAGCTTTTTTCTCCAGTTGGTGGCTGGACTCCTTTTATTCCGCAGGGACCCGGGGGCTCTGCCCGACCAGCTGGGGGACTGAGCAGCCTCGCACCTAGATTTTTCTATAACAGTTATTTATATGAATTATTTATTTATTTATTTGTCCATGCCCCCCACAAAGTGGGTCACTGTTGTAAATAAAAATTGCCCTTTTCCCTTATGGGGTATCCAAGAGCCCATATAGAGTCTCCTATTGGTAGGAGAAAAATAACAGAGGCCAAGCAGAGAATATTGAGAAGCAAAGCAGCTAGTAAGCCTGATATTTATTGATCTGTTGCAACAGGGTGCTCCCCTCACCCACAGGAGAGAGGAGGGACCAAGAAAAATGTCATGGAAGGCCTTATAAAGACTTTTGAAATTCCCTGTAGATCAGGACCACCCCCAGAAACATCAAACCTACAACACAGAAAAGGCGGTCTACAGCAGAAATCTGAGTGCATTGTTTACCTCCTGTCTGGCAGGCCACCTATTAATGCTCACTTGACTGGATACCCTGGATACCCTGGGGAGCCTGGCCAGTCTTTTGTAATGATAAATACTTAGTTCCTGGGCCAGGTCACAGGCTCACCCTATTCATATACAGACATACCCTTAAGGCAGGATTTGTGAGGAAAGAGACAATGGGAGGTTTCCCACTTTGACCTTGCAGAGAAAACATTTGCTCAGTTTAGGAATCAAAATGGCTTCAGGTGCTGATCTATGTACGTGCTTGGCTGGTACGCTTATGAACATTACCATATATCTAAGACCATAAAATTCCTATCACATCACGTAACCAGGCTGGTCACATAACCAGGCCAATGTGCTCGGAAGAAGGACGACTGTACCATTTCCCCTTCCCTCAAGTCACATTCATTCCAAAATCCCTCCAAAAGCCAAACACTTTCCATGAAAACGCTCCCTGGCCGCTGGAAAGCAGACGAGGAAGATTTGGGCAGAGCAACATGTTTTGAAATTCTCTTAACCGTTTTTTCCTCTAATTAACAAGGATCCCTTCCCTCCACAAACATTATCTTCAAAGAGGGTAATTCGCTTAGCTTTGTTGGGGGAGGAGAGAAAATCCCATTTGCAAAGTTAATGGAAGTTTACGCTTGAGAGGGGCAAATTGTTGCCTGGGCTAACACCCAGGCCATTATCGAAAACAACAGAACTGTTCCCTAAATGTGGAGGGGGGGAGTTCTGAAATGAGAGGTGGTGAGAATTAGGAATGCCTGGAACCAGTTCTTTGTGGCCTTTTCTTTCCAACATCTCTGTGACCGACATCAGCAGTAGTCTAGTATTTGTTGAAATGCTTGAATCGATCGCAAAAGTTGGAGTTTCTCTGAGCATATGCAGAGTGATTTCCCTCTTGTGCTCAGCGGACAAAATTTGCACCTGCCTCCCTCAACTTTGTTGTTGTTGCTTAGTCGTTTAGTCGTGTCCTCCTCTTCGTGACCCCCTGGACCAGAGCACGCCAGGCCCTCCTGTCTTCCACTGCCTCCCTCAGTTTAGTCAAACTCATGCTGGTAGCTTTGAGAACACTGTCCCACCATTTCGTCCTCTGTTGTCCACTTCTCCTTGTGCCCTCCATCTTTCCCAACATCAGGGTCTTTTCCAGGGAGTCTTCTCTTCTCATGAAGTGGCCAAAGTACTGGAGCCTCAGCTTCAGGATCTGTCCTTCCAGTGAGCACCCAGGGCTGATTTCCTGAAGAATGGAGAGGTTGGATCTTCTTGCAGTCCATGGGACTCTCAAGAGTCTCCTCCAGCACCAGAATTCAAAAGCATCCATTCTTCGGCGATCAGCCTTCTTTATGGTCCAGCTCTCACTTCCATACATCACTACTGGGAAAACCATAGCTTGAACTATACGGACCTTTGTCCCTCAACTTAGTGCCCACCAGATGTTTTCGGAAGGCTGGGGGAGCCCGCCTCCTGTCAGATTGCAGAAGTCCCACCCCTTTTGAGTCTGCCACAGATGCTGAACCAGTTCCAGTCAAGTGCATAGCAGTCCAGAACTGCTTCAAAGCTTCACCCTATTGGGCCACTGCGGCATGACCTCACTGTAGAGGGGGTCACATGCTTTGATATGGCCAATCACGTCCCATATTTTGACTTAGAAGAATACAACTTTGTACCATTGATCCATCGGTCCATCGCATGCTCACAGAGGGGCCATGCACCTTGCGTATCCTGGATTCTACCACAAGGGAGACAAAACATCTAGGGCAGAGGTCAGCAAACTCTTTCAGAGGTGGGCCAGTCCACCATCCCTCAGACCATGTGGTGGGCTGGACTATATTTGGGGGGGGGGAAATGAATGAATTCCTATGCCCCACAAATAACCCAGACATGCATTTCAAATAAAAGGACACATTCTACTCATGTCAAAACACCAGGCAGGCCCCACAAATAACCCAGAAATGCATTTTGAAATGTACTCTGAGTCGAGAGAGGATTTCATGCTCTTTATTCAGCTCATAGTAGTGAGGAGGAATGGAAGTTGCCCCAAAATATCTGCTTTATATACATTATTTACACAATGGGCCCCGCGTGATTGGCTAATTCCAAGATTCACCTGTAGGCCAATCAGGTTGCAGATTCACTTCCACCTGGAGCTGGATTGGGTGGCTCCTGTGGACCAATCAGGCTGCTGCATTCTGGACCCTATTGTTCTAGGACCAATCAGACTGCTGCATTCTGGACCCTATTGTTCTAGGACCAATCAGACTGCTGAATTCTGGATCCTATTGTTCTAGGACCAATCAGGCTGCTGCATTCTGGATCCTATTCAACTCAGTACATAACACATTTTAAATAAAAGGACACATTCTACCAGTGGCGTAGCGTGGGGGGTGCAGGGGGGGCCAGGCGCACCGGGCACAACATCTGGGGGTTAGGGGGCGCAAATCCGCGGGTTAGGGGGCGCAAATTACTTGCCTTACCCCGGGTGCTGACAACCCACGCTACGCCACTGCATTCTACTCATGCAAAAACACGCTGATTCCTGGACTGTCCGTGGGGCGGATTGAGAAGGCAATTGGGACCACAACTCCCAGGAAGGGGCTTCCTGTGGATGCCATCAATCAATCTCAAAGGGAGTGGGACTTCCAGTATTTGACAGGAGGCATGCTGCCACTACTACTCCCAGCCTGGCCCAAAATTTCTGGAGGGCAGTACTGTAACTCAATGAATCCCAGAATCATAGAATTGGAAGGGGCCACAGGGGTCATCTAGTCCAACCTCCTGCAATGCAGGAACGTTTTGCCCAAGGAGGGGCTCAAAACCATGACCCTGAAATTAAAGGGACCTCCTTTCAGAATAGATTAACAAATGAGAAGCACAAATACAAGATGAGTGACACCTGGCTTGAGAGCAGTACATGGGAAAAGGATCTAGGAGTCTTGGTTGACCACAAACTTGACATGAGCCAACAGTGTGACGCGGCAGCTAAAAAAGCCAATGCAATTCTGGGCTGCATCGATAGGAGTATAGCATCTAGATCAAGGGAACTAATAGTGCCACTGTATTCTGCTCTGGTCAGACCTCACCTGGAGTACTGTGTCCAGTTCTGGGCACCACCGTTCAAGAAGGACACTGACAAACTGGAACGTGTCCAGAGGAGGGCAACCAAAATGGTCAAAGGCCTGGAAACGATGCCTTATGAGGAACGGCTAAGGGAGCTGGGCATGTTTAGCCTGGAGAAGAGGAGGTTCAGGGGTGATATGATAGCCATGTTCAAATATATAAAAGGATGTCACATAGAGGAGGGAGAAAGGTTGTTTTCTGCTGCTCCAGAGATGCGGACACGGAGCAATGGATCCAAACTACAAGAAAGAAGATTCCACCTAAACATTAGGAAGAACTTCCTGACAGTAAGAGCTGTTTGACAGTGGAATTTGCTGCCAAGGAGTGTGGTGGAGTCTCCTTCTTTGGAGGTCTTGAAGCAGAGGCTTGACAACCATATGTCAGGAGTGCTCTGATGGTGTTTCCTGCTTGGCAGGGGGTTGGACTCGATGGCCCTTGGGGTCTCTTCCAACTCTATGATTCTATGATTCTATGAATCTTCTCTCTCGGGTGTGAGCTGGGAAACCACTCTGCATATGCTCAGAGAAACTTACGCTTCTATAATCAAGTCATGTGTTTCAAGAAAGAAGAGGGGGAGGGTGGCATAAGGCGTGTGTGATGGGCACTTGAACAGAGGACACCCAAGAAGAAAGGAGGTGATGGTCAGGAGTTCAGCCTACACTCGAGTAGGACCCTGGCAGAGACACTTGCCGGCAGCGAGCCCCCTCACCACAAATACGATCCAGAGCTCAGCCCTGAAAAACACTCCAGACCTCCTTTCAGAATAGATTAACAAACAAACGCTATCGAGATCTGCTTTGCACAAGCCCCTAAAACATCAGTCAATGTTTTATTTGTGTTCAATTCCGCTTGCGAGGCAATGGGGTTGGGAGGCTGTCTGAGGCTAAACAAATACCTCCTCTGCCTCCTCGGATGATTAAATATCTCAGAACTTAATTAAAGAGAGTTTGGGGCTTTTTTAAAAAAAGGAGGAGGTGGATGGGTGAGGAGAGGACATCGTGCTGCCTTTGAACAGCAGAGAGAGCAGAAAGGCCGTCTTCACCCGTCAGTGACGGGTCACCGGCAGCGGAGGCAAAGGCAGGCGCGAGAGGGGCCGGTGGGATCTGGGATTGGCACGGATCAGGAAACAGCTGGGCAGAGGCTGGGTCATTGGACGGTCAGGGATTCTTCCAAAGGGAGCAAGAGGCAAGGCGAGGAGGCAGGAGATCAGCCAGTCGGCTGGCGGCAGATGCAGGCAGGAAAGATGGAAAGCAAGCTGGCAGGAACATCAAAGGAAAACCCTGCTGGAGAAAGTCAAAGGTCTACCTCACAGAATCCAAGAGTTGGAAGGGACCTCTCAGGGTCATCTAGTCCAACCCCCTGCAATGCAGGAATACGCAGCTGTCCAATATGGCGTCAACGGCTTCAAGAAAGGAGATTCCGACTCAACATCAGGAAGAACCTCCTGGCGATAAGAACTGTTTGAAGGTGGAACCTACTCTCCTTCCTTGGAGGTTTTTAGACAGAGTGTGATGGCCTGGGATTCGGAGGCTGAACCTGAGGGATCCCAGCCTGCACAGGAGTCCCCGCCTCCAGAACCAGCTGAGCTGGGGCTGGCACATGAGCCTGAAGGGTCCTCACCTGTGCTGGATCCTCAGGTGCAGGCACCAGCTGAGTCTGCTCTGGCTCCTGAGGTGATGGAGGACCCTTTGCCTGCAGGTCCTCCACTCTCAGCCCCGTCAGAGGAAGCTGAGGTTGCCTCTGGGTCCGGTAACCCTCCAGCCTCTCCTGAGCTGCAGAGGCTCAGGGCAGAGAGGCAGAGGGAGCTAAGTTCCCGCAGGAGGAGCGCTCGCCACCAGGCCAGGAGAGGCGAGTCACCTGAGGATCGGGGCTGCCCTGTGCCTCAGGGCAGATAAAAGCTGGCCAGCCCAGTCCCAAGTTGCGGGAGCAACATCATTGGTTGTCAGTTCCTGCCTAAACCCTGTCCTGCTATCCTGCTGGAGCTCCTGACCTCACCCGACTCCCTGCCCTGCATCTAGCTTCAACTTTTACGGACTGCCTCCGTACTGCAACTTCGACCTCGGACTGGACTCGGACCCCGCCTCTCGGTTAGCCCACCGGACCAGCACACAGAGGTTGGATGGCCATCTGCTATGCATCTCTCCTCTCAATCTCCTATTTTCCAAGCTAAACATACCCAATTCCCTCAACCGTTCCTCATATGGCTTGGTTTCCAGACCCTCGATCTTCTTGGTTGCCCTCCTCTGCACACCTTCCAGCTTCTTAAATTGTGTTGCCCAGAACCAACCAGGATTTGTGTGCTGGGTCCGGGGGTATCCCTTGAAATGCGGTCCAGGACCAGTCTAGAATCTGGAGGTTCCACGAGGAGTCAGTCCGAAAGGACCAAGGCAGGAAACCAGGCAAGGACAGGTACAGGATCTCTGGCAGGATCTGGCATACAGCAATGTTGCTCCCGCAACCTGGGGCGGGGTCTGACAGCCTTTTATCTCTGTCGGGATAGCGGCCAGTCCTGATCCCCCGGCGACTCACCTCCCTGTTTCTCCCGAAGGCGAGCACTCCTCCTGCGAGTACTCAGGTCTCTCCTTCTCTCAGACTTTCATCTCTGCAGCTCAGGAGACGTCAGTGGGTGACTAGACCCAGAGGCCGCTTCAGCCTTTCCTGATCCAACTGGTAGTGGAGCAGCTGTAAGTGACGGCCCAGCTGGAGGCAACGAGATCATCCCCGCATCTGGAGGCAGGGCAGGCTCAGGCCCCTGACTCGGCCCAGCTGGTGTTTGCTGCAGGGGAACCTGTGCAGACTGGGACTCTTCAGAATCAGGCCCCAGACTTGGTTCAGATGATGCCCGAGGCAAAGGATCGGGTGCAGGCTGAGTCTCCTCTGGTTCCGAGTCCGAGCCCAAGTCCCAGGCCATCACAATTTCCAACTCAAACTTAAGGACTTCTGGGAAAAGAGTTATAACGAGTTAAAAAAAATGTTGAGAAATACATTTGTAAAGAAACCAGAAGCCTTTTTACTTGGAATAATAGGAGCGGAATTGCCCCAAAGAAGATGTTAGATTATTTCTGTATGCCACTACAGCGGCAAGACTGCTGTCAGGGGCTCAGCAGCAGAGGCACAGGAGAGGGAGGAAATGGAGAGCGAGGGGGAGGAATCCGAGGGGAGCGTAGGTGATGACAGTGGTCCGAGGGATTCCCTGAGTCTCTCCAGCGAATCGGAAGATTCACAGAAGGGGGCGCCTATGGCCAGGGCAAGGGGGGTGCCTAGGGGGACACCCCAGAAGGAAGGGGCCAGAGGGGACTCAGAGAGCAGCAGTTGGAAATCAGGACCAGCTTCCCCACCAGAGCGCAGTGGGGGGGAGGAGTCCCAGGTATCGGGACCAGGGTGTTCACCACCAGCGAAAGGAGATGAGTCAGGATTGACCACGCCTCCATCGGAGAGCGCGGAAACGGTCAAGAGGAAGGTTGCCCACTGGGCGCGCGCGCCAAGTTCAAATGTACAGGCGAGCGGCACAGCAGGTAGCCCGGATAGGGAGCCAGGTCCTAAAGCCCGCCGAAAGGAGGGACAAGAGTCAGGGGGGGTCAGCGTCAGAGGAGTCCAGGAAGGAGGAGACCCCGGGGGGCAGACGGACCCAGAGGAGGAAAGAACAACGGAAGAGGTGGAGTAAGGCCAGGGTCTTAAACTGGTGTATAGGGGGCAGAGACTCAGATGGAGCTTCGCCGGTCTAGGTTCTAGACGTAGAGCTGCACGCTGCAGCTTGTAAATGGAAATTGAACTTCAATAAAGACTTTTGTACATTACAACCGGCTAGCGTTGGTCCTCTGTGAGCTGGGACCTGGAGGCAGCTCTGACAACTGCTATTAGCTAAAAATTGGAAATCTCAAGAAATACCAATGGTAGAAGAATGGCAGATGAAGATGTTGGAGTTTTTGGAGCTGGCAGACAAAGAATCCGCGATCAGAAAGAAGAGGAATACCAAGAAGATTGGAAGAAATTTTAAGATTATTTAGTTAAATATTGTAATAGAAGAGAAGTAGAAAACACTTGAAAGTACCAAACAGGCCTAGGATCAGAATAAGAATGTTGTATGAGGCAGAGGATCCGGTGTGGACTGAGTCTCCTCTGGTTCCGAGCCCGAGTCCCAGGCCATCACAAATACCCAATTCCCTCAACCATTCCTCATATGGCTTGGTTTCCAAACCCTCTTATTTGCCCTCCTCTGCACACCTTCCCACTTCTCAACATCCATCTTAAATTGTGGTGCCCAGAACCAACCATCATTTGCTCCTCACGGTCCAGAAGTACAGCCTTAAGTCTGGAGGTGTGCTGTGGAACAATGAGGCCATACATTCGACTAGCCCCAGGCCTAGTTGGCATTACGCCAAAAATGATAAAAGCACGGGCAGTCTTTTAGCCACCGTCTTCACCTACATAGATGACACTGGCCGCATCCCAATGGAATGGGGAACAGCCATAATATTTCCAATCTATAAAAAGGGCAACAGAGGGGACCTAGCAAATTATAGGCCGGTTAGCCTATTAAGTGTGATCAGTAAACTCTACGCAAAGCACCTCCTTAATAAATTTACAGAATGGCTAGAGAACGAAGATATCCTGGCAATAGAACAAGCAGGCTTAAGACCCGGAAGGTCCACGACAGATCACTGCCTAACGCTCATCGACAAATACAAATCAGGAGGGCAGGCCTCACTATACGCCACCTTCATTGATCTAAAAGCAGCCTTTGATACAGTCTCCAGAACCAGACTCTGGGACAGACTACAGGGTACCAATATAGATAGAAGGCTCCTGCTCTTAATTCAGGCACTGCACGCAAACACGGCTCTTAGAGTCAGGTGCAGCTGCCCAGGACACCTAACGGACCCTATTAAAACCTTCAAAGGTGTCAGGCAAGTGTGCCTATTGGCCCCTCTACTATTTACCGTATTTTTCACTCTATAAGACGCACCAGACCACAAGACGCACCTAGTTTTTGGAGGAGGAAAACAAGAAAAAAAATATTCTGAATCTCAGAAGCCAGAACAGCCAGAGGGATCACTGTGCAGTGAAAGCAACAATTCCTCTTGCTGTTCTGGCTTCTGGGATAGCTGCACAGCCTGCATTCGCTCCATAAGACGCACACACATTTCCCCTTACTTTTTAGGAGGGAAAAAGTGAGTCTTATAGAGCAAAAAATACGGTAATTTCTATCTAAATAACTTAGTATCTGCACTCAATGACTTAGAAGTCCACCCGCCAAAGCTTGCAAATTGGCATATTTCGGTCCTGCTATATGCCGATGATGCGGTAATTCTATCTAGAACCCCCATTGGACTCAAAAGAGCACTAAGGAAGCTCTCAGCATACTGTGAATCTGAATGTCTCAAAATCAACTATCAAAAGACCAAGATACTCGCTTTTGGGGGAAAACCAAAGCTCAGAAGCTGGGAACTCCAAGGCCATAAATTAGGACTTCTCTGTAAGCATTGGGTTTCCAGGTTCTGGGTCCGTTCCCCTCTGGGTGTTAACACTGGGGTTCCCCCACTGCCGCCGTCGAATCCAGACAGTCTCCCCCAACCCAAGTGAAACAACACCAGCGATATTCCTGGTGGGGAGATCTCTTGGGCACACCTTAGACCAAAAACACTGCAAATCTGCCCAGCTTGCCTTTCATCTTTGGCGATGCTCTCCGAGCCGTCCCAGCCTATAAAAAGACTTAGTGAAAAAAATCTCTCTCCTAACAGGGGAAGGTTTTGTATCGACTGTGTCTGGCTGACATTTTGCATGGATCGTTAGCCGGTGGATAGAGATGTTTCTGCAGCAGTAACGGAGGACGTGGCACAGTTACAACTCGCGGAAAACAAAGAGGTTTCAGGGAAACGAGAAAGCGCCTTTGGGGGTGTTCTATAGCGCTCAGAAATTGCTTGCACACTTCCTATAGGAGTGCCCCATTTTAACACTGCTGGACTGGGTGGGTCACTGGCATGATCCAGAAAGCTCTCCAAAGTAAAAATTACATTTGATGCTTTTTCTACCTCTGGCATTTGGCACTCAGGAGGTTGTGCAGAAGCCGATGGAATCACAGAATCTGTAGAGTTGGTGCATCTCTGGGTTATTTATGGGGCCTGCCTGGTGTTTTTACATGAGTAGAATGTGTGCTTTTATTTAAAATGCATCTCTGGGTTATTTGTGGGGCATAGGAATTCATTCATTTACCGTATTTTTCGCTCTATAAGACGCACCAGACCACAAGACACACCTAGCTTTTGGAGCAGGAAAACAACAACAAAAATATTCTGAATCCCAGAAGCCAGAACAGCAAGAGGGATTCCAACTTGGTTTTTATCCTAATAGTTTATCCTAATATAGTATAATTTTACATTCTGGTCTTTCAACAGTCAATTAAAAAGTCAATTTTTACCTAATCTTTTGTATCATTTCTGCTAATACCACATTACTTCATTCCAACATTCTTCTAACATTCCTGAATTTTAAAATGTTTCTGTAGATAAACTTTAAATTTTCTCCAATCTTCTTCCACCAACTCTTCACCTTGGTCTCGGATTCTGCCAGTCATCTCCGCCAGTTCCATATAGTCCATCACTTTCATCTGCCATTCTTCCTGGGTGGGTAAATCTTGGGTCTTCCGATACTTTGCGATGAATAATCTTGCTGCTGTTGTTGCATACATAAAAAAAATTCTATCCTTCTTTGGCACCAATTGGCTGACCATGCCCAGGAGAAAGGCCTCTGGTTTCTTCTGAAAAGTATATTTAAATACCTTTTTCATTTCATTGTAGATCATCTCCCAGAAAGTCTTAATCCTTGGGCATGTCCACCAAAGGTGAAAGAATGTACCTTCAGTCCCTTTACATTTCCAACATTTGTTATCGGGTAGATGATAGATTTTTGCAAGCTTGACTGGTGTCATGTACCACCTGTATATCATTTTCATTATATTCTCTCTTAAGGCATTACATGCCATAAACTTAATACCTGGTCCATAACTGTTCCCAGTCAGCCATCATAATGTTATGTCCAACATCTTGAGCCCATTTAATCATAGCTGATTTCACCGTTTCATCCTGAGTGTTCCATTTCAACAGCAAGTTATACATTCTTGACAAATTCTTAGTTTTAGGATCTAACAATTCTGTTTCCAATTTTGATTTCTCCATCGCACAGAGTTCTTCCCCTGACCTGACAGAGGGGAAAAGAGGGAGAGAGAAAATGAGAAAGAGAAAGAGACTGTGTCTGGTGACCATCTTGTGACAGAAGCACATTTCCCCATGGCCAGGCTGCTTCTGCAAAGCCTGGCTCTTCTCAGCCCGAGCGAAAATCCACAGCCAAGATCTCATTTGTGAGTGAACACCTGTGAACAAAAGCTCTGCCTCCCCTCCCCTGACGGTGCCGAAATCTTCCAGCCACGCCGAGCTGCCATGAGACTCGTTTTCCATTTTCACCTTCAAGCGGTCCCACCAACGTGCAAGAATCAAATAAAGCAGGCAGTCATTTTGCGTCACTCGAGGCAGAGGAACCGAGAGAGGAGCTGAATCGTTCTTGGAGTCATGGCATTGTTGAGAAGGGATCTCAGAGGCCATCAAGTCCAACCCCCTTGAGATGCAGGAATCTCATCCACGACAGACAGTGTTCAAAACTCCCATTGTTCCAGGCGCATTTTGCAACAGGGAATTTCATTAGCGCAAGCAGTTTCTGAGCTTTGGGCGCAGAACTGCAGCTAAGATTTCAGATTAAAACTGCAGAGTGGAAGGAAAGGAGGAGCTTTTTCTGCTTCCCCATTTCCAGCTATTCTCTGAAGACTGGAGAAGAGACCCTCTTAAGAATATTGGGGAGGTGGGCACAGAAAGGACTAGACCATGTGAAAAATGAACATAATATTTTAGCTGCAGTTCATTCATTTTCAGCTTTGTATTCTTGTTATCAAAAAGCATGCCTAGATATTGTGTTGTTGCACCCATAACCTAGGTTAAAGGTGCCATTTAGCTCCTAGCTTTCATATCTCAGTTTCTAACACTGATGGTGTCACAGTCCGGTCTACGGGCGATCGAAGTCCCGGATGAGGGGGCAAGATGGCTGGGTGGGAGCAGGAATGAGAGTCCAGAAGCAAGGAGTCGCAAAGTCAAGGGCCCAAGGGTCAAGAAGCAAGGAGTCACAAAGTTGAGGGTCCGAGGATTGAGAAGCAAGGAGTCCCAAAGTCAGGGGTCCGAGGGTCGAGAAGCAAGGAGTCACAAAGTCAGGGGTCCAAGGGTCGAGAAGCAAGGAGTCACGAAGTCAGGGGTCCGAGGGTTGAGAAGCAAGGAGTCATGAAGTCAGGGGCCCGAGGGTTGAGAACCAAGGAGTCACGAAGTCGAGGATCAGGAAGCAAGAAGCCAAACGCAGCAAGGCAGGAAATGTGTTGCTGTGGCAAAGAGCCGAAGGGAAATACTGACCTTATATCCCTTCCCGGCTCTTGCCACCAGGTCTCACCTGTGCGGCCGCGCCTTGCCTCTCCAAAACAAACTTAGGAAGGCCCCAATCCTGCAAATAGCTACCGGTCACAGGGACTGGCTCCTGCATATACTCCTGACAGATGGCCACCCAACCTCTGCTTAAAAATCTCCAAGGAAGCAGAGTTCACCACCTCCCAAGAAAGCCCATCCCACTAACAGCGCTTCCTGTCAGAAACTTCTTCCTGATGTTGAGTCGGAATCTCCTTTCCTGTACTTGAAGCCATGGATTCAAGTCCTACCCTCCGTAGCAGGAGAAAACAAGCTTGCTCCACCTTCCATGCGACAGCCCTTGAGATACTTGGTCAAAGGCCTGGAAACGATGCCTTATGAGGAACAGCTAAGGGAGCTGGGCATGTTTAGCCTGGAGAAGAGAAGGCTAAGGGGTGATATGATAGCCATGTTCAAATATATCAAAGGATGTCACATAGAGGAGGGAGAAAGGTTGTTTTCTGCTGCTCCAGAGAAGCGGACACGGAGCAATGGATCTAAACTACAAGAAAGAAGATTCCACCTAAACATTAGGAAGAACTTCCTGACAATAAGAGCTGTTCGACAGTGGAATTTGCTGCCAAGGAGTGTGGTGGAGTCTCCTTCTTTGGAGGTCTTTAAGCAGAGGCTTGACAACCATATGTCAGGAGTGCTCTGATGGTGTTTCCTGCTTGGCAGGGGGTTGGACTCGATGGCCCTTGGGGTCTCTTCCAACTCTATGATTCTATAATTCTATGATTCTACTTGTGAAGATGGCTATCTTATCTCTTCTCAGTCTCCTCTTCACTAAGCTTACCCAACTCAACGCCCTCAACCATTCCTCATCAGGCTTGGTTTCCAGACCCTTCACCATCCTGGTCGCCCTCCTCTGCACACGGTCCAGCTTGTCAACATCCTTCTTAAACTGTGGAGTTCTCCCTGCCCTATCAGAAGCTATATTCCATTGAACATGAGCTGTTGGGACTCGTAGATGGGAAGATATGCTGTTCCACCGAAGACCTGCAGCTGGATTTCCCATTGGAATATCTGTTTGGCCACTGTGAGAACAAGATACTGGGTTTTGTGGGCCACTGGCCTGATCCTGCAAAGCTCTTTTTGATGTTCTTACTAAAGCAAGACGCGGGTGGCGCTGTGGGTTGAACCACAGAGACTAGGGCTTGCCGATCAGAAGGTCGGCGGTTCGAATCCCCGCAACAGGCTGAGCTCCCGTTGCTCGGTCCCTGCTCCTGCCCACCTAGCAGTTTGAAAACACATCAAAGTGCAAGTAGATAAATAGGTACCGCTCCGGCGGGAAGGTAAACGGTGTTTCTGTGCGCTGATCTTGTTCACCCGAAGCGGCTTAGACCTGCTGGCCACATGACCCGGAAGCTGTATGCCGGCACCCTTGGCCAGTAAAGCGAGATGAGCGCTGCAACCCCAGAATCTGCCACGACTGGACCTAATGGTCAGGGGTCCTTTTACCTTTACCTTCACTAAAGCAATGAACACAAACATTTCTTTTAAAACCCTTGGGGAAAGGGGAGGATTTTGAACCCGTGACAAAACCTCGGCATTGAAGGTAGGGCCTTGGGGAGAAACTCTCCCGCTAAATCTCAGGGTGTTGTTTTTTTCCAAATTTGCTCTGGCCAAGAAACTGTCGCCCCTCCTCTTCAATGCCCCCCCCCAAAACCCCAGCAAATTAAAGAGCTCTTATTATTGAAGGTTTCAGGACCAGGGAGAGTTCCTGTGGATTTCAATTTATAGTGCAAATAGATTTAATGAGCACCTTCAACTCCCGTAAGCATAAATAGGCACCAACCTCCGCCTCCTTCTCCCTGGCCTTGTTCACTGGAATGAATTAACCCCATAGATAATGGGGCACATCTGGGAGGTTCTGCCTCGCAAGCTTGTGATTAAGTAAATGGTTTTGCTTTCCGTGTGTGAAATATGTCCAAGAACATATTTCTCATGTGCAAGGAAAGAGTTTGGGGGGGCGCGGGTCTTGTTGTTTTTTGGTGTTTTCATTTATTTTTAAAAAATGCCTAGGTAATGAAAGTGCACTGAAGTGGATAAATTGCACAAATCCTGCACTCGACACATGCACTTTGGAGAACTGAGGGCCAATTATGCAAAAAAGTAGAAAGGTACTATATCGGCATAAATTCTTCCAAGCCGGTATTATTATTTCTTCCTCCTCCTTAAAAGAGCGTTTTAAAGAGTGGCCCCCTCTGCCAAAGATCTAATGGGTTGTTTCAGATTCCCTGCCTTCCTTATCACCCCTCCAGCTCCTGAGCATTCCCTCCCCTTCTCTTGCGGAGAAGCTGGTAAAATGTGGACTGGATGAGGTTATGGTTAGGTGGATTTCTAGCTGGTTGACTGTCTAAACTCAAAGAGTACTCCTTAGTGGTTCCTCATCATCCTGGGGAAAAGTGACGAATAGGGTTCTGTCAGGGAACTGCCATCGGAGCCAAGAGTGGAGGTGAGGCTCCCTAGTGATGCAGGAGAAGGGCCCAGCAGGGACAGAGGGAAGACTTCCTCGGAGGAAGGAGATCAGTGTGACACCAGGAAGAATAGAGAGCCAGAAGGGACGTCGGAGAGATGGCTCCAAGACTCTTCCACAGAGGCCAGCGGGGAGAGCCCAGGACCTCCGCTGGCCACACCCACTCTGCGCAGAAAACTTCCGCTCAGGGAGGCTAGGCGGCGACTTGGTGTCAAAGAGCTTTTATGCTGGAAGAAGTTCAGGAAACGCCCACTGACGGATTCTGCCAGTGACTGACACAACCACGGAGAAAGTGCTATGCAGCCAGGGAAAAGTTTAGCCAGGGAACGTTGCCAAAAGCAGCGGCCACTTACGCACGAGCAACCCCAATTCCCTTTACAGGTTCTGTCCTGGGCCCATCGTTGTTCAACTTCTTTATAGATGACTTGGATGGTGTGCTGGGTGGAGCCTCTTTTTCGTTCAGCCGCCAAGGAGCAGCCATGGTGGAGCCAAAGGTATTGGTGATTGATGGACGTGGCCACCTGCTGGGTCGTCTAGCTGCCATTGTGGCTAAGCAAGTCTTGCTGGGGCATGTAATGAATCTTGGCCTTTGCCTTGCATTTCTCCTCGAGGGTAGCTGTGATGGGTTGGTACTTCCACCCAACCTCATGGGCTGTTGTGGTTTAGTCGTTTAGTCGTGTCCGCCTCTTTGTGACCCCCTGGACCAGAGCACGCCAGGCCCTCCTGTCTTCCACTGCCTCCCACAGTTTGGTCAAACTCATGCTGGTAGCTTCAAGAACACTGTCCCACCATCTCGTCCTCTGTGCCCTCCATCCTTCCCAACATCAGGGTCTTTTCCAGAGAGTCTTCTCTTCTCCTGAGGTGGCCAAAGTCTTGGAGCCTCAGCTTCAGGATCTGTCCTTCCAGTGAGCACGCAGGGCTGATTTCCTTCCGAATGGAGAGGTTGGATCTTCTTGCAGTCCATGGGACTCTCAAGGGTCTCCTCCAGCACCAGAATTCAAAAGAAGAAGAAGAAGAGTTTGGATTTGATATCCCACCTTTCACTCCCCTTTAGGAGTCTCAAAGTGGCTAACATTCTCCTTTCCCTACCTCCCCCACAACAAACACTCTTTGATGTGAGTGGGGCTGAGAGACTTCAAAGAAGTGTGACTGGCCCAAAGTCACGCAGCAGCTGCATGTGGAGGAGCCCGTTCCCCAGATTACGAGACTACCGCTCTTAACCACTACACCACGCTGGTGTAGCATCAATTCTTTGGCGATCAGCCTTCTTTATGGATGTTCCAACTAACTTTTTTTTAAAAAAATACCTGAAGCATATTTGTTAGGGATTGTAGGGAAAGACCTGTCAAGGAAATTGAAAAATATCTTCATGTATGCGACCACGGCGGCAAGAGTCTTAATAGCACAAGGAGGGAAGAACGAGAAATTCCTGACGAAAGAACTATGGGAAGAGAAACTGATGGACTACACAGAACTGGCCAAATTGACAGACAAACTACATGGCAAGGATAACTGTGATTTTAAGGATGAACGGGAAGCTTTTACAAAGTATTTAAAGAAACGACAAAATGAACTGGATTCCTTGGCATGTTCTGAATAAACATTCACAAACTTTTCATTGATAACATTCAGAGAGATAAATTAAGGATCTGTACAGTTTTGTAATGTGCAAAAAATAACATATGTTGATAAACCAGAGAGAGGAGATGAGGGAAGTCTGGGGGGGGGGAAGGAAAGAAGGGGGGTCATGTTTGGGGGGAGAGGGGAGGGGGAAAATAGAGGGGATTTAAGGATGATATGTGGGGGTTTTTTATAAAATGCGATGTTGAAATTACTAATAAAAAATATTTTGTTAAAAAAAGGATATTGGAGTAGATGGGCTGTTGGCCTCATCTGGTGGTCAGCATCTTCTGGAACCTCCAGGTTCAGAGGCAGTCTATCTGGATCCCTAGGTCCTGAGGGGTATTTGTCCACCGTGAGAACAGGATTCTGGTCTGAGGGATCCACCTTGGCCTGATCCTGAAGGTTCTTCTTAATTTCTCTCTGCTTCCTGTTTCTCCAAGCCCTGAATTCAGTTCTCTGGGTTTTGACACGGCTGTGATACATTTTTAAAAACTCCTCATGAAAATTCATCAGCGTTTAAGTGTGAATTTCTTCTAATCTGCACACGCTCCGATGCAATTTAGCCTCTTAAGGCACATTTTTACCAAGCAATCTTGCCTAATATAATGCACTTTTGTAGGTTATTTTCACTAACAGAGGACTAAAAGCTGTGTGTTCTTGGAAGCGGCAAAAAACATTTTGCTTTTCCAGAGGGTAAAGGAGTCTCTACTACAACTGTCCACTTGTCAGGGTTTAAAATGCCTTCGTCGTATTTGTAATTTCAATTATCTTATGTGTAAATTACCTCGACGGTAGCTTGGAAGGCACCTAATAGATCAATGGTAATAATAATAATGCCATCTTTATTATTTTATCATTTATTTCATAAAATTTACACTGTTTAAAAACCTCAAAGTGGATTATAAAAGATAAAGCCATCACATCACCCATAAGGGGAATTAGCAACAATAATCTAAGACTTTTCAAAATGCTAAATTAACAATCAACTTAAAAGCAGATTAAAACTTGCGCCAAACTTTCTAAGTAAATGGCTTGCCTAAACAGGAATGTTTTTAGCAGGCTCTGAAAAGAGTACAGTGAAGGCGCCTACGTCATCTCAAGAGGCAGGGAGTTCCAAGTGTAACTGCTGCCGCGTTAAAATATCAAGTTCTGGGAAATGTGGAACAGTGCTGGTTCCGTTGATCAAAGCAGTCATTACCCCTCTGGGATAGAACAGGAGAATCTTAGGGTCGTGAGTTCGAGTCCAATTTAGGCAACAGATTCCTGCATTGCAGGGGGTTGGAATAGATGACCCCGGGGGTCCCTTCCCACTTCTACATTTCTACGACTCCTCCCTGTTGTCTTTGTCCATGGAGTTTTCTTGGCAGGGATACTGGAGTGGCTTGCCGGTTGCTGCTCCAGGTGGATCACGTTTGGTCAAAACTCTCCACTATGACCTGTCCATCTTGGGTGGCCCTGATATACCGGTAGCTCATAGCTTCTCTGAGTTATTCAAGGCCCTTTGCCACTGCAAGGCAGTGATCACTGCAGATGGTGACAGCAGTCACAAAATTAAAAGACACCTGCTTCTTGAGAGAAAAGCATGACAAATCTAGACAGCATCTTAAAAAGCAGAGACATCACCTTGCCGACAAAGGTCCGTATACTTCAAGGTCTGGTTTTCCCAGTAGTGATGTATGGAAGTGAGAGCTGGACCATAAAGAAGGCTGATCGCCAAAGAATAGATGCTTTTGAATTCTGGTGCTGGAGGAGACTCTCGAGAGTCCCAAGGACTGCAAGAAGATCCAACCTCTCCATTCTGAAGGAAATCAGCCCTGAGTGCTCACTGGAAGGACAGATCCTGAAGCTGAGGCTCCAAGACTTTGGCCACCTCATGAGAAGAGAAGACTCCCTGGAAAAGACCCTGATGTTGGGAAAGATGGAGGGCACAAGGAGAAGGGGACAACAGAGGACGAGATGGTGGAACAGTGTTCTCAAAGCTACCAGCATGAGTTTGACCAAACTGCGGGAGGCAGTGGAAGGCAGGAGGGCCTGGCATGCTCTGGTCCAGGGGGTCACGAAGAGGCGGACACGACTGAACGACTAAACAACAACAAAACGACTCTCCCCCAAGAAAACCAGTAATCCGGTCTGAAAATTGTGATGCTGCCTTTCTGCTCCAGGTAAATTTTCCAGAGAGGTGGAGGAGGAAAGCGCGCAGAGGAGGGAGGAGGACGCACGAGAAAGCTCCGTCGGTGGGTGTCGGTGTGCGCAGCGCTGCATTTTTGGCACTCCACGCCCCCTATTCGGGAGAGAAAAGGCAGTTCACGCTCCGGCAAACACAACACAGAGAGGATTAAAGAGGTGGGCGGAGAAGGAAAAAGCGAGCCCGGCAGGCGAGGAGGATGAGTGGAGTGGAAATGGGGGGCGGAGGAGGATGCGAGGCGGTGGGGTGGGCTGGGGGGCTGGGTTAGTGAATGAGGAATCAATGGGGATGGGATTGCGGAGCAGGAAGCGGAGCACCCATGGAGGGCACCCATTTTCCGGAGGAATTAATCCAGATTACCTCCTGTCCAACCCCCATGTTGGCAGGGCTGAATGCAGATTGGAATTGACCACAGACTGAGATCGAGCTGTAAATAATAATAATAGTAATAATAATGTCATGTCTTTTGACACTGGGCCGGATTTCCTCTTAGGATTTGGTTGCTGGTAACCCTGGGCTGAGTCTCCTTTCCCTTCCTCCCCCACAACAAACACTCTGTGAGGTGAGTGGGGCTGAGAGACTTCAGAGAAGTGTGACTGGCCCAAGGTCACCCAGCAGCTGCAGGTGGAGGAGCGGGGAAGCGAACCCAGTTCCCCAGATTACGAGTCCACCGCTCTTAACCACCACACCACACTGGCTCTCAATAGAATAGAGTGGTTGCTTTGGAAGACGATAATCAGGCATCCGCACAACCCTACTGGGTTGTCGATGGAGCAGCGGTACCTGGTACCTGGTACGCAGGATGGACTGCCTGGCCAGAGTGGTGCATGCTCTGGTTATCTCTCGCTTGGACTACTGCAACGCGCTCTACGTGGGGCTCCCTTCGAAGGTGACCCGGAAACTGCAACTAATCCAGAATGTGGCAGCTAGACTGGTGACTGGGAGCGGCCGCCGCGACCACATAACACCGGTCCTGAGAGACCTACATTGGCTCCCAGTATGTTTCCAAGCAGAATTCAAAGTGTTGGTGCTGACATTTAAAGCCTTAAATGGTCTCGGTCCTGTATACCTGAAGGAGCATCTCCACCCACATTGTTCTGCCCGGACACTGAGGTCCAGCTCCGATGGCCATCTGGCGGTTCCCTCATTGCGAGAAGCCAAGTTACAGGGAACCAGGCAGAGGGCCTTCTCGGTGGGGGCACCCACCCTGTGGAACGTCCTCTCGTCAGATATCAAAGAGATAAACAACTACCACACTTTTAGAAGACATCTGAAGGCAGCCCTGTTCAGGGAAGTTTTTAATGTGTGACATTTTAATGTATTTTTAATCTTTGTTGGAAGCAGCCCAGAGAGGCTGGGGAGGCCTAGCCAGAAGGGTGGGGTACAAATAATAAATTATTATTGATACGGAAGGGGGGCATGTCTTCTTCACCTTCTTCTTCACTACAATATATCCATTTATTTCCAATTGTCAATGTCAAAAGGGACTAAAATCAATAAAATTCATAGAAAATCAACGTGCCAATTTCCTCAATTTCTCTAGGACTCCATGACACCTTCCCTGTCCTCCATAATCCCTCAAGCAAGGTGTCAAGACCCTAATCCTGTCAAATCACTCTGCCAAGCCTTTCCTCCAGGAAATGCCAGTACATGGACCATTGTCTTCTCATCAGGATGTGCTTATCTGCGCATATCTCCAACTCGGCATATTCCCCCCTCCCTCCTCCATATGTTAATCCTGTGTAACCCAACCTCTTCTTAATGTATTCATGATGTAATCTGTGTAACCCAACCTCTTCTTAATGTATTCATGATGTAACTGGGATGTATTTTGCACTGTATTCTGGGACATGGAGGGAAGTTTCAAAAGTTCATGTCACCCCTTTCTCGCTGTTCAATCTCGCCTTGAACCTGTTGCGCAATAAACTTGGATCTTCTGCAGCTTGCTCCTGTCTCCGGCTGAGCTCATTTTCCTCCGCAAGGACCCGCGGTCTTAGTCCGACAAGCTGGGTGGCAGAGCAGTCTCGCACCCAGATTTTACCGTAACATTATTATTATTATTATTATTATTATTATTATTATTATTATTACTCTCCATCATTGGAGGCTTTAAAACCAAGGATGGATGTCCACCTGCCAGGGATTCTTCAGCTGCACCTCCTGCCTTGTAGGGGGTTAGACTAGATGGCCTTTGGGGTTCCCTTCCAACCGTCTGGATTTTTTTAATTCTAAGAAGGCAAGCGGGTGCAGGCAGTCTGAGTCTGGCACTGCCCCCATTTCCCAATGAGCCGGGGCCCAGGGCTGACTGAGGCCTGGCTGGAAGTCACAGCAGGAACTCAGAAGGGTTCGTCTTTTAATTATTATTGTCTCCCCTCCCCGCACCCCGTATCTCTGGCAAGGCAGCCCTTCAGCTCCGCAGGCTTAAGTGGCACTGCCAGCAGAGCGCTTTCCGCTCAATTAACCCGCAGTTGAAACTTGTGCGCCGGAGACTTCATAAAAGGAGTAAATTATCCGTGGAAGGCTGTCAGTCTCCCCTCGCTGAGGGTAATTTCGGAGTGCAGAGATGGGCCGCCCGAGCGGTAGACCCGGGTCCACCTTCTCGCTGACCTGCCACCCTGGCAGCGGGAAAATTGTCCTGGCAGCTTGCTGGAGAGACGTTGGGTGGGAAGAATCGTAGAATGGCTGAACTGAAGAGCTGCAAGGGACCCCGGGGGTTCATCTAGTCCAGCCCGCTGCAAGAGTGCATGCGTGTGTCTGCGCCTGAACCAGAATATGGCCCAGAAACGCACAAGGCAGTCTGGAGGTGGCATGCTCAGGGCGGATTTCAAGCCAGACTGTCTGCCTTAACCTCAGGCTTCCCAGAACTGTTGGAATATAGACTTCTTCTCCGTTCCTCTTTAAAAGCTGCCTGGGTTTTAGGACATCCCTGCGCCTTGTGGGAGGGAGTTCCACAGATTAATTCTGCACCCCATGAAGGAGGCCTTTTTTATCCATCCTGAATCTTCCACCACTGAACTTCATTGACATTTGTGAGTTCCGGTGTTACGAGAGGAGGGAGATAGCTTTTCCAGATTTTACCTTTTGGAGCTCCATGTTCACTGCAGATGGTGACAGCAGTCACAAAATTAAAAGAGGCCTGTTTCTTGGGAGAAAATTGATGTCAAACCTAGACAGCATTTAAAAAAGCAGAGACATCAACCTTTTCGACAAAGATTCATACTGTATAATTAAAGCTATGGTGTTCCCAGTAGTGATGTATGGAAGTGAGAGCTGGACCACAAAGAAGGCTGATCGCCAAAGAATGGATGCTTTTGAATTCTGGTGCTGGAGGAGACTCTTGAAAGTCCCATGGACTGCAAGAAGATCAAACCTCTCCATTGTGAAGGAAATCAGCCCTGAGTGCTCACTGGAAGGACAGATCCTGAAGCTGAGGCTCCAAGACTTTGGCCACCTCATGAGAAGAGAAGACTCCCTGGAAAAGACCCTGACGTTGGGAAAGATGGAGGGCACAAGGAGAAGGGGACGACAGAGGACGAGATGGTGGGACAATGTTGTTGAAACTACCAACATGAGTTTGACCAAACTGCGGGAGGCGGTGGAAGACAGGAGTGCCTGGCGTGCTCTGGTCCAGGGGGTCACGAAGAGTCAGACACGACTAAATGATATAACAACAACAGACACTTCTATAATGTCCCCTCTTACCTTTCCAAAGCAGTCCCAAATCCTGCCCCTTTTCCCCATAGTTGAGTCCCTTCCCATTGTCCAAGATCCCTGTCTTATTGGATATGCCTTTAGGATATACCGTGTTGTAAAAATTCTAAGGTGTCATAAATAAAATGAATGTTCGCAAGCACACACACATACAAGAGTACATAAACCACATGTCTGAAATAGTGAGAGAGCAATCCTGAAGCCATATTGTCTCTTAATGACCCCAACTACCGGTATATCTCCACAGAAGGAGGTATCTTGGAAAAACCTTTCCCAAGAGCCCTTTTCACTTACAAACCCTTCAAATCCTGTCTTGAGGACATATTTTGTTTTGTGTATAGCATAGGCTTGTGAACTGGATTCAAGAACGAAGCTATTTTATCATCTCAAAAGAATAGCCCAGGCTGACCAGGAAACGCAATCGGGTATCTTGACAGACAGGAAATAATAGGGTTGCCGTATTTCCAAAAGTGAAAATTCGGACACAAAAGTTCTTGAGGGGACAAAGTTGTTGAGCAAAAATGGAGGGAGGGTGTGAAGTTTGTGAGTGTTTTTCTTTTTTGAAATTCTCCCAAAACCCCACACTCTCGACATGGGTTGCCATGTGTCTGGGTCTTCTCGGGCATTTCGCCAATTAGAGGAAATTCCGCCGGGATGCTGTTATCGATGGGTGAATTCCAGGCATATAGCAGCCCTAGGAAAGAAGTCACACTCTACAACTTCTGTTGTAGACTGCCTCTTTCTGGGACACTGGCATGATGCTTTTGGGTGGTCTTTGGCTAAGGGGTTGGGCACTTTGACGTGTCTTTAAAACATGGGTTGGCAAACTAAGGCCTGCGGACAGTCCAGAAATCACCACTTGGGTCACCAGTGCACGCGTTCTTTCCCTCTCCCTCCCTCTCCCTCACACAGCGGCGCCGGTGCCTCCTCCCTCCTCCCGGCTTCTCCCTGCCCTGCCTAGAGGAGGAAGGGGGCTGGGCCTTGTTGGTGCCAGCCCCTTTCCAGAGTCCTTTCGCACGCCGTTCATCGTCCCTCTGCCGCCGCCAGCCCCTGCCACTCGCAAGACACAGGAGCTGCTGAACACCCCTCTTGAGCAGACACCATTTAAAGCAGCCCCTCTCCGGAGCCCTTTTGCATGCCGCTCATCACCCCTTGTTCATTTCCCCCCAAAAAAAAAAAAATATAGTCCGGCCCCCTACATGGTCTGAGGGACAGCGGACTGGTTTTGTTACCAGCTTGGCTTCAGGAGTTGCCAGAAGAAGGTGGACAAGGTGCCATCCAGCCATTTTAGGGACACCACTCCAGATTTGTGAAGGGTTTACTCCTAAGCTTTTTCTTCTCCCGAAAATATCCCGCAAGGCAGCGAAGGTTTGGGGTCAGAGTTTTCCTTCTCCTAGGGGGCCTGCCTTCCCACTTGCCCCTCACTTCCCTCTAAAGCACATGGAGAAACCACCTTCTTGACTATTTCTGGGTTAGCGGAGTCTGTAACCTGAAGCATCTGTAACCTGAAGCGTATGTAACCTGAGGTACCACTGTACAGTGGACACTTGGGTTGCGAATGTGATCCGTGCAGGATGCACGTTCGCAACCGGCACCATTCGCAACCCGTGTCTGCGCACAAAGGGGTTGCGATTTGGCACTTCTGCGCATGCGCAAAGAACGATTTAGCACTTCTGCGCATGTGCAACCACCGAAACCCGGAAGTAACCCGTTCTGGTACTTCTGGGTTTCGGCGGTTTGTAACCCGAAAAAACGCAACCTGAAGAAGCTGTAACCCGAGGTATGACTGTATATATATATGAATATATATATATAATATTTTAGCATCAGTGCTCCTCTCCTCCTGCCCACAGTGGAGCAATGAATGCATCACACCCTTTGACAAGTGATGTACAAAAGCTGTCTCCACACGCGCCACCGACCGGTGACTTTCTCACACCTTCCCCCGCCTCCGTGAGTCCGCAGGGAACATGATCGCTTCCGGGAGCTGAAGAAGACCGCTGAGTCACCGGCGGTCATCAGGCTGAGTCGGCACGGAAGCTGGAAATTGAGGGGGCAGCCTGCTTCAGAGCCAAGGTTCGAGGGAGCGCAGATGGAGTCAGACCAGTGAAAACAACAAGGAGGAAAGAAGAGAAGCTGGTTTATTTGTGGTGCCACGTAATTCGTAAGAGCTTCTTTCTTTAATGTGGTCGCACTTGGAACTCCCTGCCTATTGATGTCAAACCATTCTTGCTTAGACAAGCTTACCTAGATGCTTCGAAAGCTGAGGTCATAATAATAATAATATAATAATTTATTTTTTTATACCCCGCCCATCTGGCTGGGCTTCCCCAGCCACTCTGGGTGGTTTCCAAAACAACTTTAAAATACGGTAATACATCAAACATTAAAAGCTTCCCTAAACAGGGCTGCCTTCAGATGTCTTTTGAAAGTCTGGTAGTTGTTCTTCTCTTTGACATCTGGTGGGAGGGCGTTCCACAGGATGGGCGCCACCACCGAGACGGCCCTCTGCCTGGTTCCCTGTAACCTCACTTATCGCAGCAAGGGAACCGCTAGAAGGCCCTCAGTGTCCGGGCAGAACAATGGGGATGGAGACGCTCCTTCAGGTATACTGGACCAAGGCTGTTTAGGGCTTTAAAGGTCAGCACCAACACTTTGAATTGTGCCCAGAAACGTACTGGGAGCCAGTGTAGGTCTTTCAGGACCGGTGTTCTCGGCGGCCGCTCCCAGTCCCCAGTCTAGCTGCCGCATTCTGGATTAGTTGTAGTTTCTGGGTCACCTTCAAAGGTTGCCCCACGTAGAGCGCATTGCAGTAGTCCAAGTGGGAGATAACCAGAGCATGCACCACTCTGGCAAGACAGTCCGCGGCCAGGGAGGGTCTCATCCTGCGTACCAGATGGAGCTGGTAGACAGCTGCCCTGGACATCTGCCCTGAGTCCAGAATGACTCCCAGGTTGCGCACCTGGTCCTTCAGGGGCACAGATGCCCCATTCAGGACCAGGGAGTCCTCCACACCTGCCCGCCTCCTGTCCCCCAAAAACAGTACTTCTGTCTTGTCAGGATTCAGCCTCAATCTGTTAGCTGCCATCCATCCCCCAACCGCCTCGAGACACTCACACAGGTCATATTAATCTGTTCCAGTATCTTAACATGTATATATTTAAAGTAGGGTTGTGAATCTTTCTTGGTTTTACAGCTTTAAATTATTGTATACACCATTGCGGGGGGCAGGCAGGTATGTTTGCAATCAAGCAGTATATAATTTTTTATGAAATAACTACAGAATTAAATAAAATCATGAAGTTGATCTTTTGCCCCCAGCCATAGCATACATATGAAAAGCAAGTGGCTTACCCCAAAGAATCCTGGGAACTGTAGTTTGTTAAGGGTGCTGCTGGGAATTGTAGCTCTTTGAGGGGTAAACTACAGTTCCCATAATTCTTTACGAGGGGGTGTGTGCTTTAAATGCACAGTGGATGCCATCGAAGGAAGGCGAATGCTGGGAGATTCGGGGCAGAGAAAAGGAAGTCCTTCACTCAGCACAGAGTTAAACTTTGGAACTCCTTGCCACAGGAAGTAGTGATGGCCACCAACTTTGTTGTTTAGTCATTTAGTCGTGTTCGACTCTTCGTGACCCCCCTGGACCAGAGCACGCCAGGCACTCCTGTCTTCCACTGCCTCCCGCAGTTTGGTCAAACTCATGCTGGTAGCTTCGAGAACACTGTCCCACCATCTCCTCCTCTGCTGTCCCCTTCTCCTTGTGCCCTCCATCTTTCCCAGCATCAGGGTCTTTTCCAGGGTGTCTTTTCTCATGAGGTGGCCAAAGTCTTGGAGCCTCAGCTTTAGGATCTGTCCTTCCAGTGAGCACTCAGGGCTGATTTCATTAAGAATGGATGTGTTTGATCTTCTTGCAGTCCATGGGACTCTCAAGAGTCTCCTCCAGCACCAGAATTCAAAAGCATTCATTCTTCGGCGATCAGCCTTCTTTATGGTCCAGCTCTCACTTCCATTCATCTCTACTGGGAAAACCAGAGCTTTAACTATACGGACCTTTGTTGGCAAGGTGATGTCTCTGCTGATGGCTTTAAAAGAGGGTGGGACAAATTCATGGTGGGGAGGGCTGCTGATCGCTGTCAGTCATAATGGCTGTGCTCTGTCTGCTCTAGAGAGCCAGTGTGGTGTAGTGCTTAAGAGTGCTGGACTCGTAATCTGGTGAACCGGGTTTGTGTCTCCGCTCCTCCACATGCAGCTGCTGGGTGACCTTGGGCCAGTCACACTTCTCTGAAGTCTCTCAGCCCCACTCACCTCACAGAGTGTTTGTTGTGGGGGAGGAAGGGAAAGGAGAATGTTAGCCGCTTTGAGACGCCTTTGGGTAGTGATAAAGTGGGATATCAAATCCAAACTCCTCCTCCTCTTCTTCTTCTTCTTCTTCTTCTTCTTCTTCTTCTTCTTCTTCTTCTTCTTCTCCTCCTTCTTCTTCTTCCTCTTAACATTCAGAGGCAGCAATGCTCTGAATAGCAATTGCTGGAAACTGCAGGAGGAGAGAGGGCTCTTGCGCTCAGATATTGCTTACAGGTGTTCCATAATGGGCACCTGGTTGGCCACTGTGAGAACAAGAGTCTGGGCTTGATGTGCCATTGGCCTTTATCCAGCAGCAAGACCCTTCTTACATTCTTGGGAGACATTTTGGACTCACAGCTGTCCATGGAGGCGCAGGTCCATTCTGCATCCAGGGCAGCTGTCTAACCAGCTCCATCTGGTATGCAGGATGAGACCCTACCTGCCCGTGGACTGTCTCGCCAGAGTGGTGCATGCTCTGGTTATCTCCCGCTTGGACTACTGCAATGCGCTCTACGTGGGGCTACCTTTGAAGGTGACTCGGAAACTACAACTAATCCAGAATGCGGCAGCTAGCCTGGTGACTGGGAGCGGCCGCTGAGACCACATAACACTGGTCTTGAAAGACCTACATTGGCTCCCAGTACGTTTCCGGGCACAATTCAAAGTGTTGGTGCTGACCTTGAAAGCCCTAAACGGCCTCGGTCCAGTATACCTGAAGGAGTGTCTCCACCCTCATCTTTCAGCCCGGACACTGAGGTCCAGCTCCAAGGGCCTTCTGGCGGTTCCCTTGCTGCGAGAAGTGAGGTTACAGGGAACGAGGCAGACGGCCTTCTCAGTGGTGGCGCCCGCCCTGTGGAACGCCCTCCCGTCAGATGTCAAGGAAATAAACAACTATCTGACTTTTAGAATACATCTGAAGGCAGCCCTATTTAGGGAAGTTTTTAATGTCTGATGTTTTATCGTGTTTTTAATATTCTGTTGGGAGCTGCCCAGAGTGGCTGGGGAAACCTAACCAGATGGGCAGGGTAGAAATAATAGATGGTGGTGGTGGTGATGAACCTCCAGTTCTAGGCGCAGTCTATCTAGACTCCTAGGTTTTGGGGGTATTTGGTCACAATTAGAACAGGATGCTGGACAAAATGGGCCATTGGCCCCATCCTGCAAGCTCTTCTGCTATTATTTCATCTGTGGTTATGCTGACAGGCATTTTGTTCAAATTACCGTATTTTTTGCTCTATAAGACTCACTTTTTCCTTCCTAAAAAGTAAGGGGAAATGTGTGTGTGTCTTATGGAGTGAATGCAGGCTGCGCAGCTATCCCAGAAGCCAGAACAGCAAGAGGGATTGCTGCTTTCACTGCGCAACAATCCCTCTTGCTGTTCTGGCTTCTGAGATTCAGATATTTTTTTTCTTGTTTTCCTCCTCCAAAAACTAGGTGTGTCTTGTGGCCTGGTGCGTCTTATAGAGCGAAAAATACGGTATATGAAGGGCGCCAGGAAGGTTAAGCCCTGCAACCCTCTATAAAGCAGGGATTTCTTATAGAGTACAATCATTGCCAACTTCAGATGCCCCTTGCCTCAATTAAAGGCTCACGTTAATAGCTGCTATTAGAAGGACCACAGATTTGGGTAATTGGTTTAATCTGCAGATTAATCCTTTCGAGCTTGCGTTGATTAATCGTTTGGGGCCGATTTTAACGGGGTTCGCATTACGAAGCAAGGTGTTGCTTTTTTTTCTTTTTTGTAAGGAACGAAATCTTAAAAGTGGCTTTTCCCTCCAATAATGGGCAATTTAGCTTATACGTTATGAATTATCAGGCTTCCTTCATCATCTCCAGGAGAAAGGGGGGGGAAGTACCTTGATTGAGGTTTCGGTAATAAGCAAGTTTATTTACATTTAATAGATTAATTAATCAGTTAAAGAGCAGGCGATTAATCAAGGAAAACCTCCTTAATCAGCCGACAGCCCTAATTATGGCAAACATTGTTTCCATAGCGTTTTTTAATTTGCAAAGGGCGTTAAAATCTCAAGGGAGGTGCCCTTGCCACAAGCTCCGTGGGAGATTCCTCTTCCTTTCCTGGGGGGTAATGAGAGGAGATGATGCAGGAAATGTTTGCATCTCAGGATCTGAGAGGTTCCCCCCCCCACACACACACCTCTCTTGTCACACTTGGCGCGAACGCCAGGATTCAAGAGCCAGCGTCTGGGAAAAGGCACAGAAAGAGCATCAGTGCTCATCTCTGTAATGTATGCTCAGGCAGGCCTAGGCGTCAAGAGCCTCCTTGCTCACTAATGCCCAGATACATTTCCCTTCCTTGCTTTTTAATTAATTTCCTTATTTGCAGACTCTGCCAAGAAAGGGTGGGGGGATAAATAGATATATATATGTTATGAGAATGATAAGGTCTACGATATAAAATAAATGTTCATAAATGTACCAGGCAAACAAATACATAAATATATAAGCCACGTGTACGGGGAAACAGTTCTGAAACTGTTTTGACTCTCCCAGATTGACCTCAAATGTTTCTCTGCAAGGAGGAAGGGAATAGGAAAGCCATCCTATTGTCTTTTGCTCACAAATCCTGTCTTAAGGGCATATTTGTGTATGAATAGGGTGAGCCTGAGTACCGGTGGCGCTGTGGGTTAAACCACAGAGCCTAGGACTTGCCGATCAGAAGGTCGGAGGTTCGAATCCCCGCGACGGGGTGAGCTCCTGTTGCTCGGTCCCTGCTCCTGCCAACCTAGCAGTTCAAAAGCACATCAAAGTGCAAGTAGATCAATAGGTGCCGCTCCGGCGGGAAGGTAAACGGCGTTTCCGTGCGCTGCTCTGGTTTGCCAGAAGTGGCTGAGTCATGCTGGCCACATGACCCGGAAGCTGTACGCCGGCTCCCTCGGCCAGTAAAGTGAGATGAGCGCCGCAACCCCAGAGTCTGTCATGACTAGACCTAATGGTCCGGGGTCCCTTTACCCTATACAGAAAAACAGTTCTGAAACCGTTCTGACTCTCCCAAATTGACCTCAAATGTTTCTCTGCAGTAAGGGAGGCAATGGGGGAAACCTCCCCATTGTCTTTTTTGCTTGCAAATCCTGTCTTAAGGGTGTATCTGTGTATGAATAGGGTGAGCCTGTGACCTGCATTCAGGAACTAAAAGTACTGTATATGCCATCACAAAAGAATGGCCAGGCTGCCCAGGTAAAGCAATCAGTGACCATTATCAGGTATCCTGGCAGAGAGGATTTCTGCTGTAGACAGCCTCTGCCTGCCATGTATGTATGATGTATGGAGGGGTGGCCTTGAGCTACAGGGTCTAAACGACCCAGAGTTCAAGGGCTAATGGCAGAAGCCCAAATCCTGAAACTGTTCTGTGATTGGACATCATGTATTGAATCAGAACGCAGAAGCTCAGATCTCTTAGTCCAGACTCAAGCTCAGGCAAACACAGAGCATGGAATACATAGGTAAAGGTAAAGGGACCCCTGACCATTAGGTCCAGTCGTGGCCGACTCTGGGGTTGCGACGCTCATCTCGCTTTACTGGCCGAGGGAGCCAGCGTACAGCTTCTGGGTCATGTGGCCAGCAGGACTAAGCCGCTTCAGACGAACCAGAGCAGCGCACGGAAACGCCCTTTACCTTCCTGCCGGAGCGGTACCTATTTATCTACTTGCACTTTGGCGTGCTTTCAAACTGCTAGGTTGGCAGGAGCAGGGACCAAGCAATGGGAGCTCACCCCGTCTTGGGGATTCAAACCGCCGACCTTCTGATCGGCAAGTCCTAGGCTCTGTGGTTTAACCCACAGCACCACCCACGTCCCTTCCAACAAAGATTAAGAATACATTAAAATGTCACACATAAAAACTTCCCTAAACAGGGCTGCCTTCACTGTTGTTTGTTGTTTAGTCGTTTAGTCGTGTCCGACTCTTCGTGACCCCATGGACCAGAGAACGCCAGGCACCTCTGTCCTCCACTGCCTCCCGCAGTTTGGTCAAACTCATGCTGGTAACCTCGAAAAACACTATCCAACCAACTGCCTTCATATGGTCTTGTAAATATCAGGTAGTTGTTTTTCTCTTTGATATCTGGTGGGAGGGCGTTCCACAGGGCGGGTGCCACCACCAAGAAGGCCCTCTGCCTGCTTCCCTATAACCTGGCTTCTCTCAGCAAAGGAACCACCAGAAGGACCTTGGAGCTGGACCTCAGCGTCTGGGCAGAACGATGGGGGTGGAGATGCTCCTTCAGGTCTACTGGGTGACCTTAGACACCAGACCTGCCCCCTCAGCCCACCCTACCTCGCAGGGTTAGTGTGAGGATTAAATGAGGATTGGGGAGAACGATGTTCATCACCTTGAGCTCCTTAGAGAAAAAGGTGGGATGGAAATGCAGCGAATAAGTAATAAAATAATCTGCACCCCTGTCTTTTGTTCCTGAAAACACATGAGGTGGGGGTTATTATTGCTTATCTGCCAGGCACTGAAAAACATTTCTACGGCTTGAAACTCTTTGACATCAAACTGTCGTTTTAAACTCTGCTTGCTGCGTTTATTGTGAATGTCATTTTCTTTTCTTCTGGAAAAACACATTGAAGTCTTTCCTTTTTAAAAAAATAAAAATAAAAGGGGCCTTTCTATCTAGAAATGCTTTTAACACACCCGGAGTCCAAGCTGGCCGGGAGCCAGAATCTTGGCGAAGTTTCTGCTGGACCAGAATCAAACCTGGAGAGCCATACGGACAAACGCGAACAAACACACACACACCCAAATCTGGGGGTTATTTGCAGTGTGAAATTTCTAACTCCCGAAGCTCACTGCTCCCATCCTGTATCAACAGGGCAGATCCTGTTGTTGTTGTTTAGTCGTTTAGTCGTGTCCGACTCTTCGTGACCCCCCTGGACCAGAGCACGCCAGGCACTCCTGTCTTCCACTGCCTCCCGCAGTTGGGTCAAACTCATGCTGGTTGCTTCGAGAACACTGTCCCACCATCTCGTCCTCTGTCATCCCCTTCTCCTTGCGCCCTCCATCTTTCCCAACATCAGGGTCTTTTCCAGGGAGACTTCTCTTCTCATGAGGTGGCCAAAGTCTTGGAGCCTCAGCTTCAGGATCTGTCCTTCCAGTGAGCACTCAGGGCTGATTTCCTTCAGAATGGAGAGGTTTGATCTTCTTGCAGTCCATGGGACTCTCAAGAGTCTCCTCCAGCACCAGAATTCAAAAGCATCCATTCTTCGGCGATCCTCCTTCTTTATGGTCCAGCTCTCACTTCCATAAATCACGACTGGGAAAACCAGAGCTGTAACTATACGGACCTTTGTTGGCAAGGTGATGTCTCTCTTTTTAAGATGCTGTCTAGGTTTGTCATTGCTTTTCTTCCAAGAAGCAGGCGTCTTTTAATTTCGTGGCTGCTGTCACCATCTGCAGTGATCCTGGAGCCCAAGAAAGTAAAATCTCTCACTGCCTCCATTTCTTCCCCTTCTATTTGCCAGGAGGTGATGGGACCAGTGGCCAGGATCTTCGTTTTTTTGATGTTGAGCTTCAGACCATATTTTGCGCTCTCCTCTTTCACCCTCATTAAAAGGTTCTTTAATTCCTCCTCACTTTCTGCCATCAAGGTTGTGCTTAGTTTTGATTCCTGAGTTGCAGGAGCGGGTTGGACTTGATGACCCTTGGGTGCCCCTTTTAACTCTTAAATTCTGTGATTTCATGATCCCACAGGGTGTGATTGGGCGTGGGCTTCTCCCCGCACCCCAAAGTGGCACCCACTTCTATTCTCTCTCTCTCTCTCTCTCTCTCTCTCTCTCCCTCCCACGTCCCAACCTACATTCCCCGGCAGATATTTTTAAGGGGAGAAAAAGAAGACGCCATTGTCTATTAAGAGAGAGGTATTTGCGCTCAAACAATAATTGCTCCCTTGTTATCTCTCTAATTGCAGGCTGTCGGCCTGAGCTGGGCACAAAGCGTCTTCTTCGGGGGCGTCATCCTGCAACGTGCCTCCAAGGAGCCCGTACACACTCCCCCCCCTCCCCTGGGACGGATCCTGTGCTGGAAGTGTCTGGGGGCAAGGGGGGTGAAAATGATCTGCAACAGAATTGATTGTGTTGTTATGAGAATTATAAGGTCTAAGATATAAATGTTCATAAATGTACCAGGCAAACACATACATAAATATCTAAACCACGTGTGTGAAACAGTACAGGATAAACAGTCCTGGATAAACAGGATAAACATTTGGACTCTAACAGTGACCTCAAATATTCCTCTGCAGTTTGGATAGAAATGGGAAAAGCCTAGGTCCTTGTCTCTGTGCTCAGAAATCCTGCCTTAAGGGGACATTTTGACCTTTAAAGCTCTATGCAGCCTAGGACCCACATACCTATGGGACAGCCTCTCCTGGTATGCGCCGCGGAGGACCTTAAGGTCCACAAATAACAACACTTTGGAGGTCCCAAGTTGCAAGGTGGTTTGATTGGTCTCAACTAGGGCCAGGGCCTTTTCAGTAGTGGCCCCGACTTGGTGGAAAGCTCTGTCACAAGAGACCAGGGCCCTGCGGGACTTGACATCTTTCCACAGGGCCTGCAAGACAGAGCTGTTCCGCCTGGCCTTTGGTTTGGACTCAGTCTGACCCTTATGCTTCCCGTATGGTTTTGACTTTTAAAATGAGGCTGCATTTTAAATTGCATTTTAGCCTGCATTTTAAATTGTTTTTTCTTTTTCTTTTTTTCCTTTCCTTATTATGTTTTTACTGAAATTTTCCAAAGTCTTGAAGCCTCAGCTTCAGGATCCGTCCTTCCAGTGAGCACTCAGGGCTGATTTCCTTCAGAATGGAGAGGTTGGATCTTCTTGCAGTCCATGGGACTTTTAAGAGTCTCCTCCAGCACCAGAATTCAAAAATATATCACATATAAATCGCTTTTTCTTTACAAATCTAGGTGAGTCCCAGCTGCACCTTTTTCCCTAGAGATGCAGTGGTGCTGCGGTCTAAACCACTGAGCCTTTTGGGCTTGCCAATCAGAAGGTCGGTGGTTCGAATCCCCGTGACGGGGTGAGCTCCCGTTGCTCTGTCCCAGCTCCTGCCTACCTAGCAGTTCGAAAGCACACCAGCGCAAGTAGATATATAGGTACCGCTCTGGCGGGAAGGTAAACGGCGTTTCCATGCACTCTGGATTCCGTCATGGTGTCCCGTTGTGCCAGAAGTGGTTTAGTCCTGCTGGCCACATGACCTGGAAAGCTGTCTGTGGACAAACGCCGGGTCCCTCGGCCTGAAAGCGAGATGAGCGCCGCAACCCCAGAGTTGCCTTTGACTGGACATAAGAAGAAGGAGGAGGAGGAGGAGGAGGAGGAGGAGGAGGAGGAGGAGGAGGAGGAGAAGTCTGCCCGAACATCACAGCGACCGATGCAGAGTCTTCACAGCTTTTCATAACAGACCTCAGCAACTCAGCATTTTGGCTAATCTACTTCATTTACATATAAACACACACGGAGCACTGCAACGTGGCTCCCTCTCTCTCTCTAGCATCAGACAGCATCAAAGAGGAAAAGGACAAAGGACAATGGTCCCAATTCACGGAGCACAGGAACACAAACATCCTGTCTCCGTCACTTCCCACGAGGTGGAGTCAAAACATACACCGTCATGTGATAGACAACAATCCCATGACTGCAATCACGGAACAGGAATTCTAACAGGTTTCTCCCTCTGGCAGTTTGGGAACCATAAGGACCAACATCCCTCCGTCCCCAGAGCCATCATGGCAAAGACAAGCATCATAAAGGCTGCCCAATGCTCTTCAAATTTTCAAGATGCGCATTGAATCGGGCCAGGTTTAAATATGAGTCTGGCTGCACTGTGGGGAAGAAATTGGCTCTTTCTTGGCGGGGTATCCCTTCCCTTCGTTGCCAGAAAGGTCACCTGGAAACAAGTCTATTACAAAGATGCTGATAAATATTTTCTCTCTGGGTGCCCCAAACATCGTCATCCCGTGCCAAGCTGCCTTGTCTTTTATAGCAAAATGCAAGCTGATCTTACTGCTAGCCAGACGCTGCTCTGATTGAGCCCTAAAGGTAAAGGTAAAGGGACCCCTGACCGTTAGGTCCAGTCACGGGTGACTCTGGGGTTGCGGTGCTCATCTCACTTTACTGGCTGAGGGAACCGGTCTTATGTGGTCTCAGCAGCCACTCCCAGTCACCAGTCTAGATGCTACATTCTGGATTACCGTATTTTTCGCTCTATAACACGCACCCGACCATAACACGCACGTAGTTTTTAGAGGAGGAAAACAAGAAAAAAAATATTCTAAACGAAACAGTGGGTGTGTGATTTTTGTGGTTCATGCTGTGGCCACAGACATGTGATCTGACAGTCAGTTTGGAGTAGCCCAATGCAAAAATCCTGAGGATCCATGTGGATCCATGCTTTGTAACCATGTTTTTGCACCACTGCGGCCCCAGGCAACAGTGGGTGCGTTATTTTTTTGGTGCAAGATGTAGCCATAGACATGCTATGTGATCTGATGGTGAATTTGGGGTGACCCAGTGCAAAAATCCTGAGGATCCATGTGGATCCGTGCTATGTAACCATGTTTTAAGTGGGGAGGGAAGGAAAAGCGCTCAAGGGACAAGAAGCACGCGTGGGGTGGGTGGAGAAGGATGCTGCTAATAATGCAGGAGAGGGGTATAAGGGGAGAAGGCTCCTCTCCTCTCCCGCTTTGCTCCTTTAAAGCAAGCAGGCTCTGCTTCTCTCCCTCCTCCCTGGCTCGCTGAGGAGGGGAGGAGAGAGGGACAGAGAGCCTGCTTGCTTTAAAGGAACCAACCGGACAGGAGCTGCTTACATTCGTGTAAGCAGCTCCTCTCCTCTCCCGCTTTGCTCCTTTAAAGAAGCAGGCTCTCTGTCCCTCTCTCCTCCCCACTCAGCGGCTCTTCTCCCGCTTTGCTGTTTCAAAGCGAGCCACGGAGGAGGGAAGGAAGGGGAACCATGGATCCTCTGCTCACCACTGCAGCAGATCCCCCCGCCATTCGCTCCATAACACGCACAGACATTTCCCCTTACTTTCTAGGAGGAAAAAAGTGAGTGTTATGGATAAAAAAATACTGTAATTGCAGTTTCCGGGTCACCTTCAAAGGTAGCCCCACATAGAGCGCATTGCAGTAGTCCAAGCAGGAGATAAACAGAGCATTCACCACTCTGGCAAGACAGTCTGCGGGCAGGTAGGGTCTCATCCTGCGTACCAGATGGAGCTGGTAAACAGCTGCCCTGGATAGAGAATTCACCTGCACCTCCATGGACAGCTGCGAGTCCAAAATGACTCCCAGGCTGGGCACCTGGTCCTTCGGGGGCACAGTTGCCCCATTCAGGACCAGGGATCAGAAGCGCTCCTGCAGTGCTAATCACGGGAGCCAGTGGTGGCCTAGCGGTGTCAAACTAGGACCTGGGAGAGACCAGGGTTCAAATCCCCACCGGATCAGGAAACACACTGGGTGTTGCCTCTCAGCCCGACCTCGCAGGGTTGTCGTTACGGGAATAAATGAAGATGGGGCAAAGAACCATGTGTGCCAACTTGAGCTCCCGGGAGGGAAAAGTTGGGGTACAATGGCAGCAAATCAGCAAACCTATCGGCCAGCCGTCTGCCCCGAATCGCGCAGCATTGCTCCCGGCGACGGGGGTTCATCAATCACACTTAGGGCTCCTTGCAAAGCAGAGTCGGTGCGCCGGGGACGGGAGTGCATTAATCATCGGGAGCGGAGTGGCAGGTCCCCGGAGTTATTGCGCAGCGCAGGATCCTTGCAGAGGTGGAAAAGAGAGAGAGAGAGAGAGAGAGAGAGAGAGAGAGAGAGAGAGAGAGAGAGAGAGAGAGAGAGAGAGAGAGAGAGAGAGATGAAAAGCTAAGGAGACAGGTGCCTGCAATGAGATCAGTCGGCTTGAGGAAGCAGAGAAGCAACAAGGCGAACGGGACTCGGGTTTTCTTCTTCCTCAGCTACAAGGAAAAAGGAGAGCGGGGTGTCTCTTCAGATCAGATCTCCAGAGCTACATCTAATTAAATCCCTGGGATTACCCCCAATACCAGGACACAAAAGTGGCGTACTGCTTCACACCTTAATAATTCAGCACCACGCGCCCTAAAGTAACGGTGTTACACAAGTCCTCGCTTATTCTCGTACATTAGACATGCTTGTTCCAGGATGTGAAATCCTGAAGAAGACAATGCACAACGTTGTAGACGACTCTTAAAAGTGTGTCGTGCTCTGTATGCGCGGGTGAACAGAAGTGCGTCAGAAGAGCTTGGCTGCCGGACCAGGCCAAGGGCCCGTCTAGTCCAGCAGCCAGCCAGATGCCCATTATGGGAATCCCACAAGCAGGATCAGACCCCAAAAGCCCTCTCCCCTGCTGCAGCTTCCAGAAACTGGAATTCAAAAGCATTGCTGCCTCTGAATGTGGAGGCAGGGAGCAGCCATTGTGGCTATTAGCCATGGGCATGCTATGAGAATTATAAGGTGATAGGCTGATTGCCGAAGAATGGATGCTTTTGAATTCTGGTGCTGGAGGAGACTCTTGAGAGTCCCATGGACTGCAAGAAGATCCAACCTCTCCATTCTGAAGGAAATCAGCCCTGAGTGCTCACTGGAAGGACAGATCCTGAATCTGAGGCTCCAAGACTTTGGCCACCTCAGGAGAAGAGAAGACTCCCTGGAAAAGACCCTGATATTGGGAAAGATGGAGGGTGCAAGGAGAAGGGGGCGACAGAGGACGAGATGGTGGAACAGTGTTCTCAAAGCTACAAACATGAGTTTGACCCAACTGCGGGAGGCAGTGGAAGACAGGAGGGCCTGGCGTGCTCTGGTCCAGGGGGTCATGAAGAGTCGGACACGACTAAATGACTAAACAACAACAACAAGTAAAAAAACCAAAACTGCTGCTTTTCCTTTATGGAGTACCCAAGAGCCCATATAGAGTCCTTTTGTAGGTTCTCTATCTGTAGGAAAAAATAACAGAGGCCAAGCAGAGAATATTGAGAAGCAAAGCAGCTAGTAAGCCTGATCACTCCATCCCCTGAAGGGCAGGCTTTGGTCTCTCAGATTTTAGCGAGCTCAACATTTGGCACACCCCGACGGCCAAAAATGCTATTTCTTTTTCAAGCAATACCAGTCATCCTGAAAGACGAATGTTTTAAAAAATGGCAGAAAGAGATTTCAAAATTTATCGGGGGGGGGGGGCAAAAGGCCAAAGATAAAACATAAAATACTTACAGATGTAAAAGATAGAGGCGGGTTTGCCCTCCCAGACCTTAAATTGTATTACGTATCTGCTTGTTTGGTATGGATCAGGGACTGGATGAGATTGGATAAGCAAGAGGCATTAGAACTGGAAGGACATGACAACAGATTCGGCTGGCATGCATACTTATGGTACGGGAAAGGGAAGATTCATAGAAGTTTTTACAACCATATAATTAGGAAATCACTAATGAGAGTATGGGAGAGATACAAAGATTTATTGGAACAAAAGACCCCGTGGTGGCTTACACCACATGAAGCATTACTGCTCAAACCACGTGGAAAGAAAGGAAAATGGCTCACATATGTTGATTTATTAAAGGAACATGATGGAAAATGGAAATTAAGAGATTACGATGAGATCAAAGACCACTTTCAGAGTTGGTTGCATTATCGACAACTATATGAAACACATAAAGGAGACAGCAAGAAAGGATTCAGTTATACAAGATCTAGGTTTCAAACGGAAGTGATCCATTTCAGTAGGTTTCGAACTTTAGTTTCAAGCTTTTTGAGTCCACGGCTCCCTTGACCAACCACATTCTTCCTGTAGCTCCTCTGTGGATGCCACACACACCGGGGTCCCTTTACAGGAAGCACGAAAAGTGGGGATTCCCCCGGTCCGCCCCATCCCTGCCCCACAGTGGCGTGGCGTGGGGGGTGCAGGGGGGCCGGCCGCACCGGGCACAACATCTGGGGGGTAGGATTAGAGGGCGCAAATCCACAGGTTGGGGGCACAAATTACTTGCCTTGCCCTGGGTGCTGACAACCAACGCTATGCCACTGCTGCCCCATTCTGTCCCCGCTAGCTCCCCTGAATGCTCCTCAGAGAGAAAGAGAAACAGAGATGATGTAAACAAAATCTGCTTCTTTTTTTCCCTATGGGGTACCCAAGAGCCCGTATAGAGTCCTTACGCGGGTTCCCTATTGGTAGGAGAAAATAACAGAGGCCAACCAGAGAATACTTGAGAAGCAAAGCAGCTAGTAAGCCTGATCTTTATTAAACTGTTGCAACAGGGTGCTCCCCTCACACACAGGAAAGGAGGAGGAACCCAGAACATTGATGTGCAAGCCCTTATTATATAGACTTTTGAAACTGCCACCATGTAGCTCAAGACCACCCCCCAAAAAACATCATACATACATCACAGAAGGAGGCAGTCTACAGCAGAAATCCTGCTTTGCCAGGATACCTGACAATGGTCACTGATAGCTTTACCTGGGCAGCCTGGCCATTCTTTTGTGATGGTAAATACATTTAGTTTCTGAATCCCAATCACAGGCTCACACTTTTCATACAAAAATGCGCCCTTAAGACAGGATTTGCAAGCGAAAAGACAAGGGGAAGACTTTCCCCATTTGCCTCCCTTACTGCAGAGGAATATCTGATGTCATTGGGAGAGTCAAAATGGCTTCAGGATTGCTCTCCTGTACTATTTCAGACACATTGTTTATATATTTAGATGTGTGCATTTATGATTATTTATTATATATTTGAGGCCTTAAAATTCTGATAACAGCTTTTAAGTGAAGCTTTTAATCTTTGATGCATTACTGTATTTTAATATTTTGTTGGAAGCTGCCCAGAGTGGCTGGGGAAGCCCAGCCAGATGGGCAGGATGTAAATTATAACTATTATTATTATTATTATTATTATTATTATTATTATTATTATTTTATAATAATGCAGGAAGACCTCGGCTGCAAGTTAATGAAAGGACAGGGCTCCCCGCCGGACTCCCCCAAACATTCCTCAAATCTCCCCAGGGTAACCCAGCATACTGGTTGACAAACAATGTACTAGGTCCTAGTTGCAACATCCTAGGTCTTGGTGCCCAGTACAGTCATATCTTGGGTTGAATGTGCTTCAGGTTGAGAGCTTTTGGGTTGCATTCTGCGGCAACCCGGAAGTACAGGTAAAGGTAAAGGGACCCCTGACCATTAGGTCCAATCGTGGCCGACTCTGGGGTTGCGGCGCTCATCTCGCTTTACTGGCCGAGGGAGCCGGCGTACAGCTTCCGGGTCATGTGGCCAGCCACTTCTGGAGAACCAGGGCAGCACACGGTAACACTGTTTACCTTCCCACTGGAGTGGTACCTATTTATCTACTTGCACTTTGACGTGCTTTCGAACTGCTAGGTTGGCAGGAGCAGGGACCGAGCAACGGGAGCTCACCCCTTCGAGGGGATTTGAACCGCCGACCTTCTGATCCGCAAGTCCTAGGCTCTGTGGTTTAACCCACAGCTCCACCCGCGTCCCTCCAACCGGGAAGTAACGGAGCGCATTTCTTCCGGGTTTCGACACTCGCACATGCGCAGACGCTCAAAATGACGACATGCGCATGCACGGAAGTGGCAAAACGCGACCCACGCAGACGCGCCGTCGCGTCTTATGTTCTATTCAGGATGCAAACAGGGCTCCAGAACGGATCCCGTTCTCATCCCAAGGTGCCACTGTACAACAGAACAGGTTGAGATCCAGAGTCTCCTTCCTCATGCTGGGTCTCATTGAAAGCTGCCCCGGGTTGATGCTGCGGTGCCAGCTCCGTCAATCGTCTCTGCCGCCCTTCTTCCTCGGTGACCTACTTTGGTTGGTGTTGACAACAACCGAGCACAGAGAAGCCAGCTGTGGATGGCCACACTCAGCAGAATGTCAGCCGGGGAGAAAGGCGCAGACATTGAGGGAGAGATGGACAGGGGCGGGGAGAACCAGATTATGTCCATTTATTCAAGGAAAAGAGCCTGGATGCATCTTCACTGTAATTAGGAAGGGGCTGTGTTACGGAAATTACGGGGGGGGGCACATCTTTAAAGTTGTTAAATGTTACAAATATTATGCCTGAATGTATCCTTTCAACTTGACGGCTCAGGGAAGTTAGCTAGCTTTAAAAATCATATAAAATCAACTCCTTTGCCAGTTTCCTCCATTCCAAAGCTATTTTCCCCTTGAAAAAGGACTCCAGGAAGTGACCAGAGGTGACAATTGCTGGGCTGATTGTTGGCCAAGGAAAGCCAAATCCCATCCCCAGACTTGCCAAGGGGCCAGACAGGAAAAGGAACTTCTATTGTACTTTGGGTGGTGGGTACTTAAGACATATTTGCCTATGCTCATCTTATACCTGGGTCTTGCCCTGCCATGTCTGCTTATGCTAATCTTGTACCAAGGACTTGTCTGGACATGTTTGCCAAGGTTAAACTAGTGGAACCCCTGCCTACCCCTCCCCTTTTGTGACATGTCAGTGATGTAGCAATGATGCTGTATGAACTGTATTCTGGGATATGGTGGGAAAGTTTTAAAAGTCCTTGTCACCCCATCCTCGGGGTGCAAAATTCCTCTTTGAACCTGTTGCGCAACAAACGTTGGTCTACAGCTCTTTGCTCCGGTTGGTGGCTGGACTCCTTCCTTTATTCCGCAGGGACCCGCGGGCTCTGCCCGACCAGCTGGGGGACTGAGCAGCCTCGCACCTAGATTTTTCCGTAACAGGCTGTATATCATGTTGTTGTTGTTTAGTCGTTTAGTCGCAGTGGTGTAGCGTGGGTTGTCAGCACCCGGGGCAAGGCAAGTAATTTGCGCCCCCTAACCCGTGGATTTGCGCACCCTAACCCTAACCCCCAGATGTTGCGCCCGGTGCGGCTGGTCCCCCCTGCACCCCCCATGCTACGCCACTGTTTAGTCATGTCCGCCTCTTTGTGACCCCCTGGACCAGAACACCGCAGGCCCTCCTGTCTTCCACTGCCTCCCGCAGTTTGGTCAAACTCATGCTGGTGGCTTCGAGAACACTGTCCCACCATCTCGTCCTCTGTCCTCCCCTTCTCCTTGCGCCCTCCATCTTTCCCAACATCAGGGTCTTTTTCAGGGAGTCTTCTCTTCTCATGAGGTGGCCAAAGTCTTGGAGCCTCAGCTTCAGGATCTGTCCTTCCAGTGAGCACTCAGGGCTGATTTCCTTCAGAATGGAGAGGTTATATCATAGAATCATAGAATTCTAGAGTTGGAAGGGATCTTAATCCAGTCCCCTGTAAGGCATGAATATGCAGCTGTCCCATACAGAGATCAAACCTGCAACCTTGGCGTTATCCAGTTGGCTCTAACCAACTGAGCTTGTTCCTGTTAAAGCGCAGTGTGGTCAGAACTTAAACCTGGACTTCTTTTGAGTCAGGAGGACTGAGCCAGGGGACACCCCATTTGCAGAGGGTGCTTCTGAGCACGCACAATGTTTTTTCTGCCTCACCACAGCCTCCTCACAATACATCTGGCTTAAAAGCTCTAATAAACAGTGGATTTAATATATATTTTTAACTGCCGCTATATCTGAATTGCCTCCGTTATACCCAATTGCAATTCAATGTCTTCCTGTTGTGTTTTATGATTTTCCTGATATTGTAAGTGAGCCGGAACTGGTCTGTGACCGTAATAATAAAATTCATTCATTCATTCATAGAGGAGGCAGCTATGCTTCTGAATACGAGTTGCTGGAAACCGAAGAGGAGATTGTGGGATGTGAAACCCAAGAGCAGTCAAGTACAACCTTCCTAGAGTGAACATGTTTACACATGGGGAGGAATGTTTGTCCAGCCAGCAGGTAAACTTCCTGTTTCCTTGTGGGCTGGGACAGACTTCCTCCGCATGGGACTAGAGGTGGACGTGGCCTCACCTGTGCAGGTAACGACAAAAGCACAGGGCAGGGCAGCCATCTCTCTCTCTTTGACTACGTGCATCGAAGAAGCAACATCTGCTTAGCCAAAGATGCTCTCTTCCAGCCAAGAGAGGACAAAGGGACTGTCTCCTTAGGAGATAGTTTCCAGGTGTATGTTACTTTTCTAAGCTAAGTCTGCTTTCTGGGATCCGACTGTGAACAGAATGTAAGTAAACTCTTTTTATACTTTTATAGAAGACTGTGCCATGTCTTATCTTTTATGAGGGAATAAGGGGGAAATACCAGAACAGTTATTATAGAGGCTTTAGCGAGCCTGAGCCAACACATCCGCTGTGAGTTTAAAAAGGGGAATGTTACTCTGCTAAACTGTGAACTTGTTAACACAAGTTGGAATCAAACAATATATCCTCTCCTGCAACCCTGAACATTCCCACATGAAAAACCTCCAAGGCTGGAGATTTCAATGCATCATCTATTGCCAAAGCAATTATAAGGCCCCCTCCCACTTCTGTTTAAAAACCTCCAACAAAGGATAATTCACCACCACCTTGTAATAGCTGGTGGTTGGGCATTGGGAGAAAGAAATTTACTCTTCGTTGTTGTTGTTGTTGTTGTTGTAGTTGTTTAGTCGTGTCCGCCTCTTGGTGACCCCCTGGACCAGAGCACGCCAGGCACTCCTGTCTTCCACTGCCTCCCGCAGTTTGGTCAAACTCATGCTGGACGCTTCAAGAACACTGTCCCACCATCTCGTCCTCTGTCGTCCCCTTCTCCTTGCACCCTCCATCTTTCCCAACATCGGGGTCTTTTCTAGGGTGTCTTCTCTTCTCATGAGGTGGCCAAAGTCTTGGAGCCTCAGCTTTAGGATCTGTCCTTCCAGTGAGCACTCAGGGCTGATTTCCTTCAGAATGGATGCATTTGATTTTCTTGCAGTCCATGGGACTCTTGAGAGTCTCCTCCAGCACCATAATTCACTCTTCTTAAAGGTATAGGGACCCCTGACCATTAGGTCCAGTCATGGCCGACTTTGGGGTTGCGGCGCTCATCTCGCTTTCTTGGCCGAGGGAGCCAGTGTACAGCTTGCGGGTCATGTGGCCAGCATGACTAAGCTGCTTCTGGCGAACCAGAGCAGCACACGGAAACGCCGTTTACCTTCCCGCCGGAGTGGTACCTATTTATCTACTTGCACATGACGTGCTTTCGACCTGCTAGATTGGCAGGAGCAGGGACCGAGGAACGGGAACTCACCCCATCGCGGGGATTTGAACCGCCGACCTTCTGATCAGCAAGTGGTTTAATCCACAGCGCCACCCGCGTCCCTCTTCTTAGGCGGTCTTATTTTTAAGCAATGAAGCATGGGCTTGTGGCAGAACCTCTGCCACTTTCCACGCATAGAATCAGAGAACTGTGGCGCTGGACGGGAACCCCTGGGGTCATCTTTTCCAACCCCTTGCAAGGCAGGAATCTCAACTCAAGCATCCCTGATGGATTCAAAAGGTTCTCAGCGGAAGGCAGCTTCCGGGGTTAATTCCAGTGGGTCTACTCTGAGCAGGACTAGCGCTGGTACAATCCTGAGGCTAGGGCGCATTGCATTGGCATTGAGAGCAGCCAAGTCCCTTTCCTCCACCTTGGCCCCCTGCTTGCCAGACTCTCCCCCCTTCCTCTCGACAGTCGTGTGGGTCTCTCTCTCTCTCCCCTTCTCTGCCCCCCCATCAAATGCCCCTTCTCTGCTGTTCCGCTAATGTCAGCTTGTGCCTCGCGGACCCCTCGCATCGCTGCGGCTGTCGGCGCTGACCTTTTCCGCCATGCAAAGCACTGAGGGCTCTTGCTGACTTTTGTGCCAGCCTTGTCACAGCCACACCCTCTGGGTGAGGGGAGAAGTGGGGCTGGGGGGGGTGATGGAGGGGAGGGATGAGTCACCGGCAGGCTTCCCCAGCCTCTCTTTGGGGCAGCGGGAGAAGGAGAGCATTTGTCTGTGTCAAGGCTTACGCAGTGCGCAGCGGCCATGGAAAACGGCAAATTCCATGCTAGGGATCATTAGGGAAGGCAATGAAAATAAAACAGCCTGTATCATAACGCAGCCATTATACAAACCGATGGCGCGGCCGCGTTTCGAGTACTGTGTACCCTAAGGTTGCCAGATGTCCCTGTTTCCTGGGGACAGTCCCCGGATTTACAAATCAGTCCCCTGACAAAACCCATTGAAGTTGAAAAGTGTCCCCGGATTCAGTGAAAAAAATCTGGTAACCTTAGTGTACAATGGTTTGTGTCTAAGGTTTTAGTGTCTAACCTTAGTGTCTAAGGTTTTAGAGCTACAATGCAGGCCTTTGCTCTTTGTTCCACCACAGCTGCAATTAGATAGATTTCCCCCCTAAATTGATTTTTGAATTCTGAATTTATTGTTATTCACGCTTTATACTGTATTTTATGCTGTTTTTTGTTGCATCAATTACGGTAAGTGTTTTAAATTTGTTGTTAGCCGCCCTGAGCCCGGTTTTCTGAACTGGGAAGAGCAGGGTATAAATAAAATTTCATTATTATTATTATTTATTAATTGGTGCAACAATTAATATTATTAAATTTATTAAAGTGCAACAAATCCAAATGTGGCCTTCGTGACTCCTGGCCCTCACAGACAGAAGACACAGCTTTGACCCCTGTCCCCTCCCCCCTTTTTCTTTGGCTCAGAGGATGAGTTCCCTGAATGAGCCTCCATCTACCAACCTCACAGAAGCCAAGGTCTGCAAAATCACGCCAGAGCCCTTTTCACAGCTTGGCAAAATCCTCCCGGGGGGGGCGCTGAGCTGCAGGGTTTGTCAGCCTACATCAGCCTTCAGCTGCCTTCTGCTCCCCGCTGGGACAACATCCTCTTCCACCTGCTTTAGCAAGACAGAGCGACAACAGGGCAAGACTCGCTCGGAGCTCTCCGAGGTCCTGTTTTGCCAGGACTCTGCAAGGGAGCTTCGGAAAATAAGAACATGAGAAGAGCCTTGTGCTGGTCCAGGGGGGTTACCGTGTGGCGTGCTCCATGTCCGGCCCAAGGCTGAAGCGGCGTCCAAGGCAGGGAGTCAGGCGTGCTCAGAAACTCTGGCAGAAAGCAGAACAGGGTGCCGGCAGGGACAGGTTACCAACGATGTTGCTCCCGCAACCTGGGACTGGGCTGGCTGGCTTTTATCTCCTCTGGGGCCTAGGGCGGCCCGGATCCTCAGATGCCTCTCCTGGCCTGGAGGCGAGCCCTCCTCCTGCGAGAACTTAGTTCCCTCCACCTCTCTGCCCTGAGCCTCTGCAGCTCAGGAGAGACAGGAGGGTTACCGGACCCAGAGACAACCTCAGCTTCCCCTGACGGGTCTGAGAGTGGAGGACCTGCAGGCAATGGGTCCTCCATCACCTCCGGAGCCATAGCAGACTCAGCTGATGCCTGCACCTGAGGATCCGGCACAGGTGAGGACCCTTCAGGCTCAAGCCCCAGTCCCGGCTCAGCTGGTTCTGGTGGCGGCGAATCCTGTGCAGGTTGGGATCCCTCAGGTTCAGCCTCTGAATCCGATTCTCAGGCCATCACAAGCCTGCAGGATCAGGCCAGTGGCCCAGCCAGTCCAGCCAGATGCGCCAATGGGACACCCACATGCAGGACTCGAACACAGGACCACTCCCGCCTCATTTGCCCATAATGGGAAGCTTTTACTCTTTGCTGTTTCGTTATGATTTCCTACGTTCGGTTGGAAGCCGCCCAAAGAGCAGCTGGCCAACCCAGTCAGATGGGTGGGGGTACAAAACATAAAGCATCAGAATCATAGAATTTTAGAGCTGGGAGACACCAGAGGGTCATCTAGTCCAACCCCCTGCAAAGCAGGAATCTTTTCGTCTGGTGTGGAGGCTCAAACCCACAACCCTTATATTAAGAGCCTTGTGCTCTACCGACTGAGCTATTAGTAATAATAATAACCCTCATCTAAAGCCATCCAAGTTGCTGACCATCACTACCTACTGTGGCAGTGAGTTCCACAGTCTAACTATGTGCCCAAAACTCTTTCCTTGGAGGGGAGTTGTTCCATTTCCTCCTGGTTACCCTTTCCTGGACTTTCCCAAGCCTCTGCCCTCCGCAAGGGGGCTTGAAGTTGAACTGCAGGCCCTATGGCTTGAGCTCACGTCTCTGCCCTAGATTTTCCTTTGCCTCCACCAGCTGCTAGAGTGACAGCTGCATCCTTGCGAAGCTGTGAACGATATAGAGTACCTGGCCTAGTTCGGGCACTCTGCGCATGGCTCCAAGCCACCATCAGGGAGCAGCGAATAAGCTGAAACCGATCCCCACCGGGCTCAGTCTCACACTTGGAGCGGGTTTTTCTTGCGGGGGGGGGGGGCAAGGCATTGTCTGACAACAGAAATCTCTGAGGCCTGTCTGTCACAAAGGCTGGAATCAGGTCTAGGACAAGATTTGTGTGAGTCACGCCGACTCTTGCCTTGCAAAGTCAGCTGAAGGTCTCTCTGATTTACACTAAATTGGTACTCCACCTGCTAGCTCTTGTGGAGACCCTGACCCAGAAAAAAATGTGTGTTTTTCCTCTGCTTTCGGTGTGAAAACAGCCCTCCCTTCCCCCCTTGCTTGGGAACAGGCTTTTAGTCTGAGCCAGGACTCAGCAGGCATTGCTTTCCTGGGCCACTGGGCCTCTGAGCATGTGCAGAGTGTTTCCCCTCTAGACCTATGTAATTCACAACCGGTCCTTGCCTGCATGACTGGTGATCGTCTACCTGTCAGGACAGCTAGCCAACAATTCAGGTAGGATTCTGGGATGCCTGTTTACAATTCGTCCCGTAAACATCTAGCCCAGCATCCTATTCTCACAATAGAATTGAGGAGTTGAGATAGACTGTCTCTGAACCTGGAGGTTCCATAAGAACACAAAAAGTATGTAAGTAAATTTTTATTTATACCCTGCCTTCCCCGGCCAAGACCAGGCTCAGGGCGGCTAACATCAAATATCAAATACATTAAAACACAATCAAACAATTAATTAAAATACAGCTTAAAAATTAGAATTGGGATAAAATTAAATGACTGTCCACAAATTAAAACCATAGGGGTCGGGAACCTCAAGTATTCATCAGAGTGAGCTATCCATGTTGGTCCCATAAAGGTAAAGGTAAAGGGACCCCTGACCATTAGTCCAGTCGTGACCGACTCTGGGGTTGTGGCGCTCATCTCGCTTTATTGGCCGAGGGAGCCGGCGTACAACTTCCGGGTCATGTGGCCAGCATGACCAAGCCACTTCTGGCGAACCAGAGCAGCGCACGGAAACACCGTTTACCTTCCCGCCGGAGTGGTACCTATTTATCTACTTGCACTTTGACGTGCTTTGAAACTGCTAGGTTGGCAGGAGCAGGGACCGAGCAATGGGAGATCACCCCGTCGCAGGGATTCAAACTGCCAACCTTTTGATCGGCAAGTCCTAGGCTCAGTGGTTTAACCCACAGCGCCACCCACGTCCCTTTACACATGTTGGTCCCATATGAGCCAAAGAGGTAACTTACAGGGTCCCATAGAGGGGGTCAAACTGGGCCAGGACCGAAGGCCAAGCGGAACAGCTCCATCTTGCAGGCCCTACGGAAGGATATCAAGTCCCGCAGGGCCCTGGTCTCCTGTGATGAGAGCGTTCCACCAGGCTGGGGCCAAAGCCGAAAAGGCCCTGCCCCTGGTTGAGGCCACTTTAACCTCCTTGAGGCCCAGGACCTCCAAGATATTATTATTATTTGCTGACCATAAGGTCCTCCGCAGGGCATACCAGGAGAGGCGGTCCCGTAGGTATGAGGGTCCTAGGCCGTATAGGGCTTTAAAGGTCAAAACCAGCACCTTAAACCTGACCCTGAAGAAGCGCCCGTCTCCTTGGCAAAACTGCATACAGAAATTTGGGCGCTGGGAGAAATTTGCATTGATCTGCAGGCGGCGTTTTCGCGAGGACTTTAGAAGATCCGCAAAGAGATGCGGAAATGTGGAGAAATACTGGGGATACGAGAAACCCAAATTGGAAGACTCACCCCTCACCATGCCATTATTGCAGGTTTTCCAAGAAGTAAACAGCACCTTTGGGGGATCTGGGGTGGGTTTGTCTTGGACAGCCCATTCTTCAGCAACAAAACGATGCTTTGTAGAGGGTGGGGATACCAGTTTTATTTTTATTATATTGAACTTTTATTAGGTTTCAGAAACTTTAGCAAATCAAACTTCAACTTTAATACATATTTCCCTTAACAGTTTGACTTCCCTCCCTCCTTTCCCTCCCTTTCTTTCTGCTGTCTTATGCATAGCTGTCAACTTTTCCCTTTTCTTGCAAGGAATCCTATTCGGAATAAGGGAATTTCCCTTTAAAAAAGGGGAACGTTGACAGCTATGGTCTTATGTACCATACATAAATTTCATACCTACAGCATTTCCTCTGTAACAATTGTTCTCGTTTCCTCTGCTTAAATTTTGAATCCTGCTCAAAGCTTCCTTTGGCTACAATCCTTCCTCAGCTAGTCCAAAGGGGGTTTCCCTTCTTCAATAAAAAGCTCGTCGTTTTGATCTCTTACTCTTGCTGTCAATTTCCCCATTTCCCCCGTAGTCCATTAATTTTAAAGATCCATTCTTCCTCAGTTGCAACTTCTCCTTCCTCCCATTTCTGCGCGTATAGGATTCTGGCTGCTGTTGTTGCATACATAAATAGTTTGATACATAAACTATTTGACAATAGTTTTTGGGACATTCGCCCCATTTCCCCCCCCCCCAAACCCATAGGGATATTAAGGAGCAATAAAAAAGCAGAGACATCACCTTGCCAACAAAGGTCCGTATAGTTCAAGCTATGGTTTTCCCAGTAGTGATGTATGGAAGTGAAAGCTGGACCATAAAGAAGGCTGATCGCCGAAGAATTGGTGCTTTTGAATTCTGGTGCTGGAGGAGACTCTTGAGAGTCCCATGGACTGCAAGAAGATCCAACCTCTCCATTCTGAAGGAAATCAGCCCTGAGTGCTCACTGGAAGGACAGATCCTGAAGCTGAGGCTCCAAGACTTGGGCCACCTCATGAGAAGAGAACACTCCCTGGAAAAGACCCTGATGTTGGGAAAGATGGAGGGCACAAGGAGAAGGGGATGACAGAGAATGAGATGGTGGGACAGTGTCCTGGAAGCTACCAGCATGAGTTTGACCAAATTGCGGGAGGCAGTGGAAGACAGGAAGGCCTGGCGTGCTCTGGTCCAGGGGGTCACGAAGAGGCGGACACCACTAAACAACTAAACAAGAACAACAACCAAACTTGGCTGCTTTCGGTTGAGAAAGAGATGCCTTATGCTATAACATGGATCGCATGGAAATGCAATCAATAACCCACGATGCTCCCCTGTTCTTCTTCTTTTATCTTATTTCCTTCTTATCATATCTCTGCGCGCGATAAGAAAGCAAGGGAACGGAGATTAACATTTTGGCTCAATCCACTGCGCATTAATTACCATTTTCATTTCCGAAGCATTTATTTGTGAAAGCGCAACGCTAATTCATGCGTCGCTTGTGTTCCGTGTCTGCGCTGATGCTGCCCAGAGCTCTTGTCCTCGTCTCCTTTTCCTTCTGCTATTTCCTCCCCCTTGTAATTTTCAAACTTGGATAAAAAATCATATGTGCAGGAGGGCCAGAATTAGCTGTCCGTCCCCCCACCCCGTGACTTTGAAGAAGGATGGGATGGAGTGGCGTGCGACAGCTCCTTAACAGAGATGGGGATGAAGGCTAGCCCAAGTGGTAAATGGCTACCGGAAGGAATTGTCCGCTCTGACCTCTCTGTTGTGATAGGAATTTTGAGGTCTTAAGGTAAAGGTAAAGGGACCACTGACCATTAGGTCCAGTCGTGGCCAACTCTGGGGTTGCGGCGCTCATCTCACTTTACTGGCCGAGGGAGCCGGTGTACAGCTTCTGGGTCATGTGGCCAGCATGACTAAGCCGCTTCTGGCGAACCAGAGCAGCGCACGCAAACGCCGTTTACCTTCCCGCCAGAGTGGTACCTATTTATCTACTTGCACTTTGACGTGCTTTCGAACTGCCAGGTTGGCAGGAGCAGGGACTGAGCAACGGGAGCTCACCCCGTCGCGGGGATTCGAACCGCCGACCTTCTGATTGGCGAGCCCTAGGCTCTGTGGTTTAACCCACAGCGCCACCTGAGTCCCTCTTTGAGGTCTTAGTTATATGTTAAATGTTCATAAGTGTACCAACCAAGCACGTACATAGATCAGCACAGGAAGACCGACCTGGAACCTTTTTTGATTTCCAAACTGTCCCCAACTGACCAAATGTTTTCTCTGCAAGGTCAAAGGAAAATGGAAAAGCCTCCCCATTGTCTTTTCCTTCACAAATCCTGTCTTAAGGGTATGTCTGTGTATGAATAGGGTGAGCCTGTGACCTGGCTCAGGAACTAAGTATTTATCATTACAAAAGACTGGCCAGACTCCCCAGGGTATCCAGTCAAGTGACCATTAACAGGTAACCTGTCAGACAGGAGATAAACAACGCACTCAGATTTCTGCTGTAGACCGCCTTTTCTGTGATGTACGTATGATGTTTGAGGGGGGTGGTCTTGGGTTACACCACTTCTGTGATGTACGTATGATGTTTCTGGGGGTGGTCTTGGACTCCAGGGCGGGCAATTTAAAATGTCTATATAAGGGCGGACACACCTTGGTTCTGGGTTCCTGCTCCTTTCCTGCGTGTGAGGGGAGCACCCTGTTGCAACAGATCAATAAAGATCAGGCTTACTAGCTGCTTTGCTTCACAATATTCTCTGCTTGGCCTCTGTTATTTTCTCCTACCGATAGGGAACCTATGTAAGGAGTCTATATGGGCTCTTGTGTCCCCCATAAGGGAAAAAGGGCAGATTTGTGTTTACAACACTGTTGCTTGGCCTGAATCGTTCCCAGGACACAGGTTTGGGCCCTAGTAGTGGCGGCCAGGGGACCTGTGGGAAAAGAGATGGCCTCCTTACTCTGCCCCATAGGTGCTCCCATGTGGGGCCTAGTGCCATCTCAGTCCCTGCACCTCAGGGTGCCCCCCCAGGACTCAGCTTCAGGTGGGCAGCAGGACGGACAGGAACCCCACGCCGGCGAACCAGCTGGACGGATTGCGGTTTTTAAACTAAGCCGGACTGTCAACCGGTTGCCATGGTAACCGGTGGCGGTGGCATTGTTCTTCTTAAAATGGAGACAAGTGTTAGGAAGCGGCGGGGGGGGATGCTTCTGGGTTAGGGCTGGTGGGGGGTGTTTTGGAAGGAAGGAGGGTAAATTGAGACCCACCTCGTCGGACCCCCCCCCCAAAAAAGGGGCCAGATTCAACCCATAGAGAGGCAATTCTGCAGAAATCCCATTTGCTCATCACAAGACCAGCAGATCAGAACCTCCGTGGCTGGGATCACCCAGAAATGTAAAACATCATTGGGGGGCAGCATTGCCCCCCACAATCCCCTTCTGCGACGAATGATGGTGACTTCATGCCTGTTCCGGCTTTCTTTGCCGAGCGTTCAATGGCGAAACCTTCGCAGCACCCTGGAAAGCAGCCACCAAGAACTCTGAAGCAAAGGCACCGTGCCTCTGAGCATGTACAGAGGACTTTCCCCTGAACTAGGGGAAGGGATCTTTTCTGGACTGAGCGAGTGGAACGACAAAGGTCACTTTGAGTCCTCCATCCAGGCAACCCAGAGGCATGCGCAGAATTCAAAGACACATTCTACACAAAAAACACTAAAGGGAGGGAGAAATGAGGACCAGCGAGGGGGCGTGGCCTGAGGAGAGCCTCCTGAGGGCCAGACAGAGAAGGCTGGGGGCCACTTTCAGACCTCAGGCCCAAGCTTGCCCATTTCCCTTCTCTAAACACTGAGTATCGTTATGACTACTGTATTTATCATTTTATTTGTGGCTTAGGGCCCTCGTATTTACGGGACCGCCTCTCCTGGTCTGCCCCGCAGAGGACCTTAAGGTCCATGAATAACCACAGTTTAGAGGTCCCGGGCCCCCTGGAAGTCAGACTATCCTCCACCAGGGCCAGGGCCTTCTCAGTGATGGCTCCGACCTGGTGGAATGCTCTGTCCCATGAGACCAGGGCCCTTCAGGATTTAACCTCCTTCTGCCAGGCCTGTAAGACAGAGCTATTCCGCCTGGCTTTCAATTTGAACTTAGCCTGATCTTTTATTCCCCTTCCTTCCCTCCCCCCTCCCCTTTTTGTGAAGATTACCTGCTCTGGGATCCCACAGCTAATTTTCCCCTGGTCTCTTTGCTGGCCCAAATAGGACTAATTTAGCCAGCTAGCCCTGGTGATCATCCAATGTTTATTGGATGGATCCCCCCTAAATTGATATTTGAATTCTGAATTTATTGTCATTCACGTTTTATACTGTATTTTATGCTGTTTTTCGTTGCATCAATTAAGTGTTTTAAATTTGTTGTTAGCCGCCCTGAGCCTGGTTTTCTGAACCGGGAAGGGCGGGGTATAAATAAATAAATTATTATTATTATTATTATAATTATTATTATTCTTATTATTATTATTAGCACCAATTTCCCACCTTTTTTTCCAAGGCGTTCCAGCTGGCGTACACAGTTCCCCCCTTGATTCACCCCTACAGCAACCCTGTGAGATAGGTGACGCTGACAGGCAGTTGCTCAGTGAGCTGGATTTGAACCCTGGTCTCCCAGGCTCTAGTAGTCTGGCATGCTCACCACTAAGAACATCCTGCTGGACTCAGAGGTTTCTAAGGAGAGGTTGGGTGGCCATCTATCACAGATGCTTTTGCTGATATTCCTGCATTGCAGTGGGGTTGAGCTAGAGGACCTTTGGGGTTCCCTTCTGGCTTCATGATTCTATGATCAGGCCAAGGGCCCATCAGGTTCAGCGTCCTGTTCTCAAAGTGGCCAAACAGTGGGAAATCCTCAGTCCAGACCCGAGCATATCTTGCAGCTTGGACTCAGAAGGATCTCTGCCTCCAGCCGCAGTGAGTTCCGCAGTTCAGCTATGTGCCACCCGAATCGCAGAATCTTATGGCTGGAAGGGAACCTGTTAATGGAGAAATCTGAGGGCTCCCTTGGACAAAAAGCAAGGACCCCAGCCAGGAATACCGGAGCAAAACAGCAGCCAGTCGGCTTGGTCTTTATTGAAGACTGTCGCGACAGGACTCCCATCTGCCACAAGGTAGAACAAGGTGGAAGCCCCAAACACAAGAGAACCCAAACTTTCATTAGCTGCTAATCCCCATGTTACACCCCCCCCAAACTACATCGCTCTTCCATCATGGTTACATCATGAAAGGGGAGGTCTGGTGGCAGTAATCTGAGCATCCTGGACCCTGCCCCATGGTTCCCCTTGCCCTCCACCAAACACCCATCAAGTGTAACAAAAGAGATATTTACATTTCCCTGTTTCCCAGCCAAGTTAATCCCACCCTTTTGTCTTCATCTGGGTTTGATATTTCTGGAATGCCTACCTGTCTGGCACTCAGGTATCAGGAGGCCAGGGATCATCACTCAGGCAGAGGGGCTGCTGAGTGGCTGAGCTCACAGGTCTATATGAATTTCTGAAGTTTCCCCAGTATCTGAAGAAGGTATCTGAAGAAGTGTGCATGCACACGAAAGCTCATACCAAGAACTAACTTAGTTGGTCTTTAAGGTGCTACTGGAAGGAAAAAATTTGTGTTTTGACTATGGCAGACCAACACGGCTACCTATCTGTAACTGAAGTTTCCCCAGTGAGCCAGTACATAGATGCATTTATCAGTGAATTCCTACATTTGGTATCGTGCAGCAAAGGCCCTTGGAATAGATAGGAAGAAACTGTGATGAAGTGTTTTGTGGGGACAAGTCACAAAAGCGATTGTGCTGATTTTGGTAGTGGGCTGCATGTGCATGATATCTGCTGGAGGAGCAACCCCCCCCACCTATATATAAATTCCTGCAACAAATCCAAGGCCCAGGGTCATCTAGTCCAACGCCCTGCAATGAAGGAATCTCAGCTAAAGAGATGTCCTTTCTTTGACCTGCCCCCAAATCTTCCAACACAGAAGCTTCATGGCATGTCCAGGACTTGTAGGATTTTCTTTCCCCTGCCTTGAATTTTCTGAATCTGAGCTGGGTGACGACGGCTTGATCCAAACCAAGCACCCCCCATCTTTTGGATACAGGATATGGTGGGCCGTGGAAGAGGGTGTCCGAGTGGCCAGCAGGGGAAACAGGTTGTCTGGGCGGAGCTGGAGAAAATCTATTTGCCTTCGGAAATTTAAGTAGTTCCTTGCCCCGCACGCCCAGCCCTCCTCCCCGCGTTTCATGCACATACACACAAAATCTGTAGCAGATGGACTGGGGATAAGGTGGAGAGATGGAGAGCGAGAGAGATGGGAGGGAAGGGGCTAACTCGGAAAGAACAGGAGACATTTATGATGGCTTGAGCCACCATCAGGAGCAAGCCTGTTTCCATGGAGATGCACCATCCATAGCCACTGTGGTTTTAAAAAAAATAAAATGGGAGGGGAGAGAGAAAGAGGAGAGAGAGAAGAGGGAAGAAAAACACATGTAGGTTTCGAAGACAAGAGGATTTGGGGAAGGAGGAGGGGGGGTTCCTAGGCCAGGAGGCGGGGAATGGATTTCACACACACAAACACACTGCTTTTTCAGGAGGACACATACCCCTAAACATTTTGTGACTCTTAGTTTGGCCTCATTGAGGGGCAGTATTGATGTTGGGAAAGATGGAGGGCACAGGGAGAAGGGGACAACAGAGGATGAGATGGTTGGGCAGTGTTCTCGAAGCTGCTAATATGAGTTTGACCAAACTGCGGGAGGCAGTGGAAGACAGGAGTGCCTGGCGTGCTCTGGTCCAGGGGGTCACAAAGAGTCGGACACGACTAAATGACTAAACAACAACAACAGGAAAATGAGAGTGTCACTAAACATTATTAAAGAAAAAAGCACTGTGTGTGTGTGTGTGTGTGCGCACACACACAATGCTTTTGGGAAATAAAGGTAAAAAGGTAAAGGACCCCTGGACGGTTAGGCCAGTCAAAGGCGACTCTGGGGTTACGGCGCTCATCTCACTTTCAGGCCAAGGGAGCTGGCATTTGTCCACAGAGAGGTTTCCGGAGAGTCATGTGGCCAACAGGACTAAACCGCTTCTGGAGCAACAGGACACCGTGACGGAAACCAGAGCGCACGGAAACACTGTTTACCTTCCCGCTGCAGTGGTACCTATTTATCTACTTGCACTGGTATGCTTTTGAACTGCTAGGTTGGCAGGAGCTGGGACAGAGCAAATGGAGCTCACTCCGTCACAGGGATTCGAACCGCCGACTTTCTGATCAGCAAGCACTAGGCTCAGTGTTTTAGACCACAGCACCATCCACGTCCCTGGGGGGCTGGAAATACTGCTACGGGGAACAGGAGAAAGCTGATTTATAAAGATTTCATCTGGCAGGAGTCTTTTGCCATAGCCCTGCTTGGATTGCAACTCGGGGCTGCAGTTTGTTCAGGGTGTTGGGGAACTGTAGCCCTGCGAGGGGTAAGCTACAGTTCCCAAGATTCCCCAGAGTGGCACCAAGTGCTTTAAATGTATGGGGAAATGCATTCAGAAGTGTGGGGCAGAGGTGCAGTGGTTTAATACCCCCCCAGGGTCCCTGTCTGCCCAACCAGCATGAAAAGAGGAGTGATTTAGCCCCTGGCAAGAGGTCTTCCCCCCTTTGGAGAGAGACAGAATGCAAGCAGGTGACTCAGCCGCTGAGAATGGGCTCCTAAGGTCACTCTGGAGAAGGGGTGCCCTGTTCAGCACACTCCAAAGCTAAGCATTCAGGAATGCTTGGAAACACAAGGCACGTTTCAATTTCAAGAGAACGGTCATAGATTCACGGAAGGGACCCCAAGGGTCATCAACCCCCTGCAATGCAGGAATTACAGTTAAGGAACTTGGTGTGCAAGTTCTGTTCCATGTGTGATGGCCTGGGACTCGGAACCAGAGGAGACTCAATTTGCACCAGATCCTTTGCCTCAGGCATCTTCTGAACCAAGTCTGAGGCCTGATCCTGAAGAGTCCCAGCCTGCAGAGGTTCCCCAGCAGCAAACACCAGCTGGGCCGAGTCAGGGGCCTGATCCTGCCCTGGCTCCAGATAATAATAATAATAATAATAATTTATTATTTATACCCCGCCCATCTGGCTGAGTTTCCCCAGCCACTCTGGGCGGCTCCCAATCAGTGTTAAAAACAGTACAGCATTACATATTAAAAACTTCCCTGAACAGGGCTGCCTTAAGATGTTTTCTGAATGTCAGGTAATTCTTTATCTCTTTGACATCTGATGGGAGGGCGTTCCACAGGGCGGGCGCCACTACCGAGAAGGCCCTCTGTCTGGTTCCCTGTAGCCTCACTTCTCGCAATGACGGAACCGCCAGAAGGCCCTCGGCACTGGATCTCAGTGTCCGGGCTGAACGATGGGGGTGGAGACGCTCCTTCAGGTATACAGGACCGAGGCCGTTTAGGGCTTTAAAGGTCAGCACCAACACTTTGAATCGTGCTCGGAAACGTACTGGGAGCCAGTGCAGATCTCTCAGAACCGGTGTTATGTGGTCCCGGTGGCCACTCCCAGTCACCAGTCTAGCTGCCGCATTCTGGATTAATTGCAGTTTCCGGGTCACCTTCAAAGGTAGCCCCACGTAGAGCGCGTTGCAGTAGTCCAAGCGTGAGATAACTAGAGCATGCACCACTCTGGCGAGACAGTCCGCGGGGAGGTAGGGTCTTAGCCTGCGTACCAGGTGGAGCTGGTAGACAGCTGCCCTGGACACAGAGTTAACCTGTGCCTCCATGGACAGCTGTGAGTCCAAAATGACTCCCAGGCTGCGCACCTGGTCCTTCAGGGGCACAGTTGTGGGGATTCCCTCGTTGCCTCCAGCTGGGCCATCACTTACAGCTGCTCCACTACCGGTTGGGTCAGTTTCGGTAGCACATGGTTCAATTACGGCACTTACTCCCACAGGAGGCTGTGATGGCCCCCATCCTAAATGGCTTTAAAAATCATCATCTGCCTGATCCAGCAACTCTTCGTCTGTTCTTATAGGACAGGGGTCAGCAAACTTTTTCAGCAGGGAGCCGGTCCACTGTCCCTCAGACCTTGTGGGGAGCCAGACTATATTTTGAAAAAGAAAATGAATGAATTCCTATGCCCCCAAAATAACCCAGAGATGCATTTTAAATAAAAGCACACATTCTACTCATGTCAAAACACCAGGCAGGCCCCACAAATAACCCAGAGATGCATTTTAAATAAAAGGACACATTCTACTCATGTAAAAACACATTGATTCCCGGACCGTCCGTGGGCTGGATTGAGAAGGGGATTGGGCTGGATCCGGCCCCCAGGCCTTAGTTTGCCTACCCATGGCTTAACCCAGTGCCTGAGCCAAAGCCACTTACATCTGCAATCAATAAAGTTGTGGCCTAATCTGAACCCAAACAATCGTGGTCACGAGTGACCATTTAACGCTGATGCATGGGGAGGTGTGTCACGGTGCCCGGACATGCAATTTCACCCCCGCGAAAGCGAATCAGAACGAATGCTCAATAAAGTGGCCACCTGGAGGAACCACTGGACGTTAACCAATTCTTCTCTTCGATTCACAGAACCGTAGAGTTGTAAGGTTCCCCCTATGGTCATGTAGTCCGACCCCCTGTAATGCAGGAACAGCACCAAATTCCTTTTATCTGCGGCCTGGTGTGGTCGTCTCCTCCTGCCGCAATCGTTGTGCAGATGACTGTCTTGTTTGTAACGATGACGCTTGTGTTCCTATCAGCATCCGCCGCCACCCCCCATAAAAAACGTTCAGTTGTATGCCAGCTACCTTCACAGATGGAGAGGTGGGACCAGCTATCTTAATTGAATCACTCTCTCAGCCAGGCTTTGTTTTCGCTGGGGATGAGGAACGAAGGGTTAAGCCCAACCGATTCACGGGAGAAGTGGATTCTGAACAAGGCAGGATTCCGGCTTGCTTGCCTTATTTGCATCCGTACATTCAGATCTCTTAATCTTCTGATTTGCAAGAGCAAGATTGCTTGCCTTCCCTCTCTCTTTCACTCACACACACACGCACTCACTCGCAGACAAATACATATATATCTAGCATTAATTCCACACCTCCACATCTTCAAGTGCGTGTGCATTCCCAGGCTTTGCAAAATCTCATTTTTCATGAATGCTTGTAAAATGCACAGGCCGGCGCTCTTCTCGAAGTGTGGGGTGCGTTGCAGGTGCTTAGGAATCTACCTGCACGCACCTGAGTCCCTAGATTGGAAAAAACAAAAGCTGCAGTGCAGGTGCAACAGAAAACAAGCTTGCTGCATTTTCCTTGGGACAGGCCTTTGGATATCTGACAAGGGCTATCCTGTCAGTCATGATGGGGCTCTGATATTAAAATGCAGAACTGCACATGCAGAACACAGTCTTTCTTTCTTTCTTTCTTTCTTTCTTTCTTTCTTTCTTTCTTTCCTTCTTTCCTTCTTTCCTTCTTTCCTTCTTTCCTTCTTTCCTTCCTTCCAGCTGCAGTGCTAAGAACATAAGAAGAGCCTACCGGATCAGGCCCACGGCCCATCTAGTCCAGTTGTAGATGACTCTGAGGCTGCGGCGCACATCTCGCTTTACTGGCCGAGGGAGCCGGCATACAGCTTCCGGGTCATGTGGCCAGCAGGACTAAGCCGCTTCTGGCGAACCAGAGCAGCGCACGGAAACACCGTTTACCTTGCTGCTGCAGTGGTACCTATTTATCTACTTGCACTTGACATGCTTTCGAACTGCTAGGTTGGCAGGAGCAGGGACCGAGCAACGGGAGCTCACCCCGTCGCAGGGATTCGAACCACCGACCTTCTGATCAGCAAGCCCTAGGCTCAGTGGTTTAGACCACAGCGCCACCCGCATCCCAATAGAAGTGTAATCATAATATAAATTGATGATGATGATGATAAATAATAATAATAATAATAATAATAATAATAATAATAATAATAATAATAATAATAATAATAGCATTCCTTGTTCCATATCCTTTCAGCAGGCCTGAGCAATGCTTTCTTTTTAGAAAGGGATCTATGGCTTCCCCCCTCCTCCTCCTCCTCCTCCTCCTCCTCTAGGCATTAGCTCCTGCAGCTAGCAAAATAAATAAATAAATCACCCTTAATTCCTTTTTTTCCCTCCTCCACGTTGACAAACAGTAATCCTAATCAACAGAAAGCCCAGCCCCTCTTCCCTTTAAAGCCATGGGCTGGGTAACCATGCCCCCTGCTGCCCGCAGGCCACAACTGCAAGTCCCCGGTTCCCTTCTGCGGAGAGAGGCGGCTCTGTTTTCTGCCTGCCTTTGCTGGGAGAGAAGGTGAGGCCTGCCCTTTTAGATCTCTCCAAGGAGTCTTTGGCTCGGCTGGCTCCACACCGGCCAGCCTGAACTCTGCATTTGAAAGCTGCAGCGTATAACTGCTGGGCTCAAAGATCTGCGCTGCCTGCTGGTTTGCTACATAACCAAGTTGAAGGTGTTACTATTAGTACCGGTATATGAAACCCATAACCTGCAAAAATCCCTGACCCCCAAAAATCTTCTTCTTCTTTGGCAAGAAGCCGAGCAAGACCGTCCTCCATAAACATGCTTTTAACAGTGGGTCTGTAAGTGACTGTGGAGGCCAATTCTGGACCCACACGTCCTTCCACATTGGGGACATTGGTTTCTGGGCAGCAGTGGATTTGCCAGGTGTGGATTTGCCAAGCGTGCCTTCCTCTTAGCACGATTCTCCCTTGTGTCCTGAGTTCAAGTGTCTTCAAAGCCCAGGACACCTTTGGTCAAGGCTGTTCTCCAACTGGAGCGCTCGCAGGCCAGTGTTTCCCAATTGTTGGTGTTTATGCTACATTTTTTAAAGATTTGCCTACAGAGTGTCTTTAAACCTGTTTTGTTGACCACCAGCATTACGCTTCCCATTTTTAAGTTCGGAATAGAGTAGTTGCTTTGGAAGACGATCATCAGGCATCCACACAACATGACCAGTCCAATGAAGTTGATGTTGAAGAATCATTGCTTCGACACTGGTGATCTTTGCTTCTTCCGGTACACTGGTATTAGTTTGCTTGTCTTCCCACTTTTCCAGGGAGTCTTCTCTTCTCCTGAGGTGGCCAAACTCTTGGAGCCTCCGCTTCAGGATCTGTCCTTCCAGTGAGCACTCAGGGCTGATTTCCTTCAGAATGGATAGGTTTGATCTTCTTGCAGTCCATGGGACTCTCAAGAGTCTCCTCCAGCACCAGAATCCAAAAGCATCCATTCTTCGGCAATCAGCCTTCTTTATGGTCCAGCTCTCACTTCCATACACCACTACGGGGAAAACCATGGCTTTAAATATATGGACCTTCATTGGCAAGGTGATGTCTCTGCTTTAATATAAAAGTATGTTTAATTATTGTTGAAAATGATTTGTTAAAAAAAAAATTATGTATATAAAGAAAAGAGAACAGGATGCTGGACCAGGTGGGCCTGATCCAGCAAGCTCTCCTGATGTTCCTAAGAAGAGTTTGGATTTGATATCCCGCTTTATCACTACCCGAAGGAGTCTCAAAGCGGCTAACATTCTCCTTTCACTTCCTCCCCCACAACAAACACTCTGTGAGGTGAGTGGGGCTGAGAGACTTCAATGAAGTATGACTAGCCCAAGGTCACCTAGCAGCTGCATGTGGAGGAGCGGAGACGCGAACCCGGTTCACCAGATTACGAGTCCACTGCTCTTAACCACTACACCACACTGGCTCTCTAAGCCAGTGATTCCTAGGAACTGGCGTTTCAGAAGCTTAAATGCTTCTGACCATGGTCACTTTTGGTCATTCCTTCAGGCACTTGCAGGTTATGGGTTGCTGAGACTGATGTATGCAGTCACCCCAGACTGCTGTCCCTACTGATGGACTGTATCTGCTCTCCCATCATACGTGCCAACTCCCTGGGGCCCTGGGTGCCCGAGCACCCACAAAATTCCCCATGAAGGGGCTGGGCACCCACAAATTTTGGTGCCAGGGCCATGCACACTACATGGCACCCGCGGCCCTGGGCACCCACGGTCGCAGTGCCAAGCTGGCACTCCTTCTCCCTGTTACTGCCTACTCAAAGAGTTTCAAAGGAAATTTCTACTGCATCCCACCCTGAAGGACAAATAACAATTAGAAAATATGTATTCCGAAGAGGTTAAAAATGTTCAGAAGCGTCATGTTGCCTGATGGTTGCCCCGTAAATCAAACATGCCCCCTCCTTTTGGCCCCACAGAGCAGCCATCCAATAACCCGACTGTCATCTTCGCGAGGGTATGAGGCTCATCAGATCTGCCGCTCTCCATGGTTCACATGGTTTGACATAAAGACTTCACACGATATGACAGTGACTTGATCCAAGCTGACATTGCCAGGGATAAATTAATGGAAGAGTTCCTCGCAGGGTGGAGAGAAAAAATGAGAAAGAATGATTTTGGTGGACTTCCAAGGAAGCTGGATGTTGGAAGATGCACGGCAGATAAAAGGAAGGACGTCCGCAAAGTTAAAGTCGCTCCCCCAGGAGGCAGTGATGGCCCCACAACTAGGATGAATTTAAAAGAGGGTTGTTGGACAAATTCGTGGAGGAGAGAGCTATTGATGGCTTGTTGTTGTTTAGTCGTTTAGTTGTGTCCGCCTCTTCATGACCCCCTGGACCAGAGCACGCCAGGCACTCCTGTCTTCCACTGCCTCCCACAGTTTGGTCAGACTCATGCTGGTAGCTTCGAGAACACTGTCCCACCATTTCATCCTCTGTCGTCCACTTCTCCTTGTGCCCTCCATCTTTCCCAACATCAGGGTCTTTTCCAGGGAGTCTTCTCTTCTCATGAGGTGGCCAAAGTCTTGGAGCCTCAACTTCATGATCTGTCCTTCCAGTGAGCACTCAGGGCTGATTTCCTTCAGAATGGAGAGGTTTGATCTTCTTGCAGTCCATGGGACTCTCAAGAGTCTCCTCCAGCACCAGAATTCAAAAGCATCAAGGCGATCAGCCTTCTTTATGGTCCAGCTCCCACTTACGTACATCACTACTGGGAAAACCATGGCTTTAACTATATGGACCTTTGACGGCAATGTGATGTCTCTGCTTTTGAAGATGCTGTCTAGGTTTGCCATCGCCTTTCTCCCAAGGAGCAGGCGTCTTTTAATTTCGTGACTGCTGTCACCATCTGCAGTGATCATGGAGCCCAAGAAAGTAAAATTGATGGCTACTTGCTGCGATAGCTGTGCTCTGGCAGTATTGCTTCTGAATACCTGTTGCTGGAGACCACAAGAGGGGAGAGTTGCCCTTGCGCTCGGATCCTGTTTATAGATTTTCCACAGGCATGTGGTTGGCCACTGTGAGAACAGGATGCTGGACTAGACGGGCTATTGCCCTGACCCAGCAAGCTATTCGTACAACCTTCTTTTCATTTTCTTTCTCACTAAATTGGCAGCTGAGGTGCCAGGATTAGGGTCCAAATTGTCCCCAGGCCCTGTGGCTTGTATACAGAATCGTGCGCAACATCACCGACACTTCGTTTGATCAAACTTATCCTCGTTGATATTTAACCCTTGAGCGTAACCACCGACACTCTGTTTGATCCAGCTTACCTTTGTTGATATCTACAGGAGCCTGGCTAAAGGAACATTTAAAGACCGTATCTTCCTTTTGGACACCATTTGAATGAGTTTTCTGTTTGTGGCTTCTGTAGTAGATATTGTACATAGCTCTCTCAATTTTTGGATTATTAATATAAGATTTAGAACGTAGAATGGTTTTTTTTTAGTGTTTTGTGTGCCGTTTATGTGCTGCTTACTTTATACTGGTCCACAGCTGTCAACCTTCCCTTTTTTTGCAGGAAATTCCCTTATTCCAGCGCCATTTTCCACTGCTTCCCGCTGCTATCACGGATTGTTAGATATCCCGTGGACTGTCCCCAGGACAGGTGAGTCTGCTAATCCGTTATTTTCGAGACTAAAAGGTAAAGGTAAAGGGACCCCTGACCATTAGGTCCAGTCATGGCCGACTCTGGGATTGCGGTGCTCATCTCGCTTTACTGGCCGAGGGAGCCGGCGTACAACTTCCGGGTCATGTGGCCAGCAAGACTAAGCTGCTTCTGGTGAACCAGAGCAGCACACGGAAACACCATTTACCTTCCCGCCGGAGCAGTACCTAGTTATCTACTTGCACTTGCTTTCGAACTGCTTGGTTGGCTGGAGCAGGGACCGAGCAACGGGAGCTCACCCCGTTGCGGGGATTCGAACCGCCAACCTTCTGATCAGCAAGTCCTAGGCTCTGTGGTTTAACCCACAGCACCACCTGCGTCCCTATTTTTCGAGACTGCTGATCCCTTATTTTCAAATCTGAAAGTTGACAGCTATGTACTGGTTGTATGCAGAATCCGGCATTGTCGTGGGCAGTTGCACAGGTCCTTCTGGCACTCCCAGCTTTTAGCAACCCAAATGGCTTTCGTAAGCTGTGCTCCACGCCTCCCAGGTCCAGAAACCTGCTTCTTTCCCTCGGGCGAATGCGATGCAGCTTGTGAACAGTGTGCAAATATCCAGACCCAGTTTCCTGGAGCAAGTCGTCGTCGGCTCAGGTCCTGCCCCAACGGCTGATCAGCCAGACCGCAGATCAATGTTAAGTAATGTTACTTACACACAATCATACCCCCCCTTTCTCCTCTTCCATCCTTTTGTCCTTCGAAGAGCAAACCGCTCAGCAGAAAGCACTACCCATGGCAGGCTGCTTAATCGCCTTCCAGATTAATTTGGCGGGTAGATGGAGGGAAGCTCGTTCCATCTATATAAACGAAGCAATAATTACCCCCGATCTCTGGAGGATATGAATCCCTCGGGGGGGCCATCGCTCTCCCTCATGGAGGTCTCCAGGGGGTGATATATCTCTGAAATGCAGAGTTTTCCTGCCGGGGACAATCTGTCTCCCATCTTTTGGGGGTAGTAATAGCACTACAGTGGCTTAATATCTCTCACCAGCCTAATATTTCTCCTTAAAACCTTTCTTCTCCGACTCATCTTCTTTGCTCTTCTCCCTTCTCCCTCCGCCCAGCTCCTCTACTCATTTCCAGGAGAAGCTGACCTGGTCCAGCACGCATCCTCGGTGCAGTGGTCAATGAGATGTCCCTCAGAATCTTTTGAGCAGCGCACGGTTCCTTATTGAAGGGGAATGTGTGCCTAACTTAGCCATCAAGGTTAATAGCCATTGGGAGACCTCGGCACCTCTATGAATAGGCCTAATCTAGGCTTGTTGCCACAGCCCCATCTTGCAGCGATGAATTCCCTGAATTAATGGCGCATGAAATAAAAGAAGTGTTTTCCTTTTTATTTGTCGTATCAGCTATCAGCTTCACGGCACGGCTGGAAGGTGTCGCCAAGATGCTGAGCCGGCGGAAGGTGCAGGGAGCAGGATGAGACCCAGGACTGAGGGCGATGGGGAAGTCCTGTGAGACTAAGAAAGAAGGAAGCAGGCAAGCAAGCAAGCAGAGAGAGCCAGAAGGAGCAGGCTCAAGCAGAATGGATGGCTGCCCAGCCAAGTCTGACCAAGAGGAAGTTATTGGAAATAGCACCTTTAGGGGCCCAGAGCAGCTGGGGAGGTGACTTTGGAGTGGGGAGGATCATGCAGGGCAGAAAGGCTTTCACACACCCCTCCACACAGCCCTGATCCAGATCAGATGGTCCAAGCAGCCACTTTTTCCGGTGGTGGGGAGGAATTGGACAGCTCCAAGCATGCTTTCCTAAAAGACATGTTTAAAATGTAGTTCTTTCAGTTGCCTTTTTCTGGACCTACTTTGGGTTATCAGATCTTGCAGTTTGGGTGGATTAGATTGGAATGATTGCTTACAGTTTCTGGAGTTCAAAGGCTTTATTCATGCAGGAACTATTTACCAGCATGAGTGAAGATGATAAAAAGAAAATAGCAGACATCTTCTCCGGAGAGAGCAGCAAACATAATGGCTCCTGTTTTAAGGTTGGAGCTAACTTAGATAGAGAGGTTACAAGCAAGAGCTGGCTAGATTACTAGACAAAATCATGCCCTCTGGTGGTTTAAAGTAACACATGAATTAACTACAAAGTCAAGAGAAGGAAATGTATTTGCCTTTTTCCAGTACTTTGGCCACGCAGTCACCTAATTTAGCCACTGTGAGGACAATCACACAACACAAATTGATACGTGTAGGATCATTTCATTACACAGCTTCTAAAAAGCACCTTCTTTCTTACCTCTGCACTGGGCAGGAAATAAGTCAAGTAAGACAGAGATTTGGGTGGGTGGCGATAAGATGGTGCTTTAGGAACTGCTCTGATGTTTCTGTTCCCGAGGCACCTGTGACGATGTGGCAAGCCTGTGGTGAAATCCTCTCAGCAGGTGTGCAGTTTCTGTTGCCACAGCCCTTCTGCAATTTGAAAAGCTGCACTTGTGAACGTCATCCGTCTCCCCAGCTATTTGAGACGTGAGACCTCATATTGAAAGCCTGGCGACCCCTGATATAATAGAACTTGACAGGAAACATCTGACTGTCCCACCCGGCACCCATCTAATGGACAGAAGGCGCCACCAGGTGGTGAAAGGTTGCACTGTGGTGGGGGAGAAAGGCAAGCTATGCATTTAAAGTGCATTTGAAGCACATGGCTCCGCCCCAAAGGATCATGGGAAGTGTAGTTTATTAAGAGTGCTGTGGATTCATGACTGTTATAAATGTGCTTTAATGTGTGGTGTGCACATGACCAAAATGAGATAAACCTGTCAGTATTTTGTGGGAGGCATTCAATTGCATACCAAAAATTTAGGTATGTGCAGTGGATTAAAGTGCTCTGTTGCTTGAGCCAGTGTTTTTTTTTAAAAAAAATCCACTAAAAGTGTAAGCTGAATGACTGGTTAACAGGAAAACATATAACCTCCACATAAAACTGGTTAACAGGAAAACATATAACTTCCACACACACAAACAAGTAAGGCTGCAACCAAGACAAATGCTCATTGTTGTATAACCTCCCTGCGAGCAAATCAGAACAAATGCTCAACTGAAAACCAGGCATTGGGTAAGCTTTGTGCAAGCAAATCAGCATAAATGCTCAATGATCCTGGAGGAGGCCCAAGGCTAGCTAGCGGCCAGATGTCCCTCCCTAGAAGATCACAATTCAAGCATAAAGAACACAGGCTCAGCGCAATGCAAAAAGAAAAGAAGAATTAGGCCCAATCACTTTATTTCATTTTAATTCCTCTGCAGGGGGAAGCCAGTGGCTCTGGTCATGGAGACAATAGGTCAGCTACATTTCCCTATATTCCACATACACCCACGGTGCAGTGGTATCTCTAGGGTGAAATGGGGGGGGCGCGGGTGAGATTACAGGGCTTGCTATGAGTGGGGAGTTTACTGAAGGTCCAGCCCTCCAGGAATACCCTACCAATCAGCGGAAAAAGGCCAGGCGCTCTTTCAGCCATTGCTCCGTCAGGTCGTCTGTGGACCGAATCTCAAAGACCTGGGGGGAAACAGAGCAGCAGTCAGGTGGAGAAGGCGATCTGCCTAGGCTGAGAATGTGGCCAAGCATCCTTCCCTGCCTTTCCCAGGTAGCCAAGGAGCTGGCTGGGGCAGAGTAGGGACATACCGTATTTTTCGCCCTATTTCGCACTTTTTCCCCTCCAAAAATGAAGGGGAAATGTGTGTGCCTCCTATGGGGCGAATGCAGGCTTTCGCTGAAGCCTGGAGAGCGAGAGCGGTCGGTGCGCACCAACCTCTCTTGCTCTCCAGGCTTCAGGAGAGCCGCAGCGCCAGCCCCACAAGGTCGGGAGACAGCGGGGAGGCGGAACGCCGCCATCTCGCTGTCCCCGGACCTGGTCTGCAGGCGGGCAGTGGGGAGAAGAGCGCTTCTCCCCGCCGCCAGCCCCGCAAGCTCCGGGGACAGCGAGGAGGCGCAGCGTGTCTTCCCACTGTCCTTGGACATGGTCTGCAGGCGAGCGGTGGGGAGAAGAGCCTGGGGGAAAATTTTTTTTCCCTTTATTTCCCCCCAAAAAAACTTGGCGCGTCCTCTGGGCTGGTGCGTCCTATAGGGCGAAAAATACGTTAATTCTACCTTACACCCAGTCTGACCATTGGTCTCAGTAATGTCAATGCTGAGTAACAGCGGCTTCCAGGCTTCAGGCAGAGGTCTCCTCCCAGTCCTACTCAGAGAATCTGGGAACTGAACCTGGGGCTGGGATTTCTGCATTGGGGGGTTGGACTAGATGACCCTTGGGAGTCCCTTCTAGCTCTACAATTCTATGTTTCTATGACTTCTGCATGCAAAGCAGGTGCCCTACTACTGGGCTAAGGTGAGGATTTTATTATTTAATATATTGCACATTTTGAAAGACGTGGCGGTCTATCTTTCCTTGGCTTCAAGGGTTGGTCTAGATCAGGGGTCAGCAACCTTTTTCAGCCGTGGGCCAGCCCACTGTCCCTCAGACCATGTGGGCGGCCAGACTATATTTTGGGGGGGAAATAATGAATGAATTCCTATGCCCCACAAATAACCCAGAGATGCACTGGGAGTGGCCACCGGGACCACATAACACTGGGTTTGAAAGACCTACATTGGCTCCCAAGACGTTTCCGAGCACAATTCAAAGCCTTGGTGCTGACCTTTAAAGCCCTGAACAGCTTTGGTCCAGTAGACCTGAAGGAGCATCTCTACCCCCATCGTTCTGCCCGGACACTGAGGTCCAGCTCCGAGGGCCTTCTGGCGGTTCCCTCGCTGCGAGAAGCCAAGTTACAGGGAACAAGGCAGAGGGCCTTCTCGGTAGTGGCGCCCGCCCTGTGGAACACCCTCCCATCAGATGTCAAGGAAATAAGCAGCTATCTTATTTTTAAAAGACATCTGAAGGCAGCCCTGTTTAGGGAAGTTTTTAATGTCTGATGCTGTATTGTTTTTAACACTTGATTGGGAGCCGCCCAGAGTGGCTGGGGAAACTTAGCCAGATGGGCGGGGTATAAAGTATTATTATTATTATTATTATTATTATTATTATTATTATTATTATGCATTTTAAATAAATGCACACATTCTACTCATGTAAAAACACGCTGATTCCCGGACCGTCCATGGGCCAGATTGAGAAGGCGATTGGGCCGCATCCGACCCCTGGGCCTTAGGTTGCCTACCCCTGGTCTAGAAACTGAACCCCGGTTCTGGCACCCAAAACAAGAATCCCCCGCTGCCCAGGACCAAAAAGCCACATATAGGCATGGGGAAAGGGGGAGAGGAAGATGTAAGCGAGAAAGCACAGTTGCCTCATCCTCTTCCACTTCTCCTGGGGGGTTTAAGGTTACATGCACGTTCTCCGGGTTGCGCCAGGCAACCAGGCTGCTCTCTAGAATCCCAAGAGGCTGGGGAGGGGGTTGTTTCTGGCAGGAAGAGAGGCCAAAAACAATGCCAAGACGATCAGGGACAAAACCATAGCTGTCAACTTACAGATTTGAAAATAAGGGACCAGCAGCCTCGAAAATGAGGGATCAGCAGCCAAAATAAGGGATCAACAATTACTTTTATAAAATACATATTTTGTTGCGTGCAAATGGCTTTAGATACCTATTACAGTAGGTCCATAAATTACCATATAGCATATTCAACACAAAAAACAGCAACAATTTGTTGTTGACAAAGGTCAGCTGGATATAGAAAGGGCCCCATTACCTTCAGTAGCTTATTTAAGGGACATCATCAATAAGGGACAGCAGCGGGACATGGCGCTGGGATAAGGGACTGTCCCACCAAATAAGGGACGCATGACAGCTATGGACAAAACCAGAGGTAAGAAGTGTGCCTGGAATACCTTGGTGAGCTCAGCTGCCTGCACCAGTCTGTTTTTGCTCCCGGCGTACATCATCTGCTGCTCCGGCTTGCACCCTGCAAGGGGAAAGGAGAAGGCAGCTCCTTTAGTTGCAATGACTGTTCATTTTCTCGTTCACAATGGGCGCTGTGATCCACAGCGGGTCAGGGAGTTAAGGACTGGCTGAGGTGGAGAGAGGCGGACTTCCCCAAGGCCACAAAACAAGTTCCTGCTACGGCGACGTTGGGATTTGAACCCAAGGCAGACAGGTGCTAAAGGGCACTGCCTTATCTCTCTGCGACAGAAGTGGGATTTGTTGGGTTTTTCCACCGGTAGGGTGGGGGGAAACCTAGCAAATGACTGGCGTTCAATCATTCAAATGACTCGTTTTTAAAGCACTTTGGAATGTTCAAAGACATTGGCCGCGATCTCACCATACATTTGAAGCACCATTATACAACTTTAAACAGAGATGACTTCCCCCAGAGAATTTCTGACAGCTGTAGGGTTTTTTTTTTTGAGGGTGTTGAGAGAAGCCCCCTGTTGCCCTCCCAGGACTGTAATTCTGTTCCCTGCAAAGAGGGGTTAAGTATTAAACCGCTCTGGGAAGGGAATCAGGGTCTCCTAACAACTCTCTGTGCCAATGGTTTTGCAATATGGCATGATTTTATTTCAAAATGAAGAAGCCCATGGCCGTATGGTCCATCCTGTTTGTTCCAAGGTGTGGACTTGCGAAAGTACCATATTTTTCGCTCTATAAGACGCACCAGACCACAAGACGCACCTAGTTTTTGGAGGAGGAAAACAAGAAAAAAAATATTCTGACTCTCAGAAGCCAGAACAGCAAGAGGGATCGCTGCGCAGTGAAAGCAGCAATCCCTCTTGCTGTTCTGGCTTCTGTGATAGCTGTGCAGCCTGCATTCGCTCCATAAGACGCACACACATTTCCCCTTACTTTTTAGGATGGAAAAAGTGAGTCTTATAGAGCAAAAAATACGGTATGTTTAGATAGATGGATTCTCTTTATCTTTGTGTTTCTCCTGGACTACAACAAACTAGGAAGCAAGGGAATCTATGATCATAGAACCAGAGCTGGAAAGGATGTAGCCCAACTGCCCGCAATGCAGGAATCTTTTGCCCAATGCAGAACTCGAACCCACGACTGAGCTATCTCTTCGTTCTTTCATTCCTTTAATTTTTCATTTCGCAAACCTATACGTGAATTCCTAAGTTCCCACTCGCATGGGAAATATGGCCATTGCTCCACCTCCTCCTGCTGAACCTCATGTTACAGAGCTGTTCCGCCTGGCCTTTGGTTTGGACTCAGTCTGACTCTTATGTTTCCCTCCCCTTATGGTTTTGATCTATGGGCTACTTTTAAAATGAGGCTGCATTTTAAATTGCATTTTAACCAGTATTTTAAATTGGTTCCCCCCCCCCCCCTCTATTATGTTTTTACTCAGATGGTGACAGCAGTCATGAAATGAAAAGACGCCTGCTTCTTGGGAGAAAAGCAATGACAAACCTAAACAGCATGTTAAAAAGTAGAGACATCACCTTGCCAACAAAGGTCCGTATATTTAAAGGTATGGTTTTCTCAGTAGGGATGTATGGAAGTGAGAGCTGGACCATAAAGAAGGCTGATCGCCAAAGAATGGATGCTTTTGAATTCTGGTGCTGGAGGAGACTCTTGAGAGTCCCATGGACTGCAAGAAGATCAAACCTCTCCATTCTGAAGGAAATCAGCCCTGAGTGCTCACTGGAAGGACAGATCCTGAAGCTGAGGCTCCAAGACTTTGGCCACCTCAGGAGAAGAGAAGACTCCCTGGAAAAGACCCTGATGTTGGGAAAGATGGAGGCCACAAGGAGAAGGGGACAGTGTTCGCGAAGCTACCAACATGAGTTTGACCAAACTGGAGTGCCTGGAGTGCTCTGTTCCAGGAGGTCACGAAGAGTCGGACACGACTAAACAACAACAACTTGTTTTTACTGTAATTTTACTGGTGTTAGCCGCCCTGAGCCCAGCTCTAGCTGGGGAGGGCGGGGTATAAATAAAATTATTATTATTATTATTATTATTATTATTATTATTATGCTTTCCCCCCAAGGTTTACTATTGTTTCTGTGCAAAAGTTTCCCCTTTTTGTCCTTACAAATTTTAATAACAACTTTTATTAAAAATGCATGGTGTGAACACGGCCATTATCACAGTAATGCCAGTTATACAGTAATAGCTTCCCCCAACCTGGCCTCATCCAGAACGTTTGTGGTTACAATGCCCATCAGCTTGGCTGTTGTTACGGGGAGGCCCAGGGCCCTGAAACCTGGCCCTTTGGTGCTGCACCAACTCAGAATCGAACCCTACAGGCCTCCCCCCATCCCACCGCCCTCAACGCTTCACATTTGTTCTCGACATACACCAAGCTCAACTCTTTGGACAGGAAGCCGAGAATCCCACCCCTTGGTCACCCTCAGTTGAGGAAGTCACTGGTTCTCACCGACTGGGCTGGAGAAGATGAAGCAGAGAGGGTATGAGACCCGGCCATCATCGTGGACGTATTTATAGCTGTAAACTACAAATGTAAACACACACAGGCACAGTCAAGGAAGCAACTGGGCATCTCATGGCAAGGTAGACATTGGGGAGGGGGGGAAGAAACTGGACCAGCTTGTCTCCAACTGGCAAAGGGGTGGAAAAGAGCTTCTTCTGTGAGGACACCTTAGGCTCTGGAGCTCCCTGGATGCGGAAATCCACAAATCTCATTCCCCAGTGTCCCCCCCCCTTTCTTTTTTCTCTCTCTCCTTTTCATCCAGTGCTTTATCAACTGCACTGGCTCCTGGTGGAGTACAGGGTCAGGTTTAAGGTGCTGGGTTTGACCTTTAAAACCCTATGCAGCCTAGGAGCCACGTACCTACGGGACCGCCTCTCCTGGTTTGCCCCGCGGAGGACCTTAAGGTCCACAAATGACAACATTTTGAAGGTCCCAAGTCGCAAGGCGGTTAGATTGGACTCAACTAGGGCCAGGGCCTTTTCAGTACTGGCCCCGACTTGGTGGAACGCTCTGTCACAAGAGACCAGGGCCCTGCGGGACTTGACATCTTTCCACAGGGCCTGGAAGACAGAGCTGTTCCACCTGGCCTTTGGTTTGGACTCAGTCTGACCCTTATGTTTCCCTCCCCTTATGGTCTTGATTTATCAGCTACTTTTAAAATGAGGCTGCATTTTAAATTGCATTTTAACCTGCATTTTAAATTGTTTTTCCCCCTCCCATCATGTTTTTTACTGTGATTTTACCGGTGTTAGCTGCCCTGAGCCCGGCTCTGGCCGGGGAGGGCAGGGTATAAATAAAATTTATTGCTATTATTATTATTATTATTTTCCCAGTAGGCACTGGGCTACTTCCTGTCCTAAGAACGCAGCATAAGGACATAAGAAGAGCCTGCAGGATCAACGACCCATCTAACCCAGCACCCTGTTCTCAATGTGGTCACCCGTGGGAATCCAGGTAGCAGAACGTGAGGAAAAGAGCAACTCTCCCCTCCTGTGGATCCCAGCATTGCTGCCTCTGACTCTGGTGGCAGAGTAGAGCCATCACAGTTAGTAGCTGTTGACAGCCCAGTCGTAAAAGGTTTGTGTCCACACCATGTGTGAAAAAGAGCTCAGGTCACCCAGGACTGGCCTTATTAGTCCAAAAGCATCTTTGGTTCCTGCTCCAGTTGCGTGTGAATTATATCATGCAACTGCCTCAAAATGGGTATTATGCCTTTGAATGCGAAAGGAATTGCAGTTGTCCCCCATCCCATCCCCCTCTCACAAACACACTCAAACAACACTTAGGATATCGAGGCTGGCGTTCTGGCAGTTCGCTTCTCAGCTCCTCTGGAGAAATGTCCTAAAGAAGATCACAAAAATCAGGCGTCAGTTTTGTAGGCAAGGGTCTTCCCAAGGGGAGTAGCTGCGTAGGAAGGGATGAGATCCCACCCCCACCCCCTGCACAACAATTCACTTTTTCAAAAACTGTGGCTGTTTGCAGTTTGGAAAGTGATGGGCAAATTGAATAGTGTAGGACGAGCGAGTGATTAACAGGAAGGGAAATAAACTCCCCACAAGCCTATCAGGGTGAATGTCAGTCAGCCCAAGGCCTGGTTGAAGCAAGACATTTCAGCCTAAAGATATGTAATGATGGCTCCAAGTGAGCCTCCATGGGGAGAACACTCCACAAGCAGGGAGTCACCACAGAAAAGGCCCCTTCTCATTTTACCACCCTCTAGATCTGTTGTGGAGGCACACGAGGAAGGGCCTCAGATGATGATTGCAGGGTCAGGGGTTGGTTCACATAAGGAAAGGCAATTCTTGAAGTTTTGCAGTCCTGAGTTGTTTAAGACCTTATAGCAGGGGTTGGTAAGGTTTGCTTTGCCTGGGCTGGTTCACTCCAGTGGAAATCCCACTGTGGGCCGGATTGTGTGTGTGTGTGTGTGAACGCACACACCTGCAATTTCCAGCATCTGCGCAGATGCGATTTCCAGTGTCTGCACAGACGCGATTTCTGGCGCTGCGGAAGCAAGCCCCCGTGCTGCACTGCGCCGGTTTAGCGCAGTGCACGGGGACTCGCTGAGCGGGCAGTTCAATTTGGGGGCAGTTTGTGGGCCAGTTAAACGACCTCCGGGGGCCGCTTGTGGCCTATGGGCCTTAGGTTGCCTACCCCGCCTCATAGGTCAAAACCAACACTTTGAATTGGGCCCAGAAACTAATCAGCAGCCAATGCAGTCAGAGCCAGGATTAGTGTGATATGCTCAGTCCATCTTGCCCCAAATTCTGCGCTAGCTAAAGTTCCTGAACTCTGGAGAAGCAGCCCCACATATAATGCATTGCAGTAATCTAACCTAGAGGATAGACAACAGGAGTGGAGCCTAGACAACAGATAAGGGCGCAGATGGGCCACAAGCTGAAGCTGATGGAAGGCACTCCACACCACTGAGGCCACCTGAGCCTCAAGTAACAGCAAGGGATCCAGAAGGACCTGCAAGCTACATACCCACTCCTTCAGAGGAGATCACTTTATCCTATATGTGCCCACTTGAGCTCATTGATCCATGCGGGAGTGCCAGCTTGGCCCCAGGACTGTGGGTGCCATGTAGCGTGCATGGCCCTGGCACCAAAATTTGTGGGTGCCCGGCTTCTTCATAGAGAATTTGTGAGTGCTCGGGCACTCAGGGACCCAGGGAGGTGGCACCTATGGATCCAAGGATCAGGCACTGGTACAAGTGTCACATAATACTCATTCTGCACTTCTTACACATTGATATTTTAGTGTGGCACCCACACTTTGGAACTCCCTGCCTGTCGTCACCAGGCAGGTGCCTTCACTGCACTCATTTGGGCGCCTGCCAAAACAGGTGCCAAACAATTAAACATTTTTGTTTAAGCAAGCCTATCCAGATACAGAACGCTGGCGTTTGTTTTAATCCAGCTTTTAGCTTATCGTTGATTTCAATTCTGTTTGGAATGGTTCAAATCGTTGTTTTATAACTATTTATTACTGATAATTTTATTGTTTTATTCTTTCTGTCAGCGCCTCTTTGAGGTTTCATTACAATCAAGTGGTATATAAACCCTTGGGAAACAATAAGACACTTAAGGATGAATGCTGAATAAATAGGTCATCTGGAAAAACCCAGGCGGGTAGTGTTCAATGCGCTTTGCAGAAGAGTAGGGATTTGAACCCAGGTCTATGCAGTACAGCATCTCCTCCGCCATTCCTCTCTGGCTATTCCCTGTCAAGGGTGGAGCTCAGATGCTATGCCTGTGCGCAGGTTGAAAGGTGTGTACAGGTGACAGGTGACATTCCAATCTCTGGCACCGAATGCCAAGGGTGGCACTCTGCTTAGCCATTGCTCCCACCCAGCATTCCAGGCAGCTGCACCCAGATTGCCACCCCCCACGGCGATGCTGAATTTTGCTTGTCACTTCTGACATTGCACAAAGGCTCTGTGGCTCAGTGGTAGCTGAAAGGTTTCTGTCCTCTATCTCAGTGTTTCCCAACCTTTTTTGGGCAAAGGCACACTTGTTTGATGAAAAAAATCTCGAGGCACACCACCATTACAGCCCCGTGACGTCAGCGGGGTTGTTTTTTTCCCTCCCCCTTGCCGGGGAACCTCCAAGCTTTGGGGGGGGGGGGAGGAGGCAGCAAAGCGAGGGACTGAGGGACTCCTCCAACAACAAGGGTTGGGGAAGAAGAGAAAGGGCTATTCCGCTCTAGTCACGGGAGGGGAATATGTACTGGCCCAACTGGTGTGCGGTCTTCGGAAAGCGGGGTGCGGGAAGGAAGCCTAGGCTCGGGGTCCACCGACCTCGGCGGAGAAAGGCAACAACCGGAGCCGATTACGAGCCGGCGCGTGCGTGCAGCGGCTGGCCTCAAGCTCGGGAAGCTGCGCGCGGCGATGTTGACGCGGGGCGTGCGAGAGCTTGGGGGCGGGGCGGGAGAGAGAGAGAAAGAGTTGGCAGCACCAGGCGCTGTTACTTATTGCGCTGCGGACGCTGCCAGCAACTGCGGTGGTTGTGCGGCGGCCGCCGCCGCAGAACGTCCTCGTCAGTCAGCTGAGCTGCCTGGCGGCGTAGGGAGCCGAGGGGCGGGGCTTCCTTTCTGAAGGAGCTGAGGGTGGGGGTCCTCCGGCGCCTTCGGTGAAACGGCGCCGGCCCAGAGCACTTCTAGGAGGCTGCCTTTGTGCGCGACGTAAAGCCCTCTTTCCCTCCCTCCAGCCCCGTGTCACATGTGGAAAAGGGGGCTGGATCCAGTGACGCAACTCGGAAAACTGTTAGGGAAGCCAGAGCAGGAAAGTGAGTGGGAGGCGGCGTCACCGCTTTAACCCACGTTTCCTTTTTGAAAGAGAAACCAGTGTTTCCCAACCTTTTTTGGACTCGCTCGCGGCACACCAGGCAACATCTCGCGGCACACTAGTGTGCCGCGGAACACCGGTTGGGAAACACTGCTCTATCTGGGTGTATAGGAGAGGAACAGCCCCGCAAGGTGTCCTCAAGGTACCTCAGGTTACATACACTTCAGGTTACAGACGCTTCAGGTTACAGACTCTGCTAACCCAGAAATAGTACCTCAGGTTAAGAACTTTGCTTCAGGATGAGAACAGAAATCGTGCGGCGACAGCGGGAGGCCCCATTAGCTAAAGTGGTGCTTCAGGTTAAGAACAGTTTCAGGTTAAGAACAGACCTCCGGAACGAATTAAGTACTTAACCCGAGGTAGCACTGTATTTTTAATCTCTGTTGGAAGCCGCCCAGAGTGGCTGGGGAAACCCAGCCAGATGGGCGGGGTACAAAAAATAGATGATGATGATGATGATGATGATGATGATGATGATTGGAGGAAAAGGAAGGAGCATGCACACCTCCCTCACCGAAGACTGCTGCTTCCCACTGCCTTTTCATCTCTGCTGCTAAAGGGAGGAAGGGCTCACAAGTTCTTTTCTTCTGAATTAGCCCATTATCTAATCCTCTTTGCTGCAGCCAAGCAGGCACCACAAGCCCTGTAATGAACTGGCAAAGGATCAGAATTAAGCAGAGCTTGCTGCCACATACGTACAAACAAGATGGCTGGAAGGATCGACAGCCTTCCTGTTCAAGACTGCTGTGTCCTTTGATGCAGCCGAGTCTTGGGCACCTTGTACCAATGGGAATAAATTGAAGCAAGGGGGAGACTGGAAGTCTGTTTGTTAAAGGTGCAGAAGCTGGCCCTCCTTCACCAGCCTTGTGAATAATCCTATGCATGCACACTCAGAAATCCCATTGAATTCAATTTATTTCCAGATAAATGCATATAGCAGAGATGGGGAAATCTGTGACCCTCCAGATGTTGCAGGACTACATCTCCCACCATTCTTCACCCCAAGCCGTGCTAACTGGGGCTGGTAGGCATTGAAGTCCAGCACCTTCTAGAGAGCAATGGGTTCCACACTCCTGATGCATGAGATTGCAGACTTTGGTGCTCAAGAGCAGCGAGAGGGAGGGCAAGGCTGGAAGGTGGATATAAACGAGGCCTCCTCAGAGCCTGAAAAGCTAAGGGTAAAGTCACTTGTTGGCGGCCTGTTGATTGAGCCTTATTCATCCTTATTTGTTCGCACCAAGGGTGCAGGAAGGTTAAGTGAAGTTGGCTATTTATTGAGTGTCCGTTCTGATTTGTTTGTGAGGCGAGTATAGCTGCACCAAGCAATTGTTATCCCATGCAATTCTCTTTAACTTTCCTTATCGCAAAAAGTTTGGTTTGGGGGCCGAGGGGGAGGGAGTGAGTTTGCTGTGCAAAGGTGCCAAGTCAACTGTAATTGAGCACCCTGGTTTTGTCGTGACATCCAGTGGCATCTTACCCATAGAGGCTGGTGGCGTGGAGCACCAAGTTCTGGAGGGCGCCAGGAAAGAGGTGGAGGCTGGATGCGGCGCCTCCCAGCACCAGCTCACTGCCCTTGCCCACCTCCGCCATGCCACGCTGAAGCAGCGCCGCACTGGAGCCTCCGTCTGCCGTAGCCACCGTGGCATGAAGCTGCCAGCTGAGCCAGGAGGCACTGCGTCCAGCCTCTGCCTCTTCTCCACCAGAGAAGCTGCCCTCCAGCTGCTGTCCACTTCCTCCAGCCCTGCCTGCAGCGCTGTCTTCCCTAAAAAATTCTGGGAAACACTGGGGGGGGGGCAGAGGGAGCTTTGCACCACGCGCATTTAAGGTCGGGGCAGCCCTAGCTCGCCCCTTTCTTTCCTTACAGCTGCTGCGGTTTTCCCACCCACCCGCCCTCTGGGTTGGGATTCGGACTTTGCTATGGGCTTCGGCTGGTCGCCGCAAGGTGCCTGGTAGGAGTTTTTCCATTTGGCTAATTGGCTGTATTTTAAAAGCCACTTGGTTTTTTCGCCTACGATATGCTTACAACGGCCCTGATGACGTCACTGGATCCTACCCCAAAACAGTGACCATCTGGAAGCGCTGCCAGATGACGCCAGCAGGCACAAGAACTACGTGATGTGAACTGAGAAGGGAGCACTAATTGACATTTGGACAAACTCACCCTCCAGTCCATTGTTTTCAGCAAGCTGTGGCTCTAGGATCCCCTAACAAGCTGACTCTGTTTAGAAGCTTCCATTCCCAGGCTAGGACCCTCCTGGATTATTTCAGTGGAATGTTATTAGGCATCAGTTCCTTTCTTGGAAAGTGTGCGCTGCTGGGCTTCCATTTTGACAAGCAAAACTTGCCAGTCGTTTCATATTTTAATAAATGGGAAGAGATTTTCCCTTGAAACCCCCGCCGCTAGTTTTCCTGCTTCCCTAAAACACAGCGGAGTGGATATTCCGCGCTGCCATTTGATTAACATTTCGCTAATGCGTGTGAGGGTTCTTGCATAACGTGTTGAATTAAATATGAAAGCAAATGACGCCATCAGCACATCGCTCCCCTGAGATATTAAACTTGATCTGAAATTCAATTTGCTTTTAACCCAGCCTCGTAATTTGTAATGTACCGACAAAATTCATGTCAAGAATGCAGGAAGGTGGAATGGAGGAGCTGACGCAATTTCTTTGGGGAAAAGGAGATGTCTCTCCATGTCAGATTCCAGGCAGTTGCTGGAAGAGTTGGGAATTCAGTTGCTGTCGCAGGCTGAAGTGAAGTGAAGTGAAAAGTAAGTGTGTGCACACACATTTACCTACGTACCTCATACCTACGGGACCGCCTCTCCTGGTATGCCCCACAGAGGAACCTACGGTCTTCAAACAAAAACACCTTGAAGGTCCCAGGCCACAGAGAGGTTAGGCTGGCCTCAACTAGAGCCAGGGCCTTTTCGGCTGCGGCTCCAACCTGGTGGAATGCTCTGTCACAAGAGACAAGGGCCCTGCAGGACTTGACATCTTTCCGTAGGGCCTGCAAGACAGATCTGTTCCGCCAGGCCTTTGGTTAGGGCGCAGCCTGACTCCCTCCTTTGGCAACCTTTACAAAACTTTATGGCTGCCATCAATCTTGATTTTAATTAATTTTTATAATGCTTTTATAATGTCGCACTATTTTGGTGTTGTTAGCCGCCCTGAGCCCGGCTTCGGCTGGGGAGGGCGGGATATAAATAAAATTTATTATTATTATTATTATATGTGTGTGAGAGAACCGGTTGATTACAGTTCCACTCTCCTGCAATATAAAAAAGCAGGTTTCTGCTTCCGCACGGTCTTTATTTAGTGTTCAACATCCCTGCTTTCCACCTCCTCCCAACAACAAGACTATGATTGGGCAGAGTAGCTTGTTCAAGCCTTACATTTGTCTGTAGTGGAGACAATTACGCTTTTCTCCAGGAAAAAAAAAAACCCCACTCTGTAATGCCTTCACTTTATAGTCACAACAAAGTCTGCAGCTCAATCACTTGCTGGCTTTGTAGGGGGGGGGGGAAATCTGCTGTTTTTATACAGCGTACGAACACTGCAGGTAAACGATTAGATAAGTGTTGCGATGAAATCTGAAGCCTTCTCCCCATAGTCAGAATCTAACTGATCGCCACACCTGGTAGCTAGGGAGAACTTTCCTCAGTTCATGTAAGCCTGCATGTGACCTCAGAGGGTTGCTTGCCTCTCCCTACACTGTGTGGTTGGGCGTCACATATATGAGTCACCTGGAGCCATTTGCCCTGGTCTGTGCAGCAGAACACCTGCGATGGGGGTGTAGCACACCAGCCTTCCTCAACCCGGTGCCTTCCAGATGTTTTGGACCACAACTCCCATCAGCCTCAGTCAGCACACTTGAAATATACTCAGAGTCGAGTGTGGATTTCATGCTCTTTATTCAGCTCATAGTAGTGAGGAATGGAAGTCCCCCCCAAATGTCTGCTTTGTATACATTATTTACACAAAGGGCCCCACGTGATTGGCTAATTCTGGGATTCTCCTGTAGGCCAATCAGGTTGCGGAGTCACTTCCACCTGGAATTGGATTGGGTGGCTCCTGCGGACCAATCAGACTGCTGCATTCTGGATCCTATTGTTCTAGGACCAATCAGACTGCTGCATTCTGGATCCTATTGTTCTAGGACCAATCAGACTGCTGCATTCTGAATCCTATTGTTCTAGGACCAATCAGACTGCTGCATTCTGGATCCTATTGTTCTAGGACCAATCAGACTGCTGCATTCTGAATCCTATTGTTCTAGGACCAATCAGACTGCTGCATTCTGAATCCTATTGTTCTAGGACCAATCAGACTGCTGCATTCTGAATCCTATTCAACTCAGTACATAACAACACTGAAGTCCAATATGCTTGGAATCTGGAAGGCACCAGGTTGGGGAAGGCTGGAATTTGTGTGTGTGCGCGCGCACGTTGTACAGTATTGGCCTGAATATAAGCCGCACTTTCCCCACAAATTCTGACCGTGCAAAGTTAAAGTGCAGCTTATATTCACCACATTACAGTCTGCAGCCAGGAGCGTGGAGCAAACAGCACCAGGAGCGTGGGGAAGCGGCACCATCTTCTCCCCCAAGGCCAGGAAGAGAGAGAGCGAAGAAGGGGAAAGGCCATCGGAAACGCATTGCAGCTCCCCCCCCCCCCATTGTAGCCAGGACCAGCAAGGAAGGGAGTGGCTTATATTTGAGGGGTTTTTTCTTCCCCCACCCCCTTCAATTTTAAAGATGTGGCTTATATTCAGGCAAATACGGTATAAAAACACCTTTGTGTTGCTTCAACCTGAAGCCTATCAGCCTTCGTTTGCAGCCTCTGAATTCGAATGAGGGGTACTTTTTAAAACTTGACCTGAATCAGGGTGCTTAAAAGAAATAAAAGCAGGAGGAATGATTCTCATTTTAAATAGGAAAAAGAAGTGGAAAGGTTTTACATACCTGGAATTCTTCCTCCAGCACCACCAGTTGCCTGTCTTTGTCCACCTTCACTGAGGAGAGAGGAGACAAAAACCTAGTAAGGGGATTTCACCTCCATTCTTAGAAAGATCTGCCTTGCATGCGGAAGTTCCCTGGAGAACCACTGCCAGCCACTGTAGAAAATACTGAGCTAGATGTGTTATGTACTGAAGTTCTCACCCTGGGCCAGCAGGGGGTTACTGTAGATAGTTTTCACTCAGGTCCACATATGCAAATAAGGGATTGAAGGTGACGTTCAGTGATTGGATAGTTACAGAAAGTGGCTACTGTTGCGTTGTAGCGGACCTCTATATAAGCAGGCTGGCTGAACCCTTCAGTTCAGTTCAGTTCTGGCCTGTGAATAAACAAGAGCTGCTTGAAGAATCGCTGTTGTCTGATATGTTTACCCACAACTTAACAAGCTGGATATAAGAGAAGTGGGCTGGATCAGGCCAAGGACCCATCTAGTCACACTGGCCAAGCCAGATTCACATTATGGAAAACCCGCAAGCAGGATTTGAGCACAAGAGCCAGCATTCTCCTCCATACAGCATTCTCCTCCATGAATTTGTCTAATCCTCTTTTAAAGCCATCTAGATTGGTGGCCAGGGACGTGGGTGGCGCTGTGGTCTAAACCCCTGAGCCTCTTGGGCTTGCCAATCGGAAGGTCGGCGGTTCAAATCCTTGTGACTGGGTGAGCTCCTGTTGCTTGGTCCCAGCTCCTGTCAACCATGCTGGCCACATGACCTGGAAAAACTGCAGACAAACGCCGGCTCCCTCAGCCTATAGAGCAAGATGAGCGCCGCAACTCCAGAGTCGTCTGCGACTGAACTTAACTGTCAGGGGTCCTTTACCTTTACTTTTTTAGATTGGTGGCCATCAGCGCCGACTCTGGGAGGGAGTTGCACCGTTTAACTATATGCTGCATGAAGGAAGGACTTTCTCTCATCTGTCCTGAAATCTGTCCTATGGCCTAACTCCGTATAAGGCAGCGTCCGATATCCCTATGTTCCCGTGATACTGATGGGTTTTTGCTGCTGCTGCTTACTGAAAAGTCGTTTGTTTTTCTCCAGCTTCCAGAGGCCATAGGTTAGACTGTTTTGTGCCTTGAGTCTGTTCTGCATTATAGCACTGATCTTTTGTGGTTTCGTTATTGATATTTTAATTGTGTCCCGTGAATTTTTAATGATTTTTGTTTTATTTGTTGGTATGGAAACTGCTTTGAGGTCACTTGGGTGACTTAAAGCATGATACAAGAGCACCGAATAAATAAATACATCAAAGCCAATCCCAAGCTCCTTCACCTTCACAAATTACCTTGCGGGGCAGGTGGGGGGAGTTGTGAGCCAGAGAACTGCTGGTGAGACTGAAATGGCCCTTAAGTAGTGGCCTAATGGTATGCAGAAGGACTACAGCCAACAGCTCGTTTCACACCCCCTTCTAGTTTATCAGTGACACCTGATTAACCGCAGTTAAGAATTGCCTATGCAGCTGCCAAGAGAAGTTCCATCAGCATCAAAGCCACAGATGTGCACAAAGGTGCACAGATCCCCAGCACATTTCAATCTGGTATGCCTCAGGCTTCTCAGGTTAGAAAAAACAAACACCGCATTGTCAGAGAACTGCGTTCATTTCTATTTTCTTTTTTAAAGCACTCCCTGACGAAGCACAAAGGCTTGAAATGCACCAGTGTTTAGGTACCACCTTGTACTAAGCTGTTTATGATGCCTGCTTAGGGGACTGCCATCCTCACTTGTGAGATGTGGGGCAGCCCATCTGTTTTGCACTGGGTGGGAAAGAGCTGTAGCTCAGTAGTAGAGCATCTGCTGTGTATGCAGAAGATCCCAATTTTTATTCATTTATTTATTTAAAGGTAAAGGTAAAGGGACCCCTGACCATTAGGTCCACTCATGGCCGACTCTGGGGTTGTGGTGCTCATCTCGCTTTATTGGCCGAGGGAGCCGGCGTACAGCTTCCGGGTCATGTGGCCAGCATGACTAAGCTGCTTCTGGCGAACCAGAGCAGCGCACGGAAATGCTGTTTACCTTCCCGCCGGAGCGGTACCTATTTATCTATTTGCACTTTGACGTGCTTTCGAACTGCTAGGTTGGCAGGAGCTGTGACCGAGCAACGGGAGCTCACCCCATTGCGGGGATTCGAACTGCCGACCTTCTGATCGGCAAGTCCTAGGTTCAGTGGTTTAACCCACAGCGCCACCTGCGTCCCTTTATTTATTTATTTAGGAGTAGTTAAATGCCAATCGCAGTTCCAAGTAGAACTGGGAGAGAACACTGCCAGAAAGGGAGAAGAGCCATTGTCACTCAGTTTAGACAGCTGTCAGTTAGTTTACCATGCTAGGTGGTCTGATTCCAGCTTCCTATGTTCCTATGGCAGGTGTGCCAAGCCCTAATACCATAGCCCCCAATCTTAGGGGGAAAATAGGGAGATGGCATGCGCTATAGCAAACTCACTCATTATGGCTGCATTGTTAGTCTCCTTCCGGAACCGGAACTTCTTCAGTTTCTCCTTCAGCTCTGGGTCCACGTCACACACAACCAGAGAATCTGACTGCAATGGAAAAAGCAATGTGGGTTTTCTCCTCCAATCAAGCAGGCCATTCTCCTTGTTATTTCATTGCCCTGATGACCATGGCATAGTCTCATCTCCTCTAGAACTAATTGTGGGAAACTACAATCAGACTTAACTATGTATGACCTGCTAGTCAGTGCATGAAGGGGTTAAGGCAATAGAGCTGCATTTCCTAGACTCATGCCCCCCTCTTCTTTGATGAGGAAGGAAGAGAAGCCTTCTCTTCCTGTTCATTTCTCCCCCTCTCTGCACGATGTATCTGAGCAAGGAAGACCTGCGTAAGAAAGCTCCAAGCTTAGAGCACATGTCTGAAGCTATCTTTCTGTATTTTCCACCCAAGAGTATTCTGCCTGTGTCTTTCCTGCTGCTGCTTAGATAAATGCATGAACCTGATCTTTGTAATGTTTTGTTAGTAAAGCATTTTAAACTTACTTAACAGTGTGGTCGGTTCATTGCAAGAGAGGCAGAAAGAGGGAAGCAGTTTGCAAAGGGACTAAATGACTTATGCAAAAAGTTTAACAGTCTACAGTCCTAACACTTTACAGTGCTGCTTAACTTTGTGAGTTTAAGCTTTGCTACTGTTGGCGCTCTCTGCTGGAGAGAGGACCCAGCTCATTCCTTTTGTTATTTACCCACCACATTTGTGTCACAGGGATTCATATTTTCTTCCCATACTTATTCTGTGTGTTGGCTTGTTTGGATTACTCAACTTTCCCAGCTCCCTCTGCAAAACACTTGCTTAACAGCACTTGCAAAACACAGTTTGGTGCCACAGTGGATAAACCTCTGGGTCTCTATTAGGGTGCTGTCCACCCATATCTCAGCTCACTTCTTCACAAACAGGGTCTCTTATAACAGAAAACTATCCCAAGCAGAAACTTGTCCCAACTTTTCTCAAGCACTTTGAGAGAAGGTCTTGCCCTTCGGCAGCTCTTCCCATTGCTGAAGGGGTCCTACAAGGCTCAGCACCTTTTCTCATAATCCACAATCTATATTTTTTGCTGTTGTTTTAAGTGTGTTCATTCTTCTATCAAACGCCACACCAGAAGGTCCCTTCATTTTGAAAGGTTGATCTGCCACTCAGGCTTGCACACACCACACAGGAAGCTCATGTCTGCCAACTGTCAAGATGTGGCTTCCAAGCCACAACAAGAGCTTCAAGGACGGAGGCAGAATTTTGGAACAAGAAAAGGCTAGAAACACTATATTTTGGACATCTTATTTGCATAATAACAAGGAGGAAGGGCTGAGTGGCAAGGAAAGAGGTCAGATTTTCAACAAGCAAACTTTCAAAGCAGCTCAACACAAGTATGGCGCAGAATCTGCCCACCACCCACTACCCACTGTTTCTGACCCACGTTAAGAATTGTTTCAGCTAACCATTCTGCCTTAGGTCTCTCCGTGTCAGCTGAAATGCTGCAGCTCTGGGTTCAGCCGCTGGCCCTTCTGACAGGATGTGCAGATCTCTGTGCTCTTGCTTTAGTTAGGACACACTCTGCTCAACATCAGCACTTGCGAAACACCGCCAGGCACACACTCCTGACAGCTGCAGAGTGTGTGCCGCTGGGGCGGAAGTCATTGCTGGTGGTAGGGAGGAGTCCAGAGAGAAGTTAAAGGTTTCCATTTGCAGTTACGAAAGGGGAAGCCACAGGCAGAGGGCAAGAAAGATCCTAGAGGGTTCAGGATCAGACTCAAAGCAGGCTGGGCCTTTCAACAGGACAGACACAAGCAGAAAGTAAGCGTGAACAGGGGGATTCAGTTACCAGCCTAATAACATCCGAAGGAGACTGAGTGATCTAGCTTTGATAAGGTAAAGGGACCCCTGACCATTAGGTCCAGTCGTGACCGACTCTGGGGTTGCGTCACTCATCTCACTTTATTGGCCGAGGGAGCCAGCGTACAGCTTCTGGGTCATGTGGCCAGCAGAACTAAGCAGCTTCTGGTGAACCAGAGCAGCGCATGGAAATGTCATTTACCTTCCCGCCGGAGCGGTACCTATTTATCTACCCAATAGAAAATTTCCATCTTCATGCAGAGGACCTACTACTTGCATGGTCTTCCTCTTGCTTCAGACACAGCCAGGGGGGAAAAAACAGCAACAATTTTCTTATTATTTTTAACCTCTTTTGCAAGCCTGGGCTCGTTCTGAGCTTTAGTCCACCTGTTATATTCCCAGGTTGAGCCATGGCTGCTAAATTACCGACTTCCATTGGAGGACACGGACTTTGGAAACACCCTTGAGCTGGGTCTTTCCCCACTTCTTAGGTCACAGAATCATAAAATGGCAGAGTTGGAAGGGACCCCAAGGGTCATCCAGTCCAACCCCCTGAAATGTAGGAATCTCAACTGGATCAACATGGCAGATGGCCAGCCAGAGTGGCTGGGGAAACCCAGCCAGATGGGTGGGCTATAAATAATAAAATTATTATTATTATTATTGTCCAATCTTTGCTTAAAAAGCTCCTAGGATGGCGAGTTCATGCCATTGTCAAACAGGGATTTTTTAAGAGCCTTGGCAAAGAGAATTGTGGGGTTTCTTTACAAATCCCTCTTTGCTTGTTGTGGACGTAGAATCATAGAATTCTATTTTTATTTCCTTTTATTTCAGATTGCGTTTTTATTGCATTTCAAAATATGAACAAACACAGGAAAGGGAAAAGGACAAGCGTCTCCGGCATATAAAAGCTGAAGCAAATGAAAGTTATTAGGATCTAAGAGCTCATCCGAAAAATAAATACTGTATATAAAATCTATTTTCAATATTAGGAGCTTAGCCGTGTACTAATAGCCTGCAAGCCGTAATAGACTTTTCCACTAACGTAGACGTGTTTCGCCTTATTGTATTGTTTACTTTCTGTTACAGGAAATGGACTGTGGGAAATAAAATGAAATAAAACCCTATCCGGTCTATACTCGACAAACTGTGCTGTAAACTGGGGGTTAATTCACTTTCATGTGCTTCATTCTTTGTATATACAATAAAACCATACCATATATCATAGAAATTATCACGTTTCTTTCATTGTTGTTTTTTTGGGCCCTTGGGACATTTTTTAATTTGTGTGATTTTTCCAGTTAAGGCCGTTTGCCAAACTGTGATGAAGTTTGTGGGGAAAATTTACGAGCTTTTACTCATTATTTTGAAGGTGAAATGCATTTTATTCTGTTTTATGCGTTTTATGCAATACATATAAACTTTGTATTAGTTTACAAACTATGCTGTCAGTCCACTTGTGGAAAATTTTCCCATTTCTAGTTATGACTGGATATATGAACAGGTTTTATTCCCTTTGAGGGCAACGGCCAGTTTAACATTCTTCTTTATTTTCAGAAGTAAAAGAACGAATAAATTTATGTCGGGTAACATTTGGTCTCTCAGAACCCAAAACTATTATTTCATTTATTTTTTCAATATATAAATGGAACACACGCACGGGCACGTAGTGCTTGATACACTATTGTTCGGAATATGGGCCTAAAATGTATTGTTTATCGGACCGAGTAGATCCATATTTGTGAGGGGCGGTTTAAATTCCTCAGAAAATTGAAAGCGAGGGAATGTCGTTGCCTGAGGAGACGCTTTGGGCGGGAAAAGGGAGCGCAGGGGGCGGAGCGTTATCTCGGAAGCCACGCCTCCGTCTCCACCCCACCGCCCTTTCCCGCCAGCTCATTGGCGGCTCGGGAGCTCAAAGCCCGCCTTCCCCCGCCGCTGATTGGCGGCAGAAAAAGCGTGGGGTGGGGCTGATCTCTCTCCCTCCCCCCGATTAAGGGGTTGGAAAGCTCCGCTCTCCTATTGGAGGAGGTGGGAGTTCACGCTCCCCGCCCGACAACTCTGAGGAAGCCGCTGACTGGCTGGGGCAGCTGCCCGTCGGCGCTTGACGCGCGGCAGCCCTAGCCAATAGAGAGGCGAGGGAGGTGGGGAGGAGGTGACGTAGCGGGGCGACGGCGCCGCGGACTGGAGCGGGGGAAGAGGGACGGGGAGCGGAGGGCGGGTCCCGGCGCGGGCGCGCTGACGTCGCCGTGCGTTGTGACGTCGCGCGCCGCCCTCTGGAGTGTGTGGTATCTGGCGCTGTGCGTGTGTTTGCGTGTTTGCGCCGGCCCTGCCTGCCCGCCTCCCTCTGCCTCTCCCCGGAGGGGCCGCAGTGGGCCGCAGAGACGGTGAGTGAGGCGCCGGGGAGCGGTGGGGACGACGACGGCGGCGGAGGGGGAGCGGGCCCTGAGGGGGAGCCGCGGGCCTCGCCCCCTCCCCCACCCCCTCCCCGCCCTGAGGGCCCCTCCCCCTCCCCAGTGGGAGGGGCTGGACAGAGGACACGCCCCTTCCCAAGCCCCCCACCCACCCCTCCAGTGTAAAGATGTGGAAATAGACACACTTTAGGGGGGGCTGGGAGGGGCCCTGCTCCCCATCACCCCCACCCACCCCTTCCCCAGTTTAAGGTATACATCCTCCTCCCCTTTGCCCCCACATATGTGCAAATTGGGTGGGGGTCAGGGTACTGAGCCCCAGTTTTCCCTTCTCTCCACTTGCCCATCCCATCACATTCCAGCTCCCCATCACCCCCACCCACCCCTTCCCCAATTTAAGGTATAAATCCTCCTCCCCTTTGCCCCCACATATGTGCAAATTGGGTGGGGGTGAGGGTACTGAGCCCCAGCTTTCCCTCCTCCCCACTCGCACACCCCATCACATTCCAGCTCCCCAATCACCCCCACCCACCCCTTCCCCAGTTTAAAGTGTTAAGTCCCCTTCTCTTTACTCCCACATATAGAGGTATTCGTGCAAATTTGGCAGGGGGTGGGGGGTACTGAGCCCGTTTCCCCTCCTCCCCACATGCCCGCCTCATCACATTCCAGCCCCACCCACCCCTTTCCCAGTTTAAGGTGTTAAATCCCCTTCTCTTTGCCCCCACATATAGAGGCAGTCATGTGCAAATTTGGCGTGCGGGGGGGGGGGTACTGAGCCCATTTTCCCTCCTCCCCACATGCCCACCCCATCACATTCCAGCCCCGGCTCCCCATCACCCCCACCCACCCCTTTCCCAGTTTAAGGTATAAACCCTCCTCCCCTTTGCCCCCACATATAGAGGCATTCATGTGCAAATTTGGTGGGGGGGGTACTGAGCCCCAGTTTTCCCTCCCCCCCCCTTGCCCACCTCATCACATTCCAGCTCCCCATCACCCCCACCTACCCTTTTCCCAGTTTAAGGTGTTAAATCCCTTTCTATTCGCCACCCCCAGTATAGAGATATGCATGTATGTTATGTTATATACGCACTATGGGGGGCCTGAACCCCTGTTCTCCCTCCTTGTCTCTCACCCACCCCTCACATTCCAGCTCCTGTTGCACGCCCTTTTATCACTTTCCCAAATTTAATATATTTACAGTAATTTATTTAATACTCTTAATATATTTAATACTCTTCTCTCCCTCCCACCCCAATTTTAAAGCTGGGTTTAAGAGAGGGTTGGACATATCTGGGTGCAGGTGGGGCTCATAGAATTGTTGAGTTGGAAGGGACCATGAGGGTCATGCTGTCCAACTCCCACAGTGCAGGAATCTGTTGCCCAATATGGAGCTCAAACCCATGGCCTTGAAATTACGAGTCCCATGTTCTACCAACTGGGGTATTTCAACATCCAAGGACCTGTGATGGGTAAGGGGGAACCTCCTGTGCTAAGGGTTCAGTGCACTTCAACAGACCAGATCCTGGAGATTGGCAGGGTTGGATTGGTGATGGTGATGTTGCTTTCAGGCCCTGTTTCCTGAGGGATGCTGGGCTGGGTGTGCCTTTGCTCTGATCTAGCTGTGTTCTCGTGCTTTCTCCTCCATTGTTTGTATTCCATCTCTTAGGACTCCTCCACCTTCAATCACTAAGGTGAGTTCTGGAGTCATAGAAATTAGAGGGAGGACCTTGACAGGCTCCGGTCCTGCTGCTCACTCAGTGCTTAAAATCTAGCGCTAGAGCATCTCTCAACAGCTGGCTGTCATTTCCACCTCTCTCAATCTCAATTTGTGGTATCCATTCTTAGCTCCACCCCAGCCCCAATACTGGGTGTTTTGTTTTAGGTGAGACTGAATACCCTCCTTCCTTCCTAACCTAGATCATCCATCCTTTTCTCCCCACCCCATTCCATCATCAGTTCCACCTTTTGACCAGAAGTCAACATTCCCCTCTTTAAATCTAGGCATTTTCCTCACACACATTTTCCTCCCCAAAGCCCTGGAGTTGTGCTGATAATCATTAGTAGCCCCTTGCACTTAAAATCCCTTCTTTCTACAGTAAGTAACATTTAAGGCTCCCTCGCTTGGTTTGGGCATTAACTATTAATCCAGTTATCCAGCCAATGATACGCTTATCTAGTGCTTTACCTCTCTCCTGGCCCAGGAACTTTCCACATTCAGCAAGCCTCCTCCCCACCTCCAGAGAAGCAGCTTCCCTTGTCTTCTCTCATCTGGAACACAACTTGGAAGGATCTTAAAGTGCCTTTCATCATTTTCTCCTCTCCTCGCCACTCCTTAGACCAAATGGGCACATCATAATGAAGCAGCTGCGCCCATTGTTCACCTAAGGGTCTTATTGGGAAATTTCTTCCCAGGTCAGTTTGTTTCCTGAGAGTTTTGAAAGGCTTCTCCAAGAGAGCCGGAACATTCTTATCCCTAGGCACAGGTTTAAACTGTTGCAGCAAAATGTATGTTCAGACTGCTTCCTGATGATCCCAGTCCAAAAGCTTGTGTTCTTTCTCCCCTCCAATAGATAATAATAATAATAATAATTTATTATTTATACCCCGCCCATCTGGCTGGGCCTCCCCAGCCACTCTGGGCGGCTTCCATAGAAACCAAAAATACAGTAAAATATCACACGTTAAAAACTTCCTGAACAGGGCTGCCTTAAGATGTCTTCTGAATGTCAGGTAGTTGTTTATCGCTTTGACATCTGCTGGAAGGGCGTTCCACAGGGTGGGCGCCACTACTGAGAAGGCCCTCTGCCTGGTTCCCTGTAGCCTTGCTTCTTGCAATGAGGGAACTGCCAGAAGGCCCAATGAGATGAAAACTCATTGGTTGCTTTTATGACACCTGTAAGGTGGTTGGAAAGACGTTTACCGTATAGAAATCCCAGTTTTCCTCTGGGCATTTAGATAAATGGATGCTCTGACTTAGGCTGAATGGTGACCCTTCAACTCCTCAGAGGGGTCAACGTGTGCTATTGGTGCAGAACTTGAGCATCTCTCTGCAAGAATTGAACACATTGGGGGTGGGATTTGGCAGGCTTATTGGTACCTTGTGGTGGTTGCACATTTAGCTCTTCCTGGTCACATGACCCTGATGGGCTTGGTGTAATTTTCTGGTACACTTTCAATTTGAGTCTTGTACTTTCTGAACTTCAAGGCTCAACGTACTGGGGCTTCCTCCCATCTTTCTTTTCAGCCATTTGTTCTGAATGGTTTCTAAGAGAGCTTTCTATTTGTGTTGCTAAATCAATAAACTACAATGCTGGTCTCCCTGTATAGAAGTGGAAAGCTGTTTTGCCCTGCCTGAAGGAGATAAACTGATGGCAACACCTGAGGTGTGAAATATTAACTCCTGAAATAATCGCTTAACTTCTCCTCCAATACATCTTGCTGTTTTCTTTGTATACCTTGGGATCACTGGCGGAAAGGGTTTGTGTATGGAAGAAAGTCTCTCTCTCTCTTTTTGTACTATACTGTAATTGTGCTTTTTAGAACATTTATTTTCGGGTCTTCAGGTTAATATTGCAAAGAGGGAACTTTAATGACTGGTATGACCAGGCCAAAGTTTCCCAAACTTTTGGTGATGGGTGCACTTTTTTTTCTTGATTGAAAATTGTAGGCATGCTTCTTTCTTTCACACATGTTACAAGTAAACCTTTCGAGGAGCCTTGTCTGCAATTGTGGGAGTCACTGGTGACAGTACAAACTATTAACACCAAGCATGATATATACTGGCAACCCTGTTGTCAAAAGTTTCTTGCCTTATTGGTTGGTTGAAGCTTGTGGTTCCATCCTTTGTGTTTTCCCCTCAGGCTTCCTATCTTGCATTTAACACTCTGTAACCAGATTTGTCAGGACAAGAGATAAGAAGGCTGAGATTCTGCCATTCTTCGGCCTGCCTAGAAACTGCAACCAGAGAGCAAAAGCAGATTAAGAAACTTGGATGGAGAGGTCATCTGTTACTGTAATGCTCTAGATCACTAGTAACGTGGTCCCAAATTCTGTGTCCATGACAGCTGTGAATATGTAAGGGCCTGTCAAAAGGCTTTATTGGGGAAAAGCTTATCTGACTCGAAATATATTTTGTGATGCGCTGCTGTTGACTGTCCTTAGATTATAAAATGACCCATAAGTCTCATTCTGAACTGTCTTTTGGAAACTTGTTCTGGACCCTGTTTTAAGGTGGGTGTGTCTCTTACCTGAATGCAAGAAGACCCAACTAGTGCCAAGGGAGTAGAGAATCATAGAGTTGGAAGAGACCACAAGGGCCATCAAGTCCAACCCCCTGCCAAGCAGGAAACACCATCAGAGCACTCCTGACATATGGTTGTCAAGCCTCTGCTTAAAGAGTAAACTTTGCACTTCACAATTAGTTGGGTTTTTAACTTCTGGGAGTTTTGTGAGGGGCTTGGAAATTGGGGTGCATGAGACGACGTAGGCGCTGAGGGCCATCATCCAGTTTGTCGTTCCATGAGCTGCTTTGCAGGCTGCATTACATGACAGGCTGGGATTGGCAAGTTTGTTTATCTTCTGGGCTTTCCATTCACTTGTCCTTCCTCTGCACACTTCAGCTGTGAAGCCGTTTGCTTGCATGCGCTACCATAGAGAGTAATTGGCTTGTGTGTGTACATCAGTATTGGGCTAGGCTCAGGCAAAGCTTTTTGGTTACCAGGGCACTGGTAACTTTGTGGGGAGGATACCGCAGAGTTCTTTATAAATTTGCACAATGGCTAATTGTTTAAATTTATTATATATTTTATGTATTATTGCTGTATACCGCTTTGATATTTTTCTTTACATGATAAAGTGGTATATAAATACTTTATTAAAAAAACCCAAACTTTGATGGGGTTTTTTTTTAACTAAAGCACAGGTAGGTAGGTAATAATTTAATAGTTATAATTTTATTATTTGCATGTTGCCCACTGGACTGGATTGCCCCATCCCCTCTGGAAATCACCTAGAAAGGGTCACGTGAACAAATAAAGGCTTGTCCACACTTTTGCTTGAACCATATTTTGATCATATTGTGTACCGATTAATTCCTCCGGGTTCAAGAGCTTTTCTCGTTGTTCCACGGCTGTGCCTTGCGAAAGTTCAGTCTTACCTGCTGAATTGAAGCTTGGCTAAGCAGAATTGCTTTTTTTGGACTTTCCACGGGTCTGACAAGTCAAGCAAGAGTGTGGATGAGCCCTAATTCAGGGTAAACCTTATTGCTCTTTTTTGTGTGGGCTCCTTTCTGGCTGAGCAGTATGTGAAAGCTAAAGCTAGCCAAACTACAGATAGTAAAGCAGGGAAAGCCATCAAGATTCTCCCTTCCCGGCCAGTGTTCTTTCTTCCTAATGAGGCGATCACCTTCACTGCTTTATTCTTTAGCACAGTTTGGGTCAGCTACAAGTGTGCCAATACAGACCTGACTCTTCCTCTCAAGTCCCACCTGTTGCTGTGATCAAGAGCTGTAGCGTCACTGGCCTCTCATGCACGAAATGGTGCCACACATCCTCCTGAGCCCTGAAACCTCATTTTGAATCGGGCCTTTTGCATTCTGGTGTAAAAGTCCTTTTTGTAGCTCTTGGCAGCCCTGTTCCCACGTTTTGATTGCTCAACTGTGAGAACCAGGGACGTGCTGGCCTTTTAAGATACCTGGATGTTTCAGGATCGGGGCAGGTAGCCACACGCCGCATAGGGTGCATCCTGCTGCCTCCATTCAATGGGTTGCCAGTTTGTTGGGGTAGCAGACTTCAGTTTCAACATTACCGCTTTGGGGTTCAGAGAGAAAAGCTGCCACTAGCACCCACCTTGGATCAAATCTATGCTTCCAGGTGCCATAAGAAAGAGATAGCGCAGGATAGTGCACACCCCGGAAATGATCTCTTTCAGCTTCTGCCTTCAGGAAGAAGGTACAGGGTTATAAAGACTAGGACTAGCCGCCTGAGAAACAGTTTCTACCCAAATGCAATTTTGGTTTTAAACACAGTGTAAGGAGTCTCTATGGGTGTATATTGTATTTAAAAATGGGGTATCAGAGTTTTTAGGGGGCTAACTAGGTTGGAATAGCAGGCTTGTTGGGTTTTGAATGTTTTATGTAGATTTTTCAATTTTGTTGTTCTGTATGGGATAATGACAATAAAGATTATTGTATCATATCTTATACAGTGGTACCTCAGGTTACATATGCTTCAGGTTACATACGCGTCAGGTTACATACTCTGCTAACCCAGAAATAGTGCTTCTGGTTAAGAACTTTGCTTCAGGTTGAGAACAGAAATTGTGCTCTGGCGGCGTAGCAGCAGCAGGAGGCCCCATTAGCTAAAGTGGTGCTTCAGGTTAAGAACAGTTTCGGGTTAAGTACAGAGCTCCAGAATGAATTAAGTACTTAACCCGAGGTACCATTGTAAACCAAAAGCAAAACTCCTAGTACAGGCAGCGACCATTTCGCGTGGGATGGGGATGTCTGTCCCTGGCCCCCATTATGCCCCCTTTCTGCCCTCTTCCATGTCCCAAAGTAGCCGTGCTTTAGCAATCGTGCTTCAGTTGGACGTGCCTAAAATAGTCACCACCTGTAGCTAGTATCGAAAGTTTTAGGCACAATTGCTCTACAGGAGTGGCTCCCAGTTGATGGTCCACAGACTCCAGGAGATCTGTGCCACCATCCACATAGCAAAACCTACCATAGAGATGCCAACATTTTCAAAAGTAGAGGGCCCATGGCTTGGCTTTTGAACAACTGGCGGTCCACAGTGCTTAGCTAATCTGGAACCACTGCTCTACAGGGTTGTGGTTCGGGGAGAAATTGGATGCTGAAGCTAGCCCCATGGCTACTAGTCACGATGACTAGTACAAATGATCTCCAGGACCAGGGGGAGAACATGCCTCTGAATGCCATTCGCTGGGAGTTGCAGATGAGAGTGCTGTTGCACCCTGGTCCTCCTTGTGGGCTTCCCTTTGGAATTCCTGGGTGGCGACTGCCAGAACAGGATGTTGGACTAGAACTAGATAGACCTTTCAATCTGATCCACCAAGACCCCCCTTACGTTCTTTAAGCTTGGGGCTGTTGCCATCATATGTTCAGAAACTTTGGGGGTTTCCGAATCCTGTCTGGATTGCAAAGCCGGTCAGAGCCCTGGTTGAGTGTTGATAATGTTTTCCCTCTTGGTGGACAGTGCCTGCAACAACAACAATTATTTTATTATTCATACCCTGCCCATCTGTCTGGGTTTCCCCAGCCACTCTGGGAGACTTACAGCACATTAAAAAATGTAGAACATATAGACATTAAAAAATTTCCCAATATGGGATTGCCTTCAGATGTCTTCTAAAAGTCAGATAAACAACTATCTGACTTTTAGAAGACATCTGAAGGCAACCCAATATCTGGAAATTTGTAATGTCTATTATATAATAGACATTAATAGACAATAGACATTATATAATGTCTATTGATGGGAGGGTGTTCCACAAGGAGGGCGCCACTGCTGAGAAGGCCCTCGGCCTGGTTCCCTGTAACTTTGCTTCTCACGGTGGGGGAACTGCCAGACGACCCTTAAAGCTGGACCTCAGTGTCCAGGCTGAACAATGGCAGTATATCCTTCAGGTATACTGGGCGGAGGCCATTGAGGGCCGCAAAGTAGAATTAGGCTTCAGCTTCACTTTCATTCTCTTGGGCTGCATTCCAGCCCCACAACCCACTGCATTGGGTTTGGACGAGGCAGAGGTCTCTCTTTGCCTGGGCCAAAAGAAGCTCCACCAGCCAGGGCCGGACATTTCGCCACAAGAGGCAAAACAGAAAATGGCACCCACCACCGCTTGCCAGCATTTCCCTGAGCCAGTGGCATCCAAAGCAACAAGCACAGGAGGCGGCGAGCAGTGCGCTCCTCTGAGTTCTCCCCAGCCTGCCACCTGAGGTAACTGCCTAATCACAGCTAATGGGCGGGCCGGCCCTGGCACCAGGAGATGAGTACAGCGCCACTGCCCCAGTACAGAACTTCTTGTTCAGAAGCGTGGCTGGATGATAGTGATGCAGGCTGAATCCCCACTGATGGTAGCCCCCTCCACTGCCATCAACAGAAAGCCCTCACGCAGGCTGTTCGTTCTAACTCCGAAGGTGACCCAGAAACTACAACTAATCCAGAACGTGGCAGCTAGACTGGTGACTGGGAGTGGCCGCCGAGACCACATAACACCAGTCTTGAAAGACCTAAACTGGCTCCCAGTACGTTTCCAGGCACAATTCAAATTATTGGTGCTGACCTTTAAAGCTCTAAATGGCCTCGGTCCAGTATACCTGAAGGAGCATCTCCACCTCCATCGTTCTACCCGGACACTAAGGTCCAGCGCCGAGGGCCTTCTGGTGGTTCCCTCGCTGCAAGAAGCCAAGTTACAGGGAATCAGGCGACAGAGGGCCTTCTCAGTGGTGGCACCCACCCTGTGGAACACCCTCCCACCAGATGTCAAAGAAAAAACAACTACCAGACTTTTAGAAGACATCTGAAGGCAACTCGTGTTTAGGGAAGCTTTTAATGTTTAATTGGTTATTGTATTTTGGTGTTCTGTTGGAAGCTGCCCAGAGTGGCTGGGGAAATCCAGCCAGATGGACGGGGTATAAATAAATTATTATTAGTAGTAGTAGTATTAGTATTAACCCCACCACCTTCATTTGATGGCATCAGGATGTGCCATCTCCAAGGTGTCACAGCACAGAGAAGAGTTCAACCTGTCTTGCTCCCTGACCAGCGTCCGGATGGCTTTGCCAGCTGTTGGCACAGCCCCTTGCCCAGCTTTGGGTCTCTACCTGCAGACCCAAGCGGCTCCCTCCTCCACATTACGTAGCTGTGTGTGGCATTTGATGTGCCTCCTTCCTCCTCTGAAGGTATAATTAGGGCCAGCTGCCTTGCTGCTCCTCCAGACTTCTCCTGGTGGCTTTTCTTGGGGACGGCATTTGCTTTGGTTGGCTCTAATTATAGTGTCCAGAGGATAGAGGGATCCAGACAGCCATTTCCTCAGTCTCTCTCTCTCTCTCTCTCTCTCTCTCTCTCTCTCTCTCTCTCTCTCTCTCTCTCTTAAAGACAGATGCTCTCTCTTTATATAAGGGCTTTAATAGAAACAGGCTTCTCTCTCGAAGAGTTCACAACTGTTTAAACCCGAGGCAGTGCCCACACGGTGGGGAAAGCTGTGCTGTGCTCTGCTCACGGATACAGCATTTTGTGTTCATGCCAGTTACCGTAGTTTTTTAGGAAATTCGTTGGATTTTTCTGCTTGTGCTTTTTATCATTCGAAAGGCAGATAGTAAAATTATCCGTAATTGGTTCTTTCCTCTGCACTGATAAGCAGGAAGAGTCTCCTAACGGAGCTTTTATCCAGCAACACTGGCATTCTTTTGAATTCCCAGGCATTCAGTTATGTAATAGGTATGGGGTTTTTTGGCAGGGGGAGTTACATGTGTCTTTGAGGTAACTCATGCTTTTCATCTTGCTTTTGACTCCTTTCAAGGCCTTCAGGCCAAGTCACTTTCAGGTGCTGTTGTTTCTTGCCTCGGGTGTTCAAGTTGTATGGCTCCTGCAGTATCATCAAAGTATATACAGTCATACCTTGGGTTACAGACGCTTCAGGTTGCGTTTTTTTTCGGGTTACGGACCTGCCAAAACCCGGAAGTACCGGAATGGGTTACTTCCAGGTTTCGGCAGTTGCACATGCGCAGAAGTGCTAAATCATGCTTTGTGCAGACAAATAGGGAGGGATGCAAAGATCCTCATCCTTGACTCTCTTTCTGTCTTACAGGGGGGTTCTGAGACATCCTGCTGAAGTGGAATAATCCCCAAAGAACCCAAAGATCTTCGGAACAGCTAAGCCTCCCTTTCCATGCCATTCTGCTTCTCTGCTAACGGGAAAGTCGGTGTTCTGGTTTGTGGCCTTCTGCCGAGCCTCCAGACTTGAGGTTGAAACCATGTGAGGGGTCCCTCCCCCCTACCCCACCCCAAACCCTGGTGCTTCCTTGACCCCATTGTGGGTGAGTTGCCACCGAACCCGAGGTGCCAGCCACCATGATGTTCCGGGACCAGGTGGGCATCCTTGCTGGCTGGTTCAAAGGTTGGAATGAATGTGAGCAGACGGTGGCCCTGCTGTCTCTCCTCAAGCGTATCTCTCGCACTCAAGCCCGCTTTCTGCAGCTGTGCCTGGAGCACTCGTTGGCAGATTGCACAGAGATCCACGTTCTGGAGTCAGAGGCCAACAGTGCAGGTAGGTCAGCTCTTTTTTCCCTCTGGAACTTACGTCTAACATCCTCACAGTCCGAATGGATCCAGACCATCTGCTTATGTGGCATTATTGCCACGGGTCCTTAATTGGGTTGGGCACGCTCTGGTCGCTCACCTCCAAAAGGGTTTTGTAGAGATGGGATAGGTTCAGAAAAGGGCAACCAAAAAGACTGAGGGGCAGAGCGATGAAGAAAGTGTTGCCAGCCAGATGGTGATGTTACGCGCTAAACCAGCTGTCCGGGTATCTCTGCTTCCTCGCGAAAGGCAAGTTACCTGTCACAAAACGCGCCTGGCGCCTGGCTAATTTCGAACCCTGATCACCTGGTATTCATGTGAGCACGGCTCCAGTTAGCTGTGGTGTCTCAGAGCTGGTGTTTAGCAGATTCACAAAGAAGAGGTCCAGTTCTTCAGAAAACTCCCCATGGCTAATGGCTGTTTCGAAGCAGCAAATTCCATAGATTAATTGTGTATTGTGTTAAAAGTGCCGTATTTTTCGCTCTATAGGATGCACCGACCATAGGACGCACCTTGTTTTAGAGGGGGAGAACAAGAGAAAAAAAATCTCCCCTCTCTGCTCAGTGCCCCTTCAGTGAAGCGGCAGGAGAAACGGAGCCCCTTCCATTTCTCCTCCCGCTTCGCTGAAGGGGCGCTGCGCAGCTCTCCCTCTCTGCTGAAGCCAGGAGAGTCTTCCTCTCCTGGCTTCAGCAAAAGGAACCTGAAGCCTTTGGAGCACTGTGCGAGTTCCGCTGCACTCCAAAGGCTTCAGTGCTCACCGACCCCTCTCACTCTCCAGGCTTCAGCGAAAGCAACGCGTAGCCTCCGGAGCGCAGAGGGAGCGCTCCCTCATCACTTTGGAGGCTTTGTGTTGCTATCGCTGAAGCCAAGGAGCCTGCATTCGCTCCATAGGACGCACACACAATTCCCCTTCATTTTTGGAAGGGAAAAATTGCGTCCTATAGAGCGAAAAATACGGTACTTCTGACAGGTCTCAACCTATTGCCAGTCGTTTTTTGTTGGGTGACTCGGCATTCTGATATTAAAGGAGGAGATAAAATTATGTATCCATTCCTTATTCATGAAGCTCTGTGATTCATCCCCTCGCACCACTTCGCACACTGTGATAGATAGAAGACCTGCGTTTGCTCAGAGCATATGGTTTAGCTGCAGCTAATTCCGGCTCTGTGAGTGGGCCTCTCCGGTGCACATGTTTGCAAATGCACGTTCTCCCTGATTCACACTTTGCATTTAAGTGCTCGCCTAAAAATTGCAAATGGGTCAAGGAGCTCCCCCCGCCTCAGTTTACTCGTGACTGAACACTGAGGAAAAGTAGACCTCCTATAACTAATCTCGGATAATTTGCAGATTAGGAGTGCATAATGCATGCACTTTGGGGGTGATCAGCCCGTGGCATCTGCCTCCTTTTGCCAAACGCCTGATAAGGACCAAATGTCCTCACAAGTTCGGCTGGATCTTGCTAAGCTGTGAGAACTCCATGCCACTCAGTTAAGCTCCATTCCCCAAGCGCACGCACCCCCTTCACCACCCCCACCCTTGCAACTGACACACACACAAGCTCCTCCCTTTTATCTGTGAGGCAAAATGCAACTCCTACAGCTCTGTAATAATAGTGTAGCCCAAGATTAAGGCAAAAGGAATGAGGTTGAATTCACTGAATCTCTTTCGGAAGCTGCTGACATAAAGCCAGGAGACAATTCAGAGCACCCTCAATCAACCCCCACCCCCCAAGATAAAGCCCTCCAGATGCTTTGGACTACAACTCCCAGCAACCCCAGCCAGGTGGCTGCTGGGAGCTGTAGTCCAAAACATTTGGAGGGCTTCGACTTGGGGAAGGTGGTCCTAAAGAAGAGCCTGATTTTCCTGCAAGTTCTGAAAATCTCGGAAGCCTGCTCCGAAGTAACCAAGAGCAGGGCTTTTACTGTACCTGCTCCTGTTCTGTGGAACGGCAGCTCTGTCTGCACCAGGCACCCCCAAACTCAGCCCTCCAGATGTTTCGGGACTACAACTCCCATCATCCCTAGCTAACAGGCCCAGTGGTCAGGGATGATGGGAATTGTAGTCCCAACACATCTGGAGGACCAAGTTTGGGGGTGCCTGCTCTACACACTCCAGAAACAATTGAAGGTGCTTTCGTTCAAATATAAGGATGTAAGATGAACCTGCAGGATCAGGCCAATGGCCTATCTAGTTCAGCATCCTGTTCTCACAGTGGCCAACCAGATGGCCCATTGGAGAACGCGTTGGCAGGATCCGAGCACTCTTTCCTCACCTGTGGCTTCCAGCATCACTGTCTGAAAAACACCACCGTGGTGCTATGTAAATTGATTCATTCGTTCGTTTTATTTGTATGCTGCCTTTCCACACACAAAAAATGGTGCTCAAAGCAGCTGACAACAAAGAAAAACAGGAATGCCTTTCAAACAAACACTACGAAAACTTACTACAAGCAGCCACTTGTTTATGCACATTCAGTATGATTGTGATTGTGCGTATTGTGCTGAACCCAGACGTGACCTGGAAACGTCATAAAGACGTCACTGAAAGGGAGGGTGCAGAACGGGGTGTTTGCAGGCTATTTCAGTGGGTTTCAGTTATACACAATTTTACCGATGTGCTCAGGGCCTCGGAACATAACCCCTGCGTAAACAGGGGGCTGCCTGTATTATTATGGTTTTCTTTATCAAATTTGTATACTATCCTTCTCAGGGCAGTTCACAACACAAAAGTACAATAACCAATTTTACAAGAGCACAGCAAAACAAAAATATAATAACTTAAAAACCCCCACATTTTAGTACAGTGGTACCTCTAGATAGGCACACCTCCGGTTGCGTATCCTTCAGGATGCGAACGTGGCTAACCTGGAAGTATTTTCCCAGGTTTCGCCGTGCGCACATGTGCAGAAGTGGTCCCTCCGGTTGCAGAAACCTCGGGATCTGACCAGAGCTCTGGAACAGATCCTGTCCACAACTGGAGGTACCACTGTACCTTAAGTGTAACCGGAATGATTAAACAACGTGCAGCATTCAATAGCAAAACATAATAAGGGAGCTTCACAGTTTCTCCTTATTCCTAGAGCAACTGATGTTGCTCGGTGTCCTTCTCCCGCAGCTGCTTGCAAGGCTTCCAGGGGCAAGAGGTGGGGTGGGGTGGCTTTAAACGCCCCTCCCATGATGCCCTCTGAGCTAAGCCATCAGGCTATCTGGTGTGGAGGGTCTTGCTTCAATTCACAGAGGCTTACACTGGAGTGCCTGGAAGTGGCTCGTCATTGTTGTTTATGTACCGTATTTTTCGCTCTATAAGATGCACCAGACCACAAGATGGACCTAGTTTTTGGAGGAGGAAAACAAGAAAAAAAATATTCTGAATCTCAGAAGCCAGAACAGCAAGAGGGATCGCTGTGCAGTGAAAGCAGCAATCCCTCTTGCTGTTCTGGCTTCTGGGATAGCTGCGCAGCCTGCATTCGCTCCATAAGACGCGCACACACTTCCCCTTACTTTTTAGGAAGGAGAAAGTGAGTCTTATAGAGCAAAAAATGCAGTAATTTGTATACCGCCCTATACTGCAAGTCTTAGGGCGGTTCACAGGCTAAAATTGAAATTGAAAAAATTGAAATACTTTATTGTCACCTGTACAATTTGTATACATTGAGATTACACGAGCACCCCCTCCCACTCAGCTCTCTTAGTCTTAATTTCCCTCGTTTACTGACGCACACCCACCAAACCCGTTGCCTTGTTGTTATCTTTTCATTCAGCAGCCTAACAGCCCACGGATAGAAGCTGTTCTTTACCCTGTTGGTGTGACTAATCATGCTTCTATATCTTCTTCCTGAGGGCAGGAGATAAAGAAAGCTAAAATCTGAATATAAAACCACAAAGTACATAATCAATTCATTTCTTGGAAATGATATATAATGAAATGAAAAGGATGTTTAAAGTAACCTTTGTTAAAAAGAAAACAACAACCAGAAGCTTTTCTTTTGGGAATTATAGGGACAGAACTACCTAAAATGTATAGAAACTATAGAAACTTGCAGAAACTTATTCATGTATGCAACTACAGCGGCAAGAATGTTACTGGCCCCAAAATGGAAAGAAGCAGCAGTCCCAGTAAAGGAAGAATGGATACAGTGGAAATATGCAGAAATAGTGAAAGTTACCGGAAAATCAAGATAACAGTTTTTTTAATAAAAGAATGGAAATGGTTTATTGAATATTTACAGATAAAATAGAAACAGATAAAAACATTGACAGGGTCATTGTAGCAACCTGCAATTTTATAAGAGTATATATTTAAAGAAGTTGAATAATTGAATAAATTAAGTTAATTTGGATATGCAGAAGATAATAAAAACAAGTTTAAGGAATCGCAGAAAGAGGGGGATGGAAGTCAAGTTTTGAAATGTCAAAATGAGTGAAATGTATAAAACTAGCGAAATGTATAAACTTGAAAAGTATGTATGTATGTGTGTACAGTGGTACCTTGGGTTAAGTACTTCATTCGTTCTGGAGGTCCGTACATAACCTGAAACTGTTCTTAACCTGAAGCACCACTTTAACTAATGGGGCCTCCTGCTGCCTCTGTGCCACTGGAGCACAATTTCTGTTCTCATCCTGAAGCAAAATTCTTAACCTGAAGCACTATTTCTGGGTTAGCAGAGTCTGTAACCTGAAGTGTATGTAGCCTGAAGTGTATGTAACCCGAGGTACACTGTATGTATGTATGTATGTATGCATAAATAAAATGGAACAAAGCACATAATCAAAATGAAAACAGCAATAACCCCCCTGACACATTTTAAGAGGGCATAGGATGACCGCTTACCAGCGGGAAGGTAAACGGCGTTTCCGTGTGCGGCTCTGGCTCGCGCTGGCCCCTGGCCTCTTAAGTGAGATGGGCGCACAACCCCAGAGTCTGTCAAGACTGGCCCGTACGGGCAGGGGTACCTTTACCTTTTTAGGATGTCAATCAAATCAACCGAAATCAATCAATCATGCACCAGATATTCTCTTGACTTGCCTCTCTCTCTTACCGCAACAGCTGTCATCAGTCAGTGGCACCAAGAGCCCAAGGACAAAGTAGTCTCCCTGCTCCTCTCCCACCTGCCTCTCCTCCAGCCTGGCAACACGGATGCCAAGTCCGAGTACATGAAGCTCTTGCAGAAGGTGCTGGCCTACTCCATCGAGAGCAACCTCTTCATCGAGGAGAGCCGGCAGCTCCTCTCCTACGCCCTCATCCACCCGGCCACCACGCTGGACGACCGCAACTCCCTGGCCCTGTGGCTCAACCACCTGGAGGAACGCCTCTCCAGCGGCTACTCGGGCCAGAGCAGGGGGCGCCCCGACACGGCCTACCACTCGCGCCAGGGCTCGGACGAGTGGCAGGGCCCCGTGGACACGGGCCTCGGAGACCTGGGGCACGGCTGGCAGGAGAAGCCGCCGCGGGAAAATGGGCACATGTCCTTCCATTCCTCTGGATCCGTGCCGTCAGCCATCAACAGTATCGGGAGCAACGCAAACACAGGTGCGGAAGGCAGGGCGGAAGGGCGAGGAGGGTCTGTGAAACAGGTGCCATCTTGCTTGGGAGGGTGATGGAGGGGGTGTTTTTTTGCAAAAAAATCTAAAATCTGTGTCTTGGGACATAGAAGACCTTCCCAATTCACTAAGGTAGGTTCTTGCCCCACCGCAGCAGTTCCCTCAGGAGCAGCCTTTCTGCAAAAATATTTCTGCTGCTCTAAAAGGTTTCCCCCTGGAAGCAGTTAACCAATTCTGATTAGCTTGGAAATTAACCAAAATATTTCCCAATTTTTGGTGAAACGGCTTGGAGATAAACTGAGCTATCTATCTCAAGCCAGAGGGAGCTTTCTCATCTCTAGGAGGAATCTGTCTGTTGATATCAAAAGCTGTGTGTCTTCCTTTCCTATCCTCATGCCAGAGCTAGGAAAACATTTCAGAATTGTAGGCACTGCAAAGGACTGTGTGAAACCTTTTTGGTTGGGTGATCCTTGAGGCCTAGTCAGCCAGTTGGGTCATTCCAGTTCCTTGCCTGAACATTATTATTATTATTAAATGTATTAGTTGCTTGTTTTGCCATGTCAACTCAAAGCAACTTACCAGAAAAGAAAATACATGAAAACATTCCACCTACACTAAAATACCATAGATAGTTAAAAACCAAAGGCCTGGTTAAAAAGTAATCAATTTGCCTGGTGCCTGAATACATTATTATTATTATTATTATTATTATTATTATTATTATTATTATACCCCACCTATCTGGGTGGGCTTCCAGCAGATATGAAAACATAATAAAACATCAGACATTAAAAACTTCCCTATACAGGTCTGCCTTCAGATGTCTTCTGAAAGACGTATAGTTGTTTATCTCTGACATCTGGCAGGAGGGCATTCCACAGGGCGGCACCACTGCCGAGAAGGCCCTCTGCCTGGTTCCCCGTAATCTCACCTCAGTGTCCAGGCTGGATGATGGGGGTGGAGACTCTCCTTCAGAAATACAGGGCCGAAGCCGTTTAGGGCTTTAAAGGTCAGCACCAACACTTTGAATTGTGCTCGATATACATTGATGGTGCCAGGTGAGCTTCCCTGGGGAGAGCATTCCACAAATGGGGAGCCACCACTGAAAAGCTGCTGCCACCCTCCGAACCTCCCGTACAGGGGGCACACGAAGAAGGACCTCAGAAGACAAATTGGTGGTTCTCGGTGTATTCCTGCTCAAACTTCCTTCCGGTCAGGTTCACCAAATGAACCTACATTCTGGGTCGTACAGCCACTCAACAGGTTCAGAATTTGTAAACTTTCCTTCGTCCTGAAATCTCTCCTAAGCTGCTGAAGGCTTCCTGATGATTTTGCGGCCAAGTGTGGGGCCATTGTCGGCAGGTCCTAACCATCTCTTCCCTCCTTCCAGCTCTCCCCTGCCAAATCCACCCCAGCCCGCTGAAGCGCTCCATGTCCCTCATCCCCACCAGCCAGCAGGTCCCCAGCGAGTGGATGAGCGTGGACGAGATGGGCGCCCGGCCAGCCTTCATCCCCGGCGGGGAGCACGCTCCCCTCTCGCCCCAGAGCAGCGTGGCCTCATCGGGCAGCGAGCAGACGGAGGAGCAGTCTGGCAGCCGAAACACCTTCCAGGAGGAGGGCAGCGGCATGAAAGGTACTTCGGGGAGGGGGAGGGTGCGGCTGGACTCGATGGCCACTTTGGTGGACTGTGGTTCTGTCCTCCTGGGTCAGAGGCTGGTCTCAAAGATGAATGCCAGACCCCAAACTGCTGGAAACCCCGTTCTACCAAATCAGCTTGATTCGATTTAATATTTGTACAGTGGTACCTCTGGATGCGAATGGGATCTGTTCCGGAGCCCCATTTGCATCCAGAAGCGAACGCATCCCACGTCTGCGAGTGCGTGGGTTGCAATTTGGCGCTTCCGCGCATGTTGCGTGACATCATTTTGACTCCATTACTTCCGGGTCACTGCGGAGCGCAACCTGAAAAGCTACTTCAATTTGAGGTATGACTGTATTCCGCTTTTCCAACAGCAATGTTGAGCTCAAAGCGGCTCACAACAATCGCCGTAGCATTAAAAACATTGCAGCTGCTGTAATATCAAACACAGAAATAATAACAATAATATTTTTTTATTTATACCCCGCCCATCTGGCCCAGCCCAGCCACTCTGGGCGGCTCCCAATCAAGTGTTAAAAACAGTACAGCGTTAAATATTAAAAACTTTCCTGAATAGGGCTGCCTTCAGATGTCTTTTAAAAATAAGATAGCTGCTTATTTCCTTCACATCTGGTGGGAGGGGATTCCACAGGGCGGGAGCCACCACCAAGAAGGCCCTCTGCCTGGTCTCCTATAACCTCACTTCTCACAATGAGGGAACCGCCAGAAGGCCCTCCGGAGCTGGACCTCAGTGTCTGGGCTGGACGATGGGGGTGGAGACGCTCCTTCAGGTATAGAAGTAGAGCCAAACCGGTAGAGCATGAGACACTCAGGCTCGTGGGTTTGAGCCCCATGTTGGGCAAAGGACTCTTCCATTGCCGGGGGTTGGACTGGATGACCTTTGTGGTCCCTTCCAGCGCTACAGTTCTGCAATTCTTACGAAATCATCAAAACAATGCAGTTATAGTAATTCAAAATATCGGAAAGAGCTGCTGAGCACCAGCCCTGATAACGGGATTTGAGGATTCTGCAAAAGGAGTCCTCAGACGTGTATGTGTAGCTGCGTCTTTGAGCAGTCCATTCTCCCTCCAAAAAACTTTGTAAAATGGCACAAATGCCCATTCTCTTCAGTCCCTCTTGGCTTGCCATGTTCTCATGCCCAGGAAGCTCAGGAGGAATCAGTTGCCTGGCCTGTACATTTGTGTGTCTGTGTGTAAGTTAAATACAGACACACCTCTTGCCTGTTCAGCCCCAGGTTGAGGCTGCTGAGTCTGCAGCAGTCAGAGACTTGGTGGTCCCAATGGGAGTTGAAAACATATGCTTAGCCTTGGCCCCTCCTGTAGACCCTGTTACCTGGGAAACGTCCTTTTGTTTAAAAGACACTGCTATGCCAATAGACATAGCCCTGACCAAGGGTGGTAAGAACACTCCCCATTCTGAGATGCCTCATTCCTAGGACAGTTCCCTGGCACTCAGTTTTTTACTACTCTTCAGCTGTGCTGGACAGCCTTCCCCAACTTGTTGCCCTTCAGGTGTCTCGTCATCCCTGACCATTGGCCGTGCAGGATGAGGCCGGCGGGAGTTTATTCTACTCCTCTCAAAAGGGAGACCAAGACGGCTTTCAGCACAAGAAAACACCCCCCGAAAGACGTTAAAATATTTTAGAAGCGTAGAATCATAGAGTTGGAAGAGACCACCAGGGCCATCGAGTCCAACCCCCTGCCAAGCAGGAAACACCATCAGAGCACTCCTGACATATGGTTGTCAAGCCTCTGCTTAAAGACCTCCAAAGAAGGAGACTCCACCACACTCCTTGGCAGCAAATTCCACTGTCAAACAGCTCTTACTGTCAGGAAGTTCTTCCTAATGTTTAGGTGGAATCTTCTTTCTTGTAGTTTGGATCCATTGCTCCGCGTCCGCTTCTCTGGAGCAGCAGAAAACAACCTTTCTCCCTCCTCTATGTGACATCCTTTTATATTTTTGAACATGGCTATCATATCACCCCTTAACCTTTCAGTTTTCAATCAGCATAAAACGACATGGTCTATAAGTTTTATTAATACACATGGTTCTGGCAACTTCGCTTCTGTTGCGCCGCAAGGGCCTGACCCAAACAGTTTGCCTAGATTCCACACTCCGTGACATTGCTTCACTCACAAGGCTGTCCCCTAAAGGTGTCTTAACCTCTCTACCGCTCTCCCCAGATGTCCCCTCGTGGCTGAAGAGTCTTCGCCTCCACAAATATGCAGCCCTCTTCTCCCAGATGACCTACGAAGAGATGATGACCCTCACAGAGCAACACCTGGAGTCGCAGGTACTGCACAAGGTGCTTAAACCAGAGTCCTGGGGGCGACTGCTTTGCAAGTGGGGGGGGTTCTGGGGGGGGAAAGCATGTCTAGAGTTGTTGGAAGACCTCTTACCAGGGGCCCTTTGGGTTTCTGAGAAGCCATTATTATTATTAAAGGTAAAGGTAAAGGGACCCCTGACCATTAGGTCCAGTCGTGGCTGACTCTGGGGTTGCGGCGCTCATCTCGCTTTATTGTCCGAGGAAGCCGGCGTACAGCTTCTGGGTCATGTGGCCAGCATGACTAAGCTGCTTCTGGCGAACCAGAGCAGCGCACGGAAACGCCGTTTACCTTCCCGCCGGAGCGGTACCTATTTATCTACTTGCACTTTTGACGTGCTTTCGAACTGCTAGGTGGGCAGGAGCAGGGACCGAGCAACGGGAGCTCACCCCGTCGCGGGGATTTGAACTGCCCACCTTCTGATCAGCAAGTCCTAGGCTCTGTGGTTTAAGCTACAGGCCACCCGCGTCCATTATTATTATTATTATTATTGTTGTTATTATTATTATTATTATTATTACTATTATTTGTTAAATTTGAATAACTTCCCATCCCCACAGGCCTTTAAGCCTTTCCTTACAACTTTGAGGACTGCCACCCCCAAAGGAAATCTTAGAGGCGTAGGAGTTTTTTTATGCAACATGACACTGTTATTCTCACACATGCTTAGAGCTTCTGTGGCTGTTTTGTAAAGGTGGATATTGCTTGAGACCATCCATTCTCCCCCCCCCCCCTTTTTCCAATTTTTAATTAATTTTCCAAATTTATAACAAACAAATAAGAAAACATTACAATATAAAAAACAAACAAACAAACATTCTCACTCTTAAAAGCCCAATTTTGTTATCATTGTTAAACGACTTCCTTGAATCCCCCTAGCTGAGTTTCCATATAGGTCACCGTTGCAGTTTTCCAATACTACTTTCAAATAAAATTAACTTAATTGATTAACATCTGTCTTTCTTTTCAAATTGTCTTGAGACCATCCATTCTTGGAGGGCTGCTGTGCATTTTCAAACACGCTTCTTCCTCCGTGGGCTGGGCGGGAGCTGCCTCTGCTGGTGGGTATTTCAGCTGTCCCTCTTTTCCCTGACCAGAACGTCACCAAAGGAGCGAGGCACAAAATCGCCTTGAGCATCCAGAAGCTGCGGGAGAGGCAGAGCGTCCTGAAGTCTCTGGAGAAGGTAAGAGAGCCAGTTGAAGGTGGAGACTTTGCTGCTGAGAGGCAGGGCTGGGCTTCCGAGGGTCTTGTAAGTTTAACGGTAACACAGCTGATGCACACTTTAACCCGTGTGATTTCAGCTTGATGTGGTTGAAATCATACAGATTTAAATGCATGGAAGGCGGAGAACTCAAAAGCTCTTTTTGCACAGGGTTTTCCCTTAATAGCTCTCTGTCTTGCTTGTGGTTATGGGGTGCTTCCAAGGGGATGGTCCTATGTGTAGGTTCCATCCCCAGAACATAACCCCCTCTTGGGTGCGAGTTTCCTGTATGAAATGGAACAGAATAGTCATTTTAGTATCCTGAAGCTGTGGGAAAGACAGGGTGTCTAAAATAGGAGCTAAGTGCGTCCAAAATCTGATTTAGAATAACAGTGTAACTAAATACCGTATTTTTCGCTCTTTAAGACGCACCAGACCACAAGACGCACCTAGTTTTTGGAGGAGGAAAACAAGAAAAAAATATTCTGAATCTCAGAAGCCAGAACAGCAAGAGGGATCACTGCGCAGTGAAAGCAGCAATCCCTCTTGCTGTTCTGGCTTCTGGGATAGCTGCGCAGCCTGGATTCGCTCCATAAGACGCACACACATTTCCCCTTTCTTTTTAGGAGGGGAAAAGTGAGTCTTATACAGCAAAAAATACGGTAATCATCATCACCATCATCAGTGTTTTTTACGGGGTACGCAGGGGTACACGTACCCCTCAACATTTTGTGAATCTAAGTTTGGCCTCATTGAGGGGGCAGTATTTCAATATGAGTAGGAAAATGAGATCACTCCTAAACATTTGTTTCAGAAAAAAAGCACTAATAATAATAATAATAATAATTTGTATACAGCGGTAGGTCTCAGGGTGGTTCACAACATAAAGTTACAATATATGAAGCACAAAATACACAATAAAAATTAGTCAAAGCACAAACTACATAATAAAAATAATGAAAACATATTAAAAAAAATAAAAAACAATTAACAATACGAATGTATACACACTAATAAACAATATGCTTCCCATCGAAAGTCCCTAAACAATACTCTAGTCCACAAGTACAAAAATCCAAATTAACTTCGACATAAGCTCATTTCCCTTAATGCTTCCAGCCGCTCCTCCTCCATTTCCCCCGCCAAGTCTTGAGCTGCGGAAAAAATCCCCTCTTCAAGTTCTCCTTTTTCTCTCCCTCCCCTCCCCCCCAGGACATCTTGGAAGGTGGGAACTTGTGGAACGCCCTCCAGGAGCTGCAGCAGATCATCATCACCCCCATCAAGGCCTTCCACGCCCTGCAGGCCATGGCAGCGTCCAAGGAGAGCCAGCAGCAGCAGCAGCTGCCAGCGGAGCAGCGCGGAGCCACCAAGCTGTGTCTGGACAAGAGCGGCAACCCTTCCGAGGACAAGGACCCGGCCACCGACACCTTCCTGCCCCCGACAGGCTCCCCTTGCGACGGGGAGTCGGGGGCGGCGCCCATCGCCGAGGGGGACATTGCAGGGCAGTTCACCCGGGTGATGGGCAAAGGTGAGGGCTCCGGGTTGCCACCAGGCCTGAAGCGATAGGATTTGCGCCGCCCAGTGAACCCTCTTAACACCTCACAGTCCCTCTTAGGTTTAGGGTTGGTCTTTGGAAATGGCCGGGTCTCCGTGCTAACACTGCTTTAGTCTGTCGGCCTGCAGGGCCTCTTGCCCCAGGGCCCCCGAAGTTAAAATGGACATGCAGACCACTCGTGTTTCCAAAGACCTGTGCGATGGGTGGGTGATCTGAAACTTAGCAGCAGGGCTTCTTACCTCTCTTGCCCTGACCTAGCCACTGTGATCCATGCGACGGTCACCTCCAGACTAGATTATTGTAACTCACTCCATGTGGGGCTGCCCTTGAGACTGACCTAGAAACTTCAGCGGGTGCAGAATGCCGCGGCGAGATTCCTTATGGGGTCCTCGCCATGGGATCACATTCATCCATTGCTATACCAGCTGCACTGGCTCCCGGTGGAGTACAGGAACAGGTTTAAGGTGCTGGTTTTAACCTTTAAAGCGTAAGTAGAACCCCGTAAGTAGCCTTGCCGCGGCATTCTGCACCTGCTGGAGTTTCTGGGTCAGTCTCAAGGGCAGCCCCACATAGAGTGAGTTACAGTAATCCAGTCTGGAGGTGACTGTCGTGTGGATCACTGAACCTTTTCCTGACTGCAGTATCCTTTTTGAGGCGAGGCGACCGCAGCCGCACACAGTTTTCCAGTTGTGGTTGCCCCGTAGATCTGTGTTAACGGCGTTACGACAGCAGCAGTTTTATTTTCAGTTCCTTTCTTCCACTTTCCCCTGCAGTGTGTACGCAGTTGCTGGTCTCCCGACCGGACGAGGAGAACATCACCAGCTACCTTCAGCTGATAGAGAAATGCCTGATGCACGAGGTAGGCGTTGGGCTTCCCGGAGAGGGTTAGGGCCCCATGTCCGCCCGCTCTGCCCATCCCAACTCACGCCTGCCCTCCTGTGCTCTCCCTCCAGGCTTTCACAGAGACGCAGAAGAAAAGGCTCCTGTCCTGGAAGCAGCAGGTGCTAAAGCTGCTCCGGACGTTTCCCAGGAAGGCCGTGCTGGACATGCAAGGCTACCGTCCGCAGAAAGGGTGAGTTCAAGGGACAGGATTAGGCCAGGAGGGTCCTGGGTTGGGCAGGGCAGCCTCCTGCCACAGAGGGTTCTAAGGCTGGAAGCTAGGGTTTTATGCGGCTGTTGTTATTATCTTGTTGTTGTCGTTTAATCGTGTCCGACTCTTTGTGACCCTACGGACCAGAGCAAATAATAATAATAATATTATTATTATTATTATTATTATTAATAATAAATTTATTTCTAGCCCGCCCTCCCCAGCCAAGACCGGGCTCAGGGCGGCTAACAACCAATAATAAAAACAATAACAATAATAAAATAATAATAAAAACAACACTCCTGTCTTCCACTGCCTCCCGCAGTTTGGTCAAACTCATGCTGGTAGCTTCAAGAACACTGTCCCACCATCTTGTCCACTGTCGTCCCCTTCTCCTTGTGCCCTCCATCTTTCCCAGCATCAGGGTCTTTTCCAGGGAGTCTTCTCTTCTCAGGAGGTGGCCAAAGTCTTGGAGCCTCAGCTTCAGGATCTGTCCTTCCAGTGAGCACTCAGGGCTGATTTCCTTCAGAATGGAGAGGTTGGATCTTCTTGCAGTCCATGGGACTCTCAAGAGTCTCCTCCAGCTCCATAATTCAAAAGCATCTTTATTATTAATTCAAATCACCATAATTCAAAAGCATTGTTATTATCTTACTATTTATTAAATTTGTTGGTGGCTCTTTCTTGCCAAAGGCAACGCAAAGCAGCTTGCAAGCAAACACTTCTGCTCAGAAGAGCAACACTTTCCTTTAGTGCCTTGCAAGCAGCTGAGGTACTAACTGCTATTATGACAAAACATACCTTTCTCTCGCTTGCTGATGAAAATAGAGCCACAACACTGTCAGAGCTGTCTTGGAAGCAGCTGCCTAAGTTCGGGAACGCTTAAAAGGGTTGGGGCATTGCGGCTTAATGAATTCTCTGAAACAATACAAATGACTTTCCACCTTGCCTGAAAAGGAGGGGCAACATCTCATCAAATTATTCCTTTCATGCTTAAGGGAAACTGTCGTCGCTTAAGTCAGCATCCTATGAAAGCAATCCCCTATTGTGGAGTTGGTAATAATATGTAAATCTCAACTGCCTGGCTCTTTAACAGTTTTGATCAAAGCCATTGATCGGTTGACAACCCTATTCAAAACACAGGAGAGTGGTTTCGTGGGCTTGCTTTCTGATGCCTCCTGCTCGTCTTTTAGGAATGCGGTTTACCTTTTGCGCGGGTTGTGTGTGTCTGGTCTGTGTGAGGAGTGGGGAAAATAATAATAATAATAATAATAATAATAATAATAATAATAATAATAATAATAATATCATCATGAAATTAAAAGACGCCTGCTCCTTGGGAGAAAGGCTATGGCAAACCTAGACAGCATCTTAAAAAGCAGAGACATCACCTTGCCAACAAAGGTCCGTATAGTTAAAGCTATGGTTTTCCCAGTAGTGATGTATGGAAGTAAGAGCTGGACCATAAAGAAGGCTGATCGCCGAAGAATTGATGCTTTTGAATTCTGGTGCTGGAGGAGACTCTTGAGAGTCCCATGGACTGCAAGAAGATCCAACCTCTCCATTCTGAAGGAAATCAGCCCTGAGTGCTCACTGGAAGGACAGATCCTGAAGCTGAGGCTCCAAGACTTTGGCCACCTCCTGAGAAGAGAAGACTCCCTGGAAAAGACCCTGATGTTGGGAAAGATGGAGGGCATAAGAAGAAGGGGATGACAGAGGACGAGGTGGTGTTCTCGTGTTCTCGAAGGTACCAGCATGAGTTTGACCATGCAGTGGAAGACAGGAGTGCCTGGCGTGCTCTGGTCCAGGGGGTCACAAAGAGTCGGACACCACTAAAGAACCATTGGTCCATTGAGCTCAGTATTGTCCACACTGACTGGCAGTGGTTCTCCAGGATTTCAGGCAAGAGAGTCTCTCCCACACTGTCTGGCCAGAGTGGTGCATGCTCTGGTTATCTCCCGCTCGGACTACTGCAATGTGCTCTACGTGGGGCTACCTTTGAAGGTGACCCAGAAACTACAACTAATCCAGAGTGCGGCAGCTAGACTGGTGACTGGGAGCGGCCGCTGAGACCCCATAACACTGGTCTTGAAAGAGCTACATTGGCTCCGAGGGCGTTTCTGAACACAATTCAAAGTGTTGGTGCTGACCTGTTAAACCCCTAAATGGCCTCAAAGACCCAGTATACCCGAAGGAGCGTCTCCATCTCCATCGTTCAGCCTCCCAGACACTGAGGTCCAGATCCGAGGGCTTTCTGGCAGTTCCCTCATTGCGAGAAGTGAGGTTACAGGGAACCAGGCAGAGGGCCTTCTCGGTAGTGGCGCCCGCCCTGTGGAACGCCCTTCCAGCAGATGTCAAAGCGATAAACAACTATCTAACTTTTAGAGGACATCTGAAGGCAGCCCTTTTTTAGGGAAGTTTTTAATGTTTGGTGTTTTATCGTGTTTTTAATATTCTGTTGGGAGCAGCCTAGAGTGGCTGGGGAGACCCAGCCAGATGGGCGGGGTATAAATAATAAATAATGAATTATTTTATTTTATTATTATCCCGGGCCTACCAGAAGAGGTTGTCAGGGATTGAACCCAAGTCCTTCTGCATGCAAGGCAGATGCTCTACCTCTGAGCTATGTCCCTTCCCCAGGGTGCCCAGGGCTGCTTTATACTACAGCAGTGGTTCTCAAAGTGGGTGGTACATCCATACACAATTTTCTTTGTATGCCGCTTTTCATTAGACAAAACCACGCTGAAGGCAGCTTACAGCATCAACAAGATTTACATAATTGCAAACCTGGCAATAGCGCTCCTAAACCATAAACGAAACCTCAAAAAGTATACAACCAAATGAAACAATTTCCACATAATTCGTAGTAAGGTTTGAAATACAGATACAAAAAAATTAATATCAAAAACAGCAGCAACTGGCTCCCCAATGAAAAACCAAACCCAAAAGAGTCTGTTCAGCAGCCTCAGCTTTTGTAGCTGGAGTCAGTCCGGGCCCTGCTATCTTAGGCCTGCAAGGCAGGGAAGCACTGGGGGTGCAAATGGCTATCAGATTTGAAGTTTTTAATCACTGGATCGGGTTCATCAGCTTTGTTGAATTACTTAAACTAAATGGTTTGAATCAGGTACAGTGGTACCTCGGGTTACATACCCTTCAGGTTACAGACTCCGCTAACCCAGAAATAGTACCTCGGGTTAAGAACTTTGCTTCAGGATGAGAACAGAAATCGCGCGGCAGCAGTAGGAGGACCCATTAGCTAAAGTGGTGCTTCAGGTTAAGAACAGTTGGACCTCCGGAACGAATTAAGTTCTTAACCCAAGGTACCACTGTATTGAATAAATGTGCAATTAATGGTTAGCGTTTTGAATTTTATTGTGTTGTTATCAGTGGGTCATGTGAACCGCTATTCTGAATGATGCTCTTTCTAGCGTGGGGTAGGGGGCACTCGGGGTGATATTCTGGAACCAAGGGGGCTAGTGGCCAGAAAACATTTGGGGACCACTAGAGCTACGGTAACGGTGGCCAGCCTTATTGTGAAATTCTACCTGTATTCCCAAGTGATGGTACTGACTTCTCTCTCTCTCTTTCCCCCACTCCCTGCTTTGGTACTCTTGTAGATGGGCCTTTGGTTCCAATTCTCTCCCCATAGCTGGATCTGTGGGGGTGGGGGTGGCCCGCCGAGGACAGCGGCAGTTCCAGATGCCCCCCCGCGCCATTCCTCCCAGCCGCCTGGGGATCCTGAGCCCTGTGGGGATCGGCGGAGTCTCCCCGCGGCATGCCCTCACCAGCCCGAACCTTGGGAGCCAAGGGCGGCAGGTAAGAAAGGGATGGGAGGGAGGGAGGGCTCCCTTTATAGCCCTGCGCTAAGGTAACAGGAAGGGACACGGTGGCACTGTGGGTTAAACCACAGAGCCTAGGGCTTGCCGATCAGAAGGTCGGCGGTTCGAATCCCCGCAATGACAGGGTGAGCTCCCGTTGCTCGGTCCCTGCTCCTGCCAACCTAGCAGTTCGAAAGCACGTCAAAGTTGCAAGTAGATAAATAGGTACCGCTCCGGCGGGAAGGTAAACAGTGTTTCTGTGCAATGCTCTGGTTCGCCAGAAGTGGCTTAGTCATGTTGGCCACATGACCCGGAAGCTGTACGCCGGCTCCCTCGGCCAGTAAAGCGTGATGAGCGCCGCAATCCCAAAGTCGTCCGCGACTTGACCTAATGGTCAGGGGTCCCTTTACCTTTATTTAAGGTAACAGGATGCCTCTGAAAGGCAGCCTGGCCACCTCTCCATTAACCCAAAAGGGCTCCCTCAGAGGGGGGCATTCTAAGCCGCCTTACTTGTGCCGCTTGGTGTGTTTTGAAAACAGGATTTCTTACCAGGGACATTCAACGTGCTCTGTTGTGGAAATAATCTTACAGGGACATAAGCAGTGAGCAAAATGCGTGGAGTTGCCTTTTGCTGACAGCAGCTTGCGAAAAAGATGTTTGTGGAAGGAAGGTCTCGACTGTGTTGTACTCCGGTGCAACCCCAGGGGCTTGGCTGACAGCCTATCGCAGGGGTAGCCAGCCAAGTACCCTCCAGGTATTCTGGACTACAACTCGCCTCCTTCCTGTCTGTGGCCCCACAGGCGGCAACTGTAGCCCCAGACACCTAGAGGGCACCAGGTTGCCGAAAGCTGCGTTGTAGAGACGAGGGAGATGGAGCAGCCCCCATTAAAGTACAGGTTAAAAATACAATTTAAAATGCAGCCTCATTTTAATATTAGCCCATAGATCAAAACCCTAAGGGGAGGGAAGACATAAGGGTCAGACTGAGTCCAAACCAAAGGCCAGGCGGAGCAGCTCTGTCTCGCAGGCCCAGCGGAAAGATGTCAAGTCCCGCAGGGCCCTGGTCTCTTGGGACAGAGCGTTCCACCAAGTCGGGGCCAGTACTGAAAAGGCCCTGGCCCTAGTTGAGACCGATCTAACCACCTTGCAACTTGGGACATCCAAAATATTGTCATTTGTGTACCTTAAGGTCCTCCATGGGGCATACCAGGAGAGGCGGTCCCTTAGGTACATGGGTCCTAGGCCGCATAGGGCTTTAAAGGTCAAAACCAGCACCTTGAACCTGACCCTGTACTCCACCGGGAGCCAGTGCAGTTGGTAAAGCACTGGGTGAATGAGATCCCGTGGCGAGGACCCTGTAAGGAACCGCACCACGGCATTCTGCACCCAGTGGAGTTTCTGGGTCAGCTTCAAGGGCAGCTTCAAGGGCTGCTTGCAAGGGCAGCTTCAAGGGCATAGAGCGAGTTACAATAATCAAGCCTGGAGGTCACCGTTGCGTGGATCACTGTGGCCAGATCAGAAGAAGTGCCCAGCCGGGTCAGCACCCTGGTCTCGCAGTGACCAGGCAGGTGCCCCAAACAGAAACCTGCAGGCGAGACTTACCGTATTTTTTGTTCTATAGGACGCACATTTTCCCCTCCAAAAATTAAGGGGAAATGTGTGTGCGCCCTATAGAGTGAATGCAGGCTGCGCCGCTAAGCCCAAAGCCAGAACAGGAAGACGGAGCACTGCGGAGCGCTCCGTCTCGCTGCTCTAGCTTGGGGACAGCTGCGCGCACAGCCTCTCCAGGGCTGCGGGGTGCCTTCACCCCGCTGTCCTGCGGAAGCTAGCAAGGTTGTTCCCAAGCCAGAACAGCGAGACGGAGGGCTCCGTCTCGCTGCTCTAGCTTGGGGATGGCTGCGCGCAAAGCCTCTGCAGGGCAGCGGGGCGCTGCGCTCCAAAGGCTTCAGGGATCTTTGAGGCTGGCAGTGGGGGAAAGCAGTGCTTCCCCCCACCGCCAGCCCCACAAGCTCTGGTGAATTTACCTTGAACGCACCTTGTTTTAGAGGGGGAGAACAAGAAAAAAAAAATTTCCCTGTTCTCCCCCTCCTATGGTCCGGTGCGTCCTATGGTCCGGTGCGTCCAATGGGGCGAAAAATACGGTATTTGGGACATGCCAGACTTCACCCCTCTCCCTCGGCTCCATGGCAGTAACTCACCTACTGGGAGGGGTGGTTTTTGGTGTTTGTGTATGTGTGTGTGTTTTGTTTCTCCGCTTTGCCCCCCTGTTTAAATCAAACTCTCTTTTCCCCTCCAAGAACCTGTGGTTTGCCAACCCCGGGGGCAGCAACAGCATGCCGGGCCAGAGTCGCAGTTCTGTCCAGCGGACCCATTCGCTCCCCGTCCACACATCCCCCCAGGCCATCCTCATGTTCCCACAGGGTGAGTCAGCCAGATTCTTGCCTTCAGTGTCAAGAAAGGGGCATTTGCTTAGCCATTTGGTTCTTCTCAGAAAAATTTAGCCACAAACAAAACAGGCACAGGGCTGGAATGCAGGCAATGAGTGCCACTGGGCACATGCAGACTGCTTTTTCCTTGCTTCTGGGTAACTACCGGCAGCTCATAGAGCAGCTGCTGCAAGATCTCACTGCAGGACTTAAACTATGGGTAGGTTAAACTAAGGCCTGGGGGCCAAATCCGGCCCAATCGCCTTCTGAATCCAGCCTGCAGACGGTCCGGGAATCAGCTTGTTTTTACATGAGTAGAATGTGTGCTTTTCTTTAAAATGCATCTCTGGGTTATTTGTGGGGCCTGCCTGGTGTTTTTACATGAGTAGAATGTGTGCTTTTCTTTAAAATGCATCTCTGGGTTATTTGTGGGGCCTGCCTGGTGTTTTTACATGAGTAGAATGTGTGCTTTTCTTTAAAATGCATCTCTGGGTTATTTGTGGGGCCTGCCTGGTGTTTTTACATGAGTAGAATGTGTGCTTTTCTTTAAAATGCATCTCTGGGTTATTTGTGGGGCCTGCCTGGTGTTTTTACATGAGTAGAATGTGTGCTTTTCTTTAAAATGCATCTCTGGGTTATTTGTGGGGCAGGAATTCGTTCATTTTCTTTTTCAAAATAAAGTCCAGCCCCCTGCTGAAAAAGTTTGCTGACCCCTGACTTAAACCTTTGTGGAGGCAAGGGGGAGCACTGTCCTTGCCCACTGACTTTCCCACTGACCAAGCATACAAGACTGGATACCTGAGTCGGGGCCGAGCGTGAGACTCTTAATCGCAGGATTGTGGGTTCAAGTCCCGCGTTGGGCAAAAGAGCCCTCCGTTGCCGGGGGTTGGGCTAGATGACCCTGGAGTATCCCTTCCAGCTCTACGTCTCTTTGATTCTGTGAACCTGGGTCAGAATGGGCAGTGACCGCCTGCGATTTCGTTTCCCCCCTCCAGATTGCCAGCTCCCTGGAACAGACCTGGAGATCAACCCTACGCTGGAGTCCCTGTGTCTCAGCATGACGGAGCACGCACTGGGCGGTGAGGGGCTTCTTTGACTTTCATTCATTTATTCACTGCATTTCTAGCCCACCTTTTTCTCCAGCGACTTCAAGGCGGCTTACGCCTCATTCAATCCCCACAGCAACCCTGCAGGGAAGGCTAGGCTGAGAGGCAGCGACTGGACCCTAAGGTCACCTGGGGGGGGGGGGCTTCATGGCCAAGGGGGGCGGGATTCGAACGCTGGTCTCTCAGGCTCCGATCCAATACTCTAACCGCTGCACCACACCAGCTCCTGCTTTTATTACATCCAGATTTCCACCTTTCCTTTTACATAGTTTGAGACAGTTAATATTAAAATATTTTAGAAATATTAAAAGCACAATAAAATCTATTAATAAAGCTTGTTGCATTGCAAATAAAAAAGCACAATAGAACCTTAAACATTAAAAATCTTCCCTAAACAGGGCTCCCTCCAGATGTCTTCTAAAAGTCAGATCGTTGTTTATTTCCTTGACATCTGATGGGAGGGCGTTGCACAGGGATGGCGCCACCACCAAGAAGGCCCTCTGCCTGGTTCCCTGTAATTTCACTTCTTGCAATAAGGGAACCGCCAGAAGACCCTTGGAGCTGGATCTCAGTGTCCGGGCAGAACGATGGGGGTGGAGACGCTCCTTCAGGTATACTGGGCATTTGAGGCCATTTACGGCTTTCTAGGTCAGCACCAACACTTTGAATTGTGCTCAGAAACTGGGAACCAACGTACTTTCCCATCTATTCCTCCACCTGCTATAATTCTGCGCTCTCTTTCTCTCTCTCTCTGCAGATGGCACCGACAAGACTTCCACCATTTGAAAGAAGCTGCATCTGCTGATGTTCCTGAGAAGCTTTAGGGTGGCTGTTTATTTTTTTTTCCCCTTCCCCACCCCTTGTTTTTGTTTTTTGTTATAAGCCCCTCATCTCCCAGGGGTGTGTTTGCTGTGGGGGGGAGGGGCGAACCCCTTCCCCCACGAAACCACCTCCAGCAGTTCCCAGCCACCGGAAGGGAGACGGAGGGGGAGAAAAAGCTGTCACTACAATCTCACCGTCTTACTGTGTTCTAATATTTTTTCCCCCTACTTTTTATTATTATTATAACTTCAGCTATTGGTTTTTAATACGTCGACGTGCGCAAGGGAGCAGGTGGGCAGGAGGCTCCTAGAAGTTTAACTGGCAGGTGGGCGGAGGAGGCTGAATTTGGGTCATGTCGCCCCCTTTCCCTTTGGGGCTTTTCTCGTTTTTTCTTTCCCTCATCTCCCTCGCCCCCCTCCGACCGCCTCTCCTTCTTCTTCCTCCTCCTCCTCCTTCCTCTCCTCCTCTTGAAACAGACCAGCCACGGTGATGAGACTGGTACCTGGATTTCGGATGTTTTTGATGCCTGCCCCATCAGCGGCCAGGACACGGGAGGGGCATCGTGGGGTTACCTGGGCGAGCTGGTTTCCGTCTGAGCTAACCCAGCTGACAGCTTTCCGTACCTGGCACTGGAGGAGGAAGAGGAGGAGGAGGAGGAAGAGTCTTAGTGGGGAGGGAAGGAAGGCATTGGTGCTGCAGGTGACTGACACAGTTTTTTTAAGTGCCTCTAATACTCCCCCCACCCCTTTCCCGAGAGCAGGTGGAGAAGGGCAGGATGCAGCGGGGGGGCGGCGCAGCCCCACACCGGAGTGCTCAGCTTTGCAGGCTTGCCCCCTGGTTCTTTTTATACATACATACATATAAATATATATATAGATATATAAATGAAACGATGTCCATATGCTACCTCTTAGGGCGGCCTTCCCCGGACCCAAGTGCCCTCTCCCGACCCGGTGCGAGTTGTTGTTGCCGAAACGGGTCGAGGGGGCGCACTTGGTTGGAGAAGACGGCCTTTGGGGAACTGGGCAGGAGAGTAGCAGGTGGCAGTTGAGAAGAGACTTCTGTGCTGCCCCACCGCCACCCCTAGAGTGAGAGTGTCGTGGCCCTTTGGGCGCTGGGGTTTTGGACCCCTTCGTCGGCGGCCGCTTCTCGGGTGTGCAGGGCGTTGGTTGGGGAGCCGGACCTACTTTCGTTGAAGCAGTTCAAATGGGTTTGGGGGGGTCAGACGGCAGTTTTGTGGTTTAGGATCAAAGTTCTTTTCTGGGTTCAGCTGCTATGGGTTCCTTGTGTCCGGCGCAAGGTGAATTTTCTCTTCTCCCTCCCATAATTGCAAGGCGGGGGGGGGGGAACGTCCGAAGGCTGGTGGAAGAGGAGGAGCAGTTCTGTTGGCGGGTCTCGGAAGCTCGGCCGTTCATTTTCCTAACATTTGGGGGTGCACAGTGGTCTTGTCTGTCTTCCCTGAGACGGGTTTATGTGGGGGGTGTGGTGGAAAGATTGAGTGGGTCACAGCAAAAGCCATGGTGGGTCCCTGAGCACTGGGGGGGGGGGGCGGGACGACCACCGCCCCAAGTTCTGCGGCGGTTTTCTGGTGCTTACGAGTGATTGGCGGCACTCCTGGGTGCAGGCGGTTGGGTTCACGGTGCTGATGAATTTGCAGGAGCCAAGCCGAGAGCCTCACACCCGCTGGCCCGGGAGGCAATTGGTGGCTGAGGGATCTGAGAGATCCCCACCGCCACCCCCTCCAACAGGGTTGGGGAGCCGAAAGACCTCCTGGGCAGGAATCCCAACGGGACCAGAAGGCTTCTCCTTTTTAACGCCAGGCGGGTAGACGGTTTCTCCATGCTGGCATTTACACAGAACACTACAGGGGGGCAAACGGCTGCGTTGGGACCCTCCGGACTTCCAAACCTCCCGCCACCAGCCATTTGGGGCCAGCAATCTGCATCGAAACAGCTGCAGAACGGGGGGGGGGGGGCGTGATTTTTGCCGCCTTCAGAGGGGCTGAGACGCTGGCTGTTCTTTTTTTAAAATAAGAAAACAACTAATGGGAGGCCTTTCTGTGCAGGCAGAGGGTGAAACAGACATCCTAAGGGTTTTTCAAGACCCCCATCCACGCTTGGCGCTGGGGGGAGGCTCTTCAAAGGTTCAGGATGCCCAAGGCAGCTTGTCAGATGGGTGGGGGGTCTGCGGGAGGGTCGCCTTGCTAGTTTCCCTTGCGCCCCGACTTTGTTTGTGCGTGTGCATGCGAGTTGGGTGCGTGAGTGTGCCTTTCTTCCCCAAAGCCACTGTTTTTCGCATGATGGGCAAAAAAACCCCCCAACCCCTTTCCCCGTTCTCCAAAAGCTGACCTTGGCAGGCTCTTAGGTACAGAGGACCTTTCCATCGTTCTCCTCTTCCTCTCCCCTCTCTCGCCCTCCGAGACCTGTTTTAAATATTGGGAAAAAAGGCCTTTCCCTCCCTACCCCACCCCACCCCCGAAAAAAATGTATACAGAACAGTAGCATACAGAAAAACCCAGAAGAGCAGACCTGAGAGAACTATTTCTTTAAAAAAAAACCAACAAAAAAATTAGAGAGACAAGGTTCCTGTTTCAGATAGAAATGTTATTTTAGATACATTTTATTATGAATAACTTTTGTTATGACTATGGCTGGTAACCATGAATACGTTATTTAAAAAAAAAAACCACAAAATGTTTTACAAAAAAAAAATATCCAAATTCTGACTTTAGATTGCTTTGTTGGACTCCTTTACCGCTTTTTTCCCTCTTTCCAGTTTTTTGCTTTGTAAAAGGCATACAGAATTTAAGTATTAGCTCTTTTTTTATTAACCTCTATGATAAAGCTGTGCTTATTTTGTATTAATTTCTTTTAAAACGTTTGGGTTTTTTTATTTTTATTTTGGTTTGGGGGTTTTTTTGTGTGGGGAGGGCGGCGGGTTGACATAGGGAGGGGGTGTGGGCACCTGAATTCCTTCTTATGGGTAGCAGGACTATCAAAGCCTTTTTCACCGACCGGGGGGTGAAGGGTTAAAACCATTGCAGTTGAGTTCATGTCAAAAGGGGGGGACGGGACCCAAGCACCATTTTGCACCCATGGAAGAGGCCGGGATGGCGGGTTGCTGGGCTACGCAGGCAAAACACACCTTCCTCCTTAAAGACCCCTTGGGAGAACTTACAACCAGAGGCAACTCTCTTGAAGGCTTGCAGCCCTGATCCGCACAACTCCTATTCGTTCCTAGTCAACGGACCTCGTGGGAAACGTAGGATCGGATAGGATTTCCAACCCCCTGTAAATTGGGAGATCTTTCTGCTGGGTTGTGCACCCTCTAGAACAGGGGTCAGCAAACTTTTTCAGCAGGGGGCCAGTCCACTTGTGAGGGGCCGGTCTATATTTTGAAAAAATAATAGTAATGAACGAATTCCTATGCCCCACAAATAACCCAGAGGTGCAGTCTCAATAAAAGCACACATTCTGCTCATGTAAAAACACCAGGCAGGCCCCACAAATAAACCTAGAGGTGCATTTTAAAGAAAAGCACACATTCTGCTCATGTATAAACACCAGGCAGGCCCCACAAATAACCCAGAGATGCATTTTAAATAAAAGCACACATTCTGCTCATGTAAAAACACACTGATTCCCGGACCATCCGTGGGCCGGATTTAAAAGGGTATTGGGCTGGATCCGGCCCCCGGGCCTTAGGTTGCCTACCCATGCTCTAGACAGCGGGCCTCAAACTGTGGGTCCCCAGATGTTGTTGGACTACAACTCCCATCACCCCTATCTAGAAAGGCCAGAGCTCAGGGATGATGGGAGTTGTAGTCCAACAACATCTGGGGACCCGCAGGCTGAGAACCGCTGCTCTAGAAGGAAGACGGACCTGAGTGAACCGTCTGGGTTTCCCTCCTTGGTTCTTGACAGCCGTGTCTCCTCACAAGAGGGCAAGACCCAGTCAAAGGGATTCTTGGCTTTTCCTCCAGAATTTCATTTGGTTTGAGCAGCAAATGCTGTTGCAATGAACCTTCTCGTTCGGTTGTTGGGGGTGGAGGGGCGAAGCGTCCTCAAACCCAGCAGGGATCTTGGTGGGATCAGGAACCCAACACCAGTCACAGAATTGCAGAGATCGACGGGACCCCTAGAGTCATCCAGTCCACCCGCTTCAATGCAGGAATCAAATAATTCAGTTTCTGCCTTGAAAACCTCCAACGGAGGACAGTTCACCTTCCGAGAAGTGTGCTCCACTGTTAATAATAAAATAACATTTTATTTATATCCCGTCCTCCCCAGCCGAAGCCGGGCTCAGAGCAGCTAACAACAGTAAAAGTAACAGTTTACGTAAAATCACAGTCAGTTAATTGAAATACCGTATTTTTTCCTCTATGACTCACTTTTTCCCTCCTAAAAAGTAAGGTGAAATGTGTGCGTGTCTTATGGAGCAAATGCAGGCTGCACAGCTATTCCAGAAGCCAGAGCAGCACGAGGGATTGCTGCTTTCGCTGCGTAGTGATCGCTTTTGGTGTTCTGGCTTCTGGGATTCAGAATATTTTTTTTCCTGTTTTGCCCCTCCAAAAACTTGTTGCGTCTTATGGCCTGGTGCATCTTATACAGCGAAAAATACAGTACATTCTAAAATCAGTTCATTCTAAAAATCAATTCAGAATCAAATTACAGTGGTACCTCAGGTTACATACGCTTCAGGTTACAGACTTCACTAACCCAGAAATAGTACCTTGGGTTAAGAACTTTGCTTCAGGATGAGAACAGAAATCGTGCAGTGGCGGCGCAGCAACAGCGGGAGGCCCCATTAGCTAAAGTGGTGCTTCAGGTTAAGAACAGTTTCAGGTTAAGAACACACCTCTGGAACGAATTAAGTACTTAACCCGAGGTACCACTGTAATGGTAACCATTGGGCTAGTTGGAATCTCCTTCCCTGCCACTTGAATCCGCTGGTTCGGGTCTTCCCCTCTGGAGCAGAAGAGAACAAAACAGCTCTGTCAGAGCGTGAGAATCGTAACCTCTGGGTTCTGGGTTCAAGTCCCAGATTCCTGCATTGCAGCGGTTGGACTGAATGACCCACGTGGTCCCTTCCAACCCTGATTCTATCCTAACTTTGCTGCATGCGGCAAACCTTCAGATGTTTGGAGGTGGCGCTCGCATCCGCGCTCAGCCTTCTCCAGGCTCGCCCTCAACACTCGGGGGCAAAGGGTTCTTGGGTGCGCCTTTGATTCACCTGTGACAGCCGTGAGCCAGGCAGCTTCTGGGCTTCCTCCGGACCGGGTGCAGCTTCAGAGCCCCACGGTAACCCATCTCTTCTCATCCTCCCCCCTGCGACTTCACGGGGCCCTCCAACGCTTGCTTGCCTGGTCTTTTCATAGCCTGGGGCGGGAGGGCCACAGCTCAGCGCCGGAGCATCGGACCAGCTTGCAGAAGGATTCAGTCCGCGCCAGCGCCTCCAGTTAAGAGTCGGCAAGAGACTCCCAGCTTGGAAGCCTTCCGCCACTCAGCGTAGACGGCACTGAGCTGGCCAAGGCTCTGACTCAGTGTAAAGCGCAAGAGCCCATGCGCCAAACTCTGCGCACCAAGCCTGCCCTCTCCATCTCCCGCCATTGCTCCTAAGGCAGCCACTGTGCCCTCTGGCATGCTCCCCTGTTCTCCACCCCAGCACCCCTCCGTAAGCCCCTCACCCAGTTCCCTTCCATGTCCCTTTGCCAGCCGCTGCCCCCCACCCAGATGTTTAGGACTGCATGTGGTCTCTGGGTCTAAAACAGCTGCAAAGCAGGGTGTTCGTTGGTTCCAGCATCCATTTCAAGTGCCTTTTCCCTGCAAGGTGCTGTGTCCCAGCTTGGGCACAGTCTATGGAACTCCCTCCCACAGAGATAGGGACCAACCGGAACGACTTTGAATGAGAATTGGACAAATTCATGGAGAGGGCCATCAGGGGCTGCTAGCCAGAATGGCTCTACTCTGCCTCCACAGTCTGTGGCAGCGATGCTCCAGAGTACCACTCGATGGAAACCACATGAGGGGAGAGTTGCCCTTGTGCTCGGATCCTGCTCACAGGTTTCCCAGAAGCAGAATCTGGTTGCCCGCCGTGGTAACAGGATGCCAGACTGCAGAATAATAATAATAATAATAATTTTATTATTTGTACCCCACCCATCTGGCTGTGTCTCCCTAGCCACTCTGGGCAGCTTCCAACAAAGATTAAAAATACATTAAAATGTCACACATTAAAAGCTTCCCTGAACAGGGCTGCTTTCAGATGTTTTCTAAACGTCAGGTAGTTGTTTATCTCTTTGACATCTGATAGGAGGGTGTTCCACAGGGCGGGTGCCACTACTGAGAAGGCCCTCTGCCTGGTTCCCAGTAATTTGGCTTCTCGCAGCGAGGGAACTGCCAGAAGGCCCTTGGAGCTGGACCTCAGTGTCTGGGCTGAACAATGGGGGTGGAGACACTCCTTCGGGTATACTGGGCCTTTGAGGCCGTTTAGGGCTTTCAAGGTCAGCACCAACACTTTGAATTGTGCTTGGAAACTTCCAGGGAGCCAATGACAGCTGTTATGTGCTCTTGGTGGCTGCTCCCAGTCACCAGTCTAGCTGCTGCATTCTGGATTAATTGTAGTTCCTGGGTCACCTTCAAAGGTAGACCCACGTAGAGCGCATTGCAGTAGTCCAAGCGGGAGATAACTAGAGCATGCACCACTCTGGAGAGACAGTCCGCGGGCAAGGAGGGTCTCATCCTGCGTACCAGATGGAGCTGGTAGACAGCTGCCCTGGACACAGAATTAACCTGTGCTTCCATGGACAGCTGTGAGTCCAAAATGACTCCCAGGTTGCGCACCTGGTCCTTCAGGGGCACAGTTGCCCCATTCAGGACCAGGGAGTCCCCCACACCCGTCCGCCTCCTGTCCCCCCAAAACAGTACTTCTGTCTTGTCAGGATTCAACCTCAATCTGTTAGCCGCCATCCATCCTCCAACCGCCTCCAGGCCCTCACACAGGACCTTCACCGCCTTCACTGGTTCTGATTTTAAAGAGAGGTTGTATGGGCAGTTGACCTGATTCGGCAGCTTCTTACATTGTGCATTAACAAGCACCGGCTCTGTGTTTTCTGAGTGCATATGCCTCCTCAAGATCCAGGGATCTGAGCCACCTGCATCTCCCTCCCTACACCATTCCCAGGATGCGATGCTAGGGAAGCGTCATTTGCAAGCAGGTATAGACAAAAAAAGAAAGCTGTTTAATAAGACACACACACACAGTCAGATAGACAGACAGTAGCAGCAGTCCTTTTCTGGCAGTAGAGGGGAGTGCAAGACCTAGATTTCACTCGACCTGCCCCTCCACCCAAAAAACACCACCTGGGCAGTCCATTCTTCTAAAAGCATCGCCACTCAGCTGATCCACATTGGCAGGAGGAAACGTCCGGTGGCAAATTGGCTGGATTGGCCAAAAGCTGCTGCCTTGGCCCTCCAAAGAAGACCTGAGAGCAGCGCCTCCAAATTCCTCAACCCCTCTGCCCCCCTTGCATTGGGGGCAAAAGCAGCAGCCCAGGATTCGGGCTTGTGGGGATGGATTAAAGACGAAGTCAAGAGGAGGACTCTTGCCAAATAAAAGAGTCTCGGTCCATTCCCGTCCTGCGTGGAATTTGTTCGAAAGCCTGTCTTGGAAGAAGCAACTCGTGTTTCAAGTTTTGTGCTTTTTTAATTTATCCCCTGCCACCCACAACGGTCAGTCGCTGACTCAAAACCCTAACCCCACCTCACCCGGTTCCCATTCGGCAGTGGTGTGAGCTCGGGAAGAAGAGTGTGTGTAAGCCAACTGGGTCACAGAACCGCAGATCTGGAAGGGACACTCCAGGGTCATCTAGCCCCACCCGCAGCGATACAGGAACCACAGCTTCCTGGGGAAAGAGGAGGTGAGGGCACTCTGCATGTGGCTGGAAGTTTCTCGAAAGGCAAAGGTCACACCCAGAACCCGGTTAATGCACTTGACAGACACATAAACACTTGGTGGAGTAGGAAACAGCAAAGGGACTGACCTCTGGCCAGTGCCAAAGCAGCACCCAAACTGGGGGCATGGGTGCTTGGGCCGGAACAGGCCAGGGGACGGGGAGGCAGGGGTCCTCCAGCTGGCAGAACACCTGCTTTGCCTGCAGAAGGTTCGATCCCAAGCGGCACCTTTATGTCCAGCTCAGAACATCCCCTGCCCGAAACCCCGGCCAGACACGGCTGCCAGTCAGTGTAGACTCTATAAGGCTGCTTCCAAGGTCCCTTCCTAGCTGCCGCCAAAGTCCGGCTTCTCCACTCTTCTGCAGATACAAGAGATGTCCTCCCTGTAGGTTCCCAGATCTCTCGAGAGCGAGCCATGCAATTTGGCCGCGGGAACGAAACCCGGTTCGCGGAGGAAAGCGCCCACGCTCGCGACCCTGGAGCAGGATGGATTAAAACGTCTGCTGGGGGCAGAGGGGACAGAAGTATCCGAGTCAAACGGGCAGTGGTGGGAGAGAGAGAGAGAGAGCTAACCAGCTGGAAATGGGAGCCACGGACTCCCCGGTCAGCTCCACCAGGCGTCCAGCCTCCGGACGCGCACCCTCTGTTTGTAGTGGTACTCCTTGAGATACGCCTTGAGGGTGTTGGGGATGGGCAGGCGGCCGATGCCGTCGTAGGTGGTGCAGCAGGTGACGACGGCACGGCAGAGGTGTTGCAGCCCGAAGGGGAAGGTCCGGTTGACGGGGACGGAGAGCAGGGGCTCGAAGAACATGCAGACACTGGGGTCTTTGTAGTGCTCCAGGAGCCCGGTCACAGTGGGCGCGTGGAAGACGCTGGGGTCGTGCACGTCGAAGCTGAAGTTGTGGTTCCACTGCTCGATGCGAGCGTGCAGGGAGCGGCCGTAGCGGCGGAAGCTCACCGAGAACAGGTAGTCCTCCTGCGCCGAGTCGCGCAGCAGGAACGTCCCCTCGGGCTTCCCGTCCAGCAGAGCCTCCGCCTCGTAGCGGTCCATCACGCCCCAGTAGCAGGGCAGCTGCGTCAGCTGGAGCAAGTCGGGAACAAGGCAGTGGATGTAGTCGATCTGGGTGTGGATGCGCACGTCGGGCGGCAGCCCCACGGCGCAGGAAGAGGAGCCCGCGGCCACCTCCTCTTCCTCCTCCTCTTCGTCCTCCTCGTCCGTCGCCGCCAGCGCCGCCCACCCGGCGCCGGCCAGCTCGCTCATGCCATGCGCCAGCTTGGGCCCCAGCTTGTAGAGGGGGTTGTTAACCTGTGCTGTCACTTCGAAGGTGTGGATCAGGGCGTCCGGCGGCGGCTCAACGCCTTGCTCGATGCTGATGCGCCGCCGCTCCCGCAGGCGGTCGTCCTCGTCATCGGAGCACGGCGGTGGCGCTGCCAGGGCCTCTTGCTCGGAGACGGGCGCCGTGTGCTGCTTGATGAGGTTCCAGGTGCGCGCAAGCTCTGAGCCGGGAGGGAAGGGGCAGGTGTCGAGCATCAGCTCCCGCAGGTGGATCTTGCGCTGCGCCGAGAGGTCCGGCGAGCGGGAGGCGCTCTTGAGAGGGAAGCACTGCCCCACTGCCGCCTGAAGCTTCTGGCGCAAGGAGCGGCCCACCGCTTTGCCGACGGGCTCTGACGACCCAGAAGAGCCTCCTCCATCTGCTTCTGCTTCCGGCGGCGAAAGGCTCTGCCTCTCCAGGGATCGGCTCGCTCGGGCTCTCCAGCGGCTGGCGGGACGGGTGCCAGGAGCCGCATCTTGCTTGGCTTTCGGCCGGGCACCACCCTCCTGCGACATGGCCCCACGGGGGGAGGAGCTAGAGGGAAGGAGCATCTTGCAGGCGCACAGAGAGGTGGACATGGATGCGCCGAGGGAAGCACATGGTGGCGGCGTTGGCGTGGGAAGCAGGACCTGGGCAAGGGAAGAAAGAGCCCGTGTTAGATACTCGGGTAAGATAAGCTAGGCAACTAATAATAATAATAATAATAATAATAATAATAATAATAATAATAATAATTTATTATTTATACCCCGCCCATCTGGCTGGGCTTCCCCAGCCACTCTGGGCGGCTTCCAACAGAATATTAAAATACAGTAATGCATCAAACGTTAAAAGCTTCCCTAAACAGGGCTGCCTTCAGATGTCTTCTAAAAGTCTGGTAGTTCTTCTCTTTGACATCTGGTGAGAGGACGTTCCACAAGGCAGGTGCCACCACCGAGAAGGCCCTCTGCCTGGTTCCCTGTAACCTTAAACCTAGGTTACAGTTGCCACAACACCACAAATGTCTATTCGCCAGCAGGTTGGACTAGATGACTCCCAAGATACCTTCCGACACTACGATTCTGTGATGTGCTCTCAACCGCATTGCTCGACTGTCGCTCACTCTTACAACAGTTCACATCTCCCAATAAAGAAGGAGAAACACACAGTGGAACTGGAAATGACATTAACTCTGGACTAAGGCAGAGGTTTGGTAATTGTGGAGAAACCTCCACGTAGTTGTAAGTGAACCTGTGCCAGCAGAGATACGCGCCTGGGGAATTTCGAACGCTGGAGAAGTCATCAGGTCATCGGTGCCACATGTTGATGGATAGATTTGATTGATTGACCTCCACCATAAGGTCATTAAAAACTGCTGCGTTTTTAATGATTTAAGACAACGTGCAACCAATTTGAGGGTGGAAAAGCCAGGGTATAAAGTTGTGCTTTCAGCATCCTCTGGAAGCTGTGCAATGAAGGCGTCAGGTGCATCTCTGTGGGGAGGGAGTCCCACCGCTTAGGGACCACCACAGAGAAGGCCATTCAATTTTTTTACTTCCATCAGTCCTGTCTTAAAATTTTCCACTCTTATTTCTTAGTATGCATTTCTCATTTTCCCTATTACATTTAAAACTCATAACCAATATCTCTATCTTTTTCTACGTTGTAACACTTTGTATATTCCTCCTTATAAAACTTCTTGTAGTCCTACTAGCGTAATTTGTTGGTTGCAATTGCTCTTCAGATAGTTCATATACTTCTTCCAATCTTCTGTAAATCTCTTGGTCCAAAGGGTTTAATCCTGCACTGCCACTGTGAAAACAGGCTGCTGGACTAAATGGGGCCACTGGCTGGATCCTGCAGAGCTCTTGTTACAACGCTGGGAGTCCAGGTCCCATCAGGACCCAAAGCTAGCATGCCAACCAACTGAAAGGAGGCTGCTGTTGCTGCCTTAGCCCACAGCTGGAGTCCAGCTTCCCTTCACAAATGCAAACCGCAAGCTCACCTGTCTCTCTCTCTTCTGCCCCACATTTCATTCCCCCTTCGCCAACTTCTCTGGCTCAAGCTTATTTCAACACTGCCCCCTCCCTGCTCCAAAGAGTCAGTATTGCATAGTGGGTGTGGGTATTCAAATGGTGTTGGACTACAACGCCCATCATCCCCGACCGCTGGTCCTGCCAGCGAGGGATGATGGGAGTTGTAGTCCAAGACCAGATGGGGACCCACGTTTGAGAAACACGGGGCTAGAGCAGGCATAGGCAAACTCCGGCCCTCCAGATGTTTTGGAACTACAATTCCCATCACCCCTAGCTAACAGGACAGGGATGATGAGAATTGTAGTCTCGCAACGTCTGGAGGGCCAGAGTTTGCCTATGCCTGGGCTAGAGTATCTGAAGAAGTGTGGGTGCACACGAAAGCTTATACCCAGAACAAACTTAGTTGGTCTCTAAGGTGCTACTGGAGAATTTATTTATTTTGATGGAACTAGAGTATCGGACTAGGGATGCAGGTGGCGCTGTGGGTTAAACCACAGAGCCTGGGACTTGCCGATCAGAAGGTTGGCGGTTCGAATCCCCGTGACAGGGTGAGCTCCTGTTGCTCGGTCCCTGCTCCTGCCAACCTAGCAGTTCGAAAGCACGTCAAATTGCAAGTAGATAAATAGGTACCACTCCAGCGGGAAGGTAAACGGTGTTTCCGCGCACTGCTCTGGTTCGCCAGAAGCGGCTTAGTCATGCTGGCCACATGACCCGGAAGCTGTATGCCGGCTCTCTTGGCCAGTAAAGCGAGATGAGCGTGCAACCCCAGAGGAGTCCGCGACTGGACCTAACGGTCAGGGGTCCCTTTAGTTTTACCTTTATGGTATCGGACGAGGGCCTGGGACAGCCATGAAACTCACTGGGTGTGACTTTGGGCGCCAGCCGCTGCTTCTCAACCTCACCTACCTCACAGGGTCGTCATCGTGGGATTAAATGAAGGAAGGGCAGAACCACGTATGATACCTCAGAGGAAAAGGTAGGGTATAAATGCAACAAAGAGACGAAATCCCTCTGCTGCCCATCGCAGCCCCCTACTCCTCATCAGACCATCCCAACTTGGGGTGAGCTTACAGTTGCAAATGGGGTTCCTTGCCCTGCTCAGCTCATCCATTAATCAGGTGATGGAAGGGGGGGCGAGGCGTCTCTCTCCTTCCTCACACGGAGCACCTGCGCAGGACAGAGAGAAGACCACTGATTGGGAACAAAGAGACAGCAACAGGTGGAAGTGTCCCCACCTCCTCAATAATCCATTTACAGACCACCTTTCTGCCACATTGCTTACATTTTCTCCCCCTTTTGCCTTCACAAGAGGTTGCTTTCTAGGTCTGCTAGGAAAGGCGAATAGCAGGAGAGGATAAACGAACTCAGATGCTGCCTTAGATATCATCAGAAGAGGAGAAAGACAATAATTTGACACCTTTTCTTCCAAGGACGCAAGGCAGCAAAGCGGTTCTCCCACTCATTTTATCCCCGCAAAGACCCTGCGAGGCGGCGACTGGCACTCAAAATCTTCCAGGGAGCTTCAGGGCCAAGTGGGAGATTTGAACCCTAACCCGAAACTTCAACCTCCATGCCGCAGAACTCCTTTCTTTAGGGTACCTGAGTGAGGCTGGGGGAATCAGCTCACCTGTGGGCCTCTGGGCGTGTGCAGAGCGCCGGACCCTTTCCGCCTTTCCGCAGCTGGGATCGGCGTTTCAAATGCAGCAGCGAGGCTTGGCGCAGGGCGCCCCAGAGGCGCACCCCGAAACCCGGCGCACCTTCCTGCTCACACCCCGCATTCCTCATCTCCGCCTCACCGTGGCTCCATCCACCCAAGGGCCTCGCCCGTGGGAGGCACTCTGCACATGCTCAGAGCTCCCAAAAGGGAACCCCCGCGCCTCCATCCACCTCCCAGGCCTCTCCAACGCGCCCTAGCGCACCGTGCGCTCTGCTGCGCGCCCCTTACCGGCCGGCGACCCCGGAGGTATCCTTCCTCTCCGAGGTTCTGGAGGCGCACGGCGAGCCCCGGAACCTCTCCGCCTCCCCAGGCCGCTGGATCTCCGGCTCCCCGGAAGCCCCGCGCGTCCAGGCGCGCTCGCCCTGCCCCGATCGAGACCGCTTCCTGGGTGGCGTCCGGGAAGCAACGAGAGACGCGAAGGCAGCGAGAGCGCGCCGCCTGCCTGCCTGGCGCAGCGCCGCCACCTGCCGCCGGAGGAGACGAAGAGAAACCTCGGGCGGGCACGCGCCTTGGAGAGCGCCCTCGCCCCGCCCAGACAGCCCAGAAGGACCCAGGAGTCCGGGCTGGCGGGGGACCCTTTGGGAACGCAGAGCGGCTGGACCAATTCTTGCGCCATCATATTGGAAAGGCAGGCTTTCTGTAGCCCACGGTGATGGCGCCAGAACTGGTCCAGCCGCTCTGCGTTCCCAAAGGGTCCCTCGCCAGCCCGGACTCCTGGGTCCTTCTGGGCTGCCTGGGCGGGGCGAGGGCGCTCTCCAAGGCGCGTGTCCGCCGGAGGGGGGGGGAGACCCGACCCCCAGTTTGCACCCCACCCACCCCCCTTTTAGATTCCTTCCTTCCTAACGCGCCCCACTTTTTCTTCCACCATCAAGCGCAAAAGGCCGGCGCGCCATGGCCTTGGGGTTCTTTGCGATGGCAGAGCGGGGCAGAGACTCAAAGAGGGTGGGAGAGGATAAAACTGGAAATGAGACCACGCCCATGCGGGATTTATCTACTCATATTTCGTAAAATTCAAAAGCCCTCAAAGCGGTTTACGAAGAAGATGGACAAAATCGTCCATGGGAAAAATTGGGAGAGATGCCTCGGACTCCAGGGTTGCCCTGCTGCGGGGACAAGCAGCTCTTGAAATGACCAGGTTACATCGTCAGGACTCCTTCCACGCAGACGGAAGGTGTAAATAGGTGAATCAACCAAATTTCTTAAAAGCTAGGATTGTCTTCACCGTCAAAGGAACACAGACATTTTTACTTGAACCTGGAGCCAGAACACCATCTGGTTCTCCTAGCCCCTTTCCAAGTCTTCCCCAAATTGCCAGGTTCTGAATATTCTTCAGCTGTTCCCAAAACATCTCCAGCTATTTGCAAAATATGCAATACAGGCCTTGCAGAGCAGAGAAATTAGTCGCATTACACTGCTTCCCCCTGTTCAGATTGTGCTCTCCTTAAAAAAAAAAAATCCCCTAAATCAGTGGTCCTCAAACTCCCCCCCCCCCCTCTGGGCCAAACTTTCAGAATTAAAATTTGCACCATTTTTTTTTTTTTATGGAAAAGAAATACATTGGAAAACTCCTCTAGGGTTGAAAAGGTACCTATCCATATTCTGCAAAGGGAAACATTTTTTTTATACTATATAACGGAAATGTTTAAATGTTTCCTTGATTATCCTTGAACCTTCCTGCCCCATTGCCATCCTCTCCTGCCCCACCCTTTGAGAACCCCTGCCCTAGATCATTTCCACAAGTGCTGCTACCTAGACACTTGCTAGCCTGACTCTTCTGGCCCAAATGCAGAACTTCACACCGATTTCAGCTGAAGCCACGAGTTTTGTTCTGGGTTCTCCAATCCTGCCCAAAGCATCTCGAATGCTGTCCCCAAGTCTTACCAGCTCTCCCGCTCCCGATTGGTGTCATTGGGCAAGCTTGACAAGCAACCCCTCCCCTCCTTCATCCAAGTTTACAAAGCCCTGAACAACCTAGGTCCAGGGTGCCTCAGGAATCGCACGAATCCTCATAGATCCCATCTCAATCACCGAGATCCACAGGAGTGTTGTTTGCATTCCCCAAGTTCGCGAGAGTCACTTAACAAGAAACGCTTTGGTGCTGTTGGCCCAGTCCTGTGGAACTCTCTGCCACTGGATATTCAGCAGGTGCCTTCTGTGCCAACTGGTAATACACCGGCTGAATTCCTTTCTATTCCTATGCAGGCAATTCAGGACAACAACCTTCCACAATGGTTTTCTGATGGTCTGCATTTAACTTTTTATGACTTTAGAACAGGCATCCCCGAGTCTGCGGCCCTCCAGATGTTTTGGGACTACAATTCCCATCATCCCTGACCACTGGTCCTGCTAGCTAGGGATCATGAGAGTTGTAGTCCCAACACATCTGGAGGGCCGCAGGCTGGGAGATGCCTGCTTTAGAGGATGGTTTTATTGCTGTATCCCGATTTGATGAATTTTTACGAAAGAGCGGAAGGCAAATATTTTCCGAAATAGTGTGGTACCTCTGGTTGCAAACGGGATCCATTCCGGAGGCCCGTTTGCAACCTGAACAGAACGCAGTCCGCATCTGCGCATGCACGGGTCACGATTCGCCGCTTATCCGCATGCTCGTGATGTCGTTTTGCACGCATGCAACGAAACCCGGAAGTAACCGGTTCCGTTACTTCCGGGTCGCCACGGGACGCAACCTGGAAACGCTCCACCTGAAGCAAGCGTAACATGAGGTATGGCTGTAAATAAGTACACTTGCTCCAACGATGTTGCAAGTGGCCCTGATTAATGAGAGAGTGGAGATTCAGGAAGCAAAAAACTTTATTTTGGGGTGGGTGAGAGAGAGAGCTGCCGCGTGGCGCATTATGTACAGCGGGAAAGCGGGGAGAACAACACAAGAAGGGGAGCCGAAGAACCAAATGCGACTGAGTCTGTGTCCCACCGCACACCCCAAACGCCAGTCGTTCCTGCAGAAGGTTTGCGGCAAAGAGTTCTCTGGCGGAGGCGGAAGATCGGCACAAACGGGTGGCTTGGAGGCAGCCCTCCGATCCGCCTCTTTCGCTGGGAGGAAAGAAAATTCCCAGAATCCTCTGGGCTTAACTGGGACATAACAGCCAGCCAGCCAAGGTAAGTACCGTCCATTCCCAGGTGTGCTCCCCACAGGAGAGGGGTGAAGTTGACTTCCGAAAGGGCCTGCTCAGTCGCTGTCGCTGCCCTCCTCGCTGGACTCGGACGGGGCCTCGCTGGCGCTGGCCTCCCCTTCCTCTTCCTCCTCCTCCTCGTGGTTGGAGCGGTCCTCGCTGCCGCTCTGGAGGGGGCTCTGGCTGCTGGCGCGGCGCTGCTGGCGCCGGCCACCCCCTTCCTCGTCTTCCTCCTCCTCGTCGTCCTCCTCGCTGCCGCTCTCGCCTTCGTCGCGCTGGCCCCCCTCCTGCTCTGAGTCCTCGTCCTCGTCGTCGTCGCTGCCGAAGATCTCCTCCTTGTCTCGGGCTGCCCGCTCGTCCTCCTCGCTCTCCTCGGCCGGAGCCCCCTCGCCTTCGCTGGCCTCCCGTTCGCTCTCGCTGGCCGAGCGCCCTTCCTCCTCCTCCTCGCCCTCCTCCGCCTCGCTGGCCTCCTTCTCGCTCTCGCTGCCTTTCTCCGGCTCCTCGTCTAGGGCGAGTGGAAAAAGGAGAGAGGTGAGCACATGGAGGGCAGGGGGAAAAAGGGGGAAAGCTTGGCTTTTCAGGGGGACCGATTGCGTTTCTCTCGAAGGGGCTCAAGGTGGCAGTACGTGACTCTTCCCCCTCATTTAATCCAACAACAACCCTTTGAGGTAGGGTAAGGGCAGAGAGAGAGGCAGTGGCTACTCCCCCACCCCCCGCGGGGGCCATAGGGTAAGCTTCATGGGCAACTGGTAGGATTTGAACCCTGCTCTCTCCATGCCCAATGCTCTAGCTCAGCCTTTCTCAACCTGTGGGTCCCCAGATGTTGTTGAACTACAACTCCCATCACCCCTAGCTAGCAAGGCCAGAGCTCAGGGATGATGGGAGTTGTAGTCCAACAACATCTGGGGACCCTAAAGCGGGAGGACGGGCTGGGAACATCCGTTTATTATCTTTTAAATAGTTTTTTATTAAGTTGTACAGTTTTATATTCAACACACTCATTTTTATCACAAAAAGTATATATAAATCCCTTTCCCCTCGCCCATGTCTTCCCTCAACTTCCTCTTCTGGTTCCTTATTTACTTCTCCTGCCTGTTTTATTCAACCTTAATTTTATAATCTTTTAATTTGATATTGTTACAATCTTATCGTTTTGTACCATACTTTTCCATATTACATCTTGCCCTTTATTATTTCCCCACTATTACATCTTGACTTTCAGGCTCGTTTTCTTAATTGTTAAGTGTTTACTCAAACCCTGCTAGTGAGTCCACTTCTTCACAATATTTCTGTAAACACAACATACAGCGGACGCTCGGGTTGCGAACGTGATCCGTGCAGGATGCATGTTCGCAACCCACAGTGGCGCGTCTGCGCACGCACGTTGTGATTTGGCGCCTCTGCACATGTACAAAGTGCAATTTTGTGCTTCTGCGCATGTGCAAAGTGCGATTTAGCGCTTCTGCACATGCGCGACCGCCAAAACCCGGAAGTAACCGGTTCCAGTACTTCTGGGTTTTGGCGGTCCGTAACCCCCCAAAAAACACCCTGAAGCATCTGTAACTCAAGGTATGACTGTATACGGTTCCCATCCCTTTAAACGAAGAGGGTCATGATGGAAGGCAGGACCTCCCCCTTTAAGAAACATGGATGCCGCTGCGCCAGCCAATGAGGCAACAGCAATGGAGCTGCTTTGGAATGTTCCACCAGGTACCAAAATGCAGGGGGAGTTCTTTAAAGCAGAGGCTGCAAATTCCGCAATGTGGCCGCCTGGCCACACAGGCATCTTCAGCAGCGAGCAGAGGGGGCACCATGGAGAGATTTTGCCAAGCTGGCACCTACCTGAGCCTTGGGCCTCTTTGCCCAGGTCCATCTCCTCCTCCTCCTCCTCTTCCGGCTCGTGGTTTTCCAGCTGGGCCTTGCGGGCTTCCTGCAGGGGACAGAGCTGGGAGTTAGGGGGCATTTGGGGAAGGAGAACTCGCCCCCCGCTGGCTTCCAGCAACTCCACTGGCCTTCCTGCCAGGGCTGGAGTCAGAGGCAGGTCAGAACAAAGAGGCAGGGCCTTCCACCTAAGTCTATCATATGTGGTGGGAATGTAAGAAAGTAAAAAACTTCTGGGAAATGATACATAATGAGTTGAAAAAGATGTTGGAATATACATTTCTAAAAAAAGCAGAAGCATTTCTACTTGGAGTTATAGGTAAGGATATTAATCGACAGGATGTAAAATTGTTTTTATATGCAACAAGAGTATTGTGAGCCCAGAAATGGAAGCAAGAAGAAATTCTGATGAAAGAAGAATGGCAGACAAAATTAATGGGCTACGCAGAATTGGATTAAATGACAAAAAGGATTCGAAACCTGCCTGACCCGAGATTTACAGAAGATTGGAAGAAATATACGAATTATTTGAAGAGCAACTGTAATCAACAAATTACGCTAGAAGTTTTGTAAGGAGAAATGTACGAAGAGTTACAAAGAAGAGAAAGAAGAGAGATATTAGATATGAGACCTAAGTGTAATAGTGAAAATAAGAAATGTAAATCAAATGAATAGATTGGAAAAAATTCAGATGTGATTGATGGAAGTAAAAAAAAAATGTATAAGATGTAAAAGTACGTTTAGTTATTGTTGAAAATGATTATGTTGAAAAACTAATAAAAAATTTAAAAAGTAAGAAAATAGAGATGGGGTGGAAGCTGAGAGCCAGGATTCCTGGGTCCCCTGGGTCTCTCCACGCCAGCCTTACCTGGGCCTCCAGCTCCTTCTCGTTCATATCTCGGTGCTTCACCACCAGAACGGCGTTGGTTCCCGACTGGACCCCGGCCTTGGCTCGCCGCTTGCTCAGCCGCACTCTGCGACGGGGAGGGAGAGGTTAAGGAGGGAGCAGGGGCCCGACTCCCTCTGCGCATTCACACACGCCCTGGCGGCAGGATACAGCCCTCGGGTGCCGGTGGCATGGTGGCGGCGAGGGGCTGGTTGCATGCCGGGGCCGCCTGCACCGCTTAGCGGGGTCATAGTGGCAGCCAGCAGAGGGAACACAATGGGGTATCTCTGGGGAAGCCCTTATTTCATAAATTCAAATTATTGGGAGGGACCCCCAAAGGTCATCCAGCCCACCCCGTGCCACGCAGGACTTACAGCTCAGATGCAACATGTACTGGAGGGAAAGGAGTAAGAAGAGGTTGCTGGATCAGGCCCATCTAGTCTCACAGTGGCCAAATACCCCAACCATATGTCAGGAGTGCTCTGGTGGTGTTTCCTGCTTGGCAGGGGGTTGGACTCGATGGCCCTTGTGGCCTCTTCCAACTCTATGATTCTAAGTCTAGATAGACTGCCTCTGGACCTGGAGGTTCCATGAGATCCTAACGTGCCATTATGGGAAAGCCGCAAGCAGGATTTGAGTACAGTAGCAACTCTCCCCTCCTGCCATTTCCAGAAACTGGCGTTCAGAAGCATTTACCGCCTCTGACCAGGGAAGCAGAGGCCCTATACGGCCTAGGACCCTCGTACCTACACGACCGCCTCTCCTGGTACGTCCCATGGAGGACCTTATAGTCTTCAAACAAAAACATCTTGGAGGTCCCGGGCCACAGGGAGGTTAGGCTGGCCTCAACCAGAGCCAGGGCCTTTTCGGATATGGCCCCGATCTGGTGGAACGCTCTGTCACAAGAGACTAGGGCCCTGCGGGACTTGACATATTTCCGCAGGGCAAGACAGAGCTGTTCCGTCTGACCTTTGGGCCAAGACACAGCCTGACCCCCTCCTTTGGTGATCCTCATAAAACTCTAGCCCAATGATTGCCATTAATTTGATTCTGAATTGATTTTAAAATGAATTGATTTTAGAATGCTGTGTTACTTTTATTGTTGTTAGCCGCTCTGAGCCCGGCTTCGGATGGGGAGGACGGGATATAAATAAAAAAAATATTATTATTATAGCTATCATGGCAAGTAGCCACCGATATCTTTCTCTTCCTTCATCATTTGTTTTTGTTTTGCTTTTGTCTTTGTTTTCGTTATCTATTTTGTGCTTCCCTTTTGCATTTTTACGCCACAAACTTTCATCTTCAGATGAAAGGCAGTATACAAAGGGAGCAAACAAGAAACAAGAAATACATAAATAAAAGTGCCTAATCCTGTTTGAAAGCCGTCTTCGTTGGTGGCCATCCCTGTCTCCTGTGGCAGGGAGTTCCACAGGTTAACCATGTGCTCAGTGGAGAAAGGAAAAAGGCTGGGCGGCTGCAGCTGGCCATAGCACCATCACCAACACCGTGCCCCCCAATAGCCCCAGAACCTTTTACTTGGAGGCCTCCCTGGCCACCAGCACACTCCCCCCCCAAAAGGCTTCACTTTCTCCCTCTGCCTCACCTGGTCTCCAGTTCGTTGTAATAGACTCCGTCGCCCTCCCGGAAGATGAAGAAGTAGTTTTCCTCGTAGCCCTTGCTGGCTTTGTTCTTGACGTTCCAGTTGTATTCCCGGGCGATCTTGTACTCATACCTGGAGGAGAAGGATAGAAAGAAAAGGGTGAGGGCTTTGGTGCAGCCCCATATTCATTCCGAGGTGTTCTCCTGTCCCCTTCCAATAATCCCATCGGCTGAGAGGGCAAACGGTTCTAGCCAGGCTCATTCAAAATGTAAGCACAGAACTGTAATCTAGTCCAACGCAGGAATCACAGCTGAATTCTCAAAGCATTGCCATCCAATCTCTTGTTTAAAAACCTCCAAGGAAGGAGAATCGGAGGCCGTTCTTCTGCTGAACAGCCCTTGCTGTCAGAAGGTCCTCCCCAAGGTTGGTGGTGTTATCGCTTTTAGTGTTCTTTGATTCCTTTAGGCAGCAATCCTTGGATGTCAAAGTGATTAGAGAACTGGGCCAAAACAAACAAGATGAATTTTAACAGGGAGAAATGTAAAGTATTGCACTTGGGCAAAAAAAATGAGAGGCACAAATACAAGATGGGTGACACCTGGCTTGAGAGCAGTACATGTGAAAAGGATCTAGGAGTCTTGGTTGACCACAAACTTGAGATGAGCCAACAGTGTGACGCGGCAGCTAAAAAAGCCCATGCAATTCTGGGCTGCATCAATAGGAGTATAGCATCTAGTTCAAGGGAAGTAATAGTGCCACTGTATTCTGCTCTGGTCAGACCTCACCTGGAGTACTGTGTCCAGTTCTGGGCACCACAGTTCAAGAAGGACACTGACAAACTGGAACGTGTCCAGAGGAGGGCAACCAAAATGGTCAAAGGCCTGGAAACGATGCCTTAAGAGAGGCTAAGGGAGCTGGGCATGTTTAGCCTGGAGAAGAGGAGGTTAAGGGGTGATATGATAGCCATGTTCAAATATATAAAAGGATGTCACATAGAGGAGGGAGAAAGGTTGTTTTCTGCTGCTCCAGAGAAGCGGACATGGAGCAATGGATCCAAACTACAAGAAAGAAGATTCCACCTAAACATTAGGAAGAACTTCCTGACAGCAAGAGCTGTTTGACAGTGGAATTTGCTGCCAAGGAGTGTGGTGGAGTCTCCTTCTTTGGAGGTCTTTAAGCAGAGGCTTGACAACCATATGTCAGGAGTGCTCTGATGGTGTTTCCTGCTTGGCAGGGGGTTGGACTCGATGGCCCTTGGGGTCTCTTCCAGCTCTATGATTCTATGATGGCAACACAAATTTACCGTATTTTTTGCTCTATAAGACTCACTTTTTCCCTCCTAAAAAGTAAGGGGAGATGTGTGTGCGTCTTATGGAGCGAATGCAGGCTGCGCCGCTATCCCAGAAGCCAGAACAGCAAGAGGGATTGCTGCTTTCGCTGCGCAGCGATCCCTCTTGCTGTTCTGGCTTCTGAGATTCAGAATATTTTTTTCCTTGTTTTCCTCCTCCAAAAACTAGGTGCGTCTTGTGGTCTGGTATAGAGAGAAAACTATGGTACATAGAAAGAGAGAATGATGACATTGGCGCGGTTGCTTCTTCTAAGGGTCGGGTGCAATTGGTATCTGCACCGTCAAAGAGTTTTGCTGAAAGGTCTTGGCCCAAGACTCCACTTGTCGGAAGGACAGCGGACATAAATCCAGCAGCATTCCAGCCTGTCAGGGAGGTTCTAGGAAATTTGAACAGGCCTTTAACAACAACAAAGAGCAACTTCCCAAAAGGAAAAAAAAAGTCTTCTATGAAAAAGGCTACTGAAACTGCAAACAGAGTTGAAAGCAGCAGCATGGTTACTGAAGACTATCCAGAAATCGAGAACCTCTTTTCCTATGATCCTTTAGACTTTGAGAGTTTTGAAGTTCACGAAGACCACAGGCTGAGCCACACGCCCCTGCCTGGAGTTCCTCTGATGTTACAGTGGTGCCCCGCAAGACGAATGCCTCGCAAGATGGAAAACCCGCTAGATGAAAGGGCTTTCCGTTTTGGAGGTGCTTCGCAAAACGAATTTCCTATGGGCTTGCTTCGCAAGACGAAAATGTCTTGTGAGTTCCTCCCCCCCCCCTTTTTCCCCAAGCTGCTAAGCCGCTTATCAGCTGATCCGCTAAGCCGCTTATCAGCTGATCCGCTAAGCCGCTAATAGCGCTAATCCGCTAATGGGCTTGCTTCGCAAGACGAAGAGACTCGCGGAACGGATTCTTTTCGTCTTGCGAGGCACCACTGTATTTGAAAATGCCTCTGACAGATTTGCAAGCACAATCTCTGTACCTGCAAAAGAGCCTTCCATTTCATGGGGCTATGATACCCTGCAGTCCACTCTAGACTTCCTGGCCACTTTGGATGAAATAATAATTGACCTTTTCCCCTCCCTTATAATTTGTAAACAGGCTTATCTCTTTTTAAGATGAATTTTGAGCAAACAAGTCCCCGCATGAAAAAGGTAGTGTGTCAGGGAGACGGCTTGGGCAGGAAACACGCCTGACATGCTGGTTTTCCAAGCGCGGGGATTTTTTTTTAAAAAAGTTTCCCTGTAATGTTTAGCTTTCTTAACCAGACAACACGTGCGCCCTCCCAGTTGGCACACGTACACATCCTCGGGAGCGTAGTCCATCTCTTCGTCTTGGTCCCGTTTGCGTTTGCGCATCGTGTCGTCCACAGGGAGGAAGTAGGCCACAAACTGGTTCCCTTCCTCGTCCATCATGCCCCTGGAGTGGGGGGTGGGGGAAAGAGAGAGAGAGAGAGAGAGAGAGAGAGAGGAAGGAAGGAAGGAAGGTTATCTCTTGCATGGAATCCAGTAGCAAACCAGTTTGTCATGGAGAGACTGGAGTTTGGTGCATAGCTGTCAAATTACAGATTTGAAAATAAGGGACCACCAACCTTGAAAATAAGGGATCAGCAGCCAAAAATAAGGGATTTTCCAAGGGGCACAGGTATGTTCAACTTCTGAGCCCCTCCGAGCCAAAGGCAGAAAGCCCAGCCAGCAGCCAGACGAAGCCTCAAGCGGTGGTTCCACAGCGCAGCAACCCGGCAAAGGGGATGCAGCAAGGAAAACCACCGTCACCTCTCCGCTGGGAAGCGCTGAGCAAAGGCGAGTCCCCAGGCAACGCAGCCGATTTGATGGGCACAAGGCATGCAAGCTCCACCCCCCCAGTCGTTCTTAGACTCCTTATTGGGTGAGCAACGCAGCCAAGCAACCCAGTTGGAGCCTCCCTCCTCCCTGGCCGGCAGGGAGGGAGGGAGGAAGAGGAGCTGCTTCCTTTGAAACCCGGGAAATTTAAGGGACATCATCAATAAGGGACAGCAGCGGGACACGGCGCTGGGATAAGGGACTTTCCCGCCAAATAAGGGACAGTTGACAGCTATGGTTTGGTGGCAGGACACCTGCCCAGCATGCAGAAGGCCTCAGGTTCAACCCCCAGCACAGCTTCTCCAAGTGAGGCTTGGAATAATTCCCGTCTCCCGTGAAGAGAGCTGCTTTTCCTTACCTAATCATGGCCTGGGACATCATCTCGAGGGCGGCTGACCCACTGGTGTCCTTGGGTGCTGGGTCAGAGTCGAAGATGACCTGGGCGCAGGGGTTGATCCACATCTGGCAAAGGGCGGAAGAAGAACAGCTTACGGCACGGCAAGAACCCCACACAGCTGGCAGGGCCTAGAAGTGCCTCATCCCCACCCCTCCAGGACATAGCTGTCAACGTTTCCCATTTTTAAGGGAACTTCCCTTATTCCGAATAGGATTCCTCGCAAGAAAAGGGAAAAGTTGACAGCTATGCTCCAGGGTTCGCCCCAAACGGGCCTGACTGTGCGGTCCGAGGAGAATAAATGAGGGGCTTCTGCGTGGAAAAACAGGGAGTGGATGCGAGAACCAGGGCGAAGGGGCTCTGTGACTACTACTCCACCCCCTGAGTCTTACTCTCCTCTTAGGCAGAGAGGCCCTGATTAAGACCTTTATATCCCCAAAGCACTTAAAATATTTTGCTGCCCCCATATCTATCTAACCCCAAATATATGCAATTATAAACCACAAGATAATATTTTATTTCTGGAAACGAGACAAAACCCACGGCAACATGGAAAATAATGTTCATTTTTGTATACAGTTCTACCTTGGTTGCCAAACGCCTTGGAACTCATACGTTTCAGCTCCCGAATGATCGAAAACCAGAAGTGAGCATTCCGGTTTTCGAATGATTTTCAGAAGCCGAACATCCGGCGCGGCTTCTGATTGGCTGCAGGATGCAAGAAGCCACGTCTTGGTTTTCGAACAGTTCCGGAAGTCGAACAAGACTCCCGGGACGCATTCTGTCTGAGAACCAAGGTACATCTGTACTTCCGCTTTATTTGTATCCAAAAAGTTTTCCCCTACTTTTTCCAAATGCAAAGTCTTTGATCAGATCCTCAAAACCAATCCTGCTTCTATACTTAATGGACATAAGGCATCCCTCCTGCCTTGTTGCATAGTTGTTCTGTTGGGATCTTTAATATACTTCGGCTGAGAAAAGGAACGCCCACCTGAGCAATCTGTGACCACTAAATGTTAAAAATCCGGCCTAAATAAGTGCTCGGTGGTTCATCCATCTTTGCCAAGAGCCCACCACCTCTCTAATCTCGCTCTCCCTGCCTCCGGACCCTTCGCAAATGAACAGGAAATGAAGCTTCGCAGCCGAAAAACCATAGGAACAGAGCAGGTAGAGAGAGGCCTAGTGGCGAGAGCAGGGCTGCTATATACAAAGCCCCAAACATCTTAGACCCACCTGCCCCCATACATAGTTAAAGGATTGAGTCCTAAGTGCTGGCACTGCGGTCAAGAGTTAGGGGTATATGCGCATACCATATTTTTCGCTCTATAAGACGCACCAGACCACAAGACGCACTTAGGTTTTGGAGGAGGAAAACAGGAAAAAAAAATATTCTGAATCTCAGAAGCCAAAACAGCAAGAGGGATCACTGGGCAGCGAAAGCAGCAATCCCTCTTGCTGTTCTGGCTTCTGGGATAGCTGCACAGCCTGCATTCACTCCATAAGACGCACACACATTTCCCCTTACTTTTCAGGAGGGAAAAAGTGAGTCTTATAGAGCAAAAAATACGGTATATAGAGAAATGCTTATCTCAGGAATACTGAGGAATAGTAAAATAGAAAGAAAAGAGCAAGATTGGTATAAAATTATGATCTTAGCTGGCAGAATCCGAAACCAGGGAGAAGAGTCGGTAGAAGAAGATTGGAAGAAATTTAAAGACTATCTACAGAAACATTGTAAAACTAAGGAATGTTAGAAGGATGCTGAAATGAAGTTATGTGGTTTTAGCAGTAATGTTATAAAGGATTAAGTAAAAATGGATTGTCAACAGGTCAGAATGTAAGTTACAATATATTAAGATAAATTATTAAGATTAAAACAAAGATGGAAAGGATTTGCTGAAATAACTAATTGAACTAGAATACAAAAAAGAGAGGTGTGAGGAGGATTGACTTGTTTTTAATTGTTTTAATTTTTTTGTATTTTGTATTTTCTGTTTTTCTTTTTCTCTTTTTTATTTTTGTAATTTTTTGAAACTTTAATAAATATTATTTTTTTAAAAAAAGGAATAAAGGCACATGGAAGTGAAAAAAATAAAAAAATAAAATTATGATCTTAGCTGGTATGCTTGTTATTGCACCAGGATGGAAAGAAAAGGATAAATGGACAATGGAAAAATGGAATGACTATGGTTTTGAACATATACAATCTGATGTATTTGAAGAGGTAATGAGGGAAGAAACAAGGGATAACAAAGGTCAAAAGATTTTGAATAAATGGGCAAGTTATAGGAATTGGATAGCACAGGGGGGAGCCAACCGAAGCATCCAAATTAGAATGATTAATCTGTGCACATGGTTAAAGATTTGAAGAGAGAACAAGGGGAGGGAGGAAGGGAGAGGGAAAAATTAGGATAAATGAATAGGGACAAAAGAATATACTGTTATGCATAACTAATGGAGGATGATTTTGATGTATGTTATAGTTAGATTTTTGACTGATTTTTTTGTGTTATTCGATGTCCCTGGAGGAAAGAGTGATTATAAAGAATAATAATAATCAAAATAAAATAATCCAACTGTCCCTTCTTTCGATCTCACCTTGAAGTCAGGGAAGACAGGCATGACCTCCACCGGTGTGACCCGAGGCTTGCTGTAGTGCTGAGCGATCTGGAGGTAGAATTTGGAAGTGAGAAATGTGGGTGAGGCCAGCGGAGGCAAGGACACCAATAAGCTTCTCAGAACTGCGCCCCCAAATCCCCGAAAAGCATTGTCCTCCCAAAGGGACACAGCAAATATATTTATGCTGCTGCTCACCTCTGCATTTCCTGGCTAGGTGAGCAGCTTCAAGCTCTGAGTATTGTGTTTTAATATTAATAGTATTAATTAATATTATTTAATATTAATAGTATTGTGGGTTAAACCACAGAGCCTAGGACCTGCCGATCAGAAGGTTGGCGGTTTGAATCCCCACAACGGGGTGAGATCCCATTGCTCGGTCCCTGCTCCTGCCAACCTAGCAGTTCGAAAGCGCGTTAAAGTGCCAGTAGATAAATAGGTACTGCTCCGGCGGGAAGGTAAACGGTGTTTCTGTGTGCTGCTCTGGTTCACCAGAAGCGGCTTAGTCCTGCTGGCCTCATGAACCGGAAGCTGTACGCCAGCTTCCTCGGACAATAAATCGAGATGAGCACCGCAACCCCAGAGTCGGCCACGACGGGACCTAATGGTCAGGGGTCCCTTTACCTATTGTGTTTTAATACTTAACCCGCCCTGGAACCTCAGGATGAGTCCATCAATCTGTCAATTATCATCATCCCCTTTACAAAAGTGAGAGGACAGCGGTTTCACTTCCCAAAAAAAGGAACCACCCCGGGCAGCTCACCGACTTCTGAGCATCCTCAAAGGTCTTCTCGATGGCCGCAATCTGGCTATCTCTGTCCTTGTAGATCTCTTCCTCTGTGAACTGTTGCTTGACAGACACGCCAATCCTGATTGAGAACCAGGAAAGAAATATGTATCAGAAAGGAGTCGTTTACCCAGGTAAAGGAAGGCCACAGCGGTCCTCTGGAGGAACTGTGGGAAACTGGCTGAAACAGATCTCTGGAAGCTTTGAAAGCCTGGTCCAGAAACTCAAAGATTTATCACGTTCGTCACTATTGTTTTTTTATGTTGAAACAGCAGCTTTTAAAAATATGTTTAATTTCTACTCACTTAACCTCCGGCTTCTCGTTGGAGACGCCGTAGCGGTTGAACTCTGTGGAGATGTATTCAGTCTTCCTCATCCATGGCACCACCTTGGCATGCTGCTGGGATCTGTAAAGAGAAAGAGATTTTTATTTTTTTTTAGGAAGAATCCCCGTCTCTTGTCTCCCTCCAGAGGCATTTCTGAGTACTGCAAGCCTCCAATTCCCACAGCCACGTTCCCAGCCCTCAAGATGGTCTGCAACACCTGTGAGAAAGACCTAGGAAGGAAAAGCTGCTGGGTTATCCTTGGCCACTCCTACTGGCAACAGAAATGTACAAGTTGCTTCATTTCACTGAGCTACTTCATAGGACTTCTTCAGTACTGGCCCCGACTTGGTGGAAGGCTCTGTCACAAGAGACCAGGGCCCTGTGGGACTTGACATCTTTCTGCAGGGCCTGCAAGACAGAGCTGTTCCGCCTGGCCTTTGGCTTGGACTCAGTCTGACCCTTAGGTTTCCCTCCCCTTATGGTTTTGATCTATGGGCTAATATTAAAACGAGGCTGCATTTTAAATTGTATTTTAACCTGTAGTTTAAATTGGTCCCCCCCCATTATGTTTTTACTGTAATTTTACTGGTGTTAGCCACCCTGAGCCCAGCTCTGTCTGGGGAGGGCAGGGTATAAATAAATTTTATTACTATTATTATTATTGGCAATGAAGAGCCCTCCTGCTGTGCAACAGGTCAGTGCAACTGGCTGTTAACCAGAAGGTTGGTGGTTCCAGCCCACCCAGGGATGCTTGCGGACAGAATTCCTGCATTGCAGGGGGTTGAGCCAGATGACCCTCAGGGTTCCCTTCCAACTCTAGAATTCTATGATTCTAAGAGTATTTTTCCCACCTAATATATACTGTATTTTTTGCTCCATAAGACACACTTTTTTCTTCCTAAAATTAAGGGGAAATGTCTGTGTGTCTTATGGTGTGCATGTGTGGTCCCTGGAGCCAAATTGCCCAGGGGAGAAAAGCAGATCATGCTTCTTTTTTTTTTAAAGAGGGAAGTGGGTGTTCAAACAAAGCCGCTGATGGGCAAGCGATCGGAAGCGAGATAAGGGACACAACGGAGAGCAGAAAAGGCTTTTCTCGCAGGCGCCTGCAGTTGGAAGGAGTGCTTTCGGGTTTAGAATCCCGGCCCGGGTGAAAACCATTACCTCTTGGAACTGGTTGGCGCTTGGATCTCTTCCTCCAGCAACTTCTCGTCGGCGGGATCTAGAAGAACTGCAAGAAGCCAAAGAAGGTGCAGCAGTGGTTAGAGGCCGAAGGCTGTTACCCCTTATTTACACACCTAGCCTGGTCTAGCTATTTCAGCCAAATCCTGGGGATCCGCCTCTGGCCAGACTTCCTGGAGTTCTGATTGTCTTCAGCACATCCATGAGAGCCTGATGCAGTCACATTAAGATGTACCAATCGTAAAGTGGGCTTTTTTTGCCATGGACATCAACCCAGGCCTTGTGGGGAATTCCTTGCAGACAACCGCAGTGACTGGAGACAGTCAGCTCATGTAATGAGCATAGGAGAAATGACCGCTGGGAGAAGCGAAGAGAGAAGAAACATCATGGTGCATCTGCAGCAGCACAACTGGACGTCTTCAACTGCCCCGGCTGCAACAAAACATGTCTCTCCCATATCGGTCTCTGTAGCCAAAGTAGGTGCTGTAGGTAATTCTTGAACTTCAGGTATCTGAAGAAGTGTGCATGCACACGAAAGCTCATACCAAGAACTAACTTAGTTGGTCTTTAAGGTGCTACTGGAAGGAATTTTTTTTGTTTTGACTATGGCAGACCAAGACGGCTACCTATCTGTAACTGGAACTATGGAAGGCACCACATTGAGCCGCATGAAATGGAAGTCCACCAACCTCACCAAGAAACTTGCACAGGTACAGACTGATATCTTCTTTCTTACTAAATGCAAGGACCTGGACATTATACCCAAGGGTCTTAGAATTAAGAACCCTCTACAATCCACGTATCCCACTGAATATGCAAGAAAACTATGCAACACTTTCTCTAAGAAGCTGCTCAAACATCTGATCAGCGTTCTCTACTCTAAACAGAAGCTAATAAAGGAGGAACTCCTTGTATTGGACAACTCTATCAGGAACCACCAAGCTTGGCAAGAGTTCCAAAAGGAAAAACAAAACATTTACCACTCTCAACTGGAGCTACTGAAAAAACAGAAAAACAAGAAACTCTCTAACCTTTCCAACGGTATCTGAAGAAGTGTGCATGCACACGAAAGCTCATACCAAGAACTAACTTAGTTGGTCTTTAAGGTGCTACTGGAAGGAATTTTTTTTGTTTTGACTATGGCAGACCAACACGGCTACCTATCTGTATCTTGAACTTCGGTTTGACTTCACTCCTCTATTGCCTCCCGAAACAGACGGATGGGCAACCACATTTAAAAACTGGCATCCTAATACACTAAGTATTTGTGTGTGACATCAAGCAGGTTGCGTAATGGGAATCCAAAATGTATCAGTCACATCTCCACAATCGGAACCCACAACTGCCTTATTAAAAAGGTAAAGGACCCCTGGATGGTTAAGTCCAGTCAAAGGCGACTAATGGGTTGCGGTGCTCATCTCGCTTTCAGAGGGAGCCGGCGTTTGTCCGCAGACAGCTTTCCGGGTCATGTGGCCAGCATGACTAAACCGCTTCTGGCGCAACTGTGACGGAAACCAAAGCGCATGGAAATGCCGTTTACCTTCCCACCAGAGAGGTACCTATTTATCTACTTGCACTGGTGAGCTTTCAAACTGCTAGGTTGGCAGGAGCTGGGACCGAGCAACGGGAGTTCACCCCGTCACAGGGATTCGAACCGCCGACCTTCTGATCAGCAACCCCAAGAGGCTGTGTGGTTTAGACTACAGTGCCACCCACGTCGCGCACGGTTATTAGCATTCCCCGGTCCCGCGACTCCTCTCACCGTTGGGGTCGATGCGATATGTATCGGGGTTGATTAGATCTATGGTGACCCCCAGGTCGGGCTCAGTCAGGAGGTCATGTTTGTGCTGCTTCTCGAGAGAGGTGGCTTTGTACTGTACAAACCTGGAAGGTGACAGCAGCAAGAGGCAGGTCAAGCAGCGGAAAATGAATAAGCAGAATTTCAAAGGACGATAATTATTTCAAAATTTACAAGGACAAGCATTTTCCAATTTTGCATGGGTAAGTCATAAAAAAGCCCGCACTGTTCTCCAGCTAAAGGGCAGTTCTAATTATGAGTTTTAATCTGCAAAAATATGCCTCTGAACACTAATTTACAATACGATAATCTTTATTGTCATTGTCCCATACAGAACAACGAAATTGAAAAAAATCTACATCAGACATTCAAAAACCAACAAGCCTGCTATCCCAACTATCCCAGCCTGGTTGACCCCCTAAAAACTCTGATACCCCATAATTAAATACAATATACTCCCACAGAGACTACCTTACACTGTGTTTAGAACTAAAATCGCATTTGGATAGAAACTGTTTCTCAGGCGGCTAGTCCTAGTCTTTATAACCCTGTACCTTCTTCCAGAAGGCAGAAGCTGAAAGAGATTAGTGGGCGCATTCTCCTTTCTCTCTGACACAGGAGAGAATATGAACTGGCAATATGTGGTTTCCACAAAAATAACCATTCTTTCAATCTGCAATCCAATTTAATGGGGGCACCTTTCCAAAATGCTGAATGGATCTTGCCTTTCCATAAATGATGCCTAAAGCAGCTATCAGTAAACTAACAGAAAGAAGGATAAAACTTGGCAATATAAAAATGTGAGCAGATAAAACAGCACCTACTTAAAAGAGATTTTGTAAAATAAAAAAACTATTTTAGCAACTAATGACTGCCCATTCACTTTTGTTTCCTCTGTGTAACTTTTCACATAAGCATTGCACATCTTCTATGATCTATTTTCACATGCAGACTTAAGAGGTCATAACCATTCGACGCTTTGCAGCCTGATAACCTGCAGATTTAACTTCAGAATTAACTCGCCATGCGCTGCAGAAAAGTCAGTCTGGTCTGTTTAAGACCCCGGAGGATCCACTGTGGACGTGCTAATGTGCAGAAAATGACAGCCTCACATCTGAGCCTCTCCTTGCTCACCTGTTCTGGTCAAATGGGTATGTGATGAACTTGGGGTCGAAGGGGATATCGGGGAGACTGTTGCAATACTTGACGCGACACACCACCCCCGACCTGCAGAGGGAAAAGAGAGAAAGGGAGGTGAGACCACTTGCCACGCTCCAAGCAAGAGGTGAGGGATGGCGAGGGGGTGATCCTTACCTCTCAGGAAGCGCCCGGTGGGAGTTGGGCCTGAAGAAAAAGAGAGATGGGGTTACTGATACTTTAGCAGAGAGATGCCGGCACCTAAGAAATGAGACTTGGTGGAATGGTTTAGTCAGAATCTCCTTTTGAATTCATTGGTTCAGGCCCTACCCGCCCCCCCCCCGCCCCCCAGAGCAGGAGGAAACAAGTTTGCACCACCTTCCAGGTGTCAGCCTTTAAGATACAGGTGAAACTCGAAAAATTAGAATATTGTGGAAAAGTTCATTTATTTCAGTAATTGCACTTAAAAGGTGAAACTAATATATGAGATGGACTCATGACATGCAAAGCGAGATATGTCAAGCCTTTATTTGTTATAATTGTGATGATTATGGCATTCATGAAATCAATGAACTTTTCCACAATATTCTAATTTTTCAAGTTTCACCTGTATTTGAAGATGGCCATAGTATCTCCCTCCAGCCTCCTCTTTTCTAAGCTAAACCTACCCAGCTCCTTCGACCGTTCCTCATCAGGCTTGGTTTCCGGACCCTTGATCGTCTTGGTCGCCCCTCTCTGCCCACCTTTCAGCTTGTCCATATTATGAGTGGCATTGTTCCTTACCTGTCTCTCACCCCAAGGTCCCAAGGGGGTTTTCAGCATCAAAACACAGCGTTAAAAGCAGTTTTTGAGACGAATTAAAATGAGACCTAAATACTATTCTTACTTTCTGTTTACTGCTTTATTTCTCACTTTATTCCTCAGTTTTTAACGGAAACGACTCAAAGGGACTTAAGAACCAGGCGCCTGGCAGAGGGACCCAGGAGTCCGGGCTCAGCCCCTCCCCCTCTGAGAACCCTTTGGGGGGGCGGGGGGGGAGAGGGAGCAGGAGACCCCTCCCCACTTCCCCCTCCCCTCTTCCACAGGGGACCCAGGCGTCCGGGAGAGGGCAGTGACGTCACCCCTACCTGTGCCCGGGCTCTTCCCGCTGCGCCTGAGTCTGGATAGTTGGCGCCATCGCGAACCCCCCTCAGGAGCAACAGGCTATGCCAGTCAACGGGGGGCGGGGCTTAATAACTCCGCCGCGGAGCCCGCTGGGAAATGTAGTCCTGGCTGCTTCTTCAAGCCACTTCCGGTCAAAAGGGAAAACGTCGCGGGCTGCTTATGCGCGCGGGAAATCCATTGTTTGGGACCTACAAGTGTGAGGGGAACTGCCATAGCGCGAAATAGCCGCCCTTCCCTCACACAGAAAGGAGCCGTCCCGAATGGCATGTCGGGAAATGGAGTCCTGGTCGCAATGCATTGTGGGGCACATAGCGCCCGCCGCCGCCAATCAGGAGAGTTCTCGTGCGCAATGCATGCCGGGATCCTCCCCTCCCGCGCCTGCGCCCCGCGCTGCATGCCGGGAGAGGTAGTCGAGAGGAACTACGCTGAGGGGGAGTCAAGATGGCGGCGCCTCAGCAGCCGCCTCAAGCGCAGCCGGCGCAGCTGACGCTCCTGCAGGCGCAGGTGGGGCCTCCTTCGGGCGGCGGCGCGGCGGCGGCGGCAGGCGGGCACCCGGGCTCGGCGCAGGCCGCGGCCGGAGCGGCTTCTCTAACGGTCGGCCAGGCTCCCGGCGGGCTCCAGCCTCCCGCGCAGGCGCAGGACTTCGACCCCGTGCAGCGCTTTCGCCTCCTGCTGCCGCAGCTCAAGGAGAGCCTGCAGGTGAGGGGCGGGGCCAGAGAAAGGGGCGGGGCTACTGGGCCGTTCCCGTGGAGACGGAGGGGCGGGGCAAAGCGGGTGGGCGGGGCTTAAGCTCTGTGCGTTTACTTAGGTGGGTTTCTAGTCCCTAAGAGCGGGAACATATGTTTTTTTATTTTATTTTGTCGGTGTACCGTATGTTTCTTTTTTATATATATAAAATTTTTATTAAGATTTCAACAAATTTTTTATCGTAACAAAACAAAAGACATAGAAAACACAACGCAGAACATAGAAAACAAAAAACACATATAAGTTCAATTCTTAATTTCTTATACCTTACTTTCCCGACTTCCTCTTGCCTCCCCTTTCTGTATTCCAATTTCAGATTTATTTCCAGCAAATCCTTCCCTCACTTTTTAGCTTACTTTTAATATTGCTTATTCTCCTTAAATTAACAGTTACCGCTACTAACCACATAATTTCTAATCCCACGTCATTTTAACACTCATTAATTTTGCTATATTTCTTTAGATAGTCCTTGAATTTTCTCCAATCTTCCTCCGCTGTTTCTCTTCCCTGGTTTCGGATTCTGCTCGTCATCTCTGCCAAACCCAGGTGTACCGTATTTTTCATCCCGTAGGACTCTCCGTCCCATAGGACGCACCTAGTTTTTTGGGGGGGGAATAAAGGGAAAAAAAATTCCTTTATTTCCCCCCAAAAGCAGGTCGGGGAAACCGAACCAGGTCGAGGAACACGGGATGGCGGCACTGCGCCTCCCTGCTGTCCCCCGAGCTTGTGGGGCTGGCCGATGTCTGCCCGGCGCGAGGGGCGCTCTGCTTCAGGGCGCCCCGCGCGCCGGGCGGCAGGCTGCTATCCACAGTGTGGGGAGCCCTGCGGGGAACTCCTGCAGGGCTCCCCATGCTGTGTATGTCTGTCCTGCGCGTGGGGCGCTCTGCTTCAGGGCACCCCGCCCGCCGGGCGGCCGGCTGCTATCCGCAGCGTGGGCTGCCTAGGCTGTGGATGTGTTCCCGAAGCGCCAGGCACTCTGCTTTCAGGGCGCCCGACGCTCTGGGAAGCAGGCTGCTATCCGCAACCTAGACAGCCCTGCGGGAACTCCCACAGGGCTGCCTAGGGTGCGGATGTGTTCCCGAAGCCTGGAGAGCGAGAGGGGTCGGTGCGCACTGACCCCTCTCGCTCTCCACGCTTCAGCGAAAGCCTGCATTCGCCCCATAGGACACACCCAGATTTCCCCTTCATTTTTGGAGGGGGAAAAGTGCGTCCTATAGAGCGAAAAATACGGTATATACTACAATGTTGGGTTGAAATAAACGACAGACGAATGGCAAGTGTCATATGGGAGGCATCTCTCGAGCAAGTCTCGGGGAGTCCCTTTTATTGAATATTACAGCATTGCCACATATGTGCTTGTTGCTGATTGGTTAACACAAATACAATGCAAAGGTTGCATATAAGCATTAATCATCAATAGATTAAAGGTTGGGAAAGGGAACACAGAATTGGACAGGCGTGAAAACCTCCTTATTAGACTATTACTAGTGATTGATATAGAAAGACTTAAACTATTACTAGTGATTGATATAGCATTCATCCGTACATGTGGTCAACCATGCATTAAGAACAGGTCTGGGTACAATGTTTTCATGAACTTAATGTGAACTGAACATTCAGCTTAGAGCGGTTTGCCAGAGTCATGTGCAGAAGCAAAACTTCCCATCACTACATTTTTTTAGATTTGCCTTGAGACAGTCTTTAAACCTCTTTTGTTGACCACCCGCATTACGCTTTCCATTTTTAAGTTCGGAATAGAGAACCGTATTTTTTGCTCTATAAGACTCACTTTTCCCCTCCTAAAAAGTAAGGGGAAATGTGTGTGCGTCTTATGGAGTGAATGCAGGCTGCACAGCTATCCCAGAAGCCAGAACAGCAAGAAGAATTGCTGCTTTCGCTGCGCAGCGATCCCTCTTGCTGTTCTGGCTTATGAGATTCAGAATATTTTTTTCTTGTTTTCCTCCTCCAAAAACTAGGTGCGTCTTGTGGTCTGGTGCGTCTTATAGAGTGAAAAATACGGTAGTTGCTTTGGAAGACAATCATCAGGCATCCGCACAACGCGACCAGTCCAGTGAAGTTGATGTTGAAGAATCATTGCTCCAACACTTGTGATCTTTGCTTTTTCCAGTACAGTGATACCTCGGGTTAAGTACTTAATTCGTTCCGGAGGTCTGTGCTGAACCTGAAACTGTGCTTAACCTGAAGCACCACTTTAACTAATGGGGCTTCCTGCTGCTGCTGCCGCACTGCCAGAGCACGATTTCTGTTCTCATCCTGAAGCAAAGTTCATAACCCAAGGTACTATTTCTGGGTTAGCAGAGTCTGTAACCTGAAGCGTCTGTAACCCGAGGTACCACTGTACACTGGTATTAGTTTGCCCGTCTTCCCAAGTGATGTGTCAAATTTTTCGGAGACACCGTTGGTGGAAACTTAGGCTAGCCTGAGCGGGGCAGTCACTGCCGGTCACTGCCGGTCATCTTCATTGCTTAGTGGGGGATTTGAGCCCTCTCCTGAGTCCATCACACCACACTGGTTCTTCAAATGTGGGGCAGGTAGGGCAGCGTGAAATGCAATGGCTGTTGTGAGCTGATAGCCCAGCGAGGCCCTTCTGTTCTCCCTCCCCAGTTCCAAAGCCAACTACCTACATCTTCTCTTCCAGACCGCTTGACCTAAGCTGCAGAGCAGCTAGCTGCCCACCTTTGAGAAACCGCAGCTCTAACCCCTAGGCATCGCTCCCCTCTTGGGAACTGAGGCAAGCTCCTCCTGCCTCCCCTGCTCCGGTCTCTCTTCCACAGCCCTCCCTTCCCTTTCTGTTTCGCAAACATGTGGTTTCGCTTTTTGCTTTGTTTTTCCCGGAAAGCCCTTTGCCGAGTCAGACTTTTTTTATTTTTATCTTTATCCCCGCGTTTTGAAACGACTCTTGGCTCTTTCCGAAAGAATGAAGCGTCAGTCCTTGGCCCAAATATATGAATTGCTGAAGCGGTAACTTTTTTCCTCCCCTCCTTTGGTCTGTGTGGCGCGGGGGCGAAGAGAGCCGGAGGAACAAAAAAACCAGGAGTCCAGTGGTGGGGAAGGGATGCTTCACCGCCCCCAGGGCTCGTGTCCAAGGCTTCTGGTAAATGAATCAGCGTGGCAGGATGAGCCCCCGGGGGTGGGGTGAGGGCACCTTTATCCCTGTGTCAATATCCCTAGAACGAGAAACGGAACAGGCTTCGGCTTGGACCCGGAGGCATCGGCAGGCAGGTTTCCAGGATTGGGTGGTTTTGTGTGTGTTTTGTTTTGATACCTTTGAGCTTGCCCTCGCGTTTCCTGACCACGTGAGGTCCTGGAAACGAAACCGCAGCTCTCGGAATCGCTGCTTGCTCCCAGCCAGCTATTTCTGACTCGCTGTGGCCTTGGGGTAGAATTTAATGTGCCCTGGGGCTCGGTTTCTGTGGAACATAATAGGAAGCTGCGTAATAATAAAAACATTTCCTTTTTTAAAAAAAAACATTTTTATTTGGTTTTACAAATATAAATTTATAACCATACCAAATACACATCCGTATAAAGAGATTACAGTGGCACCTCGGGTTAAGAACGTAATTCATTCCGGAGGTCTGTTCTTAACCTGAAACTGTTCTGAAGCACCACTTTAGCTAATGGGGCCACACGATTTCTGTTCTCATCCTGAAGCAAAGTTCTTAACCTGAGGCACTATTTCTGGGTTAGCAGAGTCTGTAAACTGAAGCGTCTGTAACCTGAAGATTCAGAGTACAATCTCGAGACTTCCCCCATCCCCTCCATGGGTCCTCGTGTCAACATTTTCAACTGCATATTATTTCGTAATCTCTACTTTATATCTATCCATATTGTCCATAGTATTTGTTACATTACGAGCAAGATTAAAACCCTGCTCGCATTTTCATCTGCTTACAGTGGTCTCCTAAATAAATTAGAAACTTTTCTCATTCTTTCTTGGAAGTTTTTCTCTTCTTGGTCCCTGAGCTTTCCGGTCAGTTTTGCCATTTCAGCATAGTCTAACAGTTTGGTTTGCCATTCCTCTCTGGGCTATTAGCATCCATGCTGCAGTTGTTACATACATATAATAAAAAGATATCCAAAAGGAATAAGCAGGTGCCCAAATGAAAGGATTGGGGACAACTGGCTTGGCAGCAGGGCTTGCCAAAAGGATTGGGCAGGGGTATGGTCTTAGTAGATTGCACGCTTAGCATGAACCAACACTGTGATGCAGCAGCGATAAAAAGGAAATGCAATTCTAGGCTGCATCAGCAGAAGCCTGTTTTTGTTTAGTTGTTTAGTCGTTTAGTGGTGTCCGACTCTTCGTGACCCCCTGGACCAGAGCATTCCTTCAGAATGGAGAGGTTTGATCTTCTTGCAGTCCATGGGACTCTCCAGAGTCTCCCCCAGCACCAGAATTCCAAAGCATCCATTCTTCGGCGATCAGCCTTCTTTATGGTCCAGCTTTCACTTCAGTACATCACTACTGGCAAAACCATAGCTTGAACTATACGGATTTTTGTCGGCAAGGTGATGTCTCTGCTTTTTAAGATGCTGTCTAGGTTTGTCATCGCCTTTCTCCCAAGGAGCAGGCGTCTTTTAATTTTGTGACTGCTGTCGCCATCTGCAGTGATCATGGAGCCCAAGAAAGTAAAATCTCTCACTGCCTCCATTTCTTCCCCTTCTATTTGCCAGGAGGTGATGGGCCCAGTGGCCATGATCTTCGTTTTTTTGATGTTGAGCTTCAGACCATATTTTGCGCTCTCCTCTTTCACCCTCAATAAAAGGTTCAGATTAATGGGTGTCCTGTTGTATTTTAATGTTGTGAACTGCCCTGAGATCTATGGATGAAGGGCAGTATACAGAAATAATAATAATAATAATAATAATAATAATAATAATAATGATGATGATGATGATGATGATGTCAACACACTCTGTTCTGCTCTTGTCAGACCCTACCCGGGAGTCCAGTGGTGCTGCTGAGAACCTGTGGCCCTCCAGATGTTGCTCCCATCCACCCATGCCGTTTGCCACGCGGGGTGTTGGGGGTCCAGCCAAAATAGCCACTCTTTGTTCCAATAAACACCCTCTCAGGCTGCTGTCACAGAGCCACTGAGCAGGTGGCTAGGCCCACAGCCTTAATTCATTCCCAATTAGCGGTTTGGTTATCTAACCATCTTGATTCCCAGCGTCACAGAGCCGCTGAGAAGTTGCCAGGCAAACTGCCCTTTCGAGCCCAGATCAGGCGTTTGGTCTCAAAAACGTGCTTGTTTGCTTCATGCTAAAACCAATACTTTGCACCGTTTTAAGAAATCACTAGCGTATGGTACGATGATATTTGCACACCTGGCCAGGCTCCAGAGGGGTGTGCGTGTGGGTCTTTGGTAGATATGCCCTCTTCCTGCCACAGCTGTCTATCGCCCCCGATTTGTAATCTGATATACTGTACTCTCTGCCTCTTCCGTTTGCAGAGTTTGATGAAAGTGGCTGCCCAGAATTTCATCCAGAACACCAACATCGACAGTGGACAGTGAGTTTTTGCCCCTACCCCCTTGCCCTGCTTCTTCCTCCCCTCACCCTCTCCCCTAAATGCAAATCAAAGATCGGCTTTCCTCTCCTTCTAGGAAAAGCAACGACGGCCCCGTGCAGAGAGTGGACAAGAGCCTCGAGGAATTCTACGCCTTGTGTGACCAGCTGGAGTTGTGCCTGGTGAGTGTCCCAAGAATGTCCCATATTGGCAGCAGGATCAGGCCTTATGAAACGCTCCCTCCTTTTTCTTTTGCACAGCACATCATTAATTGGCGAGATTCATCGCCGCAAGTTCATTCGCTTGGGAGCACTGAAAGACAAATAAACAGGCACGTACAAAGCAAAGGTCAGACAGTAAGAAATTAAATCCCAAATTCACAGCTGGGCAGCGTCGTTATTAGGAGCAACCCCAGTGCTGGAAAATAGCGAGCAGGCTTTCCAAGTCCTCCAGATCTCTTTCGTCAGGCAAAGAAGCAGCAGGGTTGGGAGTGGGGCGCAAAAATCCGGCTTTGGTGTTGCAGCCCGGAAGTCTGGATTTCGCTCCGAGGTGGGAGACGGAATCCATCTCTGCTTGGTGCTGCAGGTTGTGACTTGGGTTTATTTATTTTGTGCAGTTCTGTACTGATGTAAATTCAGAAGCGCAAATAAACCCCACAATTGAGGTTACAAAACAGAGGAGCCGTACAGAGGTTGTGTTCTTCAAATAAACAGCAGATAAAACGAGCAAAAATAAGAGGAGCAAGAAACGTCATGAAGGCTCAGGAGAGTTTTGCATATCTGCATTGGGCACGTAGGAAATAAGATCCCATAAGTGACGTAAGAGTGTTCTGGGATCTCCATACCCTTAGAAACGCACGATGTGCAAGTTGTTTTCTCTGCAGTAGCCAGAGTCTACATATTCTTTTACCGCAACGCAAGGTTTTAAGTCCTGTAGTGCTTTCCATTTCTGGGCCAAAGAGATACTCGTTGCAGCTACGTTAAGAAGTTTATTAGGTTGGAAAGCTGCTGTTTGATTGCCCTGCAAATTAAATTGCATTCCAGGCGGTTGGACTAGATGGCATTTTGGGGTCCTCCTAACACTAAAACTCTCTGATTCAAAAGGGAAAGTTGTGGGGAGACTTGAATGGGGAATGTGTTTACAGTGGACACTCGGGTCGCGAAAGTGATCCGTGCGGGAGGCACGTTCGCAACCCGCAGTGCCGTGTCTGCGCACGAGCGGGTTGCGATTCAGTGCTTCTGCGCAAAGGGCAACTGCCAAAACTCGGAAGTAGCCCATTCCGATACTTCTGGGTTTTGGCGTGTCCGTAACCCAAAAAAACGCAACATGAAGTGTCTGTAACCCGAGGTATGACTGTATATATTTCTTCTAAAATGTCGGGGGGGGGGCGGCATTCCCACCATAAGCGGGGAAATGTCTCCCTGCTCCTGCAGCCACACCGATATTCCTGTGGGGTATTTGCCACCATCTGAGATAGCTGCCCAGGAGTGTGATGCTCTTATCCATTTTTTGAAAACTTAAAAGCCCAGCTTTTCCCCAGACCTTTTTCTCACAGTCTAAATGAAGCCCCCGGGTCCCTGGTTAGACAGAGAGACTGATCAGCTGCTATTATCCTTGAGTACTAAATGGGTCCTCCATATACAGAGGCAGTCTACCCCTTGGTAGCAGGCGCCAGGGACTAGCATCAAGGGGCAGTGGCGTAGCGTGGGGGTGCAGGGGGGGGCCGGCCGCACCGGGCGCAACATCTGGGGGTTAGGGTTAGGGGGCGCAAATCCACGGGTTAGGGGGCACAAATTACTTGCCTTGCCCCGGGTGCTGACAACCCACGCTACGCCACTGTCAAGGGGAAGCGCTTTGCTCTGCCTTATTCCTTGGGTCACAGTTTCGGGGGGAAAGGATGCTGGAATACCCAGCCCAATTCAGCGAGGCCAAGTTCCTAACTCTCTCTCCTTCCGATCCGCTCCCCTTCCTCAGCGCCTGGCCTACGAGTGCCTCTCCCAGAGCTTTGACAGCGCCAAGCACTCCCCGACCCTCGTGCCAACAGCCACCAAGCCGGACGCGGTCCAGGCGGAGAGCCTGCCCTACACCCAGTACCTCAGCATGATCAAGTCCCAGATCTCTTGCGCCAAAGACATCCACAACGCCCTCCTGGAGTGCTCCAACAAGATCACGGGAAAGGCCCCCTCCCAGGGCGTCCTTTAGGGCCGCCTGCAAACTGTTCCTGCCGGACGTTTTGGTTTGGACCGCTGGGTCAGAGTCAGTTCCCCACATGACCAGAAGGAGGCAGTCCTGTCAACACAGACGGACAAGGAGCAGGGAGCCTCCTTGTCCTACCTCTTCTGCTTCCTTCCTTCCTTTGCAAAGTCCTCCCAGTCTGCCCAGGTCTTCACGTTGAGTCCTCTGTTCAGGTTCCCGACAGGACTTGTTTCCATCTGGGTCCGCGTTGATTTCACATCTTCCACAACTTCTAACCGAAACGCCCGGAGCTCAACTTAGATGCACAGAAACCTTTTCGCTTAGAAACAGTTCACTTGTCAGAGAAGGATGCTGTGGAAGTACGACAAATTAAAATTCTCCTGATCTGCGGGGCCTCGGAATCTGCGGGTCTTTTTTTGGAGCTGGCCAGTCAATATTTTTGCTCTTTTTTTCTTTCTTTCGGGAGAGAGATGCTTGAGGACCACCCATAAGGAACAAATCTGCAAGGCTAACCCCCCCACAGTTCTGCAGGTTCCTTAGGCAAACCTTTCCGCCTGCCATTGCGGTGTCCTCTCCACAAAGAAACCTCCCTCCCGGAAAGGATCTGCGGTTCCCTTTTGATTTCCTCCTTTAAATCTCACACCTTGACTTTTTTTCTGGAAGATGGGCCTGTGCGAATCTGTGTGTAAGTTTGTAGATTGATCAAATGCATAATTTTGCAAAGGAGATTTCCTGAAACCATGTGCAGAACTCCCGCCTGTGGATTTTCCTTTCCTAACGAATACAAAAGGAGAAATCTGACCCAGTAGTCTTAGTTCAACCTGTCTCTACCCTGCTGTCCATAAATTGGGTGCCCCTGGCAGGATTAAATTATTTCTCGCAGGAGAAGAGACCCTGCAAGCATGTCTCTTCACACATGAATCCGGGAGGGACTGCAATCTTGTCTGGTTTTCATCGCTGCATTCTCTCCGCTCACCATTTAATTTTTTTCTGCCCTTTGGGAGCGTGTCCTTTTCCATTTCTCGTTGGTTTTGCTCCCTGTTTTCGTGCAAGAAGGAGAATTTGCCACCGCAGAGAAGACCTGGCCTATCCCCTGTTGTGGAAGACTTTCTCAGTTTCTGTCTTTAGTTTTCTAGCGTGTGTCCTTTTATGATTATCAAGATTAAAAGAAAAAAAAAGGAGTTTGGTCCAGACTTCAGGCTGCAGTCCTTCACAGGTTTACCTGGGCGTAATTCCTGCTGGTTTCAGTGGGACTTCCTTCTGAGTTCACTCTTCTGCACTAGCTGTCCTGTTTTGCAGACCCACTGGCAGAAACCAGGACCAGCTTACATTCCATTGATTTCGATGGGCCTACTCTAAGAAAGACTAGGTCCGGATCCAACCCATTAACCTTTTCAAATAGCTTCGTTCTCTTCCACGCTGCCAGTCTTGGTGACCAAGGCAAGGCAGTTCTGTTACTTTGTACAGCAGCAAAGGATTCCTTTGTGATTTATTTCCCCAATCCATTTTGTTCATAATAATAATAAAGTGTTCATTTTGCTTCTCTAAATTCCCAGCTTGGTTGCTTTCGTTTAGATCAGAGCAGGGGAACCCGTGGAACTCTGGGCATTGCTCAACAAGGCTGAGAGCCAGTTTCTTGATGAGAACCAGTGTGGCATAGTGGTTAGAGCGTTGGGCTAGGACCTGGGAGACGGGGTTCAAATCTCCACTCGGCCATGAAGCTGTGGCTGTGACCCTGGGACAATCGCTGCCTCTCAGCCTCAGTGATGCTAACACAGCCATTTGACTTCACCCCCGGAGGTAGGTGCCCTCATGGGATGAAACCAAACTGCATTTATCTCTGTGTGTTAACGTTTCCAGCAGCGAATGGCTGGGATACACCCACCCACCACTGAAGTTCACAAGCATCAAATGACAGTGATGGGCTTCCATCTGGTAGACTGCTGCAGTCCAAGGAGGTTCCATTTAGCTGGTCTGGCCAATGTTCTGAAGCAGTAAAATGAGAGGGAGAGGTGGGAAGGGGAGTTCCAAGCCCCACATCCCTGTCCTATTTCTGTTCCCAAACCTCAACTGACTCAGTCTATCAATAAAAAATTTTATTTGTGTCTGAAGAAGTGTGCATGCACACAAAAGCTTATACCCAGAACAAACTTCTTTGGTCTCTAAGGTGCTATTGGACATTTTTTAAATATATTTCGACTGCATCAGACGAACACGGCTACCTACCTGAGTCAAGTCTATCAATGGCTGTGAGCCACAATAGCTGTGCTCTGTCTACGCAGACTGAGGCAGCAATGGATCTGAGTGCCAGGTGCTGGAAGCCGCAGGACGGGAGAGGGGTCCTGTGTTTGAATCCTGCTTGCAGGTTTCCCAGGCCAGCCAGTTGGCCATGGTCACTGGCCTTAGATGGGTCACTGACCTACCATATTTTTCGCCCTATAGGACGCACTTTTCCCCCTCCAAAAATGAAGGGGGAATGTGTGTGCGTCCTATGGGGCGAATGCAGGCTTTCGCTGAAGCCTGGAGAGCGAGAGGGGTCGGTGTGCACCGACCCCTCTCGCTCTCCAGGCTTTGCAGACCTCTCCGCAAGCAGCGGGAGCCAGCGCTGGGCTCCCACGGCTTGCAGAGAGCTGCCTGTTTGGGGGCTGGGGTCGGGGGAAGCTCGGGCCTCCCCAGCCCCGCGCCTGGGGGGGGAAAATAATTTTTTCCCCTTTATTTCCCCCGAAAAAACTAGGTGCGCCTTATGGGACGGTGCGTCCTATAGGGCGAAAAATACGGTAATCTGGCAGCAAGACTCCTCTTATGGAACCTCCAGGTCCTGGGGCAGTCTATCTACATCCGGAGGTTCTTAGGGGCGCTTGGCCACTGTGAGAATGCAGGACTTGGTGGGCCACTGGCCTGAACCAGAAGGCTCTTATGTCCTTATGGAACCTCCAGGTCCAGAGGCAGTCTATCTGAACTTGTAGGTTCTTCGACAGGCATAGGCAAACTTGGCCCTCCAGATGTTTTTGAGACTACAATTCCCATCATCCCTGACCACTGGTCCTGTTAGCCAGGGATGATGGGAGTTGTAGTCCCAAAACATCTGGAGGGCCGGGTTTGCCTGTGCCCGTTCTTTGAGGTATTTGGCCAGGGCGAGAGGTGGGAAAGGGAATTCCAAGCTCCACACATCCCTTATTACACATCAAGGTCCACATTTCTGTTCCCAAACCTCAGCTTCTTTAGGTTCTCATGGAACCTCCAGGTCCAGAGGCAGTCTATCCGAACTTGTAAGTTCTTAGAGGTATTTGGCCATGGGGAGAATAATAATAATAAATTTTATTTATACCCCGCCCTCCCCAGCCAAGACCGGGCTCAGGGCGGCTAACACCCGATATAAAAACAGATTGATTGAAATGCAACTTAAAAACAAGATTAAAATACAACATTAAAACATTAAAATACAGTCTCATTTCAGTAGAAACTCAAATCAAAAACCTTTTTGGGGGATGAAAACGTCAGATCTTCACCAAGGCTAACTTTCCAGACTGGTCCTACGTGGGCCAGAAAAAAGCCAGGGAAGTCCCCAAATAGGAGTTCCATCAGAGGAGGAGAAAGGAAAAAGGGAAGGGGGGGAGGGGATCAAGTTGATTCCAAGTCAAAGGCCAGGCGGAACAACTCTGTCTTACAGGCGCTGCGGAAAGAAATCAGATCCCGCAGGGCCCTGGTCTCATGAGACAGAGCGTTCCACCGGGCCGGAGCCATCACTGAAAAGGCCCTGGCTCTGGTTGAGGCTAATCTAGCTTCCTTAGGGCCTGGGACCTCTAGGGCATTGCTATTTATGGACCTTAAGGTCCTCCGTGGGGCATACCGGGAGAGGCGGTCCCATAGGTACAAGGGTCCTAGGCCGTGAAGGGCTTTAAAGGTCAAAACCAGCACCTTAAACCTGACCCTGTGCTCGACCGGGAGCCAGTGCAGCTGGAAAAGCACTGGGTGAATATGCTCCCATGGTAAGGAGCCTTGCCACGGCATTCTGCACCCGCTGGAGTTTCTGGGACAGCTTCAAGGGCAGCCCCACGTAGAGCGAATTACAGTAGTCAAGCCTGGAGGTGACCGTCGCATGGATCACTGTGGCCAGGTCGGGGCGGGAAAGGTAAGGGACCAACTGGTGGAAAAACGAGGATGCAGTCTTCTCTGCTGTTCTGTCCTCTCACTGCCCCACCCAGTCCATCTTCGAGTTCCCCAGGAGGAAGGTTTTGCAATAGTTTTTTTCCAGGCAGGCAGGCAGAGCAAGAAGGGGACGTTCAGTCCCAGGAGCTATGGCCGGAAAAGCAGCTGTTGCATCACAACTGGAAGATCCTTTCTCTCTCTCTATATATATATATTTCAAGAAGGAACGCCTCTTGCTGCTAAGAGACAAAATTGTCCAGCCTGCCAGCCGTCTCCTGGGTCCTCCCCCCTGGTTGCAGTGATGTCTCATTCCTCCACCCACCCACCTCACACCCTTCTGCACCACCAACACCCGTCTCTGGCCGCGGGTTGCAGAGGAAACCGCAAGGGAACAGCCTGTCCCCAAACGGCTCGGCTGCACCTCTCTAGGCTGCTTCCTGGCCTCCCCTTTTCGAGCTCGTTGGGCCCGCGAGCCAAAAGCGCCTGTGAGCTATTGGAAAAAGGCACCTCCTGCCAAGCCACAGGGCCAGAGCTGTGTCAGCAAGCTGGGAAAAGAGCCTGGTTTGGGCTTTCCGACGGCTCGTTCCCGAAACGGTGCCAAACGCGGCTTCCGAGATCGCCGGCCAAGTTGGCACGGGGGCAAAGGGGCCTGCCTAGATTAAAGCCTGCTGTCAGTCCACTCTGGGGCTGTTTGGGACCCACCATTGTCGTTAAAAGGACGGCTGTTCAGGAGGGCTTTTAAAGCCCTATACGGCCTAGGACCCTCATACCTACAGGACCTTTCTGGTATACCCCACGGAGGACCTTAACAATCTGCTAATAATAAGTGAAGGTAAAGGGACCCCTGACCATCAGGTCCAGTCGTGGCCGACTCTGGGGTTGCGGCGCTCATCTCGCTTTACTGGCCGAGGGAGCCGGCGTACAGCTTCCGGGTCATGTGGCCAGCATGACTAAGCCGCTTCTGGCGAACCAGCGCAGCGCACGGAACTGCCGTTTACCTTCCCGCTGGAGCGATACCTATTTATCTACTTGCACTTTGACTTGCTTTCGAACTGCTAGGTTGGCAGGAACAGGGACTGAGCAACAGGAGCTCACCCCGTTGTGGGGATTCAAACCGCTAATCTTCTGATCGGCAAGTCCTAGGCTCTGTGGTTTAACCCACAGCGCCACCTGTGTCCGCTATTCTGGGTAGCTTTCAGCATACAGTGGTACCTTGGGATATATACAGTGAGCACTCGGGGCTGATTTCTTTCAGAATGGAGAGGTTTGATCTTCTTGCAGTCCGTGGGACTCTCAAGAGTCTCCTCCAGCACCAATAGTGTGCTCCTACTGATAGGGAACCCATTACTGATAGGGAACCCACTTAATGACTTTATAGGGGCTCTTGGATACCCCATAAGGGAAAAGGAGATTTTGTTTACATCAGTACCCCTAAACATTTTTTTTTTTTAAAAAAAGCACTGGTTCTCTGAGACATGCAGGGGAGGACAAAGGAAAAGCAGGATATTCCGGAATCAAATCAGAAACCAGGATGGCTTTTGTAGTACAGTGGTACCTCAGGTTACATACGCTTCAGGTTACATACGCTTCTGGTTACAGACTCCGCTAACCCAGAAATAGTACCTCCGGTTAAGAGCTTTGCTTCAGGATGAGAAGAGAAATCGTGCGGTGGCAGCAGGAGGCCCCATTAGCTAAAGTGGTGCTTCAGGTACAGGTTAAGAACAGTTTCAGGTTAAGAACGGACCTCCCGAACGAATTAAGTACTTAACCCGAGGTACCACTGTATATAAAACAGATAATCAAACATTAAACTAATTTTTTAAAAAAATAAAAACCTTCCCTCTACAGGGTTGCCTTCAGATGTCTTCTAAAGGTTGTATAGTTACTTATTTCCTCGGCTCGCGGAGTCGTATAACTCCATACCCTCCAACATTTCTCCGATGAGAATAGCGATGCCCTAAGGAAAAGCAGGGTCCAGGATCAAATCAGAAACCAGGGTGGTTTTTCTGTGAATCCAGGACTGTCCCTGGAAAACAGGGACACTTGGAGGGTCTGCGTCTTACGTGCAGTGATACTTTTTGTAAGTGAGCCCCGTGCAAATGCAGCAACGCCCTTGTGCGATGCACACTTGTGTTGTGCTGCACGTACAAGTTTAACGTTCAAAGCGTACGGTTTGTTCAGCATCGGCTTATCTTGTTGATATCCATCACCGGGACCTTAATAGTCTCAACGTGTACGAATATTGTCTGGTTTATGATTAACAGGAAAAGGAGGCCACGCATTCCTTTTATATCTCGTGCAAAGTTCGGTCCTGTTCTCTGACTGAGCAAGTCCTGAAGGATTCTGGGAAATAAAAGAGGCTTGATCGCCCCGAAGGATTCTGGGAAGTGAACCTGGCACACCGCCCAGGTTGACCCAGAAACAGGCTGCTGTACCCTCTTGACCTGAAGGGGGCAGTGCTGAGCTGGCTGTGTTTCTCCTGTGTGTGTGTGTGACTTTGTGTGTCTTTGTGTTCTTCTCAAGGATCTTCCTTTGCATCTTGTGAGAAGTTTGGAGGAGATTCTCCTTTTCCTCACACATAAGTCTCCTTTACACTCCTCCCATCGCCAGCAGAGAATCTGCAGCTGGAAGCACTTGAAATAATACAATTTCTTTGGTTGATTTTGAGCGTCAATAACACACACTCCTTTTCGGGTATGCAATTCCCAGAAAAGCGACTCATAAATCAGTTTTCTGTAAGGCTGAGCTCCCATTCTGTAGCGCGGGCTATGTGTTTATTTCTTCCAGCTATTTAGTCTGGGGACAAGCTCTCACAGTGCGAAGCCTGGAGAGAAATCACTTTTAAGTTTGCAAAGAGATATTTTTCTCCATCGCTTACAATCCAGTGAGATCACGGTTAGCGGCCATTAATAGCGCTTTCATCCTCCGTTAATTTGTCTAATCCTATTTAAAAGCCCTTGCCAACAAAGGTCCATATAGTTAAAGCCATGGTTTTCCCAGTAGTGATGTATGGAAGTGAGAGCTGGACCACAAAGAAGGCTGATTGCCGGAGAATGGATGCTTTTGAATTCTGGTGCTGGAGGAGACTCTGGAGAGTCCCATGGACTGCAAGAAGATCCAACCTCTCCATTCTGAAGGAAATCAGCCCTGAGTGCTCACTGGAAGGACAGATCCTGAAGCTGAGGCTCCAAGACTTTGGCCACCTCATGAGAAGAGAAGACTCCCTGGAAAAGACCCTGATGCTGGGAAAGATGGAGGGCACAAGGAGAAGGGGATGACAGAGGACGAGATGGTGGGACAGTGTTCTCGAAGCTACTAGCATGAGTTTGACCAAACTACGGAAGGCAGTGGAAGACGGGAGTGCCTGGCGTGCTCTGGTCCAGGGGGTCACAAAGAGAGGACACGACTAAACAGCTAAACAACAACAATTTAAAAGCCATCCCAGTTGGTGGCCATTTCTTTATTTACTTATTAAATTTATATACCGCTTTTCATCACCAGATCTCGGGGGGGGGGGGAGGATTAAAATACAAGATAAAAAAACCAACTGTGTCCCAATGCTCATTGGATGTTTATTAAACTTTTGCAACAGGCTCCTCACCCGCGCCCCACGCAGGAGGGAGGAGGAACCCAGAACAATGGTGTGCAAGCCCTTATATAGATTTTTGAAATTGCCCACCCTGTAGCCCAAGACCACCCCCCAAAACATCATACATACATCACAGAAGGAGACAGTCTACAGCAGAAATCCTGTCTGCCAGGATACCTGACAGTGGTCACTGATTGCTTTACCTGGGCAGCCTGGCCATTCTTTTGTGATGGTAAATACTTTTAGTTCCTGAGTCCAGGTCACAGGCCCACCCTATTCATCCACAAATATGCCCTAAAGACAGGTAAACAAAAGACAATGGAGAGGTTTTCCCATGTCCTTCCTCCTTGCAGAGAAACATTTGAGGTCAATTTGGGAGAGTCAAAATGATTTCAGGATTGTTCTCCCGTACTATTTCAGACACGCGGTTACATACTTTTGTGTATGCGTTTGCCTAGTAAATTTATGAATATTTAATTTATATATTTGTGATCTTAAATTCTTATAACACATGTTTCATTTTTATTACGTTTTATATCTGTTGGAAACCATCCAGAGTGACTGGGGCGACCAGTCAGATGGGTGGGGTAATAATAATAATAATAATAATAATAAAAGGACACCCCCATTTTCATAAGAGAAATGTTGGAGGGTATATAAATGGGGCCTTTGCCTTCCAGGTCAGCCTGTCTCAGGCTGCAGATTTGCTCTGAACCAGCAGAGTTCATCTTAGATTCATAGATATTAGACCAGGGGTAGGCAACCTAAGGCCCGGGGGCCGGATGCGGCCCCAGTTGCCTTCTAAATCCAGCCCTCCAACTTTCCAGGAATGGGACGCAGGTGGCTCTGTGGGTTAAACCACAGAGCCTAGAACTTGCTGATCAGAAGGTTGGCGGTTCGAATCCCCACGACGGGGTGAGCTCCCCTAATTTAAACCATTCTGTCTCTCTTACATTTTTGTAGGGATTTAAAAATTTTCATTTCAAGATGTGCATAAAAAAGGAGAGTTACAGCAACAGATTAAAATTAAGAGACAAAAACCGAAACCATAAAACAGGCATGCAGAATAAGCACATTTGCACATTAAAACAACAAAGTCCAACTAAAGAATATCAGCGTTATTTGATTATCAAGTCCGGTTCCAGATTTGCCAGACTCACGGCGCAAAGGTGGCTTGTCTTGAAAACGATGGCCCCAGTTTTGTATGTGTAATAAAGGAATTATAAATAATACGTAGGAAGTGTCTGGGGTTTCAGGTCCCTGTCAAAATCTCAAATGGGGCGCAATTGTCACTGTTACAGCTTTGCCCCGGGATGAGCGGTGCCAAGCACACAGTGTGAGATTTCGGGCTGTTTCCCGTTGTGCTGCATTTGCAATGGCATCGCTCTGTCTTCTGAGCTGTGAGAAGCATCCAGGATTCCTCATGACCCCTTTTCCGCTTATGTCAAACCACAGAGGCCTTTCCGAAAACAGCAACCAAACGCGAAGCCCTGACTCTCATGCCCGATACTGTGTTATCACTTCCCTTTCCTGACTACAGATTCAGGCATGAGTTCGCAGCACGCCACTGAATCGCCAGGCTTCCTTTAGCCATCGGGTGCCGTAAAGGCGCACAGCAAGAGTGCCTCTGAGCATGTCCACAGCCAGCACTAGGTCCTTCCAGGACAAGGGAAGCCGGCAAAACGTCAGGCGGGAGGCCCACACATTTGGAAACGATTTGTATTTTGTTACTTAAAGGATGTCTAAATTAACCACCGCGGGAAACTCGCACCCATGTAGACACGACGGCAAAAGCTGCCTCTCCGGTTGTGGAAAACAGCCCTCTCTAGATTATGTGAGGATTATTATTGCTAATGGCATGTTATTAAACTGCTAATTGCCGCCGTCTTTGTCTGCGGCGCTTACATAACGGGGGCACCGGGTTCACCTTGAGAACGTGATTTCGGCCCAGGCTTCCCACGCTGACGCATCGTGCAATCAGATCATATTAGTCGGTGTGGTTTTCTTAATCAGGAAATACTAAAGAGAAAGAACCTAGTGCCCTTTCCATGCCACGGGCAGCGCTCTCTGCACTTACCGGAACCCGTGCCAAAGGTTCCATCTGGCTAACATGCAGATCGCCCATGGGGGGGAGAAGCTTGCCCCATATGCAGAGTTACTAGTGAGTAGACACAGCTGCCTCTAGCTGCACCTTCCTTTTTAGATACGAGTGCTGCAAAACCGCGGGAAGAGGGAGGAGTAATCAGGACCAGCACAGCCTATTTTTTCACTGAGGGGTGGAGGTCCATTTCCAGAGTTAAAAGTGGTTTGAGTTCTTCTGCATGCAGGAACGTTGCTTCCCTCTCCTCCACCACCTTACCAGGGAACCTGCGCTGTAAATGGCTGCAAATATAGGCAGTAACACAGCAGGTGAAGCACGCTTGCTGTGGCAAGAGTCAAATACAGGGGTCAGGAACCTTTTTCAGCGGTGGGCCGGTCCACCATCCCTCAGACCATGTGGGGGGCCAGACTATATTTTGGGGGGGGGGATGAACAAATTCCTATGCCCTACAAATACCGTATTTTTTGCTCTATAAGACTCACTTTTTCCCTCCTAAAAAGTAAGGGGAAATGTGTGTGCGTCTTATGGAGCGAATGCAGGCTGTGCAGCTATCCCAGAAGCCAGAACAGCAAGAGGGATTGCTGCTTTCACTGCGCAGCGATCCCTCTTGCTGTTCTGGCTTCTGAGATTCAGAATATTTGTTTTCTTCTTTTCCTCCTCCAAAAACTAGGTGCGTCTTGTGGTCTGGTGCGTCTTATAGAGCGAAAAATACAGTAACCCAGAGGTGCATTTTTAAATAAAAGCACACATTCTACCCATGTAAAAACACCAGGCAGGCCCCACAAATAACCCAGAGATGCATTTTAAATAAAAGCACACATTCTATTCATGTAAAAACACGCTGATTCCCAGACCGTGCACAGGCTGAATTGAGAAGGCAATTGGGCCTGATCCAGCCCCCGGGCCTTAGTTTGCCTACCCATGCTCTAGAACCTACCAAGCAATAATAACAAGCCACATCTCTAAGCCTGTACAAGTGCCTTGAGCACCTAATTTGGGGAATTAGGTGCTGCTTCTGAGATGATTTGTGGAGGACGGGGGTTGGAACCAAAGTGCTTGGCGATCCGCAGCTTGCGAAAAACAAACTCGGTGCTTTCTGCACAAACTCTGTGCTTTCTGCACACTCATCAGAGGCACACCCCTGCTTCCCAGGCCTGACGTCTCTGCGCTTATGAGTCACCCGCAAGCACACCCTCATCCTGTTCTCAGCACATTCCAGGTTCGGTTTTTGCTTTGTTTGGTTCTTCGGAGCAGCTGGGATGAGTCAACCCCTCCTTTCCACCCCTCCACAAGCACAAAGACAGCGGTCGCAAATACACACACACACACACACACCGGCGAGTCACGGTCTCAGCAGCACCGTGAGTTGCTGGTGTTGAATACGCTCCCTGCACAGGGTTTGACGCACCTTGGGCTGCAGAAACCCAGGCCTCGCCACAGCACCCCCATTGGATCAGGTGACCCGGAGGGCACCGGGTTGGCGAAGGCTGCCGTAGAAGTGTCCTCTGAGAGCAAAGCCCAGCGCTCTGCCCCCACGGAGCTTGCAATCTCACGGCAGACTGTTTTTGCTGCTTTAATAAAATAATAATAATAAATTAAATAATAATAATTTATTTGTACCCCTCTGACTGAGTTTCCCCAGCCACTCTGGGTGGCTTCCAACAAAGATTAAAAATACATTAAAATGCCACACATTAAAAAATTCCCTGAACAGGGCTGCCTTCAGATGTCCTCTAAAAGTCAGTTGTTTATTTCCTTGATATCTGGTGGGAGGGCGTTCCACAGGGCGGGTGCCACCACCGAGAAGGCCCTCTGCCTGGTTCCCTGTAACTTGGCTTCTCGCAGGGAGGGAACCGCCAGAAGGCCCTCGGAGCTGGACCTCAGCATCCAGGCAGAATTGTGTGTGCATTAAGATATGCTGCTTTCCGCTGCTCCAGAGGGCAGGACCTGAATCAGTGGCTTCAAACAACAAGAAGGGAGATTCCCGACTAAACCTGGGAGTCATTTTGGACTCACAGCTGTCCATGGAGGCGCAGGTCCATTCTGTGTCCAGGGCAGCTGTCTACCAGCTCCATCTGCTATGCAGGATGAGACCCTCCCTGCCCGCAGACTGTCTGGCCAGAGTGATGCATGCTCTGGTTATCTCTCGCTTGGACTACTGCTCAACGTGGGGCTACCTTTGAAGGTGACCCGGAAACTGCAACTAATCCAGAATGTGGCAGCTAGACTGGGGACTGGGAGCAGCTGCCAAGACCACATAACACCGGTCCTGAGAGATCTGCATTGGCTCCCAGTACGTTTCCGAGCACAATTCAAAGTGTTGGTGCTGATCTTTAAACTCCTGTCAATCACCCCTATTTCCTGACACCTTTGAAGTTCCCGTTTGCATTTCTTAGTGCAGAAAGTTTTGATCTGATGTGTAGAGGTCTTTCCTATTCTGATTAATTCAAGAGGGTTCTGGAAGCTACTGGAAGCTTCTCTCTGTGGGAGAAACAAGTATAAGGTTCATGATTGTTTGGGTCAGCAAACTTTTTCAGCAGGGGGCCGGTCCACTGTCCCTTGGACCTTGTGGGGGGCCGGACTATATTTTGAAAAAAATAATAATGAACGAATTGCTATGCCCCACAAATAACCCAGAGATGCATTTTAAATAAAAGGACACATTCTACTCATGTAAAAACACGCTGATCCATGGGCCGGATTTAGAAGGCGATTGGGCCGGATCCAGCCCCTTGGTCTTAGTTTGCCTACCCATAGGTTGTTGAGTTGAGTACAGTTGGTTTAAACTGGTTCTGTTATCTCTTCTGCAAGTCATGCTGACTATAACAGTAGGGCCAGAAGGAGCCTGAGTCTCCCTCTCTTTCGCTTTCTATATCTCTTATGTTCTGGTTTTCTGTATATGGTGTTAAAGTTCTAGACTTATTATAAGTTATTGTAAGTTTAATTTAAGTCTGCTGCAACGGGATTTCTTATGGACAGGGCCAATCCTGATAGCACTGGATTTGTGACCTTTATGCTCATTTGCCTTCAGTAAAGCTCTGCTGGATGAAATATTGTCTCTGGTCTATTTTTGGGAATCCTGCAATGTGTTTAAGTTTTCACTCTGCTAACTATACATTGGAATCTACTCTGGAACAATATTTAGTAGGCTTTAAATGAAATTAAGTACCATCTTCCCAAAGAACAATAAAACAATTTACAGTGGTACCTGCTAACCCAGAAATAATACCTCGGGTTAAGAACTTTGCTTCAGGATGAGAACAGAAATTGTGTGGTGGCAGTGGGAGGCCCCATTAGCTAAAGTGGTGCTTCAGGTTAAGAACAGTTTCAGGTTAAGAACGGACCTCCGGAACGGATTAAGTACTTAACCCGAGGTACCACTGTACACTTCTCTCTGTCCTCTGGATTTTCCTGAGTTTGGGATTTCTGTCTGGTTCATTGTTGCTCTCTAACACCTCCTGTTCCTTACTCCACTTCCTCCTGGGAAGGAGTGAGTTGTACGTGACATGACCATAAAAGGTAAAGGTACAGGTAAAGGACCCCTTAAGTCCAGTCAAAGGTGACTATGGGGTTGTGGCGCTCATCTCGCTCTCAGGCCGAGGGAGCAGCATTTGTCCACAGACAGCTTTCCGGGTCTTGCAGCCAGCAGGACTAAACCACTTCTGGTGCAACGGGACACCATGATGGAAGCCAGAGCGCATGGAAACGCTGTTTACCTTCCCGTCACAGTGGTATCTATTTATCTACTCACACTGGTGTGCTTTCGAACTGCTAGGTTGGCAGGAGCAGGGACTGAGCAACGGGAGCTCACCCCGTCGCGGGGATTCAAACTGCCGACCTTTTGATCGGCAAGCCCAAGAGGTTCAGTGGTTTACACCACAGCGCCACCCGCATCGCTGACATGACCATACGCCTGTAGGATTATGGATGAAGGCCATGCCTAAGATCTGCCTTCCAATTCGGAGTAAGATGCCATTGGAATGGAGCGAATTACTTAAAGCATTGATTTTATGAGAATTATGAGAATTTTATGAATCCAATTCCATTGTCTGCCCAGCAGGGCGGCGCTCAATCAACCATTCAAAAGGCTGGGCTGCCTTTCCAGCATTGCAGTGATTCCCTGCCGATTGCATGTCCCAGACACTAGAGGGAGCTGTTTGGAACATCTGATTGGCTGTCTGTCAAAATCTAACCATCCTGATTGGTCAGTCGGTACCCATTCACAGAAAATGTGGAGTTTTTTCATTAAAAATAATGGTATTTCATTTAAGCATGCATTTAATAGTTGGTTTCACTTGTGCCGTAGGATTAGGACAAAAGAGGGAGGTTTGGGGTTTTAAGGTCATCAACAGTGTCTCCAAAGAATTTGACTCATCACTTGGGAAGACAGGCGAACTAATACCAGTGTATTGGAAGAAGCAAAGATCACTAGTGTCAAAGAAATGATTCTTCAACATCTACTTTGTTGGACTGGTCGTGTTGTGCGGATGCCTGATAATCGTCTTCCAAAGCAACTACTCTATTCCAAACTTAAAAATGGAAAGTGTAATGCTAGTGATCAGCAAAAGAGGTTTAAAACTCTCTCAAGGCAAAGCTTTAAAAATGTAGTATAAACACCAACAATTGGGAAACACTGGCCTGTGAGCACTCCAGTTGGAGAACAGCCTTGACCAAAGGTGTCCTGGGATTTTAAGACACTCGAACTCAGGACGCAAGGGAGAAACGTGCTAGGAGGAAGGCACACTTGGCAAATCCACACCGGGATCAGCTCCCACCCGGAAACCCATGTCCCCACTGTGGAAGGACGTGTGGGTCCAGAATTGGCCTCCACAGTCACTTACGGACTCACAGTTAAAACCATGTTAAAACTTGGCTACAAGTGATCGCCGAAGAAGAATTGTGTATGGTATCGGGGAACGGTCAGGCTCATTGTCCTGACTTTAGCTCGAGGCCATGGTGGGGACTTGGCACTACTCCCGGATTGTCACATTCCTGTCCGCTCTGGCTTTAACAACTCTGATGTGTGTTTTTTCTTGCCAAGGCTCCTTCGGAGGGGTGTTGTTGTTTAGTCGTTTAGTCGTGTCCGACTCTTCGTGACCCCCCTGAACCGGAGCACGCCAGGCCCTCCTGTCTTCCACTGCCTCCCGCAGTTTGGTCAAACTCATGCTGGTAGCTTCGAGAACACTGTCCCACCATCTCGTCCTCTGCAATCCCCTTCTCCTTCTGCCCTCCATCTTTCCCAGCATCAGGGTCTTTTCCAGGGAGTCTTCTCTTCTCATGAGGTGGCCAAAGTCTTGGAGCCTCAGCTTCAGGATCTGTCCTTCCAGTGAGCACTCAGGGCTGATTTCCTTCAGAATGGAGAGGTTGGCTCTTCTTGCAGTCCATGGGACTCTCAAGAGTCTCCTCCAGCACCAGAATTCAAAAGCATCCATTCTTTGGCGATCAGCCTTCTTGATGGTCCAGCTCTCACTTCCATACATCACTACTGGGAAAACCATAGCTTTAACTATACGGACCTTTGTTGGCAAGGTGATGTCTCTACTTTTTAAGATGCTGTCTAGGTCTGTCATTGCTCTGCAAATATAAGAGTCTGCATTTAAATATAAGGCCTTGCCTTAAATGCATACAGTGGTACCTTCATTCTCAAACGCAGGCATAGGCAAACTCCGGCCCTCCAGATGTTTTGAGACTACAATCCCCATCATACCTGACCAATGGTCCTGTTAGCTAGGGAGGATGGGAATTGTAGTTCCAAAACATCTGGGGGGCCGAGTTTGCCTGTACCTGCTCAAATGCCTTAGTACTCAAACAACTTGGAACCCAACACCAGGGTCTTTTCCAGGGAGTCTTCTCTTCTCCTGAGGTGGCCAAAGTCTTGGAGCCTCAGCTTCAGCATCTAGAAAAGCCAAAACGTGGCTCCCTCTGCCTCCCGCCAAACAGTCTTGTTCTCACCACGGCAGTGTGGTGTAGTGGTTAAGAGCGGTAGTCACGTAATCTGGGGAACCGGGTTCGCGTCTCCGCTCCTCCACATGCAGCTGCTGGGTGACCTTGGGCCAGTCACACTTCTTTGAAGTCTCTCAGCCCCACTCACCCCACAGAGTGTTTGTTGTGGGGGAGGAAGGGAAAGGAGAATGTGAGCCGCTTTGAGACTCCTGAAGGGGAGTGAAAGGCAGGATATCAAATCCAAACTCTTCTTCTTCTTCTTCTTCTTCATCCAAGTGTATCTGCAGAACCGTCCCCAAACAATTCCTCAGGCTGCCCTGGCCCCGTGTCACCCCAGCCAAGCAGGATGGGATGAGTCAGATGTGTATGTCTCACGGAGGGCCAGACACTGGCATCTGCACGGCAGGGGTGCTTTCCCAGCGCGGAGAGACCTGTGGGTGTGAGAAGAGCACTTCCAGATAATGTCTTAGAGAAGGAGGTGTTCAGCTAGAGGAAGCAGCGCCCAGGCAGCATCACGTAGATTTCAGGAGAGCCAGATCAGTCCGTCCCTCTGCAGTCTGCCCTAACTTCTTCTCCTTTGCCTGAACTTGGGGCTGTCTCTCTCTCTCTCTCCACCCTGCCTCAGTTCTTATGCCAGAGTGGTGCATGCTCTGGTTATCTCCCGCTTGGACTACTACAATGTGCTCTACGTGGGGCTCCCTTTGAAGGTGACCCGGAAACTACAACTAATCCAGAATGCGGCAGCTAGACTGGGGACTGGGGGCGGCTGCCGAGACCACATAACACCAGTCCTGGAAGATCTTCATTGGTTCCCAGGACGTTTCAGAGCACAATTCAAAGTGTTGGTGCTGACCTTGAAAGCCCTAAATGGCCTCAAAGGCCCAGTAGACCTGAAGGAGCGTCTCCACCTCCATCGTCCAGCTCAGACACTGAGGTCCAGCTCCGAGGGCCTGAGGTCCAGCTCCGAGGGCAGTTCCCTCACAGGTTAACGATTGCATATTCTTTAGCTGTCATGGTGATCAGCAACCAGGAGGGGGTTGAAGATGGGAGTTGTAGTCCAGAGGGCACCAGGCAACCGAAGGGGCTGCTCTGAGGGGGTCATGCGTGCTGTTTTGACTGCGTGGCCCAACTGCCTTGACGCCACTGAGCGAGTGAGCGTCAGCGGTAAGATCTGAACCCGGTATCTCCCCCATCTTGTGCGCACTCTGCCCGCAACTTCTTCTCCGGGGCTGTTTGTTTTGTTTTGTTTTGCTTGGGAGTCGCTGAAATTCGGCAGAAGTTTGAAGGCAATAACACACACACACACACATGCTGCGAGCGCAATTTCCTGTGCGCACGGCCAACTTCCTCTCCCAGCTCAGAGAGGAAGTCAACAACTTCTTTTGTGGGAGATTCCCTCCTCCACTCGCCTAACTCTCCGCGCTGACATTTGAGAAGATGTTATGCAAGTGCCCAGAAAGGAGAACTGAGCCGGGATTCGCAAAGGAACTGAAACGATCCGTTTCCTGGTCGCCAGCAGGGCCTTTTCCTTTCCCATAATTCTTTGTGACTATTAAGGTTGCTTCTCACTTCCCAGAATCCTCTGGGGCCTGCTCAGCCACAGACCAGACCCAAACATGACAATATGGCCTCAATTCCCAGAATCCTTTGGGGCCTGCTCAGCCATAGACCAGACCCAAGCATGACAATATGGCCTCAATTCCCAGAATCCTCCAGGGCCTGCTCAGCCATAGACCAGCCCCAAACATGACAATATGGCCTCTCACTTCCCAGAATCTTCTGGGGCCTGCTCAGCCATAGACCAGACCCAAACATGACAATATGGCTTCTCATTTCCCAGAATCCTCCAGGGCCTGCTCAGCCATAGACCAGACCCAAGCATGACAATATGGCCTCTCACTTCCCAGAATCCTTCTGTTTACCCCTTCCTAGCAAGCACAGAGCAACAGCAAAGCTCAGTCTGGTTTTTCTTATATTCCCACCCCCCTATTTTGACTACAAACCCGTCCCAACCCAAGGACGCTTGATAACAAGAAGCAAGATTTTAATTTCCCAGCAACTGAACCCTTATCTCGCGCCCGCCTCCATGTTTCCCGGCCCCCGGACCTCCCAGATCCTGTTTGTGGTTTAAAAAATAAAAGAACATTTGCCAAAAAACTCAGGACTAGGAATGGGTCAAAGACAGCAGCTGCTGCTTGCAGACAGACAGTCAGGTTCAGACGGTGAATAACCGGGGGGGTCATCAGGGTTTCGGTACCGCGGTGCTTACTCACAATTTCACGGCTGGTTTTTCTGTGCCCGCCTGGAGTTCTGTCAATGTGTAAACCCTTAGCAAACACGCTGCCCTATCTTTAGACGCAGCGGCAATGCACAAGGGTCACTGGTCATCATACAGAGGGTTTCGCTCTCGGTATCACCCCCGCCCACTCAAGGCCAGCAGCCCGGCACCACAAGGGGGGTATTGGAGGTGTCCTCGGTTTTCAGGGCATCCGTGACGCGGTGCGCCGTTCCGGAAGCGTGGGCTGGGAGACCTCTGGCAGTGTCGCAAGGGCGGTCAGGGTAGAATCATAGAATTATCGAGTTGGAAGAGACCCCAAGGGCCATCGAGTCCAACCCCCTGCCAAGCAGGAAACACCATCAGAGCACTCCTGACATATGGTTGTCAAGCCTCTGCTTAAAGACCTCCAAAGAAGGAGACTCCACCACACTCCTTGGCAGCAAATTCCACTGTCAAACAGCTCTTACTGTCAGGAAGTTCTTCCTAATGTTTAGGTGGAATCTTCTTTCTTGTAGTTTGGATCCATTGCTACGTGTCCGCTTCTCTGGAGCAGCAGAAAACAACCTTTCTCCCTCCTCTATGTGACATCCTTTTATATATTTGAACATGGCTATCATATCACCCCTTAACCTCCTCTTCTCCAGGCTAAACATGCCCAGCTCCCTTAGTCATTCCTCATAAGGCATCGTTTCCAGGCCTTTGACCATTTTGGTTGCCCTCCTCTGGACACTTTCCAGTTTGTAAGTGTCCTTCTTGAACTGTGGTGCCCAGAACTGGACACAGTACTCCAGGTGAGGTCTGACCAGAGCAGAATACAGTGGCACTATTACTTCCCTTGATCTAGATGCTATACTCCTATTGATACAGCCCAGAATTGCATTGGCTTTTTTAGCTGCCGCGTCACACTGTTGGCTCATGTCAAGTTTGTGGTCAACCAAGACTCCTAGATCCTTTTCACATGTACTGCTCTCAAGCCAGGTGTCACCCATCTTGTATTTGTGCCTCTCATTTTTTTTGCCCAAGTGCAATACTTTACATTTCTCCCTGTTAAAATTCATCTTGTTTGTTTTGGTCCAGTTCTCTAATCTGTCAAGGTCGTTTTGAAGTGTGACCCTGTCCTCTGGGGTGTTAGCCACCCCTCCCAGTTTGGGGTCATCTGCAAATTTGATCAGGATGCCCTTGAGTCCATCATCCAAGTCATTGATAAAGATGTTGAATAAGACCCGGCCCAAGACAGAACCCTGTGGCACCCCACTAGTCACTCTTCTACCTATGTCGGCTTCTCCTGCACCCCTGGAAACGTCACTAGGAAGGCCCCGCTCCAGCAGGAGCGGATTGATGGGAAACCTCCAAGACTCCCCCTCCCCAGTCTTGAATTTCCTTGCAAACTTTCATAGCTATGCTCTGCGACACCAGTCATGACTGCTGTTAAGTGGTTTGGAAGATCAAACTGGTATTGCTGAGCACAGTGGATTGGCAGGTTAACAACAACAACAACAAAATTTTATGATTTACATGCCGGCCACCTCACTGGGTTGCCCCAGCCAGACTCATTATATACCGTATTTTTCGCTCTATAAGACACACCAGACCACAAGACGCACCTAGTTTTTGGAGGAGGAAAACAAGAATAAAAATATTCTGAATCCCAGAAGCCAGAACAGCAAGAGGGATCGCTGCGCAGTGAAAGCAGCAATGCCTCTTGCTGTTCAGGCTTCTGGGATAGCTGCGCAGCCTGCATTCGCTCCATAAGACGCACACACATTTCCCCTTATTTTAGGAGGGGAAAAGTGAGTCTTATAGAGCAAAAAATACGGTAATGATTATATCTATTTGGTGCTATTTTTTTAGAAAAAAGGGGGCCAGAACTCACCATTAATGCCTCCCCCCATTTTCTTACAATGGCAATGGTGCCCACCTGAAAAAACCCTATCATCTATCATCTATCTATCTATCATCTATCTATCTATCTATCTATCTATCTATCTATCTATCTATCTATCATCTATCTATCTATCATCTATCTATCTGTAATAAACAAAAATCTGCCCTTATTCCCTTATGGGGGACACAAGAGCCCTTATAGAGTCCTTTGTAGGTTCTCCATCAGTCGGGGAAAATAACAGAGGTCAACCAGAGAATATTGAGAAGCAAAGCAGCTAGTAAGCCTGATCTTTATTAACTGTTGCAACAGGGTGCTCCCCTCACACGCAGGAAAGGAGCAGGACCCAGAACAAAGGTGTGCTTGTCCTTAAATAGACATTTTAAATTGCCCGCCCTGGAGTCCAAGAGCACTCCCCACAGAAGGAGGGGTAGCTCAAGATACATCCCCAGATACATCATACCTACATCACAGAAAAGGGTGGTCTACAGCAGAAATCTGAGTGTGTTGTTTATCTCCTGTCTGGCAGGTTACCTGTTAATGCTCACTTGATTGGATACCCTGGGGAGCCTGGCCAGTCTTTTGTAATGATAAATACTTAGTTCCTGGGCCAGGTCACAGGCTCACACCCTATTCAAACACAGACATACCCTTAAGACAGGATTTTGTGAAGGAAAAGACAATGGGGAGTCTTTTCCATTTTCCTTTGACCTTGACATTTGGTCAGTTTGGGAATCAAAAATGGTTCCAGGTCGGTCTTCCTGTGCTGATCTTGGTCGGTACACTTATGAACATTTAACATATAACTAAGACCTCAGAATTCCCATCACACAAGCAACGTCCAAGGCGATTTTAATTTTAATTACTCCTTCGGCAGACGATTGACCAACTCTGGCTATTTAATCGCCTGTTGCTTAATGCATTGTTTAAGTGATGGTATCCTTGATATCTCCAGATCTCTGAAAGGCGCCTGCGTCGATATTTCAGCCCTTGCAAAGGCGCTGAAATTTAATCAACCCAGCAGGCTGGCGCCTTTCCAAGAGCAGATTTGTTTTCCTTTTCCTGCCTTCCGCCACCTAGGGAAACCTATCCTGGCAACCGCTGTCCTTTTGGGTTGTGGAAATGGTCATTCATAGCAAACAGGCACCAGCTGGAGGGTTTTTTCCTCCTCCCTCCTCTTCCCCCCCCCTCCCGGCTCTGTTGTGCCATAAACCATCTCCTTGCGACATCCGACTGAAGCAGAGCAGGCAATCCCCTTCCAAAACACTCCCTGCTTCCTTGACAGCCGGAAAGCACATGTTGTAGGCCTGCCGACGGAGCACTGCGCTGCCTCCCTCCTAGAAGGGTATTTCCAGACTGGCTTGGCCCAGCCTCTCTGCACAACGCTCAGTGCCAGGGGTTTCCCCAGTAGCCGAAGGCAGACTCAATGTGCTCCATTAAGACGTTGGGAGAAACCTCTCCCACCGCTGGAGCCGATTCCTGGAAGGGAATCAGTTTCTGGGAGAAACTGCATCCCCAGAAAACCAAACTGGCTCATCTTTCCACAGGAAGAAGGCAGCATGAGACCTGAATCCCCAAAAAGACGAAGCCATCCTGAGCTCCTTCCCTTCTCCTTTCATTTTGGCCTAAACCACCCACCCAACTTCTCATAAATCACATCCCTTTTTGAAGAACCTTCTCCGTTTCTTGGAGAAGGCCGGAAGACCTGCCCAGAAGAGGCTAGATCAGGGGTGGGCAACCTAAGACCCAGGGGCCGGATGCGGCCCAATCGCCTTTTCAGTCCGGCCCACGAACTGTCTTTTTGAAGACATCTGAAAGCAGCCCTGTTTAGGGAAGTTTTTAATGTTTAATAGACTGTTGTATTTTACTATTGTCATTTTGGACTCCCAGCTGTCCATGGAGGCGCAGGTCAGTTCTGTGTCCAGGGCATCTGTCTCCCAGCTCCATCTGGTACGCAGGATGAGACCCTCCCTGCCCGCAGACTGTTTCGCCAGAGTGGTGCATGCTCTGGTTATCTCCTGCTTGGACTACTGCAATGCGCTCTACGTGGAGCTGCCTTTGAAGATGACCCGGAAACTACAACTAATCCAGAATGCGGCAGCTAGATTGGTGACTGGGAGCGGCCGCCGAGACCATATAACACCGGTCTTGAAAGACCTACATTGGCTCCCAGTACGTTTCCGAGCACAATTCAAAGTGTTGGTGCTGACCTTGAAAGCCCTCAATGACCTCAGTCGTTGGAGGAGCGTCTCCACCCCCATTGTTCTGCTGAACACTGAGGTCCAGCTCCGAGGGCCTTCTGGCGGTTCCCTCCCTGCGAGAAGCCAAGTTACAGGGAACAAGGCAGAGGGCCTTCTTGGTGGTGGCACCCTCCCTGTGGAATGCCCTACAGATGTCAAAGAGAAGAACAACTACCAGACTTTTAGAAGACATCTGAAGGCAGCCCTGTCTAGGGAAGCTTTTAATATTTAACAGACCTCTGTATTTTAATACTTTGTTGGAAGCTGCCCAGAGTGGCTATGGAAACCCAGTCAGATGGACGGGGTATAAATAAATTATTATTATTATTATTAAATTTATGCGGTCTTATACGATTCTCCAGCAGGTGCACCAAAGACAGGTATGCTGCAGGGGAAATTGGGACCAGCTGGGAGGCTGGCCTGTTCTTAAAGGGCCAGTGTGTCGGAATAGCACACATGTTCTGGACTACAAGTCCCATGATTGTGCTGACTGGGGCTGATGGGAGTTGTAGTAGAAAACATCTGGGCTTCAGGGTTGCAGGGGCAGAGTTCCAGAGAGTTCGGGATAATGTGGTTCATTAACACTGTGGATACATGTGGTGAGCAACATTTTCTGGAGATGACTCGGTCTATGGTTTTCATGGAGTAGAATCATAGAGTTGGAAGAGTTCAGCCCTCTGCAATGCACGAATCACAACAAAGGCATCCCTGGCAGACAGCCTTCCAACCTCTGTTTAAAAACCTCCTCCGCTTTCCCCAAGGTGTCTGTTCTGCCAGTGAAGGTCTGTTAGAAACTTCTCCCAGATGTGGAGCTGGGATCTCCTTCCTTGCCTTATTTTTTTTTAATCTTTCTTTCTTTATTTTTGATTTATTATACCGACACCAACACAGACAACACTCACAAAACAAACCAACAAAAAGATACTACAGCTACAAGTGCAAAGCAGATGTTACAGATACATCTCTATTTCAGTTCTTATTCATTTCTATTTGACTTCCTTCATCCTCAGCGTGGGTCCGGTTGTAAACTCAGTCAACTGTTTCTTTCTCGATTCCTCTTCTCTATTTTTCTCTTTATCTTACATTCTCATGCCCCGATTTATTTTGCAGAACTTAGTCAAGACAAAGTCCAGGTATCAATTTGAGGGCACTGCTTTTCCAGATACTCGCTGTATTTCCCTTCCTTGCCTTTTGAATCTGTGGTCCTACCCTCTGGACCAGGCAGCAAACAGGCCTCCTCTCCATCATCCATGGAACGGCCTTCGGATATTAAAATATGGCTAGCATATCACCTCGGCTAGCAAATATGGCTAGCAGAGACATCACCTTGCCAACAAAGGTCCGTATAGTTCAAGCTCTGGTTTTCCCAGTAGTGATGTATGGAAGTGAGAGCTGGACCATCAAGAAGGCTGATCGCCGAAGAATGGATGCTTTTGAGTTATGGTGCTGGAGGAGACTCTTGAGAGTCCCATGGACTGCAAGAAGCTCAAACCTCTCCATTCTGAAGGAAATCAGCCCTGAGTGCTCACTGGAAGGACAGATCCTGAAGCTGAGGCTCCAAGACTTTGGCCACCTCATGAGAAGAGAAGACTCCCTGGAAAAGACCCTGATGCTGGGAAAAATGGAGGGCACAAGGAGAAGGGGACGATGGAGGACGAGATGGTTGGACAGTGTTCTTGAAGCTACTAGCATGAGTCTGACCAAACTGCGGGAGGCAGTGGAAGATAGGAGTGCCTGGTGTGCTGTGGTCCAGGGGGTCACGAAAAGTCGGACACGACTAAACAACAACAACAGCATATCACCTCTCCATAGTTCGGGTTAGGTTGCTGCTTTCAACTTGAGAAGGAGCCTCAATGAGGGCTAGAAACATGCATACGTGTATGTGTTTTGAAAAATGCATAAAACGAAGCAGAGGTCTTCAGGGGTGTCCAACTCTTCTGTCTGGAGTCCCAGATGACTGCCTGCCTGCTGTGACAACAAGCTTGCATGGTTTTGTGATGCTGCGTCAGAAGGTTCATGTCCCCTAGACAGACATTCTGTGGGCAGGGACATTCCCATGGCAAATTCCCTCCATTGGGAAAACCTGTCTGGGCCCATCCTGCACACATTCATCCCTGCCTTAAATGCCCTACGGTTGCTCCAAGGTCCTTCCATCTCTGGCTAAGAGACTTTTCAAGCACTCAACATTGACTCTGCCACAGAGAGATTTATCGCTTGAAAAACCAGTCAGAGCTGAGCCTATGTCCTTTCCTGGATGGCTGGCCTAGAAAATGGGCCAAGATGGAGAGATCTGGCTTTGGTGTGGCCTAATCTACCGCTGCTGCAATCCGGTGGTGATTACCCAAATCACAGGAGAGCCTTTGTCCTATATAGAGATCTCTGTACATGCCTAGAAGCACTGTTGTCTTCTCAGTCTCTCATTGACTTGTTTCTAACTGTAACCATATCTGCCAACTTTTCCCTTTTCTTGCGAGGAATTCTATTTGGAATAAGGGAATTTCCCTTTAAAAAAAGGGAAACGTTGACAGCTATGACTGTAACATTCATTTTGCTTTGTTATCATTATTATTGTTCCGAGCATAATTCAAAGTGTTGGTGCTGACCTCGAAAGCCCTAAACGGCCTCGGTCCAGTATACCTGAAGGAGCGCCTTCATTGTCCTGCCTGGACACTGAGGTCCAGCGCCGAGGGCCTTCTGGTGGCTCCCTCCCTGTGAGAAGTGAGGTTACAGGGAACCAGACAGAGGGCCTTCTCGGTGGTGGCACCCACTCTGTGGAACGCCCTCCCATCAGATGTCAAGGAAATAAGACATCTGAAGGCAGCCCTGTTCAGGGAAAACAAAAAAAAATCCTTCCAGTAGCACCTTAAAGACCAATTAAGTTAGTTCTTGGTATGAGCTTTCGTGTGCATGCACACTTCTTCAGATACACTGAAAGAAAGTTCCAGACCCTTCTATGAAAGTTACCAGACCCTTCTATATAGTGAGAAGGTGGGGAGGGGTATTACTCAGAAGGGTGGTGGGAATGGGTGATTGGCAGATAGCTGTGATGAGCCTGTTGACGACTCTTAAGGACTGCAATAGGTCTTACAGGAAAAAGCAAGGGGTGAGAAGGTGAAAAATGGCTTTGTCATGTATAATGAGATAAGAATCCAAGGTCTTTGTTCAGACCAGGTCTCTCCATGGTTTTAAGTTTGGTAATAAGTTGCAATTCAGCAGCTTCTTTTTCCAGTCTATTTCTGAAATTCCTTTGTAGTAAAACAGCTACTTTGAGATCTTGTATAGAATGTCCTGGGAGATTGAAGTGTTCTCCTACTGGTTTCTCTGTCTTGTGATTCCTGATGTCCGATTTATGTCCGTTTATTCTTTGGCGTAAGGTCTGGCCTGTTTGTCCAATATAGAGAGCTGAAGGACACTGTTGGCATTTGATTGTGTATGCCATCTGGAGCCTCCCAGAGTGGCTGGGGAAACCCAGCCCGATGGGCAGGGTATGATGAGAAGAAGAAGAAGAAGAAGAAGAAGAAGAAGAAGAAGAAGAAGAAGAAGAAGAAGAGCTCAGCTGATTAGAGTGTGGTGCAAGGTTGCAGGTTCGATAGCTGCATATTCCTGCATTGCAGGGGGTTGGACTAGATGACCCTTAGGGTCCCTTCCAGCTCTGTGATTCTGTTATTATTATTAATAACCTTTCCCCCAGACCGGAACTTGTCTAAACTAAGATCTGTGTTCCAAACCAGCGTGGCCAGTATTTCGGACCCCGGTTTCCTTGCAACCTCACGCTGGAATTTCCACGTTACAAGCTGACCTGGCAAGGAACATGTTTTTTGGGGGGAGTGCAATGTTCTGTCTTCCTCTGGCAGGTGTGGAGGACGCTGCAGAGCCCAAAGGGACTCTATTATCAGATGAGAAGTTCTCAGGTTCTTGTCCGGGGATTTCCCCCTCTGCTTTAGCAGCCAGGTTTCTGCCTCCGGTTGTGCAAACTTCAGAGAGATCATTTGAATACCAACCGCCAAAGAAAGTCGGGGACAGGATTTTCTCGCTGTGCTTCTGGTCTCCTCCCTCCGTGTTGTGCCCAGACAGCACCGCCACTGCCGCCGCGTCGACAGAGATGGCACCGCACGCCGGTGAAATATGGCCACGCCAACGTCACCATCTTCTCGGGGCTGTGGGGGAAGAGGCACTTTCCCACACCTGTGGTGGGGCTGCCCACAGGGATTCAAACTCCAGATGAGGTCTTGTTCGTCAGAAAGGACAAAAGTCCTTAAACATCTCGTTCTAACGTCACCCCAGCTTTCGTTCACTCAAAATGTTATGGGATGATCGCCCAAAAAGGTTTCAGCTCTCAGAAGCCTGTCACATTTCTTCAGCTGGAATGGTAGAAAGATTGAATCCTGTGCTGTGGATGAAAAGAGACAGAACGATCTGCCGCCCAGCAGAGGCTGCTTGAAGGCCAGATCCAGCAGCAGAGCATACAGAGTTGCAGCAAGAAGACTCCTTTGGAACCTTTCGCGATTCGTTCATTCCTTGCAGTCCTCTAGTGTGACTGGGTACATTGTTACAGTGGTACCTCGGGTTAAGAACTTAATTCATTCCGGAGGTCCGTTCTTAACCTGAAACTGTTCTTAACATGAAGCACCACTTTAGCTAATGGGGCCTCCTACTGCTGCCACGCCGCTGGAGCACGATTTCTGTTCTCATCCTGAAGCAAAGTTCTTAACCCGAGGTAATATTTCTGGATTAGCGGAGTCCATAACCAGAAACATACGTAACCCGAGATCCTAGCGTACTAGGAATTAGTGTGCTAAAACTGCATCAAAATAAAGTGTTATAGCCGTACAGGGGAAACTCAATATTTGTTCTACAGAAACAAGAATAACCATGTACCTTCCTCGTGCCACTGGCTGCAGGTGCTTTAATATCCTTAGTAAAGGTAAAGGGACCCCTGACCATTAGGTCCAGTCGTGGCCAACTCTGGGGTTGCAGCGCTCATCTCGCTTTATTGGCCGAGGGAGCCGGCGTACAGCTTCCGGGTCATGTGGCCAGCAGGACTAAGCCGCTTCTGGCAAACCAGAGCAGTGCACAGAAACACCATTTACCTTCCCGCCGGAGCGGTTCCTATTTATCTACTTGCACTTTGACATGCTTTCGAACTGCTAGGTTGGCAGGAGCAGGGACCGAGCAACGGGAGCTCACCCCATTGCGGGGATTCGAACCTGATCAGCAAGCCCTAGGCTCTGTGGTTTAGACCACAGCGCCACTCGCTTAAGTGCCCATAAAACAGAAATGAACCAAAAAAGATCACATTAAGACGTCTGACAGGCCCCACAACAATTGACTGGTTTCAATCAGCCCTAATCTGAGATGGTGGAACTGTTGTTCTCTTGCCCTCCCACTTCTACCGCTGGTTCAAAAGTGCCTCTTGTTAAAAAACAGAAAACTGCACAAGCATGCAAGCTTCTGAGTTCTACAGAGCTCTTGGTCAGGTAATGGAGAGAGGAGGAGATCTGTGCAGCTCAAAGGCCTGCATCCTTGCAAAGCAAGAGAAAGAGGCAGCATTGCTCCCTTTCCTTCTTATCTCTTGGGCTCTTTGTCACAACAAAGGCACTGAAATGGACCTAATCTCCCGCTTTGGGATCCAGGCAGCTGGCTCCGCTCTCTCTCTCTCTCTCTCTCTCTCTCTCTCCCTTTGCCACTCAGTGGAGGCAGCCCAGCAGGTAAACAGCTCACCTGAGCCTCTCGGCACAATGAGCTCACTGTTTGTCCTTGACTTGTCAAACTCCCCAGGGAGGAGTGAGCCATTAACCCAGTCCTGGCGTCACCACAGCAATGCTGTTCTAAATTCTGGGGCCGCGCATTCTTATCCCCACTTTAACTTTCCTCCTATGATGAACACATTAGAAATGCCTTTCGTGAGTCACCCAGGCCAGTACGGAGAAAGACCTCCCGTTGTTTTCTGCAGAATTCCTTGGGTGTTTCCCCTAACTTTGTCCTGCTTTCCATAAATTCATCTCCGCCAAGAATATATTTTGGGCGGATTCAAACCATACCCTTGGCATCGGTCAAAAGCTGGAGCGCGGGTAAGGCAGAGGTGGGGGGGGGGGTCTGTTAACAGAGAAATTGAGGGCTCCCTTGAACGAAAAAACAAGGATGCCAGCCAGGAATACCAGAGCAAAACAGCAGCCAGGAGACTTGGTCTTTATTGAAGACTGTCACGACAGGACTCCCACCTGCCACAAGGTGGAACAAGATGGAAGCCCCGAACAAAAGAGAACCCAAACTTTTATTAGCTGTGTGGCGCCGTGGGTTAAACCACAGAGCCTAGGACTTGCTGATCAGAAGGTCGGCGGTTCGAATCCCCGCGATGACGGGGTGAGCTCCCGTTGCTCGGTCCCTGCTCCTGCCCACCTAGGAGTTCGAAAGCATGTCAAAGTGCAAGTAGATAAATAGGTACCGCTCCAGCGGGAAGGTAAACGGCGTTTCTGTGCACTGCTCTGGTTCGCCAGAAGCGGCTTAGTCCTGCTGGCCACATGACCCAGAAGCTGGACGCCGGCTTCCTCGGACAATAAAGCGAGATGAGCGCCGCAACCCCAGAGTCGGCCACGACTGGACCTAATGGACCTAATGGACAGGGGTCCCTTTAACCCTTACCAATCCCCATGCTACACCCCCCCAAACTACATCACTCATACATCATGGTTACATCATGAAAGGGGAGGTCTGGTGGCAGTAATCTGAGCATCCTGGACACTGCCCCATGGTTCCCCTTGCCCTCCACCAAACATCCATCAAGTGTAACAATTTCCGCCCTCCCCCACAGGTGGGCGGGGTTTGCGGCACCAAGCGGGTCACCTGGGTGGGTGCCTCCCACCTGCTTGGGCCAACATTTGACCTGCCCTCGTCCAGGAAGGACAATGGACGGCCGGCCAGGGCTAAGGCCAAAGAAAAGAGGCTGACCCCTTTGTCACACCCTTTTGTCTTCATCTGGGTTTGTTATTTCTGGAATGGCTACCTGTCTGGCACTCAGGTATCAGGATGCCAGGAATTATCGCTCAGGCAGAGGGGCTGCTGAGAAGCTGAGCTCACATGTCTATATGAATTTCTGAAGTATTCCCAGTGAGCCAGTACAGAGATGCATTTATCAGTGAATTCTTACATTTGGTATCGTGCAGCAAAGGCCCTTTGAATAGGGAGAAACTGTGATGAAGTGTTTTGTGGGGGCAAATCACATAAGTCACAAAAGTGATTGTGCTGATTTTGGCAGTGGGCTGCATGTGCATGATATCTGCTGGAGGGGCAACCCCCCCAACCTATACATAAATTCCTGCAACAGGCCAATTGTGAAGGCACTCTGCACATGATCAGACGCACCATCTCCTGCAATTTTATCTCGCCTCCTTCCCTTCTCAGCCAAACCAGCTCCCAGAGTGGAAACCCCAGTGAGCCTGGAGAAGTTGTTAAACTTCATGGGTGCTGTCCACCCTGTGTGGCCACCCCATAATTTCCAGGCTGAGACAGGTCAGTGTGTGTAAATACTTTCTGACCCTGAGCAGGTGGACTTTGGACCCAAACCGTGACACATTTCTTCCTGAGAGAATGACCAGGGCGTAAACTCAGCCAAAGCTCAACACAGAACCTGTTTTGAAAAAAGCAGGGATAGAACCCTGGAACCGTAGAGTTGCCCAGCGTGGGGCCTGCTGTGATTTTACAGTCCAGTTTGGAGTGCACCTGAGCATGTTAAAAAGGTAAAGGTACCCCTGCCCGTTCGGGCCAGTCTTGCCAGACTCTAGGGTTGTGCGCTCATCTCACTCTATAGGCCGGGAGCCAGCGCTGTCTGCAGACACTTCCGGGTCACGTGGCCAGCGTGACGAAGCTGCATCTGGCGAGCCAGCACAGCACACGGAAACGCTGTTTACCTTCCCACCGGAGTGGTACCTATTTATCTACTTGCACTTAAGGGTGCTTTTGAACTGCTAGGTTGGCAGGCGCTGGGACCGAACGACGGGAGCGCACCCCGCCGCGGGGATTCGAACCGCCGTCCATGCGATCGGCAAGTCCTAGGCGCTGAGGTTTTACCCACAGCGCCACCCGCGTCCCTGAGCATGTTAGGATTGCCCTAACCAACCACACTCACTCAACATACATTTGGGATTGAGTGGAGGGGAAGGCTGAGCTATCCAGGCACATCATCATCATCATCATCATCATCATTTATTTATACCCTGCCCTCCCCAGCCAAGACCGGGCTCAGGGTGGCTAACAACCGATATAAAAACAAATTGATTGAAATACGACTTAAAAACAAGATTAAAATACAACATTAAGGTGCAGCCTCGTTTCAGTAGAAACTCAAATAAAAAACTTTTGGGGGATGAAAATGTCAAGTCTTCACCAAGGCCAAATATCCAGACTGGTCCTACATGGGCCAGAAAAAAGCCAGGGAAGTCCCCAAATAGGAGTTCCATCACAGAAGGAAAAAGGAAAGAGGGGAGGGGATCAAGTTGATTCCAAGCCAAAGGCCATGCGGAACAGCTCTGTCTTACAGGCCCTGCGGAAAGAAATCAGATCCCGCAGGGCCCTGGTCTCATGAGGCAGAGCGTTCCACCAGGTCGGGGCCGGTGTTGAAAAGGCCCTGGCTCTGGTTGAGGCTAATCTGACTTCCTTAGGACCCGGGACCTCTAAGGTGTTGTTATTTGTGGACCTTAAGGTCCTCCGTGGGGCATACTAGGAGAGGCGGTCCCGTAGGTACGAGGGTCCTAGGCTGTGAAAGGCTTTAAAGGTCAAAACCAGCACCTTGAACCTGACCCTGTACTCCACTGGGAGCCAGTGCAGCTGGAAAAGCACTGGGTGACTATGCTCCCATGGCAGAGACCCCGTGAGGAGCCTCGTCACGGCATTCTGCTGGAGTTTCTGGGACAGCTTCAAGGGCAGCCCCGCGTAGAGCGGATTACAGTAGTCAAGCCTGGAGGTGACCGTCGCATGGATCACTGTGGCCAGGTCAGGGCGGGAAAGGTAAAATTAAAAATTAAAGGCCAGCATTTAATTTTTAAAAGGTGAGGGCAAACTCAGACACACAGAGATCCCTGAGCAGAGGCCTTTCCTCCCACAAACAGGTGATTCAACCATGCTGTTTCAGACCGTTGGCGAGGAGAAAGATTCACAAGTTGAACACTGCTCTGGACCAAGTCGCTCCCCGCACTTAGAAAGCTAGCCCCACTTTGATATGCTAGCTTTCTGCATGCATGCATTTTCCCCACTCCATGCCCACCTGGAGACTGAAGTGGTTCGTTTTTTGGGGAGGGGGGAAGCCTGCCGGAAGGCGAGGAGAGGGTTGGGAAGGCGGTTCTTGGGATCCCTGACTGATGAAGACAGGGTGGGGGCGGCGCCGGCAAGGCAATCCAGGTCTGTTCCTGGAAAAGGCAGGGCTTGGCTGACGGAGTAACATCGCCCGCCCGCCGGCCAAAGGAACAACCTGAGTCTTCTCACATGATGGAGGTGACGTCACCTTCCTTGCTATCTCTCCCGCCCGAAAGACAAACACGTACACACACACACACAAAGCAGCCTATTGTGCATGCAAGCACATTCGCCCCATTGCCACAGGGACTCGGGTGCCAAGCAACTGCTCTTTTGCAAAGTCATCTCAGCACATCTGAGATAGTGAGAGAGAGACCCAGCCAGGTGTGTAGCAACCCCAGGGAGCTGAGGACAGGTGAGACGCAGAGAGGCCCAGGTGCAAGATGGGGGCCTTCTGCTGGGCTCCGCAAGGCCTTCTTCCCTGACTGGCCCAACAAGCCTGCAGGATGAGGCCAATGGCCAATCCAGCCCAGTATTCTGCACTCACAGCAGCTGGCCTGTGAGTAACCCTCAAGCAGGTGGAACCAAGCCCTCTCGCCTCCTGCAGTTTGCATCAGCTGGGATTCCCAAGTATACCTCCTGCCTCCAGCAGATGGCTAGTAGACATCAATAGCCCTCTGCTCCTCCATAAACCTGTCTGATCCTCTTTGAAAGCCACCCAATGGGTGTCCATCATCACTGCCCATTGTTATAAACAAAATCTGGCCTTTTTCCCCCTTATGGGGTACCCAAGAGCCCGTATAGAGTCCTTACGTGGGTTCCCTATTGGTAGGAGAAAATAACAGAGGCCAACCAGAGAATATTGAGAAGCAAAGCAGCTAGTAAGCCTGATCTTTATTGATCTGTTGCAACAGGGTGCTCCCCTCACACGCAGGAGAAGGAGGAGGACCCAGAACCCAGGTGTGCCTGCCCTTATATAGACATTTTAGATTGTCCACCCTGGAGTCCAGGAACACCCCCAGAAACATCATATATACATCACAGAAGGGGTGTAGCTCAAGACCACCCCCAGATACATCATCCCTACATCACAGAAAAGGTGGTCTACAGCAGAAATCTGAGTGCGTTGTTTATCTCATCTGCAGGTCACCTGTTAATGCTTGGATTGGATACCCTGGGGAGCCTGGCCAGTCTTTTGTAATGACAAAAACTTAGTTCCTGAGCCAGGTCACAGGCTCACCCTATTCAAACACAGACAGATATACCCTTAAGACAGGGTTTCTGAAGGAAAAGACATTTTCCATTTTCCTTCGACCTTGCAGAGAAAACATTTGGTCAGTTTGGGAAGCAAAAATGGTTTCAGGTCAGTCTTCCTGTGCTGAGCTATGTATGTGCTTGGTTGGTACATTTATGAACATTTATTATATATCTTCAACCCTGAGTGCTCACTGGAAGGACAGATTGTGAAGCTGAGGCTCCGGTACTTTGGCCACCTCATGAGAAGAGAAGACTCCCTGGAGAAGACCCTGATGTTGGGAAAGATGGAGGGCCCAAGGAGAAGGGGGCGACAGAGGACGAGATGGTGGGACAGTGTTTTCGAGGTTACCAGCATGAGTTTGACCAAACTGCGGGAGGCAGTGGAGGACAGAGGCGTTCTCTGGTCCTGGCGTTCTCTGGTCCATGGGGTCACGAAGAGTCGGACACGACTAAACGACTAAACAACAACAAATTATATATCTAAGCAGGAGAAAAGCTCATTACCTTTTCCACGTGTCAGCCCTTCAGATGTTTGAAGATGTCTATCCTATCACCTCTCAGCCTCCTCTTTTCCAGGCTAAACATCCCCAGCTCCCTCAACCGTTCCTCACAAGGCTTGCTTTCCAGACCCTCGATCATCCTGCTCACCTTCCTCTGCACACCTTCCAGGTGGTCAACCTCCTTCTTGAATTTGGATGCCCAGAACTGGACACAGTATTCCCAGTATGAATACTGACCAAGGCAGAAGAGAGCCAGAGGATTACTTCCCTTGATCTGGACACAGCTGTGGATGCGGCCGAGAATAGCATCAGCCTTTTTTGCCGCTGCATCACACTGTTGGCTCATGCTAAGCTTGTGGCCTACTAAGACACACACACCCCAGACCCTTTTCGGGTGTACTACTGGCAAGCCAAGTGTTTCCCATCCATAGTCAGCCCCTGGGCAGAAGACTGGACAGACAGACAGATAGGTCACCTCATTACCACCAACTAGATTTCTGTTTACATAATAGTCATTGCTTCTAAATTGGCACCTCTGCATCTAAATTACCGTAGCCCATGCAAATCCCATGCAAATCCTCTTCACCTGGCAGGTAGACAAACTGGGGAACTCCCTGTCCTGGGATATAGTGATTGCCACTGACTGGGATGGCTTTAAGGCAGCGTAGGACAAACTCATGGAGAGAGAGAGAGAGAGAGAGAGAGAGAGAGAGAGAGAGAGAGAGAGAGAGAGAGGGAGGTCTGCCCGGGGCTACTAGCCAAAATGGCTATGTCTTTCCTTCATTGTCAGAGGCAGTAAAGGGACCCCTGATCATTAGGTCCAGTCGTGGCCAACTCTGGGGTTGTGGCACTCATCTCGCTTTACTGGCCGAGGGAGCCGGCGTACAGCTTCCGGGTCATGTGGCCAGCATGACTAAGCCGCTTCTGGAGAACCAGAGCAGCGCATGGAAACGCTGTTTACCTTCCCGCTGGAGAAGGTACTTGCACTTTGACGTGCTTTCAAACTGCTAGGTTGGCAGGAGCTGGGAGAGCAATGGGAGCTCACCCCGTCGTGGGGATTTGAACCGCCGACCTTCTGATTGGCAAGTCCTAGGCTCTGTGGTTTAACTCACAGTGCCACCCACGTCCCGTCAGAGGCAGTAAATACCCCTAAATGTCAGTTGCTGCGAACAACAAGAGAGGAGAGCGGTCTTGCTGTGCTGGGTCCAGGGGTGACCCTGGTAACACAGTCCAGGTCCAGTCCCAAATCCAAGGGTTCCGCGAGGAGTCAGTCCGACAGGGCCAAGGCAGGACACGAGGCAGAAAACCAGGCAATGTCAGGCATGGGATCTCAGGCAGGTTCTGGCAAACAGCAATGTTGCTCCCGCAACCTGGGGCGGGGTCCGACAGCCTTTTATCTTTGTCGGGGTAACGGCCGGTCCTGATCCCCCGGCGACTCACCTCCCTGTTTCTCCTGAAGGTGAGCACTCCTCCTGCGAGTACTCAGGTCTCTCCTTCTCTCAGACCTGAATCTCTGCAGCTTGGGAGACGTCGGTGGGTGACTAGGTAGTGGAGCAGCTGCAAGTGATGGCCCAGCTGGAGGCAACGAGGTCATCCCCACATCTGGAGCCAGGGCAGGCTCAGGCCCCTGACTTGGCCCAGCTGGTGTTTGCTGCAGGGGAACCTGTGCAGACTGCGACTCTTCAGGATCAGGCCCCAGACTTGGTTGAGGTGATGCCTGAGGCAAAGGATCCGGTGCAGACTGAGACCCCTCTGGCTCCGAGTCTGAGCCTGAGTCCCAGGCCATCACACTTGCAGACTTGCCACTGGGCGAATCTGGTGCATTTATTTTCATTCTACTTATTTATTTATTGCATCTATAGACCACATTTATCCTCTAGGGAGCTCAAGATGTGGCGTACATGATTATTCTGTTCCCCATTTCACCCTCACAGCAACCCTATGGGGCAGGTTAGGCTGAGAGATGGCGACCAACCCAAGGTCAGCTTCGTGGCTGAGTGGGGATTCGAACCCTGGTCTCCCGGGTCCCTTTTGGTCTGATCAGGATTCAGGGCTCTTCTTACGTGGTTACATTTTGGGGAGATGCATCCCATAACCGGGGTTCAGAGGCATATTTACTCTCAGTATGGAGGCCCGGTCCTTTATTAAGGTCTATATTAATCTATGATAAGCACAGGCAAACTCAGCCCTCCAGATGTTTTGGGACTACAGCTCCCATCATCCCTAGCTTACAGGACCAGCGGTCAGGGATGATGGGAGTTGTAGTCCCAAAACATCCGGAGGGCCGAGTTTGCCTATGCCTAATTTACGACCATTCTAAAGCCAGCTAGGGAGGCGCAGGTTAATTCTGTGTCCCGGGCGGCTGTCTACCAGCTCCACCTGGTACGCAGAATGAGACCCTCCCTGCCCACAGACTGCCAGAGTGGTGCATGCTCTGGTTATCTCCAGCTTGGACTACTGCAATGTGCTCTATGTGGGGCTACCTTGAAGGTGGCCCGGAAACTGCAATTAATCCAGAACGCGGCAGCCAGACTGGGGTCTGGGAGCAGCCGCTGGGACCACATAACACAGGTCCTGAGAGATCTGCATTGGCTCCCAGCACGTTTCTGAGGAAAAATTCAAAGTGTTGGTGCTGACCTTTAAAGCCCTAAACAGTCTTGGCCCAATATACCTGAAGGAGCGTCTCCACCCCCATCGTTCTGCCTGGACACTGAGGTCCAGCGCTGAGGGCCTTCTGGCGGTTCCCTCATTGCGAGAAGTGAGGTTACAGGGCACCAGACAGGGCCTTCTGGGTAGTGGCACCCGCCCTGTGGAACGCCCTCCCATCACATGTCAAAGAGATAAACAACTATCTGACATTTAGAAGACATCTGAAGGCAGCCCTGTTTAGGGAAGTTTTTAAGATTTAATGCTGTATTGTTTTTAACACTTGATTGGGAGCCGCCCAGAGTGGCTGGGGAAACTCAGCCAGATGGGCGGGCTATAAATAATAAATTATTATTATTATTATTATTATTATTATTATTATTATTATTAACCAATAGGGTTGTGGGTTCGAACCTCATATTGAGCAAGAGATTCATGCATTGGGCTAGATGACCTTGGGTCCCTTTCAATTCTGTTTCTTCTAACCTTAAGAAGCCTTTCCCCTCCAGCCTGGGAAATGGTTGCAGGCCCACAGATAATGGACAGAGAGAGTTTGCAGGATCCACTTTTCTGGGGAACAGGGACTCATTCTGGTGTCATGGGAAGCGTGGCCTGTGGCTATAAAACTCTACGTATGTGTGACATCCAGGAAATATGGAGAATTTACACATCCAACAGACAGTGACAACATTCTGATGGTTCTCTAGGTGGGGGAAAGAGGTTATTTAGCCCAGCAGAAGCAGCTGACTCACTCTGGTGGGACTTGCTCAAATCTGTATCACGGGCTGCTTAACACAAGCCCAATGTGCCTTTGGTGGCGACATCCGTCAACTGCGATTCTGGGGAACCGACGTGCCAGAAGCCATGTCCTCTCACACCCTGTCTCTCCACAGCAGTGGGTCTTGCAACATGCGGCCGTCATAATTCTTATTTTGTGCAGCTTTCGAATCACCGCTTGGTTCCGCAATGTACAATGGTACCTCGGTTTTCGAACATCTCCGTTGACGAACGTTTCAGAACTCGAACGCCGTAGATCAGTGGTTCTCAGCCTGTGGGTCCCCAGATGTTGTTGGACTACAACTCCCATCATCCCTGGGCTCTGGCCTTGCTAGCTAGGGGTGATGGGAGTTGTAGTTTGACAACATCTGGGGACCCACAGGTTGAGAAAGGCTGCCATAGATGCTTCCATTTTCAGATGCACCAAACAGCTTCCGCCCTTGTCGCCTCAGTTTTCGAACGTTTCGAAACTCGAACGGTGTTCCGGAACGGATTATGTTCGAAAACCGAGGTACCGCTGTATATCAAACGGCGAGAACGACGATAACAGCAGGTGGAAGTCGAAAGATGGAGGGAGAAAGCTGTAAAATAGGGACGCAGGGTGAATGCGGTTGCAGGCGGGTTGACGTAACAAAGTCCAAGAAAAGAATAGGATCGGTATCCGATTATCAAGCGTAACTCCAAGGTTCTGCAGTGTGCCATTGGACAACTAATAACGCATGGCTGGTGAGTTTATGCTGGACCATCCACACGTCATTCCGCCTTATTAGTTGTTCTGCAATGCCAACAGGAGGGTTTTTTGTGGAACCTCCAAGTCCAGGGGCAGTCTATCGAGATTCCTAGGTTCTGATGGATATTTGGCCACTGTGAAAGCAGAATGCTGGGATAGATGGGCCATTGGCCTGTTCCAGCGGCCAGGCTCTTATTACCGTACTTTTCTGTGTATAAGGCTTTTTCTTTTAAAATTATGCTGCGGTAACTGGGCGGGTGATTGGCGGATTCTGCCGGCGAGGAGACAGACGAGAGGCGGATTTTGGGATGCGTGGCGGGTAGCGATTTTCGGCGATCCCCCCTAAAAGAAGCTCAAGGACCCTGGGTAATTCCCCCCAAAATAGCTCAACAACTCTGTGCCATCTCCCCCAAATTTTCATAAATCTGAGTCCCCAAAATAGGGGGCGTGTATACATGGCGGCGTCTTATACATGGAAAAGTACAATATGTTCTTATGAGAACAGGCTGCAAGGCTAAATGGGCCCTTAGCCCGGTCAAACATGCAGGCTCTACTTGTGTTCTTTATGGAACCTCCAGGGCCAGGGCCAGTCTACCTGGATCCCTAGTTTCTTGGGGGTGTTTGGCCACCGTAAGGGCAGGTTGCTGAACCAGACGGACCACTGTTTGAATCCAGCAGCCTATCATCTGCCCAGGGTAGGCGATTGGAACCATTACGTCCGGACGTGGGGCATCGCCCAACCCCACCACTGCTGGCAGCCATTGAAGAGGACCTGCCAATCCTGTCAACGGTTCCAGAGGCCAGAAGATGCCTTCCTCTGTCCCAGGCAGGGCTTTCCCCATTACTTTCCTCTCCTCTTCCTGGAAGAGGCGGCACCTGTCTGTCAAAGGAGGCGTCTCTGGAGAAGGGGTGGACTTGAATGACCTGCTGCATCCCTCCCAGCCATCTCCGTGACGTTTTGAACCGCGGGGATTCCCCCAGGATGGAGGCGCCACCTTACGTCGCGGCTCTGCGAGCTCCGGCCCGCACTGGTTCCAGCTAGCCTGAACTGGTTTGGCCCTCCCAGCCGTTTGGCAAACCTTGCAGGGCAGGCACGCCGAAGAAAAAACCAAAAACCGTGGGCCAGTCAATCAGGAAGTGCAGGAGAAGGCGAGGCTCAGAAGGTGGAGCGAGCCTCCTTTGCCGTGACGATGATGTTGATCATCTTCCTGGTTCAGCTCGGATCACTGTCTGTCATCAGAACACAAGGGGAGGCTGGTTGCTGGGTCAGGCCAAAGGCCCATCTAGTCCTGCATCGTCACAGCGGCCAAATGCCCCGAAGGACTGATAATTCCAGATAGACTGCCTCTGGAGCTGGAGGTTCTATAGGAATCTGAAAACAACCTGGCTCCTAGATGAGGCCCAAAACCCATCTAGTCCATGCTCTGGTTATCTCCCGCTTGGACTACTGCAATGCGCTCTACGTGGTGCTACCTTTGAAGGTGACCTGGAAACTACAACTAATTCAGAACGCGGCAGCTAGACTTTTGACTGGGAGCGCCCGCCGAGACCATGTTCAAAGCACAAATCAAAGTGTTGGTGCTGACCTTTAAAGCCCTAAATGGCCTCAAAGGCCCAGTATACCTGAAGGAGTGTCTCCACCCCCATTGTTCTGCCCGGACACTGAGGTCCAGCTCGGGGGGCCTTCTGGCGGTTCCTTCACTGCGAGAAGCCAAGTTACGGGGAACCAGGCAGAGGGCCTTCTCGGTGGTGGCACCCGCCCTGTGGAACACCCTCCCACCGGATGTCAAAGAGAACAACAACTACTGTACCAGACTTTTAGAAGACATCTGAAGGCAGCCCTGTTTAGGGAAGCTTTTAATATTTGATGTATTACTGTATTTTAATATTTTTTTGGAAGCCACCCAGAGTGGCTGGGGAAGCCCAGACAGATGGGCGGGGTATAAATAAAAATTATTATTATTATTATTATGTCAGGGACTGGCAGGAGGCTGACAAGTGTGCACTGGAGGGAAGGAGGGCTGGAGTCTGACTCGGGAGATGGGGGCAGTGGTGGGGGGAGAGGTGGACCTGTACTAGCCAGGAGGCAAGAATCAGGGGCAGGGGAAGCCTCAGAGCTGGAGGGTGGAGCCCAAGATGGGTCAGAAGAAGAAGAGGAAAAGGCAAGCCAGGAAAATGAAGTGCCAGGAGCTTCATCACCCTCTCTTGCACCGCTGTCTCTCAGAACCAGGAGCGGACTGAAAAGGGAGGAGCAAAGGACGTTTCCGTGTTGGCTCAGTCTCCAGCTGCATGCATGCATATTGTTGGGGGAATGTGCATAAACTGGTGGAGGGGTGGTGGTCCCCTGTTCCTGCAACTGCTCCATATGGACTTGGGAGTAGCTGCCTAGATTGGTGCACGAAGGGATCCAGTGCTGCAGAAGCAACTGTGTCATCTATGGCCACTGGGCCCATCACCTCCTGGCACATAGAAGGGGAAGAAATGGAGGCAGGGAGAGATTTTACTTTGTTGGGCTCCAGGATCACTGCAGATGGTGACAGCAGCCACGAAATTAAAAGACGCCTGCTTCTTGGGAGAAAAGCAATGACAAACCTAGACAGCATCTTAAAAAGCAGAGACATCACCTTGCCAACAAAGGTCCGTATAGTGAAAGCTATGGTTTTCCCAGTAGTGATGTATGGAAGTGAGAGCTGGACCACAAAGAAGGCTGATCGCCAAAGAATGGATGAATTTGAATTCTGGTGCTGGAGGAGACTCTTGAGAGTCCCATGGACTGCAAGAAGATCAAACCTCTCCATACTGAAGGAAATCAACCCTGAGTGCTCACTGGAAGGACAGATCCTGAAGCCGAGGCTCCAAGACTTTGGCCACCTCATGAGAAGAGAAGACTCCCTGGAAAAGACCCTGATGTTGGGAAAGATGGAGGGCTCAAGGAGAAGGGGACGACAGAGGACGAGATGGTGGGACAGTGTTTTCGAAGCTACCAGCATGAGTTTGACCAAACTGCTGGAGGCAGTAGAAGACAGGAGCGCCTGGCGTGCTCTGGTCCAGGGGGTCACGAAGAGTCGGACACGACTAAACGACTACACAACAACAAGTGATCTCTCTGCCCTGTGCATTCCTTCGGCTGGAAGCTCAGTCCAGCATCTTGGCCAAATACCCCGAAGAACTCAGCAGCCAACCTCTTCTGATGGAACCACCAGCTCCAGGGGCAGTCTATCTTGACCAGCGTAGACCCTCCTTGCCTCCCAAACCCAGGGCCTCCCACGCCAACTCTCCTCTTCTTCCAGCAGGGCATATGTCCTCCATCGTTTTCCCAATTTGTGTCGGCCGTTTTGCCTTTGCAAAACACAAACAGGGAGAGCAGATGTCCCTGGAGCAGAGGCTCTTGGTGTCTCCTCACCCGCGGACGCCCTGAGTGGTGGGTTGACGCGTCATGCTTGCATTTCTGCTGAGACACCGTGATTCCACCCTTTGCCTCTTGCAAAAGCCGCCTGCCCACATCTGTTCCCCAGCTGCTCACGAGGCAGCTGCGTGGCTGCGACTCTTTCCTCCCCTGCTCAGAGTTTTGTAAAACGGCGGTTCCCAAACCGTGCTGGCCTGCAGGGTTCATTCGAGTGTATCGCAGGATGCCTGCGGATTTGTGGCAGATGTACTAAAATGCATTTGGGAATGTTTTAAACAGCTGGTTTTAAACTGCTTTTACCAATAATCTTGTGGTTTTATCCCCTTTTTTGCATATTTTTTTTGCCAATTAATTGTGATTGATTTTCAAAATTTTAAACGAATTAACGACCGTTCAGATTTAAAACCAATTATTCTTTTTTTGTAAATTTCTTTGAGGTGTGTGTGTTTGTTTGTTTGCAATCTAGTAGTATATATATTTCATGAAATAAAATAAAGAAGTGAAATAAATAGTCATATGGATGCTTAACTGTATTTTATTTACAGGTATAATAATAACAACAACAACAACAACAACAACAACAACAACAACAACAACAACAATTTATTATTTATACCCCACCCATCTGGCTGGGTTTCCCCAGCCACTCTGGGCGGCTTCCAACAAAACACTAAACTACAATAACCTATTAAACATTAAAAGCTTCCCTAAAAAGGGCTGCCTTCAGATGTCTTCTAAACGTTTGGTAGTTGTTTTCCTCTTTGACATCTGGTGGGAGGGCGTTCCACAGGGCGGGTGCCACCACCGAGAAGGCCCTCTGCCTGGTTCCCTGTAACTTGGCTTCTCGCAAGTAGGTCGCCATGTTGGTCTGCCATAGTCGGAAAAAAATAAAAAATAAAAAAATTTCCTTCCAGTAGCACCTTAGAGACCAACTTAGCTTGTTATGCGTTTTATAGTCTCACTAGGCGCTGCTGCCCCTGCTTGCAACTGGTCAACACAACCACCCATTTGCGCACCTCGTATCCCCTCCCATTACATCTCGCCCAAGCCCCCCATATCCTTACAACTCCTCGGTGTCTCCTCCCCCCAACAACTTTATTTAAACACCTGCTGTTGTTCAAAACCTCCATTTAAAAACTGGCCTTCACTTTCACCTCCCCCCAACCCCCGCCTAGCTTCATGCAAATAGTTCCGTTCCTCCAATGGGAGCTACGTGACGACAGCCTTACAATTGTATGTCTATAGGAAGACGATCAGAACTCTACGGAGCCTGCATGGCAATGCAATAAAACGCAGTATCTAGGAAGCAAAAGGAGCGACGACAAATACATTTAAGAATCCTGCAATTGATGCAATTGATGCGGAAAAAAATCACCCGGTCACCTGCCAAGATCCGTGGCGATTTCCAAGCCATCCGTGGAAAGCAGGGAAATGTTGGGGACCACTTTCCTCAAAGATACTAGTAGCTGTGAAAAAGAAACTGTGGAGAAGCCGGGTTGCCGGTTCAAATCAGGGCATCTTGGGAGAAATACGCTCCTCTGCAGTTTTAATTAGTGTTATGTACTGAGTTGAATAAGGGACTCAGGTGGCGCTGTGGGTTAAACCACAGAGCCTAGGACTTGCCGATCAGAAGGTCGGCGGTTCAAATCCCCGCGACGGGGTGAGCTCCCGTTGCTCAGTCCCAGCTCCTGCCAACCTAGCAGTTCGAAAGCACGTCAAAGTGCAAGTAGATAAATAGGTACCACTCCAGCGGGAAGGTAAATGGCGTTTCCGTGCGCTGCTCTGGTTCGCCAGAAGCGGCTTAGTCATGCTGGCCTCATGACCTGGAAGCTGTACACCGGCTCCCTTGGCCAATAAAGAGAGATGAGCGTCACAACCCCAGAGTCGGCCACGACTGGACCTAATGGTCAGGGGTCCCTTTACCTTACTGAGTTGAATAGGATCCTAAAGGCAGCAGTCTGATTGGTCCTAAAATAATAGGATTCAGAATGCAGCAGTCTGATTGGTCCTAGAACAATAGGATTCAGCATGCAGCAGTCTGATTGGTCCTAGAACAATAGGATTCAGAATGCAGCAGTCTGATTGGTCCACAGGAGCCACCCAATCCAGCTCCAGGTGGAAGTGGATCCGCAACCTGATTGGCCTACAGGAGAATCCCGAATTAACCAATCACGTGGGACCCATTGTGTAAATAATGTATATAAAGCAGACATTCTGGGGGAACTTCCATTCCTCCTCACCACTATGAGCTGAATAAAGAGCACGAAATCCGCTCTCGACTCAGAGTATATTTCAATTAGGATGAGTTTTGGCGGGCAGCATAAGCTGTGCAAAACCTCAGCTGTTGACGGCTCTGGAGCGCTTTGCAAGAGCTTAGTTCAGGGGTCAGCAAACTTTTTCAGCAGGGGGCCGGTCCACTGTCCCTCAGACCTTATAGGGGGCCGGACTATATTTTTTTTTTGGGGGGGGGGGAAATGAACGGATTCCTATGCCCCACAAATAACCCAGAGATGCATTTTCAATAAAAGGACACATTCTACTCATGTAAAAACACACCGATTCCCGGACCGGATTGAGAAGGTGATTGGGCCAGATTCGGCCCGCGGACCTTAGTTTGCCTACCCCTGGCTTAGCTCCGCTTGTTGAGCTGATGAAGGCCAGAGCCGTAGCAGGAAGGGTTAAGCGTCTGTGCAGCTGGGCGATGTTATCAGGAAGGCAAACAGCTTTATTTGTGTGTTAGTGGGCAATCGAGGGCTTGGAAGGGGAAAAAAGGTAGACCTCTCTGGCTCTGTTAATAATACAAGAACCATATGCTTTTGTCGGCTTTGCGAGAGCTTAAGAGCTCAGCGTTCTCGGCTGCCTGTTAATTATGAGCCTAGCCAGACCAGACACAGCTCACATCGCCTGGCCGCGCCACTGGGGTGTGGGATTAGGCCAAAGGTCCTCAAGGAAGCGTGCATAAAAAGCTCTGTGTATATATAATCTAGGACTTCATTCAACCTTTGCAACTCCCATCAGCCGTCCTAGCCGGGGGCAGATGGCAGCACATAGATTAGTGTATAGTTAGACTGCGGAACTCCCTCCCACAGTGACAGGCCACCGGCTCAGCTGGCTTTGAAAGAGGGCAGGGTGCATTTACGGAGAAGGGGGCTATTGATGGCTGCTAGCCATGTTCTTGTCTCCGCAATCTGGAAGCCGCCGGAAGGGAGACGGGTCTTGGGTTCAAATCCTAATTGCGGGTTTCTCAGTGAGGCATCTGGTTGGCCACGGTGGCAAGAGGGCGCTGGACTAGATGTTCCCTTGGCCCTTGACTCTTCTCACGTTCTTCCGATTTGGATCCCAAAACCTGTCCGGAAACGGGCTCTCGAAGGAGAGGGTTCCTGGGCTGGTGCAGAGTGCAGCCTCCATTATTTCCAACACTCAATACATCTGGGTGGAAGGCAGGCCTCCTGGTCCACATTTACTGTTGTTGTTGTTTAGTCGTGTCTGACTCTTCTTGACCCCCTGGACCAGAGCACGCCAGGCCCTCCTGTCTTCCACTGCCTCCCGCAGTTTGGTCAAACTCATGCTGGTAGCTTCGAGAACACTGTCCCACCATCTCGTCCTCTGTCATCCCCTTCTCCTTGTGCCCTCCATCTTTCCCAGCATCAGGGTCTTTTCCAGGGAGTCTTCTCTTCTCATGAGGTGGCCAAAGTCTTGGAGCCTCAGCTTCAGGATCTGTCCTTCCAGTTGAGCACTCAGGGCTGATTTCCTTAAGAATGGAGAGGTTTGATCTTCTTGCAGTCCATGGGACTCTCCAGAGTCTCCTCCAGCACCAGAATTCAAAAGCATCCATTCTTTGGCGATCAGCCTTCTTTGTGGTCCAGCTCTCGCTTCCATACATCACTACTGGAAAAACCATAGCTTTTACTATACGGACCTTTGTTGGCAAGGTGATGTCTCTGCTTTTTAGGATGCTGTCTACATTTGTCATTGTTTGTCATCATTATTATTATTTTATTTTAAAAGTGTAAAGATTCAACATACATATACAAATACAGAAAGAAAAAGAAAACAGGAGAAGACGAAAAGGAACTAACACTACAAATACCAGTACCAATACCAACAATCAACAATTATAACAAAATTATGCCCACCTTCCTCACCCTATGTGTTTTCCGTCCACCAGTTCTCAGCTGTCCTTTACGTTATAAACTAGCTCCTACATTGCATAAATTCCATTTCAAGTCAATGAGCTTGTTTATCCATTCTGTGTTCATCCTCTCGTTTAAATTTAATTTAATTGTTCTGTGCAAGCTTAGTCCAAGCATATCAGAATGTTAATATTTGAACAATGCTTATTCATATACTGTAATCTTCGTAATATTACCATTGGGATCTTAGTTTCTTCTTCTTCTTCGGCGATCACTCGTAGCCGAGTAAGATTGTCCTCCATAACACGGTTTTAACAATGAGTCCGTAAGTGACTGTGGAGGCCAATTCTGGATCCACACGTCCTTCCACAGTGGGGACATTGGTTCCCGGGCGGGAGTTGATCCCGGTGTGGATTTGCCAAGTGTGCCTTCCTCTTAGCACGTTTCTCCCTTGCGTCCTGAGTTCGGGTGTCTTCAAAGCCCAGGACACCTTTGGTCAAGGCTGTTCTCCAACTGGAGCGCTTGCAGGCCAGTGTTTCCCAGTTATCGGTGTTTATACTATATTTTTTTTAGATTTGCCTTGAGACAGTCTTTAAACCTCTTTTGTTGACCCCCAGCCTTAGGCTTTCCATTTTTAAGTTGGGAATAGAGTAGTTGCTTTGTAAGATAATAATAATAATAATAATAATAATAATAATAATAATAATAATAATAATTTATTATTTGTACCCCGCCCATCTGGCTGGGTTTCCCCAGCCACTCTGGGCGGCTTCCAACAAAGATGAAAGATACACTAAAGTGTCACATATTAAAAACTTCCCTGAACAGGGCTGCCTTCAGATGTCTTCTGAATGTCAGGTAGATGTTTATCGCTTTGACATCTGATGGGAGGGCATTCCACAGGGCGGGCGCCACTACCGAGAAGGCCCTCTGCCTGGTTCCTTGTAACTTGGCTACTCACAGTGAGGAAACTGCCAGAGGGCCTTCAAATCTGGACCTCAGTGTCCGGGCAGAATGATGGGGGTGGAGACGCTCCCTCAGATATACTGGACCGAGGATCATCAGGCACCCGCACAACATGACCAGTCCAGCGAAGTTCATGTTGAAGAATCATTGCTTCAACACCAGTGATCTTTGCTTCTTCCAGTACACTGATAGTAGTTTGCCTGTCTTCCCAAGTGATGGAATAAACACTCCCCGACTTTCCTAAAAAATGGCTATCTGAAGGATAGCAGCTAAAGAATTGCAACAAGTGGATTTGTGACATTTCCCTTCGAAATTATAGGAAGGGCTTTGTATTCCAGCTTTACCTTCAGGTATTTTACGTTCAGGATAAACAGGGCTCTGTTTTTTGCGCCCACAGCACGTTTAATTGTCCTTTTTTCCCCGGGGGGTGGGATATGCAGGGGGACGCATACCCCTAAAGATTTTGTGAATCTAAGTTTGGCTTCATTGAGGGGCAGTATATCAATATGAGTAGGAAAATGAGAGCACAGTGGTACCTCGGGTTAAGTACTTAATTCGTTCCGGGGGTCCGTTCTTACCCTGAAACAGTTCTTAACCTGAAGCACCAGTTTAGCTAATGGGGCCTCCAGCTGCCGCCGCGCCGGCGGAGCACGATTTCTGTTCTCATCCTGAAGCAAAGTTCTTAACCTGAAGCACTATTTCTGGGTTAGCAGAGTATGTAACCTGAAGTGTATGTAACCTGAAGCATCTGTAACCTGAAGCGTATGTAACCCGAGGTACCACTGTACTGTTATAAGAATTTAAGGTCTCAAATATATAAATTAAATGTTCATAAATGTACAAGGCAAACACATACAGAAGTATGTAACCACGCGTCTGAAATAGTACGGGAGAACAATCCTGAAACCATTTTGACTCTCCCAAATTAACCTCAAATGTTTCTCTGCAAGGAGGAAGGAAATGGAAAAACCTCTCCATTGTCTTTTGTTTACCTGTCTTTAGGGCATCTTTGTGTATGAATAGGGTGAGCCTGTGACCTGGACTCAGGAACTAAACTATTAACCATCACAAAAGAATGGCCAGGCTGCCCAGGTAAAGCAATCAGTGACCACTGTCAGGTATCCTGGCAGACAGGATTTCTGCTGTAAACCACCCCCTTCTGTGATGTATGTATGATGTTTTTGGGGGTGGTCTTGGGCTACAGGGTGGGCAATTTCAAAAATCTATATAAGGGCTTGCACACCATTGTTCTGAGTTCCTCCTTCCTGCTGTGTGGGGTGAGTGGGGACTCTGTTGCAACAGTTTAATAAAGAACAGGCTTACTAGCTGCTTTGCTTCTCAATATTCTCTGGTTGGCCTCTGTTATTTTCTGCTACCAATGTTGTTGTTGTTGTTTAGTTGTTTAGTCGTGTCCGACTCTTCGTGACCCCCTGGACCAGAGCACGCCAGGCCCTCCTGTCTTCCACTGCCTCCCGCAGTTTGGTCAAACTCATGCTAGTAGCTTCGAGAACACTGTCCCACCACCTCGTCCTCTGTCGTCCCCTTCTCCTTGTGCCCTCCATCTTTCCCAACATCAGGGTCTTTTCCAGGGAGTCTTCTCTTCTCATGAGGTGGCCAAAGTCTTGGAGTCTCAGCTTCAGGATCTGTCCTTCCAGTGAGCACTCAGGGCTGATTTCCTTCAGAATGGAGAGGTTGGATCTTCTTGCGGTCCATGGGACTCTCAAGAGTCTCCTCCAGCACCAGTAGGGTGCTCCTACCGATAGGGAACCCACTTAAGGACTTTATAGGGGCTCTTGGATACCCCGTAAGGGAAAAGGAGATTTTGTTTACATCAGTACCCCTAAATATTTTTTAAAATTGTTTTTAAAAGAATGGTTCTCTGAGACATGCAGGGGAGGAAAAATGAAAAGCAGGATATTCCGGAATCAAATCAGAAACCAGGATGGCTTTTGTAGTACAGTGGTACCTCAGGTTACATATGCTTCAGGTTACAGACGCTTCAGGTTACAGACTCCGCTAACCCAGAAATAGTACCTCGGGTTAAGAACTTTGCTTCAGGATGAGAACAGAAATTGTGCTCTGGTGGCGTGGCAGCAGCAGGAGGCCCCATTAGCTAAAGTGGTGCTTCAGGTTAAGAACAGTTTCAGGTTAAGAACGGACCTCCGGAACGAATTAAGTACTTAACCCGAGGTACCACTGTACTGGGAATTGTCCCCGGAAAATCAGGGCAATTGGAGGGTATGCATTCTGTGTCACAGGCTGGCAAGCCTTTTTCCTTCTTCCAAAACAGCAAGATCAACACACACACACACACACCCGAAAAACCCCCACAACCTACAACCCTTCCATGCAACTGCGGGAAATGGGCTTTGCGCGAGTCATCAAGATATATTTGTCTTTGTGTGTAAGCATTTTTCTCCCCGCCTCCCCTAATCTTTCCTCGTTCTGTCCAGCTCTTCCTTTACTGCGGCTTCTCGGCATTTTGTTATTATTCTTCTTTTGCCAGATTTGTGAAATTTTTTCCTGATTCACCCAGGGGGAAGGAGGCCACAACAGGCCAGCTCATTTGCTGCAGCTTCGAGAAACATGAGCCGAGTTCAACAACCCCCAGGACTCAGTCCAGTTTCCACAAGAGTCATTCTTCCACCGCCTCCCACAACAAAATTCCATTCTGTTACTCAATCCCATGATTTCTGCTCCTCCGAGGGCATTTTTTCGAGACCTCGGGGGATAATGCCTGACCCAGTTAGCAATCTGCTATATTTGCATCTCGAGTCCACATGCTTAACACCTAAGGCTGGAGAGGTCTTGGTCCCAGCAGCTCAGAAGTACCGTATTTTTTGCTCTATAAGACTCACTTTTTCCTTCCTAAAACATAAGGGGAAATATGTGTGCGTCTTATGGAGCGAATGCAGGCTGCGCAGCTATCCCAGAAGCCAGAACAGCAAGAGGGATTGCTGCTTTCGCTGCGCAGCGATCCCTCTTGCTGTTCTGGCTTCTGGGATTCAGAATATTTTTTTTCTTGTATTCCTCCTCCAAAAACTAGATGCGTCTTATGGTCTGGTGCATCTTATAGAGCAGAAAATACGGTATGTTCAAGAGGTGGAATTTACCCTGGGTGCAAATGGTTCCACGTTAGCAGATCTGGGCCTGGTGCCAGCAGCTGGCACAAAACAGAATAGGCTTGCTTTTATTTACCGTATTTTTTTGCTCTATAAGACTCACTTTTTCCCTCCTAAAAAGTAAGGGGAAATGTGTGTGCGTCTTATGGAGCAAATGCAGGCTGCGCAGCTATCCCAGAAGCCAGAACAGCAAGAGGAATCGCTGCTTTCACTGCGCAGCGATCCCTCTTGCTGTTCTGGAACCTGGGATTCAGAATATTTTTTTCTTGTTTTCCTCCTCCAAAAACTAGGTGCGTCTTATGGTCTAGTGCGTCTTATAGAGCGAAAAATGCGGTATATTTCTTTATATTTTCCCCAGACCAGGACACCAAGGCGGCTTCCACAAACGGGAACAACACAGATTGGAAATTTAAAAACGGATCCCAGGTTCATCGTCAAAACTCTCGTAGAATTAAACAATATAGATATATAGTGGTCCCTTGGTTCTTCAGCTTAATCCGTTCCGGAAGTCCGTTCCAAAACCGAAGCATTCCAAAACCAAGAAGCGCTTGATTGTGTGACTGCAGTACATTGTTTATTGCTTTCATTTTATGGATCAATGGTCTTGTTAGATAGTAAAATTCACGTTAGCAAATAGTAAAACTCAATCCATTCCGCAATACCAAAGTGTTCCAAAACCAAGGCACGCTCTCCCATAGAAAGTAATGCAGAATGGATTAATCTGTTCCAGACTTTTAAAAACAACCCCTAAAACAGCAATTTAGCGTGAATTTTACTATCTAACGAGACCATGGATCCATAAAATGAAAGCAATAATCAATGTTCTGTACTATAAAACAAATAAGACAGTATTGTAGGTGATAAAAATGAAAATGTTTTTTTTTCCTTACCTGTACGGATGATAGTCATTGTTTGGAGGGGTGGGGTATCCAGTTCCGCAGTCACACAATCAATCAATCAATCAATCAAACATAAAATGAAATACAAGCCACAGACACAAAAATGAAAAAGCCACACAAACAAAAATGGAAAAAACCAGCAGTAACAAAAGCAATAACAAATATCACCTCAGAACACTGCAATCAGAAACGGAAGGCTTTAATCATGATGGGGGAACTTAAATTTGCTGCTTAAGTGTTAAACAGGAGGAGGAAAGCCTGAATTACTATGCGGAGACACAGATTTGCTGCGCAGCAGTAAAAACAAAAGCTCGGCAGCACGTTCGGCTTCCAAGGCAAAGTTTGAAAACCGGAACACCTATTTCTGGGTTTGCAGTGCTTGGGTTCCGAGTTGTTCAGGAAATAAGGTACCACTGTATAGCAAAAATGCAGATTGTTAAAAACAGCCCAGTGGCATCAAGCGAGTTCCCAAAGGCCTGCTGGAGTAAGGATGTCTTCACCCGCTGGCAGAAGGACAACAAGGAGGGAGCCAGTCTGGCTTCCCTAGGCAGGGAGTTCCAAAGTTTCCGGGGAGGAGCCACCACCGAGAAGGCCCTGACCCGCTTCCCCACTAAGAATGCTTGAGAGGGTGATGGGACTGAAATAAGGGTCAGACCTCAGAGCCTTGGCAGATCCGTGTGGGAGAATACAGCCCTCCTATGCCAATCACATATTTTTCAGTTTTCAGCGCCTTGGGGCGATGGACATAACGGCCAAAGAGCAGAGTGCCTTTGAGCATGCGCAGAGTGCCATTTCTCCAAGCCAGTTGCCGAGCGGCTAGGGCAAAGGGTTTATTTTTATTCCCCCGAACTCAGCAAGGCAGAGGGCCGTAAACGTAACAGCAGCTGACTCACCCGCTTTGTTGAAACTGTTTCCATGGAGAGTTTATCTCCCATCTTGCGCAACAGGCTTTTCGAAGGAGGCGCAAGGCTGCGCATGGGGCCGGTTTGGGGAGGGGGAGCAGAGTGTTTGCAGCACATTAAGAAAGGCTTTGTAATGATTCCCCCGCTGCGTCCAAAAAACCCCCCATTCTTTGTAGGGAATATGCTGGCGCCTGCCAAGCGGCCGTCAACATCTTTTATTAATTCAGCGATGATGTTAATAAATGTTTTTTACACAGCTCAGAAAATTCCTAATTTGAAACAGTCGTCACGGCTGTCCAAAGGCAGGGGGGGCCGGCCGCACCGGGCGCAACATCTGGGGGTTAGGCTTATGGGGCGCAAATCCACGGGTTAGGGAGCGCAAATTACTTGCCTTGCCCCGGGTGCTGACAACCCACGCTACGCCACTGACTCTGGGGTTGCGGCGCTCATCTCGCTTTATTGGCCGAGGGAGTCGGAGTACAGCTTCCGGGTCATGTGGCCAGCAGGACTAAGCCGCTTCTGGCGAACCAGAGCAGCGCACGGAAACACCGTTTACCTTCCCACCGGAGCGGTACCTATTTATCTACCTGCATTTTGAGGTGCTTTCAAACTGCTAGGTTGGCAGGAGCAGGGACCGAGCAACGGGAGCTCACCCCGTCGCAGGGATTCGAACCACCGACACATTACACAGCCGCAAAGCCCATCATGGAGGAGCCTGAATTCTCATTGGCTAGGATTTTGGAGAGGGGAGGGGTCGCCGCAGGCAGGAATAACCCCAGGGGGATTCCCCCAGCCAGAAGGGGGGGGTGGAATTTCAGTGCCGTTTGCAATTAAAGGCAAACCTACCTCCTTCTCACGTTCCGGAAACAGAGAGGAACTGAAACACAGTGTCTTTTTTTCCTGAATTTTGCAATGCTTTCCCAGCCGGGTGATGTGTGCAAAAGACGCTTGAATGCATGAACACAGGAGAGGGGATTTCTCTGCAAGGAAACGTCAAAATTGCATGCGAACAGTAGGAGAAATAGATGCCAGCAGCTTCTGAGGAGCATTCTAAACATGCAGCGTAAACGGATAAATTCATTTATTGCAGTTTGTTGTTGTTTAGTTGTTTAGTTCTGTCCGCCTCTTCGTGACCCCCTGGACCAGAGCACGGCAGGCACTCCTGTCTTCCACTGCCTCCCACAGTTTGGTCAAACTCATGCTGGTAGCTTCGAGAACACTGTCCCACCATCTCGTCCTCTGTCGTCCCCTTCTCCTTGTGCCCTCCATCTTTCCCAACATCAGGGTCTTTTCCAGGGAGACTTCTCTTCTCCTGAGGTGGCCAAAGTCTTGGAGCCTCAGCTTCAGGATCTGTCCTTCCAGTGAGCACTCAGGGCCGATTTCCTTAAGAATGGAGAGGTTTGATCTTCTTGCAGTCCATGGGACTCTCAAGAGTCTCCTCCAGCATCAGAATTCAAAAGCATCCATTCTTCGGCGATCAGCCTTCTTTATGGTCCAGCTCTCACTTCCATACATCACTACTTTGATTATTGGAGTTTTTTTTCCTTTTTTTCCTCCGCATATACCGTATTTTTTGCTCTATAAGACCCTTTTTCCCTCCTAAAAAGTAAGGGGAAATGTGTGTGGGTCTTATGGAGCGAATGCAGGCTGCGCAGCTATCCCAGAAGCCAGAACAGCAAGAGGGATTGCTGCTTTCACTGCGCAGCGATCCCTTTTGCTGTTCTGGCTTCTGGGATTCAGAATATTTTTTTTCTTGTTTTCCCCCTCCAAAAACTAGGTGCGCCTTGTGGTCTGGTGCGTCTTATAGAGCAAAAAATACGGTATATATGCGGCCCTCTCCCTCCTCGCTGTATTCTCGCAAAAACAACCCTCTGAGGTGGACTCGTAAAACCGTAGAGGGGGACCCTGAGGGTCATCTAGTCCAACCCCCTGCAATGCAGCTTAGGCTGAGAGGGAGCAACTGCCCCCCTCAACGTTGCCCCCCAGTGAGTTTTGTGGCTGAGAGGAAGGATTTGAACCCAGCTCTCCCAAATCCTAGTCCAGCACTTCAACCGGGGAACTGAGAGGAAGCGGAATCGGCAGGTTGGCTCCTCAACTTTGTCCCCAATGCACCCGAAATTGACCAGACTCCCAGACTCCTTTGTGGCAAAGTAATAATAATAATAATAATAATAATAATACAGTCGTAGCTCTGGAATCAAATGGGATCCGTTCCAGAGCCCCGTTCGCATCCTGAAACGAACGCAATGCGCATCTGCGCATGCGCAGGTTGTGATTCGCCGTTTCCATGCATGCGCATGCGTCATTTTTGAGCATCTGCACATGCACGAGCGGCGAAATTCAGAAGTAACGTGCTTCGTTACTTCTGAGTCGCCACAGAACATAACCTGAAAATGCTCAAACCGAAGCTGCTTCAACCTGAGGTATGACTAAATTTTATTTACACCCAGCCCTCTCCAGCCAAGACCGGGCTCAGGGCGGCTGACACCAGGTATAATAATGATGATGATGATGATGATAATAATAATAATAATAATAATAATAATAATAATAATAATAATAATAAATTTATACCCCGCCCATCTGGCTGACTTTCCCCAGCCACTCTGGGCGGCTCCCAATCAAGTATTAAAAACAACACAGCATTAAATGTTAAAAACTTCCCTGAACAGGGCTGCCTTCAGATGTCTTTTAAAGATAGGATAGCTGCTTATTTCCTTCACATCTGAAGGGAGGGTGTTCCACAGGGCGGGCGCCACCACCGAGAAGGCCCTCTGCCTGGTTCCCTGTAACCTCACTTCTCGCAGCGAGGGAACCGCCAGAAGGCCCTCGGAGCTGGACCTCAGTGTCCGGGCTGAACGATGGGGGTGGAGACGCTCCTTCAGGTATACAGGACTGAGGCCGTTTAGGGCTTTCAAGGTCAACACCAGCACTTTGAATTGTGGTCGGAAACGTACTGGGAGCCAATGTAGGTCTTTCAAGACCGGTGTTATATGGTCTTGACTGCCGCTCCCAGTCCCCAGTCTAGCTGCCACATTCTGGATTAGTTGTAGTTTCCGGGTCACCTTCAAAGGTAGCACCACGTAGAGCGCATTGCAGTAGTCCAAGCGGGAGATAACCAGAGCATGCACCACTCTGGCGAGACAGTCTGCGGGCAGGTAGGATCTCATCCTGCGTACCAGATGGAGTTGGGAGACAGCTGCCCTGGACACAGAATGGACCTGCACCTCCATGGACAGCCCGGGGGGACCACATAACACCAACTGTATTTCAACAATTGAAATACAGTGGTACCTCGGGTTACATATGCTTCAGGTTACAGACTCCGCTAACCCAGAAATAGTACCTCAGGTTAAGAACTTCAGGATGAGAAGAGCAATCACACGGTGGCAGCGGGAGGTCCCATTGGCTAAAGTGGTGCTTCAGGTTAAGAACAGTTTCAGGTTAAGAACGGACCTCTGGAATGAATTAAGTACTTAACCCGAGGTACCGCTGTACGACTTAAAAACAATATTAAAATACAACGTTAAAATGCAGCCTTATTTCCGTAGCAACTCAAATCAAAAACTTTTTGGGGGGATGAAAGGACTGACTAGTGGGGGTGCCACAGGGTTCTGTCTTGGGCCCGGTCTTATTCAACATCTTTATCAACGACTTGGATGATGGACTCAAGGGCATCCTGATCAAATTTGCAGATGACACCAAACTGGGAGGGGTGGCTAACACCCCAGAGGACAGGATCACACTTCAAAACGACCTTGACAGATTAGAGAACTGGGCCAAAACAAACAAGATGAATTTTAACAGGGAGAAATGTAAAGTATTGCACTTGGGCAAAAAAAATGAGAGGCACAAATACAAGATGGGTGACACCTGGCTTGAGAGCAGTACATGTGAAAAGGATCTAGGAGTCTTGGTTGACCACAAACTTGACATGAGCCAACAGTGTGACGCGGCAGCTAAAAAAGCCAATGCAATTCTGGGCTGCATCAATAGGAGTATAGCATCCAGATCACAGGAAGTAATAGTGCCACTGTATTCTGCTCTGGTCAGACCTCACCTGGAGTACTGTGTCCAGTTCTGGGCACCACAGTTCAAGAAGGACACTGACAAACTGGAACGTGTCCGGAGGAGGGCAACCAAAATGGTCAAAGGCCTGGAAACGATGCCTTATGAGGAACGGCTAAGGGAGCTGGGCATGTTTAGCCTGGAGAAGAGGAGGTTAAGGGGTGATATGATAGCCATATAAAAGGATGTCACATAGAGTAGGGAGAAAGGTTGTTTTCTGCTGCTCCAGAGAAGCGGACACGGAGCAATGGATCCAAACTACAAGAAAGAAGATTCCACCTAAACATTAGGAAGAACTTCCTGACAGCAAGAGCTGTTCGACAGTGGAATTTGCTGCCCAGGAGTGTGGTGGAGTCTCCTTCTTTGGAGGTCTTTAAGCAGAGGCTTGACAACCATATGTCAGGAGTGCTCTGATGGTGTTTCCTGCTTGGCAGGGGGTTGGACTCGATGGCCCTTGGGGTCTCTTCCAACTCTATGATTCTATGAAAATGTCAAGTCTTCACCCAGGCCAACTATCCAGACTGGTCCTAGGTACTGGACCAGTACCGGCTCTCCGCACTCGGTGATACCATTGCGGTGGCCGGAGGCGACCCAGACCCCCCCTTGTTGCTTCCTTTGCTCGGCAGCTGAGCATTTGACACCCGCGCAAGTCTCAGCTGGCCAGAGCGAGGTGACAGATTGGCACCCTTCTCTTTCCCCCCCTTTCACCTTCTCCACCCTCTCTTGGCACCTGCCAGTGGCCACGATCCAGGAGCGCTCTCAGCGGGGCTTCCCATGCCCGCCTCCTCTCCCGGGTCCCCTTTCAGAGGAGGGGCCTCGACTCCCCGGATTTTTTCCATCCCCAAACCACATTCCTTTCGGAAGTGCAAGGCACAGATCCGTCCGGGCCGTTTGCTAAGTCCTCTCCTGCACTAAGAACTTCTGGCAGGAGGACCCCGCCGTGACCCCGGTTCCTGCTCCCGATAATCCCCAGTTATGCAAGAGCGAAGGGAGAATATTAGCGGACTCGCTCCGAGAGCTAGCCAAGCGCTGGTCCTTTTTCCAAACCCGCAAAGGAAATGGTGCAAATGGTCCAAAGGCAACAATATTTCTCTCTCGATTTGATCTCAGGGTGGTTCTGGCGTTCAGGCTGCTTCCAGAAAGATGACCGGTTTGTTGAGCCTTCGCCCTGATTGGTTGGCAGGGAGGTTAGACAACGTTCGCTACTTACTGAGCCTTCACCCTGATTGGCTGGCAGGGAGGTTAGACGACGTTCGCTACTTACTGAGCCTTCACTCTGATTGGCTGGCAGGGAGGTTAGACGACGTTCGCTACTTACTGAGCCTTCACCCTGATTGGCTGGCAGGGAGGTTAGACGTTCGCTACTTACTGAGCCTCCACCCTGATTGGCTGGAAGGGAGGTTAGACGATGTTGGCTACTTACTAAGGCTTCCTGCTGATTGGCTGGCAGGGAGGTTAGACGACGTTCGCTACTTACTGAGCCTTCGCCCTGATTGGCTGGCAGGGAAGTTAGACGATGCTGACTACTTACTGAGCCTTCGCCCTGATTGGCTGGCGGGGAGGTTAGACGACGTTCGCTACTTACTGAGCCGTCACCCTGATTGGCTGGCAGGGAGGTTAGACGATGCTGACTACTTACTGAGCCTTCGCCCTGATTGGCTGGCAGGGAGGTTAGACAACATTCGCTACTTAGTGAGCCTTCACCCTGATTGGCTGGCAGGGAGGTTAGACGATGTTCGCTACTTACTGAGCCTTCGCCCCGATTGGCTGGCAGGGAGGTTAGACGACGTTCGCTACTTACTGAGCCTTCGCCCTGATTGGCTGGCAGGGAGGTTAGATGACGTTCGCTACTTACTGAGCCTTCACCCTGATTGGCTGGCAGGGAGGTTAGACGACGGTCGCTACTTACTGAGCCTTCGCCCTGATAAATCCACATCAAAGGGCACCAGGGTAGGCAATATTTTTCCTGCATCTGTTTTTCATGTCTGTCATGTTCAACACCATGGGCAGAGACTCAAACTCAATCCGTTCCGGAAGTCTGTTCCAAAACCAAAGCATTCCAAAACCAAGGCGCGCTTTCCTATAGAAAGTAATGCAAAATGGATTAATCCATTCCAGACTCATAAAACAACCCCTAAAACAGCAATTTAACGTGAATTTTACTATCTAACGAGACCACTGATCCATTAAATGAAAGCAATAAACGATGTACTGCAGTCACAAAATCAACCAACCAATCAATCAATCAATCAATCAGTAACTGAACTGAGTTCCACACAGTCACAAAAACAAAACAAAAAGAGCCGCAAATACGTAAAAGAAATAGCAAAAACAGACAGACCTTAGCGTAACACTCAAATCGGAAGCGTAGCACTCAAAATGGAAGCGTAAAACTCAAATCAGAGTATGTTCGGCTTGTGAAAAAGGTTTGCAAACCAGAACACCTACTTCCAGGTTTGCAGTGTTTGGGTTCCAAGTTGTTTGAGTCCCAAGGCGTTTGAGCAGGTACAGGCAAACTCCGGCCCTCCAGAAGTTTTGGAACTACAATTCCCATCCTCCCTAGCTAACAGGACCAGTGGTCAGGGATGATGGGGATTGTAGTCTCAAAACATCTGGAGGGCGGAGTTTGCGTTTGAGAACCAAGGAACCCCTGTATGCATTCAAGGCAAAGCCTTATATTTAAATGCAGAGCCTTATATTTGCAGAGCGGAGACCTCTTGGAGGGGAACAACGAGGTCCCCTTTGGCGTCATGGGACCATTGAGTTCTGGGCCAAGGGGCCCTTTCGAGTGGGGAGGAAGTCGAGGGCGGCGGGCAGAGAGGCTGGGCACCGCAAAAGGCCCAGCCTGGCGTTCCCTGAGACACCCGCGGTCTGCAGCTTTTTGCTGGCAGCCTGATGACGGGGCGTCAAGTGACTCTCCCCCAGGCAGTTGGGCCTGAGGAAGGTGCAGAGTCCGCAGGAGGGAGGCAGGGGAACTAAGTTTAGCGCATCCGATCTGGCGAGCGGAATGAGGGGGCGACGGCGAGAGGCAGCTAATTATAGCTTCCCTCGCTTCTGCACACACAGTTGACTCGTGTGTGCAGAATGAAAGGTTCACAGGGTGGTGGTGGAGAGGTCATGTTCGTGCAAGAGAACGTGGGTTGCCGGCGCATGGGTGCGCATGGGTGTGCCGCATCCCGGCACCCGCACAACCACGCCGTTGCCGGGTTGGAAGGGGACCCCAAAGGTCATCCAGCTCTACCTGCTGCGATGCGAAAAGATCACAGATAGACGCGCTCCCTTCCCCGCAAAAAAGTTCTGTTGGAAAACCCCCTGCAAAGTTGGTTTAAATTGTTTTATGTCTGGCGGAACTCTGTATGTGCAGAAATGCAAAGAAGAAGTCGTTCCTGTGAAACGGGACTTTGAAATGATTGGACGATGCGGAGATGGGGGCAAAAGTTGGAGACCGAAATGAAGAAAAGGTCGTAGAATAACAGAGGCACTTTTTCGGATTACCGGAGAAAAATATTGTAGTCAAATGAAATTAAATATAAGCAAAGGAATGAGAATGATAAAGTCATGTAATACAGGGTATATTTTTTATATAAATATTACAGTCATACCTCGGGTTACAGACGCTTCAAGTTGCGCATTTTCGGGTTACGGATGCTCCGAAACCCGGAAGTACTGGAAAGGGTTACTTTCCGGTTTCGGCACTCGCGCATGTGCAGAAGCATTAAATCGTGCTTTGCGCATGTGCAGAAGCGCCAAATTGCGACCCGCGCATGCGCAGACGTGGCGCTGCAGGTTGCAGACCCTGCGGGTTGCGAACATGCCTCCCGCACGGATCACGTTCGCAACGCGAGAGTCCCCTGTACATTTATGGCAGCCGATGAGTGATTTTAATGGAAACATCATGGAATTTAAGGATGGGATGTCATCAAAATCTTAAGGGAATATGGTACGGAAATTGAATTGAACTTGTTAAATTGTTTGAAAACTAATAAAAATATATATGTTTTTTTTAAAAAAGGAAGAGGAAGGAGAGCCCGGCAGCAGTAGCAGACTGTGAGCTTTAAAATTTCAGCACCTAAATTCAGCTGACCTCCACCTCTTGCCTTCTGTCGTTCGCCATTGTTGCAGCGTCCCCCGCGGCTGCACCGGCTCAGTTCGGCGCCCAGTGTGGGAGAACCACTTACTCTCTTCTAAACCCGCCTCTGCCATTGGGCGGATGGCATGGGGCCTGGTGCCGATTCAGACCGTTGGCTCATCCAGCTCCATGCTGGGCTGCACTGGCTGGCAGCAACTGGTCTCTGGGATTTTTGACAGGGAGTCTGTCTCCCTGCCCAACTTGCAAGTGGCTGTCCAGGGGCCTTCTAGATGCAAAGCAGCTGTTCTGCCACAGAGCTGGTCCATCCAGCTATGCAATCCTATGAGCCTCTTTGAGCTTGTTCTAAGAATTCAAAGGTCCCAAATATAAAATAAACGTTTGAGGCAAATGTTACAGATAGGTAGCCGTGTTGGTCTGCCATAGTCAAAACAAAATTTAAAAATTCCTTCCAGTAGCACCTTAAAGACCAGCTAAGTTAGTTCTTGGTATGAGCTTTCGTGTGCATGCACACTTCTTCAGATACACTGAAACAGAAGTTACCAGACCCTTCTATATAGTGAGAAAGTGGGGAGGGGTGTTACTCAGAAGGGTGGTGGGAATGGGTGATTGGCAGATAGCTGTGATGAGCCTGTTGACGACTCTTAACGACTGCAATAGGTCTTACAGGAAAAAGCAAGGGGTGAGAAGGTGAAAAATGGCTTTGTCATGTATAATGAGATAAGAATCCAATGTCTTTGTTCAGACCAGGTCTCTCCATGGTGTCGTCAACAGGCTCATCACAGCTATCTGCCAATCACCCATTCCCACCACCCTTCTGAGTAATACCCCTCCCCACCTTCTCACTATATAGAAGGGTCTGGAACTTTCTTTCAGTGTATCTGAAGAAGTGTGCATGCACACGAAAGCTCATACCAAGAACTAACTTAGTTGGTCTTTAAGGTGCTACTGGAAGGAATTTTTTTTGTTTTGGTCTGAGGCAAACACATGCGTGAGTATATAAACCACATGTCTGAAATAGTACAGGAGAGCAATCCTGAAGTCATGTTGACTCTCAAATTGACCTCAATATATTTCTCTGCAAGGAGGAAGGAAATGGGAAAGTTTTCCCCTTGACTTCTTGCTTACAAATCCTGCCTTAAGGGCGTATTTGTGTATGAATAGGGTGAGCCTGTGGTCTGAGTTCAGGAACTAAAAGTATTTACCATCACAAAAGAATGGCCAGGATGCCCAGGTAAAGCAATCAGTGACCATTATCAAGTATCCTGGCAGGCAGGATTTCTGCTGTAGACCACCCCCTTCTGTGACCTACGTATGATGTTTTGGGCGGTGGTCTTTGTCACGGCTAAAATGGCCGCTGTTTCTTTAATGCGAATAAAGCTGGGTCAGCATGACTCAGTGGTCTGCACCAAGTTGTATATAGAATCATAGAATCATCGAGTTGGAAGAGACCACCAGGGCCATCGAGTCCAACCCCCTGCCAAGCAGGAAACACCATCAGAGCACTCCTGACATATGGTTGTCAAGCCTCTGCTTAAAGACCTCCAAAGAAGGAGACTCCACCACACTCCTGGGCAGCAAATTCCACTGTCGAACAGCTCTTACTGTCAGGAAGTTCTTCCTAATGTTGAGGTGGAATCTTCTTTCTTGTAGTTTGGAACCATTGCTCCGTGTCCGCTTCTCTGGAGCAGCAGAAAACAACCTTTCTCCCTCCTCTATGTGACATCCTTTTATATATTTGAACATGGCTATCATATCACCCCTTAACCTCCTCTTCTCCAGGCTAAACATGCCCAGCTCCCTTAGCCGTTCCTCATAAGGCATCGTTTCCAGGCCTTTGACCATTTTGGTTGCCCTCCTCTGGACACGTTCCAGTTTGTCAGTGTCCTTCTTGAACTGTGGTGCCCAGAACTGGACACAGTACTCCAGGTGAGCTCTGACCAGAGCAGAATACAGTGGCACTATTACTTCCCTTGATCTAGATGCTATAGTCCTATTGATGCAGCCCAGAATTGCATTGGCTTTTTTAGCTGCCGCGTCACACTGTTGGCTCATGTCAAGTTTGTGGTCAACCAAGACTCCTAGATCCTTTTCACATGTACTGCTCTCAAGCCAGGTGTCACCCATCTTGTATTTGTGCCTCTCATTTTTTTTGCTCATTTTTTTTTATATAAAGTGAGAAATGTTAGTTTGTGCTGAGGCTGGTGTTTGGGTTGGTTGGTTGGTTGGTTAGTGCTGGTGTGTATAGTTATTCAGTCGTGTTTTGCACAAAGACTTTTAAGAATAAAACTCTGCAAGGATATCCTCGTGGACTCTTTTGTGCTGACAAGGGTCCGAGGACCAGGCTGAGGAGACAAAGGGAGGTCAGAACCCTTCCCTTCTTTTTTTTGCTTTTTACAAACACTGACAGTCTTGGGCTACAGGGTGGGCAATTTCAAAAGTCTATATAAGGGCTTGCACACCAATGTTCTGGGTTCTCTCCTCCCTCCTGCGTGTGGTGAGTGGGGACCCTGTTGCAACAGTTTAATAAAGATCAGGCTTACTCAGCCCAGTATACCTGAAGGAGCGTCTCCACCCCCATCGTTCTGCCCGGACACTGAGGTCCAGCTCCGAGGGCCTTCTGGCAGTTCCCTCCCTGCGAGAAGCAAGTTACAGGGAACCAGGCAGAAGGCCTTCTCAGTGGTGGCACCCGCCCTGTATAACGGCCTCCCACCAGATGTCAAAGAGAACAACAACTACCAGAAGACATCTGACGGCAGCCTCTTTTAGGGAAGTTTTTAATGTGTGACATTTTAATGTACCATATTTTTTTGCTCTATAAGACTCACATTTTCCCTCCTAAAAAGTAAGGGGAAATGTGTGTGCGTATTATGGAGCGAATGCAGGCTGCGCAGCTATCCCAGAAGCCAGAACAGCAAGAGGGATTGCTGCTTTCACTGTGCAGTGATCCCTCTTATTGTTCTGGCTTCTGAGATTCAGAATATTTTTTTTCTTGTTTTCCTCCTCCAAAAACTAGGTGCGTCTTGTGGTCTGGTGCGTCTTAATCTTTGTTGGAAGCTGCCCAGAGTGGCTCGAGAATAATAATAATAATAATAATAATAATAATTATAAACAGCTTTGCTTCTCAATATTCTCTGGTTGGCCTCTGTTATTTTCTCCTACCGATAGCGAACCCACTTAAGGACTCTATACGGGCTCTTCGGTACCCGATAAGGGAAAAGGAGCTTCCCCCCCCCCTGTAACAAGCTGAACAAGAGACCCCTCCCTGTCACAACACTGGCTTCCAGCTGGGGGCCTGAAATGAGCCATACAGTTCTGGCCACACATGACCTCCTGCACGTTCCTGTTCCCCCCCAGTCCAGTGCTGGTGTGGTGGATTAGAGTGGTTAGACCCCTGCATCTCACGGGGTTGGACTAGATGATCTTTGGAGGTCCCGCCCAACCCTACAATTCTACGATTCTATGTCAGGCAAGGGTTCAAGCCTCCACTTGTCCAGCAAGCTCGCTGGATGCCCTTGAGCCAATCCCCGCCGCTCGGCCTCTCACAGGGTCGTCGTGGGGATTAGATGAGTGCTAGCACATGGGGGAGACCAGGATTCGAATCCCCCACCCAGCTCGCCGGGTGACCTGGAACGCATCCTTCTGGCCTAGGAGCCAAGCCTCAAATCCTCTCTGGCGATGTTGTTCCTTGTTTGTTTACAACCCCAGAGGACAAAAGCCTGGTTGGGTGTGAGTTTGCTGAATGGGCGCCTGCGGTCTTTGGCGTGGGTGGCAAGGAGGAAGGCAGCCCTTATGACCATTGAAGGAGACGTGCGGCCGCTCAAGGAGCTGGCCGAGAACTCAAGCGCTCTTCCCTGAACACCCACTTCTCTGTGGGCGCTCTCAGAAGTGTCGCCGGCAATTATTTGCTTCACATTAAACAGACGCCGGGCAGCCATCTGTCCTGGATGCTTCCGTCGAGATTCCTGCATTGCAGGGAGCTGAACTAAGTGGCCCTTGACAGTCCCAACTCTGCAACTGGAGGTTTTTAAACAGAAGCCGGAGGGTCACCTGAAGTAGAATCACAGAATTGTCCAGTTGGAAAGGACCGCAAGGAACATTCAGTCCAAGCCCTTGCAGTGCAGGAATCTCAGCTAAAGATTCCCTGGCCATCCAACCTCTGCTTAAAAACCTCCAGAAAAGGAGAGTGCGCCACTTTCTAAGGGAGTCCGTTCATCAGAAAGTTCTTCCTGGGGTGGCGCCGTAGTCTAAACCACGGAGCCTCTTGGGCTTGCTGATCGGAAGGTCGGCAGTTCGAATCCCTGCGACGGAGGGATTGTTGCAACAGTTTAATAAAGATCAGGCTTACTCAGATCAGTATACCTGAAGGAGCGTCTCCACCCCCATCGTTCTGCCCAGAGACTGAGGTCCAACTCCGAGGGCCTTCTGGCGGTTCCCTCATTGCAAGAAGCAAAGCTACAGGGAACCAGGCAGAGGGCCTTCTCGGTGGTGGCACCCGCCCTGTGGAACGCCCTCCCACCAGATGTCAAGGAAATAAACAACTATCTGACGTTTAGAAGACATCTGAAGGCAGCCCTGTTCAGGGAAGTTTTTAATGTGTGACATCTTAGTGTATTTTTGGTCTTTGTTGGAAGCCGCCCAGAGTGGCTAGGGAAACCCAGCCAGATGGACGGGGTACAAATAATAAATTATTATTATTATTATTATCTGGCTGGCCACAGCGAGAACAGGAGAGGGGATTAATTGGGCCATTGGCTGGATTCAGCAAGCTCCTTTTAGGGAAACCGGAGATTTTCTGCCTCCGAGCTTGCGAAACATTTGTTGTTGTTGAGGACTGGCATCGAAAAGCCTTGTTGAGGCAGGCTTTGGGATCATTTCAATTAATATTTAGCATGGATATCTATATATATATATTTACATGTATGATTTCGCCGTGCTGACTTCAACGTGCTGACTTTTCAAGATTCATCTTGCTCGTCGCAACAAGTTTCGGGGATGCGCTAGGTCGGAGGTTGCAATGAATAAACAAGTCCCCTTTGTGCCGTCATGAGGCTTAAGCTATGTGCCAAGCCCCTGCGGGTTTCCAGGGGCGAAGAAGACAGCTTTTGTTTTCCCAGCTCGGGTTTAATAACATCTAAGCTGCCGTGATTCAGAAGGGATTTTTTCCAGCCCAGAGAGAGGATCAATTCCATAGGGCTGCCCCCAATGACTCACCCTAGGAGCCCAAGGCCCTGACTCAGAGGGGCCGGATCCTGCTCAGATAGGAAGAGATGCAACTGCTGCCCGGCAACACATCTGGAGCCGGGGAAATGCCACCACGCCTGTTTAAATCCCCTGTGACGCTTCTCCATCCATTCTCACCAGGGGGAACATTAGAAATTAGAAGGCTACAAAATTTTGCACAGCGCAAATTTACTGCATAGAGAAAAGCTTTCTCTCTCTCTCTCTCTCTCTCTCTCACTTTCTCTCTCTTATGACACTAGAATTTGTGGACCAAGCTGTATGTTGGAGGATTCAGGACAGAGAAAACACAGTCCTCCTTCACACAACGCAGAGTTAGACTATGGAACTCCCTGCCACAAGGGGCACAGGTTGCAACCAACTTAGATGGCTTTTAAAGCCAAATCCATGGCTACTAGCCATGATGACTATCAGACCCTCCAAGTGACCCTATATTTGAAGGACAGTCCCAGCTTGACCGAAGCCATTCTGTTTCTGATTTGATCCCGGAAGGGCGACCCTGTTTTCATTTGTGAAAACCCTATGCCCTGCTTCCACAGATAAAGGCAGTATGGTCCATGCGACGGTCATCTCCAGGCTTGATTATTGTAACTCGCTCTACGCGGGGCTGCCCTTGAGACTGACCCAGAAACTCCAGCAGGTGCAGAATGCCACCACGAGGCTCCTTTGCTGTGAGATCACATTCATCTGGTGCTATACCAGCTGCACTGGCTCCCAGTGGAGCACAGGGTCAGGTTTAAGGTGCTGGTTTTGACCTTTAAAGCCCTATGCAGCCTAGGACCCACGTACCTACGGGACCACCTCTCCTGGTATGTCCCACGGAGGACCTTAAGGTTCACAAATGACAACACTTTGGAGGTCGCAAGGTGGTTAGATTGGTCTCAGCTAGGGCCAGGGCCTTTTCAGCACTGGCCCCGACTTGGTGGAACGCTCTGTCCCAAGAGACCAGGGCCCTGCGGGACTTGACATCTTTCCGCCGGGCCTGCAAGACAGAGCTGTTCCGCCTGGCCTTTGGTTCGGACTCAGTCTGACCCTTATGTTTCCCTCCCCTTATGGTCTTCATTTATCGGCTACTTTAAAATGAGGCTGCATTTTAAATTGCATTTTAACCTGTGTTTTAAATTGGTTCTCCACCCCTATTATGTTTTTACTGTGATTTTATTGGTATTAGCCGCAATGAGCCTGGCTCTGGCCGGGGAGGGTGGGGTATAAATAACATTTATTATTATTATTATAAACACTTCTGAACCCCAGTTGCTGGAAACAGCAGGAAGGGAGAGGGCTCTTGCGGTCGAATCCTGCCACAGGCAAATGCTTGGCCCCTGTGAGAAGAGGATTGTGGACTAAATGGGCTGCAGGCCTGATCCAGGCGCCAGGCTTTTCTGGTTCCCCTTTGAGAATGGCAGCAAATGTGTTCCAGTGTCAGGGTTTGCCCCTCTGCAACCTTTCTTCCCTCCTGGCCTATAATTTTTTGGCTTATCCTTCGAGGATCTCGCCGGCCGCATCCTGTCCAGATGTGCTGAGGTCCCCGGGGCTTGTGAGGTTCTTGGAATTCCTTCCCTCCAGGGAAATATTACACAAACCCATTTATGGCTGCTCTGGGTCAGGAATTCAGATGATGCAAGAAGAGGCAAACGTATCGCTTCCAGAGGACGAGGCAGCATTCCAAGCGCTTCAGGAAGAAAAGGGCAAAAGGGGGGGCGGGTTCAGCACAACACACACACACACACACTTTCTCTGCTCTTTGAAAGAGCTCTTTTGCCTGCCAAGGTTTCAGCTGCCATTTAGAAAGCAGTGGAGACAAACCAGAGAAGAGCCTTGGATCGGGTCCATTTATTTCCCCATCTCCCACAGCCATCCCTGTCCTAAGCCAGGGCCGCTCCAGACTGCCATGTTTGGGGTCTGTATCCTGCAACATAGGATTGACACAATAACAGGGTGGTGGATTTTGCCGACAAAGGTCCATATAGTTGAAGCTCTGGTTTTCCCAGTAGTGATGTATGGAAGTGAGAGCCGGACCATCAAGAAAGCTGATCTCCGAAGAATGGATGCTTTTGAATTCTGGTGCTGGAGGAGACTCTTGAGAGTCCCATGGACTGCAAGAAGATCCAACCTCTCCATTCTGAAGGAAATCAGCCCTGAGTGCTCACTGGAAGGACAGGTCCTGAAGCTGAGGCTCCAAGACTTTGGCCACCTCATGAGAAGAGAAGACTCCCTGGAAAAGACCCTGATGCTGGGAAAGAGAGAGAAGGGGAGGACAGAGGACGAGATGGTGGGACAGTGTTCTCGAAGCTACCAGCATGAGTTTGACCAAACTGCGGGAGGCAGTGGAAGACAGAAGTGCCTGGTGTGCTCTGGTCCAGGGGGTCACGAAGAGGAGGACACGACTAAACGACTCAACAACAGCAAATCCTGCAACATATGATTGACACAATAACAGGGCACTCCTGGTGGATTTGCAGCGGACGGTCCGCACGTCATTCTTCCATTATTATGATTATGACCTGGCATTTGAGAAGAGGGAAACGGCGGCTGCCCATCACAGTAACCTGAAAAGCACGAACTGATCACACTCGCCTCTCTCTTCTCCGTCTGTTCTGGGGAGAAACAAACCCCAGTCCCTGGCTTAGCATTATGTCCAAAACCAGCAACATTTGTAGTTTGTCTAAACAAAACCACGGAGATAAGTCAAGGTTTGAGTTTGTCTTCCAGTTGACAGGTAGATTGAACCCGCCAAATGTCCCAGTTTCTGACCTGATTCTGGAATGTCCTGCTTTTCCTTAGGACATCCCTATTTTCATCTGAGAAATGTTGGAGGGTATGGAATAGGACATGCATAGGCAAACTAAGGCCCAATTGCCTTCTAAATCTGGCCCACAGACAGTCCAGGAATCAGTGTGTTTTTACATGAGAATAATGTGTCCTTTTATTTAAAATGCATCTCTGGCTTATTTGTGGGAGAAAGGAATTTGTTCATTCCCCCCCCAAATATAATCCGGCCCTCCACAAGGTCTGAAGGACAGTGGACTGGCCCCTTGCTGAAAAAGTTTGCAGACCCTTGGAATAGGATGTCCCTATTTTCATCAGAGAAATGTTGGAGGGGATGTCTGTATTTTCATCGGAGGAATGTTGGAGGACATGAGATTGGCACCTGCCAATCAGAAGACAGGGGTTGTGTTTTGATTATCCCCTGCGCAAAGTGGGCCTGATTCACTCGCCCATGATAGCCCTCGGTTTACAGTTAATGGCGACGTGAAAAAAATCATGTCATATTTTCTGTTTTCTCAACCTCCGCAGACCTTCGCATGTGACAAAACAAAACAGCGGAGACTGTAGGATTTCTGCAGTCATCAGTTCCATAGAAAGCAATGAGTAAACAGAGACTGATATTTTAATATCCAGGAAATGTATAGGTAAACAACCCTTTTCTTACAGGAACCCCTTTTGGTTCCACTCCGTGTTTACAGTTAAGACGTTATGCAAACGTGAGAGGGGGGAAAAGGTACAAGAAGCGGGGTTCTGTTTTGCCATCGCAGGCCTTACAGGAACATCTCTGGAGCGGTGAGTCACGGCACACGAGTCACCTGAGAAAAAGAAATCAAAACAAGAGAGCGCAAGCAATTTCAAAACCGAAAGTCGCCCCACGCCTTTGCCAGGGAGGCTCAGAGGAGAAGAAGAAGCCTTCAAGGTGCTCCCTGTTTAATCGCTGTGACCCGGGACCTTCACTTTTGCAAAAGGGCATCGCAGTCTTCCCTGCACCTCGGACTGTACAACCAAGAAAATGAGGCTTATTGGCTGTTAGGCCAGGAGGCTGTCATTTGGCCTCGGTGACTTCTTGGTTGCAGAGACTCCAAAACAGCTTTGCTCAGCTTTTTCCGCCTCCTCCTTCCCGCTAGGCCTCCTCTCGTGACTGGGAAACGAAGGCAGCGGTAAAACCACCAGCAGCAGAAACTCTGTCACTTGATCCTCTATGATGTGGCAGCAGTTCAGCCAATCAGAGCCCTTCTGTGTGTTGCAGCGCAGGTTCAACACACAGAGAGACACACTGCGTCCTTTTGTACCCCTTTAAGCGCTTTTCCGGGGGCGCAGGTGGCGCTGTGGGTTAAACCACAGAGCCTAGGACTTGCCGACCAGAAGGTCAGTGGTTCGAATCCCTGCGATGGAGTGAGCTCCCATTGCTCGGTTCCTGCTCCTGCCAACCTAGCAGTTCGAAAGCACGTCAAGTGCAAGTAGATAAATAGGTACCACTCTGGCGGGAAGGTAAGCGGCGTTTCCGTGCGCTGCTCTGGTTTGCCAGAAGCAACTTAGTCCTGCTGGCCACATGACCCAAAAGCTGTACGCCGGCTCCCTCGGCCAGTAAAGCGAGATGAGCGCCGCAACCCCAGAGTTGTCCGCGACTGGACCTAATGGTCAGGGGTCCCTTTACCTTTAAGCGCTTTCCCAGACACTTTGAGTGCTTCCAGGAAGGCATTGCAAGAAAACGATTCACACATTTCTGAGGGAAATCCAATACTGTTTGCCCATTTCACAGAAATGTGCAGCTGCAAGCTCACCCCTCGCGGGGAAAACCCAGGGAGAGCTCCGAGTGGCTGGCCTTGGCTTAGACATCGCCGGATTGCACAGCTCAAAACAATTAGCCCACGGGGAGGACAGGTCGGCCGGCAAATCGCTGCCTCCTCTGCGTCACTTGGCGCAAGAGAGTAGCCCTGGTTCCTGGAGTTCAAGCGTTGAAAACGAGAGAACTCTTTGCCTGCAGAGAAGTGTGGAAGTCGTAGTTGCGTTGGGGACTTGCATGGAATTATAGAATCGTAGAAATGTGGGGTTGGAAGGGACCCCAAGGAACATCTAGTCCAACCCCCTGCAATGCAGGAATCTCAGCTCAAGCATCCATGACAGATGGCCTTCCATCCTCTGCTTAGAAACCTCCATGGGAGGAGAGTCCACAACCTCCCAAGGGAGGCTATTCTACTGCCAAACTGCTCTTACTGCCAGAAAAATGTAAAGGGGGTGTTGCTGTGGTCTAAACCACTGAGCCGCTTGGGCCTGCCGATCGGAAGGTCGGCGGTTCGAATCCCCGTGATGGGGTGAGCTCCCGTTTCTCGGTCCCTGATCCTGCCAACCTAGCAGCACACCAGTGCAAGTAGATAAATAGGTACCACTGTGGCGGGAAGGTGAACAGCGTTTCTGTGCACTCTGGCTTCCGTCACGGTGTCCTGTTGCGCCAGAAGCAGTTTAGTCCTGCTGGCCACATGACCCGGAAACCCGTCCATGGTCCTTTACCTTTTACCTTTACTGTCAGAAAGTACAAAAAAATAATAAATAATAACTATTCCCTCCTCCCAACTAACTCTCCTAAACAATAGGTCTGCCCAAGAGTTGTTGCGTTAGGGCAGTGGTTCTCAAAAGTTGTGGTGTGACCGTTTGATGTGGCAGGAAATCATGGCAGGAAGATTCGAGGACAAACAATATTATATTTTGGGCGTGATTCCTGTTCTTATGCAGCTGCATTGTTTTATTATACTTTCTGGACGTCCTGTGATAATATTGGAAAGCTGTTATGTTTTATGTTATAAATCAAGCACTGCTGGGAGTTGCGTCTTTTTGTTTCCCAGTGCATTTATCAACACAAAGAATTCAGTGTGGTGTGAGCAATTGTTCATTCCGAAAATGTGGCCCGGAGGAAAAAACCCAAGAACCATTGCATTTGGGCGACAGAGCCCTCTCACCCACGTTAGCTGTGCAAACCTAAAGTTTTGGGATGTACTTGAATCTATCCCACAAAATACCTGTCGAGTCTGGAGGAACCCGGAGACGCTGAACCAGGGCAGAATTCCTTCTGGGATGTCTGCACAGGCCAGGAAGGAGCTGCTCCCTCTGTAGGAAGGTCCTGGGATTTGCCAGATGTCATCATGAAATAAAACTCCCTCTTCTGTGTGAGATGGGGGACCCAGCTCAGTGGGCACCATAACTGGAGGAGGGGTCAGCGCCAATATTCGTAGTGCAGCCGCCCTTCTCTGCCCTTTGCTATTTAGGGTGGCGCTGTGGGTTAAACCACAGAGCCTAGGGCTTGCCGATCAGAAGGTCGGCGGTTTGAATCCCCGCGACGGGGTGAGCTCCCGTTGCTCGGTCCCTGCTCCTGCCAACCTAGCAGTTCAAAAGCACCTCAAAGTGCAAGTAGATAAATAGGTACCGCTCTGGCGGGAAGGTAAACGGCGTTTCTGTGCGCTGCTCTGCTTCGCCAGAAGCAGCTTAGTCCTGCTGGCCACATGACCCGGAAGCTGTACGCCGGCTCCCTCAGCCAATAAAGTGAGATGAGCGCCGCAACCCCAGAGTCGGCCATGACTGGACCTGACGCCATTTCCACACCCTAAAACCAGGATATGTCAGAATTTCCCTGACGAATGGGAGCCTAGATATGTAGAACATTAGTTTGTGCCTAAAGCTGCCTTTTAAGTTTGTTGCTGACTTTAAATTGGGGAAAACATTTTAAAGGGTTGCTTTTAACTGTTTTGGAAACTAATTTCCTCGCTTCGTCTCAATGCAAGCCACCTGGAGGTTTTTCAACAATCAAACTTAAGCCACAGGTAAGAGAGGGGAGACGGATCCCAGACAGCTGCTGCTTTTTTTGTGGGATTCAGTCGCCCTCCAGAAAAGTCAGGCTGCACAGTCAAAGCGGATCTGGAGCTCTTGTGCAACGAACCTACTTCTCCCACAAAACTGGACTGTTTGCAGTAAGGAAAGTGATGGGGAAATCCGCCAGGGAGTGTAGGGTGATAAATGCTGAACAAACAAGTTGTTGGAGGTGACCGTGAAACTCACTGGGTGCCCTTGAGCCAGTCAATGTTTCTCCACCTGGCCTACCCAACAGGGCTGTTGTGAGGCTAAAATGGGGGGGGGGGACCACGTCTGCCACATTACACACCTACAAAAGGTGATCCAGGCTCTTCTTAAACCTTTATGGAACCTGCTGGTTTGGAGCAGTCTATCTTGATTCCTAGGTTTACAGGAACAGAACGCTGGCCCAAATGGACCCCCCTTTTATCTGACTAAACAGCCTCTTCTTACCTCTCTCTGGAGCACACCCCCCCTCACCCAAACCCCTGCCCAGCTGCTGCCAGCCTGTGCTGGCAAAAAAATGAGATGGCCCAGCACTGCCACGACTCAGGCTGAACTTTCCCAAGAGAAGAGGGGGTGATGCAGTGGGGGGAGCCCAGGCAAAAACACCCCTCTTGGACCAGACCTTTTGGCTTTTAACCACCTGTGGCCTTGGGGGGTGATGTTTCTAATGCAGGAATCGGCAAATTTTTTTAGCCGTGGGCTGGTCCACTGACCCTCAGACCTTGTGGTGGGCTACAGAAGCGGCACCGAGCTGGGAGAAGAGGCAAGGGGGGGGCAAGTAGTCCTCCTCCCCACCCCCCCAGCCCCAGCCGCTGCGATTACCTTCCCAGGGGCCGCCGCTGCCGGCACTGCTTCTCATGAGCTAGTCCGCTCCACTCTCTGGCCAAAGGAGCATCACGGCGGTGGCGGGAAGATGAGCGGTGCAAAAGGAGGAGGAGGAGGAGGAGGAGGGGGAGTTTGGATTTGATATCCCGCTTTATCACTACCCTAAGGAGTCTCAAAGCGGCCAACATTCTCCTTTCCCTTCCTCTCCCACAACAAACACTCTGTGGGGTGAGTGGGGCTGAGACTTCAGAGAAGTGTGACTGGCCCAAGGTCACCCAGCAGCTGCATGTGGAGGAGCGGAGACGCGAACCCAGTTCCCCAGATGATGAGTCCACCACTCTTAACCACTACACCACACTGGCTCTCAGGGCTGCTTAAAAAGGGCTGGATCCGGAGAGGGGCTGCTTAAAATGGCGCTCAGCTAGCTCAGCCCAAACCCCTTCCTCCTCTAGGCAGGGCGGGGAGAAGCCAGGAGGAGGGAGGGAGGAGGCGTCACTGCGGTGTGTGAGAGGAAGGGCTGGGAATGGAATTCACAGGGGGGGGGGAAATGGCACAGCCCGAATCAACAGAATCCACACGGCAATCCACAGACAGTCCGTGGGCTGGATCCTGAAGGCCATTGGGCCTGATTCAGCCCGCAGACCTTAGTTTGCCAACCCCTGTTCTAATGCATTGTTTCTCCTCGCTTTTAATGTAGACATGTGGGATTAATGTATTAATCTTTATTTATTATTATCATTAGCCTTTGGCTAATTAATAATAATAATATATTATTTATACCTTGCCCATCTCGCTGGGCTTCCCCAGCCACTCTGGGCGGCTTCCAACAAAGTATTAAAACACAGTGGTCTGTTAAACATTAAAAGCTTCCCCAAACAGGGCTGCCTTCAGATGTCTTCTAAAAGTCTGGTAGTTGTTCTTCTCTTTGACATCTGATGGGAGGGCGTTCCACAGGGTGGGCGCCACCACCAAGAAGGCCCTCTGCCTGCTTCCCTGTAACTTGGCTTCATGCAGCGAGGGAACCACCAGAAGGCCCTTGGAGCTGGACCTCAGTGTCTGGGCTGAAAGATGGAGGTGGATTTGGTCTACTGGGCCTTTGAGGCCGTTCAGGGCTTTCAAGTTCAGCACCAACACTTTGAATTGTGCTTGGAAAAGTACTGGGAGCCAATGCAGATCTCTCAGGATCGGTGTTATATGGTCTCGGCGGCCGCTCCCAGTCCCCAGTCTAGCTGCCGCATTCTGGATCAGTTGTAGTTTCCGGGTCGCCTTCAAAGGGAGCCCCACATATGGCCTTTTAAGCTGTGTGTATGGGGTGGGGGGTGTTATTGTTTTCTTTGCTACTACGTGATGCATTTTTGCCGCCCTGTGACCCTCGGACAAAGGGCACTAAAGAACGGCAATAGATAAGTTAGATAAATAAAATCTTGTTATCCCTCGACCTTCGCCCGAAGGCACCCAGGCCAGGTTACCACATTAAGATTGGGAAACAATCTGAAAGCGACCATATGTCAAAGAGGACACTTTAGTGGCGATTCCTGCATTGCAAGAGGGGGTTGGACTCCATGCCTTCCAACTCTAAACTTCTCTGACCTAGAACAGTGTTTCCCAAATTTGTGTCCCCAGCTGTTGTTAGACTACAACTCCCACCATTCCGAGCTAGCAGGACCAGTGGTTAGGGCTTTCCTTGAAGAATGGGAAAGGTTGTGGCAGTGGCGTAGCGTGGGTTGTCAGCACCCGGGGCAAGGCAAGTAATTTGCGCCCCCTAACCCGTGGATTTGTGCCCCCTAACCCGTGGATTTGTGCCCCCTAACCCGTGGATTTGCGCCCCCTAACCCTAACCCCCAGATGTTGCGCCCGGTGCGGCCGCCCCCCCCTACGCTACGCCACTGGGTTGTGGAATGAAAGCATAAAATTTACAGCCTGCAATGCTTTGAAAGAGAATATGATGAAAACGATGTATAGATGGTATATTACACCAGTGAAATTAGCTAAAATGTATAAGACAAATAATAAATGTTGGAAATGTAAAGAAAAAGAAGGAACATTTTATCATATGTGGTGGGAATGTAAAAAAGTAAAGAACTTCTGGGAAATGATATATAATGAGATGAAAAAGATGTTGAAATATACATTTAAAAAAACCAGAAGCATTTTTACTTGGTATTATAGGTCAGGACATTAATAGGCAAGATGTTAAATTGTTTTTATATGCAACCAAGGCGGCAAGAGTATTGTTAGCCCAGAAATGGAAACAAGAAGAAATTCCGACGAAAGAAGAATGGCAGACGAAATTAATGGACTATGCAGAATTGGACAAAATGACAGGAAGGATTCGAAACCTGCAGGACCAGAGATTTACAGAAGATTGGAAGAAGTATATGAATTATTTGAAGAGCAACTGTAATCAACAAATTACGCTAGTAGGACTACAAGAAGTTTTGTAGGGAGAAATATATGAAGTGTTACAAAGCAGAAAAAGGAGATTTTGGTTATGAGTTTGAAATGCAATAGGGAAGATAAGAAATGCATACTGAGAGATAAAATATTCAGACAGGATTGATGGACGTCAAAAATTTGAATAAGAAGTAAAAGTATGTTTCATTATTGTTGAAAATGATATATTAAAAAAACTAATAAAAATTATATACAGTATATATAAAAGAAAGAAAGCTAGCTAGCTAGCACTGCTTTCCAAAAACAACTGGAGAGACCCAAGTTTGGGAAACCATAAAAATGTGGCTTGGGTCCGTTTGTTTCTGTAGGTTGCCCTGGCAAGAACAAGCGGCGAATAAATCTCCTCTCCGTTTCCTGCGCGCTCCCCCTCGGTCCTCTTTCTCTTTCTTCCCTGCTCCCTCTCCCCCTTTCTGGGCACCCGCCTTCCCTGCAACCTCCAGCTCCGGCTGCCGCGTCTCCGCCCCATGAGCTCATCGCCAGCCCTTAATAAAAGGCGCAGCCCCGGCGCTGCGCTCTCAGCTTCCCCGCGTGAGACGCGACGCGCGCAGCTCAGCAAGTAGCCTTTACGCGGCGGCGCAGCCGGAGCCCCAGCCGAGAGCCCCACGTAGCGCGATGAGCTCCATCTTGGACGTCAACACCATCTTCCAGGTACGCGCAGCAGCGCGGAAAAGCCGCGGAGGGGCTGGGGACTGTCTCCCAGACGAAGGAAGGAGATGCTCTCCATGAAAGAGAAAAGCTTTCAGCGCGCGGTTTGCATGCGTTTTGGGTTCCGGGCTTTTTACGCAGCTTCTGGCAACTACTTTTCGCCCTCTTTCCTTCCCAGCCGAGGTCGGAAAGGAAGGTCGGATGTCCCCCCGCTTCCACCCCTTCCCTTTCCCCCCTCCTTTCCGTCCTGTTCCTCCGATACCGAGTCGCCAAATTGGTTTTGGACTTTCCAGAAAGACCGGAGATCCGGGAACGGTTACGGGAGACTGGAAAGAGTCCTGGATTTGGCTGGGATATTTTGGCTCCTAGGGACTGATTGTTGGAAGGGATTTTGCTGGCAGCTCTGTGGGCTGGTGTAACCTTGGAAGTTAGAAATATATTTGTGTGTGAGAGAGAGAGATCCCTGGATCAGACAGGAACCTTTCCCTCTTGAGATTACTGGTCGCCGGATAGTAAAACTTAATGATCTCTTTCTTTACTGCTAGACCTAACTACATCCCGGGCTGGACCGGCCATTTTCCCTGCCTCCACCCACTGGGTGTCATTTTTATTTTTTAAAGTGGACGCCACTTCAGAGCTAGGAGGAAGGAGAGTGTCCTTTTTTTGACTTTTGGGTAGGAAAATTTCTTTGGGGCGCTGCGGTTTCTTGTTGACAGCACCCGCTGCCTGACCTCCTTCTGCCAGCACAGCCTGGGACACATTTTCCATACGATTGGTGGTGTGTTTATTTCAGAGAGAGAGAGATTTTATGTGTGTGTGTGTTTTAAAGTAAGATGGTTCTTTTTGGGCGTCTAGATTTCCTTGTATGACAACGCAAGCTTTTGAGTGACACAGAGCTCTGTGCCACCTTTCAGACAAAAGAGTTAAAATCCTGGCAAGTGTTGGGAATCCGGGTTTTCTCCCCCCTGCTCTCTAATGTGGCTCTACTCTGCAAAGCACACCCATTTTGAACCCTGAATATCACCTCCCCAGCTCTCATCCTTACCTGGAAAATCTTGGCGAGGGGCTCCAGTTATTTTGCAGGATTCCCTTTCTGATTATCCTGCTTCTATTGAGGAAAAATACGAATCTGAGAAATGTGGTTCTGTATAGAGGGAGAGTGTTGCCTGTTGGACTACTTTGTTTTGGCAGGGGGTTGTTTGTGCCCCCTTCCTAGATTCTGCCCCACCCGGCTCTCTCCAAATTGAATTGGGTGGCTCAGAAGGGAATGGGAGGGGACAGGAACATATTTTTTTTGCTGGCTTACTTCCTGGAGGGAGGAACAGCGCTTTTTTCTAGGTCAATAGTTCTGTTTCTTCTTTTCCTCCTCCTTGGCTGGGGCTGTGAAATCAAGCAGGCTTTTGTGTGCGAATGCTATAAAGCACTCCGACTTCAGATTTCACAAGCCCTTTGCTTAAACTGCAACAGTCCAGGATTGGTGCGCGGGTTTCAGTCCCGCAAAAGACCCAGGAAATGAAATTCTGTCATTGACCTGCACAGAGTCGCTGCGGCAGTTTGAATTTTCTGTGCAGAATCTGTAAGAAGAGTTCTAAAAAATAATATTTGGTATATAATGGAGCCAATGCAGTCTGGTGCTAGATTAGGTCCCAGCCATTAGGATCTGGGGTTCAGATCCCCCGGGTGACTTCAGACCAATGACTTGCCCTACTTTACAGGGTTGTTGTGAGTATAAAATAGGGATGGAGAAGGAACCTTGTTCACCACCTGATCTCCTCAGGAGAGGGACAAGAAAAAACCACAATTGAATCAAGCAAAACATTTATCTTTGTTGAGAGGGTGTGACAAAGTTTCCTCTATAGAAAAAAACTGAATGGGCCTGAATCATTTGTTTGTTGAATGTATGTTTTGCTGTTGTAACATGTCCTTGGGACTTTACGGTGAGAGTTACATAGGATTTTTTAAAAATAAACATGCAAGCCTGATTTTGTTTCCCGGTAGGCTGTGCAAATCATAAATAAAGCAAGTTAGTTTACAACCCGCCGATAAAGGGTTCATTCAGTTGGGAGCCCAAGAAGGCTTTGGCTAGATTGAGAAATTGAGGAATTAAAGTTTTTGGGTTACGTGGAATACTTCGGGCAGATGTTGAGTGAAGGTAAATTTCCGCAATTAGTTGGAGGCGACGTGTTTTCAGTCCCATAGCAGAAGATGTGTTAAGCAACAGCCCACTCCTCTGAAGCAAGGCCCACATCAATGGGAGCAGCTTTGCGACCACATCCACAAAACCTGACAGTCCTCATGTGAATGTCAGCCTCATCACATATGCAAAAGACTTCTCTACCTCTGTGTAAGCAAGGAAATAGCTTGCATTTTCTTGAAGCCTTCTGCGAACCCTGCAAAACAGATACTTTCTTTAAAACAGAACCCCAAAATATTCCTCCTTAAAATGTGCGTGCCATGAGCGCCTTTTGGAGCAAGAGGTCTTATTATTACAGGCCTCCATGGTCTAGAGAGTCTTTGCCAAGCTGGTGCCCGCCAGATTTCTTGGACTACAATTCCCATCAGCCCCAGACACCCCTGCTAAATTAAACAGAGCAAACCCTTCTTGACAGGCAGGAAGGAACGAGGGCAGGTTCTCCCATCCTGGGATGAGCTGTCAAACTCAGAAGCTGCGTCGGCTACGTGGAGGACCGGTTTGCAGAATATCTCCAAATATCTCAAAATGAATTCGAGAGAATCTGCACCGACAGCCCATTATTGTTGCATGTGTCACCCCCAGTTCACTGAACGGCACAGATCATGCCAGTGAAAGATTGAGAAATAGGTGTTGACTCTTGCCACATCTTGATAAGGGGTCTTGTGGCTTGGATGATTAAGGAGCAGATTTGTGAAGATTAACAGGCCAGGTGGCAAAACAGGGGGAAGTTGTTTTTCAAAGTTTCTACTCCTCCAGATTGTAGATATAGTTGGAGCCTGGTTTATATTTGGGGACGAACAGGACACATGCTCAGTCGTGTTCTCTTCCCTTGTGATCTCACACACTTTGAGAATTTAGCCCCAGCATTTTAAAAGCGGGGTCTAGTCATGGGGTATATTTTGCCCAGTTTTCCATATTACAGGTTTTGGCCAATAGGGTGTAAAAAAAATTCTCATTTCTCCCCCCAAAAAATGTTTTAAAGCAAAGACTTCCCCCAGGGAGACTGTGCTCTTGTTTTGATTGGTTTTAATAAATCCTGCAGCTTTGGAAAGTCTTGATAAAAAAACAAATAAACAGCGGTTAGCCTCCTGAAGAAGGTCCATTTTTATTTTTGACAGCACATGCAAGTTTAGTTTGACACCTGATTTCCTACGCAAAGACATTTTATGGCCTCTCAGTCCCAGATAAGTCTGGGGCAGCTTGGGTTTCTGTAAGCACCACTCAGGAAGTGTGTGTTTGTTGGTGCAAGTTGAGGAAGGGCCCCCTCTATTTTACCTTATTTAGTTATTACAGTTATATACCCCACTTTTTCTTCCAAGGATCTCAAGGCGCCGTGTACATGGTTCTCTTCTTTTAAATCCCACAACAGCCCTGTGAGGTAGGTTAGGCTGAGAAAGGCAGCAGCGAGCTTCATGCGGCTGATTGAGCATTTGAACCCAGCTCTTGATCCTAGACACTCTCACCATTGCACCACACTATTCCTAATAACGCCCAATGTGCAACTCTGGATATTTGCCAGAAGGTGAAGGGGCCCTCGATTGTAGGCGTGGGGAACAGTGAAATCATGTGGGGACGCAGAAGAAAAATTGAGTCTTCATCCTTTCTGTTGCTCGGCATTCGTTTCAAGTTTCTAGATCTCATGGTCTGTTTCCTGGCCAGAGATCTTCCATTGACAACCTTCCTTCCCTTTGCACGTGTGTTTCCACTGCTAGCTACCTGGCAATCTCTCCCCCACCTTAAAAAAAGATGCTTGCCACTTCCTGGGGGCAGGACTTCCTCTTCCTGTTTGTCAGGCTCCTGCCACTCATCTGCCGAGCAATTCCTGTTTAGCAAATCTTTCATTAGCCTGCCTTACCTGGGCTGCACCTGCACTGCCACCTGTCTCAGCTGTGCCCTGTCCAGCCTGTCTCCCTTGTCTCTCCTCAACCATCTAAGCTGAGATTGCACACTCTGTGGAACCCGGGTTCTCCATGAAGGGGGTTGGACTAGATGACCCTCAGAGATCCCTTCCAACTCAACAACTCTATGATTCTATTTCATTTAGAAGACGGGAGTTTTCCCTTGTTAGTCTTTTTATCAACGCTGTTTTGCAGCTTTTGACTTTGGGACGCCTTGAGGCGTGGCCCGTCTAATGCCAAAGTCCACAGACCTGATTCAAACTTGTATTTTTTTACCCAGAGAGAGAGATATTTCCATTTAAAACGCAAGCCATCTGAATTGGAACGGCAGGTCCGAACCCAAACCGGTGGCTTCAAAATGCCAGTAAACTGAATCCGGCGAACTTGGGAGGCTGGTTGAGCTGGAAACAAATTGTTCCTGCATTGCAGGGGGTTGGTCTAGATGACTTTGGGGGGTCCCATCCAACTCTGTGATTCTGTGCTGCTATGAAATGAGGCAGCCCTTGTCTGCGCCCCCTCGGCTCAGGAGCTCACAGGGTTTCCCCATATTGGCATCTGGTACAAAAAACAGGATGTTGGACTGTAGATGCGCAGGCTTGTGGAACCTCCAGCACCAGTGGCAGTCTATCCCAATTTCTAGGTTTGCTGGGGTATTTGGCCCGGCGAGAACAGGCTGCTGGACTCGGTGGGCCCCTTTGGGCCAGTTCCAGCAGCTAGATGCTTCCCTGCCTCCTTAATTAGCCCAGACGATAGCAAAGTGATAATGCGCCTCTAGTAGGTGAAAGGCTTTCTGGGCTCCCACAACCCTCCCTTCCTCCCCTATCTTTCTGGCTTTCCGCAGCCAGAAGAGCAGCTGTTCCCCCTCCAGCTCTGGCGCAGGCCCAGCGTTAAAAATAACTGCGACCCAGCCCACCGCGGCTATATGAAACTGCCTGACGTCACCTTTTCCTGCTCCGCAGCGAGGCCCGCTCTGCTCTCAGAAACCTGTTTGCCCTTCCCCAGCGCCTCCGCCTCCTTCTTTCCCGCCAGCTGCCTTGTCGCGGCAGCCAGTGTGATGTAGAACTAGGGCCTGGAGACCTGGGTTCGAATCCTTGCCCTTGACCATGAAGATTATGGGCCAGTCACTCTCCCTCCCAGCCTAACCTGCCTTGCAAGGCTGTTGTGGGGATTAAACGAGAACCAGCTATGCCACCTTGAGCTCTCTAGGGGAGGGAAAAGGTGGGAAAGAAATGCAATTACTAGGATATAATTTTTGACGTTCTTGGAGAGAGGGGCGAAGGATTGAGGCTGAGCCTCCTTTGAAATCTTGATTGTATCCCATAGCAGCCATTTCTAGGGCAGGATCTCAGAGGGGACAATACTCCCAGGTTTTTGGTCTCCAACACACTTCCGGCATCTACCTGTGTTTGTAAACTTATTTATAGGCTGACTTTGGGGACCGAAGGACAGTGTTTGGAATTTGCCATCTCTGCCATCTGGGAATCATTTGATCCAGACTGTTTTCACACACCGTGTACCCTATCCTGCAGAATTAGTTATATTTTATCCGCACAACCAGAACGAATTACTGGCACCAAAATGCCTTGTCTGAGCAGTCAAAATAGCCCAGTATAATTGTGGGCTGTCCCTGGAGCCGAGTGACTTTCCTCCTTCAATTCCTCAAGGTTCTTAACTTAGCTCAAGGTTGTCATCTGAACTGATACTCAATCAGAGTCGTTCCATCCGTTGAAAATTAAGACTTGCCCCAAAATGACAACCAGGCATTCCTCAAATCCTTGGTTTGCACCAGACTTGCCTCCACCTCTTACTTGGGTCCATAGAATTCTATATAATATGCCTTTCCAATTGTATCTAATATTCTATTTACCATCTTTCCCACTGTTTCTACTAGTTATCTTTACAAGAGTCATTCTAGCCCAGTCAAAAAAATTAAAATCGCCGCAGTAATCTTCCAGATATTTTTAAAAATTTACTCCAATTCTTGTTGAATTTTGGGTGCTCTTGGTCTCTTAACTGCCCGGTCAGCTTGCCCATCTCTGCGTATTCCATCAACTTCACTTGCCAGTCCCTTTTCGTTGGAATTTGATCTCCTTCCCAGTTTTGTGCTAACAATACTCTCGCCGTTGTGGTGGCGTTCATGTTCATGTGGTCAGCTTTTTTGTAGGTTAACAGGAAACCGCCACGCTGTCCGTCCCACTCTCCCGATGGTGGGGAGGACCCAATGGGGCCCCGAGTCAGATCTCGCTGTCCCTAAATATTGGGGGGACTGAAGCCCCGTTTGCCCGCCGGGGTGCAGGAAACAGCCATGGAAATCGTCCTGCTCGCCTGGTGGCGGGACAGATTGATGAAACCTAGCAGGACCCCTGCTCTAGGGGGACACTTAGGGGGCTAGCCTAGTTCCCGCTGGCCGCATGCCACTGCCCCCGGGGGTCATTCGTTCCAACGCCCTGCAATGCAGGAATCTCGACTTGAGTCCTCCATGACAGAGGGCCGTCCATTCTCTGCATAAAAATATATCACAAGGCAGCAGCACCGAAAGCTCACGCCTCTCTCTTTCTCTCCCCACAGAACCTGCGTAACCTGTCTCTGAGCGAAGACCAGGACATGCCTTCCTCGCGCCGCGACTCCGCCTGTTCCCTGGACACGCCCTACAGCAGCGGGGACTCCTCCCAGCTGTGGCCACTTCGCAGCCACTGGAGCCCCGGCTCAGAGCAGCAGTTGCGCCCCCTCAGCGAGCCCGCCCGCCGCCCACCTTTGCGGCCGGACCGCTCCATCAGCCTCATCGAGGGCAACAAGGTGCTGCCGCCTCCTCCTCCGGGCTTCCCTCCCCTCAAGCTGCCCTCGCTGGCGGCGCCTCCGCTCTCTTCCCGCTACAAGACGGAGCTGTGCCGCACCTTCAGCGAGACGGGCAAGTGCAAGTACGGAGCCAAGTGCCAGTTTGCCCACGGCGCGGCCGAGCTGCGCACGGTCAGCCGCCACCCCAAGTACAAGACAGAGCTGTGCCACAAGTTCTACATCCACGGCGAGTGCCCCTACGGCTCCCGCTGCCACTTCATCCACTCCATCGAGGAGGCGCAGGCCTGCTCGCCGTCCTCGTCGTCGCCGCAGCTCCTGCGCCAGAGCGTCAGTTACTCCGGGGTGCCGGCCGGCCGACGCTCTTCCCCTCTGCACGGCGTCCCCGACCCGGCCTCCTTTGCCCGGGCGCCGTCCGTCTCGCCGCCTCCGGCCCCAGCCGACCTCCTCTCCCCGACATTTGGGCACCTGAACTCGGATCCCATCTCTCGCTTCCACACGTTGGGGGAGGCCCTGGCCATCCCGGCCTCCGGGGGGTGCTGCTCGTGCCGCTGTGGCAAGTCAGCCAGCGTGTCCGGCCCTCTCCAGACCCACCACCGGGACCTCTTCTCCGCTGCCCCGGGGACGCCGACCTCTGCGGCCGCTTCCGCCAACCTGCCCCGGACACCTTCTTCCAACTCCCTCTCCGACCCCGACTGCTACAGCAGCTCCAGCAGCCTGAGCGGTTCCGACTCGCCCGTCTTTGACTTCCACGCCCCCAGCGGGCCCGTGGGGAGCAGCAACCGGCTGCCCATCTTCAACCGAATCTCCGTCTCCGAGTGAGCCTTGCGGCCACTTCGCCGGTTTGCGGATTTATGCGGGGAGTGATTTGTCGCTGCGCAGGTGTTACGTATGACCTTCCCGGTTTGTGGGGCCTGTTCGAACCACCCTCTGGACTCGATCCCTCGGAGCTGTCGCTGCTCCGGGGTCCTCAAGCCGCACGCAGGACTTCCTGGTGTTTCGCCGCGTCCTTTTCGCTGACGGAAGAGGGAGAGGAGAGCGCGAAAGAGGAGGCTGGAACCCTCCTTCGCATCTCTCCTCCGTCCAAATGTGCCTGGAAAACGCCTTTTAAAAGAGAGAGAGAGAAATGAACAACAACCCAAATTGGCTGTGGCTTGTTGTGTTTACCCCACAAGTGCCTTGTGCTGGCTCGAAGGAGGCACAGCCCCCCAACCCAATACGTCAGGGGCCGAGAGTCTCGCTTGCGTCGAACAGCAGGTAGTTAGTGATGTGATTGGCAGGTGATCACAGTAAGCCTTTGACAGTGGGGCAGGGACCCCCCCACCCTCTGCTTCCTCACCTGGGTTTTGCTCTTCCTCATCCTAGTGACCTCTGCCCCCCTTTTTAGCATGACAAACCCACCACCAAATCATTTGACCCACCACTGCAGTGGAAACCGCAAATCGGACGAAACAGGATGATTGGAGAGAGACTAAAGAGAGAGATTGGCGATGGCCGGGTTTGGCTCCCTGGCCGCCAGTTGCCGACCCCTTACAGAGCTCCGCCCCCACCTCTTAAAACTACGCAGAAAGAGGGAGAAACAGTGCCTTGCCTCCGAAAGTGCCATGTTGGTTGGGGCGGATAAAAGCCGAAAGTGCGAGGCTTATTATCCCAACTGCCCACCTCTCTTGTGTCTCTTTTCCCCATCCTGTGAAATTTTGCTAATACGGGGTGGCAGCTAGGAGATCTCTTCCCCCCAAAAAAACATTCCTTCATCCCTCCCCAGTCTGCTAAACTCTTTTGCTGTGGTTTGGGGGGAGATGGAGATCACAGACAAATTGGAAGGGATTCCATGGATCATTTAGTCCCTGGCATTCCTCTTGCCCGTCCAGCATCGCTCCTCCAAACCCCAAGCTGCCCCACATATCTCCGCAGTGGGGAAATGGAGCAGTTCCGCCCTTCTCGTCGCCCCCGCCCCATTTTGTATGTAGCAGATTCACACTTCCTCTCTGGGAAGGGGGAACAGACGACACGGCGGTTGGAAATTGGGCAGAGGAGAAGTGCAATCGTGACGATGCTTCCTCTGCCGGTCTCCTCGTTTATTTATTTTTTAAAATTAAAAATAGATATATATCTGGTTGCTTCTAACATACTGTGAATGCCTGGACCTCGCTGCCTTAATGGGCAACCCCCTTCCCCTCGCACACAAACGACAAGGGGCTGAGAGTTGGGTTTAAAATAAAATCAAATATCAAAATAGCATTGGCCCCTAGAATGGAGGTTGGAGGAGCCTTGAATTTTTCTGAGATTGCAAAAGAAGAGACTCTGTGGTTTTCTGTCTTTTGGTGGAAGGGTGGAAAAAAGCCACCTAGGTGTGTCTTGCTGTTTCACACCCATATTTACACTGATCACTAGGAGCATCCCAGGATGGAGATCAGGGGCTAAAGGGAGACTGAGCAGCCATGAGGGGGTGGGGTGGAATTCTTAATCTTTTATATATATATAAAATGTTGATGCTAACTACCTGCGTCTAATTATTGTGGGGAACGTATGTGTCTGTGTGTATTTTTATTTCCTTTAAAATGAGCCCTCAATGTTTACCTTATAATACTGCGATAAGCGGAAAAAAAACCAAAATGTAAACTATTTATAGACACTTTATTTATTCAAACAATTTTATATACTATTTATCTTTTTTTGTAATATTCCAAAATAATATATATATATATATATTTTCGTGTTTGAAATATGGAAAAAAAAGAGAACATTGTGCTAAAGTTTAAATTGCTTATGGGGGGGGGGAAATAAGTTTGCTACTTTCTTCGCTAGGGGAAAAAAAAGTTTGCTATTTCTTTTCTCAACGTGAGAATTTCAGATAAAAAAAAGCAACTAATAATGGTGCCGTTAATAATTATTATTATTATTGATAATAATAAATTCAAAGATCGAAAGGACCTGTGACGTTTGTGGCTATTTATTTGCAGTACAAAACCACCTGCATAACATAAGTGACGAGTCGCCTTGAGGAAAAGATGCATTTCTTATATTTCTGCAGCACATTCCAGTTTAAGGAGAGGATTCGTTTTTTGGAATGTGTAGAAACACCAGCCAGCCTAACCCAAGGCAGTTTAGGCCCATAGCTGTCAACTTACAGATTTGAAAATAAGGGACCAGCAGCCTTGAAAATAAGGGACCGGCAGCCAAAATAAGGGACCTGCAGCCTCACCTGTTCCAGGCACTCCAGTCTTCCTGTCCTCCTGCAGTCTGGTCAGACTCATGCTGGTAGCTTCGAGAACACTGCCCCACCAACTTTGTAACCAGAGGTTCAACTGAATAGAATCTGAATCACATGCACCACAAGGCCTATGCAGCCTCAACTTAAGATGGCTCCCCTGCCTGGCTTTGCACTGCAAAGTTTGCAGCAGCACGTGGCGTCCAGCATTCAAAAACCTCCTCAGCTTGCATTAACTAGCCACACACAAGGCATGCAAGCTCCACCCCCCGGTCATTCTTAGACTTCTTATTGGGTGAGCAACACAGCCAAGCAACACAGTTGGAACCTCCCTCCTCCCTGGCCGGCAAGGAGGGAGGGAGAGGAGCTGCTTCCTTTGAAATTTAAGGGACATCATTTAAGGGACATCCACGAATAAGGGACAGCAGCGGGACATGGCGCTGGAATAAGGGACTGTCCCTTCAAATAAGGGACACTTGACAGCTATGTATAGGCCTGATTAGGATTTTGAACCCAGAATATATAAGAAACTGGGTGGGGGGGCACCTAGATTCTCTGGTTGGGAGGAGGGAAGAATTATGCAAATCAAGTACTTTGCATACATTAGCTTGATTGCATAATTTATTCTGATGGTCCTGGGAAAGCCAGGATTTAACACAGGGCCCCCAAAGCAAGCTCTGCCTCACAATCGCTGCGGTTCGTCTTGCTGCACATAAAACCCATGTTTGCGTCCATGAGGTCTGGAAACTTGAAAAACAAACAAATCGCAGGATGCTGAAATTCTGTGCCCAGCGACAACACCACTCCGCTCTTGTGATGCCCCACAGCTCTGGGATTGAGGCCCAAGCTAGCAACCGGCTTTCTGGAAAACCTAAAGGTGATAATTTGCTGAGCACAAAACATCTGCTATTGGAAACGGAACGTGCATTTAGATCTGAACAGGTTTGGTTTTTCCTTGTTGACAAAGAGTCAGGATGGGAGAGTCAAAATTCAAATTCCCCTTTCTCCCAAAAATCCCTGGATGAATTCCAAAATCCACCAGTAACTCCTCAGCCTGGGGGAGGTGCCCATGAGAATAGCTCCTGCCCCCATCTCTTCTGGGATCGCCCTGCATCCTGCAAGCTCTTATTCATAGAATTGTTGAGTTGGAAGATGGGAGCCCTTGGCATCTCAGACAGATGGCCATCCATCCTCTGCCTTGAAACCTCTAAGGAAGGAGAGACCAAAAACTTCCCGAGGGAGTCCGTTCCACAGCTCTTTCTTTCTATCAGAAAATTATTCCTGATGTCTAGGCTGTGTGAGTGTCTGGAGGCAGTTGGAGGATGGATGGCAGCTAACGGATTGAGATTGAATCCTGACCTACTGTGACTAAATGTGTTGGCCATGTTGGGGCAGAGATGTAGAATGGCAACCAGCTGGCAATTCCCTCACACATTATTATAGAGTGGTTCTGCTCTTTCCTCCTGGGCTGTGTCCAGAAAGTGGTGTTCATAGAATCATAGAGTTGGAAGAGACCCCAAGGGCCATCGAGTCCAACCCCCTGCCAAGCAGCAAACACCAGCAGAGCACTCCTGACATATGGTTGTCAAGCCTCTGCTCAAAGACCTCCAAAGAAGGAGACTCCACCACACTCCTTGGCAGCAAATTCCACTGTCAAACAGCTCTTACTGTCAGGAAGTTCTTCCTAATGTTTAGGTGGAATCTTCTTTCTTGTAGTTTGGATCCATTGCTCCGTGTCCGCTTCTCTGGAGCAGCAGAAAACAACCTTTCTCCCTCCTCTATGTGACATCCTTTTATATATTGTTGGGGGTTGAGTGTTCAGACCCCTCACTTGTGGGGTCCCTCAGGGTTTCATCCTCTTCCCCCATGCTTTTTCATATCTATATGAAGCCGCTGGGAGAGATCATCAGAGGGGTTGGGCTGGGCGTCCATCAATATGCGGATGACACCCAGCTCTACCTCTCTTTCAAATCAGAACCAGTGAAGGCGGTGAAGGTCCTGTGTGAGTATTTGGAGGCGGTTGGAGGATGGATGGCTGCTAACGAATTGAGGTTGAATCCTGACAAGACAGAAGGACTGTTTTTGGGGGACAGGAGGCGGTCAGGTGTGGAGGATTCCCTGGTCCTGAATGGGGTAACTGTGCCCCTGAAGGACCAGGTGCGCAGCCTGGGAGTCATTCTGGACTCAAAGCTGTCCATGGAGGCGCAGGTCCATTCTGTGTCCAGGGTAGCTTTCTACCAGCTCCATCTGGTACGCAGGATGAGACCCTCCCTGCCTGCAGACTGTCTCTCCAGAGTGGTGCATGCTCTTGTTATCTCCCTCTTGGACTACTGCAATGCGCTCTGCGTGGGGCTACCTTTGAAGGTGACCCAGAAACTACAACTAATCCAGAATGTGGCAGCTGGACTGGTGACTGGGGGCGGCCGCTGAGACCATATAACACCGGTCTTGCAAGACCTACACTGGCTCCCAGTACGTTTCCGAGCACAATTCAAAGTGTTGGTGCTGACCTTGAAAGGCCTAAATGGCCTTGGTCCTGTATACCTGAAGGAGCGTCTCCACCTCCATTGTGCTGCCTGGACACTGAGGTCCAGCTCTGAGGGCCTTCTGGCGGTTCCCTTGCTGTGAGAAGCCAAGTTACAGGAAACCAGGCAGAGGGCCTTCTCTGTGGTGGCACCCTCACTGTGGAACGTCCTCCCACCAGATGTCAAAGAGAACAACAACTCCCAGACTTTTAGAAGACATCTGAAGGCAGCCCTGTTTAGGGAAGTTTTTAATGTCTGATGTATTAAGGTATTTTAATATTTTGCTGGAAGCCACCCAGAGTAGCTAGGGAAACCCAGCTAGATGGTTGGGGTATAAATAATATATTATTATTATTATTATTATTATTATTATTATTATTATTATTAGCTGATAGCTGTCGTTCTCTTTGACATCTGGTGGGAGGGTGTTCCACAGAGCGGGTGCCACCACTGAGAAGGCCCTCTGCCTGGTTCCCTGTAACTTGGCTTCTCGCAGGGAGGGAAACGCCAGAAGGCCCTCCGAGCTGGACCTCAGTGTCCGGGCAGAACGATGGGGGTGGAGACGCTCCTTCAGGTATACTGGACCAGCTGCCCTGGACACAGATTTGACCTGTGCCTCCATGGACAGCTGTGAGTCCTAAATGACTGCCAGGCTGCGCACCACTGTATTATAAAATAAATACGAAAGAGAAAGGAAGGTTCCCCAGGGAGATAAACCTCTTGATCCCAGTGAAACTGGAATTTACATGAGCTTCCCAGTCTGTGAGACTGGGAGAGTCTGGCCTAGTTACGCCTTACTTCCTTGAGCTGGGAACATGTTCAGCTGCGGAGTGCATGATACCTGCGTCACCGTGGACCAGGGTGCGGCCCCAGCGCATTCCAGCAGCCCGGGGCGCGCCAGCAGGTCTCACCAGGTGAGAACACCCACATTGTTATCCTCCGAACCCTACCCAGACTGGGAGAACCTGCCGGTCGGCTCCGCCTGACGAAAAATCCCGAGCTGGGAACAAAACCGTCGCCGCCTCCTAGGCAGAGCAGCCGACTGGCTGCAAAACGAAAAGCGAAGCAAGGGAACCAGAGTCAAGGGTTCAAATCCTCATTGAGATGCTTTCCCTCCGTGTTCTGGAGGATGGATGGCGGCTAACAGATTGAGGTTGAATCCTGACAAGACAGAAGGGCTGTTTTTGGGGAACAGGGTTCGGGCGGGTGTGGGGGACTCCCTGGTCCTGAATAAGGTAACTGTGCCCCTGAAGGACCAGGTGTGCAGTCTGGGAGTAATTTTGGACTCACAGCTGTCCATGGAGGTGCAGGTCAATTCTGGGTCCAGGGCAGCTCCATCTGGGACGCAGGATGAGACCCTCCCTGCCCGCTTGGACTACTGCAATGCGCTCTATGTGGGGCGACCTTTGAAGGTGAGCCGGAAACTACAACTAATCCAGAATGCGGCAGCTAGACTGGTGACTGGGAGCGGCTGCCGAGACCACATAACACTGGTCCTCAGAGATCTGCATTGGCTCCCAATACGTTTCCAAGCACAATTCAAAGTGTTGGTGCTGACCTTTAATGCCCTAAACGGCCTCAAAGGCCCAGTATCCCTGAAGAAGCGTCTCCACTCCCATCGTTCTGCCTGGACACTGAGGTCCAGCTTCGAGGGCCTTCTGGCGGTTCCCTCGCTGCAAAAAGCCAAGTTACAGGGAACCAGGCAGAGGGCCTTCTCTGTGGTGGTGCCCGCCCTATGGAACGCCCTCCCATCAGATATCAAGGAAATAAACAACTACCTGATGTTTAGAAGACATCTGAAGGCAGCCCTGTTTAGGAAAGCATTTCATATTTGATGAATTATTGTATTTTAATATTTTTCTGGAAGCCACCCAGAGTGGCTGGGGAAACCCAGCCAAATGGGCGGGGTATAAATAAAATATTATTATTATTATTATTATTATTATTATTATTATTATTATTATTATTATTAGAAAGGGTGCAGGAAGCTGATGGAGCCTCCAGGTACAGAGGCAGTCTACCTGGATTCCTGGGCTCTGAGAGGTCTTATGAACAGGACGCTAGACTAGATAAAATCACAGAATTGTAGCATTGGAAGGAACGCCCCCATCTAGTCCCCCCCCCCCCGTGCAATGCGGAAATCGCAACTAAAGCATCCATGACAGACGGCCACCCAACCACTAAAATGAGATCTCTTTGGCCTGATCCAAACCCAGAGTTATTTTGATGGAGCTCTGTTGCTATAGCAGAGCCTCCACACTCAGGAGAAGTCTATCTTCTGAATGCCAGACAGTAGGAACGGTGACCAGAGAGTGATTTTGCACTCGGGTTCTGTAACATGTCTTTATTGGGGGGGGTATCTATATATTATGGGACGCAGTTGGCGCTATGGGATAAACCATAGACCCTTAGACTTGCCGATCCGAAGGACGGCGGTTCGAATCCCTGCGACGGGGTGAGCTCCCGTTGCTCAGTCCCTGCTCCTGCCAACCTAGCAGTTCGAAAGCATGTCAAAGTGCTAGTAGATAAATAGGTACCACTCTGGCGGGAAGGTAAACGGCGTTTCCATGCGCTGCTCTGGTTCGCCAGAAGCGGCTTAGTCCTGCTGGCCACATGACCCGGAAGCTGTACGCCGGTTCCCTCAGCCAATAAAGCGAGATGAGCGCCGCAACCCCAGAGTCGGCCACGACTGGACCTAATGGTCAGGGGTGCTTTACCTTTACCTTTGAGAAATAAGACTCTTTTTATGGAGCTCTATTGAAATAGCAGAGCCTCCATGCTCAGGAGAAGTCTGTCTCTGAATCCCAGACAGTAGGAACGCTCTAAGGACAGGAAGCTGGAATTTCTGGCCTGGTCTAGACATAGGACCCTTTTTACAGAGCCTGACACAACCTTGATGGCAGAAAGTGAGGAGGAATTAAATAACCTTTTAATGAGGGTGAAAGAGGAGAGCGCAAAATATGGTCTGAAGCTCAACATCAAAAAAACGGAGATCCTGGCCACTGGTCCCATCACCTCCTGGCAAATAGAAGGGGAAGAAATGGAGGCAGTGAGAGATTTTACTTCTTGGGCTCCATGATCACTGCAAATGGGGACAGCAGTCAGGAAATTAAAAGACGCCTGCTTCTTGGGAGGAAAGGAATGAGAAACCTAGACAGCATCTTAAAAAGCAGAGACATCACCTTGCCAACAAAGGTCCGTACGGTTAAAGGCATGGTTTTCTGAGTAGTGATGTATGGAAGTGAGAGCTGGACCATCAAGAAGGCTGATCACCGAAGAATGGATGCTTTTGGATTCTGGTGCTGGAGGAGACTCTGGAGAGTCCAATGGACTGCAAGAAGATCCAACCTCTCCATTCTGAAGGAAATCAGCCCTGAGTGCTCACTGGAAGGACGGATCCTGAAGCTGAGGCTCCAAGACTTTGGCCACCTCATGAGAAGAGAAGACTCCCTGGAAAAGACCCTGATGCTGGGAAAGATGGAGGGCGCAAGGAGAAGGGGACGACAGAGGACGAGATGGTGGGACAGTGTTCTCGAAGCTACCAGCATGACTTTGACCAAACTGCGGGAGGCAGCGGAAGACAGGAGTGCCTGGCGTGCTCTGGTCCAGGGGGTCACGAAGAGGCGGACATGACTAAACGACGAAACAACAACAAAATCACATAGCAGAGCCTCCATGCTCAGGAGAAGTCTATCTCTGAATCCCAGACAGTGGGAACGCTCTGAGGACAGGATGCCGGACTAGATGGGCCTCCTTTGGCCTGATCCAGCCACAGGCCGCTGCTCCTGGCCCCTAAAGCTCCAGCAGCTCTGCTTTGCAAACTGTTCCTTTTTGGCTGCCAGTTCCCAGCAAGGAGGCAGCGGCCAGGATCCGTCCAGCGGCCGGGCGAGTCCCTGCGTGCGTGCGTGGCTTTGGTGCGAGCCCAAAGTTCGAGGAGTAGCTGGCGAGGGGCCAAGGACGCCGTTCCCCGAAGCACCTGTGACGGGCTGCCTCCACGGCACCAAACTTTTGCTCCCTTGTCCTTGGCAGCCGTTCTCCTCTGGGAATCAGAGCCAGGATGAGGGGAAAGGGCAGAGCAGCGGCTTTGCGTCAAGAAAGTCCCAGGCTCCGTTTCCAGGTAGGGCTGGGAGAGACTTTATATAAAAGGAGGGCTGGAAGGGGCCTCCAGCGGTCATCCAAACCAACCCCCTCTTTAGCATCCATGACAGATGGGCATCCAAACTCTGCTTCAAAAACCTCCAAGGATTGAGCTCTTAATGTCAGAACTTTTTTTCCTTTTTATTGATACAGCAAGAAGAAAGACAAAACACAAACACCAAATTACACACAAGAATAACCATAAACACATAATTTTCTTAATAAACGATAAAACATAAAGAAGACCAATTTATGTCTTAAGACCCCTTAAGACACTAAAGACCCCACCTCCCGTCTATTCCATATTTCGATTTCATATTATTTATCGCCAATACACACTTTTATCGTAATTAAACTTTTTCTTAATATGTCTTAATTCTTATATCTACCTTGCAACTATTACTGAAGTTCCTCGAATGCTGCAACAGAGTTTAAATGACTATATTTATATTTCAAACATTCTTTGAAAACCTCCCATTTTGAGACAAATTCCTGTTTTGATTTATTCTTTGTTTTTTTTCTGATAGACCGTCTAATTTGGCATATTCTGTCAGCTTTTGGATCCAATCTTGTATAGAGCAGATTTCATTACTCTCCCATTTTCCCGCGACAAGAACGCTTGTCACCGCCGCAGCGGAGGTGTGCGTACACAAGTTTTCTCTCTTTCAATTTGCAAGACTACACGCTTCTGAAGCTCAACATCAAAAAAACGAAGATCCTGGCCACTGGTCCCATCACCTCCTGGCAAATAGAAGGAGAAGAAATGGAGGCAGTGAGAGATTTTACCTTCTTGGGCTCCATGATCACTGCAGATGGTGACAGCAGACACGAAATTAAAAGACGCCTGCTTCTTGGGAGGAAAGCAATGACAAACCTAGACAGCATCTTAAAAAGCAGAGACATCACCTTGCCAACAAAGGTCCGTATAGTTAAAGCTCTGGTTTTCCCAGTAGTGATGTATGGAAGTGAGAGCTGGACCATAAAGAAGGCTGATCGCCGAAGAATGGATGCTTTTGAATTCTGGTGCTGGAGGAGACTCTTGAGTGTCCCATGGACTGCAAGAAGATCCAACCTCTCCATTCTGAAGGAAATCAGTCCTGAGTGCTCCCTGGAAGGACAGATCCTGAAGTTGAGGCTCCAAGACTTTGGCCACCTCAGGAGAAGAGAAGACTCCCTGGAAAAGACCATGGTGTTGGGAAAGATGGAGGGCGCAAGGAGAAGGGAACGACAGAGGACGGGATGGTTGGACAGTGTTCTCAAGGTTACCAGCATGAGTTTGACCAAACTGCGGGAGGCAGTGGAAGACAGGAGTGCCTGGCGTGCTCTGGTCCAGGGGGTCACGAAGAGTCGGACACGACTAAACAACTAAACAACAACAACAATGTGCACGGGCCTCCTCCGACCCAGATGTGCACTGGAAATAATGCCTGCGCATGTGCAAATAACACTTGAGCATGCGCACAAGCTATTTCCAGTGCTCCTCTGACCCGGAAGTGGGCAGCCACGCAGAGCAGCGCCAGTAAAAGCGGGCAGCGGGGGTCGTCGTGGGCCAGATAAACGAGTCCCTCTGGCCTTATCTGGCCCACGGACCTTAGTTTGGGGACCCCTGATCCAGAGGGCACCAGAAGGGTGAAGACGACTCAGGTGTGCAATGATTGACAGCCAAGCAATGCAATTGCACCCCCTCTTCACATGGACGTCTCCGCCCACTGAGCTGTCTGACCCCCAACCCACTAGCAGCTTCCAGAAGGGGAACCGATACTCCCGGCTTCGCCGTCAATTTCAGTTCCTTGTTTTTATGTGCAGCTCTCTCCCCCCCCCCCAGCAGCCCCCCAATCCCCCCTCTCTTCTGAATGCTGGCAATCCCTCATAGCCGAGTCAGATTGTCTTCCATAAACACGGTTTTAACAATGAGTCCGTAAGTGACTGTGGAGGCCAATTCTGGATCCACACGTCCTTCCACATTGGGGACATTGGTTTCCGGGAGGGAGTTGATCCCGGTGTGGATTTGCCAAGCGTGCCTTCCTCTTAGCACATTTCTCCCTTGCGTCCTGAGTTCGAGTGTCTTCAAAGCCCAGGACACCTTTGGTCAAGGCTGTTCTCCAACCAGAGCCAGGGCCTTTTCAGCACTGGCCCCAGCCTGGTGGAATGCTCTGCCTCATGAGACCAGGGCCCTGCAGGATCTGATTTCTTTCCACAGGGCCTGTAAGACAGAGCTGTTCCGCCTGGCCTTTGGCTTGGAATCAACTTGATCCCCGTCCCCTCTTTCCTTTTTCCTTTCTCCTTCTGTGGTGGAACTCCGATTTGGGGACTTCCCTGGTTTTTTCTACCAGTCTGGATAGTTAGCCTTGGTGAAGATTTGACGTTTTCATCCCCCAAAAAGTTTTTGATTTGAGTTTCCATTGAAATGAGGCTGCATTTTAATGTTGTATTTTAATCTTGTTTTTTAAGTTGTATTTCAACCAATTGTTTTTATACCTGGTGTTAGCCGTCCTGAGCCCGGTCTTGGCTGGGGAGGGGGGGGTATAAATAAAATTTATTATATTATTATTATTTGAACCCTGGTCTCCGAGGTCCTAGTCCGGCGCTCTAACCACTGAACCACACTGTTTCCTTGAGAAGGTAAAGATCAGGCCAGAGGGGGCCCATCTAGTCCAGCCTCCTGTTCTCACAGTAGCCGCCTAGATGCTTCAACGGGAAACTGCAATCAGGATTCGAACACAAGACCAACTCTCCCCTCCTGCGTTTTCCAGCAGCTGGGATCCAGAAGCACTGCTGCCTCCGACTGTGGAGGCAGAACAGAGAAATCCTGGCCGGTAGCCACTGACAGCCCTCTCCTCCTCCACAAATTTCTCCAATCCTGTTTTAAAACCGTCCAAGTTGGCGGCCATCCATGTCTCTTGTGGGAGGGAGTTCCATAGTCTAACCCTGTGCTGCGTGAAAAAAGGCTTCCTTTTCTCTGTCCTGATAGGGCAGTGGGTAGTCCGGTTGGTTAGAGCATGGTGCTGAGAATGCCAAGGTTGCAGGTTCAATTCCCATATGGGACAGCTGCGCATTCCTGAATAGCAGCGGGGTTGGACTAGATGATGCCCAGGGGTCCCTTTCCAAGTCAATGAGAGCGGGGTATAAATAAAATTTCTTCTTCTTCTTCTTCTTCTTCTTCTTCTTCTTCTTCTTCTTCTTCTTCTTCTTCTTCTTCTTCTTCTTCTTCTTCTTCTCCGGGTTGTCTCAAGATTTGCTGCAGGCCTGCTTGACAAAGCGTTGCCCTTAAAAGGAGAAGTGGAAGGAAATGGGCCGAACAATATAAAATGACGTGGGTGGCAGGCAGGCAGGCGGGGAGAGGGGAGGAAAGGGGGCTGGAGGTTGCAGAGCAGCCAAGTTAGAGGCCCAGGTTCAGGAAGTCTCAAGGAAAGACCCTGGAGCTGTGCCCCCCTCCTGAGGATTCGGTGGAACTGGGGTTCAGGAATGTGACCCTGCTCCCTAACTCTGCCCCCTGCCCAAAAAGGGGAATTGGCTCCTGACGCTTGCAAAACTGCAAAGCATTTGCAGAAGAAGACGACGCCCACGCTTGTCTTTTCTGGGAATTACCCCTGGGTCGCTTTTCCTGTTGGGAAATTTTGGGTCCGTTTATATTTTCTCAGCAGGGACAAATGTCTGAAGGAAGAGGGGTAGGCTTGGGATACGGGTTCTGCAGGCAAAAGACCCCGGGTTCAACTGGACCGCCACCCCAGTGGCATCTAGAGTAGGACTGGGAGAGACCCTCTTGTCTGAAATCCCAGCCAGTGTTTGGCTCTGAATTCCAGCCGCTGAGAATTGCAAGTGAGGAGAGTCTGACAGCTGAGCTAGATGGAGCGGTAGTCAGCTTTTTATAGTAAAGGTAAAGGGACCCCTGACCATTAGGTCCAATTGTGGACGACTCTGGGGTTGCGGCGCTCATCTCGCTTTAGTGGCTGAGGGAGCCGGCGTACAGCTTCCGGGTCATGTGGCCAGCAGGACTAAGCTGCTTCTGGCGAACCAGAGCAGCGCACGGAAAGACCGTTTACCTTCCCGCTGGAGTGGTGCCTATTTATCTACTTGCACTTTGACGTACTTTCGAACTGCCAGGTTGGCAGGAGCAGGGACCGAGCAACGGGAGATCACCCCATCGCGGGGATTCAAACCACCGATCTTCTGATTGGCAAATCCTAGGCTCTGTGGTTTAACCCACAGCGCCACCCGTGTCCCATCAGCTTTTTATGTTCATCTTGAAATTGGCATTTTTCTGAAAAACTGAGGACTAGAGTCTTACTTAAAGAAAAGAAATGAGCATGCTTATTGAAATACAGTCTCGGGTTAAATATGCTTCAGGTTGAGCACTTTCGAGTTGCGCTCTGCGGCGACCTGGAAATAACGGAACACGTTACTTCTGGGTTTCGCCGCTCACGCATGCGCAAACAGTCAAAATGCCATCACACACATGCGCGAAAGCGGCAAATGGCGAGCCGTGCCCCTGCAGACACAGGTTGCGTTCGCTTCAAGATGTGAATGGTGATCTGTAACAGATCCCGTTCGTATCCAGAGGTACCACTGTATTTAAAGGTAAAGGACCTCTGACAGTTGAGTGCAGTTGTGAATGACACTGGGGTTGCAGCGCTCATCTTGCTTTACTGGCCGAGTGAGCCGGCGTTTGTCCGCAGACAATTTTCCCGGGTCATGTGGCCATCATGACTAAGCCGCTTCTGGCGAACCAGAGCAGCGCACGGAAACGCCATTTACCTTCCCGCTGGAGCAGTACCTATTTATCTACTTGCACTTTGACATGCTTTCGAACTGCTAGGTTGGCAGGAGCTGGGATCAAGCAACAGGAGCTCACCCCATCGTGGGGATTCGAACCGCCAACCTTCTGATCAGCAAGCCCTAGGCTCTGTGGTTTAACCCACAGCGCCACCCGTGTCCATATTTACAGACCGCATATTCATGAAAATGTAGCAAAGGGGTGATATGATAGCCATGTTCAAATATATAAAAGGATGTCACAGAGAGGAGGGAGAAAGGTTGTTTTCTGCTGCTCCAGAGAAGCGGACACGGAGCAATGGATCCAAACTACAAGAAAGAAGATTCCACCTAAACATTAGGAAGAACTTCCTGACAGTAAGAGCTGTTCGACAGTGGAATTTGCTGCCAAGGAGTGTGGTGGAGTCTCCTTCTTTGGAGGTCTTTAAGCAGAGGCTTGACAACCATATGTCAGGAGTGCTTTGATGGTGTTTCCTGCTTGGCAGGGGGTTGGACTCGATGGCCCTTGGGGTCTCTTCCAACTCTAGGATTCTATGAAAGCTGTAGGCAACATACAGAATTACAACAAGCCGGTTCTATATCTTGATTTCTGCATTGCATGGGGTTAGGATAGAAAACCCATTTGTGCCCCTTCCAGCTCTACAGGTTTGTCATTCCATGAGTATAAACATAATAATAATATAATAATTTAATATTTAAACACCCGCCCACCTGCCTGGGTTTCCCCAGCCACTCTGGGTGGCTCCCAACAGAATAATAAAAACACAATAATACGTCAGACATTAAAAACTTCCTTAAACAGATTCAAACAGTACAGTGCTTTAATAGATATTTCTCTTTTTTTGGCCTTAATAGATTTGCTTTTACCCAACTCTCCAGGAAATTTCAAAGTTTGTTTGAATATGGATGCAATATTCATCCCAGGACTCATTTATGCATTACATATGCATCTCCTTCGCTGTTTATTCGCTGATTAAGAAATTTAAGCACCCTAATGCAACTCATCGTTTGAAAGGTTAACCTTCCTGAATTATGAATTTTTAAAAGCTGGTAAGTTACAATTTTGTTTTCCCCCCTGCAAAAGCAAAGTCTATGTTTTTCTGCAAAAACAAAGTCGGCGATATGTTAAAAGGGCAGGAAAAGGCTGGTAGCGAAAAGGTACAGGGTAGATTTAACTCTTTAACATAAGTTAATTCACTCTGCAAAGGCAGTGTTTTAGAGCGTATGCTTGGCATGCAGAAGGGCCAGGAGAGACACTTTGCCTGAAATCGCAGCTGCCTATCAGTGTAGACAACAATACAGTGGTCCCTTGGTTCTCAAATTCCTTGGTGCTCAAACAACATGGAACCCAAACACTGCAAACCCGGAAGTAAGTGTTCCGGTTTGCGAACCTCTTTCGGAAGCCGAATGTGCTGTGATTTGAGTGCCACACTTCCGTTTTGAGTGTTACTCTGAAGTCTGTCTGTTTTTGCATTTGTGTTTCTGCGGCTCTTTTTCGTTTTGTTTTTGTGACTGTGCGGAACCCGGTTCAGCTACTGATTGATCGATTGTGTGACTGCAGTACATTGTTTATTGCTTTCATTTCATGGATCAATGGTCTTGTTAGAAAGTAAAACTCATGCTTAATTGCTGCTTTAGGGGTTGTTTTTAAAAGTCTGGAACGGATTAATCCATTTTGCGTTACTTTCTATGGGAAAGCACGCCTTGGTTTTGGAATGCTTTGGTTTTGGAATGGACTTCTGGAACGGATTAAATTTGAGAACCAAGGTACCACTGTACTGACCTAAATCCCCCGAGGGTCTGACTCAGTTTAAGGCTGACAAGACACAGATTTTCATAACGTACGTTATGGCCAGTTCTTCTCAGGTACAACTAAGTGCCTAAGTCACGGGTTCGGAGTCTGCGGGGGGCCTTTCCAGACTTCCCATCAACCCCAGACAGCCTGGCCAATGGTCAGGGATGATGGGATGATGGGCAACATCTGCAGGCCCACAACTTCCCCATCTTTGGTCCAAGGAGAAGGCAACTTCCTGAATTTGTGACATCTGTTACATAACGGGTGTGGGCGCTGTCTGCGGTCGCCCTGTAGGGGAAACCATCCCAAACATAGAAGCCGCTCTTACAGTGAGTCAGAAATGGGTCTATCCAGCTTCATAATGTCTACTTTGACCGGCAGATGCTCTCCAGGGTTTCAGACTTCAGGGAACATCCCAAGCCCTGGTCGACCGCAGGCTTAGTATGAGTCAACTGTGTGATGCAGCAGCAAAAAAGGCGAATGCAATTCATGGAAATAAACAGCTGTCTGAGTTTTGCAAGACATCTGAAGGCAGCCCTGTTCAGGGAAGTTTTTAATGTTTGATATATATCAATTTTTTATTAGTTTTTTTTAACATACCATTTTCAACAGTAATTAAACATATTTTTACATCTTATTCAATTTTTTTGACTTCCATCAGCCCTGTCTGAAAATTTTCCATTCTAATCTCTTAGTATACATTTCTTATTTTCCCTGTTACATTTAAAACTCATAACCAATATCTCTATTCTTTATCTACTTTGTAGCACTTCATACATTCCTCCTTGCAAAACTTCTTGTAGTCCTACTAGCGCAATTTTTTGGTTACAATTGCTTTTCAAATACTGTAGTTCATATACTTCTTCCAATCTACTGTAAATCTCTGGTCCCGCAGGTTTCAAATCCTTCCTGTCATTTTGTCCAAATCTGCATAGTCTATTATTTTCATCTGCCCTTCTTTCTTTAATGTTTGATGTTTTAGCTTGTTTTTAATATTCTTTTGGGAGCCGCCCAGAGTAGCTGGGGAAACCCAGCCAGATGGGCGTGGTATAAATAAATTGTTGTTGCTGTTGGCTCCTATCAAGTCCAGCATCCAGATCATGGGTAGGCAAACTAAGGCCCGGGGGCCGGATCCGGCCCAATTGCCTTCTAAATCCGGCCCGCAGACAGTCCGGGAATCAGCGTGTTTTTACACAAGTGGAATGTGTCCTTTTATTTAAAATGCACCTCTGGGTTATTTGTGGTCATAGGAATTTTTTCTTTTCAAAATATAGTCCGGCCCCCCACAAGGTCTGAGGGACAGTGGACCGGCCCTTGAAAAAGTTTGCTGACCCCTGATGTAGATCAAGGGAAGTTGGAGAAAAAGGAATTCTGCCTTGGTGCAACCCCACCCAGAGTCCTGAGTCCAGTTCTGGGGGCCCCAGTTTAAAAAGGATATTGACAAGCTGGGAGGTGGGCAGAGGACTAATAATAATAATAATAATAATTTATTATTTGTACCCCGCCCATCTGGCTGGGTTTCCCCAGCCACTCTGGGCGGGTTCCATAGAAACCAAAAATACACTAAAATATCACACGTTAAAAACTTCCCTGAACAGGGCTGCCTTCAGATGTCTTCTGAATGTCAGGTAGTTGTTTATCGCTTTGACATCTGCTGGAAGGGCATTCCACAGGGCAGGCACCACTACCGAGAAGGCCCTCTGCCTGGTTCCCTGTAGCTTTGCTTCTCGCAATGAGGGAACCGCCAGAAGGCCCTCGGCGCTGGACCTCAGCATCCGGGCAGAACGATGGGGGTGGAAATGCTCCTTCAGGTATATTGGGCCGTTTAGGGCTTTAAAGGTCAACACCAGCACTTTGAATTGTGCTCAGAAACGTACTGGGAGCCAATGTAGGCCTTTCAAGACCGGTGTTATGTGGTCTCAGTGGCCGCTCCCAGTCACCAGTCTAGCTGCCGCCTTCTGGATTAGTTGTAGTTTCCGAGTCACCTTCAAAGGTAGCCCCACGTAGAGTGCATTGCAGTAGTCCAAGCGGGAGATAACCAGAGCATGCACCACTCTGGCGAGACAGTCTGCGGGCAGGGAGGGTCTCATCCTGTGTACCAGATGGAGCTGGGAGACAGCTGCCCTGGACACAGAACTGACCTGCGCCTCCGTGGACAGCTGTGAGTCCAAAATGACTCCCAGGCTGCGCACCTGGTCCTTCAGGGGCACAGGTACCCCATTCAGGACCAGGGAGTCCCCCACACCTGCCCGCCCCCTGTCCCCCAAAAACAGTACTTCTGTCTTGTCAGGATTCAACTTCAATCCATTAGCCGCCATCCATCCTCCAAGCGCCTCCAGGCACTCACACAGGACCTTCACCACCTTCACTGGTTCTGATTTGAGAGAGTGGTAGAGCTTTGAGAACACTGTCCCACCATCTCGTCCTCTGTCATCCCCTTCTCCTTCTGCCCTCCATCTTTCCCAACATCAAGGTCTTTTGCAGGGAGTCTTCTCTTCTCATGAGATGGCCAAAGTCTTGGAGCCTCAGCTTCAGGATCTGTACTTCCAGTGAGCACTCAGAATGGATAGATTCTCAAGAGTCTCCTCTAGCACCAGAATTCAAAAATATGAATAGTGAAATACAGCTAAGAAGTATATTAATAACATTGCTTACATCATAGCAGCCTACAGAACACAAAACACTGTTGATGTAAGGTAAAGGTAAAGGGACCCCTGACCATTAGGTCCAGTCGTGGCCAACTCTGGGGTTGCGGCGCTCATCTCACTTTAATGGCCGAGGGAGCCGGTGTACAGCTTCCGGGTCATGTGGCCAGCATGACTAAGCCACTTCTGGTGAACCAGAGCAGCGCAGGGGATTCGAACCGCCGACCTTCTGATCAGCAAGCCCTAGGCTCTGTGGTTTAACCCACAGCGCCACTCATGTCCCTGTTGCTCTATGTGGATTTTATTTTATTTGTTTATTATCTTATATTTTGGAAATGTACATACAGTGTTTTTTCCCCCCTTAAATTTTTTGGGGGACCTCCAAGAGAGTGGGGCCCTATGCTCTAGCTTGTACTGTAAATCCAGCGCTGCCTGCCAGTCCCAGTGGTCCGGAGGGCGCGCAGAGGTCCGGACAAGAGTTCAGTGTGTGCCGGCGGAAGGCTTGGCCGTGCCAAGGCTGGCTGTGGACGGGAGCATTGCCGAGGAGGGACGGAGGCGCGGGAGGTGGGTCTTGCGTCAAGGCTGCAGCCTCCCAGCCGTTTGTGGAATGCGGCTGTGTCTCAAGAGCTGCCTCCTTCAAAGGGAAACAGCTGGAAATCTGACGCAGCACTCGCAGCAGTTTGGAGACGTCCAAGTCCAGGGAGAAAACGCACTGCGTGGCTCGGCTTTCGTCCCACATATGCCATCTAAGGACAGCACACACCATGCGCTCTCTCTCTCCCGGGGTTTGGGGTGGAGGGCATTGGTGTATTTTGCAGCAAGGCCCCCCCGGGGGGGGGATGGAGCCGCCACACCCCTGCAAAGGAAGGCTTCATCGTTTGGGACTAGAGAGAAAAGGCAACACAATAGATTTTTACGCAGTGATGCAGGCAGGGGGAAAGAGGGTTGGGAGGGGGGGTTTGTCTCCCTGTCTCCCAGTGCCAAAAGTGCAAGTAGATAAATAGGTACCGCTCCAGCGGGAAGGTAAATGGCGTTTCTGTGCAGGAAGGTCGGAGAATAAAAGATCAGGCTGAATTCAAATTAAAGGCCAGGTGGAATAGCTCTGGCTTACAGGCCTGTGGAAGGAAGTTAAATCCTGCAGGGCCCTCGTCTCATGGGACAGAGCATTCCACCAGGTGGGAGCCATCACTGAGAAGGCCCTGGCCCTGGTGTTGTGGAATTGGAAGGGACCCTGAGAGTCATCTAGTCCAACCCCCTGCGATGCACCAATGTCAACTAGACCAGGTCAAGTCCATTAGCAGAGTCGATCCACGCTGTCCCAGCATACATCAGTGATGGAGCTATTATTGGAAGTCCCCTCTGAAGGAGCAAAGTTGCTTGCTGGCTTGCTTGTTTCATAAAACGTATATACTTCTTGATTGTAAACAGCAGCAGCAGCCACAAAGTGGTTTATAAAGAGGGAATAAAATCAATAAAAAGTTACAAGCCTGCTTTAGAACATGCAAAAGTTATAATGCTAAAGCAGATTACAATTTCTAAGTATCTAGGGTTGCCAAAAACACCCACAAAGTTGTCGAGCTTTTTAGGGAGACTCCAAAACTGTTCAGCTTTTTAGGGGAACAAACCTAAACGTCCCCCCAAAATAAGATTTGGAGCTGTTTCTGCTCCTTCTTCTGTCGCCATGCACCCGGGTTTCCCCTGACATTTTGCAGATTCGGCAAAATTCCCCCCCCCCCTCCCAATGCCATTTCCACACCCGAAAACCAGGACATGTCAGGAATTTTCCTGACGTACAGCAAGCCCATATCTGCGTAGGCTCGTCTAAACGGAAATGTTTTTAGCAGGTGCCGAGAAGAGTAAAACCAAGGCTGTTCCCTGAGCTCAATAAGCAGGGAGTTCCAAAGTAGGTGCCGCCACACAAAATGATTTGAGTTTTCAGAAATGCAAATTTGCAAGGCTGGCACTCTTTCCCACTTCCTCTTTGAGCTCTGCATTCTTTTCGCAGCGCCCGGACATCACCTCCTCATCTGCGTATTTATCTCCTTATCAATACTGATAGCAACGCCCATTTGCATCATGCTGTGGATTTTGAGGGAAGGTATTTCCTAAGGCCTTTGGGAACATCCTGTGGCAACCAGTTCCATCGGCTAATTACAAGGCGTGTGAAGCGCTTTCTTCCGGTTGCTCAAAAGGATCTGCCAAGGGAAAGTTCGGAACGTGGGGCTTGGCATGCCAAGTTTGGGCCACTTGTCTCTAGCCCAAAGGTGTCAGCATTTGGCAATGAATCAGTGAGAGCAGCCTTTGATTGACTCTGATCTATCTTTTTCTTTTCTTTTCTTCTTTTTCTTTTCTTTTATTATTAAAATAATTCAGCATTAATACACATATTAATACATATTGTGAATATGATGTTGGTGTTGAGTCATTTAGTTGTGTCCACCTCTTCGTGACCCCCTGGACCAGAGCACGTCAGGCACTCCTGTCTTCCACTGCCTCCCGCAGTTTGGTCAAACTCATGCTGGTAGCTTTGAGAACACCGTCCCACCATCTCGTCCTCTGCCGTCCCCTTCTCCTTGTGCCCTCCATCTTTCCCAACACCAGGGTCTTTTCCAGGGAGTCTTCTCTTCTCCTGAGGTGGCCAAAGTCTTGGAGCCTCAGCTTCAGGATCTGTCCTTCCAGTGAGCACTCAGGGCTGATTTCCTTCAGAATGGAGAGGTTTGTTCTTCTTGCAGTCCATGGGACTCTCAAGAGTCTCCTCCAGCACCAGAATTCAAAAGCATCCATTCTTTGGCGATCTGCCTTCTTTATGGTCCAGCTCTTACTTCCATACATTACTACTGGGAAAACCAGAGCTTTTACTATACGGACAAGGCGATGTCTCTACTTTTTAGGATGCTTTCTAGGTTTGTCATTGCTTTTCTCCCAAGAAGCAGGCGTCTTTTAATTTACCTTTACCTGCCAGCTAAACATCGCAATATACGGATCTATCACAATGTCTGAAATAAGGATGGAGCTCTGTAGAGGCATGGGCTGACTTCATGGTTTTCCCCACATTGTGATTTTTTGCACAGCACACATACACACACTTGATTCACGATACATTGCCAGGTCAAAAGTTAGGAAACCACTGTCACGATGTGGACTTGAAACCGGTGTTGGATGATATATCGCCCAGCCCTGATGCACATCACGATTTGCAATATATTGCCAAGTCAAAAACTATGAAACCGATATCATGAGATGGACTTCAAACTGGTTTTGGATGATATATCGCCCAGCCCTGCTTTCAACCTTCCATAGGTGGGTACCACATTGGTGCTCCCAGGTATAGACAGTGCTGATGGCATGATAGATCTGAGTCAGGCGTTAAACATCAAACAGTTTTGGGAAACAATATATAATGAAATGGAAAAAAATGTTCAGTTATTCATTTAGGTAAACACCAGAAGGTTTTCTATTGGGAATAGTACCAGGATGTCTAAAGGAAGAAGTAAAGGGACCCCTGACCATTAGGTCCAGTCATGACCGACTCTGGGGTTGCGGCGCTCATCTCGCTTTACTGGCCGAGGGAGCCGGCGTTTGTCCGCAGACAGCTTCCGAGTCGTGTGGCCAGCAGGACTAAGCCACTTCTGGCGAACCAGAGCAGCACACGGAAATGCCGTTTACCTTCCCGCTGGAGTGGTACCTATTTATCTACTTGCACTTTGACGTGCTTTCGAACTGCTAGGTTGGCAGGAGCAGGGACCGAGCAACGGGAGCTCACCCCGTCGCGGGGATTTGAACCGCCGACCTTCTGATCGGCAAGTCCTAGGCTCTGTGGTTTAACCCACGGCGCCACCCACGTCCCTAAAGGAAGAAGACAAGACATTATATTCATATGCAACAGTAGCTGCAAGGCTCCTGATTGCGAAAATTGGAAAAGTGGTATTATACCGACAAAAATAGAGTAGCTTGCCAAATTACTGGAATATTCCAATATATTCAAAACAATGGGAGAAATTGGAAGGATCTGAAAAGAGAAGATAGAGAGGGACTGGAAGGTGTTTAAAGGATACTTGCAAAACCATATTGAAAAATCAGAACTCCTAGTAGAATAAACAATTTCCGTTTTAAATACTGGAATACTAAATAGGTTGGGTAACAATGTGTAATAGAAAAAGAAGCATTAAATTAGGTTAAAGGTGTGTGAAAGAAAGTAATAGAAGTGGAAAGAAATTGTAATTGGGGGTGAGGGGGGGTGGATGGTGATGGGAAAAGGAATTATCTGTGGGATTGAGTATAAGTATGTTTGAACATTTTTAAGGATTGTATGAAATGTATGCTTGTATATTCACAATATAGTATTGAATTATTATATTGAATAATGGTGCTGGCGGAGACTCTTGAGAGTCCCATGGACTGCAGGAAGATCCAACCTCTCCATTCTGAAGGAAATCAGCCCCGAGTGCTCACTGGAAGGACAGATCCTGAAGCTGAGGCTCCAAGACTTAGCCCCTCCCCGATTATTTTGGATTTATAACGTCAACAGTTCTAACGGTTAGAAATATGCTGGTGGGCCTGCCCTTAATTACTGGCAGGAGATTTTTACGGAATGTCCAAACAATCTTGGAACATAGGCTGTGTTTAGTTCCCAATGTATTATTATTATTATTATTATTATTATTATTATTATTATTATTATTATTGACCTATATGAATGAAGAGGATAAAGAGAAATGAGCCTTTTGTTTTACACAAAGTACTGGCGAGAGAAAGGAAAATATCCACAATTGCAAGAACAGCACATTTTAATTGCAAGATTTCACAACACTAAGCAAGACCTCCTGGATTTTATGGGCAAATACTTCATGTGTTTGAGAAACAATGAGCATATATATTTACACACACACACACACACACACACACACACACACACACACATATGTGGAATAAGAATCATGGAGAAAGTCCTAAAGTCGACTCTTCCCCATTTTGCAACAGCTGTAACTAATCAGAGGAATCGTGTGTTTTCTGATGACGGGTCTCCTCTTGGGAATATATTTTTGGTACGTGTTTTAAGCTGCAATGATTTCACTTCCTTCAACTGGTTCTGTTTATAGCCTGTAACATGATAAAGCTGTTCTGTAGCATTTTTTTCCATGTTGCAAACGGTTTTGCAAATTCACTTTGAAAAGCAAAGAATTATCTAGTAATAGTGCCACTGCATTCTGCTCTGGTCAGACCTCACCTGGAGTACTGTGTCCAGTTCTGGGCACCACAGTTCAAGAAGGACACTGACAAACTGGAACGTGTCCAGAGGAGGGCAACCAAAATGGTCAAAGGCCTGGAAACGATGCCTTATGAGGAACGGCTAAGGGAGCTGGGCATGTTTAGCCTGGAGAAGAGGAGGTTAAGGGGTGATATGATAGCCATGTTCAAATATATCAAAGGATGTCACATAGAGGAGGGAGAAAGGTTGTTTTCTGCTGCTCCAGAGAAGCGGACACGGAGCAATGGATCCAAACTACAAGAAAGAAGATTCCACCTCAACATTAGGAAGAACTTCCTGACAGTAAGAGCTGTTTGACAGTGGAATTTGCTGCCAAGGAGTGTGGTGGAGTCTCCTTCTTTGGAGGTCTTTAAGCAGAGGCTTGACAACCATATGTCAGGAGTGCTCTGAGGGTGTTTCCTGCTTGGCAGGGGGTTGGACTCGATGGCCCTGGTGGTCTCTTCCAACTCTATGATTCTATGATCTTTTGGTTTAAGGGTTGCTGAGAGGATGATGCCGGAGGAGTTCGCTGCGCCCCACTTTAAGCTACTTGAAGGAAGGGCAGGATACTCAAAAGTTGCACTCAGGCGGCTCAGAACATAAGGCTCTTAAACTGAGGGTCCTGGGTTCGAGTCTAACACCGGGCAAAGGACTCCTACATTGCAGAAAACTGGACTCCGACTCTACAATTCTATGCTTCTATGATCTTTAGGAAGAGTCCTTCTTGCTCACAAGCTTGAGGTGGCTAGGAATGTGTCATAGTTTGTCCATTCTGGACCGATGCGGTTATTTGTTTAACTAGGCAGAAGCGCTGGGTTGTGCAAAACTTCCTACCACGCTTCAGATACGTTTTTTCTCTCCCCCTCTCATAACAGCAGAAATCGCGGGTGCTGGAAGATTCACGAAAGAGAAAGAAAGTCCTTCTTCACACTGCACATATTTAATCTGTGGAACTCCCTGTCACAAGAGGCAGCGATAGTCACTGACTTGGATGATTTAAACGAGGATTAGATGAATTCATGCAGGAGAAGGCTAACGGGTTGAGGTTGAATCCTGACAAGACAGAAGTGCTGTTTTGAGGGGACAGGGGGTGGGCAGGTGTGGAGGACTCTCTGGTCCTGAATGGGGTAACTATGCCCCTGAAGGACCAGGAGCGCAGCCTGGGAGTCATTCTGGACTCACAGCTGTCCATGGAGGCGAAGGTCCATTCTGTTTCCCAGCTCCATCTGGTACACAGGATGAGACCCTCCCTGCCCGCAAACTGTCTGGCCAGAGTGGTGCATGCTCTGGTTATCTCCCGCTTGGACTACTGCAATGCGCTCTACGTGGGGCTCCCTTTGAAGGTGACCCGGAAACTACAACTAATCCAGAATGCGGCAGCCAGACTGGTGACTGGGAGTGGCCGCTGAGACCATATAACACTGGTCTTGAAAGACCTACATTGGCTCCCAGGATGTTTCCAGGCACAATTCAAAGTGTTGGTGCTGACCTTGAAAGCCCTAAACTACCTTGGCCCAGTAGACCTGAAGGAGTGTCTCCACCCCCATCATCCAGCCAGGACACTGAGGTCCAGATTTGAAGGCCCTCTGGCAGTTTCCTCACTGTGAGTAGCCAAGTTACAGGGAACCAGGCAGAGGGCCTTCTCGGCGGTGGCGCCCGCCCTGTGGAACGCCCTCCCATCAGATGTTGAAAAATTAAACAACTATATGACATTTAGAAGACGTCTGAAGGCAGCCCTGTTTAGGGAAGCTTTTAATGTTTGATGCATTACTGTATTTTAATATTTTGTTGGAAGCTGCCCAGAGTGGCTGGGGATACTCAGCCAGATGGGCAGGGCAATAATAATAATAATAATAATAATAATAATAATAATAATAATAATAATATCATATGGTTACTAGCCCCGATGGCTGTTCTCTGCTTGAGGGTTCCCACAGGCATCTAGCTGGCCACGGCAAGAACAGAAGGCTGGACTAGACAGGCCGCTCAGCATACTCTGCTTATGTTCCTGTGTTGTTCCGTATCCTGTTAAGATGCAGTTTGCCGGGCCGGCCCAAGACATTTTGACGCCTGAGGCGAACCCCAGAATGGCGCTCCTCCACCCTACAGGGGAAGAAGGGGTGAGTGGAGATCAACAACGTCAGGAACGAGGAGAGAAGAAAGATTTGCACCAGGAACTGCTGCCCCTGTGGACTCTGCCGCCTGCGGCGCTTTCCTTACCTTGCCTCATGGTTGGGCCGGCCCTGGCAGCGAAACTGGTGTGCCAGGGCTTGCTGAACCTAATTTAGCTGTTCCTTTGCTTCCCACCCCCCAATTCGAATTAGATGGGAGTAGTCGATGCCCGCGAAAGAGGAGAGTGCAAAATACGGTCTGAAGCTCAACATAAAAAAAAACCAAGATCATGGCCACTGGTCCCATCACCTCCTGGCAAATAGAAGGGGAAGAAATGGAGGCAGTGAGAGATTTTACTTTCTTGGGCTCCATGATCACTGCAGATGGTGACAGCACTCACAAAATTAAAAGACACCTGCTTCTTGGGAGAAAAGCAATGAGAAACCTAGACAGCATCTTAAAAAGCAGAGACATCACCTTGCTGACAAAGGTCCGTATAGTCAAAGCTCTGGTTTTCCCAGTGGTGATGTATGGAAGTGAGAGCTGGACCTTCAAGAAGGCTGATCGCCGAAGAATGGATGCTTTTGAATTCTGGTGCTGGAGGAGACTCTTGAGAGTCCCATGGACTGCCAGAAGATCCAGCCTCTCCATTCTGAAGGAAATCAGCCCTGAGTGCTCAGTGGAAAGACAGATCCTGAAGCTGAGACTCCAGTATTTTGGCCACCTCATGAGAAGAGAAGACTCCCTGGAAAAGACCCTGATGTTGGGCAAGATGGATGGCACAAGGAGAAGGGGATGACAGAGGACCAGATGGTGGGACAGTGTTCTTGAAGCAACCATCATGAGTTTGACCAAACTGCGGGAAGCAGTGGAAGACAGGAGGGCCTGGCGTGCTCTGGTCCAGGGGGTCACAAAGAGGCGGACACGACTAAATGACTAAAGAACAACAAGAAGAAGAGTAGCATTTCTTCCCAAAACAAAAAGGAGGTGAGATAGGCCACCTTTCTTTCTTTCTTTCTTTCTTTCTTTCTTTCTTTCTTTCTTTCTTTCTTTCTTTCTGGCTCCTGGGCCTTTAATAACCATGCTAACAGGCAGAAATCCCACCGGGCAAGCTTCCCTCACCATTTCATCCTGCATGCTGGGAAAAGGCTTTGCGTCTGCTGGATTTTGCTACATCATGTAGTTGCTAAGGACACAGGAGCCTCGCCAGAAATAAAAGTTGGCAACCTTAAGGCAGCCCCATTCATCCCCTACCCTGACTAACTCCAAACAGTTCTGCAACTTTCAAGGCAAAAATGATCCAAGGTGTTGCACAAGCTGAGGTTCTGCAAAATGTTTCTGAGGAACGTGATGCCTGGGTTTCCAAGGTTACCCAAGCGTTGTTAGGAAACACTTGCCAAATATCAGGGCTGGAACCTAACATTCACCCAGCGTTTAATAGACATATATATAAATGTGAATTTCAGACCACAGCTGAATTCTGATATTTGACTATCCACGAGCAAAACAATTGATATAGAAATTTTCCTCCCAATTTACATTGGGTGATATACCGTATTTGGGTCTGACTGTCCCTCAGACCTTGTGGGGAGCCGGACGATATTTTGAAGGGGGGAATGAACGAATTCCTAGGCCCCGCTAATAACCCCAGGATGCATTTTCAATAAAAGCACACATTCTACTCATGTCAAAACACGCTGATTCCCGGACCGTCCGTGGGCCGGATTGAGAAGGCGATTGGGACTGATGCAGCCCCTGGGCCTTAGTTTGCCTACCCATGGCCCAGGGGCCTCTAGAGGGTTTAATCCAGCACTGCAGCTCTCTCTCACACAGCTCTGACTATTGCTCTCGTATGTACCAGTCAGGTGAGGATGGAGGGCTGCCCGTTCGTCTCCATGGCAACAGAGCATCTTCTTTAGAGATGCTCAGCGTGGTACTTAAGCAGCCAGCTGACGCCGTTGCCCTGACAAAGGAACTGGCTTGGCAAGCCGCCTCCTAAACGTCCTCTCCTCACATATACAGGGTCGTATTTTTGGAAGGGGACCCGGGATGTCATCCAGACTGACCCCCTCCCAAAAAACCCCTCATAACATTCTTCTTCTTTGGATCCCATGGTTTACACAAAACCTGCAAAAGTGTGTGTCTGTGTGTGTGTGTGCTGCTGAGGATTTAAAGTTGCCTGGCTGTGTGCTTTTGCGCCCTTCCTGGGCGGAGACTTAAATGGCACAATGGAATCAACAACTTAAATGGCGGTGACTAATTTAAATGACTCCTGGTGTGGACGGGACAGACACAAGTTGCTCCTAATCTAAGAATTAAAATCTGTGCAGGCGTCGACTGTTGTTGTTTGTCATGTCCGACTCTTCGTGGCCCCCTGGACCCGAGCACACCAGGCACTCCTGTCTTCCACTGCCTCCCGCAGTTTGGTCAAACTCATGCTGGTAGCTTCCAGAACACTATCCCACCATCTCATCCTCTGTCGTCCCCTTCTCCTTGTGCCCTCCATCTTCCCCAACATCAGGGTCTTTTCCAGGGAGTCTTCTCTTCTCATGAGGTGGCCAAAGTCTTGGAGCCTCAGCTTCAGGATCTGTCCTTCTAGGGAGCACTCAGGGCTGATTTCCTTCAGAATGGAGAGGTTTGTTCTTCTTGCAGTCCATGGGACTCTCAAGAGTCTCCTCCAGCACCAGAATTCAAAAGCATCCATTCTTCGGCGATCAGCCTTCTTTATGGTCCAGCTCTCACTTCCATACATCACTACTGGGAAAACCAGAGCTTGAACTATACGGACCTTTGACAGCAAGGTGATGTCTCTGCTTTTTAAGATGCTGTCTAGGTTTGTCATTGCTATTCTAGGCTGCATCAAAAATAATTATAGTGTCCACATCAAGGGAAGCCATAGTACTGCTCTATTCTGCCTTGATCAGACCAAAACTGGAATCCTGTGTCCAATTCTGGGCACCACAATTTAGGAAGGATGTTGGCGAATGAAATGTGTGCAGAGGAGGGCAACCAAAAGGATCAAGGACCTGGAAGCCAAGCCTGATGAGGAATGGTTGAAGCAGCTCAGTATGTTGAGCCTGGAAAAGAGGAGACTGAGAAGAGATAGGAGAGCCATCTTCAAATATCTCCAGGGTTGTCACATGGAAGCTGGAGCAAACTTGTTTTCTGCTGCTCTGGAGGGTAGGACTCGAACCCATGGCTTCAAATTACACAAAAGGACATTCCAGCTAAACACCAGGTAGATAGATAAAACTTACTTCGCATTAGCCAATGGCCATAGCAACAGTAAAACATTACAGTATATGCAGAAAGGGAAATATGATATAAGTCCTAAATCAGTAGTCAGTTAGTGGCCCTTATTCTAATTGCCCCTGCTATGACCTAGCGACCTTTGCTCTTATCTGCTCATTTTGATCTGATAGCAGAAAGGACATTGTGGCAGTGGTTGAGCGCCCTGGGATGGTTAGTACGAGTGGGGTGAGGATCTCGTTCCTCAGGTCTTTGTAGAGAGCGCAAGACAGGAAGACGCGTGCCGCTGTTTCGGTGCTACCGTCTCCACAGGGGCAAAGGCGTTTCTCAGGCGGGATCTTTTGGAATCGACCCTCGAGTACCGCAGATGGCAGAATATCCAGTCTTGCAAGTGTAAAAGCACGTCTGTATTTTGGGATAATACGTTTGTGCAGATATGGGGCCAGAGAATCAAAACGGAGAGATGGAAAATGAACGTACCAAGGGCAGAATTTCCTTATAGTGGCCAGGTTGTTCTGATGCTCGACATCTTTTAGATGTTGACCACTTAGACTGTTTGCTTTAGTAGGGCCCATAATGAGTAGATGTTGTGAGGACAGGTCACAAGAGTGAAGAGCTTTCTGATCGTAAGAGCTGTTCAACTGCGGAACAGTCTCCCTTGGGAGGTGGTGGACGGTTAAGTCCAGTCAAAGGCGACTATGGGGTTGCGGCGCTCATCTCGCTTTCAGGCCAAGGGAGCCAGCGTTTGTCCACAGACAGCTTTCCGGGTCATGTGGCCAGCAGGACTAAACCACTTCTGGCGCAACAGGACACCATGACGGAAACCAGAGCGCACGGAAATGTCGTTTGCCTTCCCGCCGGAGCGGTACCTATTTATCTACTTGCACTGGTGTGCTTTCAAACTGCTAGGTTGGCAGGAGCTGGGACACAGCAACGGGAGCTCACTCCATTGCGGGGATTTGAACCACCAACCTTCTGATCGGCAAGACCAAGAGGCTCTGTGGTTTAGACCACAGCGCCACCCGCGTCCCATGGAATACACACACACACACACACACATACACACACACACACACACCTTTACCCTTAATCAATAGAGACTCTGATATCTTTCATCTCAGATTAATGTACGAAAGTGATTTGCAAGAAGAATGCCAATATCTTTGTGGATTCCTACTTCACAACCTCTAACAGCAGCTTACTCTGCAGATATTACCACGGGAAGCTATACTAACCTCCATGCTGTGAAAAGTTTCAGCTGCTGAACTCAGCTGCTTTTAAAACAGCTCAAGAGCAGACCCAGCAGGTATTTTTTCAGATGTTGGCAACCCTGCTTGCTCTTTGTGGCTCCCAACATCCAACATCATTCGTTTTGCTTTGTTTGTTTTCCTTTTCAGTGGTGCAATATATTTACAGTACAGGGAAGTTTGCAAAGTCATTAAAAATAAGCAAATCTGAAAACAACAACACAAGCTTGTGCATGGGTGACATGCCCTGCCGAGTTTTGCGTCGAGAAAATCAGTACAGTGGTACCTCGGGTTACATACGCTTCAGGTTACAGACACTTCAGGTTACAGACTCCACAAACCCAGAAATAGTACCTCAGGTTAAGAACTTTGCTTCAGGATGAGAACAGAAATCGCGCGGCGGCGGTGCAGCAGTAGCAGGAGGCCCCATTAGCTAAAGAGGTGCTTCAGGTTAAGAACAGTTTCAGGTTAAGAACGAACCTCCGGAATGAATTAAGTACTTAATCTGAGGTACCACTGTATTGCATAGTTTAAAGCATGGGTAGGCAAACTAAGGCCCGGGGGCTGGATCCGGCCCAATCGCCTTCTAAATCCGGCCCACGGACGGTCCGGGAATCAGTGTGTTTTCACATGAGTAGAATGTGTGCTTCTATTTAAAATGCATCTCTGGGTTATTTGTGGGGCATAGGAATTCGTTCATTTTTTCCCTTCAAAATATAGTCCGGCCCCCCACAAGGTCTGCGGGACAATGGACCGGCCCCCTGCTGAAAACGTTTTCTGACCCCTGGACTTGAAAGCAACCAACAGGTAGACCTTTAACCTTTAACCCCACTACCACAAGCAAGCTCCACCGGTAGAATATCTGCCTGCTGTGCAGCTGTTGAAGGCATGGTGCCTCTCTCTCCCTCCCTCCTGTGTTTATCTGACCCTCCACCCACCTCCAAGCAAACATTTGTCCCCCCCCACCCAGATTTCTTTCAGCAAGCCAAGACTTGCTAACCTTTGATTCCCTTTTCCACGAAATCAGAGGCAGCGATCAATAGAAGCCTCTTTTCTCTGCGCCCGCCATGATTCATCGTCACACATCTCCCCGCAGGGTGGAACAAACTGTTCTGACCTGTGGGGATTTTTCTCTCTGAAAGAAAAAGAAGTTACGAAATCACAGCGCCGAAGCAAAAAAAAGGAAGTCACTAGCAAGACCTGAGCGCTCAGCTCAGAGCTATGCCAAACAGCAGGCGTTCAAAGGTTCGGCTGGGCTTGTCAAGGCTGCCCCCTCCTGGACAAAAGGTGGCGGCACATTCCTGAAGAAACCAGAGGCCTTTCTCCTGGGCATGGTCGGCCAATTGGTGCCAAAGAAGGACAGAACTTTCTTTATGTATGCAACAACAGCAGCAAGAATACTTATTGCAAAGTACTGGAAGACGCAAGATCTACCCACCCGGGAAGAATGGCAGATGAAGGTGATGGACTACATGGAACTGGCGGAAATGACTGGCAGAATCCGAGACCAGGGAAGAGAGTCGGTGGAAGAAGATTGGAAGAAATTTAAAGATTATCTACAGAAATACTGTAAAATTAAGGAATGTTAGAAGGATGTTGGAATGGAGTTATGTGGTTTTAGCAGTAATGTTACAAAGGGGTATGTAAAAATGGATTGTTAACAGGTGAGAATGTAAAGTTACAATATATTAAGATAAACTATTAAGATAAAAGAAAAAAATGGTAAGGATTTGCTGAAACAACTATTGAACTAGAATACAAAAAAGGGAGGTGTGAGGAGGTCATGGAAACAAGCAAATGAAAGATAAGACATGGAAGGATTGACATGTTTTTAATTGGTTTTACTTCTTTGTATTTTCTATCTTTTTTTATTCTTTTTTGTTTTGTTTTGTTTTTTTCATTTTTGTGATTTGTCTGAAACTCTAATAAATATTATTATTTTTTTAAAAAGGTGGCGGCACAGCACTTTAGGAACGGGCACATCGACACTATGCACAGCTCTTGGCACCTAGCCGTACAGTGGTACCTTGGTACTCAAACGCCTTGGTTCTGAAACGCCGAAAACCCGGAAGAAAGGGTTCCAATTTTCTTTTCTTTTTTTAAAAAAAATATTTATTAAAATTTTAAGGGTTACAAAAAGCAAAAGTAAAAACACCATATTAAACAAAAGCAAGCCAACACATCACAATAAGTAAAAAAGGAAAAAAAGGAAAAAGAGAAGAACAGAAAAAATGCAAACACAGCAACTCTTCCCATAACTTATCTTTCATTTGCTTGTTTCCTTGACCTCCTCACAGCTCCCTTTTTTGTATTCTAGTTCGGTTAGCTGTTTCAGCTAATCCTTCCCATCTTTTCCAATTTTTGTCCTGTAATTTATCTTAATATTAATCTAACTTTACTTTCCCTCCTTTCACCAATTAACAGTCTGTTTTTTCCTAAACCTTTATAACATTTCTGCTAAAACCACATACATTCGTTCCAACATCATTCTAACATTCATGAAAGTGTTCCAATTTTCAAACGCTTTTCGGAAGCTGAACATCTGATGCGGCCGTCGGCTATTATTTCTGGGGCGCCTGCACCAATCAAAGCTGCGCTTTGGTTTCTGAACATTTCGGAAGTCAAATGGACTTCCGGAACAGATTAAGTTTGGTGCTTTATTTTTTGCTATTTATTTTGTGTTTTTGTTTTTGAGGCTTTTTCGGTTCCTTTGTTTTTGTGACTGAGTGGAACCCAGTTCAGCTACTGATAGATGGATGGATTGTGCGACTGCGGAAATGGATAAAAGCCCCCATCCAAGCAATGACTATCATCATAGAATCCTAGAGTTGGAAGAGACCCCAAGGGCCGTCGAGTCCAACCCCCTGCCAAGCAGGAAACACCATCAGAGCACTCCTGACATATGGTTGTCAAGCCTCTGCTTAAAGACCTCCAAGGAAGGAGACTCCACCACACTCCTTGGCAGCAAATTCCACTGTCGAACAGCTCTTACTGTCAGGAAGTTCTTCCTAATGTTGAGGTGGAATCTTCTTTCTTGTAGTTTGGATCCATTGCTCCGTGTCCGCTTCTCTGAAGCAGCAGAAAACAACCTTTCTCCCTCCTCTATGTGACATCCTTTTATATATTTGAACATGGCTATCATATCACCCCCTAACCTCCTCTTCTCCAGGCTAAACATGCCCAGCTCCCTTAGCCGTTCCTCATAAGGCATCGTTTCCAGGCCTTTGACCATTTTGGTTGCCCTCCTCTGGACACGTTCCAGTTTGTCAGTGTCCTTCTTGAACTGTGGTGCCCAGAACTGGACACAGTACTCCAGGTGAGGTCTGACCAGAGCAGAATACAGTGGCACTATTACTTCCCTTGATCTAGATGCTATACTCCTATTGATGCAGCCCAGAATTGCATTGGCTTTTTTAGCTGCCGCGTCACACTGTTGGCTCATGTCAAGTTTGTGGTCAACCAAGACTCCTAGTGCAGGTAAGAAAAAAATAGTAATTTTAATTTCTCTCATCTACAATACTGTCTTATTTATTTTATAGTACAGTACAGTGGTACCTCGGGTGACAGACACTTCAGGTTACAGACGCTTCAGGTTACAGACTCCGCTAACCCAGAAATAGTACCTTGGGTTAAGAACTTTGCTTCAGGATGAGAAGAGAAATCGTGCGGTGGCAGCAGGAGGCCCCATTAGCTAAAGTGGTGTGTCAGATTAAGAACAGTTTCAGGTTAAGAACAGACTTCCAGAACGAATTAAGTTCTTAACCCGAGATACCACTGTATATTTATTATTGCTTTCATTTTATGGATCCATGGTCTCGTTAGATAGTAAAATTCATGTTCAGTTGCTGTTTTAGGGGTTGTTTTTAAAAGTCCGGAACGGATCAATCCTTTTTGCATGACTTTCTATGGGAAAGTGTGCCTTGGTTTTGGAACGGATTAAGTTTAAGAACCAAGGTACCACTGTAAACTATTTCACCCCTTGCCCTGGGGTTCATTCCGCAAGTGACTTTCTTCGGTAGCGCTCCTTGCAGATCGCTCCTCTTGCTCACGGCCCGCATCCATGCGCAGAGCATTTCTCCACACACCACAGACCCCCCCGCCTGGCAGAAATCTGTGCCTCCAACTCACCCAGGACCCTCCTGTGAAAAGTGGGGGTGGGCCAGGGAGCGGGTGGGTTGGGCGGTCTCTGGGAAGAAAGCCCAGAGGATGGAGGCATGTGCCGGCCTGCTGTTCCCATCGCCTCCCCACCATTGATGGAGGGAGCAGCTGCCGCCCCCCCTCCCCGGCCATCTCCTTTCGAATTGCAGCCACAATAAGTCCTTTAACAGACCCTGGGCTCAGCCGTTGCCCTGGGAAACGGGGGCTATTGCGAGAGGTCTTGGCTTTCTTTTGTCCAGCACGGGGACATATGGGGCCAAACCCACCCTTAGCTCGTCTGCCCCTAATCTCTATGAAATGGAGGGGGGGCAGGCCTTTCGCGCCAGGGTAATCCATCGCCTTCTTCTCTTCTCCCCGACGCAGATGGCGAATTCCATCAGCTGGCCGGGGGCCTTTTTATTCAAACCATCCCATCGCTGGCTTCCCTCGGAGCTGCGAGGTTCCCCATGCCCTCCAACATTCGCCCAATGAAAACAGGGACACCCTAGCCCACAATAATGTCATTTATTTATATCCTGTCTGTGGGATACAGACACAAGGACACCATCAAAGCAATGTCTTCCGTCTGTAACGTATAACCCGTCGTTGTCCCAAAATTTCAGAGGGAGAAAACCCAGGCCTTATTTTCCAAGGACAGTCTGAGATTTACAGAAGTCGTCCCGGTCTATGATTTGATCTTGGAATGTCCCGCTTTTCTGTAGGAAGTCACTATTTTCATCCGAGAAATGCTGGAGGGTATGGAGTTATGTGACCCCCCTGAGCCAAGGAGATAAGTAAATATACAACCTTTAGATGGCAACTGAAGGCAGCCCTGTAGAGGGAAGTTTTAAAATGTTTGATTATGTGTTTATATATGTTGGAAGCCTCCCAGAGTGGCAGGGGCAACCTAGCCAAATGGGCAGGGTATGAATAATAAAGTTGTTGTTGTTATGAAATAGGATGCAAATAATAATAATAATAATAATAATAATAATAATAATAATAATAATAATTTATTATTTATACCCCGCCCATCTGGCTGGGTTTCCGTAGCCACTCTGGGCAGCTTCCAACAGAATATTAAAATACAATAACCTATTAAACATTGAAAGCTTCCCCAAACAGGGCTGCCTTCAGATGTCTTCTAAAAGTCTGGTAGTTGTTCTCTTTGACTTCTGGTGGGAGGGTGTTCCACAGGACAGGTGCCACCACCTCTGCCCTCTACCTGGTTCCGTGTAACTTGGCTTCTCGCAGTGAGGAAACCGCCAGAAGGCCCTCGGAGCTGGACCTCAGTGTCCAGGCTGAACGATGGGGGTGGAGACGCTCCTTCAGGTATACTGGGCCGAGGCCGTTTAGGGCTTTCAAGGTCAGCACCAACACTTTGAATTGTGCTCGGAAACGTACTGGGAGGCAATGTAGGTCTTTCAAGACCAGTGTTATGTGGTCTCAGCGGCCGCCCCCAGTCCCCAGTCTAGCTGCCGCATTCTGGATTAGTTGTAGTTTCCGGGTCACCTTCAAAGGTAGCCCCACGTAGAGCGCATTGCAGTAGTCCAAGTGGGAGATAACCAGAGCATGCACCACTCTGGCGAGACAGTCCGTGGGCAGGGAGGGTCTCATCCTGCGTACCAGATGGAGCTGGTAGACAGCTGCCCTGGACACAGAATTAACCTGCGCCTCCATGGACAGCTGTGAGTCCAGAATGACTCCCAGGCTGCACACCTGGTCCTTCAGGGGCACAGTTACCCCATTCAAGACCAGGGAGTCCTCCACACCAGCCCGCCTCCTGTCCCCCAAAAACAGTACTTCTGCCTTGTCAGGATTCAACCTCAATCTGTTAGCCGCCATCCATCCTCCAACCGCCTCCAGGCACTCACATTTGCATCAATATTTGCATCGGAGAAATATTGCCTCTACATCAGACCCATCAGCAAGGTACGTGCTCCTTGGGCGACCAACCTCATGGTCAGGGCGATCACCTCCCCTTCTATTGCAAACTGGCAAAATGGAGGGAGAGAAGAGAGGGAGAAGGGCCTGTCTTTGGCACAGAGGGTAAGCGGGGAGGGCAAGGCGCCCTGGAGAAGAGGAAGGGAAAGATTACGGGCTGGGGGGGTTGTTCGCTGCCTTCTCCAGGTGTCTCCTGTTGGCATCGCCCACAAAACAGCCGTTGGGCTGTGTGGGTTTTTGGGGAGAACCGCTATGGGGCCGTTTGGCTCTGTCAGTCAGCCCTTCGTCCCTTGCTCAGGAAGCTCAGCCGCCTCCTGGACCGCACAGCAGGCGGTGGTGGAAGAAGAAGCCATGGGTTCGAGTCCTACACTCCAGAGCAGGAGAAAACAAGTTTGCTCCAGCTTCCATGTGACAACCCTTGAGATATTTGAAGATGGCTCTCCTATCTCTTCTCAGTCTCCGTTTTTCCAGGCTAATCATACCCAGCTCCTTCAACCATTCCTCATCAGGCTTGGCTTCCAGGCCCTTGATCCTCTTGGTTGCCCTCCTCTGCACACGTTTCAGCTCGTCAACATCCTTCCTAAATTGCGGTGCCCAGAATTGGACACAGGATTCCAGTTTTGGTCTGATCAAGGCAGAATAGAGCAGTACCATGACTTCCCTTGATCTAGACACTATAATTCCTTTTGATGTAGCCTAGAATAGCATTTCTTCCCAGAGCAAAAAGGAGTTGAGATCTGCTACCTTCCTTCCTTCCTTCCTTCCTTCCTTCCTTCCTTCCTTCCTTCCTTCCTTCCTTCCTTCCTTCCTTCCTTCCTTCCTTCCTTCCTCCCTCCCTCCCTCCCTCCCTCCCTTCCTTCCTCTCTCTCTCTCTCTCTCTCTCTCTCTCTCTCTCTCTCTCTCTCTCTCTCTTTTTGACGGGGCTCCTGGGCCTTTAATAACCTGCTGGATTTTGCTACATCATCTAGTTGCTAAGGGCAGAGGAGCCTCGCCAAAAATAAAAGTTGGCAGCCTTAAGGCAGCCCCATTCAACCCCTACCCTGACTAACTCCAAACAGTCCTGCAACGTTCAAGGCAAAAATGATCCAAGGTGTTGTACAATTTGAGGTTCTGCAAAATGTTTCTGAGGAACGTGATGCCTGAGTTTCCAAGGTTACACAAGCGTTGTTAGGAAGCACTTGCCAAATATCAGGGCTGGAACCTAACATTCACCCAGCGTTTAATAGACATATATATAAATGTGAATTTCAGACCACAGCTGAATTCTGATATTTGACTATCCACGAGTAAAACAATCGATATAGAAATTTTCCTCCCAAATTACATTGGGTGACATACTTGTGTCTGACATCTATGACATCTAGTCCCTTTATAGAGTTGCCCCCTTTTCTTTCTGGCAAGGCTCCTATGCCTTAGCACATGAAATGGAATATTTAGAATTAGCCAGATTGACAGATACAACAAGACAAAAACCAAAAAGTGAAGTGAAAAAGGAGTGCCTAAATGAATACCTTAAAAGCCAAGGTTCAAGGACAGAAATCTGGCTGAGTCTGTGAAGGGAAAAGAAAGAGGGATTTATATCTAGGTGCTAGGATAGAGATGATCAGGAAAACAGGAAGACACAATGAGAGGTAAAGGAGGTGCTGTGGGATTGGTGGACTTTGCTTCAGGATGAGAACAGAAATCGCCCGGTGGCAGCAGGAGTCCCCATTAGCTAAAGTGGTGCTTCAGGTTAGGAACAGTTTCAGGTTAAGAACGGGCCTCCGGAACGAATTAAGTTCTTAACCCGAGGTACCACTGTACTACTTCTTTTTTATTATTATTAATATTTATTAAAGTTTCAAAAAAGTTACAAAAATGAGAAGGAAAAAAAAGAAGAAACAGAAAATACAAAATGCAGAAAAATAAAAACAAATAAAAAAAGTCCATCTTTCCATGTCTTGTCTTTCATTTACTTATTTCCCTGACCTCCTCACACCTCCCTTTTTTGTATTCTAGTTCAATTAAATATTTCAGCAAATCCTTTCCAGCTTGGTTTTTGTCCTAATAATTTATCTTAATATACCCGAAGGAGCGTCTCTACCCCCCTCATTCTGCCCAGACACTGAGGTCCAGCTCCGAGGGCCTTCTGGTGGTTCCCTCCCTGTGAGAAACCAAGTTACAGGGAACCAGGCAGAGGGCCTTCTCGGTGGTGGTGCCCGCCCTGTGGAATGCCCTCCCACCAGATGTCAAAGAGAAAAATAACTACCTGACATTTAGAACATATCTGAAGGCAGCCCTGTTCAGGGAAGCTTTTAATGTTTGACATTTTAATGTATTTTAAATCTTTGTTGGAAGCCGCCCAGAGTGGCTGGGGAAACCCAGCCAGAAGGGCAGGGTATAAATAAATTATTATTATTATTATTATTATTATTATTATTAGCCTTTTCTCTCAACCCAAAAAATCCCAAATGTGACAATCTTTTTCCATAGGGGAGTTTCTCCACCCCTTCAACGATTTTGACTGCCCTTGGGTGGCTCACAGCGATAAAATCCCATAAAACGATTCAAAACATTCTATTGCCAGACAGCAGTTTAAAGCCGATCAGGTAAAAACTACGCAAACTTAGCGGCCAAAAATCTAAATGGATGAATGTTTTGTTTTTGTTTTTTAAAAGTCTTTCTCTGTTTCCTGAATGTAGGTGATGGAACTAGACTGGCCCAAGAGCTTGAGAAACAGGACGGACGTGTATAAAATCAAACATTGTGTGCAGAAAAGTTGCTTGAAGTTATCGGTGTATGTGATGCGAGTCACAGCAGCCAGGCTATCCCTTTCCTGGAATGGTAAAGTAAAGGTAAAGGGTAAAGGGACCCCGACCATTAGGTCCAGTCGTGGACGACTCTGGGGTCCATTCCCGCTGGAGTGGTACCTATTTATCTACTTGCACTTTGACGTGCTTTTGAACTGCTAGGTTGGCAGGAGCAGGGACTGAGCAACGGGAGCTCACCCCGTCGCGGGGATTCGAACCGCCGACCTTCTGATCGGCAAGCCCTAGGCTCTGTGGTTTAACCCACCCGCCACCCACATCCCTTCCAGGAATGGTAAAGAACATAAAAATGTAAGAAGTGGTTACAAAGGACGGGACGACTACAATGCGCTGACGGGAGAGAAGCTTTGTCCGCATACAACTTGGGTGCTCAGAAATCTGCCCTGGTTGCTGATTGGCTACGGGGCCAAGTTCAAGCTGTTACTATTAGTATATAAAGCCCTGAACAACTGGGGGCCAGTTTACCTGCAAGATTGGCTCACCCTATATGTGCCCACTTGGCTGCTTCAGTCGATTGGAACTGGCACTGCGACAGGTGCCACACATAGCTGTCAACTTACAGATTTGAAAAGAAGGGGCCACCAACCTTGAAAATAAGGGATCAGCAGCCAAAATAAGGGATTTTCCAAGGGGCACAGGTATGTTCAACTTCTGAGCCCCTCCGTGCCAAAGGCAGAAAGCCCAGCCAGCAGCCAAATGAAGCCTCAAGCGGTGGTTCCCACAGCGCAGCAACCCGGCAAAGGGGATGCAGCAAGGAAAACCACCGTCACCTCTCTGCTGGGAAGCGCTGAGCAAAGGCGAGTCCCCAGGCAACGTGGCCAATTTGATTGGCACAAGGCATGCAAGCTCCACCCCCCAGTCGTTCTCAGACTTCTTATTGGGCGAGCAACGCAGCCAAGCAACCCAGTTGGAGCCTCCCTCCTCCTTGGCCGGCAGGGAGGGAGGGAGAGGAGCTGCTTCCTTTGAAACCCGGGAAATTTAAGGGACATCATCAATAAGGGACAGCAGCGGGACACGGTGCTGGGATAAGGGACTGTCCCGCCAAATAAGGGACGGTTGACAGCTATGGTTGACAGCCATCCCTGTTCCGCATCATCGGAGTGAGTGTTGATCTGCTTTGAGCCAACTGTTACTTTAACTTCTCGAAAGTCTGAAAGGAGCCTTGTTAGTTCTCCTTATGGATAATTTTATTGATTTTTGTAAACCCATTTGTGTGTGTTTTTTATTTAAAAAACACAAACAGTCAAGCAAGCAGTGTAGACATGATGCGAAATGAATATGTAAATGCCCTGCTGGAGCTTAAAAGCGTGGTGCTGATAAGGCCAAGGTTGCAGGTTCGATACCCCGCATGTTCCCTTCCAATTCTACAGTTCTGTGATTCTATGATCAGGCCAACAAACTGAGTGCAGGAGAGTGACCAATGCAGAGAAATGTGTGACCCTCTAAAACCACTTCCCCACTTCCCTATTTGTTTTGGTTTTAAAAATGTGACCTCTGAAAATCCATGTGGAGCATCCACAAATCCCAGCAGAGGGGAGGTCAGCCTTGAACCCAGGAGATCGCCGTCCTTCCAGTGTGGTGCACAGTGGTACCTCAGGTTAAGTACTTAATTCGTTCTGGAGGTCCATTCTTAACCTGAAACTGTTCATAAAATGAAGCACCACTTTAGCTAATGGGGCCTCCAGCTGCCGCTGCGCCACCGGAGCCCGATTTCTCTTCTCATCCTGAAGCAAAGTTCTTAACCCAAGGTACTATTTCTGGGTTAGCGGAGTCTGTAACCCGAAGCGTCTGTAACCCAAGGTACCACTGTAGTGGTTAAGAGCGGTGGACTCATAATCGGGTCACACTTCTCTGAAGTCTCTCAGCCCCACTCACCTCACAGATACAGATAGGTAGCCGTGTTGGTCTGCCATAGTCAAAACAAAACAAAATTCCTTCCAGTAGCACCTTAAAGACCAACTAAGTTAGTTCTTGGTATGAGCTTTCGTGTGCATGCACACTTCTTCAGATACACTGAAGAAGTGTATCTGAAGAAGTGTATCTGAAGAAGTGTGCATGCACACGAAAGCTCATACCAAGAACTAACTTAGTTGGTCTTTAAGGTGCTACTGGAAGGAATTTTTTTTGTTTCACCTCACAGAGTGTTTGTTGTGGGAGAGGAAGGGAAAGGAGAATGTTAGATGCTTTGTGACTCCTTCGGGTACTGATAAAGCAGGATATCAAATCCAAACTACTACTACTCCTCCTCCTCCTCCTCCTCCTCCTCCTCCTCCTCCTCCTCTTCTTCTTCTTCTTCTTCTTCTTCTTCTTCTTCTTCTTCTTCTTCTTCTTCTTCTTCTTCTTCTTCTTCTTCTTCCATGTTACATAACCTGCAGGGCCGGATTTAGATCTGATGAGACCCTCAGCTCCTGAAGGTAATGGGGCCCTTTATATGTCCAGCTGTCCTTTGTCAACAATGAATCGTCGCTGTTTTTTGTGTTGAAAATATGCTAGATGGTCATTTATGGACCTCATAGGTATCTCAAGCCATTTGCACATGTTGCAGTGCAACCAATCCATGCAGAATGTAGGCACCCTATATATAGAAAGGAGCAAACCAGGGATATTTGAGGGAGCAGGCGGGGCCCACGACTTACGTCACTGGAGCCTACACAACACAAAACACGGTTGCTGTAGGTTGTTGTTGTTTGTTGTTTAGTCATTTAGTCGTGTCCGACTCTTCGGGACCCCCTGGACCAGAGCACGCCAGGCACTCCTGTCTTCCACTGCCTCCCGCAGTTTGGTCAAACTCATGCTGGTAGCTTCCAGAACACTGTCCCACCATCTCGTCCTCTGTCGTCCCCTTCTCCTTGTGCCCTCCATCTTTCCCAACATCAGGGTCTTTTCCAGAGAGTCTTCTCTTCTCCTGAGGTGGCCAAAGTCTTAGAGCCTCGGCTTCAGGATCTGTCCTTCCAGTGAGCACGCAGGGCTGATTTCCTTCAGAATGGAGAGGTTGGATCTTCTTGCAGTCCATGGGACTCTCCAGAGTCTCCTCCAGCACCAGAATTCAAAAGCATCCATTCTTCGGCGATCAGCCTTCTTTATGGTGCAGCTCTCACTTCCATACATCACTACTGGGAAAACCAGAGCTTGAACTATACGGACCTTTGTCGGCAAGGTGATGTCTCTGCTTTTTGCTGTAGGTAGGGTTTATTTTATTTTATTTTTATCTTATCTTTTGGAAATGTACATCCAGTTTTTTCTCCTTTGTTTTTTTGGGGCCCCCCCAAGAGAGTTGGGCCCTAAGCTAGAGCTTTTTTAGCTTATACGTAAATCGGGCAATGATAACCCAGGACAGAGAAGAGGAGCGCAGCGCTCAGGCCTTTGCAGGACCCAGCGGGGGCGTCAGTGTGAAACGGAGTCAGGCGTGTTCCGGATGCCTGTGTTGCCTGGAGTGTGACTGTGCGAACACCCGGCGTGTGGCTGGCAGGCAGGAAGGGCTTCAACCGTTGCGGAGGCAAAGCATTATATAAGCACACCTTGATGGGAGCTGATGTCATTGTGGGATGGAGAGGTCTCAGCCACAAGGGGAAAATGTGAGAGCGACGAAGAAATTGCAGAAGCATGTGAGGAGCGGGGTAGCTTAAAGGTCTTGCAAGCAGAGCTCGGCGAGGCATCCGTCGCAGATCTAACCACTAGGCCTCTTGCTCATTTCAAGACCTACACTGGCTCCCAGTACGTTTCTGAGCACAATTCAAAGTGTTGGAGCTGACCTTAAAAGCCCTAAACGGCCGCGGTCCAGTATACCTGAAGGAGCGTGTCCACCCCCATCGTTGAGCCGAGACACTGAGGTCCAGCTCCGAGGGCCTTCTGGCGGTTCCCTCCCTGAAAGAAGTGAGGTTACAGGGAACCAGGCAGAGGGCCTTCTCGGTGGTGGCACCCGCCCTGTGGAACGCCCTCCCACCAGATGTCAAAGAGATAAACAACTACCAGGCTTTTAGAAGACATCTGAAGGCAGTCCTGTTTACTGAAGCTTTTAATGTTTAGTAGGTTATTGTATTTTAGTGTTTTGTTGGAAGCCTCCCAGAGTTGTTGTTGTTGTTATTGTTATTATTATTGATCCACTTTTAATTTGCACACCGCCTGTATATCGCTGCACCCCAGGCGAACCGAAGGAGCAGCAAAATACAGTGACGGCCACAGGGCCGTCTTAAGCATATCCAGCGCCGTGGTGCAAAGATCCCGCTGGCACCCCCCCCAGGTTTCCCAGAATTGCCAACCTTTTTTAAGGGGGGGGACCCCAAAGTTGTTGACCCGTCGCGGGGATTCGAACCGCCGACCTTCTGATCGGCAAGTCCTAGGCCCTGTAGTTTGACCCACAGCACCACCCGTGTCCCTCATTTTAAGTTAGAGCTTAATAATTATTTCACTATTAATATACTTCTTCTTAATTGTATTTCACTATTAATAGACTTCTTCTGCATTGTATTTCAGTTCAACAATTCCTTTGAGAAAATACACATTTTGTGATGTGCAAATGGCTTGAGATACCTATGAGGTCCATAAATGACCATTCTAGCAGATGCAGCATTTAACACAAAAAACAGCAGCAATTTGTTGTTGACAAAGGACAGCTGGACACAGAAAGGGCCCCATTACCTTCAGGAGCTGAGCGCCTCATCAAACTTAAATCCGGCCCTGGTGCAATCTTGCACAGCACCCCAAAACACACGTTTTGGAGCGGCACCCCCCAAAAAAGTGTATTTGGGGGTTGTGATCCCGTGCGAGTCGCAGAACTTCCGTGGGAGTGCAGCCCCAGAAGACCGAGTCCTGTTTTTCGCCTCTCAATGTTGGCAGACCGGCTTCCTACCAGCCGGTGCAGCAGGTGTTCTCAATGCTGCCTGCCTGCCCCAAGGGTCCCGATCCCTGCACAACTCTCAGCCCCTGCACAAAGTGGGGGGACAGAAATGCAACGAGTAACTACAGTCGTACCTCGAAAGTCAAGCGGAATCCGTTCCGGAAGTCCATTTGACTTCCAAAACATTCGGAAATCAAGGCGAGGCTTCTGATTGGCTGCAAGAAACTCCTGCAGCCAATCGGAAACTGCGGAACCCACGTCGGACGTTCGGGTTCCAAAGAACATTTGCAAACCGGAACACTCACTTCCAGGTTTGCGGCGTTCAAGAGCCAAAACGTTTGACTTAATAATAATAAATAATAAATTTTATTTATACCCCACCCTCCCCGGCCAGAGCCGGGCTCAGGGCAGCTAACACCAGTAAAATTACAGTAAAAACATACTAGGGGAAAAAAAACAATTTAAAATACAGGTAAAAATGCAGCCTCATTTTAAAAGTAGCCCATAGATCAAAACCCTAAGGGGAGGGAAACATAAGGGTCAGACTGAGTCTAAACCAAAGGCCATTCGGAACAGCTCTGTCTTGCAGGCCCTGCAGAAAGATGTCAAATCCCGCAGGACCTTAGTCTCTTGTGACAGAGCGTTCCACCAAGTCAGGGCCAGTACTGAAAAGGCCCTGGCCCTAGTGGAGACCAACCTAACCACCTTACGACTTGGGACCTCCAAGGTGTTGTCATTTGTGGACCTTAAGGTCCTCCGTGGGGCATACCTGGAGAGGCGGTCCCGTAGGTACGAGGGTCCTAGGCTGCATAGGGCTTTAAAGGTCAAAACCAGCACCTTAATCCTGACCCTGTACTCCACCGGGAGCCAGTGCAGCTGGAACAGCACTGGATGAATGTGATCCCGTGGCAAGGAGTCTTGCCGCAGCATTCTGCACCCGCTGGAGTTTCTGGGTCAGCTTCAAGGGCAGCCCCGCGTAGAGCGAGTTACAATAATCAAGCCTGGATGTGACCATGGCATGGATCGCAGTGGCCAGATCAGGGCGAGAAAGCTAAGGGACCAACTGCTTGATACGGCGGAGATGGAAAAATGCCACTTTTGCTGTGGCTCCATGGAAAGGGAGGCGTCGAAGGTTACATCCAAGGCGTTTGACTTCCAACTGTGCACCCCATATTCCCCACTTTTGTGGTGCTGCAGGAATGCCCCTCCAGAGAGACTCTCCCGCCAGCAGAGGTTTGGAGGAAAGTGAGCCAGGGGCGACGCGGCCGAAGTACAGAAAATTCTGTACGGCGTCGAGAAAGCAGGCAGAGAGAAAAGGTTCACCTCCCTTTCTTGCAACGCTAGAACTCTTAGACATCCAATGAAGGCAAAAGTCGGGAGATTCAGAACGGGTAACAGGAAATCCTGCATGCAGGACATAGTTGACCTGTGGAACTCACTGCCACAAGAGCCAAGGATGGCTGCCGACTGGGACGGCTTTAAAAGAGGGTTGGCCAAATTCATGGAGGAGGAGAGGGCTATGGATGGATACCAGGCTGTGATCAGAAGCAGTAATGCCTTTGAACTCCAGTTGCTGGAATCTGCAGGAGGAGCAAGGGCCCTTATGGGGAGAGTCTTGCTTGCAAATTTCCCTTTGGGGCACCTGGTCGGCCCCCATAAAAACAGGATGCTGGACTAGGGGGGCCATTGGCCAGTATGAATCCAGAGTACAGTCATACCTCGGGATGAATACGCTTCGGGTTAGGCAAATTTGGGTTGCGCTCCGTGGCATGTTACTTCCTGGTTTCACCGCATGCGCATGCACAGACCGTCAAAATGACATCACGCGCATGCACAGAAGCACCGAAACGTCGGCCAATTGGTGCCAAAGAAGGATAGAACATTCTTTATGTACGCCACAACAGCAGCAAGAATACTCATCGCAAAGTATTGGAAGACACAAGACCTACCCACCTTGGAAGAATGGCAGATGAAGGTGATAGATTATATGGGACTGGCAGAGATGACTGGCAGAATCCGAGACCAGGGGAGAGAGACAGCAGAAGAAGATTGGAAGAAATTCAAGGACTATCTTAAGAAACACTACAAAATTAATGAATGTTAGAAAGACGTTGGTTCAGAAATTACGTGGTTTCCAGCTGTAATGGATAAGTAAAAAGAAAAGAAAAGCCAAAAATTAAATGAAAATTAAGGGAAAGGATTTGCTGAATTAATAAATTAGAAACTGGAATACAGAAAGGGGAGTTATGAGGAAGTCGGGGAAGTAAGTTATAAGAAAATAAGGGATTGAAATTATACTTGTTTTTACTTTTGTCTGTTTGTATTATTGTTTTGTTTTGTTTTTATATAATTTTTGAAACTTTAATAAAAATCTTTTTTTAAAAAAAGAAGCGCCGAAACGTGACCCACGGATGCGCAGATGCGCGGACACAGGTTACGTTTGCTTCGGGATGTGAGTGGGGCTTCGGAACAGATCCCGTTCGCATCCCGAGGTACCACTGTACAGAGCTAGGGTAAAACCAGCAACCAGAGTGTAGGTGATTTCAGCAATCTGTTTGTCCTCAAGATTTATTCATTGGTTATCGATTGATTGCACTGATTGCATTTACATCTAATAATAATAATAATAATAATAATAATATATTTATACCCCGCCCATCTGACTGGGTTTCCCCAGCTACTCTGGGCGGCTCCCAACAGAATATTAAAAACACGATAAAATATCAAACCTTAAAAACTTCCCTACACAGGGCTGCCTTCAGATGTCTTCTAAAAGTCAGATAATTGTTTCTTTCCTTGCAGAGTGTTTGAGGACTGAGACATTTGCAGAAAAACCAAAATGCTTCTTTACAAAGCTATTGTACTACCAACCTTACTGCAAGCATGTGAAATATGGACCACTTATACACACCATCTCCAACTCCTCAAAAGATTCCATCAACGGTGTCTCTGGAAACTTTTACACATCACTTGGGAAGACAGGAGAACTGTAACCTGCGGAGTCTGTAACCTGAAGCATATGTAACCTGAAGCGCATGTAACCTGAGGTACCACTGTACTCTATTCCGAACTTAAAAATGGAAGCCTAATGCTGGTTTAAAGAAGTTGAAAGACTGTCTCAAGGCAAATGTTTTTAAAAATGTAGTATAAACACCAACAATTGGGAAACACTGGCCTGTGAGCGCTCCAGTTGGAGAACAGCCTTTACCAAAGGTGTCATGGGCTTTGAAGACACTCAAACTCAGGACGCAAGGGAGAAACATGCCAAGAGGAAGGCACGCATGGCAAATCCACACCGGGATCAACTCCCACCCGGGAACCAATGTCCCCCCTGTGGAAGGACGTGTGGGTCCAGAATTGGCCTCCACAGTCACTTACGGACTCACTTTTAAAACCGTGTTTATGGAAGACAATCTTACTTGGCTACAAGAGATCACCGAAGAAGAAGAAGAAGAAGAAGAAGAAGAAGAAGAAGAAGAAGAAGAAGAAGAAGAAGAAGAAGAAGAAGAAGAAGAAAAAGAAAACCCATTTCTGCAGCACCAAGAGTTCTGCATAGCTCTGAAGCCTGCACCTCTTCCTTTCATTGAAAAGCGCAGCTCCAGTTAAGGAGCCCAGGTGCTTTGCTGCTCTTGGGCAAAAAAACCTTCCACAGGTATTCCTTCCTCCCTCTCCATCCTGTTCCTTTTCTCGCCCCCCTCCCTTTCCATCCCTCCATCCCACCAAATTGTTAGCCCCCTCCTTGCCCGGGACTTCCCCGCCCTCCCCGCCTATGCCCCGCCCATTCTGGACCAGGAGGCGTGGCTCCCCCCCCCCCCCCAAATCTGAGATGGGAGGCAGGAGGCTTTTAAAAGAGCCGCTTCAGGGCTTTCTTGGTTTTAATCGGTTCTCCCTGGCGGGGAGGAGGGTGGGCGATTTTTTTTAAGAGCCAGACGCTTCCTGGAGGAGAAGATGCCCTCGTATTTCCTGAGTCCTTTCCAGGAGCTGGATGATGCTCTCTGCAAGGTAAGGTGTGTTTTTGTAGGATGCTGGAGTTGGTCTGAACTGCTGGACTTTCCCAGAAGTTCTGGCAAAGCGCATTTCTGCCGGTTTATTTTCAGCCTTGCAACTTCCTCGTGTTGCTTAAGCGTCTGCAAACTCACTACCCCTTTTTTTTAGCTACCAGAAACCTTGGTAGTTAAAAATAGGGGGGGGAGGCAGGGAGTACTCTGAAAACTCATTTAAAACAGTGTTTTGTTTTGTTGTTTTGTTTTGCCCCTATTTTTGTGGAAGCTATCAAAGTGTTTTAAGGAAACTGCAGCAAGCTCTTTCCCTCCCCAGCTGTAACTTCGCTTGCAAAAAATAAAATAAAATAAAACTTCCGATTACTGGGCCAGATCAACAGGTCCAGACGTCACTCAGCGTTGTCTAAGAATGCAAGGATACCCCAAAAGTCTTTCTCCTGACTTGCTTGGTGCATGGAGCGACCTTTCTGGATCACTGGATCCCATCACGATCTGTTATGTGCTTCGAAGGAATCCGCTCTCCTCTGGAGAGACTTCCTCCTTGCAGAGGGCAGGCACCACTGAAAAAACAGACCCCTCGCTTTGGGCCTTTATACGGAGGGGATTTTTTGCAGCAGTTCTTTTCTGTCCACCTGTTGTTCTTCATCAAACCCTCTTCTCCTCCTGACTCACATTCTCTCTCTCCCCTCTTTCAGCATCCCATTTGCAAGGTTCCCTTTGGAACTCCCTGCCTCTTGATAATCAAGCAGGCGCCTTCGCTGTCCTCTATTTTGGGGGGGGGAGGTGCCTACTAAAAACGTTTGTTTGGATGAGCCTGCTCAGCTGTTCAGAAAGCCGACGTGTGTTGCAGTCTGATTTGTGTGGTTTTTTTGTTCCCAAACTTTTTGGGGGCCACTGCCTGCTTGGGTTCCATAAACTCATCCCATGTACCCTCTACCCTATAATAAAAAAACATTATTCAGAATAGCAGTTTTGCACGCCCCACTGAGGAAGATAATAACGCGATAAAACTCATATACAGTAATAAATAGTTTATTCAGACTCTTGATGAAAACTATTTAGTTCAAATAATTCAGCAAAATGTATGAACTTGATTCCAGCATTTCAAATTCCGATAGTCGATGAACCTGGGACCAGATCCCTGGCATTTCCACCACGGAGGGAGGGTGGCAGAGGGGCCTTGCTTTAAAGAAATTATGGGGTGTGTATAAAGCAGTGTCTGGGTGTTAAATGGGGAGTTTTTGAGTTTTGGTAAGGGCTCCCTACCTCCCCATAATTTGAGCCTTGGCTGAGCCCCAGGCGGTATGTCTCTGTTCCGTTGGGGCCCTGAATTCGAATCGAGGTCTGCTTTTAGATTATGCTTCCTTCCTGCAAAGGTGAAGGAGACTTTGCCCCACGAAAGGGAGGGAGAGATTCTGCACATTGCCTGCAAAATGGAGATGCACCGGGGGTCTTGTGGACGTCACGCTGTGCCTGGACTTCATATCCCAGAAGCCCTTGCTGCTGGAGGGTGCCATGTTGGCTATGGTGCCTGACCGCATGTGAACTGGGGCAGCATCCTGCTTTGTTGTGTGGTGCTGAGTCCCAGGTCAGGGTGCACAGTTAGATATCCAGAGAGGTTCTCTGTTTGCGTATAGCGTCTGCTGTGAACATGCCGGAAGGCCTTGGACACAGAGATTCCCCCTCCTGGTTCTTGCCCATTGGGTAATCGTGCTGGCCTACCTTACAGGGTTGTTTGTAAGGTAGAGATGGGGAACTCTCAGGGGTTCAACATCAATCTTGTTTCTGTTGGTTTGCAAGCCCCCTCCATAGAGGCTGGCCCCTCTCACTGTCCTCGGAGTTGCTTACCGGTAACCTCCTCTGGCTGATATCTCGGACAGACCAGGGAGATCTTGATAGGCGACATTTTCCCAAGCATGGGCAAAATGCACAACCCCTCCCTCCTCCTGCTTCCGCAGGGGAAAGAAAATAAGTCAGAAATCTATTTACATGATGTTTATTTCTGACATTACAGCACTAGAGAAAAACACGTCCTTTCAGTTCAGTTCTTCCAGCAAGTCCGACAAACTTCCTGAACATGCGCAGTCAGAAGGTTTCAAGTTACACTCTTCACAAAGACTTATCCAGCCTGTGAACATCCTGGGAAATTCTTCTTTCCCAAAGATAAGCACATCATGTGATGTCAACAAACTGGCTGTCTGCAGCGGTGATGTTTCCATATACTGACAGTTTCCTGCTTAGAACCAAATACTGAATGCTGCTGCATGTATAATTTTGTGTGTTTAGGAAAAATAAGAACCTAGCAAGTTCTTCCAAGTTAGTTAACAGTTTCCCTAAAGAGCAGCATCTAAGTAAAGGTGTAAGAGCCCCTCTGAGCCTGCCAGAATTGGAGACCCTTTGGGACATCAATGCCCCACCTAGTCCTTGATCTGCGTGCAGAAATAAAGAGGTTATGGATGCATGCAAGTATTGGACAATGGTCTGCAACTGGTGGGTCGGGACCCCTTCCTGGGTCACGGCCTGATCCAAGGTGCAATTCTCCAGCAGCCCTACAACCGTGCAAATATATGGTAAAAGACTGAGAAATTGGCCCCCAAATATGCATTAAAGGTGGGCCCTGCAACTGTAAAATGTTGGGGTCTGCCGCGTTAGAACTCCTGGCTGCAGGTTTGGAAGTGTTTGGTTCAAAGCTGTCAACTTTCCCCTTTTCTCGCGAGAAATCCTATTCGGAATGATGGAATTTCACATTTAAAAAAGGGGGAAAGTTGACAGCTATGCTTCAGTCGGTCAGGGCATTGCTGCTAATGTTGTATACAAAACAATGTCCGCGTTGCAATGAGAGAGAGAGAAGCAAAGTAAAAAACAACAACCCCCAAACACACCATTTATCTTGTGCCTAATCAAGAGTTCTTAACGTACAGGAAATATTAGCAGCATAGGAAGGAAGGGTTTGTGGTTTGGCCTCGAGGGTTGGGGCAGGTTGGGCTGGAGGTGTTTGCATGTGATGGTATTCAGAGTGTGGAAATTTCCATCACAATTGGCGGTGACTCTAGGGAGCCATTGTGGTGAGACTTTTGTTCCCAATGCCCTGTCTGTTTCCCTGGCAACCCAAGTATTGACCTGTAGCATATGGTCCTCCCTTGTGGGATAAAAGCCACTATTCAGAGCAGGATTTGCATCTTAGGGGCATCTGGAGGTACTTGCGGTGGAGGCTGGTACCTGCTGGACAGAGCAGGGCGATGTCTGCCTCACGGGCAAAGCATTTCACATGCCGCGCGGGCACTTGTCCCCCAATAAGGTGCAAAAAGAGTAAGGAGCTGAGTTTCGTCCATGCAGAGAGAAATCCCAAAGGAGAACTCTGCTGGATCACGGCAACAGCCCATCTAAATAATAATAATAATTTATTATTTATACCCCGCCCATCTGGCTGGGCTTCCCCAGCCACTCTGGGCGGCTTCCAACAGAATATTAAAATACAGTAATGCATCAAACGTTACAAGTTTCCCTAAACTGCCTTAAATGTCTGGTAGTTGTTTTTCTCTTTGACATCTGGTGGGAGGGTGTCCACAGGGCGGGTGCCACCGCCGAGAAGGCCCTCTGTCTGGTTTCCTGTAACCTCACTTCTTGCAGTGAGGGAACTGCCAGAAGGCCCTCCGAGCTGGACCTCAGTGTCCGGGCAGAACGATGGGGGTGGAGATGCTCCTTCAGGTATACTGGGCCTTTGAGGCCGTTTAGGGCTTGAAAGGTCAGCACCAACACTTTGAATTGTGCTCAGAAACATAATGGGAGCCAATGTAGGTCTTTCAAGACTGGTGTTATATGGTCTTGGCGGCCGCTCCCAGTCACCAGTCTAGCTGCCGCATTCTAGATTAGTTGTAGTTTATGGATCACCTTCAAAGGGAGCCCCACGTAGAGCGCATTGCAGTAGTCCAAGCGGGAGATAACCAGAGCATGCATCACTCTGGCCAGACAGTCTGTGGGTAGGGAGGGTCTCATCCTGCGTACCAGATGGAGCTGATAAACAGCTGCCCTGGACACAGAATGGACCTGTGCCTCCATGGACAGCCGTGAGTCCAGAATGACTCCCAGGCTGCGCATCTGGTCCTTCAGGGGCACAGTTGCCCCATTCAGGACCAGGGAGTCTAGTCCAGCATCCTGTTCTCTCAGTTTCCTAGGGCAACTATAGGAATCTGGATAGACTGCCTCTGCACCTGGAGGTTCCATAAGAACATCAGAAGAGCTGGGCTGACAGATCAAGCCAATGGCCCGTCTAGTCTAGCCTCCTGTTCTCACAGTGGCCAACCAGATGCCCACTGTGGGAAACGCGCAGGCAGGACCTGAGTGCGAGAGCAAATCTCCCCTCCTGCGGCTTTCAGCAGCTGGTACCCAGAAGCATTACTGCCTTCAACAGCCCTCTCCTCCTTTAATCCTCTTCTAGAGCCATTCAATTTGGTGACCATCCCATTCCCTTGTGGCAAGGAGTTCCATAGTTTAACTATGTGCTGAGCCAAGAAGGTAAAGGTAAAGGGACCGCCGACCTTCTGATCGGCAAGCCCTAGGCTCGGTGGTTTAACCCACAGCACTATCTGCGTCCCCTAGCTGAGTCAAGAAGGGCTTCCTTTTATCTGTCCCGAATCGTCCAATGTTCTAGTCTTGTGAGAGAGGCACAGGAACGCCATTTTGGGGATGACCAAAACCTCCTAATGCAGTAAGCAAGCAAATTGTTTATCTAGAGGGTTGCTTTGGGTGAGGGCTGGGCTGGGCTGGTACACCAACACACACACACACACACCCCAGACACAACACACAGTGCGCCCAGCAATTCTGCTTCCGTTCACACCAATCTCTAGGTCGGCAGTTTGAATCCCCGCAACGGAGTGAGCTCCCGTCGCTCAGTCCCTGCTCCCGCCCACCTAGCAGTTCGAAAGCACGTCCAAGTGCAAGTAGATAAATAGGCACCGCTCCAGCGGGAAGGTAAACGGCGTTTCCGTGCGCTGCTCTGGTTCGCCAGAAGCGGCTTAGTCATGCTGGACACATGACCAGGAAGGTGTACGCCGGCTCTCAGCCAGTAAAGCGAGATGAGCGCGCATCCCCAGAGTCGGCCACGACTGGACCTGATGGTCAGGGGTCCCTTTACTACTACTACTACTACTACTACTACTACTACTACTAATAAGTTTATTATTTATACCCTGCCCATCTGGCTGGTTAACCCAGTCACTCTGGGCGGCTTACAGCATTTCTAAAAACAGTAGAAAAACCAAGCGTTAAAAACCTCCCGATACAGGACTGCCTTCAGATGCCTTCTAAATGTTGTGTAGTTCTTTATCTCCTTGACTTCTGAAGCAAGGGTGCCACTACCAAGAAGGCCCTCTGCCTGGCTCCCTGTATCTTCGCTTCTCACAGTGAGGGAACTGCCGGAAGACCAGTAGTTGCAGAGGGCCTTCTTGGTGGTGGCGCCCGCCCTGTGGAACGCCCTCCCACCAGATGTCAAGCCAATAAACAACTATTTTACTTTTAAAAGACAACTGAAGGCAGCCCTGTTTAATGTCTGATGCTGTATTGTTTTTAATATTCGGTTGGAGGCTGCCCATAGTGGCTGGGGAGTAAATAAATTATTATTATTATTATTATTATTATTATTATTAGACCTCTACCTGGGCTATTTCGAACACTGCCAGGGAGCAAAACATTAAGATGCCTCTGCTTCCCCGTGGCCACACTGGTTGTCGTGAACAATGGGATCTTAAGTCCGTCAATATTTGGAGGGTCTCGCATTCCTCCCCCTTGATTTCAAGGCTCCTTCCCTGGGTGCCCTCCACAAGCGCTGGGCCAGGCAGGTGTCATCCGCCCAGCGACCAGATGGAGATCCATTTAGTTAATAGCATCCTCTGGGGCGAGTTGCCTCCGTCCGAGGGATTTGCAGAGGGAGAGTGCGGCTACCAGCTTGCCCCTCGTGGGGAAAACCCAGGGAGGGCTCAGAGCGGCTGGCTTGGGCTTAGACGTCGCCGGATTGCGCAGCTCAAAACAATTAGCCCACGGGGAGGACTGGCCGGCTGGCAAATTGCTTCCTCCTCGGTGTCACTTGGCGCAAGAGAGCAGCCCTGGGTCCCTGGAGGTCAAGCGTTGAGAACGGGAGAATTCTTTGCCTGCAGAGAAGTGTGGAAGTCGTAGTTGCATCAGGGACTTGCATGGAATTATAGAATCGTAGAAATGTGGGGTTGGAAGGGACCCCAAGGGACATCTAGTCCAACCCCCTGCAATGCAGGAATCTCAGCTCAAGCATCCATGACAGATGGCCTTCCATCCTCTGCTTAAAAACCTCCAACGAAGGAGAGTCCAATCTCACGAGGGAGACTGCTCCACAGCTCTTACTGTCAGAAAGTTTTTCCGAGTGTTTAGTATTAATCTCCTTTCTTGTAACTTGAAGCCATGGGTTCGAGTCCTACCCTCCGGAGCGGGAGAAAACAAGCTTGTTCCCTCTTTCATGTGATGGCCCTTGAGATGTTTGAAGATTGCCGTCATAACTCCTCTTGGTCTCCTCTTTTCCAGGGTAATCAGTATGTTTGCGAGCACAATTCAAAGTGTTGGTGCTGACCTTTAAAGCCCTAAATGGCCTCAGTCCAGTATATATCTCAAGGAGCGTCTCCACCCCCATCATTCAGCCCGAACACTGAGATCCGGTGCTGAGGGCCTTCTGGCGGTTCCCTCGCTGCAAGAAGTGAGGTTACAGGGAACCAGGCAGAGGGCCTTCTCGGTGGTGGCGCCCGTTTTGTGGGACACGCTCCCTTCAGATGTCAAGGCAATAAGCAACTATTTTACTTTTAAAAGACATCTGAAGGCAGCCCTGTTTAGGGAAGTTTTTAATGTTTAATACTGTATTGTGTTTTTTATTTTTAATATTTTTATTGATCAATTTCCACATAACAAATTATCAAACCATATAATCACATACTTTATTTTCCCCTCCCTCCCAGACTTCCCTCAGCTCCTCTTCCTGATTTCTCTTCACATATTTCTCCGCATATTATAAAATTGTACATATCCTTACATATCTATCCATCACGTTATCAACCAATAAATTTGTGTATGTTTATTCAAAACCTGCCAAGGAGTCCAGTTCATTTTGTTGTCTTTTTAGTTAGTTTGTAAAAAGCTCCCATTCTTCCTTGAAGTCACGGGTTGTCCTCGTCTCGCAATTTGTAAGTCAGTTGGGCCAGTTCTGCATAATTCATCAATTTCTCTTGCCACTGTTCGTTCGTCGGCATTTATTTCCTCATTCTTCCAACCTTGTGCTATCAAGACTCGTGCTGCTATTGCAGCATACATAAATAAATTTCCTTGGCAGGTCCTGCCATGTATTGTGTTTTTAATATTCGTTTGGGAGCCGCCCAGAGTGGCTTGGGAAACCCAGTCTGGTGGGTGGGGTATAAATAATACATTATTGTTATTATTATTATTATTATTATTATTATTATTATTATTATTATTATATTTATTTATTTATTTATTTATTATCATACCCAACTCCTTCAACCATTCCTCATAAGGCTTGGTTTACAGACCTCTGGTCATCTTGGTCGCCCTCCTTTGCACGCCTTCCAGCTTGTCAACGTCCTCCTTAAATTCCGGAGCCCGGAACTGGACACAGGAGTCCAGATGTGTTCTGACCAAGGCAGAATAGAGAGGGATTATTACGTCCCTCGATCTGGACTTCTGTTGATGCAGCCCAGAATAGCATTCGCCTTTTTTTTAAAAAAAAAGATATTTATTGAAGTTTCAAAAGTTATATAAAAACAAAACAATAATACAAACAAAACACAAACAAAAACAAGTATAATTTCCATCCCTTATTTTCTTATAACTTACTTCCCCGACCTCCTCATACCTCCCCTTTCTGCATTCCAGTTTCTAATTATTTGTTCAGCAAATCCTCTCCCTTAACTTTTATTTAATTTTTAGCCTTTCTTTTCTTTTTACTTAATCATTGCAGCTGAAAACCACTTAATTTCTAAACCAACGTCATTCTAACATTCATTAATTTTGTAATGTTTCCTAAGATAATCCTTAAATTTCTTCCAATCTTCTTCCGCCGTCTCTCTTCCCTGGTCTCGGATTCTGCATTCGCCTTTTTTGCTGCTGCATTACTCCGTTGACTTGGGTTTAGCTCTCCCCAGTCTAGCCTGATGCCTTCATTACATATCTTCAGCTGCCAGGTGAAAACCTTCCTTTTTAACCAGGTCTGTGGCTTTTACCATCTATGGCCTTTTAGAGTGAGTGGGATGTCTTGATTCCTGCATTGCAGGGGGTTGGGCTAGATGACCCTTGAGGTCCCTTCCAGCTCTAGAATTCTATTATTCTCTCTCTCCCCTGCCTTTAATGTACAGTGGTACCTCGGGTTAAGTACTTAATTCGTTCTGGAGGTCCGTTCTTAACCTGAAGCACCACTTTAGCTAATGGGGCCTGCCGCTGCGCCGCGCCGCCGGAGCACAATTTCTGTTCTCATCCTGAAGCAAAGTTCTTAACCTGAAGCACTATTTCTGCGTTAGCGGAGTCTGTAACCTGAAGCGTATGTAGCCTGAGGTACCACTGTACTGTATCTTTCGCCCCATAAGACCCACCTGACTATAAGACGCACCTAGTTTTTAGAGGAGGAAAACAAGAAAAAAAATATTCTGAACGAAACCGTGGATGTATGATTTTTGTGGTTCAAGCTGTGGCCACAGACATGTGATTTGACGGTGAGTTTGGGCTCGCCCAATGCAAAAATCCTGACGATCCATGTGGATCTGTGCTTTGTAACTACGTTTTTGCACCATTGCAGCCCCACGCAACAGTGGATGCATGAATTTTTTGGTGCAGGCTGTAGCCATGGACATGCTATGTGATCTGATGGTGAATTTGGGGTGACCCAATGCAAAAATCCTGAGGATCCATGGGCTTTTACCTCCTCCCCTCCCTGGCAGCCCTTGCCAGTCCCTTATCCCTCTTCCGATCCCACCGATCAGCTGTTTCCTTTCAACACTCCCTTCCCTCTTGTTTGCCTTAGTGTCTTTTCCTTAGCTGGAGCAGTTTTTTGCTCCTCCTTTTCTTCTAATTCCTCTCCTTATTGCTTTAGTCTTCCTGTTTCCCCCCCTTTGCAAGTTTGCTGTCTTTACCTCCACCCTCCCAGGCAGCCTCCTTTATCTCTAGCGTCTCTTATCTCTCTCCAGTCGGCAAACGATCGGCGGCTTCATTTCAACACCCCCTTCCCTCTTTCAAAAAAAGGGAAGCACAATCTGCTTTTCGTCCCTGGGCAATTCGGCTCCAGGGACCACACATTCGCTCCATAAGATGCATAGACATTTCCCCTTACTTTTAGGAAGAAAAAAGTGCGTCTTATGGAGCGAAAAATGCAGTAAGTTATGTTTGGGTTTTCCATTTTTCTGTACATCGCTTTGAGTTGCCTGTGGCCAAAAAAACCAGCGACTGATCAATTCAATTCTCATAATATTCCCCCAATTCCCTCCTTCGTAGACGTTCCTGAGCCTGAACCTGAATGAGGACGACAACAGCCCAGATGCCAGACGTTTCCTCCGCTTCCAGCGCACCTTCTCCGCCTGCCCTGTCACCCTCTCGGCTTCCAGCTTCGAGGGAACCAGCTGTGCGCTGCACTCGGCTGACACTGTCGCTCCCCACGTGGCCGCGGCTGGTCCGAGCGACCCAGCGTGGCCCCTCCAGCAGCTGTGGGGCCGGGACTCTGAGCTGCCGCCCACCTCCCTCCAGCGCATCCCCTTCCGAGCGGACCGCTCGACCAGCCTGATCGAAGGTTGCTGCCGCGGCGACGCCAAGCCGCCCTCGTCCCGCTACAAGACGGAGCTGTGCCGCACCTTTGAGGAGAGTGGCGTCTGCAAGTACGGGGCCAAGTGCCAGTTTGCCCACGGCGCGGCCGAGCTGCGGGGGCTCAGCCGACACCCCAAGTACAAGACGGAGCCTTGCCGCACCTTCCACACCTCGGGCATCTGCCCCTACGGCGCACGCTGCCACTTCATCCACAATGCAGAGGAGCGCCGCGTGCCGCCCCCGCGGGCACCAACCCGCCACTGCCCCACTGCCGACCCCCGCCTTCCGGAGACCTCCTTCCCTCATGACGCCCTGAGCCAGCCGACTCTCGCCTGCCCCCTCCGTACTGCCAGGGCCGCTCAGGGGTCCCTGCCGTGCCCCTTTGGCTTCCCGGCCCTACTGACGCTGCAGAAAAGCCTTTCCGCCGACTCCCTCTCTGACCAGGAAGACTCCGGGAGTTCGGGGGGCAGCAGTGGGTCAGAATCCCCGGGGTTGGGCCCGCTGGGCCGCCGGCTGCCCATCTTCAGCCAAATCTCTGTCTCCGACGACTGAAGGGGCGTTTCGAGGTTGGGAGGAGAAACTGAGGCATGGAGAGAAAGATGCAAGATTTCCCTTGTCCGCACCCAGAGAATGCTGGAGGCAACTAGGAACCCCTGCTCTTTGTGTGTGGACGCCCACCTGACTTTTTGCCTCTGCTTAAACAGGTTTGCTAGGTTTCCGCATCGATTCAAAAACCTCATCAACCTGTTTATCCAGAGGCAACAGTGTGTGTTTTTCTATGCTGTTGGGGGGGCGAGAGGTGTGTCCTTCTCAGACCACTTCCAGCGCTCTTAAAAATGGTCTGGTTTCTCTAGATATCCCGAGTTGTTTAGGAAGACTCTTTTTTTATGCTGTCGATGATTTGATTTTTTTTTTTTAATATAAAAAACCTGACGTTTCTCAAGCAATGGACTGAGATGAACAACTTCTGCGCTATATCGCTGGTTTTCTCTGCTTGAGGGAGGGATAGAGGAAATTATATGCAGAGTGAGAAGGACGTGGAACCACCAGAACAGACGACGCTCTGCTTGCTGCGATAGTTTCACAGAGAGTAGCCAGGGACATGTGGGAAGTCTGGAGCAAAGCCGACTCCATGGAACGTGGCGAGATTTTTTGTGGAATCCAGGAGGATGTTATTTCCGCCGGGCTACTCACATTTTCTCAGGGTCAACTTGGTGCTCATATTTTAGACTACGACTCCCATTATCCGTAGTCATCCTTGCACCTGGCTGGGAGTTGTAGTCCAAAAGCTCTGGCGTGGGCACCATGTTGGGGAAATCTGGCTTAGGGCCTTGGCAAAAAACATATATTGTGACCCGTGAATTATTGGGTTCTGTTTCTGACTCCAAAAGATTTGCAGAACTTTATTTCGATACCGTTGGAATGTAGTCAACCAAATCCTACACAGAGTAGACCCACTAGCATTCAGGGACCTAAGTCGGCCGTGTTCCTTATCTCCAGTTGGTCTACTCTGTGTAGCGCTAGCATTGGATACGACCCTGAATGTTGACTCCTGTCTCCATGCGAGAAGAGGCCGACGAATTTGCAGCTACCCGTGCTTTTTGTCTTTTTGTTGTTGCAATATGGAAAACCTTAATTTTGGTGGTTGCTCCACCCCCCAAAAAAGCCTTAAGCAAAGGGCTTTCCTTTACTGTGTTGTTTCAGCTGAGAATCTAGCAGCATGCAAAAATGGAAAGCCAAGAACTTTCTGACTACGGGCAGAAAAGCTGGAGGACGAAACTGACAGAACGAAAAACTTAAACTGACAAATATTCGCCTGCCAAGATTTCTCTCTCTCTCTCTCTCTCTCTCTCTCTCTCTCTCTCTCTCTCTCTCTCTCTTTACTGAGGGGGTGGGAGAAAACCTTGAAAACTGACCACAGGCCAAAAGCATTTTTTAATTTTTAAGGGAGCGGCAACGCATTCGAATCCGAACTCTCTCCACAAATTTGGGTGCTCAGAGGAAAGAATGTTGGATATTTCTGAATGGCTGCTGGGTGAGGAAGAAGGCGGGGTGGGTGTGGAGAAGAGATTGTATTAACGGCGGGTTTCGCATTTTCTCAGGCCAAACACCCAAGTGCTTCTTAATTTATTCATTTTTGCAGAGCAGGTTGGGAAGATGATGAGTTGGGTCCTAGGATGGAGGCCGCTGGGCGGTGCCAACTGCAACTGGGATTTTCCCATCAGCCCTTGCAGGGTCTGATGGAAGATGCTGTCCCAAACATCTGGAGGGACCCCAGATTGCGTCTTGGGTTGGCCCTCCGGTTTTTGCAACGGAAACAGCAGCCCTTCGCATTCTTCTTTCCAGGGCAAGAGTGTGGCTTGCTTGGAAACTCTCAGTCGCACTAGTATGCCAACACAACACTGGTTTTTTGGGCTCATGCCCGGGTCTCTGGCGCGTTACCTGATAAAAAAGATCTAGAAAACAGTGTCTGCAGACTCAAAAATTGGTTGAGAGTGTTCCCCTTTACGCCATCGCCCCCGATGCAAACGGCAAAGCCCTGCTAAAAACTGCTAAAATCCGTCTTTTGAAACCGCCTTCAAGTCTCCAAGATTGAGGGGGGGAGAGACGGGGAGGGGGGGTCGTTGTCTGTCTCCTGCATTAATTCTCTCATCCCCTTATTGCACAGCCGGTCTTCTTAAAGAGCCAGACCACCTGTGCCCTTCACAATAATGCTTCTGTAGTGGGGACAGGATTAGCCCCCAAGTTTGTTTGTTTGTGTGTGTGTTTTAAAAAAAGATATTCTCTTCAGTTTTTTTGAAGAAAGTGTGGTATTTCCCCCACAGGGACGACGACGACTTCTTTTTTTCCTTTAAAATATAAGGGGGAATTTTGCAGGTTCGGATTATTTTGCATAGAACAGGAGGAAAGGAAGGGTTTCCGTTCTCGAATTCCCTTTCAATCTCTATTTGTGCATGAGTGAGGGTTCTCATAATTTTTTTCAGGAGCTTGGTGGGCGAATTGCACCTCTCATAACCGAGCTAATATTTTTGTGCCCCGGAAAACAATCCTTAATCTCGTGCTGGTTTTGCAGCTCATTCTTCCAAGGAATGTTTGATGTGTGGAGCACAGGAACACATTGTGTTGCCTGAGATTGCGGGCGATTCCTACCTACACAAGTTCTGTGTATGGAGAAAGCATATCAGGGGATAAACTGTCTCCAGGGAGTGGGAATCCGGGACAGAGAACCTCGGAATTGGCAAAGCTCCACCCTGAATCCTTAATATATTGTAAGCTATTTATTGCATCCTTTTTTAAAAAAAATATATGAACGTTATTTCTGATATTTGGAACCAAATGTTATTTTTTTCTCCTTTTTATAGAAGTGCATAAAAAGTTCTTAGTTTATCTGCTAACTTTAAAAATTGAAAAAGCCAACGTCTGCCTTAATTTGGTGTGTGTCGGGGGAATATTCAGTATTAAGTTATTGTTTTTGTGTCTTTTTATTTATAGAGTTGTCTTCCCCTTTCGTTAACGGGTTTCTGTGTTAATCAGAACGACTTTTAACATGGATGCGTCTGCGTTTCCGGTTTGATCCTGTCATAATAAAGTCTGTCTAATTTTAAACTCTCTCGTCTTGATTTTTTTTAAAAAATAAAAAACTCACTCTGAACCTGCTAGAACCTACTAGGGGGCTCAGGCAGACTTAAATGTGGGTGAACTTTGAGCTCCACGTACATGGATAAAATGTTTTCCAAGTTTTTAGCTTTTCTTCTTTTTTAAGCTGCATTTTACGGTCTTTATTTGCAAAGACGCCTTGAGCCTGGGCTAAGCTTAAAGGCAGGATGGAAATGTAAATGATAACGAATTAAGAAGCATCAACATTCTTCGATCAAATCCAAGCCTGCCAGGGTCGGGTCTTGTGCAAGGCAAGATCTCACCTGCGTTGAATTTGTGGAAGCCTCCCCAAAAATAACCCTCTCTTTTTTTGCCTCCAGCCACACTGCAAAATCTTTTTGTGCATTTTCTCCAGGCCTCGCCAGCTGCTTCTTTGAATCCATAACAGATGTTCGGGGCTTTGCAGCGAGTTTTCCCAGCGATCCATCTTCTTGCCCTGCCTCCCCCTTTCTTGCGAGAACAAAAGGCGTGCTTATTTTATTTTATTTATAAAGGAAGAATTGCAGTCCCCTATGAGGTCGGGATGCCCAGAGATTCTCAAAACCACCCCCCCCACACACCCCGGCTCGCCTTTCTGCCCCCACAAAAGTGCACAGCCTTATGGGAATGGCCCCAGATCACAAAAGCCCCACAGGCAGCCTGGGAGAGGAGGGGTTCAACAAATTGACCCACCCTAAAACACCCTCACCCTAGACTATTGATCCCTGTAAGCAGGGCTGAATCGCCGGCACTCACTGCTATCCCAGAGATGAAAAATAAAACGCTACTACTTTAGGGGAGCGTTTAATGTTTGATGCATTACTGTATTTTAATATTTTGTTGGAAGCTGCCCAGAGTGGCTGGGGAAGCCTGGCCAGATGGGTGGGGTATAAATAATAAATTATTTTTATTTTTATTTATTATTTCTAAGAGATCTGTTTGCGTGAGGACTGTTCAGTGCCAGATGTACATATAAGCTAAACAAGCTCTAGCTCAGGGCCCCACTCTCTTGGGGGCCCCCAAAAAAATTAAAGGGAAAAAAAACTGGGTGTACAAAATATAAGATAAAAAACAAATAAAATAAAAAACACAACCGTGTTTTGTGTGGTGTAGGCTCCTATGATGTAAGTCATGGGCCTCGCCTGCTCGCCTGCTGCCTAAAATATCACTGGTTTGCTCCTTTCTATATATAGGGTGCCCACATTCTGCATGTGCAAATGGCTCAAGATAACTATTAGGTCCATAAGTTACCATATAGCATATATTCAACACAAAAAACTACGGCAATTTGTTGTTGTCTAAGGACAGCTGGACATATATAAAGGGCCCCATTATCTTCAGTAGGTTAAAGGTAAAGGGACCCCTGACCATTAGGTCCAGTCGTGGACGACTCTGGGGTTGCGGCGCTCTTCTCGCTTTACTGGCCGAGGGAGCCGGCGTACAGCTTCCAGGTCATGTGGCCAGCAGGAGTAAGCCGCTTCTGGCGAACCAGAGCAGTGCACAGAAACATCGTTTACCTTCCTGCCAGAGTGGTACCTATTTATCTACTTGCACTCTGACGTGCTTTCGAACTGCTAGGTTGGCAGGAGCAGGGACCGAGCAACGGGAGCTCACCCCATTGCGGGGATTGAACCGTCGACCTTCTGATCGGCAAGTCCTAGGCTCTGTGGTTTAACCCACAGCACCACCCGCGTCCCTTCAGTAGGTTAGGGCATAATCAAACCTAAATCCGTCCCTGGGACTGTTAACAAGCAGTAGGGACCCCTCAAGGTCATCCATTTGGACCCCGGATGTCATGGGAAACTTGCACCTTAACTGCTAAAAGATTAGCCTACAGTAGTGCAGGTCTCTGGTTTTCCTGAAGTTGAGCATTCATTCTGAGTTGTTGGCGAGAAGGTTAAAATGGCATTTCCTATCATTTCCCTTCTTGTATTTTTAATATTTTGTGGGAAGCTGCCCAGAATGGCTGGGGAAACCCAGCCAGATGGGCAGGGTATAAATAATAAAATATTATTAAATTATTATTATTATCGCAAAAATGTTGATCTTTTGATGGTGGCCATGAACTTGGAGGGCTTTAAAAGGACAATTTTTTGGAGGAGAGGGGCATCGACGGCTGCTAGCTAGAACATCTCTCCGTCAATAGCCCACTCCTCATCCTAATATAGACTTTTCCCTCTCCCAAAATAGGCATGTTGCAACAATTGCACGCACCGCCCACGTCTTTCCAAGCTGTTGCAGATCCTGTTTGCAAAACCAAAGCGTCCACACCCTTTCCTTGATCTTCTTTCTTAACTGGGTTACCGGAAAGTTGACTGGAGCTGGGTACACACACCTAAACCTTTAAACTGGTCTGCCCTGCAGAGGACCTTAAGGTCCATGAATATCCATAGTTTAGAGGTCCCGGGCCCTAAGGAAGCCAGACTATCCTCCACCAGGGCCAGGGCCTTCTCAGTGGTGGCTCCCACCTGGTGGAATGCTCTGTCTCATGAGACCAGGGCCCTTCAGGATTTCTTTCCGCAGGACCTGTAAGACAGAGTTGTTCCACCAGGACTTTAATTTGAATTCAGCCTGATCTTTTATTTCCCTTTTCTTCCCTCCCCTTCCCCTTTTATGAAGATCACCCGCTCTGAGACCCCACAGATAATTCTCCCCTGGCCTCCTCGCTGGCCCAAGTAGGACCAATTCAGCCAGCTAGCCCTGGGGATTATCTAATGCTTATTTCCCCTAATTTGATTTCTGAATTTTGAATTTTATTGTTATTCATGTTTTTCTACTGTATTTTATGCTGCTTTTACAATTAAGTGTTTAAAATTTGCTGAGCCCGGTTTTTTGAACCGGGAAGGGCTAGGTATAAATAAAAATTATTATTATTATTATTATTATTATTATTATTATTATTATTATTATTAAATGACATTTGGAGCGCCTTCTCCCCATGGGCCCTGTAGTTCACCTCTCACAGAACTACAATTCCCAGACACTCTTTTAAAAAACACCCTAGAGCACGGGTGTCAAACACAAGGTCCGCGGGCCGAATCCGACCCGCCAGACCTTGTCATGTGGCCGGTGTAGCCGCCGCCGGCCGCCAGCCTTCACCTTTTATTCTCGCTTCTTTTTTTGACACAAGAAAGCCGCCTCTTCAGCGCATGCGTGGCAGCCTACAGGCCAGAGAACGTCTGCCCTCTAGCGGCGCCGGCCGTTCTACACAGGAAACCTCCACTTTACATGCATTCAGGAACCCTCCACTTGTTTTTATATTGAGCGCATGCCATCCTGTGATGTGACAGATCCAACGGCTGCCTGCACCCTTCTCTCCTGTACTGTAAGTACATATGATGTATTTGGGGGTGGGAGGGGGGTCTGCTTATTGGGGGGGGTCTGCTTATTATTCTGCTTAAAAGTCTGAGCAGTAAACTTTGGATATACAATGGTGCCTCGCAAGATGAAAAGAATCCGTTCCGCGATTCTCTTCGTCTAGCGGTTTTTTTGTCTTGCGAAGCAAGCCCATTGACAGCTTAGCGGATTAGCGCTATTAGCGGTCTAGCGGCTTCTAGCGATCAGCTGTTAAGCGGCTTATCAGCGGATCAGCTGTTAAGTGGCTTAGCGGCTTAGGAAAAGGGGGGGAAAGCAGAAAAAAACCGCGGGAACTCGCAAGATTTTTTCGTCTTGCGAAGCAAGCCCATAGGGAAATTCGTTTTGCGAAGCGCCTCCAAAACGGAAAACCCTTTCGTCTAGCGGGTTTTCCGTCTTGCGAGGCGTTCGTCTTGCGGGGCACCACTGTACTGACCACTTCCGTGTCACTTTACAGTGGTATAGGGACCATAAACTATAATCAAATAACCCCAAAATGTCACAGTAATAATTGAATGCAGTGACAATAATTAATGATAATAAAGAGTGGACACATAGTCCTACAGATACAACCGGCCGTTTGAGGGTGACCAAACTGCTGATGTGGCCCCCGATGAATTTGAGTTTGACACCCCTGCCCTAGAGTGCCCAGAATTCTTTGAAGGGAGAAATGGGCTTTAGGGCTGCTTTAAGGGCTGTGACTCTGAAGCTAACATCAGCCTGACAGCAGGTATTATAATGACAGCTTGTCCTTTTTACTCTTGCGCTTCTTTAAACGCCGAAAGCGGGCAGGGGGGTTGCATCTGAGCTGCAGGCCTTGAACTCAGGCTTGCGATGGTGTGTGTTCAGGAACCGGAGGTGTGCATACACAAGTTTTCTCTCTTTTAATTTGCAAGACTACACGCTTCTGAAGCTCAACATAAAAAAACCCCAAAGATCGTGGCCACTGGTCCCATCACCTCCTGGCAAATAGAAGGGGAAGAAATTGAGGCAGTGAGAGATTTTACCTTCTTGGGCTCCATGACCACTGCAGATGGTGACAGCAGTCACGAAATTCAAAGACCCCTGCTTCTTGGGAGAAAAGCAATGACAAACCTAGACAGCATCTTAAAAAGTAGAGACATCACCTTGCGAACAAAGGTCCGTATAGTTCAAGCTCTGGTTTTCCCAGTAGTGAAGTATGGAAGTGAGAGCTGGACCATCAAGAAGGCTGATTACTGAAGAACGGATGCTTTTGAATTCTGCTGCTGGAGGAGACTCTTGAGAGTCCCATGGACTGCAAGGAGATCCAACCTCTCCATTCTGAAGGAAATCAGCCCTGAGTGCTCACTGGAAGGACAGATCGTGAAGCTGAGGCTCCAAGACTTTGGCCACCTCATGAGAAGAGAAGACTCCCTGGAAAAGACTCTGATGTTGGGAAAGATGGAGGGCACAAGGAGAAGCGGACGACGGAGGACGAGATGGCGGGACAGTGTTCTCGAAGCTACCAGCATGAGTCTGACCAAACTGCGGGAGGCAGTGGAAGACAGGAGTGCCTGGTGTGCTCTGGTCCAGGGGTCATGAAGAGTCGGACACGACTAATTGATTGGGAAAACCATAGCTTGAACTATACAGACCTTTGTCGGTAAGGTGACGTCTCTGCTTTTGAAGATGCTGTCTAGGTTTGTCATAGCTTTTCTCCCAAGAAGAAGCCATGGTTTTCCCAGTAGTAATGTATGGACGTGAGAGCTGGACCATAAAGAAGGCTGATCACCGTAGAATTGATGCAGTTAGTTAGTTGTAAATGGAATTTAAACAGTGTGTCCACATTTGATACGCTGCTATATAATCCAGCAATGTTCTTTCCCATGGTCCGGATCCTTCTTCTTACTCCCAAGGAGTTCAGCGAAGTTCCCCAGCACATTAAAAAAAGGTTCCTTTCACACATCATCTGCAATCCTGAACCTACTTACCTGTGAGTGAAATCGGCAGGGCTGACTTCTGAGTAGACGTGGTTCAGATCGCCCTGTGAACCCTTTGCATCGCTCCCTCGGTGAAAGTTAAGAGCATAAGAACTTGGTCAGTTGCCCATGAGACTCTTAGTCCCCGGGTTGTGGGTTCGAGCTCCACGTTGAGTGAAAGACTCCTGCCTTGCAGGGGGTTGGTCTAGATGACCCTCGCGGTCCCTTGCAACTCTACAGTTCTAAGAAGAGGCTCCTGGATTGGTCCATCTAGTCCAGCATCCTCACAGCGGCCAACCAGATGCAGCGCGTAGTTCCTGTGGAACTCACTGCCACAGGAAACAGTGATGGCCACCAACCTAGATAATAATATAATAATAATTTATTATTTATACTCCGCCCATCTGGCTGGGCTTCCTCAGCCACTCTGGGTGACTTCCAACAAAATATTAAAATACAGTAATGCATCAAACATCAAAAGCTTCCCCAAACAGGGCTGCCTTCAGATGTCTTCTAAAAGTCTGGTAGTTGTTCTTGTCTTTGACATCTGGTGGGAGGGCGTTCCACAGGGTGGGTGCCACTACCGAGAAGGCCCTCTGCCTGGTTCCCTGTAACTTGGCTTCTCGCAGGGAGGGAACCGCCAGAAGGCCCTCGGAGCTGGACCTCAGTGTCTGGGCAGAACGATGGGGGTGGAGATGCTCCTTCAGGTATACTGTGCCTTTGAGGCTGTTTAGGGCTTTCAAGGTCAACACCAACACCTTGAATTGTGCTTGGAAAGTCCTGGGAGCCAATGTAGGTCTTTCAAGACCGGTTTTATGTGGTCTCGGCAGCCGCTCCCAGTCCCCAGTCTAGCTGCCACATTCTGGATTAGTTGCAGTTTCCGGGTCACCTTCAAAGGTAGCCCCACATAGAGCGCATGGCAGTAGTCCAAGCGGGAGATAACCAGAGCATGCACCACTCTGGCAAGACAGTCCGCAGGCAGGTAGGGTCTCATCCTGCGTACCAGATGGCACTGGTAGACAGCTGCCCTGGACACAGAATGGACCTGCGCCTCCATGGACAGCCATGAGCCCATAATGACTCCCAGGCTGCGCACCTAGTCCTTCAGGGACACAGTCGCCCCATTCAGGACCAAGGAGTCCCCCACACCCACCCGCCTCCTGTCCCCCCAAAATAGTACTTCTGTCTTGTCAGGATTCAACCTCCATCTGTTAGATGGATTTAAAAGAGGATTATAGGTCCAAGAGGAAGAGGACGGAGTCCCACCACCCAGACCCTCACTCTTTTCTACTCCTCCTTAAAACCAGCTGGAGGTCAGTCGTCCTTCAGCACAAATTTGGGCATGGGACGAGGTTTGGCTTTCCAGGGCTCGTCCAACCGGAGCCTCAACACGTTGGCCAGGACCCACTTCTCCAGCAGGAGGGATCCCACGAACCAGATGAGGCTGTGCTCTAGGGCCACGATCCCCATGAAGCTGTAGCGGAACTCGCTGAAGTCCCAGGGGCAGGCGCCGAAACAGCGGAGGGCGTAGCCCGTCGAGAACTGCCACAGGTAGATGCAGAGGCTGTAGAGGAGGCAGCGAGTCAGGAGGCAGCAGTCGTTGCGCAGCCAGAGGTAGATGCGCTCCAAGGCCAGTCCACAGGTCCCGTAGACGAAGAAAGATAGCAAGGTGGTGGCCCCGCCGAAGGCCCAGTCCTCGCCCGAGATGACGGCCGTGAACAGGATTTCCAAGAGGTAGCCGTGGAAGGCGTAGAGGTACGCTCGGCACAACGGGTTCAGGGGCTCGGGGGCCGTCGCCATGGCTGGCCGCGACCTGCGCGCAAGAAGAGATGGGGCTCGTCAGGCAGAGGTTGGTGGAAATGAAGAATTGCCCAAAAAGTTGGAAAACATCTTCATGTCCCACCCGGGAAGAATGGCAGATGAAGGTGATGGACTACATGTAACTGGCGGAAAGCGCAAAACCCAGAAGCGCAAAACGATGTCACGCGCATGCGCGGCAGCGGCGAATCGCAATCCGCGTGTGCGCAGACGCGCCACTGCGGGTTGCGTTCTTTTCATGTTGCGAACGGGCCTCCAGAACGGATCCAGAGGTACCACTGTAGTTTGCAGAGTTTGGGACTTTACAAATTCATAGTGAGAAGAAACCAGAGGCCTTTCTCCTGGGCATGGTCGGCCAATTGGTGCCAAAGAAGGATAGAACTTTCTTTATGTATGCAGCAAGAGCAGCAAGAATACTTATCGCAAAGTATTGGAAGACACAAGATCTACCCACCCGGGAAGAATGGCAGATGAAGGTGATGGACTACATGGAACTGGCGGAAATGACTGGCAGAATCCGAGACCAGGGAGAAGAGTCGGTGGAAGAAGATTGGAAGAAATTTAAAGTTTATTTACAGAAACATTGCAAAATTGAGAAGGATGTTGGAATGAAGTTACGTGGTTTTAGCAGAAATGTTATAAAGGGTTAAGTAAAAATAGATTGTTAATTGGTGAGAATGTAAAGTCGCATTATATTAAGATAAATTATTAGGATAGAAACAAAGATGGAAACTATTTGCTGAAATAGTTAATTGAACTAGAATACAAAAAAGGGAGGTGTGAGGAGGTCAAGGAAACAAGCAAATGAAAGATAAGTTATGGAAGGGTTGATATGTCTTTTTTAAATTGTTTTTTCTTCTTTTTTGTTCTTTTTTTTTTTCTTTATTTTTGTAATCTTTCAAAACCTCAATAAATATTATTTTTAAAAAAGAAAAGAAAAAAAAGAAAAACATCTTCATGTATGCGACAACGGCCGCGAGAGTTCTGGCAGCACAAGGATGGAAGACTGAAGAAGCCCCAACTAAAGAATCCTGGCAAGAAAAATTGATGGACTATGCAGAACTGGCAAAACTGACATATAAGCTACGGGAGAAGGATAACTGTGACTTTATGGATGAATGGGAACCCTTTACAAAGTATCTGAAGACGCAACAAAGCGAACTGGACTCCTTGGCAGGTTTTGAATAAACATTCACAATTTTTTTACTGATAATAATCAGCTAAACAGTTTGAGGATCCAAACAACTTTGTAACATGCAGAAAACAGCATTATTGGAGAAACCAAAGACTGGAACTGAGGGAAGTCGGGGGGTGGGTGGGGTTTTTTTTGGGGGGGGAGGGAGGAAAAATGGGGGGGAAGCAAGGATGACATGTTTTTGGATAATATGTCTTGTTATAACTTTGAATAATAATAATAAAAAGGAAATGAAGAATTGGGAGGGGACCTCCAGGGGCCAACTAGACCAACCCCAACCTGCAACGCGGGGATCAATGCAGAAGAAGCGCAGATAGGTAACCATCCAACAACCTCCAATGAAGGAGGGTCCACTGCTTTCCGACGGAGTCTGTTCCTCGCCAAATACCGTATTTTCCGTCCCATAGGACACTCCGTCCCATAGGACGCACCTAGTTTTTTTGGGGGGGGGGGAAATAAAGGGGGAAAAAATTCCTTTATTTCCCCCCCCCCCAAAGGAGGTCGGGGAAACCGAACCAGGACGAGGAACAGCGGGATGGCGGCGCTGCACCTCCCTGCTGTCCCCCGAGCTTGTGGGGCTGGCTGATGTCTGCCCGGCGCGAGGGGCGCTCTGCTTCAGCGGGCCCCACCCGCCAGGCAGCAGGCTGCTATCCGCAGCGTGGGGAGCCCTGCGGGGAACTCCTGCAGGGCTCCCCACGCTGCGGATGTCTGTCCGGCGCGCAGGGCACTCTGCTTCAGGGCGCCCCGCCCGCCGGGCAGCAGGCTGTTATCCGTAGCCTAGACAGCCCTGCAGGAACTCCCGCAGGGCTGTCTAGGCTGCGGATGTCTTCCTGAATCCTGGAGAGCGAGAGGGGTCAGTGCGCACCGACCCCTCTCACTCTCCACGCTTCAGCGAAAGCCTGCATTCACCCCATAGGACGCACCCAGATTTCCCCTTCATTTTTGGAAGGGGAAAAGTGCGTCTTATAGGGCGAAAAATACGGTAACTATTGTTTCCATCAGGAAGTTCCTCCTGAAATTTAGTCAGGATTGGCTTCCTAGTAGATCCCCTGCACTTTAAAATACAGTGGTACCTCTGGATGTGAACAGGATCCATTCCGTTCTCATCCTGAAGCAAATGTAAGACGAGACTGCTCGTCTCGGCGTGCGCGGGTCGCGTTTCGCTGCTTCCGCGCATGCGTGTGACATCATTTTGAGCATCTGCGCATGTGCGAGTGGCGAAACCCGGAAGTAACACACTCCGTTACTTCCGGGTCACCACGGAGCGCAACCTGAAAATATTTAAGCTGAAGCGTATTCATCCTGAGGTATGACTGTATCTTCGAGTGATGGTCGTCTGAGCCAGAGTTAAGCCCTCAGACGTTCTGACAGTGATTGCTAAGGGGCCAGGGGTCTTAGAAAAATTATTTAAGGAAATACGTTACAGCCATCAGTCCAATGCAGTACAGTGGTACCTTGGTTCTCAAATGCCTTGGTTCTCAAACTCCGAAAACTCGGAAGTAAGTGTTCCGATTTTCAAATGTTTTTCGGAAGCTGAACATCCGATGCGGCTGCCAGCTATTATTTCTGGGGCGTCTGCACCAATCAGAAGCCGCGCCTTGGTTTTCAAACATTTCAGAAGTCAAACGGACTTCCGGAACAGATTAAGTTTGGCGCTTTTGTTTTTGCTTTTTATTTTGTGTTTTTATTTTTGAGGCTTTTTTGGTTAATTTGTTTTTGTGACTGTGTGGAACCCAGTTCAGCTACTGATTGACTGATTGTGTGACTGCAGAAATGGATAAAAGCCCCCCATCCAAACAATGACTATTATCAGTGCGGGTAAGAAAATTTATTTTATTTTTATCATCTACAATACTGTCTTATTTTATAGTACAGTGCATTGTTTATTGCTGTCATTTTATGGATCAATGGTCTCGTTAGATAGTAACATTCATGTTACATTGCTGTTTTAGGGGTTGTTTTTAAAAGTCTGGAACGCATTAATCCATTTTGCATTACTTTCTATGGGAAAGCGCGCCTTGGTTTTGGAACACTTTGATTTTGGAACGGACTTGCGGAACAGATTACCATATTTTTATACACGGGTTCCCCCCCATGTATAAGATGCCCCCTATTTGGGGGGACTCAGATTTAAGAAAATGGGGGGAGATATATTCGTGTATAAGGCGCCCCCTAATTTTTTACATTATCTTTTTGGGAGGAAACCTAGTCTTATACATGGATAAATACGGTCAGTTTGAGAACTAAAGTACCACTGTATATAAAAAAAAAGCAGGCAGGTGAATATACAAGCACTCATAAAATGTGCAATATATGAGCCAACAGAATGCACAGATCTAAGAACATAAGAGCAGTCCTGCAGGATATGGCCAATGGCTCAATTCTGACAGTGGCTGAATACCCCAAAGAACCTGGGGGTCTAGATAGACTATGGACCTGGAGGTTCCATAAGGACATAGGATTTTTTTTTAAAAAAAGGAATTTGCTGGATCAATGGAGGCAAAGGCTGGGAAAAGACTCAATATGGAGTCCAAATGGCCGAAATCTTGGGAAATTCTGGAACAAGAAGGGGATAAATTGAAATTGCAGAGTTTCGAGAAATTAAAAGATAAAGTGCGAGACTGGCTTCATTATTATCAAATAATGGAAGCTTATAAGTTGGACAGGAAGATTGGCTTCCAGGTGGAAAAATCAAAATTGGAAACAGAATTGTTAGAACCCAAAACTAAGAATTTGTCAAGAATGTATAACTTGCTGTTGAAATGGAATACGCAGGATGAAACGGTTAAATCAGCTATGATCAAGTGGGCACAAGATATTGGTCATAACATTATGTTTGCTGACTGGGAACAGTTGTGGACCACCG